>NC_064626.1:504992564-506315898 GCF_023864275.1 Schistocerca cancellata | reverse complement strand
AGTCCCGTCGATGGTAAAATCTTATAAAGACGTGTTCGATGAACAGTGTTTAAAAGCCATAGTTTTTTTAGCAATTTTAAACTTTTACCGGCCGCGTTGGCCAAGTGGTTCTAGGCGCTTCAGTCCGGAACCGCGCGCCTGCTACGGTTGCAGGTTCGAATCCTGCCTCGGGCATGGATGTTTGTGATGTCCTTAGGTTAGTTATGTTTAAGTAGTTTCTAAGTCTAGGGGACTGATGACCTTAGATCTTAAGTCCCATAGTGCTTAGAGCCATTTGAACCATTTGATTTAAACTTTTATTTTCTTCTACAGGAGCACTCATTTAATAAGGCAGCCACTTTGTGACATATAGTCACATCTAATATTTATACAATTAATTGTTTTGCAAACTGCTTTTATGAATAATTAATGATGTAAAATTTTTGTATCTCCTTTGAAATAACAACACATGTGTATCTGTAGGAAGGTAGCCTCTTTACCATTTGATATTCTTTGAATTGTTTTGAACTGTGTTCACAAATGTACTGTAGCTCGAAAAATGTATCTGTGTATATAAAATATGGCTACGCATACTGTACTGCAACTTTATGTCATCACTGCTGGAAACAGTACGCAACTTTTCTATGACATAGTTTTGTAAAAATTAGTATTTACGAGGTGCCACTTTGTAATTATACTTATGTGATCTTAACAGGACGAGTATTAACCTCGATTTGAAAAATGATGTAGACTGACATAGCACATGAGAATGAGGTCCGAGGACTCAACGAGTATCGTGCATTGAAATAAAATCACGATTTGTGATTGGAAGCGCTTTGTTTTTTTTTTAATTTTTATTTTACGAAAGTAATACAGTCACGGAAGCAACACTGACAGTAATGGATAAAATTAAAAAATAAAAAGGTTATTGTAGACGGGGTACAAGCTCCAACTGTACAAGGATTCCCGAATATGATCCAGTGTCTCAAATACTACGTCGCCTCAGTATATCTGTTTCGTGAGTACCATATACCAGAACCACTTGCAAAATCCCTGTCAATAAGAATCAATATAGCCGGAGAATAACGGTAAATTCGTCATTTCTAACTATTATACGTTAATAAGGCCAGTGAATCAGAGCAAAACAACAAAGAACCGGTCTTATTGTAATTATTTAGGGAAATCAATTATTATAAAGGGTATCCTATACATGATTACTTGCGTGACAGAAGCTGTTTTTTCGTAGTAGTTTTTTATTTTACCGAACTAGTTTTGGGCGTTGCGCATCATCGGCGGTAATAATTTTTCTAGCGTGTATCAATGATAGTACTTCGTAATATAATGTAATAACTAATAATATGATAATATGACTTGCACATACATATGTGCAATCACCACAAAAAAAAAATTTAGTAAAATATATACAGTTGTACAGCAATTGCCAATGTATATATTTTCGTAAAAATTCCTTATTCTGATTGCATACATGTATATGTAACTGATATTATCGTATTATTACCTTATATTATAAAATATTGTCACTGTCATAAGATAGAAAAAATTGCGAGTAATATGCTGTCAATGACGGGCAATACCCGAAACTTGTCTGGTAAAACAAAAAACTGCTACCATCATGCAGCGTCAGCCAAACAATTAATTTTTTAGAGAACATATTTCTACAATCTGAAGAGAACCAAAAGTACAATAAATTCTTTGTTCGTCAACATCCAAACTGTGATACTTTGAATTTTGCCTCATGAACAAACTTACTCTTTGTGACCCAAATGCTATTTTTTCAATAGCCTCATTAGAGAAAAAAATAAAGTGGTCTTAGCGTGTACGCGTACACATTTCTTAATACACTTTCATTATACACTGCCTAGAATAAAATTAAACATAATATATTTTTAAGGGATTCCCTTTAGCTTTCTTCCCAAAAAACATTAACTTTACTATATTCAAAAAATGTATGTTTCGCCAGGGAACGAGTAAGAAAATATTTACAAGAAATGTGTAATATTTGTAGTCTGACAGGAACTAAACCAAAACTATGAGCATACAGAACAGCTGATTGGAAAGCAAACAATGAAAGCGTGAAGTAAAATGAGAACAGCTTGATTAGGAGGAAACAAGTTTCGTGTATAACGAATGAGTGTACTAAATTTTGGATGTATTACGTAACACTGTTCACTACTGACAAAAACCTCCAACGAGTTTTGAGAACGATAACACGGCCTAAGTAGGCTGTATTCTTTTTGTTTCCCATGCAATTTGCCAGTTTTAGCCATGTGTCATTTTGAAGCACATGTCTTAAGATCCCAGCTTCATTTCACATTCGAATACACGCTGGTACATGTGGGAAGGTATATATCGTATTTTTTGTTTATGTGCACAGAAACAGTACATTAGTATACATGATTACATCCATTAGCCGACACAAACAGAAAAAAATACATCTAATCATGTATACAAATGTATTGTTGTGCCACATAGACACAAAAATATAGCATATACCTGTCCACTCGTACCAGTGATGTATTAGAATGTGAAATGAAGCTGAGATCCTAAGACATGTGCTTGAAAATGACACACGGCTGAAACTGGCCAACTACACGGAAAATAGAAAGAATACAGCCAACTTGGACCATGTATTCATTCTCAGAATATAGTACTGGCACTTATTGATAAATGGCATCGTGGAAATGTCTGTCAGCTGTTTACGAAACCACCGACTGAGCAACAGAGCTATGGTTATTTATTCCATTAGCAATCCGATTTTACGAGCGGCAAAGTACTCCCACTGTTTTCTCAGTTTCATTTCTCCAGTACCTGCCAGAAATTTCACCAATTCTCACAGTTTCTGGATTCAAAGTCGTGATGACTGAAACAATCACAGATAAATAAAAGTCTTATAAGTAATAGTGTAATTCTTCGCTTGAACAGAACGTGAAGTTCAGTTTCCTGTATGTCGCGCTACAAGAGTGCTGGTAAAGCAGTGCTAATGTTCTGTTTTCACTCATCACATTTTTATATAGTAAAGTTAAACTTTTTGCTTTTGTTGCCAATTGCTGATAACTTTGCAAAAATTGTGTTCACTAAATTTTGGCAAACTTCTCAACTGCAGTGATCGAGTTATGTAAGAAATTCGAGTAAATCTAGGAGCCAATGTAAATGCCGGTTATCAGAATAAAAAATGTTTCCCTCATTGGAAACACTGTTTTAATAAGTCACACACGTACAGAGGTTTTCTAATAGATGTGGCTGTATTTGAGGTAGTGAAACCATGTAAAAAAAGAAGGAAGAATTCATAAGTTAATTTGCACTGGCAGCTAATAAAGAATATACTGAATAAATCAAAAGATGTAATGTCACACTTGAGGCTTTATTTGTTGTCGAACGGAAATCAACTCAATCTGCCTTGAAAGGCTTTTATGCTATAGGCGCATACAAAACTAATTCCGAAGTATTAACAGTCCAATTAAAGCTGTCAGTTTGTCACATCATTCCTGCACATTATTTTCATCAGTGTAAAAATGAAGTAGTACGAATGTCACATTATGGATAGTATTACAGTCACTATGTGCTAAGTAAAATTAGTATATTGACCTTCTTCTACGTATTATTATTACTATTATTATTATTGCTGTTATTGTTATCTTCTACTATTAGTATTAAAATTCTTATTAGGACGTTAAGAATTTTCAACCATAACGAAATCTTTTTGCGATTTTCTGTATCTGCAAGCTCTTTCTTAAGATGATTCGATTCATGTGGTAACTTTGTTGAAAAGCCGTAAAGGTCATCTTAAATTCTTGACCTACGTATTGTTCGGAGATTATTTTTAGATATTTGTCTTGAAATTTTCCAACGAAAATTTCGCTTCCGCACTGATTTGATACGTTTTATTTGAAGAACGAAACAGTGAGAGGATACGTTTCTTCGATAAGCTAAATCGTAGCTCCACAAACATAACACCTCTCTCTTACAGTTTCTTAATTTACATGAGGCGTGTACGGCAACAGAAAAGCATGGTCAGGTACAAATATTGTAAAACACTGCTAAAACCAATATCAATATGTGAATATTTCTATGAATGTCTACTTTTGTGATTACTGATACTATTATTGTTTATGGTAAAATCACATTTCAGAACCGTCAAGGGCGACTAGTAAATAAATCTTTATTAAATACGTGTTTTAAGCATCAGTAAATTATTTGCTACACCCTGAATGGTAAAATTTTCATAGAGGTTGTAAATAATTTTATAATACTTATAATTTTGTAATACTTGAAACAGGTAAGTAATAAAGATCTGTTTTTCAATAGATGTTTGCGCTTCCGAAAAATCGCATTTTTCAAATCCTTACGTTTCTGTCAGGAAATCATTTCTGAAAGTATTTATATGGAGTGTAGCCATGTATGGAAGTGAAACATGGACGGTAAATAGTTTGGACAAGAAGAGAATAGAAGCTATCGAAATGTGGTGCTACAGAAGAATGCTGAAGATTAGATGGGTAGATCACATAACTAATGAGGAAGTATTGAATAGGATTGGGGAGAAGAGAAGTTTGTGGCACAACTTGACCAGAAGAAGGGATCGGTTGGTAGGACATGTTCTGAGGCATCAAGGGATCACCAATTTAGTATTGGAGGGCAGCGTGGAGGGTAAAAATCGTAGGGGGAGACCAAGAGATGAATACACTAAGCAGATTCAGAAGGATGTAGGTTGCAGTAGGTACTGGGAGATGAAGAAGCTTGCACAGGATAGAGTAGCATGGAGAGCTGCATCAAACCAGTCTCAGGACTGAAGACCATAACAACAACAACAACGTTTCTGTCGCAGTTAATCAGAAAATTAAGATCGGCGACTAATTTCCAACAATGTTTGTATTGAAAATATAACTACTCAAACACTGCTAATTGGGTCACTCTGAATATGTGAAGATTCGATGTACAATAAATTGTGACGGGAGAAAGTATTTGCTTCCATGTCCCTCTAAAAAACGTTTGTCTGTTTTCAAATACGTGATGCTTATGAATCGTAGCAACACACATAAAAATACGTTTTCCAAGAATAAGAAATTTAAAAATAATTGTGTAGGAATGAAACATGGTCCCTGGGAGTCTAGGGACCAACGCAGAAAACAGATATGCCTTTTATTCGAGAGATAAATTCCATTCATAATAAAATCTTGTTACAAAAGAAGTCTGTAGAAGGAACCTGCTTCAATGTAATCTTTTCCCACAGTATTTGATATGTTTTACATCAGGATAACTCAAGTTCAAAGAATAATTGTAATTATTAGAAAGAAATACTAGAGGTTGTTCCCATTTCGTTATGGACGAATTAAGGGGCTACACTCACACACATACGGTGATGTACTTATTTCGTGTAACTTTAGAGCTTCTCGTCCAGGTCGTGAATGCCCAAGGGATGTTTTAGTACTGGTATCGCCTTACTCCAGTATTACCTTAAGTATTAACCTATAATTCGCCATACTTTTTAGTCCACATTATTTCTTCACATCACAAGAAAAGCGATGTTTTAATTTAACTAGCATGTATGTCGCTACCTGAAGACAGCATCAGATCTGCTGTTCACCGGTCCAAACTTAACAGCCTGGGCGATTTATTTGACAAAATAAACCGTTCGTTCCGTGAAGATCACAGACTTTGCTATAGTTTACTCCGTTATTCATTATAAGCACAAGATCAACAGGTGCTGCACCTCCCGCCATCGTAAGTAAAATAAAAAGTGATTCCAGAGTCAAGAAATCACTTTACCGTGAAGTGCGTGGCTATTTTGCGACTTCCTGGGAGATTAAAACCGTGCAACTAACGAGGGCTCGATCCCAGAATCTTACTTTAAGAAAAATGTTCGAAGAGAAATGGAAATTATTTGCGGATCCAATTTAGGTAATTTTTAATTTATGTCAGGGATTAAATCATATACCATAGAGGACATCTTCTTTATTTGGGTTGTATTTGGGTTGATTATTTGTTTCGGCTAACAATCTGCCCATCTTCAGACCCATAGAAGACATAATTGAAAACGGTTTTCCATCGTTTCCTGGTCAGTGTAACTGAACAGTGGTAATAAAACAAAGGTATTATGGCATAACAACTTAGTAAGTGGCAGAACCAGTTAGTAAGTTGTAATGTCATAGCGCCTTTGTTCAATTACATTGGCCACAAACAATGAAAAGCTGTTTTTAATTATATTTTGTATGGATGTTGTCATTTTAAGAAAGATTTTAACTATGTGTAAAGCCATAATGATCCCAACATTAATCAAGAATGTTTTGTGATCTGCATATGGCTAGATCGTTAACCGAAACTGGTAATCAAACCAAATAAAGAAGATTTCATGTGCGATCTTGACTTCATGGGTTTTCAATTCCTAACATAAATAAAAAATTTACAACAGATCGCTTATCTCGTGCTGGACAATGTCACCAAACGTGAAAGACTGAGGAAGATGGTGATACTGTGGGAAACACGTCATACAATAAGGAACAAAGCGATGTGGTCCTTTATCGGGGTTTGTCTCATTTTAAAAGCTGTAAAACCGATAATTCTCTGCGGTTGACTGAAGTGAAGAACATAAAGTAAATTTTACAGGCTGCTGTTGCCAATGTTAACACCCTTACTTAATCTCAACAAAAATGTAAATAAGTGACACGCTAAAATTGTAGCCCACGAGCAAGGCGGAGGAGAGGTAGCTGGGACACAAAGTGTGGGCCAAGCAATAGCTGAGCTTCGGGCCCACAGTGCCCTCTCGGTCCTCGCGTGCCGTCACAGATTCCATCCGGATAGGCGTCAGCGGAGCTGTCGAGAGTCCGCAGCGACACCGCGAGACAACATTCCTGCCCGCGGGCCCTAATTCCGTCCGCACATAATGAATTGCTTGTTTAGCCGGCCGCGTATCGTAAATCTGTGGCGCTCCCTCTATTGTGTGTACTGCGCGTCTGCCCCGCGCTGCGAAGCGGCCGGGGGAAACTGAGAACGAGGAGGAGGAGGAATAGGAGGAGGAGGGGAAGTGCACGGGTGCCCGCCGGAGGAGGGGGCGGTGGGAACGGAGAGGGGGCAGAAACAAGTGTATGCAAATGTCTTCTTACGGCTGCGGCGGGCGAGGAGGAGGAGAAGGTAACGCCCACCGGTCCAGCGCAGCATCCGCGGCCGGCCAATGGGAGAGCGGCCACGCCCCCGCGCTATGTTAATCAGGCGGGGAGAATCGCCTTAACTGATTGCATTGTCAGGCGGGCGTTAGTTACGATCCTGGGAACGGCGCGCCGGCTGCGGCTTCGGCCAGCTCCTCATTAGCCGGCCGGCTGAGCCCGGCGCGCCGGTGTCAAGGTCGCCTCGCAGCGGCTGAGTCAGCCGGGACGGGGCCCGCGCGGCGCCCCACAGTCTGCGACAAAAGTGAAGCGGCGCGGCGCCGGTCACGTGACACTGCCACTGCCACTGCCACCGCCACTGGCCACGTCACCCGGCCGGCCCGTGAACCCGTGTCAAGCGCTACGCAGCCACAGCGGCAACCGGTGCTCCGCATGCTGCAGTAGGGACGGGAAAAACCAAAAGTTAAACCGATACCGGTATTTTAGTTCTGAATGACCAGTATTTTTCGGTATTTGTCTGGAATAGACTACAACACATAGTTATGTCTTTTATTTCTTACTAATAACCGAGTAAAAACCCATAGCAGCAATGTTAAAATTTTTCCTTTTTCAATAAACTTTTGTTAATAAAATGAGAAATTTTTTTTCGTAAAATTGAGATTGGTTTGAAATATAGCCTTATAATGGAAAATGGAAAAGCGGTCACTGCTGTTTTAATAACAATGATGACCGAAACGAGCGACAAACACAAGTCATAAGAATTGTTACAGCATTGCTGAGACAATAACGTCGCTTTGCCATGTGTCTTGCCTGAAGGTACACGTGCACGTGGAGTGTGTAGGACCTGCCCCCTTCTGGTCTATAGGGAAGTTTCTCACTGCCATCGCCGGATATTCCTTTCATTGCAGAATGGCACCAACCTCACACTGGAAATATTTTTACGAAGTGACGTAGCAATGAAATATAATGTTTCATTTGCTTTAAAACATTAAAGATTTGTCTCCATTTCTATGAAGTAATATAAGAGGAAGGAAATTTTAGTAACAGTAATGAATTAAAAACTTAGCAACAATTCATTCATAGTATACAATAAAAACAGAAAGTAGCTGATCAGCTGCCTATGTCTACATATGAGGGGCGTTTGAAAAGTCCCTTCAAAAATAAAAACTACTTACGTGTTTGGGGTAAACCTTTTTTATTTTTCAACTTAGTCTCCTCTTAGACTTATACACTTCATCCAACGTTGTTCTAATTTGTTGATCCCTTCCGAATAATAGGAATTATCCAAGTCCGCAAAATAACTATTGCCCTTCCGAATAATAGGAACTGTCCAAGTCTGCAAAATAGCTATTAGTTGCTGCAATCACCTCCTCGTTTAAATAAAATCTTTGTCCCGCCAGCCATTTCTTGAAATTGGGGAACAAATAGTAGTCCGAGGGAGCCAAGTCTGGAGAATAGGGGGGATGTGAAACGAGTTGCAGTCCTATTTCCATTAATTTTGCTAACACAACTGCTGAGGTGCGTGCTGGTGCATTGTCGTGATGGAAAATTACTTTTTTGCGGTCCAATCGCCGGAGTTTTTCTTGCAGCTCGGTTTTCAAACGGTCCAATAACGATGAATAATGTGCACCTGAAATGGTTTTACTCTTTTCCTGATAGTCTATGAGGATTATCCCTTGCGAATCCCAAAAGACAGTCGCCATAACCTTTCCGGCCAAAGGAATGGTCTTCGCCCTTTTTGGTGGAGATTCTCCCTTGGTAACACATTGTTTAGATTATTATTTGGTCTCAGGAGTATAGTAATGTATCCATTTTTCGCCCACAGTGACGAAACGACGCTTAAAGTCCTGCGGATTCTTCCTGAACAGCTGCAAACAATTCTTGCAACACTTTACACTATTCAGTTTTTGGTCAAACGTGGGCAATCGCATAACCTATCTTGCGGATAGCTTTCTCATGTCCAAATCTTTACGCGAAATATAATGTAGCCGTTCATTATTGATTATCACAGCACTAGCAATCTCACGCACCTTAACTCTTCTGTCATTCATCACCATATCATGGATTTTATCAATGATTTCTAGAGTCGTAACCTTCACGGGGCGTCCAGAACGTCCAGCATCAATTGTGCCCATATGGTCACTCCGAAAATTTTGAAACCATTTATAAACTGCTCTAATCGAAGGTGTAGAGTCACCGCAATCTTTATCAAGCTTCTCTTTAGTCTCCTGAGGCGTTTTGCCTTTCATAAAGTAACGTTTAATCACCACACAAAATTCTTTTTCGTCCATTTTTTGACAATCACTCGACTTCCTCGGTTCACACGAATGCCAAACACAAAGAAATAGACTAATGCGGCTGAAACTTGGTGTGCGTTCTTTCCAAAGATGATACTAAGTAAACATAACCTTGATACGCACCGGTGGTATCATCTCTCTGACTTTGCACAGACTTTTCAAACGCACCTCGTAATATGCCTTTATCTGTTTGTAGCCCTCGAAAACGGATAAATTAACACGGAAAACACAGTCCTTGTACCTCAGTTTTATCCCTTTAGCAGTATTTGCAGTGTCCAAACAGTGATACGATTCACGATTAAACCACTATTTTTGAACAGACCTTCAAAACCTTAGAATCAATAGGTGAATACTGGTGATTTTACGTAGTATTCAACGACTTATCACTTTTCATGGAAAGCAGTAAACGGTGGATGGTCTGAGTTTTGTTTTACTAGCGTATTTGATATGCTCCTTGATACTTCGATTCGTTGTAACTTGAAAGATAAAATATTTCAATCTTGGTTCGATTTTTACGTTTATAACAGAAAAAACTCGAATGAAAAAACTGAAAATCGGTTATTTCAGGAACCAATTATTTTGAGCGGTTTTAACTGTGTGTTTAAACCAGGGTGGAAAAAAAAAACGATATAACCGAAGACCGGTTATTTCAGCGATAACTACCATCCCCACGACACGTTGTAGGGTCTGTGATGTACACCTCTTTTGCACTTATCCTCTCTGAGAGTAGATGAAGGTCAAGCAAAACAAAAGTAAAACTGCCATAACCTCGGAGGGTGGTCTGTACTGCACAGTGCTTTCACTAGACATGCTGCTATAGTCGGTGGCTCACCGTTGCCATCCACCGAACTTGCAACAGACTCGCTGCAGCTGGGCATCTTTCCCATTAACAAACATTTCCAATGCTGAAAGAAGCAGTGTCAGACGAAAATGCTAGGACTGAACCTGGAAGCGAAAACGAGAACCCTACGTTCGTAGTCCGGCGCTTCAACAGTTTTTCTATTTTAGACACGTCCCTTTCTTTATCTTTGTTCTTTCCTTTTTCTTCTTCTTCTTCTTCTTCTTCTTTTTCTTCTTCTGCACTTCAAGGCTCAGGCGATATGCTTGTTCCGACTTCACATAATTAACTCCATCTCTTTCGCGCCGTGCTTCAGCTCTGCTTCCTGAGGAGTTACAATGATTGGGATTCTGTCTTCATCCATCCACGTCAAGTGTTAGCTCCATTATTCTCTGTATTTTTCAGTCTTCTCGGTTAAAATTTTCTAAAGCAAAGATCGCAAAAATATTTCATTGTTTACAACAACCGGTTTCGATACACTTTGCTGCCATTTCCAGGCTTTAACATAGGGCATGTACATCGAATATATCTCATATCATGAGTTATGACGGAATACTTGAGATGAAAGATTTTTTTTTGGCATTATAAGAAATGGAAATGAAACTGTGCGTTTACATGCCTTCAAAAATTTTTGTTTTTAAGCGTGTTCATTTTGAGTTGGAACTTCACGCCAAGTTATCATGTTCGTGGATAACATACAGCACACTATTCAAAGGTTTGTCATAAATATTTCATTGTGTACTGTCATTTCTATGATCTGACAATCATCTGTGGGTATTACATATATGGTCACGGCCATGTGCACAAGGTGTTTTTAGATTTTACATGTTTTATTCATGACAAACCTTTGTATGATGTGCTACATGTTAAGCACTAACATGACAGCTTAGGCTGAGACTCCAAGTAAATGAACATGTTTAAAAACAGAAATTTTTGAAGGTATATAAATGTACAGTTCCATTTCCGTTTCTTGTAATGCCAAACAAAAAACTTTTACCTCAAATATTCCGTCATAACTCATGATTTAAGAGGTATTCTGTGTATATGCACTATGTTAGAGCCTGTAAATGACAGCAAAGTGTATTGAAATCGGTTGTTTTAAACAAAGAAATATTTACACGATCTTGGCGTTAGGAAGTTTTTACCAAGTGAAACTGATAACTCCTTCTGATTTCTCAACATGAGAGAATTCAATTCAGTCTTCTCATTTCAGTTAAAATTCTCAGTTCTTCTCACATATCGTCATTATTTACGTGGTCCCTCTCTGATAGAATTGTCAGGTGTGCGCCTTTAGCTGGAGGTGTGCGTACTTTTATGGTCGTGACCGGCCAAATATATACAAGTTCGGCCTGCCCAGCTTTTATTACGGTTTCCAGCGACAAAATGCCAACGGCCTTGCCGCAATGGTAAGACTGGTTCCCATCAGATCACCGCAGTTAAGCGCCGTCTGGCTGGGCTAGCACTTGGATGGGTGACCATGCGGTCTGCCGAGACCTGTTGGCAAGCGGGATGCACTCAGTCCTTGTGAGGCAAACTGAGGAGTTACTTCACTGAGAAGTAGCGGCTCCAGTCTCGTAAACTGACAAAACGGCTGGGAGACCAGTGTGCTGACCACATACCCCTCCATATTCGCATCCAGTGACGCCTGTGGGCTGAAGATGACACGGCGGCCGGACGGTACCGTTCGGCCTTCGTGGCTTTTTGGGCGGAGTTTAGTTTTTACCGATGAAATAGAGAACTAACAAGTAAGAGCCGTTACAAGCTACCGACACAAGCCCGAGAAATAAGTACAAGGAAGAATAAGGAGATATTTCTTAACGATTTATAGATATAGCACCTAATGCTGTTCTTTGTTTCCTACGTTTTTTCTTCGTAGCCGAACGAGCCAAACACCCCATTCCGCAACCACGCTACGCGAAAAGCGAGCGAGATCCAGTAGAATGTTGGCACTTAGTTGGTATCATAACTGTCACATTATAACGGTATTCATTTTAAAAAAAAATCTAAGCCAGTTTAAGGTCGATCTCTCAAAAGACTGACTGTAATTGGTCATTAACAACGTCTGAAAACGTCCAACAGACTATGTTTTGAAACAGGCAGACCAGCTTTTAGGGCCAAATGTCCAGCCAAATATAGCGCCTGAGAACCCTCCTTGAGTAACCTTTGAAAGTTCTTAAGAATGATCAACTTTTGATGGTCCATAAAAATATCGTTTTTGCTGACTGCAGGTTATTTTTATTTCTCTTCCTCTCAATCTAGGATTCACTGTCATAAAATGGTGCAGGTTCCGCTATTGTTTTATACAGTATCGATTTTGTTTGTGTTCCCTTTATTTCTTGTTTCTTTCATGCCGTGTAGCTTTCCCTCTCGGAATCTTTCCTTCCGTCCAGCAGCGTGCCAATAAAATAACTATCGAGTAGAAAGGGTAATGATTATGACGCTCCTTAGCATCTGATAAAACAAGGAACACAATTCGATAAACAAAATTAATTCTACATCCGTGCGCATACCAGTATGTGCCTAACAAGAAATGAACGGCCATCCTGATTTAGGTTTTCCGTGATTTCCCTAAATCGCTCCAGGCAAATGTCGGGATGGTTCCTTTCAAAGGGCACGGCCGACTTCCTTCCCCGTCCTTCCCTAATCCGATGAGACCGATGACCTCGCTGTCTGGTCTCCTTCCCCGAAACAACCAACCAACCAAGAAATGAAACACCATCAACAAATGAAATAAAATTTTCTTATATTTTGTGCTACTTCCTTTCCAATTTTTTTCTTAGCGCCATCTGCTCTGGAATGACACCAAATTTTCAAAAATAATCTGCGTCACAGCATCACAGTCTCCATATCGACGTGTTGGATGTCACACTGCAGGTTAACACATTCAGCACTACGTCCGTACGTCACACTGGTGCGCCTTTCGTACGAGAAAGACAGGCCGCGACTCGTACGTCAGAAGGTAGGCTTGCGCTCGCTCGCTCCCTCAACTCAGCAAACTACGTTTCTACACCAGTCAATTCGCAACTAGGCGTGTCCGTACAAACGATAATTGCATCTTCTACTGGAATCCGATATTATGGAGTCCTACTGTTATTAGTCCTACAATGATCTGAAGTCCTTAGGCCTACTAATAATTTGTTACGGCCGTACTGTGGTACAATAAAATTAAAATCATGCCAAAATGATTATCAGTTGCATAAGGTACCACTTCTCGTATGATATTATGACTATTAGGCAGAAGGGACTAAAAGCTATAAACAAGCCGTTATACCATTTATATCGAGTATTGATCTTATATTAAATTTTGTTGTAGGACCGCTACTCACTAAGACTTCATAACAGCAGATTCCAGCAGAAGATATAATTATCGTTAGTAAGAACACACCCAGCTGCGAGTTAACAGGTTTATAAACGCATTTCGTCTGCAGAGCTGAGCGAGCGAGTCCAGGCCTACCTCCGTGACGTACGCCGCGCCACCGCCTGTCTTACTCGTGGTCCTCGGAAAATGCGCATGTATCGGCCTGGTGGACGGCGTCCGTATCCCGTACTGGTGCAGCTTTTCTATTCGCTGAAATGTGTTTCCCTGTATGCTACACAACTGCCGGCTGTATGATAGCCGTAACAGTCCGTATTTTGCCCGTTAGATGCAGTAGCAGTCGATTTATAGATGTACATTTACTGAACATGTTTTGGGAACATCAGACGCTAGCTGTCGGAACTGTCATGAAAAACGGGGAAAAAGGGCCTAGCAGTACGTTTCAAAAACAAGGAAGCCGATGACGAAATGGTAAAATTAATGTGACGTGTATTGCCTCTCCACAAAACATCAGGCAACCACCAATCAAGCTTCTGTACGTTCAAAAGGGGATTTTATTTACACAATAAAGCCAAACGTTGTCATAGACTACAATCAAGATGAACAAGACTGGTGTAGATCGTACCAATCATCTTTACAGCTACTGCCCATTTTCAAGCAAAACCAAAACAATAAAGAGGTGCAAGAAACTTTTCTTTTGAGATTTCCTCATGTCTGTTGTGAATGGGTGAATGGTGCTTTTCGAACAACCATGTCACCAAGTAAAAGATCTCTCTACTGGGATTTATGAAAAATGTTAGCATGGGCTTGGCAGCTGCAGCAGAAGATATTCGATCATTGAAACCAACACAAACCACTAGCCTAGATTCAAATTTTGGTTGTCATTTTCCAGGAAAGAGATAACCCGGTGCCAACAAAGCAAACTCCACGTGCTACTGTGAAGTGTGGTCTGCCAAACGTTTGAGGGAAGAGAGTAGAGCGTGGTACAAAGGCTGAGACGTTAGACATCGTCCACCACTATGTTTTCAAGACTACCATTTGGAAGTAAATTATGTATAAATAATATGTAATCATTTTTTGTCATAAATTATAAATTAAATATGCACTTTTCAAGCAATTTTTGTATTGTTGCTACCTGAAATCCATGTGAGCGGAGAGTTTTTTCATGCTTTCGGCAACTCTAATACACCAGAACTGATACAAACATACACGTAAGCTATCATATTTCGTAATTTGTAACTATGTGATTTAAAATTATGCTACATATGAGCCTTTAAAATGCTTGAATATTGTGTAATTATTTTTCAAATTTGCTACAAAATCGCCAGTTCACCATCGCAGTCGAAGAGGGGGGACGCCAAAGTTGCAGGTGTTTAAAGATGGTTAATCCCAAGTAATATTTTATTTTATTTAAATTATAATTAGTGTGTCATTGGTCTTGACGTAGTGGCAGCACCGGTTCCCGTCAGATCACCAAAGTTAAGCGCTGTCGGACTGGGCTAGTACTTGGATGGGTGACCATCCGGTCTGCCAAGCGCTGTTGGCAAGTGGGGTGCACTCAGCCCTTGTGAGGCGATCTGAGGAGCTACATGATTGAGAAGTAGCGGCTCCGGTCTCGGAAACTGACATACAGCCGGGAGAGCGGTGTGCTGACCACATGCCCCTCCATATCCGCGTCCAGTGACGCCTATGGGCTGAGAATGACACGGCAGCCAATCTATACCGTTGGGCCATCATGGCTTGTTCGGGAGGAGTTTAAGAATTACTATTAAAGTCGACTAAAAGTACTGAGTGAGTGGGAAATTTCTGAAGAATTTTGGTGTACTAGTGTAACAGATAAGATGTAATTTACCCAGTACTTCGTCAATGGCTTGTTGTTTTTATGAAAACAAGACACGAAATATACCAGTAACCGAGCGTAACTGTCGTTTTCTGTTGGAGGGAACAATGTCTAGTCCCATAACCTCATCTCTTCCACTGAGTCTGCATTTGCTACAATTTTCTTAGTAGATCCTAGTCTGTCCACGCCCAGATCCCGACTGGGTTCTGTTGCGAGAAAAACTACCTGATATTCCTTACATTCAGGTATGTATGCTACGTGTATAAAAAAAAAAACTTTTCCCTAGTAAAGGTAGTATCCGCTAGTACATCGTACTGACTACGTGCGTCTGTGGGAGGCTCTTTTATGTAGAAAGTTCGTTCTCCCACTCTCTGCCAGGCAACTTTAATAGCCTAGGGTGAACTAGGGAAGAAATCGTTCATTTTTCCCTTTCAGGTTTGTAAAATGTCCTCCATTGAATAACGCTTCTTTAAACAATGGGCATAAATATGCTCAGATACATCCGTTTGTTGATTCAGATCGTTTAGCAGTTGTGCGCTGGGCAGCTGCAGCAGGAATAACGGTTGCTTTGTGCATGAGTTCTTGCGTTTTGTTCTGACGTTCGAACTTCTCCTTAAATACAAAAAAGTCACAACACCAAGGAATAAGGAGTGTAGACGTTCTTTCATCCATTTTGGTCGGAGGACACCCGCAGCAATTTTCGGAAATTACACTGTAGGAAATACTGAACCAGCAAGAAGTTTTCTTGAAATGATGGTATTATACAATTACTAGTTTCGGGCCTGAGTCCAGCGTCTGGTGGTGCGTTGACATCATGTAAGTTTTACATTGATGTCTTCCTGATAAAAAAAAAATCAAACCTCTGACTTTTAATATGTAAAGGAGGGCTTTTAAGGAAGAAGCAAATGTAGAATCAGCAAGAAGTCTGTGCTACCATCTTACGGTGGGCTGAAGCCAGACACTAGTAAGGGTATAATAAAATCATTTCAAGAAAACATGTGGTTTAATCAATGTACGGCAATGAAATTTTGACGACCCTGGAGTTGACGGCCGATGATGTTCTATACATGCATATTGGAGACAGATATGGAACTATAGCAGGCCAAGGCAACATGTTGACACTCTGTAGAGCATGCTGGATTACGAAAGTGTTATGTGAGCGAGCGTTATCCTGTTGGGAAACACCCCCTGGAAAGTTGTTCATAAAAGGCAGCACGACAGATCGAATGACCAGAATAATGTCCAGATTTGCAGTCAGTGTGAGTGGGATAACCTCAAGAGTGCTCCTGCTGCCATACAAAATCGCATCTCCGACCATAATTTCAGGTATAGGTTTAGTTAGTCTAGCAAACCAACAGGTTGGTTGTAGGCGCTCACCTGGCTTCCTCCTAACCAACAAACGGCGATCACTGGCACCGAGACAGATCCAGCTTTCATCAGGTAACACAAGAGACCTCCAAGTCGCCCTCCAGTGAGCTGTCCCTTGACACAAATGAATTCGCAAATGGCGGTGGTTTGGGGTCAGTGGAATGCGCGCTACAGGGGGTCTTGCTCGGAGCAGCCCAGTAACCGATTTGTAACAGTTCGTTGTGTCACGTGGTGCCAACTGCTGCTCGAATAGCTGCTGCAGATGCAGTACGATGCACCAGTCCCGTACGCCGAACACGACGGTCTTCCCTCTCGGTAGTACCACTTGGCCGTCCACAGCCCGGTCTTCTTGCCACCTTACATTCTCGTAACCATCGCTGCCAGCAATCACATACAGTGGCTACATTCTGCCAAGTCTTTTGCAGTATTGCACATGCAACATCCAGCTTGCCGTAGACTCATAACATGACCCCGTTCAAACTCAGTGAGTTGTTGATAATGGCGTCTTCGACGTCTTGAAGGCACTCTTAACTCATCACGTCCAGTCTCGAAGGCAACAATGCTCATGATCGTTACAGCACGTTTTTAAAGCAAACATGATCTTCATGTGAGACGCTGTGTCTAACTTCATGTGTGAGAAGTCAGGTTCTTTTGAAGTGCAATGTGGTAGACGGAGGAAAGTAGTTGATCCGACGTCTGTCGAAGTTGTGGCCACAACATTGCAGGAGATGTTGAGCGGTGGTGTGCAAAACAGTGCAGTGCACGGAGAATTGAAAGAACGTTGGACATGCCTGCGATACGCGGTGTATGAAGTTCTACGTAACATCCTGCATTGCTATCCATACAAACTCACCCACGTTCAGGAGGTGCTTCCTGTTGACTTGCCAGCAAGACAAATGTTCGGTTTGCAATTTCTCCCTCGCATGGAAGCGGACAACGAATGGCCTTGGAACATTCTGTGAACAGAATTCCAACTCCTAGTATATGTCAACATTCAGAATTATAGAAAGTAGATAAAGGAAAATCCGTGCGCATATCAATCGATATCACTTCATTCTGCAGAGATGACTATGTGTTGCGGGTTGACGGCATTGCTTATTGTATTTTTTCGAGAAGATGAGACCTGCGGGTAATGTTACTGGCACCGTCACTGGTAAACGCTGTGAGAGTTAGACTTTTTTGCGCGTCAGCGTCATTCCAAACCTTCAGTACCGTGGTTTTTATGCAAGATGGCGCTCCTTCGCACATTGAGCAGCGAATGAAGAGGCTGTTCCAGATACATTTCGAAAGTACTGTAACTATCAGCCGCCATTTCCCTGAGCCTGCTCATCCTCATCACTTGTTCGTAATACGTGTTACTTCTGGCTGTGGAGTTTCATCAACTATGTTGTGTCCAATGATACAATTACGAACGTAACTGAAATCACGCACTGCGCAATGCATCCTGAACGTGACCCCAGAGACACTCCGATGTGTTGTGGAACATGCTGTTTCTCAATTTCATCTTGTGTCAGAAAACTGTGGACAGCATTTTGAACATGTCTTTGTCTAGTCACATGATAATATGCTGGTTTTGGCCCAGGACAATTAGAGGCCACTGTCATTTCGCTTTTTATGCGGTTTTTGGCTCCAGGACAGTTAAAACCCAATTTTTACCAGCCTATGTCGTACGACCTTGCCCTGGCGGTTGGACTTACATAAGTAACAGAGCAACAACTGTTTACTGCCGAACTTGTGCAGTCATGCACGTTGAACAGTACTGATCGTGTAATGCGCAACTCAAACCACAGCCGTCATATTGCGATCTGTGATTTGTAGCCGACCCCATATACACAGCGATTATGATTAAAGTTAAACGTTCAAACCGCTCTAGAAATAACACCAATGGTCAGAATGACGTCAAATTGTAATGGAATATTATCGGAGAAGAGGGCAGAAGAAAAGTAAATAGTTAAAAAATGTAGCAATAGATGGCGCTGTAAGCATCATAATTTAATAGTGCTCGACTACAAATGACAAATGAACCATACAGCAATACCGAAGGTGTACGGTTGACGCTAAACAAACTGTACCACTCAGTGTGCATGGGTGTACAGGTGTGATACTATTAGTTACGTAAGCCTATACACCAAGGCAACGTCATATCACATCGGATGGGAAAAATCGGTTTTTAATTGTCCCGAATCCAAAATCCGCATATAAGGCGTCACTCACATGGGTTTTTAATTGTGCTGAGGGCAAAAACGCATTAAAAAGCAACAATCACATCGATTTTTAACTGTCCTGAGACCAAAAACAGCATAAAAGCATCAATCATATCGGTTTTTAATTGATCTGAGGCCAAAAACCGCAAAAAAACGTCAATCAAAACCAGATCGGTCAATTTCCGTGTGACTGGCGCGAAACATGTTCAGTATGCCGTCCACCGTTTTCTGGAACAAGTTGAAATCGAGAAACATGTTCCACAACTGATCAAAATGTTTCTGGGGGTCACTTTCAGAATGTGTTGCGCAATGGGTGCCTTCAGTGCAGCTAATTTTGCAATCAGAACATTGAACACAACCTCATTCAGATAGCCCCACAAACAGAAGTCACACGGATTAAGATCATGTGATCTGTCCAAGCTGTAGGGAAATGGCGGATGATAATTCTAGCATTTCCGAAATGGCGCTTCAGCAGCTGCTTAATTGGATTTGCGATGCGCATAGGTTGGTTGGTTGGTTTGTTTGGGGAAGGAGACCAGACAGCGAGGTCATCGGTCTCATCGGATTAGGGAAGGATGGGGAAGGCCGTGCCCTTTGAAAGGATCCATCCCTGCATTTGCCTGAAGCGATTTAGGGAAATCACGGAAAACCGAAATCAAGATGGCCGGACGAGGGATTGAACCGTCGTCCTGCCGAATACGAGTCCAGTGTGTATAGGTGCTCCATCTTGCAGAAAAATGATCCAATCCACACATCCACGCTGTTGGAGAGCTGTAATAACGTTTTTGCGCAGAAGACACTCATATCGCTTACCAGTGACGGTACAGGTAACAGGACCGGAAGTACCTGTCTCCTCGAAAAATATGGCCCTATGCCATAAATCCGCACCACACAGTGACCTTTTCAGGATGAAGTGGTACTGGTTGATTTACGTGTGGATTTTCCGTTGCTCATATTCGACAGTTCTGTGTACTGACATATCCTGTGAGATGGAAGTGGGCTTCATCTGTCCACAGAATCTTCCATACGATCAACAAATTCTGAAGGAAAGCTCTCTTGCTGGCAGGTCAACAGGAAGCAACTCGTGTTCATGGGTAATTTTAAATGGATAGCAAAGAAGGATGTTTCGTAGGATTTTACACACCGTGCTCATGGGTATGTCCTACGTTCCAGCAATTCTCCGTGAATTACACGTTTGCACACCGCCTCCGTCTCCTCCTGCATTGCTGTAGCCACTGCTTCCACTGACGTCGTATCAATTCGTTTCCTCCCTCTGCCAGGTTTCACACCAAACGAACCCGTCTTTCCAAATTTCCGGATCATTTTCTCCAGGCCCACGGCAGTCATCGGACCAACGCCCTTTTTCAAACCCTTCAGTGTCCAGAACTTCTGCGGAGCGACGTGTGCACAGTCATCACTCTTGTATTACAGCTTTATAAGCAGAGCGGCAGCGGTCTTGCCGCAGTGGATCCAGTGGTTCCCGTCAGATCACCTTAGTTAAGCGCTGTCAGGCGTTGCCAGCACTTGCATGGGTGACCGCATGGGCCGCCATTTTTCGGGGTGCACTCAGCCTCGTGATGCCAATTGAGGAGCTACTCGACCTAATAGTAGCCGCTCCGGTCAAAGAAAACCATCATAACGACCGGGAGTGCGGTGTGCTGACCACACGCCCCTGGTGCCTATACGTTTGCTAAAGTCAAACTGATCGTCGGCCAACAATTTTCTTTGCTATTCTTCTGTATATAAGTCTTGCCAGCAACTAGGATGCATGGGCTGTTAAGCTGATTGTGCGATAATTATCGCACTTGTCAGCTCTTGCAGTCTTCGGAATTGTGTGGATGATATTTTTCTGAAAGTCAGACGGTGTATCACAAGACTCCTACATTCTCACACCGTCGTGAATAGTCGTTTCGTTGACACTTCCCCCACTTGTTTTAGAAATTCAGATGGAATGTTATCCATCCCCTCTGCTTTATTTTATCTTAAGACTTTCAGAACTCTTTCAAATTCTGTTTCTTCTCCTGGATTCCCTCTGTCTTCTAAATCGACTCCTGTTTCTTCGTCTTCTATCACACATTTATCTTGCAGCCATTTCGTCTTAGCTACCTTGCACTTCTTATTTATTTGATGCATCAGCGAATTGTATTTCGGTATTCCTGAATTTCCCTGAACAATATAGTGCTTTCTTCTTTCATCGATCAACTGGCGTATTTCTTCTGTTACGCGTGGTTTTTTTTTTTTTTTTTTTTTTTTGTTTTTTTTTTGCAGCTACCTTCTTTGTACTTACGTTTTTCTTTCCAACTTATGTGTTTACATTTTTAAGGGATTTCCATTCCTCTTCAACTGTACTGCCTATTGAGCTATTCCTTATTGCAGTATCTATAGATATGGAGAACATCAAGCTTATCTATTCAATCCTTAATACTTCTGTATCATATTTCTTTGCGTATTGATTCTTACTGACTAATCAAACTTCAGCCCAATTTTCACAAGTACTACATTGTGATCTAAGTCTGTACGCCTTAAATCCAATTGTCTGATTTTTGAATCTCTGTCAAACCATGATATAATCTAAATGAAATCTTTCCGAATCTCCCAGCCTTTTTCTAAGTCCACCTCCTCTTGTGATTCTTGATCAGAGTGTTCACCATTACTAGTTGAAATTTATTACAGGACTCAATTAGTCTTTCTCCAGTCTCATTCCTAGTACCAAGTGCATATTCTCACGTAACACTTTCTTCTACTTCTTCCCCTACAACCATATTCCAGCCCCCATGTGTATTAGATTTTCTTCTCTCTTTGCGAAGTGAATTATCCGTTCAGTATCCTCATATGCTTTCTCTGTCTCTTCATCTTCAGCTTGTAAAGTCGGTATCTGTACCTGAACTACCGTTATCGGTGTTGGTTTGCTGTCATTCCTGAAGAGTACAACCTTATCAATGAACTGTTCACAGTAACACATTTTCTGCCCTACCTTCAGATTCATAACGAATTCTACTCCCGCTATACCATTGCCCTATACTCATCTGACCAGAAATCCTTGATTTCTTCCCATTTCACTTCAATGACCCCCACTATCTCTAGACTGCACCTTTAATTTCCCTTTTTCATGTTTTCTAGCTTCCCAACCACGTTCAAGCTTCTGACATTCCACGCCCCGACTCGTAGGACGTTATCCTTTGTAGTCCCCTCCTAGAGATCGGAATGGGGGACTACCCCGGAATCTTTTGCCAAAGGAGAGATTGGCATGACATGTTCTCAATTACAGTCCACATATCCTGTGGATACACATAATGTGTCTTTAATGCAGTGTTTTCCGTCGCCTGAACCCTTACAGGCACATTATTTTCGTATTCAAAATGGTTGACGAATACAACAATGTAATCGTTAATTTTGTGGCATTAAAATTCCTCCAAATATTAGGTAATTTTTACACAAATGTCACTTTTACAATTTGCTCGAGTAAGCCGGTGGCGTTATTAGGCCAGTCAATGAAGATCACAAAAGGTCGCACTTTTTGTACAGTGGTACGAGGGAGCTGAGTGTCGGAGTGGGGGTGTGTTTGAAGGTACCCTTTGTACGTTTTTCTAGAATAATTCCAAAATTACGGCCTCTAGTGAAAACATCTCGTAGTATAAAATTTTATTGCATTAAATTTCACACAAAAAGGCCCTGTTCACTTATTCTGTATGAGTAGTAATTTGCGCGTAGCAAGAGAAAAGATACGAAAATCTTGCATAGAAAGTATCATAGCTGCTGTTATTGAAGCATAACAGTAATCTATAGTTACCTAAGCCTAATAGGAAGAAAAACCAGTACAATATGCAAATATTTTATTTTTCATTCGATGACTAGTTTCGGGCCGGGACACATTTTCATATAAATATAACAAAGGAGACATGGCATTTCCGAAGATGTCAATGAAATGTGTAATGTACATTCACAGTGCAAACAAATTACTGTTATCTGTTTGCACTGTAAACGTACATTACACATTTCGTAGACATCTTCGGAAATCCCAATTTCGAGATTATTATACTGATTTGAAAATGGGTCTCGGCTCGAAAATTGTCATCGAATGAAAAATAAAATATTTGCCACTTGGACTGGTTTTTCGTTGTATTGATTAACAGAAGTTTCTGACCCAAGTTACTCCAGCATGCTGGAAGTTCGTAGCTAAGCCTAAGTTTTTAACCTACGCCAGACTCGGAAAAAGCAATTTCTTGTGGTTGAGGTAGCATATAAGTGCGAGTACTGCCGACGATATGGACACCTGACAATTTCGGTAGGCTATAAGCACCATACACATGATATCGTCACTTATCACTTCACTTTCAGTACCTCATAGTCCCATTTGACTCACATTCACTGTGACATCCTACTCCCTCTTTTGTACTTGCAGCACTCCGGGAAGTTCTGGGCAACACCTTCCGTTATATTCCGTTAAAAGTCTGAGATTTTATTCCCAAGATCGTTTAATAATGTGTCATTTTTCGGGATCTGTTAATGCCGTTATTTTCCGTCTCACATCTTATGTTAACAGAATGTTCTGTCTATTGTTGTGGCCTTAAGTGCGAAGATTGGTTTGATGCTGTTCTCCATGCCAGCCTCCTTTGCGTTATTACAGTGCAGTATCGCAGCAAGACTCTTTCAGGAGGAGGTCGAGCGAATATTACAACACGCACACAGTTATTAGCAATTTATTGAAGTTTGAACATGGTTAACACTAAAATTTGTAAAGAAGTAGTGTTTACACAGATTACGCGAAGGTGCCGTTGACACTTTTAACATTTAGCTACTCATTACAGAATTTTAGTTTCACATTGAGTCTAATTGTCTTTGACATGACATAATATTCAGCATAATTGTTCTATTCCCATGGAGCCGCGTCTGTACTGCGACGATATATTCGTCGTAAACGATGATTACAGCCGATGGCTAATCTCATAGAAAATAGATTGAGTGGCATTGCGTTCCAGCATACGAGGGGCGTTCAAGAAGTGATGTAACATATTGCTTTGTGCACCACTTTATTTAACAATCTTTTGGCTACAAAACCCTACTCTTCAACATGATCTCCGTTCTACGTGATAGCCTTACGCCACTTTACTGGGAAGGCCCGTATGTCCTCATGGTACCAATCTACTGGTAGACGTCCGAGGCAATACCTTGCTGCATCAATAACCTCCCAATCATCGACGTACTGCTTCTTGTGGAGTGCGTTCTTCATTGGCCCAAACAGATGGAAGTCGGAAGATGCGAGGTCCGGGCTGTAGTGTGGATGAGGAAGAACAGTCCAGTGAAGTTTTGTAATGTCCTTTCCGATGCGCGGACTTGTGTGAGGCCTTTCTTTGTCTACGTCTACATCTACATCTTCATTTATACTCCGCAAGCCACCCAACGGTGTGTGGCGGAGGGCACTTTACGTGCCACTGTCATTACCTCCCTTCCCTGTTCGAGTCGCATATGGTTCGCAGGAAGAACGACTGCCTAAAAGCCTCCGTGCGCGCTCGAATCTCTCTAATTTTACACTCGTGATCTCCTCGGGAGGTATAAGTAGAGGGAAGCAATATATTCGATACCTCATCCAGAAACGCACTCTCTCGAAACCTGGACAGCAAGCTACACTGCGATGCAGAGCGCCTCTCTTGCAGAGTCTGCCTCTTGAGTTTGCTAAACATCTCCGTAACGCTATCACGCTTACCAAACAACCCTGTGACGAAACGCGCCGCTCTTCTTTGGATCTTCTCTATCTCCTCTGTCAACCCGACCTGGTACGGGTCCCACACTGATGAGCAATACTCAAGTATAGGTCGAACGAGTGTTTTGTAAGCCACCTTCTTTGTTGATGGACTACATTTTCTAAGGACTCTCCCAATGAATCTCAACTTGGCACCCGCCTCACCAACAATTAATTTTATATGATCATGAAGTTGAGGTTCGTTTGTTTTGTTCTGGCAACGAACACTCTGATATCGTTTCTACAGTTTCCTGAGGGTTGCACAATACACTCCATAGTTGATGGTTGTACCTTCAGGTAGGACATCGAACAGAATAACCCTTCACAGTTCCAGAAGACCCTTACTATGACTTTAACGGTGACTTTACCGGCTGAGGGTGCACCTTGGAACTTGAAGGATAGATGGTGTGGTGCGGTTTTGTTTCCAGTTCGAAATGATGAACCTATGGTTCATTTGCCTGTGACGAGGTTCGGCAAAAAATTGTCACTATCAGCCTCGTAACGAGCAAGCAGCTCCACAAAGCTTATCCATAGTTACTCTTTATGGTCTTCTATTAAGCGGCGAGTGCCCCAACTGGAGGACAAGTGTGTCAGCACTACCAACAGAGAGGTTCATTTGAGCAGCGTGGTGTCTGTGATCCGTCGATGACCTCGAATGAGAGGGTCCGCACGTTCAAGCGATGCAGGACTCGCAGCTGTGTGCAGGTGGCCGGCACGCTGCATCTTGTTGTCATGATGACAGACGCCTCGCTCAACGTCTCACGAGCTTTTCTTCTTTGCCAGGTCTCCATAGATATTCTGCAAGTGCCTACGAATATCTGCGATGATCTGGTTTTCCGCCAAAGAAAACTCAATGACTGCTCTCTACTTGGGGCGCATAGACGCCATTTTGAAGGCTACATGTAGCGCTGTCACCTAACGGAAATCCATGAAACTTTAGAGGCTGAAGCGGGAATATTCCACTATGTCCTACAACAAATTCCTCATTTTTTTTTCAACCGAAATTGGCCGAGAAAGGAAAATGTGTTGCAATACTTATTTAAGGCCCCTCGTAAATAACTTTCTGGCTGCAGAAGCTTCCCCGATTTTGATGTGTCCTACCAACCGATCCCAATTTTTAGTCAAGTTGTATTACCAGTAATTCTCGTTATTTCTAAATCCAACCTATCCATTCCGCCTTTTAAATTTTCCAACCTACCTAAGCAGTTACTGGATCCAACATTACACACTCCGAACCGTAGATTCCCAGTCTCGCTTTTCATGATGATTATGTCCCTATGAGTAATCCACGCCTGAAGATTCGAATGGGGAATAATTTTATCCCCGGATATTTTATCCCAGGGTATGCCGTCACCATTAAGGCATAAGTAGAGCTGAAAGTCGTCAGGAAACAAGAAACCACTGCTGTAATCTCCCCTTGCATTCAGCCGTTTGCAGTACCAACACAGCAGAGGCACGTTGGCTATTATTAAAAGGGCAGATGAGTCAATCATCCAGATTGTTGCCGCTGCAACTATTCAAAAGGCGGCTGCCCGTCTTCAGGAAACACTGATGTGTTGCCTCTTCACAGATACCCCTCCGATCTGCTTAGACCTATGGTAAGGCTATCTTTACAATTGAAGTACCCAAGCCACCCACCGAGGCAAGGTATGTTTCGTGGGAGGGGGCGAGATGAGGGAGGTGGGAGTGGATAGGTATTAAATGAAAGCAGGGTAACAGAAAGCTTTCTGCAGTTCCATCATCTCCACAGTTGCATACGCCTCTCTTTCTGAACTTGAGTCTCTCAAGATGAGTATTATAAGGACCGTGGCCTGCCCAGAATGAAAAGTGTAGGAGTGGGGCTGCGGTGTCATGTATCGATACCATCCCCGTGGCGGCCCGCAGCTCGTAACGGCAATGCAGGTTTCTGTCAGACGCCGACAGCGGTCGTACAGGACCTGATGGTCTCACTGGATCACTCCCACTGAGCCACACTTCCCGTAGGACCTTATCATGAGCACCCTCTGCCGCGCGATAGTGGATGGTCGGTGGCAGCAACACAGCCCATTCGCAACGAGTCACGGATCACTCACAATGAGGTCGTCACCAAAACGCAGCCCAGTCGCTGTCCTGATATCACTCAGGCATTCGTTAAGAGAGCCTCTCCCTCCAATGCTCTTGTTGATAATATATTACCTGGACTTACCAGCTGCATGTTCGTTTGTAAAGAGTCTTCGTTTGCGTGGAGAAAACTACCAGTTAAGTAAAGCTGCTGTTTACTGTTCTAGTCTATTCCTAACTGCCTCTCTACTGAAACGTCCTGGAAGATTAAAACTGTGTGCCGAACCGAGACTTGAACTCGGGACCTTTGCCTTTTGCGAGCAAGTGCTCTACCAACGGAGCTACCCAAGCACGACTCACGCCCCGTCCTCACATCTTTACTTCTGCCAGTACCTCATCTCCTACTTTCCAAACTTTACAGAAGCTCTCTTGCGAACCTTCCAGAACTAGCACTCCTGGAAGAAAGGATATTGCGGGGACATGGCTTAGCCACAGCCTGGGGGATTTTTCCATTATGTTATGCAACATTCGCAGGAGAGCTTCTGTAAAATTTGGAAGGTAGGAGATGAGGTACTGGCAGAAAAAGATTGTGAGGACGGTGTATGAGTCGTGCTTGGGTAGCTCAGTGGTAGAGCACTTGCCCGCGAAAGGCAAAGGTCCCGAGTTCGAGTCTCGGTCCGGCACACAGTTTTAATCTGCCAGGAAGTTTCATATAAGCGCACACTCCGCTGCAGAGTGAAAAACTCATTCTGCCTCTCTACTGCTCTTCCCATCGCCACATCGTTTCTGGATTTGGCTAATCGTTTCTGCTCCTGACCAGCTTTCCTGTGACGACAGCTGCTGCAACACTCTGTAACTCCTTCCCGTTGTGCACACAGTATTACCTAACAGGGGCAAGGAGAGATCACAAGGATAAGTTCTCAGATGGACCAAATCCAGGTCGCCAGTGTGTAGTTGGTCCGTAACTCTGATCCTCATCACTCGCCCCTCCGCCCACTGCACGTATGTAACGCAGTGTGCCTCGGGGTTAGTGAAAGATGTACGTGTGGCCATCCGAGGCATCCGGCAGACTCCGGCGCCGGACCGTTAGTCGCCTGCTTTGAGGCGCGCCGCGCCGCACCCCGTGCAGGCGCCGGGCGGGGCGAGACACCCCCGCTATCGGCGGACGCGGCGTGCATCTCAACCCTAGGGTGGTTATCGCGATCCCCTGCGGCACACTCTAAAGGCGGCGGCGCCGGCCGCGAGCGCCTGTTTAGGGGCACTTCACACGGAGTAACTTGTCACCGACGGCTGCATCGGAAGCTGCCCCTCATGAATAACGACCACTTCCCAGAAATTCACAGTTGTATAACGGGAAGACGCGGACGTGGCGGGAAGCTCTTGGCAGTCCTGTCTGAGATGAAACGGCTGCCGTCTCCCTCCGGTAGGGTCCAGGAGAAAGGCTTGCCACTTTCGGCAGTACAAAGGGAGAGCTGAAGAGGCCATGATCTTCTCTAGTTAATTTGTTTTCTCTTCTTTCCCCCCTCCACCCCCCCTCTTCTCTCTCTCACTCATGTGTGTGAATGTGTGTGTGCGTGCGTGATTGTGTGTGTGTGTGTGTGTGTGTGTGTGTGTGTGTGTGTGTGTGTGTGTTTGCGTGTGTGTGTGTGCGTGTGTGTGTCAAACTCGTTTTGACTGGAAGTACTAAACTACAGTCAAGGCAAAAATTCCTTCACATCTACATGCGCCAGAGGGACTGGTCAAGCTAGTCCAGAAATCACGAATGTGGATTATCAGTGGTAGCACACCATTCGACGAAATACACTACTGGCCATTAAAATTGCTACACCAAGAAGAAATGCAGATGATAAATGGGTATTCATTGGACAAATATATTATACTACAACTGACATGTGATTACATTTTCACGCAATTTGGGTGCATAGATCCTGAGAAATCAGTACCCAGAACAACCACCTCAGGCCATAATAACGGCCTTGATACGCCTGGGCATTGAGTCAAACAGAGCTTGGATGGCGTGTACAGGTACAGCTGCCCATGCAGCTTCAACGCGATACCACAGTTCATAAACAGTAGTGACTGGCGTATTGTGACGAGCCAGTTGCTCGCACACTATTGACCAGACGTTTTCAGTTCGTCAGAGATGTGGAGAATGTGCTGGCCAGGGCAGCAGTCGAACATTTTCTGTATACGGAAAGGCCCGTACAGGACCTGCAACATGCGGTCGTGCATTATCCTGCTGAAATGTAGGGTTTCGCAGGGATCGAATGAAGGGTAGAGCCACGAGTCGTAACACATCTGAAATGTAACGTCCACTGTTCAATGTGCCGTCAGTGCGAACAAGAGGTGATCGAGACGTGTAACCAATGGCACCCCATACCATCACGCCGGGTGATACGCCAGTATGGCGGAGACGAATACACGCTTCCAATGTCCGCGCACCACGATGTCGCCAAACACGGATCCGACCATTATGATGCTGTAAACAGAACCTCGATTCATCCGAAAAAAATACGTTTTGCCATTCGTGCAGCCAGGTTCGTCGTTGAGTACACCATCGCAGGCGCTCCTGCCTGTGACGCAGCGTCAAGGGTAACTGCAGCCATGGTCTCCGAGCTGATAGTCCATGCTGCTGCAAACGTCGTCGAACCGTTCGTGCAGATGGTCTTGCAAACGTCCGCAACTGTTGACTCTGTGATCAAGACATGGCTGCACGATCCGTTACAGCCATGCGGATAAGATACCTGTCATGTCGACTGCTAGTGGTACGAGGCCGATGAGATCCAGCACAGCGTTCCGTGTTACCCTCCTGAACTCACCGATTCCATATTCTGCTAACAGTCATTGGATCTCGACCAACGCGAGCAACAATGTCGAGATACGATAAACCGCAATCGGGATAGGTTACAATCCGACCTTTATCAAAGTCGGAAACGTGATGGTGCGTATTTCTCCTCCTTACACGAGGCATCACAACATCGTTGCACCAGGCAGCGCCGGTCAACTGCTGTTTGCGTATGAGAAATCGGTTGGAAACTTTCCTCATGTCAGCACGTTGTAGGTGTCGCCACCGGCGCCAATCTTGTGTGAATGCTCTGAAAAGCTAATCGTTTGCATATCACAACATCTTCTTCCTGTTGGTTAAATTTCGCGTCTGTAGCACTTCATCTTCGTGGTGTAGTAATTTTAATGGCCAGTAGTGTATTTTTGAGACCACTTGTTTTAATGCAGCATACTTGGAAATATTATTGGCCATATGCTAAGGCATCCAGAAATAACGTGGCTCTGGAAAGAGCAGGTAGGAGCAGAATAGAAGTTCAGATCGTAGACGATGTTCTGTGTGCTACTTACGTAGCATCTACTTATCAACTTACCACGAGTTGGACGTTGTGCCTACTAAAGAAGAGCATCAGGGAGCTGCTGCGCGGCTTAAATGTAGGAAGTGCTCTGGTAAGGACGGCGTCCCCCTCCTCCCTTCTCCCCAACAAAACTTGACGAACTGACATCGTTCCGCCCATTGCTCTACCACCTTTTACCGAACTGTTTGGCTGAGAGTACTGTCCCGCTGGACATGCGCGATACCAACATCGTCACACTGTAGAAAGGTGAAGACGGTCACGGTGATCGCAACTGCTAAGCGGAATTTCACCGTTGGAAGTCGTCGGAAAAGCGACTGCCCGTGTGATGCTGAGCAGATTGGAGACGTTTGACGAGCGTGTGTACCCTGAGTCTCAATGTGGGTTTCGATGTCATCCATCTATTACTTGTATGATTTTCATCCTCCGACAAATTCAGGAGAAGTGCGACGAGCAGCGGACTCCATTGCTCATTCCATTCATCAGCCTAAATAGAGAAATTTACACAGTCATCTGGGAGGGACAGTCACTTTACTAAAAAAGACGGGGAGTGTTGAAAAATTCTTGAACATGATAAGGGTGTTCACAACGATATGGAAGGTGCTGAGATGTTTGTCGAAGGACGCATGATCGGTCTGCTGTGCAAACAGGAGTTTGTCAAGTTACGCACTGGCGGCTACCTAGTTTAATATATTCTTATCACTATTTGCCGTAGCTCCTTTCTGTGAAACAGACCTGGACCACCATCTACACTGAAGTCACGAAAGTCATGGGATACCGGTACGCACATATACAAATGCTGTTGGTATCGCATATACGAGGTATACGAGTAAACGGGCAGTGCATTGGCGGAACTGCAGCCAGTGTTTCATGTGGGTAAGTTTCCGACGTAGTTATAACCGCCCGACGGGAATTAACAGACTATGAACGCGGAATATTAGTTGGAGCTAGACGCATGGGACATTCCATTTCGAAAACCGTTAGGGAATTCAGTATTCAAATGCTTCTGAGCACTATGGGACTTAACATCTGAGGTCATCAGTCCTCTAGAACTCAGAACTACTTAAACCTGACTAACCTAAGGACATCGCACACATCCATGCCCGAGACAGGATTCGAACCTGCGACCGTAGCAATCGCGCGGTTCCGGACCTAACCACCTAGAACCGTTCTTCCCGCGGCCGGATGAATTCAGTATTCCGAGATCCACAGTGTCAAGAGTGAACCGACTCTACAAGATTTCACTCACGGCCTTCACTTAAGCCGGCCGTTGTGGCCGAGCGGTTCTAGGCGCTTCAGTCCGGAACTACGCTGCCGCTACGGTCGCAGGTTCGAATCCTGCCTTGGGCATGGATGTGTGTGATGTCCTTAGGTTTAAGTAGTTCTAAGTCTAGGGGACTAATGACCTCAGATGTTAAGTACCATAGTGCTCAGAGCCATTTGAACCATTTGCACCTTCACTTAACGACCGAGGGCAGCACGTCTGCGCAGAGTTGCCAGTGCTAACACAACAGCAGCACTGCGTAAAACAACCGTAGAAATCAACTGGGAAGTGCGGCGAGCGTCTCCCTTAAGACAGTGCGGTGAAATGTGGCGTTAATGGGCTATGGTAGCAACTGACCGAGCGGGTGTCTTTGCTAACAGCACGATATCGCCTCCAACTCCTCTCCTGGGGTCGTGACGACTGGAAAACCTTGGCCTAGATAGGTGAGTGCAGATTTCAGTTGGTGAGAGGTGATGGTAAAGTTCGAGTGTGGCGAAGAGCCTACGAAGCCATGGACCCTAACTGTGAAAAGGGCACTGCGATCGTTATGCTCCATAAATTTGTAGTCTCGGTTTATATGGAATGTCTTATGATCCAACTGAACCCATGATTGACTGGAAATGATTATGTTCGGCTACTTGGAGACCATCTGCAGCCATTCATGGACTTAATGTTCCCAAACAACGATGGAATTTTTATGGATGACAATGGGCCATGTTACTGGGCCAAAATTGTTCGCGACTGATTTGAAGAACATTCCGGACAATTCGAGCGAATGATTTGGCCACCGAGATCGCCCGACCATGAACGCCATAGAACATTTATGAGACATAATCGAGAGATCAGTTCGTGAACAAAGCCTTGCACCGAAAACACTTTCGGAATTATGGGTGGCTAAAGTGGCACCCTGGCTCATTATTTCTGCAGAGAACTTCCAACGACTTGTGGAGTCCATGCCACGTCGAACTGCTGCATTAGACCGGCTAAAAAGAGGTTCGAAGCGGCATTATGAGGCATCTCATGATATTTATCACATCAGTGTGTGTATGGCACGAAACTGAGAGCAAGAGTCTTAAGAACGAGAATGATGCCACCGATTGAAGCTCCAAGGAGAATTAGTTCACTATTCCGTAAGTGTTATAATGAGTAATGTATTAAATGTAAATTAAAAGCTGAGGCTCACAACCGAGCCATCGTATCTCGTGGATGAGGCTCGAAACAGATGCTTGGTGCGGCCAGCTGACTGATAACTGGCGCTACCCATCCCTCTGTCTATATGAGCCAACGTTCGACGGAGGCAGCTATCTCGGCTGTTCATGCACCATCTGGTTTTACCAGGCCACTCCCTTAACAGGTTGCCCACGACGGCAACTACACTCCTGGAAATGGAAAAAAGAACACATTGACACCGGTGTGTCAGACCCACCATACTTGCTCCGGACACTGCGAGAGGGCTGTACAAGCAATGATCACACGCACGGCACAGCGGACACACCAGGAACCGCGATGTTGGCCGTCGAATGGCGCTAGCTGCGCAGCATTTGTGCACCGCCGCCGTCAGTGACAGCCAGTTTGCCGTGGCATACGGAGCTCCATCGCAGTCTTTAACACTGGTAGCATGCCGCGACAGCGTGGACGTGAACCGTATGTGCAGTTGACGGACTTTGAGCGAGGGCGTATAGTGGGCATGCGGGAGGCCGGGTGGACGTACCGCCGAATTGCTCAACACGTGGGGCGTGAGGTCTCCACAGTACATCGATGTTGTCGCCAGTGGTCGGCGGAAGGTGCACGTGCCCGTCGACCTGGGACCGGACCGCAGCGACGCACAGATGCACGCCAAGACCGTAGGATCCTACGCAGTGCCGCAGGGGACCGCACCGCCACTTCCCAGCAAATTAGGGACACTGTTGCTCCTGGGGTATCAGCGAGGACCATTCGCAACCGTCTCCATGAAGCTGGGCTACGGTCCCGCACACCGTTAGGCCGTCTTCCGCTCACGCCCCAACATCGTGCAGCCCGCCTCCAGTGGTGTCGCGACAGGCGTGAATGGAGGGACGAATGGAGACGTGTCGTCTTCAGCGATGAGAGTCGCTTCTGCCTTGGTGCCAATGATGGTCGTATGCGTGTTTGGCGCCGTGCAGGTGAGCGCCACAATCAGGACTGCATACGACCGAGGCACACAGGGCCAACACCCGGCATCATGGTGTGGGGAGCGATCTCCTACACTGGCCGTACACCACTGGTGATCGTCTAGGGGACACTGAATAGTGCACGGTACATCCAAACCGTCATCGAACCCATCGTTCTACCATTCCTAGACCGGCAAGGGAACTTGCTGTTCCAACAGGACAATGCACGTCCGCATGTATCCCGTGCCACCCAACGTGCTCTAGAAGGTGTAAGTCAACTACCCTGGCCAGCAAGATCTCCGGATCTGTCCCCCATTGAGCATGTTTGGGACTGGATGAAGCGTCGTCTCACGCGGTCTGCACGTCCAGCACGAACGCTGGTCCAACTGAGGCGCCAGGTGGAAATGGCATGGCAAGCCGTTCCACAGGACTACATCCAGCATCTCTACGATCGTCTCCATGGGAGAATAGCAGCCTGCATTGCTGCGAAAGGTGGATATACACTGTACTAGTGCCGACATTGTGCATGCACTGTTGCCTGTGTCTATGTGCCTGTGGTTCTGTCAGTGTGATCATGTGATGTATCTGACCCGAGGAATGTGTCAATAAAGTTTCCCCTTCCTGGGACAATGAATTTACAGTGTTCTTATTTCAATTTCCAGGAGTGTATGGCCACCACTGGGGAGTGTAGTGAAAATGAGAGTGTTTAGGCCAAGTAGAAGGGTGACTGGTAAATCCCTTCCCTTTACCAAGTGATTTCAGGAGTAAATCTGTTGTATGAAAGAAAACCCTAGGAGAACGAAAAGTCTTCCTTTTTTGTGTTTCGGAATCCTTGTGTGACGTTGTGAAGTCTTTAAAAGTCCCTTCTAGCCTAAAGCCAATTTAAAACATTTAAAATGACTTCTGTTTCTACCTTAAGGCATCAGCTTAAAGAACTTACCGTAATTTTTTGTGTCCCCCATTAACAATTTATTTTTTCGCTGGTTAAATTGAGCATTTGGAGCAGCATTTCAGAGCAGTATTTAAGACAGTTACTTTTCTTCTTTATGTGAGAACTTTTTGCACCGAAGCAGTCTTGGAAAGAAACTACATTTTGATCTCTGTAAAATATCTTTGTCTACTTGTTTCTTGTTTGCGTACGTTCAGCATAGACATATTTCGTTACTTGGTTTCAGTTTGTGTCTGTTGGCCAGGAGCGAAGTTTATTTACCACATGGGCAGCTGCTCGTCCAGCTGGGACCAGTGGAGTGCAAGGTTGTGAAGCAGACTCTCCGGAGATGTTCAGGGCAAGTAGCCAACTCTCAGCTGCTATCGAGCCCAGTCCCATTACAAAGATAGAGAATACAAAATAAGCTAAAGACGGAAATTTTCGCCGTCATCATCTGGTTGCCTTGCGATAGGTTTACACTTCATAGACCTTCATGCTTCTCTCTGTTCTACTTTCCTACTTTCCCTTCTTTGGTACGCTCTTTGTATTCTATCTGATGTCTTCATCTCCCCTATCTTCCCCAGAATAAAGCCTTCAATTGCCTCTACTAGTTCAGTAAAAAGCATTGTTGTCTCAAATTAAGTCCTATCCAGTGTAATTTCCTATTCTTCATTGTCAGCAACATTCTCCGATCATCGACGTTAGACTGTTTTAATCTGAGGGTAGCAGAAGCACTGACTGCCATAAAACCTCACTTTTCTCAGTTAACAATAGCAAACCACCTACACCCTTACGGTGGGTGTATAGAGGAGGGTACCTTCTGTACCATTGTCGCTTTCCTCTTTTCTTGTGCCAGTCGCGACTGGTTCTCAGGAAGAACGACTGCTGCTAAGCCCTCGTGTGGGCTCGGATCTCTCTAAACTTACCTTCCGGCTCTATTCGCGAGATAACGTAGGAGGAGGTACTATATTAGTTAACTCTTCTAGTAATGAATGCCCTTGGAATTAAAGAATAAAACACTGTGGTGCAGAACGCATCTCTTGCAGCGTCTGCCGTTGGAGTCGCTCCGTGACCTACGTTCTCTTATTAAGAGCTCTGTTAGTGTGGGTGAAGGTAGGGAAATGCTACGATCTCTTAAGATGGAGATATCACAAGTGGTGTGGTGATAAGCTATTTAAAGAAGCTGAAAAAATGATCCTAACGCCTTTTTAAAAGACAGTCTCCTCTCCTGTTCTGATCATGTAAGAGTAGAAAAGATGTGGAATGATTTCGAAGAGATAGTATCGACGTCAGTTGAGAGATATATACCACATAAATTACTAAGTGATGGTACTGATCCCCCATGGTACACGAAACGGGTCAGATTGCTGTTGCACAAGTAACGAAAAAAGCATGCCAAATTTAAAACAAAGCAAAATCCTTAAGATTGGCTACGTTTTGCAGAAGTTCAAAAGACAGTGTGTGCTTCAATGCGAGATGCTGTTAATGTTTTCCACAACGAAAATCTGGCAGAAAACCCAAAGAGATTCTGGTCATACATAAATCATACCAGTGGCAAGACGCAATCAATACCTTCAATGCGCGATAACAACGGTGAATTCACTGATGACAGCGCCACAAAAGTAGAGTTACTAAACACGGTTTTCCGCGACTCCTTCACCAAAGAAGACGAAATAAATATTCCAGAATTCCAGTCAAGAACAACTGCCAAGGTGAGAAACATAGAAGTAGATATCGTCGGTGTAGAAAAGCAGTTTAAATCAATAAAGGCAAGCCCTCCGGTCCAGATTGTATACCAGTGAGTTTACTTAAAGAGTATGCTGATACAATAGCTCCATACTTAGCAATTATATACAACCACTCGCTCACAGCAAGATCCGCACCTAAATACTGGAAAATTGTTCAAGTCACACCAATACCCAAAAACAGAACTAGGAGTAATCCGCTGAACCACAGGCCCATGTTACTAACGTCTATTTACAGTAGGGTTTTGGAACATACGCTGTGTTCGAACATTACGAATTACCTCGAAGAAAACGATTTACTGACACGTAGTCAGCACGGATGCATAAAATATCGTTCTTGTGTAACCCAACTAGCTCTTTATACTCATGAAGTAATACGTGCTATCGACAGGGGGTGTTAAATTGATTCCATACTTTTAGATTTCTAGAAGGCTTTCAACACCGTTACTCACAAGTGTCTTCTAACCAAACTGCGTGTCTATGGAATATCGCCTCAGTTGTGCGACAGGATTCGTGATTTCCTGTTAGAAAGGTCACAGTTCGTAGTAATAGACGGAAAGTCATCGAGTAAAACAGAAGTAATATCCGGCGTTCCCAAAGGAAGTGTTATAGGCCCTCTATTGTTCCTGATGTATATTAACAAAATAGGAGACAATCTGAGTAGTCCTCTTAGACTGTTTGCAGATGATGCTGTCATTCGCCGTCTTGTAAAGTCATCAGATGACCAAAGCGAATTGCAAAATAATTTAGATAAGATATCTGTATGGTGAGAAAAGTAGCAATTGACCCTGCTTAAAGAAAAGTGTGAAGTTATTCACATGAGAACGTAAAGAAATCCGCTAAATTTCGATTATGCGATAAGTCACACAAACCTGAAGGCTGTAAATTCAAGTAAATAGTTAGGGATTACAATCACAAATAACCTAAATTGGAACGAGCACATAGATAATGATGGGAGTAGAGCAAACCAGACACTGCGATGCATTGATAAAACACTTAAAAGTTCAACAGGTCTACTAAAGAGACTGCTTACACCACACTTGATCGTCCTATTCTAGAGCATTGCTGTGCGCTGTGGGATTCGCATCAGGTGGGATTGACGGTTGACATCGAAAAAGTTCAAAGAAGGGCAGCCTGTTTTGTATTATCGCGAAATAGGGGAGATAGTGCCACAGACATGATACCTGAATTGGAGTGGTAATCATTAAAACATAGGCTTTTCTCGTTGCGGCAGGATCTTCTCATGAAATTTGAATCACCAGTTTCCTTCTCCAGTTGCGAAAACATTCTGTTGGCACCCACCTACATAGGGAGAAATGATTATTACGATAAAATAAGAGGAATCAGGGCTCGCACAGAAAAATTTAAGTGCTCGTTTTTCCCAGTCGCCGTTCGAGAGTGCAACGGTAGGGAGACAGTTTGAAGGTGGTTTATTGAACCCACCGCCAGGCACTTTACTGTGAACAGCAGAGTAATCACGTAGATGTAGATGTAGTGATCGTAGTTTATCGCGCCCATGCCACGAGACAGCGTTGTCACCGACAGCGCGAAAGTTCTATATGCTGTTTGGTTGATGTAAGTCCTTTTGCTAATGAGTGTGTTTCCACATATAATTTCAGTCAGTATAACGCATACTCTAGCACACGACCTGCAACAGTAGTTACAGAGTTATCACCTGGACGATAACTACTGTTTAAATTTTATAAACTGTCTCGCTGCTATACTTTCCCCTTCTCATCCTAACAGCCATGGATAAAATTACTCCGATAGATGTAGTGTTTCCTGGCTTTCGAAAGGCATTTCACACAGTACCACTCATACACTTATTATCGACAGTACTATATAAGAGAGATTTGTGGCTAATTTGAGGGATCCTCGGAGGGAACGTCACACCATGTAACCTTTGATTAAGTGTCACATACAGATGTAGAAGTCACTCCAGGTGTGATCCAGAGAAGTGTGTTGGGATCCTTACTGCAGACAATTTTCATAGTAACATATGATTTTTCGTTGTGGATGCAGTTATGGAAGTGCTGTCTGAAAAAAATTGCACAAATATTCAGTGGGATCTTGATAAGATTTCAGTGTGGTGCAGAGGGTAGCAACTTGCTGGAAACGATCAGAAATGTAAAATTTTGCGCTTCACAAAACGAAGAAAACGTAGTATCTTATTACGACAATATCACTCAGTCACAGTTGGAATCGATCAACTTATACAAATACCTGAGTGTAACAATTTGGCGCGGACAAAAGCGTTTAAGCAGATGTTCAACTAGACTCGATACGTGAGTGAACGGCATAAAGGCCCTATAGCAGGTACATTCGGAAGTAGCTCTCCTATGCTCTTCAGTGTGGTTTGCGGAGTATAAATATATATGTAGAGTTGATATTCAGTGTCTTGGGAATCCTACAAATGTATTGCAGGTCACAAATTGCTACAATTCCCATTACAATCAAGTTGTATATTAATGATCACGCAGTCGGATTACTTGGAAAAAACAGATACTGAGTTTGACAAAGCTCATAATGCAGAAATATTTGTGATGTGCAACGAACTGTTAATTCATGCCTTTTGGCCCACATGAATTTATAATTTCGGTATAATTTATAACTTCATTTCATGTGGTGGATACATTTCCAACTTTACGTACATTATCGATAAGCGCAATTAAATGAAAACGAGATAGATGTGAAAAATGTAAGTAGATTGTTTATTATTTCAAAAGCAAACGCTGTAATTGTTAATACACTTGTCCCATTGTGAAACAAGATGGTCAGTGCCTTCACGGAAAATTATTTGCACTAACTACGGAACCGTGATTATATCGAGGCATGCCCAGCTACGTCCGAAGCAACTTTGAGGCCCCAAAAAGATGGAAATTGTACGGAGAGAGAAAGGGAGGATGTGTAAGAGCTTCTCAGCAAAACTTCTGCATGTAGTGGAAACAATTTTACCAAAGCGCTGTGCGTTAATTATGGCGCCGTGTTCCAGAAAATGAGCAGCAGTCACTTGTAGCCAAAGAAAAAGTAACTTATAACTTTCCCAGAGCTGGCGTGCCTGTTGTTGCGACTACTCTGTAGTTTCCCTGAATGTCATTACAAATCCTCCAGACTGTTCCAATCTCTCCTCGTGTGATTTCCATAGTTTGGAGCCCTCGAGAAAGGTATTCGTGGCCGTCAGCTTGCTTCGGATGTATCTGGGTATGCCTCGATGCAATCACGGTTCCGTAGTTAACGGAAAAATTTTTCTTTGAGGGCATTGACCGTTTTGTCTCACAGTGTGACAGATGTATTAGTTCTCCATGTTTTGTTCACACACAACAGTTATGACGATTAATTTCGAAATAATAAACAGTTTTGGCACAGGCAACAAGAGCTTGTATCTTAGGACGACACCAACCAACAGATATTAGAGGAAGGGCTGGGGAAAACTTTTGAACATTATTTGTTACTGAATACTCTTTAAAACAGTTTACTTACCAACAATAGAATCCGCAACTAAAAAGACACGTTAAAGATTAATCTTGAGGCTTTCACCCTTAAGAAATGTCACTAAACGTGAGACAGCAGAAACAAACAATTAGGATATTGTTTAAAGTTTTTCTCAAAAATTACATTTCATCAAAACATTAAATTTCAGTAATTTACATTGAATTTCATGGTGCCCGCCAGGGTACCCGAGAGCGCTAACGCGCTATTTCCTAGACTCAGGTAGGCGCGCCAGCCCCTGATCGAATCCGCCTGGCGGTTTAACGACGAGGGCCAGTGTGCCAGCCAGCCTGGATGTGGTTTTTAGGCGGTTTTCCACATCCCGAAAGGTGAATACCGGGCTGGTCCTCACATTCCACCTCAGTTACACGACTCGCAGACATCTGAACATGCTCGCACTATTCCATTAATTACACTCGATGCAGACAGTTGGGGTACACTAATTCCGTCCCGGGGGGTATGGGGTGGCGGCAAGAAGGGCATCCGGCCATCCCTTTCCGCTAACCTTGCCAAATACGTTCCTAGCAATGCCGACCCTGCGTCAGCGCGGGACGTGGCACCAGTGAGAGAAAGAAAGACATTGAAATTCATGCCGAGACACATTATAACCTGAAAATGACAATAAAGTAATATAGCACCCCCATGTCAGGTCAGGACACAAACCCACAGACGACACAACAAACACCAGAGGGGGGTAACGGCACCCAGTCCCCCGGTGACAACAAGCCGAGAGAAGACTAGCAGTGCACTGCACCATATACAGCAAAGCACTATTAATCAGTGAACAGGTTAAATAAAACCAAACTCTTTGCCTCGACTCTAAAAGAAATCCAATAACTGATATTAAAGTAAGATTAAACGCCACTGTACGTTGACTCGGGTCGTGATGTTAGTTAAAGTTAACAGGTTCTAGCGAGATACATGCTTAAAGCCAGAACTGCTATCGGCCAAGGATCAAAATTACTAGCATCTTAAATGTAGAACCAATATCCCAACAATCTTAATAAAATTCAGAAGCAGCTTTCAAACTAGCATCGACAACCCAAGATATCAAATCAAAGGTTCTCAAGAACTTAAGTTGTCCTCATGGAATTACTTTAGGCATAGATTACACGTAATTTAACAGGAGCGAGCCTCATTTAAGCATAAAAGAATTACACTTATTTTTGTTAAGTGTTTTTATGAAATGTAAGGAAGGTTGGGTGTGATGTCTGAGGGGAAAGAAAAAAAAAATGTTACTGGCCGTAAGGAACAATTTAGTGCCACTAAATAAATCGGATCCCTCTTCTAAAGGTCACCTTAGTGACAAGATATGACTTGGGAACAGACCTGTAGGCCTGAAAATTAAGTCGCCAAAACGACAGTCTGCACTTTACTTAAAAATGGGTGCCCGGAAGCTTTTAAAAATATTTACTCTAAACATAAGCCAATTCCCCAGGGGAGAGAGTTGAGCACATGCAGCAAATCCTTTGAAAATAGCATTAAATGAAAATGAGGGACGGTAGCACAATAAAAAATTGAAAAACAGGCGGAAAGCCAGGGCCAGGATGCTTCAGACATAATAACAGCAGGCACTGGAGACAAGTCCGTGGAGAACATACAGATGATGCTCACCATACACATAAAGATCGTGGAACCGGGTTCATTCCTCGACCATGCAATCCGAAGAAGCCGTTGACTCGGTTCCCGTGGTAAAGGCGTTCCGGTCACCTCGTGCAGCAGGGGACACAGCCAGTGGGCTTCGCTGAATCGCGCCAAATGCTCTGGTAGGAAACCGGGTACTGCGTGAACACGTACAGCCAGGGCAGGACTAGAGTGGCGCAGCAAGGCGTATTAACAGCCAAGAAAACGGTGCGCCGGCAGTGCTGACCAGTTCCTCTACGCCATTCACCATAGACGACCAGTTACGACTGCCTCTTCCTTTCCGCACAACCCACTGCCTCTCTTCCACCAAAGACAACCCTCTAACCGGCAAACACCGCGTTCAACTACCTGGGCGCGTGTTATGGAATTCGACGCACAGCCAAAGTTTATTTGCTTTTTCCGTTCCGTCTGTTTTCTATTTGACTGCTCCTTAGAGCATGTCCACTACCTCCACCATTTCCTTTTGTCCTTTGTCCCACTTCAACGCGCGGTCGGCCTTGTTACTATGGATTTGGCGATGTTAGTGTCAGAGGGTGCCTGGACCTGGGAGAGAATTAGTGTACCCCAGCTCTCTGCGTCTTGTGGAAGCCATCAAATAGTGCGAACGTGTTTCAAATGTCTGCGAGTCGTGTAACTGAGGCGGGACGTGGGGATCGGCCTGGTATTGACCTAATGGGATGTGGAAAACCGCCTAAAGACCACATCCAGGCTGCCCAGCACACCGCCGGGCGGATTCGATCTGGGGCCAGCGCGCCTACCCGAGTCCAAGAAGCAGCGCATTAGCGTCCACAGCTAACCTGGCGGGTAGCTTGTCCAGTACCTGAAATAAAAATATAAATTGCGGCGACGGCGTTGAAGTAAGCTCGTGGTACAGTTAGCGGCAATCATGTCTTTTGCAGAACCTTTGGGTAGCTATCCAACAGCATAGGGATAATAAACACAGCTACCACTCTCTTTGAACAATTCGTCATCACTAATCACTAATACACATTAGGAATTATGTTTCAAGTTTGGCATCGACGGCATACGAGAGCAATTAAAAGTGCACAGTGTGGAAAAAATCAACTGTGCACACAAACTGTTCGAAAATGTGTTTGTCCAATTGACTGGAAACCCCCTCTTGAAAAATGTAACCTCGAAAGATTTTTCTATTCCTCATACGGGTAAACTAGTGTTTTCATTCTGCCTGCGTTATCACTATAAGACGCATGTTGAGTGATCAGCTAACCAGTGATTTAGCAATTTATACACGACATGCACATCTCTTGGTCCTTATGAAATCTTGAATTTTCCCCTACGTCAATAACGCTCCAGATTGAAAGACAGACATAATTTACTTGTTCCCTCCAACGCTACGCCCCTTGCATCCCACTATATAAGTTGTTTTCCTATCAGTGATATCCCACCACTGAATTCAATAGAGTTGAAACTTACTGGAAGATTAAAACTGTGTGCTGGATATAAACTCAAACCTGGGACCTTTGCCATCCCGCAAGGCACGCAGGATAAATTTTGGTTGGTAGGGAAAGAGGTGCTGGCAGAAGTTACGCTATTACGGGGGAGGGGTGCGTCATTACTCACGCTTGGATTGTTCTGTCGGTAGAACACTTCCCCACCACAGGTGAAAGGCCAAGGATCGAGTCCTAGTCCGAAGAACAAATTTAATCTGCCAGAAAGTTTCAAATCAGTTCCAAACCACTCCAGTAATAAAAATTCATTCTTTGATAGAGTCGTTCGTGACCTTTCTGTTAAAGAAAGGCGAACGTCAAATGATGATCACTGTCCCAGATGGTCCACGACCAAATTAAAACTCCAAATAACAATACGTACTCTAATGAATGTTAGACTCGGAAAACTAGTAACAGAGCCGGACGTCTGGTCCACATTCGATCAAGGACGATCTTTTAATTACACCTAGTAATCTTTCAGACTAACAAAACTTCGTACGGCCGAGATACTTCGTTGGAAAATTCATTTACAGTTGTCGTTGCGTAAAGCACACCGCAAAATTAATGTCGTAGTTAAAAGGCGTTATGAGGGCCGTATATTAAAGAAAAGGACCCCGAAGGTGGACATTAAACATAAGCGGAATGGGTTTTTAAATGCAAACTTACAACCGCTGATTATCGCTGCATCTTTCAATACAGGCGCATATATCTGAGGGAGGAAGCGGCTAGAGCGGATACATAAACAGAATTGTCTTCTACTCATTTTCTTTGAGGCGCAAGCCTTATCGAGATGTCAGTTACAAGAATTACAACAAAGACGATAACGTTTAAACAATCTCTACAGACTGCAAAAAGAAACCGTATAGAGCTGCTCGTGAAACCGGTAGAGTAAAGAAGGGGTGATATTTCAGGCTAGGAATTTAAGTGGTACTTATCATATTTTCACATGGTTGGTCCGATTATTGTAGTGGAATTACAACAGAAAGCTTCAAACTGTGTGAGTTCGGGTACAAACAGTGGCTCACAGGGGACTCTATAAAATGGCAAAAGAGTAACAAACAAGGTTGCAGAGTGTATCTCGAATCACAGTTTGCTTCACTACGGACGGAAAGTTTTAGGAGCGGGATTATAATTCCGCGTGGAAGGATATCAGTAATAATATTCGCTGATGGCATTGATATTTTCGGTGAAAGGGAGAAAGAACTGCAGTACATGTTGAACGGGAACAAAATTCTAATAAGCACAGTGTTTGAATTGCAGGTAAAAGCAAGAAAGATACAAGTAATGAGATTAGATTTTAGATTGGATTAGATTAGTTTTTCATTCCATAGACCCGTGCTGAGGAGATCCTCGTGGATGTGGAGCATGTCAATTTTTTTAAGCTGAAATAACAATACTAATAGTATGAGTACATACATCATTTTTTAAAGCTGAAATAACAGTACTAATAGTATGAGTATATACAATTCGTCATTTGTTTCTATTAAAAAATTCGTCAATGGAGTAGAAGGAGTTGGCCACTAGTAAGTCTTTCAGGCTCCTTTTTAACTGATCTTTATTTGTAACTAAAATTTTTATGTTTGCTGGCAAATTATTTAAGATGAGTGTTCCTGAGTAGTGGAACCCTTTTTGAACTAAAATAAGTGCTTTTAAGTCCTTGTGCAGATCATTTTTGTTCCTGGTATCATATGTATGAACTGAGCTGTTTGTTGGAAAAACAAATATATTGTTTAGGAGAAATTTCATTAAGGAGTAAATATACTGAGAGGCAGTAGTTAGTATACCCAATTCTTTGAAGAGGTTTCTACAGGACGTCCGTGAATTTACTCCACAAATAATACGTATTACACGCTTATGGACTCTGAAAACTTTTGTTTGACTTGAAGAGTTACCCCAAAATATTATACCATATGACATTATGGAATGGAATTAGGCAAAGTATGCGAGCTTCTTCATTTTTATGTCGCCTATGTCTGCTAACACTCGAATTGCAAATACAGATTTGTTAAGGCGTTTCTGCAGTTCTGTGGTGTGCTCCTCCCAACTGAATTTATTATCAAGTTTTAATCCCAGGAATTTAAGACTGTCAACCTCTTTTATCTGCTCTTCTTCATATTTTATGCATGTACTGGGTGGAAACCTCTTACAGGTTCTGAATTGCATATAGTGAGGCTTTTCGAAGTTTAATGTCAGTGAGTTGGCTTTAAACCATTTATTAATATCCATGAAAATATCATTAGCAGATCTTTCTAGAACTACATTCGACATACTATTTGTTGCAATACTTGTGCCATCTGCAAACAAAACGAACTCCGCTTCAGGCAGTGTAACTGATGAGAGATCATTAATGAGGAGCAGCGGAAAAGAGAGTAGTGATAAACTTAATTTTAGAACTGGGGACTAGCAAGCAGATGTAGTGAAGGAATTCTACTACTTTGGAAGCAAAATTACTCATGACGGGAGAAGCAAGGAGGATATACATTGCCAGAAAAAACTCCTAACACCAAAAATTAATTATTGTAGAATAATGAAATTTCAAGAACGCATTTGTCTAGGTAACATATTTAAGCGATTTACAGTGTAATATCGCAGATTAATATAAGCGTGAGATAAGCCATTGTAAATATGAAGTGCTGGTACATCAATAATGGATTGATGAATGCAAGCAGTCAAACGTGCATGCATTGTATTGAACAGATGCTGGATGTCAGTTTGTGGAATGGAGTGCCTTGCCTGTTGCCCTTTGTCAGTCAACACTGGGCGCTTAATGCTGGTTGTCGATGACACTGGAGTTGTAGTCCGATTGTGTCCGAAATGTGCTCGATTGGAGACAGATGTGGTGATCAAGCAGACCAAAACAACCAACATGTCGACACACACTGTAGAGAATTTTGGATTACGGCAGCAGTATGAGGGCGAGCGTTATCCTGTTGGAAAGCACTCCCTTAATTGCTGTTCATGAATGGAAGCACAACAGGTCGACTCACCAGACTGATGTAGAAATTTCGTCAGGGTGCGTGGGAAAACCACGAGAGTGCTCTTGCTTTCATACGAAATCACACCCCAGACCATAACTCCAGGTGTAGGTCCAGTGCGTCCAGTACGCATACAGGTCGGTTGCCGGTTTTGAACTGTCCTCCCTCTAACCAACACACGGCAATCACTGGCACCGAGGAAGATCCAGCTTTCATCAGAAAACACAACAGACCTCCACCCTCCCCTCCATTGATCTCTCGCTTGATCCCACAGTCGTCAGTTTGGAATCGGTGGAATGCACGCCACAGGGTCTCTGGCTCGGAGATGTCCTAGAAGTAACCGCTTAGTCACAGTTCGTTATGTCATTATGCTGCCAACTGCTGTTCAAATTGCTGCTTCAGATACAGTACGATGCGCTGGAGCAACACACCGAACACGATGGTCTTCCCTCTCGGTAGTGCCACGTGGCCGCCGGGGCCCGGTCTCTTGAACAACGTTGTCAGTAATCACGTACAGTGGCTACATTCCTGCCAAGTCTTTTTGCAGTATTGCGGAAGGCATATCGAGCTTCCAAAAGCCCCATTACACGACTTCGCTAAACTCAGTGAAGTACTAGTAAACGTGTCCTCGTCGCCTTAAAGGCATTCTTGACTGACATTAACCCACCAAGTCCAGTCTCAAAGGTAACTAACATTCACTAGTGTTACAGCGTGCATTTAAAGACACCCGATTTTTATCCTCATCGTGGCGCTACTAGCGGCACTCTTATGAGACTGGCGCGAAATTTTAATAGGCATAATCTTTCGGATGTTGAAACAAGCCTACAAACTTTTGTTTATGTCGCACAACTCCTTCTTGGTGTTGTGATTTTTTCCCCGTCAGTGTACAGACAGACTGTCACAGGAAAAAACGGATATCCTCTAAAAGGTGTCCACTAGTCTCAAATATCGACTACAATTTGAAGACAAATTTCTGAGGATGTACGTTTAGAGCACTCTAGTGTACGGAACTGAATCATGAAGTGTGGGAAAACCGGAAAAGAAGGAAATATAAGAGTTTAAGAGGTGGCGCTACAGAAGGATGTAGAAAACTAGGTGGTCTGATGAGGAATAAGGAGGTTCCAGAAATAATAGGCGAGGCAGAACGAGTGGAGAACGCTGACACGAACAACGAACAGGATGATAGGACACGTGATATGGCATCGAGAAATAATATCCATGCAGTACAGGCCGAACGGTTCTAGGCTCTTCGGTCAGGAACCGCGCTGTTGCTCCGGTCGCAGGCCCGAATCGTGCCTTGGGCATGGACGTGTGTGATGTCCTTAGGTTAGTTAGGTTTAAGTTGGTTGGTTGGTTGTTGCGGGGAAGGAGACCAGACAGCGTGGTCATCGGTCTCATCGGATTCGGGAAGGATGGGGAAGGAAGTCGGCCGTGCCCTTTCAGAGGAACCATCCCGGCATTTGCCTGGAGTGATTTAGGGAAATCACGGAAAACCTAAATCAGGATGCGGGATTGAACCGTCGTCCTCCCGATAGTTTTAAGTAGTTCTAGGTCTAGGGGACTGATGACCTCAGATAGTACTTAGAGCCAATTGAACCATTCCGTGACTGCAGTCACACAGTTACCCGTTGAGGGTGAAGAGACTTCTTGATCGCGAAATGCGGAATCTAGTTCCCCAAATGCGCCAGCTTTGCTTATTGACGAACCCATCCAAATGAAAATGGGCTTCACCGCTAAACAAAATTCCCATCACGTCCTGCGACCAATGGTGCAGTTTGAACGTCCTAACGCAACCCGTTCAGAAGTTATGACGATTTTATTTCACATCGTTTAGTAATTGTCACCTTGTATGAAATCAATGAGATGACAGATGAAGAGCAAACGACTACCCCATACGACGGATAGATCACCACGTACCGCGTCACGTGTCTTACACTGCCTGAAACACTGCAGAGTAGTTGGGAATTTACTCCAGATCATTGGCGCAAAGACCGGTAGAGAGGAAGGTAATGCCACCACCTCTCCACCCCTTTTTTCTGTCACGTGGAGAACGTTTTGTAAAGAGCTACGCCTTCGCTCTCCCTCTGCACGACACGACTGGAGGAACACCTTTTTACCGTCGAACATCGGAATCCCGCATAGCTCCTCCGTCGCTGTTGCAGGTGCGAAGGTGTCATAGCTTCGGCGTGGCGTGCAAAATACGAGGCGCGCGAGCCACGCTGGCGCATGAGGCGTGCCGCTGAAACGCGAGCCGGCGGCCGTCGCAGTCCTGTGTACAGTGTGGCCACGGCAGCGCAGCGGGGCGCTCGCCACGCCGCGTCACACGCCCATCGCGCCGCGATTTCGCCGCAAATCAAAATCGCGTTCCGGGCGGCAATCGCGCCGTGGGATCGCGCCGCCTGCTCCCCGGGCCTTATGTAAATTCCAATATCTGCAGATAAGTGCTGACTTACAAGCTGGCATTCTGCCGTTGTCGCAGGTCGTTTCTCGGCGCGTATTTCGCGAACCTGCCTCTCTCTCTCTCTCTGTCTCTCTCTCTCTCTCTCTCGTCTTCCGGGTTCGCTTGCTACGCTGCTGCTATAAATAGAGCTAGATTTTGTTTTTGAATTGGCAGTGACCAGTAGCAGACAAAATCAGACTGCTTGATTTTCTTCTCCATCGCAGGAATGGGATTTTCTTCTGTTTGGGAGTTTCATGCAACGAGAGACTTGTGGCAGCTTGACGTTGCTGTAGTTGCTCTTGTAATCCCACGTGGCGAAAATTGAAGGATCGTTCCTCAGTTTTCGGGAGCGGTTAACGTCCAGCCGGGATTTTGTATTGATTTCTAATTCGATATTCGACCATCCAGCGCGCCGAGAACGTTACTGTTTGTAGGGGATCACTGGTTACTGAGAACGGTAAGAGTGTATCACAGCTCTAATAAGAAAGAAATAAGAAAATTATTAGATTATTCTAGAATTAGAAACAAATAAATCACACAAAATATTTAAATGAGGGCAGCTTTCTTTGATGTTGCGCAGTGATAAGCCACAAACAACTGGATAATCTCAGGGAGTGCCCCAGGAAAGAGTCAGAGGACTGCTTTTGTTCTCTATATACACTGATGAGACAAAACATTATGACCACCTGCTTAACAGCCTGTTGTCCATCTTTGGAACGAAATTAATCACTGATTCTGCTTACCAGATTCAAAATGGTTCAAATGGCTCTGAGCACTATGGGACTCAACATCTGGGGTCATCAGTCCCCAAGAACTTAGAACAACTTAAACCTAACTAACCTAAGGACATCACACACATCCATGCCCGAGGTAGGATTCGAACCTGCGACCGTAGCGGTCACGCGGTTCCAGACTGAACCACCTAGAACCGCTCGGCCACCCCGGCCGGCTGTTGCTTACCAGAGATCCAATTGTTTGTTGGTAGTTTTGTTGAGGTATGTGGCATTAGATGCCTACCCGCAGTCATGTAATCCGCATAAACAGCGGACAGCTGACATGTATACATGATGAAAGGGCCGATAATGACACAGATGGGTTCCTTAAGATTTACATCTGGCGGATTCGGTCACTGATACATCAACGTCAGTTCACTATAATGCTCCTCAAATTACTGTAGCATGGTTCTCTCTCTGCTATAAGATATATCGCCGTCGGGGAAGACACCAAGCATATAGGGATGCAGGTGATTCGTGGTTGTCAGCGTGTTTTGATTACTACCACAGGCCCCACGCAAGCGCAGGAGAATGTCTCCCATTGCGCAATTCTGCTCTCACCAGCCTGCGCCCGTGGCGCGCTGCACGTCTCCAGCCGCCGTTCGATTCCATGACGACGTTTGTGGAGACGACCATCGACCTAGTCTAGCTGGCACGTTTCCATTAATCGATGGTCGAATCCCGATGGTCTCGTGCAATCGAACTGACGATTTTCATGGGTCAACATGTGAACACGTAGGGGTGTTGTACTGCGGAGCTTCTCGTTCAACAATGTACGATGATCGGTTGTGCTCCGATACACTTGTGCGTCACCAACTGTTTTCTCTTTCGGCAGAGATGCTACAGATCACCATCTGTCCTACATTGCAGAGCGTAAAGTCTCCGAACCACACGTTCTATGAAGAGTCGTGAACGCCCAACCGTTCAGCGCCTAGTGGTAATTTCATTACTCTTCTCCCTCTTTCCGTAGATGCCCACGACAGCAGCACGTGAACATTCGACTAGCTTCACCTTTTTCGGGATACTCGTTCACAGGCTCTGCGAAACAGTAATCTGCCCTTTGTTAAAGTCGCTCATCTCAATGGGTTTCCACATTTGTAGCCCATATCTTCGGTAGGATGATCTCCCGTTCTTGTCTTCTCCGCTCAGTGGGAAAATCCTCCGCCATGCATCATAAATTGGCTTGCGGAGGTTATATGTAGATACAGATGTAGAGTAAATGTTTTAACTGTGGCTACACGCACGGGACTATGACCAAGGCGGGAAGTACTTAATCAAGAGAGCAGATCAGGGAGTCAAAGGTGGACATTTCGGTGAATCTTATCGAATGGCTGGCGCCGTTTATTTCCGGTCGTAGCGCGAGATGTTTGCTCTCGCCGACCGAACAAGCGGGCAATTGTACACGAGCGACATTGCTGCGTTCAGTTCGATGTGGTGAAAAGCTGAACTGCTTCTAACAGCAATGTGGTAAATGTCCTTAAGAAGACGCGTCTACGACGGTGACAAACATACACTTGCCGGTCCCATTCTAAGCTCAAACTGAATAGGAGGACGTGGCATCGGCCATGCTGTTTATGGCTTGCTCAGCATCATATTCCTGTAAGCTTCTGATTTCAAAAAATAGAACCGTTGCCTCCATGTTGAGACCACTGGCATGCGTGATGAGAGCCATAACTTTCCAGCTTTCGCAAAGAGTTTTCCATGTGTGTCTATGGTGCTGGTGAAAGACGTCACGGTAACTGTGGGTCGGTACAAGTGCTGGTTGAACTGAGCAGAATAGTAACCGCAGCAGGCATTGGAGTTACTGGTAATGGTGAACAAAGGAGCAGCTAGTTCGCACGTGTGCAGAAGACACCATTTAGAGTGGTCACGTAGCTGCCTCTTTCTGGAGAACCTGCGTGGTATTAGGTCTATGCCTAGCTGACCTTCCTCGCGCGCGACAGAGAGAGTTAATTTTTCATCACTTTTGTCGTTACAGATTTCCTCTCGTATTAACTATTTGAGTCGTATTTTGTAAACTGATTTATGAAATTGATAGCTAGAATCTTTTCTCGAGTGGTGTTACGAAGTGCCTGGGTGAAGAAGCGTGTGTAACACTTGGATTCAACAGATTTTGCATGATATCTGCTCTTATACTCAGCCCCCCCCCCCTTTTAACTACTATTATGCACAATGGAGAAATGAACGCTAAGAGAATTAGTAAAATTACGCTGTAGATGAGTAGTAAAAAGGTTGTTCACACGCTATAATTTAATAATGCTACTAATCGATCTCTCTGCTCAATAGTTGTAAAAACGGGCTGGAATTGATATTTATCGTCTGACTACTAAATGATAACCAAATTAAGTAACACAAAGAGATTGCCGGCCGGTGTGGCCGTGCGGTTCTAGGCGCTTCAGTCTGCAACCGCGTGACCGCTACGGTCGCAGGTTCGAATCCTGCCTCGGGCATGGATGTGTGTGATGTCCTTAGGTTAGTTAGGTTTAAGTAGTTCTAAGTTCTTGGGGACTGATGACCTCAGATGTTAAGTCCCATAGTGCTCAGAGTCATTTTTTTGAACAAAGAGATTTATTTTGTGCAGTAAACATGTAAATACACGATGCACTGAACGGTGCTTTATTTGAACGTGGGCACAGAATAATGGTTTTCAAAATAAGTAGTTGGCAGGTTTTTTAAAGGAGAACTTACTCTGAAATACTGAATACAGTAATACATTACGAGTTTGTCAATCAACAGAGATAATGGTAAACCCTGATTATGCGACAGAATGCCGATCGAAATGAGAATTCTGTGAAAAATTCGCTTGCAAAATCGTGGGTACTGTAGCGCCAAGACGAGAGCATATACTGCTGAGGGCGTCAGAGAAGAATTACTGTTCCGTATTACTCTGCAGCTGCTGATACCTTACCACCAGTACCACAGATAGTATGTAGGCGGATGGTGCAGCCGCTGATCTCTGTATTAGTGGCCTCTCTGATGATTGATGACTACGGATAAAACCCAAAGAAATGAATTCTGGAAATAATCTAAACTTCTCCCCAAATCACCGAGAAAGTCTTATTCCTAAGTATGCGCAATAGCTTCTCGAGGAGGAGACGCTGTCAGTATATTTATTCCCCCTGGTGGACGAGAGGAGACGCCCTATCTCATGCACAGCGCACCGATACCGAAAAACAGTGCTTCTGGACCCTACCACGCACGAGTGTTTCTAATTGTAGGAGGCTGTGGGAAAACAAGTCAATCATCTGTGTTCAGTGCACTCAGCAAAAGCCCATCAAGCTCGACAACAACATTTTTTCTACCCACCGTGCTCATTGGTACCAGTTTTCAAGAGGGCTATCCGACACCAAATCGCGTCTTCTTGAGCTACCGAATCCACTCTCAGCATTTCAAAGGACGCATGAAAGCAGAGAGAAAACCGCCACCAAAAACGAACAAAATATCTCCCGGTCACTAGACGCCGATATGTCAGGCACCCCTTGTCTGCAGGCTTAACATTCCGAGAACCACTGCAAACAACACTAACAAGTGGTGTCGGACAAGCGAAGCCCATACGGCAGACATCAATAAAACCTTTAACCCTGACTCCAGAAAGTCGCGCTCACCGTCACTTCGTGCCTAGCACGACGACTAAGAACCGTGGCAGGTCGGCCGCCCTGTGGAGCCGCCACACGCTAGTCTCATCTCCCCTTCGTATTCGCAGAAAAGCCCCTGCCTGATGTTTTTCTGCCACACTCGACGCTGGTCGCCCTTGTCCATCCCTAGCTCACCCACACAAGAAGGATTTGATTAAATGAGGCAAAGCGAAACTTTTCTGTTGCCCAAGTGTGTAGAATACGGAACGTTTGAGGTATCGTTTTACAGAATTGTCAGTACGTTATATGCCATATAATTTCACCCAGTTTCTGAATATATCAATAAAAGTAGACTTTGTGAGTTTATTTCAACAATGAGATTTCCTGATTCCAGAACACATCTGTCCTGAAATGCGGGGGTATATCTGAAGTGTGACGAAAAAGAGCAGTATATATCGGTTTCGATATAGATCAACAAGAACAAAGTCAAAGAAAATGCGTGCTTATTATTCTCACGCTCCAAAGTCATACAGCAATTACGCTTAGCTACATGTACACATGTTCATCACGTATCACATACAGGGCACATCTGAAGAATAAAGTCTATCAGTATTTTCGTATTGTAAAGAATTAAATCAATCATAAACCTGAGCGTTGTTTTGAACACCACAGTGATTGGTTCAAATGGCTCTGAGCACTATGCGACTTAACTTCTGAGGTCATCAGTCGCCTAGAACTTAGAACTAATTAAACCTAACTAACCTAAGGACATCACACACATCCATGCGCGAGGCAGGATTTAAACCTGCGACCGTAGCGGTCGCTCGGTTCCAGACTGTAGCGCCTAGAGCCGCACGGCCACTCACTCCGGCCCACAGTGATTCACCAGCCATGGTCTTATTACAGATGGTACGCCGTTGACTTCCTCCGACCTCTAGATTTCCTTATCCTGCCAGATTTAGGCGTGACCTACATTTTAACGCTGACTTAAAAACGCGACGAAAGTTGGAATTTTTCACATAAACGAAGGTTGTCACATCTAAAAAGAAGTCATAAATGAAAGAAAACAACTCAACGACTGTTAGAGGACCGCGTTATTTTTTCTGACTTCAGACCTTCAAACGCGCCTGGTCTCGTACCTAAGGAGCCACGCACGTATGTAAGCATGTATGACGATGCACTGTCTTGTGAAGCTCTTTGGACTAGCAAGTGGGCAGCAGTGTGACACCTATCACAGGAGGCTCTTTGGTTGTGGCGATCAATCAGATGCTTTGACAGAAGAATTCGGTTTTATAGCAGTTGCACTTCGGTGTTATGTGATACACATACTTTCGTTTCTGTCTTGGTTCTCGTCGACCACAGGGTCATCGGTTGCGATCGCTGTGTGGCGTTTGCTATATGTTACCGCAAGACGTAACATTGTGATCGAAAATGGAACTGAGTTCTTTGTGGATGGGCTTGAGTCCTGTGATCACTTGGATGGGGATATCCATGCGTTCTATCGGCATCCGGGTCATACAAGGTCCTAAATTCCACTCTCATTAGGTAACAAGTCAATAAGACTTTTTGACACCAGCAGAGTAAAATTGGGCACTGGCCTGGAGCCTTTGCCTCTTGTCGCAAAGTGCTCTACCGAGCTATGCAAAAACAATTCAAGCCTCACTCTCTCAACTTCGCCGGCCGCTGTGGCCGAGCGGTTCTAGGCGCTTCAGTCCAGAACCGCGCGACCGCTACGGTCGCAGGTTCGAATCCTGCCTCGGGCATGGATGTGTATGATGTCCTTAGTTTGTTTAAATAGTTCTAATGACATCAGATTTTAAGTCCCATAGTGCTCACAGCCATTTGAACCATTTTTTTCTCTCAACTTCAGAAGCCGTACACTCGGTGGAGTACATGCCCGTGAAGGAAAAGCCCAAGTCCGGCACACTGTTTTTATCTGACGGGAAAATTTAAATCAGAACACACTCCGTTGCAGAGTAAAAAATCATTCTGGTATCATGCTTCTTAGTCAAAGTTTTGAACGAACAAGTGAACAGAGCGAGGTATCACCACGGACTGTTCTATAATTAAGATTATACACTCCTAAAGGTTGTAGAGAGGCTTTAGATACGCTCAGGAACTAAAATATGCCCAGTTATATTACCTGAAGTCACGAGGAAAACCCAGCTGGCTCACATTCTTAACTCTCGCGTGGTGCGGTGATTAGCACACTGCATTTTGGCGGACAACGACTCAAATCCACGTTTGACCATGCCGATATAGGTTTTTAGGTTTCCCACGATTTCCCTCAATCGCTTCAGCAAATGCGGAGACGGTTTCTTTGACAAGGCATGGCCGATTTCCTTCTCCATTCATGAAACAGTCCTAACTTGTGCCACATTTCTAGTGACTTTGTTGTGGACAGAACATTAAACCATCATCTTCCTTCCATCTTTTAACTCTCTTGTTGATATTTTATGTTTGTTACACTGTTAACCACAAAAACTGATTAGATAAGATAATCAGTATTTTTACACCGCTCTCCCTCCCACCCCACCCCCCACCCCCATCCACGAGCTCAGGGACTATAGTCTGCAGCTCGTGGTCTCGCGGTCGCGTTCTCGCTTCCCGAGCACGAGCTCTCGGTTTCGATTCCCTGCGGGTCAGGGATTTTCACGTGCCTTGAGATGACTGGATGTTTATGTTGTCCTCATCATTTCATCCTCACTCATGAACGTGCCGAGATTGGACTGAGAAAAGGTTGGATATCTGTACGGGGTCTGATAACCGCGCAGTTGAGCTCCCCACAAACCAAACATCATCATCATCATCATCATCAGGGACTATAATGCGTCAGAACGATCGAGAGGTGTGGTTTGGGAGAGAGGGAAGACTCACACCGAAGTGTGCAGAGAAACACAGGCAAGTTTGTCATTTTATTACATCAAAGGTACACCGTGGGCCTTCTACTGAACTCGGCGATGGCGCCGCACACCGTGTCAATGCCGGAATCTGCAACGTCGACGCCCTGTCGCCCAGCCTTGCCGACGCTGCGCTCCCACGCACGTCACGGCTAAGTGGTCGCCACGCGCATTAGCTGTGCCCGATAGCCCGAAACACGGCTGACTGCTCCCTCAAGCGCGACTCGTGGACCCATGCAGAGCGCCGAAGGGAAGCAGCCGACCGCCGTCATTGTAGTGAGCCTTGGCAGCTCCGGCCGTCCGCCCAGAGCAGCTCGTTCTGTGCCCACAGACAGCTCTGTACCCGGGAGGCCGCGAGTTCACGCCCCGCCACGCCGCCCCTGTGGACGGCATCTTGTACCCGCAGAGGGCAGGAAGTGGGGGGAAGGGGGGGGGGGCTAGCAGCCCTGTCGCTCTTCGCACCGGTGCAGCTCCAAGGTGCGACGCACCCCGCCACAGCAATGACGCACCCGTGCAGCGGAGGTCGCAGGTAGCTTCAGCGGGCCCGTTGGCCGCCGATATCCATCACCAAAATGTCGTCGTGGTTGGCTGCAACTGAGAGTTGTCATTCTCTCCGATTCTAGATGCAGACACAATGACGACACGACTGCTTACTTTGAGCCGCCTCCAGGCTCGTTTATCTATACATCTTTCCCCCACACCTCTCAGGTAGTTCCTCTGGAGTGCTCTTTAATAATTATAATGCCAGCTTTCCTGAGCCCACTACACAAAGCCCACTACATCTACATCCATACTCCGCAAGCCACCTGACGGTGTGTGGCGGAGGGCGCTGCTGTAACCGCAACGTATGCGCTCCTCAGAGGACGTCGGTGCCCTGTACTCCCCTGATTTCCTCACATGTATCAGTGCCTTCTAGCCTGCGAGCGGTGTCGTAAACCTGCCTTGCAGTACCGTTTGCAAAATAATATCAACTTCGCTGCCTTCCGATGTGCCAATCGGTCCCTTGACTACTGCCTTCTTGTTCCTGCTCTTCTTCTTCTTTTTGCTCAGACCACTTTATCTGTGTACGTGAAAAATATGAGGGCAAGCACAAGTACTCTACCGACTTCTTTTGTATTTTACTTTTTTTCGATGAGGAAACAACGCGCAGAAACAGTTGTAGAGCTCGCTACATGCCGCATTGATTCTCTACGAGTGCCGTAACCAATACCAAGCTATTTTTTTTTCATTTTTAACTTTTTATTCTTTAAATTGAGGATCACGATCAGCAGCAGGCTGGAGGAGGCAAGGCGGACAGGGTTCGACTTCTGAGTCCTGGCCAACACTTCCCACGCCCGGGTTCCCGGGTTCGATTCCCGGCGGGGTCAGGGATTTTCTCTGCCTCGTGATGGCTGGGTGTTGTGTGCTGTCCTTAGGTTAGTTAGGTTTAAGTAGTTCTAAGTTCTAGGGGACTTATGACCACAGCAGTTGAGTCCCATACTGCTCAGAGCCATTTGAACCATTCCTGGCCAACATGTTTCCCCCTCCTACCACCGAAGTGCGCTATCACAATCTTTCTTTCTTTCCTTTTTTTTTTAATCAACAAATACAAAGCAGCCGTACGCCAAAACTTATGGCGATAATGTGTACGAAGAAGGTTCATCTAGCCAACCCAAATCCGCTGAAACTTTAAATGCTAGCTCATGCACGCGCACATTTTGTATTCGCAGTCTAGTAAGTTCACGTTTTACCACACTCACGTTTCCGTCTGAGTGGCAGAATCTGTAACCTTCCGTTGAGCGTCCGAGAAGTTTGTCACAGGCCTCATTGTCAGTGAACTTAAGATATACAACTCTGGATTCGACAGACAAGTGGATAACCAGCAGCGCTTTCGGGTAAGCCGGCCGCGGTGGCCGAGCGGTTCTAGGCGCTTCAGTCCGGACCCGCGCGACGGCTACGGTCGCAGGTTCGAATCCTGGCTCGGGCATGGATGTGTGTGATGTCTTTATGTTAGTTAGGTTTAAGTAGTTCTAAGTTTTAGGGGACTGGTGACCTCAGATGTTAAGTCCCATAGTGCTCAGAGTCATTTGAATCATCTTTCGGGTAAACATGTATCACGTCTCGTAAAAATCCCTCTACTTCGTGGGACTTGGCTCGACAGTACGTTGCATCAAACTGCAGCTTGATCGTGGCTTTCTGGTACAAAAGGGCCTTCGGATGTCAGGAACTTAACTATGACGCTCAACACTAGCGCGTTGGCGCTGTAAAACAGACCCAGAAACGCCACACGGCGCGACCGGGACGTACCGCACCGTTCCACAGCCAAAGGTCGACTGTTCCAACGCTAGCTGCGCGAGGTTTACAAGAAATCCCCAAATTCACGCCAGTATTTATTCGTGGCGCAGCGTAACTCCTCCCTCATGAAAATATTCGTCCCAAATCTTTAACATCGTGCTCCCACTCAACTACGTTAACTCTAATAATTTACACATTGAGGACAATCTCCCGATTTCACCATAAAGGACCTACGCTCACACTTAACTACCACAATGTATACCTTATCATATCCTTATGTACTGATTAAACGTTATAACTAATTGTTTTCCCGAGCACTGTTGGTCAGCCATTCTACTGCTAACTGATGTTGGCACGTGACAACTTGTGCCCTCTTGTGTATACCCAGGAGTGGCCGATACACTTACTGCTACCATTTTGCGCTCCTGTTCATCACGGAAATGGTGTACATGCTGCCACACATGTTCTATCGAAATTCCTCCCTGATGGGACTCTATTAATCTGTCCAAGGACTGCAAAAGCTCTGGATTGATTGTGTCCTTTAAATACGTTAAATTTTGAACGGGTAATACCGTCAGAGATCCTTCTGGCCAATACAACATAATCTGCTACCATGCCATAACAGTAGCCTGTAACCGTAGCAGGAAGACGAAAATCCATCTCTACTATCTCACAAGTCATGTCATTAATGATCATTACGCTTTACTGAAGCTCGAGTTTTTTCAACCCTACCTGTCTGCCTCCTTCGTAGCAATTCAACCTTACATTTTCCGGCGTGAATACGAACCAATGAGTAATCACCGTCCCGAAATAGTTCGGGCTGGCAGAAGCTCCTTCCCACAACTTGTCCCATTTACTTTTCCAGAAACAAACTCGCTTCACACGTCCGCATATCAGTCCGTAATTGGTCGCCCTTCCCTTGCACGCGCCTTTCCAATTCTTCCGACTTCTACACTCAAATGCCTGGTGGGCCACTAAGCCACACGCGTCTCACTCTGGTTGCTTACACAGATTCCTTGCACGCCCCTCCCGTCCACATCTAAAACATTTGACTTCAGAAGCTAACACGCGATTGTCCACTTTGTGGTTTGTGGCCATACCCCCCTCCTTTATAAGTGTTGCGATCCTAAAAGTTGACTCTAAATCCCCTGGGTTCTTCATCCGTACCTACCGTAACTTTTCGGCGGGTATACCTTGCAAAAAAGAATCAACCGCTCTATTTTCTGCCTCTTGTAACAGTACCCTATTAGCTTCTACATTCTGAGCCTCGGAGTGGCCGAGCGGTTAAAGGCGCTACAGTCTGGAACCGCACGACCGCTACGGTCGCAGGTTCGAATCCTGCCTCGGGCATGGATGTGTGTGATGTTCTTAGGTTAGTTAGGTTTAAGTAGTTCTAAGTTCTAGGGGACTTATGACCACAGCAGTTGAGTCCCATAGTGCTCAGAGCCATTTGAACCAACCATTCTGAGCCTGTACACATGTCTCTGCGTATACGGATTCTATAGGAGGACGCTTCCACAGACTCGTTGCGCTGCATCCGTAACGTGCTTAATTCCTCCCGAAAAAACCGCACACTGTTCTCCTTTTGATACGGTGGCACAATCCCGCGGCCCAGTCCAGGAACGTATGCCTCGTGGTAGAAAACATATGCTTTAGCATCCCCCGCTAAACGCATATTAGCAACAGACAGGGTTACGTCATCTGACCACCCGTGTGCTTCTTTAGTGTCCCTAACATCCTTAATGAAAACTGTCACGTCATTGCCCGAGAAGGGACTCATCAGCGCAACAACTGCCAGGTCATACGGAACAGAAGGCACTCTCAATCCAGACTTATTCTACCGAATCTCTGATTGCGACTGATCGTGACTCTCTTTACTAACTCAAAAAAAAAGTTCAAGTGTGTGTGAAATCTTATGGGACTTAAGTGCTAAGGTCATCAGTCCCTAAGCTTACATAGTACATAACCTAAATTATCCTAAGGACGAACACGCAAACCCATGCCCGAGGTTGGACTCGAATCTCCGCCTCTAACTCTCTCAAACTGCTCCGTTAACGCTTGCACTTGCTGAGTTAAAGCAGCAACCCCATCTTCGGTAGTAGCACGTGTTTCCGCCACTTTGCGTACTCTAATTCGATCTCAATGTAACCGATCTTTTTTTTTTTTTTTGAACGAGACAAAACTCCATTCAACTCTACACAAAAAAATGTAAACACAAATGAGTATCTCCTGCAGACCATCGCCCATCTACACTGAACTTGTGCCCTGACAAATTGCAAAATGGACTCCTCACTGTCACTAAATTATCTCGTCCACCATTACCCTAAACAAATACAAGTCCACGGGTTCTTGTGGCTTCACAGAAGAAACTCTAGCTTACACAATTAACTCCGACAACGAGAGCAAAGATAAAAAATAATATAAATAAAACTTGTGCTGCGCTGGTACCTACGGCAAGTGCCACTATTTGGTGGGGGACGATGTTTTCTGACAGTCGCCATCATACTGTCCAAAGCGATTTATTTCTTCCAAGATCAGGTTGCGTAGATGGAATAGCCTGTACTTTAGCTGTCATCAAAACTAGATAGTTTAGGAATTATATTCGGAGATGGAATCCAAATATTAGAGATCGAAGATGCCAGACCATAACAATCTATTCTTTGTCAAAGCCGCTAAATGCGGGAAGTTTATCCATCTGCGGCCCTTATCATCTCTAGAATGGTTCCCCATTCGTTTCTATTCCGCTCATACACTTTCCCTACCACTTTGGAAAAATTTGTGGTAAGGTCTTATGGGACCAAACCGCTGAGGTCATCGGTCCCTAACCTTACACACTACTTAATCTAACTTAAACTAACTTACGCTAAGGACGACATAAACACCCATGCCTGAGGGAGGATCATGGTTCAAATGGCTCTGAGCACTATGGGACTTAATTTCTGAGGTCATCAGTCCCCTAGAACTTAGAACTACTTAAACCTAGCTAACCTAAGGACATCACACACATCCATGCCCGAGGCAGGATTCGAACCTGCGACCGTAGCGGTCGCGCGGTTCCAGACTGTAACGTCTAGAACCGCTCGGTCACCCTGGCCGGCCGCGAGGGAGGACTCGAACCTCCGACGGGGATGGCCTTACCGCTTTACATCCCCACATTGGTACCAGGTGAAATTCGGTTTCGCAGTGAGCAGTCGTCATAACGTTTTGGCTCATCAGTGTCTAAACTCGAGGCAGAAATTCTGAGAATGAACGTAAGCAACCCACCATTGTATGGAACAGAATTGTGCACTTTGCGGAAATCCGCGAAAGAGCAGCGTGGTGTCGTCGAAAGATCTCGATGTCAGCCCAAAGTCAGCAGCGTGCATCGATTCCACAGACATCAGCGATGGCTCCCTGCTGTCCGTAACGACGATTGGGAGGCGTTATTGAAGACACGCCCTCTCCCTCAGCGCTGCAGCCATGGACTCACTCGAGCCCCAGTTCGTGACCTCCGATGAAGCAGTCAGCATTATCGTTAGGACACCAGTGCTATCCAAGTCTCAAATGGAAAGTATTTGTTAATGTTGAACTTGTACTGCAAGAGAAGAGTCTATAACTGTGTGCATGAAGCGATGGTTTATTTTTCAAAGACAGTTACAAGTATACTTCCCATTCCTGTGGCAATGGATTTTATCATTCTTGTAATATAGTGAACTAATGTTTCATATGTCGCAGTTACAATCAGCCATCTCCCAGAACAATCAAAGAACCGACAGTTACGGCCCGATTATTGTAGTTTTCGTTAGGACATAACAAAGAGAATCGATGTTTCGAGATGTGATGTTACAGAAGGACGCTTAAAATTAAAGGAACTCGTAAGATATCCTCTGCAGAATCGGCGAGGAACAGAATATGTGGAGCAGGCTGGCTAGAATAACTGATGCGGAGATACGACGTTTCTTGAGAGACCATGGAATGACTTGCATGGTACTAGGGGCAGGCGAAGCGTGCAAACACTGGAGATTAGAATATAGCCAACAAATAACTGAGGTGCCACTTGAGATTCAGTGGCTGACTGCGACGTGCCAGCACGTCTCTGGAAATTGATGCTGTGGCGCTGGTAATCTGTGGTCGAGCTGGAAGTCAAGCAGCATTCGATGGTGCCCTCAGCCGCGAGTCTGTCTACGAGCAAGGAGGGACACTCATGGTCCGCTGCAGCAACTTGGGTAGCGGCCGGTCTGTGTATTGAAGTTGTGGCCGCCATCGCTGAGCACGGAGGGCGGTCCCGAACTGTGCTCACCGAATTCAGGTTGTTTGTTGGTCTGCCACTTGTCGGTGACGTGCAAGGAGGATGGGGGAACACGCGTCGGGAACACGCTGTCGGCCTGTCGGTACCTCGATGCCGTGTACCACATACGGTGCTCTGAGGGACGCTGTGGAATCACCAGCAACGGGCGTAAGCCGTCGGCTTGCCACTTTCTCGCTCTTGTGTCTGTCTGGAGCTCGGTACCCGGGGGACGTTAGCATGATGCTCAGCTCAGGCCACTACAGGTCCAAGCGACGTTGTTCTATTGGTCTCTAGGCTTCGCACGGCCTTGGGTCTTTTTTGAGTTTAGCTGTTTTCCGTGTTATGTTCGTGTTCTTCATGGTGTTATGTTGTCTATCGCATGTGAGTTTGTTTCTTGTTAGACGGTATTGTCAGTTCGTTGTTGGGTCGTATGGCTCATGGCACCTGTTATGGCATGTCAAGTTTCGTTCATGTTCGTCCCCGTTTCTTAAAATTTCTGTTAAGTATGGGCTGTCTTTCACTTAAGTCTGTAATCATGTGTTTAAGAGCTCAGAGCTGCAAAGAACTATCAAGCTTTACTGAGGCTTATGTGGTGTCACCGCCAGACACCACACTTGCTAGGTGGTAGCCTTTAAATCGGCCGCGATCCGTTAGTATACGTCGGACCCGCGTGTCGCCACTGTCAGTGATTGCAGACCGAGCGCCGCGACATGGTAGGTCTATTCTAGAGAGACTCCCTAGCACTCGCCCCAGTTGTACAGCCGACTTTGCTAGAGATGGTTCACTGCCTGCATACGCTCTCATTTGCGGAGACGATAGTTTAGCATAGCCTTCAGCTACGTCTTTTGCTACGACCTAGCAAGGCGCCATATCCAGTTACTATGTATCCTGAACAGATAATATTGTGAATCATGTACAGTCAAGAGCGACGTTCATCATTAAGGGATTAAAGTTAAGTATCAAACTAACTACGTCCGCTTTCTGAATTCTCATTCCTTGTCATGTTCCAGACCTCTCGTCAGTATAGTTCTTCCCTCTTCACGCCAGCCTGTGTGAGCTAAGACGCGTGCATTTCGACCACCTCTCGTAACACGGTGTTGGCTCTTCTGCCAACACAACAGCTTAAATATTTCCATGTGTCTAAAGTTAACTGGTTTACATGTCATGTACATTCTTCTGTACAGTTTCCTGTGAATATTCAATTTAAAAAATTTGCTGCAATATTTGTCTTAATATTTGGAGTTTTAATATTGGCCGTTGGCACCCAGTTTATCGTCTTTCCTGTACCACTGGGCTTCGACAATATGTGGATGCGTAGTTTATTTGTTGTCTTAATACGTGCATGAGAGATTAGAACCATAGATTTTAAAATCATGTATAAGATTAAAGATTTGTTGTCTTTCAGCCAACTGTAATAAATATACTGTATTTCGAAGTCTATCAGTTGTCAGCAGCGAGCGTGCATTCTCTCTCCCAATGATGCGTAATGTTCAGTTTTGGTTTCTATTAATAAATTATCAAATTTTAGGGTTTGTCCAGTGAGACCAGCAGCATCTTCCACCCTTCCAGCCACTTCATTGGTGCAGGGGAGGAAGTCGTGGCAAGCCCCATCAAATCAGTCATACGACGTAAAATAAATGCAAAGAAAAAACAATGAGGTGATTGTCAGGTTCTGAGACAGGGATATGCCAAATTCAGCGATCCAGTGCACCAGCTGGTCTTCTAATACTCAAAACATCCATCAGTTAACCTAAGGCTCACCAAAAAAACTTACATTTCTATACCGTTTTGTCTCCAACGTTCATCTTGCACGGTAATAGAAAATAGGGCGTGTGTATTGGCACACATTAAGACTTTCGCCTTTACTCCATTTGATAATGATATAGGACTGAACTTGGAACATCTTGGTATGATATAGCCTCTGTCATGTAGTATAGAGTTGTTCTTAGAGTGAACATGTAAATTATTGGCAACGTAACTGTATTTTCTTTTGACGTTTTCGTAACTTGAAAAGCAATACGCTACATGAGAGTACGACAAATAATGTGCAATATACCGACATGGAATTACTTGTTATTGAGGTCATTTGAAGAGGAATTGCGGTGGCCTTACATTAGTTGTGGAAAGATAAATAAATGGGCGATGTGAATAAAACCGATATGCACGATTTTAAGTTTTATCTGTGTTGTATGTGAATAAACCTTGAACATTCTAATACGGCAACATGTATCTTAATTTTTCCGAACGGGCTAGATTCACTGAGTTACATTTAGGCTATTGTAAGACAGAAAATAGCTGCGATTTGTCGCGAACGCTGACAGTGATAAATTAGATTATATCGCCCTTGCGTTATGTCTACCCCTTTAGAATCTCCTTGCAATTTCCGTCTGAACACGATACATTCACCTAGACTTAGCTTCTAATTATTCACTTCACAAATAGTCGGTGCTAAATCTGGTTCAAATGGCTCTAAGCACTATGGGACTTAACATCTTAGGTCATCAGTCCCCTAGACTTAGATCTTCTTAAACCTAACTAACCTAAGGACATCATTCACATCCATGCCCGAGGCAGGATTCGAAACTGCGACCGTAGCAGCAGCGCGGTTCCGGACTGAAGCGCCTAGAACCACTCGCCCACAGCGGCCGGCGAAGTTGAGAGAGTGAGGCTTGAATTGTTTTTGCATAGCTCGGTAGAGCACTTTACTTTAGATTGAGGAGTTCCTAGATAACAGGACGCAGCATGTTATTCTCAATGGAGAGAAGTCTTCCGAAGTAAGAGTAATTTCAGGTGTGCCGCAGGGGAGTGTCATAGGACCGTTGCTATTCACAATACACATAAATGACCTGGTGGATGACATCGGAAGTTCACTGAGGCTTTTTGCAGATGATGCTGTGGTGTACCGAGAGGTTGTAACAATGGAAAATTGTACTGAAATGCAGAAGGATCTGCAGCGAATTGACGCATGGTGCAGGGAATGGCAACTGAATCTCAATGTAGACAAGTGTAATGTGCTGCGAATACACAGAAAGATAGATCCTTTATCATTTAGCTACAAAATAGCAGGTCAGCAACTGGAAGGAGTTAATTCCATAAATTATCTGGGAGTACGCATTAGGAGTGATTTAAAATGAAATGATCATATAATGTTGATCGTCGGTAAAGCAGATGCCAGACTGAGATTCATTGGAAGAATCCTAATGAAATGCAATCCGAAAACAAAGGAAGTAGGATACAGTACGCTTGTTCGCCCACTGCTTGAATACTGCTCAGCAGTGTGGGATCCGTACCAGATAGGGTTGATAGAAGAGATAGAGAAGATCAAACGGAGTGCAGCGCGCCTCGTTACAGGATCATTTAGTAATTGCGAAAGCTTTACGGAGATGATAGATAAACTCCAGTGGAAGACTCTGCAGGAGAGACGCTCAGTAGCTCGGTACGGGCTTTTGTCAAAGTTTCGAGAACATACCTTCACCGAAGAGTCAAGCAGTATATTGCTCCCTCCTACGTATATCTCGCGAAGAGACCATGAGGATAAAATCAGAGAGATTAGAGCCCACACAGAGGCATACCGACAATCCTTCTTTCCACGAACAATACGAGACTGGAATAGAAGGGAGAACCGATAGAGGTACTGAAGGTACCCTCCGCCACACACCGTCAGGTGGCTTGCGGAGTATGGATGTAGATGTAGATGTAGAAGAGGCAAAGGCTCCAGGCCGGTGCCCAATTTTACTCCGCTGGTGTCAAAAAGTCTGATTGACTTGTTACCTAATGAGAGTGGAATTTAGGACCTTGCATGACTCGGATGCCGATAGAACGCATGGATATCCCCATCCAAGTGATCACAGGACTCAAGCCCATCCACAAAGAACTCAGTTCCATTTTCGATCACAATGTTACGTCTTGCTAGTTATCGATTACTAAAACATAGTTTGGTTTCGGCACATTCTGTAAATTGTTTGCGTTGAGGTTGCCAATCGATTCCCAGCACACCTAGTTACGAAATATGCGTAGCGTGTTTGAAAAGACAATATGTAATGGTGTGCATGGTGTGAGGTCATGTTTTCAGCCGTCTGATGGCACGGGTCGGTGTTTGCTGTGCTTTTGCATTACGAATTTGTTAATCATTCACAGGGATAGCGTACTTCATGCGAATTAACTTTACTGGTCCGAATCACGATGTTTAAGTTAGAAAATTTCCCTGAAACTTTCATGATTTTGAAGCATGTCTTCCATTAGGAGATTATTTCTTTGTGCTTTCGTGAACTACTCTGCTTGCTATTAATTCATTCGCATGTAGATCATTTGAGTTCATCATACTCCATGACAGTGCCAATGTTTTCTACTACGTATGGATTTTTCTTCGTCTCGTTTTCTTACGCTATGAAACTCTGTACCAAGCATCGTAAGCACTAAAGGATGTCAAATTAATCACTTTTCAGCCGTCAAGTTTCCAACCTCATTTTATTTGGCAACCAGTTTCAGCGTTTTACTACGCAATCTTCAGGCCCCTGACCGACGTGTAGGAAGAGTCTCCTTCGGTTGTGATCAAAGCAGGGGCCAGCAATACTGGTATTAGGAGATTTTTGCTATAGTGATCACTTAAGTCATCACCTGCGTCCGTCGGGGCATGCAGATGGCGTAGTAAAATTCTAAAACTGATTGCCAAATAAAATAAGGTTGGAAATTTCGTGTATCCGTGGCCCTCTCTCCTTATATCGCGATAATATAAAACGAGCTGCCCTCCTTCAAACTTTTTCGATGTCTTCCGTCAATCCTATATGATTACGATTCCACACCGCGCAGCAATACCCCAGAAGAGGACGTAGAAGGGTAGTGTAGGCAGTCTTTTTAGTAGACCCGTTGCATTTTCTCAGTGTTCCGCCAAGAAATAGTAGACTCCGGTTTGCTGTACCCACAAAATGATCTATGTGATCGTTCCTACTGGAGTTATTCGTAACTGTAACCCCTGAGAATTTAGTTGGAAGCCTTTATATTTGTGTGATTTATCGTGTAACCGAAATATAGCGATTTTCCTTTGGTACTCTGTAGATGACTTCACACTTTTCATTATTTAGAGTCAATTGTCACTTTCCACTTGTCTAAATAGTTTTGAAATTTGTTTTGATCATCTGATGACTTTATTCAGCTGTAAATAACAACATGATACGCAAACAATAAAAGAGTGCCACTCAGATTATCTCCTAAATCGATTATGTAGATCACGAACTGCAGAAAGCCTATAACACTCCCTTGGGGGAGGCTGTTTTAATCGATGACTTTCCTTGAGCTATTACCAACTGCGACCTTTCTGACAGGGAATCACGACTCCAATCACACAACTGAGACGATACTCCACAGGTACATAATTTAATTAAAAGTCGCTTGTGAGATACGGTGCCAAAAGCCTTCTGGCAATATAAAAATATGCAATCAATTTGACATCCCCAGTCAATACCACTCACCGCTTTTTGGAATTAATTTTAGTGGTCTAACAGTCTATTTCAGACTGACAGTACAGTAATTGCAGCAGACCTGGTAAAGTGTACAAACCTGCGAGATCGGGGAGAAACCTCGCTTCGCTCGTTAAACAATCTCGTCTCCCCTGCGATCCCGACGAGAGCTCCAAAGACGTGGAACAGGTAGTTTCCTCTCCTCCGGTAGGGAATCCGCCTGCCTGGCATTCCGATGGCGGCAGCAACTGCCGTACCTCGGCGGGAACAGGCTCATCCGTCTTGGTTAAATCTGTGCCGGCAGAACGGGCACGGCCGGCGCCGGGGCGGGGTGAGTCCACACCGCGCCGGGGAAGGCCCGGCGAGAGGGTGCGCGCCCGACGGTACGGAGCGCCGCCGCGGCCACGGCTTGTCGCGACGCGGGGGAAACGATTAACGATCGATGTCGCGGCGAGCGCAGTCGACTCTTATTAGGGTCGACCTCGGCCGCCTCATTAGGGGTGGCTCTGCCGCCATGGGAACCGCGTGCGTGCGCACATCGCTCACCCCAGCCGGAGCCACAATTCAATCGCTTTATGCGCTGTCACCGCCCGGGACGGCGGCGGGACACCTTCATTATCCCTCGCGACGGCTGGGACTGCGAAGACCCCGAAGACGACGACGACCGTCTATTTCCTAGACCAGGGTCTGTGTGACGTAGGGGCAGGTGAGGCGTGGTGCAGTGAAAATCACCGGATCACGCCGAGATAGGACAAAGACCGGAACAATCGGGATCTCAGATCACTTGACCAGCTTACTTGTTTGTGTAACAAGTGTCATACTCAATTACTGTATCAGTAATAAGGAAAGAAAGAAGGTTGTAGCTCCTTAGAGTAGCTTCTACTGTTACACTTGCATGTGTACTTAATTTTTAGCTGTGCTAACTCTTGTTAGCTTGATTGTTGTTACATAGGTAGTAATGTCTCCAATAAATACAGACAGACGCCCAGTAAAAAGTAACACATTAGTAAGTATTTACATTATCTACACTTACTAACTGAATTATACAGAAGTTTGAATGCTGTAGTCGTGCTGACTTGTATACAATTGGAGTAAGGATCTTGATAGCGGCAGAACAGACTAGAATACTGATTCACAATATTAGTATTGCTTAGTAGAGTAGTACTAATTCGATGTGCACTCTAAGAAAAAAAAGAAAAAGGACGTACCACGAAGGAATAGGTCGCAAATCCACAGACGTGATGCGCATGTTCAGCAAATAAATGATCACAATTTCAAAACTTTTGGATGAGTTATTCGAGAGAAGAAGGTTCACAAATTGAGTAAGTCTATAACGCGTTGGTCCACCTGCCGCTCTTGTACAACCGGTTATTCGGCTTGTCATTCATTGATGGAGTTATTGGATATTCTCCTGATGGATATTCTGTCCAACTGGTGCATTAGATCATCAAAATACCGAGATCGTTGGAGGGTCCTGCCAACAATGCTCCAAATATTCTTTGCTGGGGAGAGACCCGACGACCCTGCTGTCCAACGTAAAGTTTGGCAAGGGCGAAGACAAGCAGCAGAAAATCTCACCGTGTGTGGGCGGGCATTGTGTTTACTGGTATCTAAGCCCAGGATGCTTTGCCAGGAAGGACAACAAAACGGGCCGTTTATGTTCTACTGAAACTTCCTGGGAGATTAGAAATGTGTGCCGGACCGAGACTCGAACTCGGGACCTTTGCCTTTCGCAAAGAGCTTTAATCACTCAAGTAGGCCTCTGACGTGATTAATTTGACATTGCCCGGATTTCTGAGTGGAGCTCCAGCCCTGACGGAAAAGCAACCATAAAAATTTCGGACGTCTTTTTCTTTCTTTATTTCAAATTCCTCCGAAACTAAGCCTTTAATCGATAAAGCCAAGGGTAACAAAAATGTACAGCATTAAATTCTGCATTGATTGAGTACCAAAAGCTTGAGATTTGATTAAAGTTACCAGTAGAACGTCTACGTCACAAAACGGTAATCTTTCACACTTTTCTTGACACGTTTCATCAGGTCTAGAACTGGCTATAGCTTATAAGAAAACTGGCATACTGAAAAGTAAATATCATGTACGTAGGTAGAAATATGCACAAATTTCAGGCTACTGAACGTGCGTTAATTAATTAAAGCGAAACACGTCAGGAAAAGTGTAAAATGTATTACTGATCTGCACATAGGACTAACTTAAAATCATTAAAATATAAATTAGAAAGACGATACAGCAAATATGCTCAGGAGTTTTTAAACATTTCAGTGAGAAAAAAATACCTACAGTACCAAGTACTAATGAGGTCTTCATAAAGAGCGTTGATGCACCTTTGCTGTTATTTTTATTATTGCTGTTATTTTATTTAGGGTATCTGTTTATTTAGGTTAGGAGGTAATGTTGTCTCTTACATCAGGTTAGGATTTTAAGCGTAGAACGTGTTTCACATATTACACAAATCGGGGGAAGGCCGTTTATGTTCTACTGAAGGATGGTCGATCAATAGCTGAAAACTATGACAACTGTAAAATATGTAGGACTACACGTCCAGACCGACCAACAGTGCAATGAAATAACCACGTAGAACTAGTTGTAAGAAAAGCAGACACCAGGTTGAGATTCTCTGGCATAAACCTAAGCAAATGAAATCGACTGACGAAAGTAATAAAACCGTCGAACAACAGATTTTTTATTATTTCCAGTTAGTCTGGAACCATAGGATTAATAAAGGAGATACAAAATATCCTAAGAAAAACATGACGTTTCGACTGATACATTTAACAAGCGCCAGAGCGTCAGAAATATCTCACGAATTTACCACGATGGAAAAATCAAGAAATTGGAGTTCACATGGAAGCTTATCGCCATTTCCTCTCAGATACCATTAGAGAATGGAGAAGGCAAGAGGAAAATAATTGTACTTAAGAAGTATTTTCCGCCATGCACGATAATATGGCTTGCTGCGTATAGATGTAGAGCTGGATAATGTTTAACGATTAATTAACAATGATGATCGTAAACTGTAATTTCGTAACTAATAATATTAATGTCTAAATGGTGATTTCACTCAGCCTAGTACACTTCTGATCAAAAGCATCCGGACACCCCCAAAAACATATGTTTTTCATATTAGGTGCATAGTGCTGTCACCTACTGTCAGGTACTCCATCTTAACGACCTCAATAGTCATTAGACATCGTGAGAGAGCAGAAAGGAATTCCGCGGAACTCACGGACTTCGAACATGGTCAGGTGATTGGGTGTCACTTGCGTCATACGTCCGTACGCGCCATTTTCACACTCCGAAACATTCCTAGGTCCACCGTTTCCGATGTTCTCGTTAAGTGGAAACGTGAAGGGATACGTACAGCACAAAAGAGTACAGGCCAACCTCGTCTGTTGACTAACAGAAAACGCCGACAGTTGAAGAGAGTCGTAGTGTTTAATAGGCAGACATCTATCCAGACCATCACACAGGAATTCCAAACTGCATCAGGATCCTCTACAAGTACTTGGACAGATAGGAGAGAGCTGAGAAAACTTGGATTTCATGGTCGAGCGGCTGTTCATAAGCCACACATCACGCCGGTAAATGCCAAACGATGACTCGCTTGGTGTAAGGAACGTAAACGTTGGACGATTGAACAATGGAAGAACGCTGTGTGGAGTAACGAATCACGGTACACAATGTGGCTATCCGATGGCAATGCGCGGGTATGGCGAATGCCGGTGAACGTCATCTGCCAGCGCGTGTAGTGCCAACAGTAAAATCTGGAGGCCGTGGTGTTATGGTGTGGTCGTGTTTTTCATGAAGGGGGCTTGCACCCCTTGTTGTTTTGCGTGGCACTACCACACACAGGCCTATATTGATGTTTTAGCGCCTTCTTGCTTTCCACTGTTGAAGGGCAATTCGGGGATGGCGGTAGCACCTTTCAACACGATCGAGCACCTGTTCATAATGTGCGGCCTGTGGTGAAATGGTTACACGACAATGACATCCCTGTAGTGGAATGGCCTGCACAGAGTCCTGACCTAGATTCTATTGAACACCTTTGGGATGTTTTGGAACGCCGATTTCGTGCCAGGCCTCACCGACCGACATCGATACCTCTCCTCAGTGCAGCACTCCGTGAAGAATGGGCTAGCATTCCCCAAGAAATCTTCCAGCACCTGACTGAACGTATGCCTGCGAGAGGGGATGCTGTCATCAAGGCTAAGGCTGGGCCAATACCATATTGAATTCCAGCAGTACCGATGGAGGGCGCCACGTACTTGTAAGTTATTTTCAGCCAGGTGTCCGGATACTTTTGACCACATAGTGTACGTACTCAATGCTATTGTGGCAGTGTTTATAGAGGAAAGCTTTTTTGCGACGTGGTATCGGAATCCAGTTCTTAATCCTGCTGGTAGAGGAACTTCGCAACCATTTCCAGTGTACGGTATTGTTTGCAAGCTTAGAAATAGTTGAAGCTCAGATGATAAAAATCGACATGTGCTAACAGAATGGAAAATGCATGACCTTTTTCCTAAGATTGTTCTCTCTCTAAGAATCAGAGAAATGTAACTATGCTAGTTGCCTTAGGGCCTTTATCTCAAATATGCTATCTGATCAAAAGTATCCGGGCACCCCTATGTAACGTCCAATTGATTCCAGATGCCACGAGAGACGGACTCTCCAATATAATTGGCGACGCGGAATACTGTGTTGTCAGTGGAAAAGCAGTAACAGCAGAATGAGTCAGAGAGAACAGCTCAGTGACCTCTAACGTCAAGTAGTCATTAGATGTAACCTGATAAGAGATCCGCTGGCGATCCTGTGGCAAACCAGCAGAAGGGTTTGTTTTTAAAAAATTACTCGAGATTGTTACCTGCCATAATCTGTAGTGCCAGCAATGAAGTGGTGCTACGGTGTGGGGGTGTTTTCCGTGGAGGAAGTCGACTGTTGATGATGTGATTGTGGAGTGAAATCACGAAGGAACAGCCACAGCTGAACTGAGATTATGTGGATCTTTTGAACTGACTGACACGGACCCTCTAGCATTGCGGAGGATGGTTGTAATAATTCGGTTGGAATCGTGAAATCGGCGGAAGGAATCATACACAAGTTCCGAACTACTACAATTAGTCCAGCTAGCACCATAAGGGAGGGTACGGAGATAAAAAGAACGGGCTGCGATGGTCGAACAGCTTCTCGTACGTCATATATTTCGACAGTCAGTAGCTCAAATGGTTCAAATGGCTCTGAGTACTATGCGTCTTAACTTCTGAGGTCATCAGTCGCCTAGAACTTAGAACTAATTAAACCTAATTAACCTAAGGACATCTCACACATCCATGCCCGAGGCAGGATTCGAACCTGCGACCGTAGCGGTCGCGTGGTTCCAGACAGTAGCCCCTAGAACCGCTCGGCCACTCCGGCTGGCGTCGGCCCTTGAGAAGGAATGGGCTGCTATTTCACCATAGGCGGACACCCTTATGAAAGTGTCCCCAGAAGAGTTCAGATCCATCATAAAGATGAAGGTGAACACATCCGTTATTATTTTCCACTAACAGGTGTCGTGATACTTTTGATCAGATAGTGTCCTAGATGGAGGAGTTCGATGTTCCATTTCTAGGTCTTCATCTTCAGTTGGTAGTGCAGAAGACATTGTTTAATGTCTTCCCTCACTAACCTACCCTGTTTACCGTCCTACCTTCCTGAAATATTTCACTGAACGCCCCCACCTCGTTTAAAGGATTTTACAATTTGTAACTGTACTTTTAAAACCAACTACGTTATAAAATCTAACCTACCGACGAGTTATAAGGAGGAGAAATATAGGTAGCCATAGAATAGTGGTAGAAGAATATAGGCTAGGCCCTAGGATGTCAGAAAGATCTGATGATAAAGGTGGGTAACCAATTGTAGTACGATAAAGAGTGCTTTCAAATAATGGATATGTGGTTGTTTTAGAATATATGCCTTTATCTCTCTGTCGATAATTACGCTTTGAGTCTGTTCCCCTATACTGTTAAGATGGTCGTGCAAGAGTGGGTTTGCTGCAGCAGACAATGGTTTGGAAAAGACAACTGTGACAGACTGGGACGGAAGGGGTTCGATTGACTGTTGCTACTATGCTGTTGAGATAAGACTGGTAAGATCGAGAAGAAACAGAAAGATTGCAAAGGCTGATAATTCACTACAACAGACTAGTAGTGCATGGCAGTATAAGTATTGTGGTGATGTGCCTCCTATTTGAATAACATCATTTCTTGAACATCTTCTTGCCTACTCGACCCCGTGCCGCCTCTGTTGCGGCGAACTCTGTCACCTGGAATTATCGCTGCATCTGATACATCTCATTAAATTATTAAATGTAAATAATAAAATGTATGGTTTGCTGTGATACATTAAGGTGTATTTTCTCCACAGCACTTTATAGGCTAATGCTAATCACAGCAAAAATAGTCTCTCAAGTTCCAAAGCTACATCTGTCAGGTCCCTTTTTTTCTGCACTTCAGACATGAGTTGATATCATTACATCATTTCTTCTTAGGAATACGGCGTTCTTCCAAATTCCACGTCTCGCCCCGAGGACGTTACAACCTCGTGCGACGCTGCACGTGGCGTCGGTTTGCTCGGTTACTACGGAACGGATGCCTCGTTACGCAGCGTATACATGAAACACAAAAATGGAACATTTTTCACCAGGAACATTATTTCGACAGTGCAACGTTTCTCATACCTTTTCCTAAGTGTAACGTTCATCTCCTAGAGAATCCTCAAGTGTTTCGGCTCAATATCACCGGGATGTCTCGCATCTCTACAACGTCAAACTGCTTCGTAACAATAATAATACGGAACAAAGCTTAGTTGTTCTCTGAGTTACTGCAGGGCGCAGCATTAGTAAAACTCGGAAAGGTAAAAAGCACCTTCAGGTCTATAGGACAGCGTCCAAGAAATGATACAAACGGCACCAAGGGGGACAAAGAAGGAAGTACATAGGAGAAAAAGTACAGAGTGTGTTGGCACGAACAGTTTCGTGGGGGAAACGCAAAGTTTATCCACGTTGATAGAGTAAGCAACGTAGGGAGGAAGTTTAATACAAGAGTAAATGAATGAAAGGAAGGAAGGGAAGGTGATACGAAGAAGCTAAGTGCCTAACCTTGGAACTTGCTGCAGCTCTACCACCCTCCGGTTTCAGGAAAAAGTTTTGGTGTCACCAACAAAACTTTTATGGGTACCGAATCGCATCACACTGGGAAGCGAAATATGACATTCAGGTTTCTGTTGCAACAGCCCTCATCAGGGTAAATATTTGTGTTGTATCATTCCATGTGTGAATATACTGCTGACTTTCATCCATACCATCATACTACGTGGTGAATCAAGATGATCCATACCGTATTCCTAATTGCTCACAGCCGGCCGGGGTGGCCGAGCGGTTCTAGGCGCTACAGTCTGGAACGGTGCGACCGCTACGGTCACAGTTTCGAATCCTGCCTCGGACATGGATGTGTGTGATGTCCTTAGGTTAGTTAGGTTTACGTAGTTCTAAGTTCTATGGGACTGATGATCTTAGAAGTTAAGTCCCATAGTGCTCAGAACCATTTGAACCATTTTTGAATTGCTCACATCCTGCGTCTCGCGCATGACAGTCCCACCGTTACATGATGACATACTGACGCCATTGGTCAGTGACGTCCATCGGATAGTTAAGAATGCGCTCATATAAAATTGCTTCAGCGAAGAACTTAAGAATTACGGGGACGGGGAAACTGACCACATATGACTGTTTAGTGATAAAGCTAATAACAAGTATAAGAGATAAGAGTGGTAAGATCGAGAAGAAGTAGGAGTGCAAAGGTTGACATTTCACTACAACGGACTTGTAGTGTATGCTTCTTCGTATCACCTTCCCTTCCTTCCTTTCATTCATTTACTCTTGTGTTAAACTTCCTCCCTACGTTGCTTACTCTATCAACGTGGATAAAGTTCCAGTTGGTAATATTGTGGTGATGTGCTTCCTATATTTTGAATAACATCAGTTTCTTGAACATCCCACAGCTGAGATGTTCTCCTATATAACATCATCAGTGTCCCCCTTCCGCCATCCCCCGACCCCCCCCCCCCCACTCCCCAATCACCAGATATCCTTCTAAAACAAACTCTCCCTCCCTCTCTCTCTCTCTCTCTCTCTCTCTCTCTCTCTCTCTCCCTCTCTCTCTCTCTCTCCTTGTCGACCTCTCCTTGTTCCTCATTCGGTGACCTTCTTAGATCTTTTTGTCTTAAGGAAGAATACGAAAGCCTTTAATGTGGCATCTCTTTAAAGTCGTTCAGATTTACTGTATGAATTAAGGGAACCTCTAGTAAATTGGCTAAAGCGGGGAAAAGATTCCCACAGGTAGTAGAAATGCGCCTTTCAGTGGCGGTAGAATGCACAGCGTTCCGGAGTTAAAATACCGCTGGGACGCGTAATGGTTCTACATGACTATAAGGAAACTTCTCCTTTGTTCTGCGACCGAGCCGCTGTCTTGTATCAAACACTCGTGCTACGTAATTCCACATACAAGAAGACGATAGAACGCACGTAAGGTTTAAAGCAGTTATCAATTCTCAGATATCGTCTCTTCACGACACAAGCAAAAGAATAATTATTTATCAAATTCAAACCGTATTCACCTCTATGAGAGAGGGAATAGCACTTTTTCTTTTTCTTTTTTAAAGCTTCAAGACTAAACATTTCACACGGTTTTAGACAAAAAGACGCTTTCTGAATGAACAGTGACCATAGCGTTGCGTGTCCCGCAAGTGTTCTTGTAGGTTTTCCCGTCTCATGTGTTCTAAATGCAGCACTTAAAAATATTATTGGTTTCAATTCGCATCAGGAGAATTTGAGAGTGTAAATAAAACACACTTTAATGCCTGTTAGTAAAGAAATGTAATATTTACTCCATCAAGTGCAGGATATCAAGTGAACTGAGTCAATGTTCTCTCATGCTGCACACTTTTCCACTTGCAGTGTTTCTGCTCTGAGAGGCAATCCATTGTCCTCGTACAACTTCCTGGTTTGTATGCATCTCAGATGACAGCACTTTTCTAGCATTTATAGCAGTTCTTGAAGAATATAGGTATTTCAGATGGACACGTTTAAGATATCCTGTTTCCAGTGTGATCCTCCACAGCATATTTATGTCCACACATTCTAGCGTTTAAAAAAAATCTGTGAATAGTGGATTACGTCTCCAGTTGAAGTTCCTTCTTTTTCATATTTTTCGCTTCATATCATAAAAATTCTCGTTGTAAGATCGATGTCTCCGGGAGGCTCCTTGTTCTTCAGTTAATACAGAGTCTGAAATATTTCATAACAGTGCATTCTTCACTGTTACCATACACATCATAAGATTTAGTCAGAGGACTGATATCTATAGAACTGTTAGCGTTGTTCGTTGTACTCTTTTAATGCAGGAGCTCCTCTCATTGTACCTTCTCTAAAAAGTATTTGAGAACTTGTTCTCAGTATGTTAAATGTGTATCGAATACTAAGATTCTAATCAAATCCAAATTTACTCCAACAGTGCTTTATAAATCTTAGATGCGTCCGTTTGTTGTGACAGGTCTGTGGACTCAGCAGCATCTGTCGCACGTCTAATGTGCATTGTGCTTCAGGGAAGGTATATTTTCTCGGTAAACGGTTCCTTCCTCACTTCGCACATCAAAAGTTCAGATTTATCACATCTAGATACTTCTAATAGTAGTTTTCTCGTTTATAGAACAATTTCCGAATATACTAATTGTTGAACGAATTACTAATTATCACTTATTGCACGATTTTGCCTATCTATAAGCAAGTTACTATAATAATCTTCAGGTGACGACAACGTTCTAATAAGTCAGCGCCACGTTAATCATTCGAATGACAGGTGGCAGTCAATAAGTACGTCATACTCGCATAACTGAAACGAAAAAAAATGTCAGTGTTATAGTCAGCGTCGTTACAGGACAACATTACTTACTTTCATTTATTTTACAAACCCAATTTAGAAAGCAAAAGAGGGAGATCAGGGTTTAAAGTCCAATGAACGACTACATCATGAGAGGCGGAAACCCAGTCTCGGATTGGTGAAGAATGGGGAAGGAAGTCGACAGCACTCTTTCAGTTGAACCATCCCGACATTGGCCTTAACTGAATTAGAGTACTCAAGAAAAATCTAACTCCTGATAGTCGGGCTGGGAACTGAACCGCTGCCCTCGAATCCAGTATCTCACCACCGTATCACCTCGTTCTGTGGATTTTTGTTCACAATTAAAAGAAAGATGATTCACATGGAACTGTTACCACAATGATTCCCTTAGCTTAGCATGATACTATTATAGTTTTATTCTTAACCTTCAATATGTTTTTTTACAGGAACAGTTATAAACACTCTGACAGGACATTTTTCTCTAAAAAACTTCTCGGTATCAAAACTAGGAGACAAGACTGATGTTGCACAATGTTTGACGCGTTGGATTATATTCGTGTCGAATTTGATTCAAATTCTCGTCTGGTCATGCCGGTCTTCCATAAATTATTTTACAATGAATGTTTACGAAGAAAAGGCCGATTCGTTATCGTAGTATAGCAAATTCTGCGTCAATGATATGGACAGAATGAACCGTTTATTTGAATTCATTTTGTTTTTCAATTGAGGGTGACTAAAACTCTCCCAGAGCGACGTATCTCTCTCTCCGAGTAGTTGTATGGGCGCCGCTGACGATGGTGTCGGAGCGCCCTGAACAAGCAACAGTAGCGTATCTGTTTCAGGCTCACGCGATCTTACCCCTACCAACAACAAAAATTATCCGCCTCCGTAGCTCTGCTGTGAGCGCGGAGGATTGCTAAGGAAAGGGACACGGTCTCGATTCCCGGCCGTTTCGGAGATCTTCTCCGCTCGAGGACAGGTGTTGTGTTTTGCTTACATTCATATCGTCATAACCGACATTACTATTGAGCCTGCCGAATGAGCACGACCCGAAAGGCAATACATCGCAAAAAAAAAAAAAATAAATAAAAAAAATAACACGCGAACTCAGCAACTAGCAGCAGACTTCGGATTTTGTCTTGGCTACTCCGTGCAGCACATTATTAAACCATATCTTAGGGGTGCAGCAACGTTAATCTAAAGATTGCTATTACATTTTCATTACTTTCTTTAATGTAAATTATTACGAGGGTAGTCCCAAAAGTAAGGTCCCCTTTTTTTTTTTTTTGTAAGCACATGGACCTGTTTATTTCTACAATGGTTTCCATCAGTTTACAGCTTGAATATTTTTTTTTAGTCATAATCACCATTTCTGTCGATGCATTTTTGTAGACGCTGTGGCAGTTTTTGTATGCCCATGTCATACCAGCTCGCCTCCATGCTGTTCAGAAAGTTATGAACCTCTTCTTTCACCTCGTCGTCGGAGCTGATCGCTTTCCGGCCAAATGTTCTTTTAACCAGTCCAGAAAGTTGTCCTGTTCGGCTGCAAGGAGTGAAGAAATGCGCGGGAAGTATCAACTCGTTGCCGCATGTGGTCTTCAGTGAGCGTGCGTGGCACCCATCTTGCACACACCTTCCGGTAGTTCAATGTCTCCGTTAAAATTCTGTGAGCGGTGCTTCGGGAAACCGCAGGAACCAACGTGCAGAGATTATCCAGGGTGATCCGCCGATCTTCACGCATGCTTTGCTCAACCTTCAACACTGTCTCCTCAGAAATTGACGGTCTCCCGCTCCTTTGTTCGTCGTGAATTTCGGTCCGACCAGCTGCAAACTCTCTACACCACTTACGAACATTTTTGACATCCATGCAAGACTCGCCATACACTTCCCTCAATTGGCGATGAATTTCATTCGGCGCAGTGCCCTTTGCGTTCAAAAACCGAATAGCTGCGTGCAATTCGCACTTGGCGGTAACATCCAACGGGAGCTCCTTTCTCAACGGCTGCCAAGCCAGGACTGAGCGCCTGAGCCCGGCGTGAGCATGCTTACACACAGCGCCTGAAGCACTCTTCATAACAGTGTCACCAACAGCCACACAGAGTTCTGTGCTTATAAAAAAAATAGGATTCCTTACTTTTGGGATTACCCTCGTATCTTAAAATCCCTATCAGAAGGATCACCAAAATGTACTTAAAGAAAAGAAAGTATATTATAACGATGTTCTATATTATTCAGAAGATATTTTTAAGCTAGCGATAACTGGGCCGAACGAGCGCTCATATCGATACCATTGCTTGCAGAAAGTCTATTAATTTCGTTACCTACATACGGCTTCTTTTTCGTCTTGGTATGTCAAAGGAACTCATTTGTCTGCCCTCGTTTTTCCTCTCATGATCGGAGGCCCGTGTGCTGTTTGTCATTATTTACTATGTAAATTTGATGTATTTTATGTGTGTATGTTCTAGAATCTCTACTGAATCGAGCAACCGTTTGGGGCGTGAACCAAGCTCACGCCTTTTAGGTACGTTGGTTAATCGGAGCATTTATGCCCGTTTATCTACTTTGGAATCCTTCTTGGCGGCTCTTGTGGATAAGTCTTATGGCTGTCGGTTTGCTAATGCTCAACTTTTTATTTTAAAGCTAGTACACAAATTGCATATTCCTCTCTTTTAAAAGTTTTCCGTAATGCTTAAGGTGGTTGCAGTTTGTGGACTTTGTAATACTAATTTCCAAGTTACCAACTATTTTTAGATCCGCTAAGTGTTTCTGGAGTGTTCAAAGAGTTCCTCGTTTTATTACAAAAAAGGAATTCTCTGTACTGTTACAGAAACTCTAATTTTTAAGTTCACGTTAGCTTAACGGTTCGTAATTGTTTATGTGAAACTTTGTCAACAGCGTTGCTCATTTTGTTGACGTTAAATTTGGTCTCTGTGCCAAATAAATGTGTTAAAAGGATTATTTTCCTGATGCTCAGCCCTTTACCTCTCACAGATTCTAGCTCTCTACTATTTCAATACCATTAGAGAATTGATACGACTTTCATCGTCACCTGCTGATTTAATGACTGTTCGCTTCACCGCCACCAGCTGTGGAAGTCGAATCTCGACAATGCCGCACACTCGTGCAGATGGAACTTTAGAAAAAAAGTCAGTAAATAAACGTCGGCCGAAGGTCCAGAGATGAAAATCAACAGGCATTATGTTGTAATATGTAAGTTTAGTAGGAAACGCACTTCAGTAAATGCTATATGTCCATTTCAGAGCCGACCGCGGTGGCCACGTGGTTCTAGGCGCTGCAGTGCGGAACCGCGCGACTGCTACGGTCGCAGGTTCGAATCCTGCCTCGCTCATGGATGTGCGTGATGTCCTTAGGTTAGTTAGGTTTAAGTAGTTGTAAGTTCTAGGGGACTGATGACCTCAGATGTTAAGTCCCATAGTCCTCAGAGCCATTTGAACCATTTGAACCATCCATTTTAGAATACATGTCTCGCTTTCGTTTTGTTGTCAGTTGTGCGTGCGGAACCACGACCAAAATTACTTAGCTGAATGTGAGAGTCCTTCTGTTCTGTCCTCAAGTTGGTAACAAAACTGTTTGCTTTTATGTGCCTTTCTCGAGAAGAATTTGCGAATAAGCTTCTCTTAGATCCAGGTTTTCAAAGTATAGCTGATTTTGACATACTGCTTAGAATTAGGATGTGATTCAATATGAGGCTGAGAATCACTACGGCTATGAACTATTATGCCTCCGAACAGCATAGCATCTCGACAAAGAAAACGACCATGTTCGACAATGTTTTTGGATGCTTTACGTGATCACACCTGATGTGGATTACCAACACAAGTACAAGGATAGCACACCAATAGGGACAAGAAAGGAGGCATGAAGGGCGCCAAAACAGAAATAACAATCATCCATTTATTGCACCATTACACACGCACATCATGATATTTGAGACATTATAATTGTCATACTCATATGTATCACGAAGGGCACACACAATGGAGTTTAAGAAATTACAATAGCACATCAACTCCGCTATGACAAACAGTGTGCATAATGAAAAGCGCACAATTTTACCAATGTAAGAAATTAAAATAATACTAGCATAAAATTAACTAAAATGCCTTGAAGGAAATGTTTATGAGAAGAACACGACGGGTCCGCAAGGGAGGAGGCAACAAAACTTAACTCAGGTGCACCAAAACAGACAACGGACACCAGGCCGCGCCAACAACGGACACGTAAGGCACGCAACTACTCTCTCCGTTGTGGTTCCGCGCGTCCCACCCAAGTAATAACTACCTGATACATTTTAATACTTGGAACAGTACACCAGTGATCAGCAAATTAAATAAACAATAACATGACATAAAAATACAATATTTAAGAAAATCACATCATATGTCTATGAGCTTAAGGTCTTTCGGTAATTAACAGATTACAAAACAGGTAAAGGGGCATGCGCCACTATTAAATCTTCCGTAATTATACTACTAAATTTCTCAGTGCCCAAGTTGCAATTAACGCAACAAGAATTAAATCATTTAAGTGATAATGTTACTTTAAAATAATAATAAAATCATGGTACTCCACGGCTCTGAGCACACAGCCCCATACAAAATACAACCACAGCGACCCTGCGTACTACCAGAACCACCAGGCAGTAAACCAAAATCGTACTAAGCCAAAACAAGGACCGAATTCTAAAATAACGACACCTAGCCCGGGCCGGACAACAGACCAAATGCCGGGAAATCCATAAGAAACCTCAGCCAACTTAATATCAAAACAACAATTTATGAACAATATGCAAAACAGAAGACCTCTCAGTCCAAAGGCTTCCGTTTAGTCGCGAAGGTGGCTCCGACCCGCCTGGTGAGGTGCCAAGCGTCGTACGGAGTGCCGAATCAAGCTTAACCTTCGTTAACGGAAAGCGCAAGCACCACAAGACAAAATAAACTCCATTCTAACTGCGCAAGGCAAACTCTAAGGAGTGCCACTCGAAGACTTTGCACTTGAAGATCAAACATAAAGCACCCAGACTAAGGTGCCGCTGAACGACGCACTTCCATCCCCAGCGTCTAGTAGAGTACGGAGAGCAGCGTACCCCATCAATATACATCCATGGGACGGTAAAAGAGGATAGCAATCCCAGCGGCGGAGAGACAGGAGGACGAAATGACATCCCGCCGCATATAGAAGGTATTTCAAACACAGGCTCGACAAACTACAACAGGCAAGATTTTGCTCCCATTGCTAATCAATTTAAACGGCACACCACGCCGCTGTCCACACTATTAACCGTAAAATCACGGTCCGGTCTTACGATCGGGCCCCACTCGGCATCCATACGCAATCAACCCCAGCCGAGCCGAACTGTCTCCACGCCAAGGCAGCCACCTCTTACTTCCTCACACACCTCCAGCTAAGCTCCGGCCAGCGATCACACACGAAAACAACCGCGTAACGCCAAAGCGCCATCTGAGTGAAAACTCAGCACTAAGATCGATACGGACTTGGAAATAACCGAGCACCGTACCAACACCTCTCGCCATATCAGAGTACATGCAGCACTGACGAACACGATCGTTTTGGTGGTGCAGGTGTTACAGTGTGGGGAGGCTTACGATGCGCAGACGCACTGAGCTCCAAACCTTTGGACACTGTACCCTCACTGCTCAACGTTTTCGCAACACAGTACTTCTTCCCCAGATGCGTCTTTCCACTGGTGCATTCGGCCCTGACTGCATTTTAACGGATGACAATGTGTGACCGCATCGAACAGCGCAGGTGGAGGAGCACTTCGAATGAGGATATCCGGCGAATGGACTGCCCTGCCTTTCACCACGACTTAAATCCCATAAAGCACATGTGGTATGCGTCGGGGGGACACATCGCAGCACGTGCATATGCACCGAGGAATATCCACCGATTGCCAACCGCGCTGGTGGAGGAATGGAACGACACACCACAAGAACTCCTAACCAACCTTACGACCAGCGTCGGAGGACCTTGCTGAGTATGCTTGCCGTCCAGGTAATCTACCTAGAAAGTATGTTAACAATCAATTGCTCGCCGGAAAAGGACATAGAGAACAAGACGCATGCTATACGTGTTGATTTTGGACGTCTCCTACATAGTGTCTTCCTGAATAACGAGCTGACACTATGTACCAAACCGATGGTGTGTCGAGCAGTTTTTGTTCCTGCCCAGCTCTATGGTTGCGAAAACTGGACACTATATCGCCGTGGTGTTAAGAAAATAGAAACGTTCAACCAAAATAAGCTTAGATACATTATAAACATCAAATGCAATTTCTTCGTATCAAACACTACGGTTCTTGAGAAAGTAAATGTGTATTGCATAGAAACCACCGTTATTGGCCACCGACTCAACTGGATTAGGCATGAACAGCGGGTGAGAAACAACAGACTTCCTTAAAGAATTTTATGTAGTGAAGTGAGCACAGATGGAAGGCCCCGTGGCGCTCATCTGAAGGGTTGTAAGGAACAATTCAAGATTAACCTAATGACTCTAAACACTGACCCAAGTAATTGATGCGCAGTAGCAGAAGATCGTAAGCACTGGCGAGCAACTACTTCAGCTGCTGTCTTATATTTTGAGCAGGAATGTAGGAGGCGGGAAAATGGAAATCGTCCGAGATGCAAACTTCGCCAGGTCCAGCCACTCCCCCCATCCTGTATTATATACACTGAAGAACCAAAGAAATTGGTACAGCTGCCTTATATCGTGTAGCGCTTCTGGACGAGTCTCGTTTCAGATTGTATCGAGAGGATTGACGTGAACGGGTATGGAGACAACGTCATGTCTGCAAGATACTGTTCAAGCTGCTGAAGATTCTGTATTGGTGTGGGGTGTGTGCAGTTGGAGTGGTATGCGACCCCTGATACGTTCAGTTACGACGTTGACAGGTGGCACGTACGTAAGCATCCTCTCTTATCACCTGCATCTATTCATGTCCATTGTGCATTCCGACGGACTTGGGCAATGCCAGCAGGACAATGCGATATCTCACCCGTCCAGAATTGCTTCAGGAGCACTCTTATGATTTAAAAACTTCCGCTGGACACCATACTGCCCAGACGTGAGCATTATTGAGCATTTCTGAAATGCTTTGCAACGAGTTGTTCAGAAAATATCTCCACCCTCTCCTACTCTTACGGATTTTTTGACACCCCTGTAGGATTCATGGCGTCGATTCCTTCCAGCAGTACTCCAGACAGCAGTCGAGTCCATGCCAAGTCGTATTGCGGCACTTCTGCGTGTTCACGGGGGCCCTACACGATATCAAACAGGTGTACCAGTTTCGAGTCATCAACAGCCCAACGTCGGTGTTGACGGACCCAGGCGAGGTGTAAAGCTTTGAGTCGTACAGTCACATGAGTACACGAGTGAACCTTCGGCTCCGAAAGCCGATATCGATGATGTTTCGTTGAATGCTTCGCACGCTGACACTTGTTAATGACCCGGCATTGAGATCTGCAGCAATTTGTAGAAGGAATGCACTTCTGTCACGCTGAACGATTCTCTTCAGTAGTCGTTGGTCCCGTTCTTGCAGGATCTTTTTCCAGTTGCAGCGATGTTGGGGATTTGATCTTTTACCGGATTCCTGACATTAACGGTACACTCGTAAAATACTCGTACGGGAAAATCCCCAACTCGTCGCTATCTCGGAAATGCTGTGTCCTATCGCTCGAGCGCCGACTGTGACACCACGTTCAAACTCACTTAAATCTTGATAACCTGGCATTATAGCAGCAGTAACCGACCTAACAACTGCGCGTGCAACTTTTTGTCTTATATAGGCGTTGCCGACAAAGCGCCGTATTCTCCCTGTTAACATACACTATGTGGTCAAATGCATCCAGACACCCCGACAAACATACGTTTTTCATATTAGGTGCATTGTGCTGCCACCTACTGCCGGATACTCCGTATCAGTGACGCCAGTAGTCATTAGATATGGTGAGAGAGCAGAAGGGGGCTCTTCACGGAACTCACGGACTACGAATGTGGTCAGGTGATTGGGTACCACTTGCGTCATACGTTTGTATGCGAGAATTCCACACTCCTAAACATCCCTAGGTCCACTGTTTCCGATGTGATAGTGAAGTGGAAACGTGAAGGGACACGTACAGCATAAAAGTGTACAGGCTGACCTCGTCTGTTGGCTGACAGAGGGTCGTAATGTGTAATAGGCAGACATCTATGCAAACCATCACACAGGAATTCCAAGCTGCACCAGGATTCACTGCAGGTACTATGACAGTTAGACTAGAGGTGAGAAAACTTGGATTCCGTGGCTCATAAGCCACACACCACTCCAGTAAATGCCAAACGACGCCTCGATTGATATAAGAAGCGTAAACAGTGTTCGATTGAACAGTGGCAAAACGTTTTGTGGAGTGACGAATCTCTGTACAGAATGTGGCGATCGGATGGCTGGGTGTGGGTATGTTAAATGCCCAGTGAACGTCATCTGCCAGCGTCTGTAGTGACAATAGTAAAATTTGGAGGCGGTGATGTTATGATGTGGTCGTGTTTTTCATGGAGGGGGCTAGCACCCCTTTATGTTTTGAGTGGCACTATCACAGCACAGACCTCTATTGGTGTTTTAAGCACCTTCTTGCTTCCCACTGTTGAAGAGCAACTCGGGGATGGCAATTGCATCTTTCAAATCGATCGATCACCTGTTCATAATGCACGGCCTGTGGCGGAGTGGTTACACAACAGTCAGGTCGGGTTGACAGAGGAGATAGAGAAGATCCAAAGAAGAGCGGTGCGTTTCGTCACAGGGTTATTTGGTAAGCGTGATAGCGTTACGGAGATGTTTAGCAAACTCAAGTGGCAGACTCTGCAAGAGAGGCGCTCTGCATCGCGGTGTAATTTGCTCGCCAGGTTTCGAGAGGGTGCGTTTCTGGATGAGGTATCGAATATATTGCTTCCCCCCACTTATACCTCCCGAGTAGATCACGAATTTAAAATTAGAGAGATTCGAGCGCGCACGGAGGCTTTCCGGCGGTCGTTCTTCCCGCGAACCATACACGACTGGAACAGGAAAGGGAGGTAATGGCAGTGGCACGTAAAGTGCGCTCCGCCACACACCGTTGGGTGGCTTGTGGAGAATAAATGTGGATGTAGATGTAGAACATCCCTGTAGTGAACTGTCTTGCACCGAGTCCTAACCTGAATCCTCTAGAACACCTTTGGGATGTTTTGGAACGCCGTCTTCGTGCTAGGCCTCACCGGCCGATATCGATACCTCTCCTCGGTGCAGCTGCCATTAAAACGTTCTAGCACGTAATTGACCGTATGCCTGCGAAAGAGGAAGTTGTCATCCAGGCTAGAGATGGGTCAACACCATATGGAATTCCAGCATTACCGATGGAAGACACCACGAACTTGTAAGTCATTTTCAGTCAGGTGTCCAGATACTTTTGATTACGTAGAGTATCTCTGAATTTGAATACGCATGGCTACACCAGTTCCTCTGGCGCATCAGTGTAATGTGGCAGCATGTTTGATGGCAGGATGGGTCTGCTAAGCCATCATAGGCATCTCCATACCTGAAATGTCGTGCTGTAATGGAAATGTGGGAGAAAAAATGAAAACTTACAAGGGAACCTCCCCATCGTACCTCCCTCAGATTTAGTTATGAGTTGGCACAGTGGATAGGCCTTGAAACACTCAACACAGATCAATCGAGAAAACAGGAAGGAGTTGTGTGGAGCTATGAAAAAAAATGAGCAAAATATACAAACTGAGTAATCCATGCGCAGCATATGCAACAAGGAGAATGCGAGCTCAGAAGCGCCGTGGTCCCGTGGTTACCGTGAGCAGCTGCGGAACAAGAAGTCCTTGGTTCAAGTCTTCCCTCGAGTGAAAAGTTTAATTTTTTATTTTCAGACAATTATGAAAGTTCAGGCACTCACACATAATCAACTTCGCTCTCCAAAATTCCAGGACATGTTCAGATTTGCTTGGAGATATGCAGTATTTGACTGTCTACACGCGGAAAAATTTGAAAACGTTAAAAACATATGTTTTGACAGAGCACAGGGAAAACTGTGTGACTGTGAAACTGTTGCATTCATTTGTTGCAGTTTATGTGACAAACTCTTATGTTTTCATCACTTTTTTTGGAGTGATTATCACATCCACAAGAAAACCTAAATCGGGCAAGGTAGAAGAATCTTTTTACGCATTCGCCAAGTGTACAAGTTAGGTGGGTCGACAACATATTCCTGTCATGTGACGCACATGCCGTCACCAGTGTCGTATAGAATATATCAGACGTGTTTTCCTGTGGAGGAATCGGTTGACGTATGACCTTGCGATCAAATGTTTTCCGTTCCCTTTGGAGAACTAATCGCACGGTTTTGCGGTGCGGTCGCAAAACACAGACACTAAACTTATTACAGTGAACAGAGACGTCAGTGAACGAACGGACAGATCATAACTTTGCGAAAAGACTTGAACCAAAGACCTCTCATTCCGCAGCTGCTCACGCTAACCACGGGACCACGGCGCTCCTGAGCTCGAATTATCCTTGATGTTGCATATCTTGCGCATGGATTACACAGTTCGTACATTTTGCTAATTTTTTTCATAGTTCCACACAACTTCTTCCTGTTTTCTCGATTGATCTGTGTTCAGTGTTTCAAGGCCTATCCACTGCGCCAACTTATAACTAAATCTGAGGAGGGTGCGATGGGGAGGTTTCCTTGTTAGATACGAGTACCAGCTGACGACGAAGACGAACTTCACAGACAACGCCAGCTGGCTTTGGCGTACCTGAAGAAATTTCGGACTTGTGGCAGTTATCGAGGCTAGAGGCACCGTTACACGGTGCTACCGTCACGTCACCTGGGAATGAGCATATTTTTGTCCGGTGTGCTTACCAGCAAGTGCTGACAAAGCCACGCGTACGGCGGTGATTCTGCACGACGGTGGCTGGGATTCGCCGAGCCCGGGCCGGCCGCGGGCAGGTGCAGGCGGCCGTGAGGTGCCGACGCCCGGGTGGTCGTCCGCCGGCAATTATTTGGGGAATGCGTCGCGCGGCGCGCCGCCGCCCGCCTGACGGCCGATACGATACGAATCGCCGCCATCAGTCTTGCCGCGGGACGGGCCTCCGCTTCTTGCTGCTTGTCCCGCCGTGTCGCGCGTCCGCCGGCGCCCGGGATTAAGTCCGCGACGGCTCTCTCACCTGCTCCCCAAACAGCGCCTTCCTCGCGACCGGACGTCACACTGGATATTACTCCGGCCTTGTGTGAGTCCACACATTTCCGTCACCATTTAAACTGCGGATCTACCTGAACACAATCGTCTGTCAGTATTCAGAGTACCCACCAACAGCAGAACATCCAGCTATAGACGAAATGGAACTGATCGATTCAGCTTCTGGCGGGATTTCCCGAGTAATTTGAGAGGCTGTGATGCTTTATACGTAGGTTGTAGGTTGTGCCTCAGAGTGCTCCGGTTGACGTACTACCTCGTAGATCCGACACTTTGTTTCGGCCTCTGTAACTTAATGGAATTGTACAGAGTGGGGGAAATTAAAGTGGCCCGGACAAGGGGATACGACTGAACGTGAATGTACGCATGTAACCTCACCCCGTGAGGCGCACACCACGTGGTCCACACCGGTTCACAGCATAGCGCGGGCTGTGTCATTGGAAGTGGAGCTTAGCCGAGCGGTCTAAGGCGCTGCAGTCGTGGACTGTGCGGCTGGTCCCGGCGGAGGTTCGAGTCCTCCCTCGGGCATGGGTGTGTGTGTTTGTCCTTAGGATAATTTAGGTTAGGTAGTGTATAAGTTTAGGGACTGATGACCTTAGTAGTTAAGTCCCATAAGATTTCATACACATTCGAACATTTTTGGAAGTGGAGCAGTGAAAAGGAAGCGACGATGGTACTCGTAGTGGAGCAGCAGGTGTTCGTTGTGGAGAGTTACATGACAACGAAGTCGTAGAAACGGTGTGGTCAGTCGGTAGCTGAAAAGTGTAATGGTGTCAAAGTGCCAGCAAGGAGAGCCGTCCAGTGCTTAGTCCGGAAAGCGCGTCAGACAGGATGTGTTTTGAACATGTCAGAAAACATTCCGAAACGTGACCGCACACCAGAGAATGCGACTGCAGTTCACAAGAAAATGTTTCAGAGTCCTACCAAATCAACCACACTCCTGTCGTAAGAGACTGGCATACCACGTCGATCATGCGGATGAATACTCCACCTGGATCAGCACATACATCCATTCCTACCGAGTGTCTGTTGTTCATGCACTGAAACCAGCAGAAGCTCCTCAATGCCTCCAGTTTTGTGAATAGCTGTCCACTGGGGTAACAACGAATGGCTTGGACATGGATCTATTCTTAATGACTGATGAAGCATGGTTTCACATGGGTGGTTATGTCAATTCACAGAATCACAGGCTCTGGGCAGCCGAGAATCCGTTCTTTCACGAAACACCGCCACAGGATCAGAAGGTTGGAGTTTGGTGTGCAGTTCAAATGGTTCAAATGGCTCTGAGCACTATGAGACTTAACTGCTGAGGTCATCAGTCCCCTAGAACTTAGAACTACTTAAACCTAACTAACCTAAAGACATCACACACATCCATTCGCGAGGCAGGATTCGAACCTGCGACCGTAGCGGTCGCGCGGTTCCAGACTGTAGCGCCTAGAACCGCTCGGCCACCCCTGCCGGCTGGTGTGCAGTGACTGCACGCCGCATTATTGGTTCCATCTCCTGTCATCAGACCCTGATTTCGGCGAGAAGCATTGACAGCATTTTTAAACTATTTGTGGCAGCATTAACAGAGGAGGAAAAGACCTACAGTTACGTCCAACAGGATGGAGCATTGGTCATACAGCCGGCCGAGATTTGGAGCACATTTACACTGTCTTCACTCCTGAGAACTGTTAGCAGATTTCTGTCTAGTCGCGGCTCTAGATGGCTACCTAGGTCACCTGACCTGTGAATGTGCGACTACTTCGTATGGGGAGCCCTCAAGTGTAAGGTGTATAGGAACAGACCTCATAGACTTAAAGAAATACAACAGATCATTTCAGATCAAATTGCAGCAACTCCACCACTCCAGTTTCGATCCACTTTCAGCATCTTGCTGACAAGGGCCCATAAGTGCCAAACGATGAATGTTGGTCACCTTCAACATCTGCTACAATCAGGTTAGTACTGTATTTCCTTTCCTCTGCTGTGTTTCTTTCTACCCTCAAACTCTGTTCTCCGGGCCTTTTCTATTTGCCCCACCCTGCACAAGTTCCTTAAAACGGTACGAGTATACATTAACCTTCGGGAACTCTAAAGGGTCGTCACTAGTCTGTCTGGACGCAATATTGACGAATATCAAACTGAGACTGTGTCAGATTTGGAAGGTAGCATGGATAACTACAGGAAGTGAAAGGTTATTTACAACTTCTACAAAAATGAGGATGCAGTTATAAGAGCCACAGGATATGAAAGGCAAGGATTGGCTGATAATGGGGTGGGACACGGTTGTAATCTATCCCCAATGTTGTTCAATCCATATATCGTTCAATCAGTAAAGGATGCCATGGAGAAACTTGGAATAAGAGAGAAGCAACAAAAATTTTGAGGTTTGCCGATGACATTTATGGCTGTTAGAGGTGGCAAATGACATAAAAGAGTAGATGAATGGAATGGAAAGTGTCTTAATAAATTCTTTAAGATATAATCAATGTAGCAATGATAATGTAGTCGAATTAGCTTAAATCAGGCTATACTGAGGGTGTTGTTGTTGTTGCGGTCTTCAGTCGCGAGACTGGTTTGATGCAGCTCTCCATGCTACTCTATCCTGTGCAAGCTTCTTCATCTCCCAGTACCTACTGCAACCTACATCCTTCTGAATCTGCTTAGTGTATTCATCTCTTGGTCTCCCCCTACGATTTTTACCCTCCACGCTGCCCTCCAATACTAAATTGGTGATCCCTTGATGCCTCAGAACATGTCCTACCATCCGATCCCTTCTTCTGGTCAAATTGTGCCACAAACTTCTCTTCTCCCCAATCCTATTCAATACTTCCTCATTATTTATGTGATCTACCCATCTAATCTTCAGCATTCTTCTGTAGCACCACATTTAAAAAGCATCTAGTCTCTTCTTGTCCAAACTATTTACCGTCCATGTTTCACTTCCATACATGGCTACACTCCATACAAATACTTTCAGAAATGACATCTATACTCGATGTTAACAAATTTCTCTTCTTCAGAAACGCTTTCCTTGCCATTGCCAGTCTACATTTTATATCCTCTCTACTTCGACCATCATCAGTTACTTTGCTCCCCAAATAGCAAAACTCCTTTACTACTTTAAGTGTCTCATTTCCTAATCTAATACCCTCAACATCACCCGACTGAATTCGACTACATTCCATTATCCTCGTTTCGCTTTTGTTGATGTTCATCTTATATCCTCCCTTCAAGACACCATCCATTCCGTTCAACTGCTCTTCCAAGTCCTTTGCTGTCTCTGACAAAATTACAATGTCATCGGCGAACCTCAAAGTTTTTATTTCTTCTCCATGGATTTTAATACCTACTCCGAATTTTTCTTTTGTTTCCTTTACTGCTTGCTCAATATACAGATTGAATAACATCGGGGAGAGGCTACAACCCTGTCTTACTCCCTTCCCAACCACTGCTTCCCTTTCATGTCCCTCGACTCTTATAACTGCCATCTGGTTTCTGTACAAATTGTAAATCATTTAATCATACAGTAAAGCTGCATGCCCTAGGGAAAAATTACGGCCGTAGTTTCCCCTTGCTTTCAGCCGTTCGCAGTACCAGCACAGCAAGGCCGTTTTGGTTATTGTTACAAGGCCATATCAGTCAATCATCCAGACTGTTGCCCTTGCAACTACTGAAAAGGCTGCTGCCCCTCTTCAGGAACCACACGTTTTTCTGGCCTCTCAACAGATACCCCTCCGTTGTGGTTGTACCTACGGTACGGCTATCTGTATCGCTGAGGCTCGCAAGCTTCCCCCACCAACGGCAACGTCCTTGGTTCTTGGGGCGGGGAGGGGGGGGGTATCAGATTAGAAAATGAGAGTTTAAAAGTAGGCGATGAGTTTCGCTATTAGTGCAGTAAAATAACTGACGAAAGGTGAAGTATAGGGGATGTAAAATTCAGGCAGACTGACATGACCGGAAAGCTGTTTCTGAAAAAGAGAACCGTGTTACCACCGGATATTAATTTAAGAGTTACTAAGTCTGTGTTCTTCTTCTTCTTCTGGGCTTCGTGGTTTAGGCACTTGTGCCTGTTTCGTCTTCACTTTTCACTACCACTTCGTCCTGTGTCTTTCTGCTACCCTTCTTCCCTCTGAGGATAAACCTCTGTCTGACGTAGGGATTCTCTCTATAGTCATTCCTTGAAAATAATATTTTCATATTTTTTCCTTCAATCTTTCCGTGAATATTATAAATATCTGGTTGCCTCCTAATATAATCGTTTCGTTTTTGGCCTCTCCTGTTAAGACCTCTCACTTTGTGCTGCTTTGTGGTTATTTTTGTCATTTTGGAAGCTTTCCATCGTAACGCTAATTTACATGGAATTCAGACTGTTTGGTTCATTTTGATCACGTCTCGGAATTCAGATTGTAGTGATAATCCTGAACGTGACGTTAATTTACACAAAATCTCATTGTTTGGAAGCCTTTGAACGAGATACTAGTTCATGCAAATTCATATTGTTCAGATACTTTTGAACATGACGTTACTATAGCTGACTCCAAGGGTGGCGTGGATCCGCTACATTGTTAGGCGGCTGGGTAATTGGGGAATGAGACTTAATCGCAGGCTAATAAGGCACTTTAATTCCAACATTTCTCTGCTTCACTTTGCATTTGGCTCTTGGCCCAAAGCTATGTTGCATGTGCCACAGCAGTGACGTCAGTGGTATACACTGGAATCTTGCAGAGGTTGCACATCTTTGAAAAATGACCCCCCCCCCCCCCCCCTGTTGTCGGAAGGCAGCTGCTGTGCCCGGGGTGCTAACCTTTCTCGTGACAGGATACCGGCTGCTGCTGGAGTGGACCGGCAGGCCCACTGTCGTTGTGGCACGAAGTCATGGAGGGGGCAGGCTTAGTGCGGGAAGCAGGTACCGCTGAGATGACTTGAAATTTACAGCTGCGGCTAGCACCTCAATGTCATCTCTTCACATGACATAGCTCCTACGATGGAGACATCGCCTTACTTGCCTCTGCACTAACAAATTACACCCCGTGAGGCTAGCGCAAATGTCGACACACCACGCACACCGCTCGTAGGTAGCTAATACAGCGTTCCACAGGACTTTCTCAGAAATTTTACTCTTAACCTGGTAGCGGTACTACATTACTCTATGTAAATCCAGATGACACTGTTTTACATAACTTCGAATAGTTTTTCATTTGGTCTGGTTCAATGATCCATTCCTTTCTTAAGGTGACCTTTTTACTTTTTTAAAAAACATGCGCTTTTCCGTTTTTTAATTCATTCATTCAGTTTTTCAATGGTGATCCATTCCGTTTTTATATCGTCACGGGTCCGCTTTTTTAATTGATGTCTATAAACGAACTTCGAATGTCACAAGTGCTGCTTTACCTGCAAGTTGTGTACAAGTCTGCGTGTGCGTGCGTGCATGTTCATATAAAATTGTTAATAACAGTCGAATAGCTTTGGCACCTTATCCAGGTGAAGAAGCAGTAGCTAGTGGAAATAATATTGTACAATTTGGTACTTTTGAACGCTCTGGGCTTTGGCAAAATATATTGCACTGTCATTGGCTGCTTCAATTAAAATTACGCCGCCACTGCCGTCTCGTATTTTTAAACACTGTGATTGGTTGTTTCATCTAAAAATTTCCTGCCACCGCTACTTCGCAATTTTTAAATTTACCGTCACAACCACCTCTCATTTTTAAAATTAATGTCAGCACCATCTTGATGACATCATATATCCAACACCATTGATGACTCCATTGCCACTGGCGTGTAGGCAATTGCGCTAATACTTGCACCTTTTAAGGTCGGGTGGCCTCCGTATTGGATAGTGACGTCAGTGCTATCGCACACCTCAACACCACATGTAAGTCCGAAACGGGCCAGGATTGACGTAGCATTCCTACTCCAATCCGTTTAGTTTCGTGGTTTTAAAAGTAGCGTTGTATATTTATTTATTATTTTTCCCTCATATCCTTTGTAAATCAAATAGCCGCTCACTTGAGAAAAGCATCTCTGCAGCAGAGTCACACCCGGACGTAGCCGATGAATGCTAAAAATAAAACACTACTCTCTTTCTTGTTAGGGAGCAGTCGTATCGACTGGACGATAAACTCAGAAGCGCCCAAGCATTTATTAGAGATTTATTACATCAAACAGACACTGTTTAAATAGTTGTGTAGTCTGTATTATTTCAAGTACCACTTATCGTTCAGTACTATTGTGTACTGAAGCCTGTTACCAGCAGGCCAAAACGATAAAAGAGAGGACGGGAAGAGTTTATTTTTATGTTATAAATAGTAGAACGCGGTGTGAATCGAACAAGCACACGAAAATGGTAGTACATAAGTTTAATTGATGATTTAGATTTGTTCTTAAGCTTGTGGGAAAGTGTGTTTCATATGTTAAGGAAATGGACGTAAGACAACGAGACCTAATCTAGACTACTTTTCCAGTATTAGAAGTCCTAATCAAGTAGCCCTGACGATAAGCGCTGGCGAAGTTTGAACAGGTGCTGCTAGTACGGTACGAGGTTTCTATTAAGAAAGTGTAACAGAGTTCTCATGAAACTAAAACATGATTATTTTGGAATGAAGATAATGTAGTTCTTGCGAAGCTGTCGGTTAGGCTGAGGAGAATTACTTTTGTGTAGACCGCAAGACAATTATGGGGGCTACAATGTAAATTTTTGTAAGGATCATAATATATGGAGGAGTTTACGGCCGAACACATACAGAAATTTATGTTTCGCTGCCTACGCTAATGGAGTCGGGCAGTGTGTGGCTAATATTGGTGCGATGCACTCTTTCGCTATGCATTTTGGATAATTTGCTCAATGTTCTTCACTCATCCCTACGTCCCAGTATCTTCTTCAAAATTAAACATTGCCCTTTTTCCTGAATTCACTGGACATGCTTCCTGTTCAGTTTGTTAGAATCAATACCATTCTGATTTATGTGGTGATTATTGTGCGGAAGACAATGAACAGTCTAATCGTGTTACAGACCCTATCTGATAAATGTCTACGTAGATTGATAATATTAGTAGTTCTAGGATGCGTCCTTGGAGCATACGTCATATTATTTCGTTCTGCTAAGCAATAGCCGTCCAGTATAACTACAACGCTATTTCGGCCAAAAATTCTTCTAACTAATCGCATATTTGAGAGGATACTGCCTGTAATCATTGGCTCAGCATTAGTCGACTGTGTGGTAAGTTAACGAGCGTGTTCCAAAGTCTACGAAGATGAAATCTACCTTGTGGCAGAATAGATGTGATCGTTGGAATAGTTTATTAAGGCCCAGTAGGCGACAGTAATTTGGTTCTGGAGAGATCGGATAGCTGGGAAAAATTCCGATTTTCTTTCTTGTTGTAGGCCTATTCACCAGCTTTTGTCGTCCAGAACGTCCGTCACAGACATTCTGTAATCCTTAGAGGCAGCAAAAGGAATCGATTTTCCTTACATGAATACCGCTGCCCGAGTCTGAGAACTTGATGATAAGAAATCCGTCTAGATGCAAGGAATATTAGCTTTTAAATTCCTGCAGACAGCGAGGTCAATAGAAGGGGGACAGGCTGGGATTGGGGAAGTGTATGGTAGGTAAGAGGCCGTGTCCTTATCAAATGCCCTATCCCTGCGTTTCCCCCAAGCTGTTCAGGGAAACTACGAAAAGTATAAAACTAAATGGCCGCACTGGAAGTTCGGTATACAGAATCCATCCGGATACTAGCCAGTGGGGAAGACTGAGAGGAGTGTTTCCAAACAGGAGTGAGCAAGTTGTTGGAGGATTCATGGACCCTCACTATGAAATCAGAGAGGATGCAAGGAAATTTGTGACTAGTAATTTCGTTCTCCTGAAAATGTACTCGGCCAGGGTGATACAGCGGTTCTAGGCGCTACAGTCTGGAACCGCGCGACCGCTATGATCCTGCCTCGGGCATGGATGTGTACGATGTCCTTAAGTTAGTTAGGTTTAAGTGGCTCCAAGTTCTAGGGGACTGATGACCTCAGAACTTAAGTCCCGTAGTACTCAGAGCCATTTGAACCATTTTTAGGAAAATGTAATTCAGAAGTAAGGCTCTGAGCACTATGGGACTTAACATCTATGGTCATCAGTCCCCTAGAACTTAGAACTACTTAAACCTAACTAACCTAAGGACAGCACACAACACCTAGCCATCACGAGGCAGAGAAAATCCCTGACCCCGCCGGAAATCGAACCCGGGAACCCGGGCGTGGGAAGCGAGAACGCTACCGCACGACCACGAGATGCGGGCAGAAGTAAGGGGGAACTGACAGTACTAACAAACGAGGTTATAGCGTTTTGAAAGCCACACAAAGAGGTACCCTGTCTAATGACAAGGCAGACAACGACACAAGATATCTCTCAAGATTTGCTAACCATTAGCTCAGGGTAGCGGATGACCGTCACCCTTACAAAGGTCTCGGGTAAAATGCCACTGCTTGCTGTTGCTGCGAAGTGCCGTCAGCAGTAGGAACAAGTTGCTAAGAGCTAAATCCTCATCATTCTTTCAGTATTTAAAATTAGACTCATTACATTTCCTGGGCAATTTCTACTTTGCTTTACTGCGACAGCTGGGCAAATTTTCTGCCCTGTTATACCTTGTGTATGCGATGCTACCGCCGTCGGTATATGTGTATATCTCTGCCCCAGGTTTTCTGCCGCCTCACTGTATGTCGTGTGCAGTGTACCTGCGTGCTGCCCTTTCGTGTCCTTCGAATCATATAACAGCGGTCCAAACTAGCAGGATACATCCTGTTAGCTTCTGCACGGGTCTCGCACTGCTCGAGGCGATTTTGCTGTATTTTCGGGGCGGCAGATGACTGTGAGGACAAAGGGTCAACCCTCGGAGACAGAGAGGAGGTGTCGCGTGGAGGCACGCGGGCGGCGTCGTGAATAATGCAGCAGTAGGCCGGCGGCAGGGCGGGGGTGGCTGTGGCCAGTATCGGCGTTAATGACGGCGCGTCCTTAATGAGCGGCGTGCGAGATTTACCGGTCGCAGGCACGAAGCACCGCAGCCTCAGCCGCCGCCTGCCGCAGCGCAGACTCCAGCGCGCCACGACCCACGGCGCGGCGCCCACTGGAGAGCGGCTCACGAGCGTCACGCATCGTTCTGTTTAGCAGCAGCGCGCCATCGAGCCGTCAGCTGCCAGGACAGGGCATCTCGTAACCACCCCCGCTGTTTCAGAAGACGACTGCTTGAAAACTAAAAGACATGCAGAAAATAGGCAGATGTCAGTGGATAGAGCAAGTTCTTAACTCGCATTGTCCGTAGCTCGTGGTCGTGCGGTAGCGTTCTCGCTTCCCGCGCCCGGGTTCCTGGGTTCGATTCCCGGTGGGGTCAGGGATTTTCTCTGCCTCCTTAGGTTAGTTAGGTTTAAGTAGTTCTAGGGGACTGATGACCATAGCTGTTAAGTCCCATAGCACTCAGAGCCATTTGAACCATTTTTTAACTCGCATTATGTGTCCATATGGATTTTTTTTTTTTTTTTTTTTTTTTTGTGGCACAGCAAACATCAGTACAATAGGCACAACTGAAGACATCAGCCGCCAGTGGGCATTGCTTTATACCAATCAGGGACGTTGAAAATTTGTGCCAGATCGGGATTCGACCCAGATCTCCTGCTAACAAGGCAGATGGGCTGCCCACTACACAATCCAGACACAATGGTCACCACAACTGCACAGACACAACAAATGTAACTAATTAAGGCAATGACGGCCAATGATCCCTTCAATGCATATGCACACCAAGCTCGAACTCTTACCGGAATCGGCGAGATGCTGCGAGTAATGAGGCTAATGCGGAAGGCACTACATCAATAGTATGTGGTGAGAATCTGATTGGAGGCATGCTAGGGTAGTCAGTGCAGGTGTGGTGACCGCTGTGGCCAGATGGCATAGTGGTCAGTACATCTGCCTACCAATCAGGACACCCGGTTTCCAATCATGGTCCCGCAAATATTTTCAACTTGCCCTTTTGATATAGCCAGCGGCCTGCCGCAGTGGTAACACCGATTCCCGTCAGATCACGGAAGCTAAGCGCTGTCCGGCTTGACTAGCACTTGGATGGGTGACCATCCGTTCTGCCGAGCGCTGTTGGCAAGCAAGGTGCACTCAGCCCTTGTAAGGCAAACTGAGGAGCTACTTGATTGAGCAGTAGCGGAAACACATAGGGCCGGGAGAGCGGTGTGCTGACCAGATGCCCCTAAATACCCTCATCCTGTGACGCCTGTGGGCTGATGACGACACGGCGGCCAGTCGGTACGTTTGGGCCTTCATGGCCTGTGCGGGAGGAGTTCTGTTGATATACATCAATGTCCACTAGCAGCTAATATCTTTAATTCCTTTGTGTCTTGATTTATAGTGGCTTTAGGGTCAAAATGGTGTCTGTTCTTTTGGACGTGTCTGAAACAACAGACACCTCATATTTAGTCAGTATGATAGTCAAGTCCTTCCCATAAAGGTCGCAACACGTCATGATCGATAGCAACAGCTGCGTTTATAATCCTTCCGTATAAGCCTTCCAGATTTAGTGGAAGTGAGAAAAGAGGAACACACGATCATTGACATAACTCCATAAGAAGAATGCACGCAGAGATAAGTCATGTTGCAGTGAGGGCCATTGAATTTCAGTTTTAGCAATTTTTCCCACCAGCACATCTTTAAACCTTTCACATACTTGATCAATCTCTTTCTTAATTCCGTCGCAGTATTTCTTCTCTCAATTAAACTATCACCTTTTCAAAAGCCTTCTTATCCATACACATACTATCTGATCATATGTATCCGGTCACCTTTTACCGAACGTTAACTCTAGTTATTTCCATCCTTCGCCTTTATGAGAGTTTCGACTCTGCTAGGTCATTTTCAGTGCAGTATCTGAATGTCTTTCGACCGATAGGAGCCCTTTCTTCCTCGAATGCCGAAAACAGTCAGTCATCCAGGACGCTGGAATCTGCAGCGAAGTCGACGTTATAATTCATCTGAAATGTGTTCTGTTGGGTTCATGTCTGGGGTCTGGGCCAGCCAGTCCATTTCGGAAATGTTATTATCCACAAACCGTTTCCTCACAGATGCTGCTATACGGCAGGATTCATTGCCATTCTGATACAATCATTGTCCCCGCATTGTTCCTCTACTGTGGGGAATACATAACGTAGTAGAATCTGTTCACATGCTACCGCATTTAGCGTTTTTATACGGGCAATAAGGAGACCACGCCCTAAGTACGAAAGACACCACCACCTAATCTTTACTTAATTGTTGACACTACACGATGACAGGTGATGTTCTCCACACATCAGCTAAACCCAAACAGTTCCATCGGATTGCCACAGGGTACAGCGTGATCCATCTCTCCAGATCACTCGTTTCCAATCATCCACTGTCTAGTGGTGTCGGTCTTTACACCAACTCAAGTGCCACTTAGTATTAACTACCGATACGTGTGGGTTACGGGGAGCTGCTCGGCCATTGAACCCCTTCATTCTTAACTCACTACACACAGTCATTGTGCTGCCTCAGTTGTTCCGAACCTGAGGATAATTACACCCTGATGAGTAAAATGAAATTCTTTAAGCGATAAAAAAGAGTTCAGTAGTGTTTAGGTCTTGAAACTGAACTACTTTAGAAAGGTCATTATTCTTATCATCACTATTTCATAAAACTGTATTACTGATTGCGTAAGTTACCAATAATTACATTTTTTATTTCAAATAGTAGCATTAACCAATGAGACAATGTGGTGGAGGTTAAAGCTTGTGAGATGAATGTGTGAACAACATTTTCCTCGTTTCACACACACACACACACACACACACACACGACAGCAGAATATGACATCACATACAAATTTACATAACCTTTCGTGGATAGACTACATGTCATCCTAATCACACCGTTGTTTTAACATGTATAAAAATCATAACTGTAAGAGCCTTGTCACATACCTTTTTTAGGGCTGAGTTTACCTGGTGATAAAATGCTCGATTTGTTGACAGATCTGCTATTCAACATATTTTTCGCAATAAGGCATCCAACTTCTCATTAATTTTCTTCATATGCCTCATGCTTCCTGAAACTCATATTTGTGCATTAATGTTATAAAACAGTCTCTCAGTTAAAAAATTTTATTTTACAGCCTCAGGTTTTTACTGACAAAAGATATAATAATAATAATAAGAGCGACTAATGCTATGCACAGTATGTGTGAGACGTTGTACTTACTGGAATTAAGGAAAACCTGAAAGGGAGGACCCTCCAATGTAAATTTCTTTCCACACAACCCGATTATTTAACAATGTATAGCGATTACTTTTTTTTTGCAGAATGAAAAAAAATTGTAAAATAAACAAGCTTTTGCAAGAGAAACCAAAACAGCAAGCAATATTAAAATAATTACAACACGACCGGACCTGCAGCCCGCCCGTTATCGGATGAAACAGTGGTATTTACTACCCCGCTGGACACAGTTTCCCTTATCAAATGCCCTTCTGCAACACATGAAAACTTTATAAGCACCACTGATGACAAGAGTGATTCAATTACTCAAAATAGATAATGTTACTTTTAATTTGAAAGCTGTATGTTGAGAGTTTCACGGCTAAGATGCGCACCTGTGCTTAAAGGTTAAACAGATTAGGAAACAATATGACGATTATAAGGCTTATTTGAAAGCAAGCATCCTCTTAATTTCAATCGGCAACCAAGGTGCGACTGGGTTCCTACCCGTCCCTTTTGATAATCTTATTTTGACTAAAGCCCTGATGACAGTTGGTTGTTAATATTATCCAAGTTAAGCCGATTGTCAGTTATTAAGTTCGCTCTGAAGGAACGTCTTAAAGCATTACTTGTGAACACTTATTACAAGAGAACTCACTCGGTGGAACCAAAAGATCCAGTTAAAAATACACCAACAATGACCCGGTCTTTCAAAGACAGCAACGCACAGCTTAGTACAACAGATTGTTCATATTATAAGTAATGCAATTACATTCAAAGAATTGAACTGGTTAACATCAAAATCTAACCACTAGACCCCTGTTTTGTTTAACGGCAACCTTTGCCTTAGTACAATTGTTCTGGCTGTATTTACGACCAGGAGATTATTCATTAGAACATTAACGATCGGGTTAAACCGGAAGGAAAGGCAATATAAAAGCGGAACAAATTTTTAAACGACAACTAGTGTCTTAGTACAATACTGAGGCCTATATTTACGACCAATGAGGCGACCAAGTAAAACTCTGAGGGTCGGGTACGAACCAGAAAATAACTAGGAGGTCAGCTAGACAATGACACAAATCACCACGAGGATTACGGAATGTTACTCCCCTTGTGCCCACGGTGCGTCTTGGCGGTTACTGAGTGGTGCTGATGAAAGCCAAGTAGGGCAGACGGGCCACTAGCCGTCGTCCGACACGAATGTTGCCAACCAATTGACGAGATGTCGGCCTGTTGCTTGAGTCGACGCTGTCCCCGGCGAAGTGTATCTTCGCTCTGCGCAGGCCCTCCTTGCGCAGCTCGTGGCTTCGGCCGCTCGGACCTCGTGACCATCTCTTGTCGCGACACTACCGCGAGCGAACCCGTATTTATATATATCGTTAAGCAAAGACCTAAGGACACGACCCACAGATACCAATTCTTCCTCACAGATATTGGCAAATGGGTCCGCAGGAGTGAAAGTCGATACTACCCTTGAGCTAGTGGCGCCAGACAAAACAGTCTACTAACTTAATGGCACCACGGCTAAATGTGGTCTGCAGTATCCCTGTTCTTGGTCTATAAGACTCATTGATACTGCAAGAGGAGTCTCCATTCACATTAACTGATTGTGCTACTAATATCAGTACTCCACAAAAAGAAGCCAGTCACCTCTCTCATGTACTGCAACATGGGGCGCTGACCATAAACACTATGTGAAAGATGTCCCTGTGCTGCACTAATGTGGACCATGCTCATCACCTCAGATGAAATTCAAATGGCTCTGAGCACTACGGGACTTAACTTCTGAGGTGATCAGTCCCCTAGAATTTAGAACTACTTAAACCTAACTAACCTAAGGACATCACACACATCCATGCCCGAGGCAGGATTCGAACCTGCGACCGTAGCGGTCACGCGGTTCCAGACTGTAGCGCCTAGAAACGCTCGGCCACCTCGGCCGGCTCACCTCAGATCGTAGCAGACATGCATTCGTGGCGTGCACACCAAATGAACAATAGCAAAACACAATCCGGACAAACTCACAACACAAGTGTGGCCAATGAAAGTAGTACAATCGAACATTAAAAACTGCTACGTGCGAGAGAAAAAGGCGACCAATACTTTGAATACAGGCAACATGCACTCTTTGAACTAGGAGTAAGATGACGAAATTTTCTTATACCGACAGACGACAATAACGACGGAATGTAAGGGTTAATCCTCAGTGTGACCGTGTCACTTAGATTTATTACAAAACTTACCGTGGTAAGTCTGCCGCATATTCTCTGATCTTCTTTAACAATTCAGCAGTATTAAGAAGCAAGTATGGAAATTGTACACCACACTCCAACCTTCTGAACCTATGAACTAACAATTAATTATTACGATCCCACGACAAGAAGTCAACATAAACTGTGTAATACTAACTGAAATGAAATCATACCCACATTCTCTGTTCAACCAAATGCTTGATGTGACAAAAGGAATAAATGCCGGTAGATTTCTTAGTCTTAATGCACTCCAGCTTTATTGTGTTCAGGTGGGCAATCTGTTGAACACGCAGTGACCCATCAGAGAAAAGTATACGGAAAATCCGTTTTTATTTATTCAAGAGCGTGAAAGACTTCACATGGATTTTCTGTCCAATACGGGATAAACGCACACGTACCTTCTTGTAGTAGTGCTCTTTCCCTTTCCTTGTGGCTTCCTGTAAATTTTGGAGCGCCTGCTCCACTATCTTTCTATGTTGTTACCGTGCTCTTGTCAGGAAGTCAGCTACTTCTCTAATGAGGTCTTTCCGCTGAATCTTATCGTTGGGGCCAGCATCGCAATACCATGGACCACCTCGTTCCTTTCATCTTGGAAATTACTAAGGAAAATATCTCAAGTGACGTGGTGTTTAATACAGTAGATCCCACACAAGTTCCCTAAGTCATTCAACACTCAAGCTGAAGGATTCGAGGCTGGGTGCTGTGAAGAGATGTGTATAGGTCCAATAAGGCGCCCATTCAAGGTAACCTTCCACGTTTCTCATGGAAACTGAGAACCGTTGTCAGAAATTATCTTGTCAACATGTCCCTGTACTGCGCTCTAGACACTATCAAGGCCCTACCCTTCTTCAGTGGTGTGACTATCACGAAAGTTTGAAGTCAACTCCACAAACACAATTACGTAACAAAACCCTTTTCGAGTAAATGGGAGCGATCCTGTCAAATCTGTTGCCACTATCTGTTTGAGTTCTTAGGCACGATGGCGTACAATGGTGCCTGCATGGTTATTGTAGAATGTTTTCCCTTCTGGCAATACTTACAGACCGCCAAGACTCTTCTAATTCTCCTTTCCACGCTCCTGAAATAGGAATGTGTCCTCAGCTTTAAGAAACACTCTCTGGGTCCAAAGTGGATGTAACTCAGATGTGTATACCACATAACTTTGTTGATGAATTCCTCGGGTAGACACAAGCGCCACATTGTACCTCCAGCACTGCTGCAATGGAACATAATTCCCTTACATTACAGATAAAACTGTCTAATAGCTGTTTGTGTGTGATATTTGCATTTTCTTCTCTGTGCGAGAAGCATAGGGTCCCTGTCTTGCTCTGTTCCTTCATCGTCCATGCTAGCCATTACACAGTTTTCGAATCCCACTTCACGTACGTAAAACAGACTGAAGTGGTTTCCTTCCAGCTCCTCGTTCACACCTGTGACAGAGGCAACAGGCGATCATGATAACGCATCCACAGTTATAAACGTCATGCCAAGTACATGCATCATGGTAAAATCAAATTCCCGCAGGTAGAGTACCCATCTCGCTAGTCTTATGTGGGTAAGTTTTGCAGTTAATAAGAATTCACAAGCTTTATAGTTCGTGAGGATTATAGTCTTCTTTCTGAACAAGAAAAACCTATGAAACTTCCTGGCACATTAAAACTGTGTGCCGGACCGAGACTCGAACTCGGGACCACCTCTGGTAGAGCACTTGCCCGCGGAAGGCAAAGGTCCCGAGTTCGAGTCTCCGTCCGGCACACAGTTTTAACCTACCAGGAAGTTTCATATCAGCGCACACACTCCGCTGTAGAGTGAAAATTTCATTCTAGAAACATCCCCCAGGCTGTGGCTAAGCCATGTCTCCGCAATATCCTTTCTGCCAGGAGTGCTAGTTCTGCAAGGTTCGCAGGAGAGCTGCTGTGAAAGTTGGAAGGTAGGAAACGAGGTACTGGCGGAATTAAAGCTGTGGGGACAGGGCGGGAGTCGTGCTTGGGTAGCTCAGTCGGTAGAGCACTTGCCCACGAAAGGCAAAGGTCCCGAGTTCGAGTCTCGGTCCGGCACAAAGTTTTAATCTGCCAGGAAGTTTCATATCAGCGCACACTCCACTGTAGAGTGAAAATTTCATTCTAGAAGAAAAACCTAAATTTTTGAAACACGTAATGAAAGCCGTCGTGTCCAACTCGGCGACAATGTAGTTATTTTCGCATTTCGATAAGTCGTGGCTTCCAAATAGTGTAGTCTTGTGAGCTATATACCCTTGCCCTTCGTATTGCCAGAATATTCTGACAGCCATCCCTTGTAGGCACTGTCTGGGTCACACAGAATTTTTCCTGCACATTTGGGTGTGACAGTACTGATCCTCTTATCGAAGCTGTTTCTAAGAACTGAAACCCTTGTTCCGCTTCAGTATCTCAAAACTATGGAGTCTTCCTGCCACTAAGCTGTAGAGTCACGGCGATGCTAATGTCAAGGCATTGATGAATCTTTTGCAGAAATTTGTTATCCCACGGAACCCTCTAAGTTGCTTCTTAGTTGTCTAGTTGAGTTTAGAGATACCCCTTCTGCGTTAACAATGTGTCCAAAACATTTGACCCACGAAGTTTTGAAACATGAGTCATTGGTTGTTACATCACCCTCCTTGACTGTTCGTAGGATCTGCTTTAAATTTTATTATGTGCATCCTATTGTACTTCTGCTATCGGGCTGTTGTACGTAGACGTGGAAAGCGCCATTATGCCATAATCTAAAATTTTCTATATTTCCCGGAATACTTTGTACCTGTACACTTGTAGGATGGAATACGGTAGTACAAAGAATTTCCTGCGCTCCTTCAACCTGAATGCATACTCAAAGTTTTTTTAGAGTGCCGGTTGTCGGCAAAAATACCTCTGCGATAGCTAATAAGGTGTTTCTTAATTCCTCCCTCTCTTTATCCGATATGTTCTGCAGCTTCTCTATCTTTTCTTTACCTACATTCTTCATCTTCAGTTGCATCCTTCACATCTTCCCTCACCTTTTTCTCTCCTTGCTCGCCTACTACTTTATCTTAGCGCCAGGATTTAATTTTTTTCTCATCTTCTCTATCGGCATAACACAGTTTGAGACAATTTGGCGGAAGCTGTACTCTAATATTATGCTATTCGAACCGTAAGTGACAGCATCCTTCTGTAGTATCAGTTCACTATCCAGGCCTAATATCGTCTGTTGTTCAAGCAGGAAACCCATATCAAGCATCAGGACAGTGGACAAATGTTGGATGACCAAGAAGTTTTTTTGTAGCATATAGCCTTTAGACTTGAATTCCATGCGAGTTTCAAAACTGTACCTCCATATGATTCCCAACTAATGCACATTCAATCTTCGTCTTCTTGAATGGCAGAACCAGCCAGTAACGATTTTCTGAACACTTCTGATATGCTGATTCTGATATCCGTATCCTATCTATAAAATTCTCAATAGTCTCATTTTTCATTTGTGACTCCCACTGTGATTGTTTGCAGTAGAGATTGCAACTATGCTGCCTCTTATAACGTTACACTTGGGCCCTCCTGAGTTCATCGCTTGACTGCACATTTCTCAGGTCCTCATGACACATAACACACGTTTTTGCTTCCTCTATCAAGTGCAAATTGGTCATCTGTAATAATTGTCAGTATGTCCAAAATCCCAGCTTTGCACCCATCAACAGGTTGTCTGAAAATGCTAATATATCCTGCCCTGTGTTGCCCTAAAAAAGATTAACTAGTCGAATGGTAGCTGAAACTAACATGGTAACTGTCAAACTGAAGGAGGCCCTATCCTCTCTTAGAGCATTTAAGTGGTTATGCAGTTCAGTATTACCTTCCCTTCAAAGCACCTAACTGCTTATGAAGTTTTGCTTTACACATTATCAAGTGAGCTACCTGTTCTACCAAAAATTCAGTCTTATCCTGAGTGGCAAACGCACTTCTCCTTGACACAGGATGTCTAGAAGGACAAAAAAGGTAACACTGTTATAACACTTCTAGTTACAGCCGAACGTCTCTATCTGAGTGGCTGCTGATGGTTAGTACTTAACACACTTCAAAATGAACTGCATGTGATTATTGAGCCATGCTTCTTGGTTCACAATAAGCTACATGTCCATATCAACCAGGTATAAACTAGTAGCTGTACAGTCCCTACAAAATTCACACTGTACACCCTCAAATCATCGTCTGCGTCTAATGTCACAAATCTCACTCACAAACCAGAATTGGAAGTCTGGTAGAGAAGTAACTGACTCCTCACAGGAGAAAATAAGCAGAAACTAATGTCATCACTCGTCCTACTGTGGTCTTAATGCTGCATATAATGGCTGTCAACTTCCTCCCAAACCCACTCGGCCACTTCTGCTTCTAATCGTCAGTAGTCAGCAACTTCTGCAACCAGCTGTAGTGGGATGGCAAGATGGCAGATGAGATTAGGTACCAACCCCCTCCCCCCCTTTTTACCCTGCAGGTTACGATGGCTTAGAGTGTTCATCAATAGTGCGGCAGGTGGCAGGTTCATAGAGCTAGATGGATGTCTGACAGTAAGCCACAGACACAGCAGTTACGGGCAGTCGTTCTTTGTGTGCAAAGTTTACATCACCGCTAGTGTTGCCAGGTGATGCACATCACATCGAGACACAGGATAGTCCCAGTTAGGGAAGGGTGTTTCGCTCTGCAAGCAGCCCGCATGACAACCAGCGCGTGGCATTGACCCACCGAGCACGCAGCAGCTCAGCCGAAGTTACATTATTAGCACTCCAACAGTTTGGTGCATCATCAGGCCAAAGTCAGGCGGTCAGCGCACCAGTATGACAGACTCAGCATAAACAGGTCGCATTGGCTGGTACAGATGTAAGTCTCATTGCGAATGTATTCGAGCACAAAGAGCTGAACCATGGACGCCAGTGAAGCATCCGGTGTCAGTGCAAAGCCTGAACAGGGCAGACGGTGTCTCAGCAACTAGTCAGCCCAGATTTGAATCATGGACACCCAGGCATGCACCAGGCCGATAGATGTGGTCCATCAGGTGGTCCTCCAGCAAAGAGGCACCATTTCGACCCCCAACGGCATCAGGCCTAGGCGCAGCTAGTACTAGCTGTTAGATAACCTATTTCCGGTCGATGACTGGCGTGGATACCTCTCGTTGTTGCCTGCAGGCGGTGACAGACAATGCATAACTGACACGGGCATTATTTATAGCTGCTCGACCAACCATTGTCTTGGCAGGCCATCATTCCTCTTTGAGGAAAGCATGGAAGTGTCTCGGAGTCTGATTTGTACAAGCGGCAATCCAGGTAGCCGAAGCTACAGTCGGCTTCCGCACGATGTCAGCAGTGTCACAGCTCCGGCAGTGGTTGTTGAAGATAAATGTGTGATAACGTGTCCAAAAGTGATGCCAGGGCAGTGATTCTCTCTTTGTTAGCGGAGTCCGCTTGTAGTTTCTTGTGAAAGTGTACTCTGCGAGTCTTTGTCTGCTTCACTTCTCTAAGGCATCCTGCTGTAGCTTATGGTGAAAGTATATGCTAACCTGGACTCAGGTTTTCAATAGCCAAGTGAAAGAAGCTACGGCGCAACATCTGGAAATAATAGAGAACGGAAAATTGGGTGGTTTTCTTAGAATCTTTTCTTACATCCTCTGGGAGTTTCCTACCCGTAGATAACATAACTCGAACAGCTCACTGGAGAGACGCAACACAAGTCACCAAGTTTCCATAATGTTCATGGGAAATGAATATTTTATGTGCGGAGTGTTCGGTAACGGTCGCTCTGATGTCTAAGTTGACTGCGTCCTCCATCAACAATCTCAGCTTATAGGAGGATTGTCCAGAAACTATACTATATGATCAAAAGTATCCGGACATCAGGCTGAAAATGACTTAAAAGTTCGTTGGGCCCTCCATCGGTAATGCTGGAATTCAATATGGTGTTGGCCCACCCTTAGCCTCGATGACAGCTTCCATTCTCGCAGACTTACTTTCAATCAACTGCTGGAAGGTTTCTTGGGGTATGACAGACCATTCTTCACGGAGTGCTGCACTGAGGAGAGGTATCGATAACGGTCGGTGAAGCCTGGCACGAAGTCAGCGTTCCACAACATTTCAAAGGTGTGCTAAAAGATTCAGGTCAGGACTCTGTGTAGGTCAGTCTATTACAGGGATGTTATTGTCGTGTAACCACTCCGCTGCAGGCGGTGCATTATGACAGGTGCTCGATCTTGTTGAAAGATCCAATCGCCATCCCCGAATTGCTCTTCAGCAGTGGGAAGCAAGAAGCTGCTTAAAACATCAATGTAGATCTGTGCTGTGATAGTGTCACGCAAAATAACAAGAAGTGCAAGCCCCCTCCATGAAAAACACGACCACCGCATCCAAATTTTACTGTTGGCACTACACACGCTGGCAGATGACGTTCACCTGGCATTCGCCGTACGCACACCTTGCCATCGGATCGCCACATTGTGTACCGTGATGCGTCACTCCACGCAACGTTTTTCCACTGTTCAATTGCCCGATGTTTACGCTCTTTACACCAAGATAAGTTTCGTTTGGCATTTACTGGCGTGATGTGTGGCTTATGAACCGCCGCTTGACCATGAAATCCAAGTTATCTCACCTCTCGCCTAACTGTCATAGTACTTGCAGTGGATTCTGATCCAGTTTGAAATTCCTGTGTGATAGTCTGTCTAGATATCTGGCTATTACATGTTACGACCCTCTTCAACTGTCGGCTGTCTCTGTCAGTCAACAGACGATTGTCGTCCTGTACACTTTTGTGCTGTACGTGTCCCTTTACGTTTCTACTTTACTATAACATCGGAAACAATGGACCTAGGGATGTTTATGAGTGTGAAAATCTCGCGTACAGACGTATGACACAAATGACACGCAATCACCTGACGACGTTCTAAGTCCGTGAGTGCCGCGGATCTCCCATTTTGCTCTCTCACAATGTCTAATGACTATGTGGTCGCTGATATGGAATACCTGGCAGTAGGTGGCAGCACGATGCATCTAATATGAAAAACGTATGTTTTTCAGGGTGTCCGTATACATTTGATCACATACTGTATATTCTGATCGGTGGTGAGTCGGAAAATACAGCGAAAATCAGAAACGTTTTATTAGCTACACCTTCCAGCTACCTCTCTAGATACACTATGATGATGATTATGAAGTCCCATACTCAGTGACGGAGCGTAGGGGAACGATGCAGGAGACCCGCACCGCCGTACTAGGCAAGGTCCTAGTGGAGGTGGTTTGCCATTGCCTTCCTCCGAACGTAATGGGGATGAATGATGATGATGAAGACGACACAACAACACCGAGTCATCTCGAGGCAGGAAAAATCTCTGACCTCGCCGGGAATCGAACCCGGGACCCCGTGCTCGAGAAGCGAGAACGCTACCGCGAGACCACGAGCAGCGGACAGAGATACAGTACTGGCCATTAAAATTTGCTACACCAAGAAGAAATGCGGATGATAAACGAGTATTCATTGGACAAATATATTATACTAGAATTGACGTGTGCTTACATTTTCACACAATTTGGGTGCATAGATCCTGAGAAATCAGTACCCAGTACAACCACCTCTGGACGTGATAACGGCCTTGATACGTCTGGGCATTGAATCAAACAAAGCTTGGATGGCGTGTACAGGTACAGCTGCCGATGGAGCTTCAACACGATACCACAGTTCATCAAGAGTAGTGACTGGCGTATTGTGACGAGCCAGTTGCTCGGCCACCATTTACCAACGTTTTCAGTTGGTGAGAGATTCGGAGAATGTGCTGGCCAGGGCAGCAGTCGAACATTTTCTTTATCCAGAAAGGCCCGTACAGGACCTGCAACATGCGGTCGTGAATTATTCTGCTGAAATGTAAGGTTTCGCAGGAATCGAATGAAGGGTAGAGCCACGGGTCGTAACACATCTGAAATGTAACGTCCACTGTTCAAAGTGCCGTCAATGTGAACAAGAGGTGACCGAGACGTGTAACCAATGGCACCCATACCATCACGCCTGGAGATACGCCAGTATGGCGATGACGAATACACGCTTCCAATTTGCGTTCACCGCGATGTCGCCAAACACGGATACGACCATCTTGATGCTGTAAACAGAACCTGGATTCATCCGAAAAAATGACGGTGTTCCATTCGTGCACCCAGGTTCGTCGCTGAGAACACCATCGCAGGCGCTCCTGTCTGTGATGCAGCGTCAAGGGTAACCGGAGCCGTGGTCTCCGAGCTGATAGTCGATGCTGCTGCAAACGTCGTCGAACTGTTCGTGCAGATGGTTGTCGTCTTGCAAACGTACCCATCTGTTGACTCAGGGATCGAGACGTGGCTGCACGATTCGTTATAGCCATGCGGATACGATGCCTGTCATCTCGACTGCTAGTGATACGAGGCTGTTGGGATCCAGCACGGCGTTCCGTATAACCCTCCTGAACCCACCGATTCCATATCCTGCTAACAGTCATTGGATCTCGACCAACGCGAGCAGCAATGTCGCGATGCGTTAAGCCGCAATCGCGATAGGCTACAATCCGACCTCTATCAAAGTCGGAAACGTGATGGTACGCATTTCTCCTCCTTACGCGAGGCATCGCAACAACGTTTCACCAGGCAATGCCAGTCAACTGCTGTTTGTGTATGAGAAATTGGTTTGAAACTTTCCTCATGTCAGCACGTTGTAGGTGTCGCCAGCGGCGCCAACCTTGTGTGGATGCTCTGAACAGCTAATCATTTGCATATCCCAGCATCTTCTTCCTGTCGGTTAAGTTTCGCGTCTGCAGCACGTCATCTTCGTGATGTAGCAATTTTAATGTAGTCGCCGCTCCGATTTAGACATTCGTCGTTGCTTTGTATCAACTTGCAATGCTCTTGTTACAGAAGGCAGCCACCTGTGCTTTCCGCCAATTTTCTACGCTAGTCTGCTGTGCTGTGGCACAATGTTGTCTTCATAGCCAGCGGTTCATGTGAGCAGAGATGAAAATCGGAGGGAGCCACGTCCGGGCTCTGTGGTTGGTGATCGAATACTCACAGTGGAAAACGCTGCAGGAGCTTCTCAGTTGCCCCTGCACTGTGCCGCCGAGAATCTTCATGAAGAAGGAAAAGCATGATAGTTGTGTTACGTGGAGTTGCGTGAAGGCAGGCGAAATCTCTCGTCTGGTACTCATATTTGGCGGGAGACCCTATTTTCTGGGCGTCTTTATGTACTCACGATGCGTTCAGTCCTGCGAAATGTAACTGACACGTTCGTTACGCATGCTAAATTGCAAAGCTTCATCGGATTTTCACTGCGGTTACCATTTCTTGACCGATCGGAACTTACTTTGTGGACAACCACCGTATGACAATACGAAATACAACAAGGTCTATCACTGATAAAATAACATCTTTATTTAGTTTTAGCCTTTTGATCTGAGTTATGTATGTACAGTGTGAGCAGTGATGAGTAAGGATAAATGAATGGACACTGTAGCGTTGGAAGTTTGCATTATTAAGTGACTTATTTTCAAAACAATATTGTACTCTAAGGATAAACAAAATGAGTTTGCGCTATTTTAAATGGATTGGCCTAGTATTCGGGAGGATGGAGGTTTAAATCGCCGTCTCACCATCCACATTGGGTTTCTACGTGGTTTCCGAAAATGACTTCAAGGAAATGTCAGCCAGCTGGTGTTGCCGTGCGGTTCTAGGCGCTTCAGTCTGGAACCGCGTGACCGCTACGGTCGCAGGTTCGAATCCTGCCTTGGGCATGGATGTGTGTGATGTCCTTAGGTTAGTTAGGTTTAAGTATTTCTAAGTTCTAGGGGACTGATGACCACAGATGTTAAGTCCCATAGTACTCAGAGCCATTTGAACCAAGGAAATGTCGGGATGGTTTCTTCTACAAAGCCACTGCCGATTGTCTTTCCTATCAAACTAGACCTGTAGATACGTAAATGTCTTTCCACATGAATTTTGTTTTTATTTTTTTCTTGATAAAATGTAATACCATGACATACGCAGCATTCTTGTAACATCGATCCATAGATGAATAAACCTACTACTACTACTACTTTACTAATAGTAATAAGCCATGCCACGAGATGTCCACTGTAGGAAGGAGGCGCCAAAAGAGGAATGTGATCCATGTGCATGCGCAATATGGCTAGGGAAGCCTTACCGGCAAACAGCAGCCGTCTCATTGTTGGTGCGACAAGTGGGACAAATTTGCCAGTTCAGCCTGTACCACAGATACCAGCTGACACGCTTATAAGCTGCTGCGACTTTTCCTGGCGTACGTCTAACACGTAGACTACAATCCAACGCTATGTTTGTGACACAACGAAATAATAACTGCATGATTCCTAGATAGGTGGACTTCATTACTTTCCTTCCACAGTGTAACTAACGGTTGTACTGATATGAAGGGGATCTGGATGCAGAATTAAAATGATTGTGGATGGGTTATTGCCCTTCGGTAATGGATCCAATCAGGGTGAAAGGAACACTGACGACAAAAAAAGGAAATAATTTCATTGCCCATTTTTCTCAACAATTACATTTTATTTCACATATATTGGGGTCCAATAGAATGATCACAAAAGGAATAGTTTTCAAAGAAACAGTCTCGTCCCATGAGAGCAATTAATTTATATTGAACAGAAAATTGGGTACAAGGTGATGTCTCAAGGTGATGTCTCTACCACAGTTGAAAGGAATGAAAATTAGTTTTTAACGTCTTATTGACAACGAGATGATTGAAGACGGACGACATTCTAGGATAAGGGAAGCATGGATAACGAAATCGGCCTTGTTCTCTTCAAAGGAACAGTCCCACCACGTGGCTTAAAAATATTTTGGGAACCCATGGAGTACATAAAGCAGTTTTGTCGTCCGCTAAAATGGGCGGCCGGCCCGGGTGGCCGAGCGGATTTAGGCGCTACAGTCTGGAACCGCGCGACCGCTACGGTCGCAGGTTCGAATCCTGCCTTGGGCATGGATGTGTGTGATGTGCTTAGGTTAGTTAGGTTTACGTAGTTCTAAGTTCTAGGAGACTGATGATCTCATAAGTTAAGTCCCGTAGTGCTCAGAGACACTTGAACCATTTTTGAAATGGACGCTACTTCTCACGATTCCAGCGTTCTCTTGCAGTTGGAAACAGAGCACCTGCAGTGACTGTCATAACTATGGAAATGGGCGGTAGCCAGTCGTTCAAAATAAGTTATAAATATCTTTCAAAGTGACTAGTTGAAGACAACTCTATTTACTGCATCGAAACCATCAACCGACTCTGTATAATCAGTTTTCACACTAGAACAATACTAAAATCCATATTTGGACACAAACTGATTGCCATACACACAACTTGAGCCAGTTCATCAACGCAATGTCGATACTCAAAAAGAGAGAAAATCTTAGTTGGCACTAAACACTTACTTGACATGGAATATCGATTCCGCACTAAATTTTTGCTGGCTTCAGCCGATAGTAAATTTGGCATAGAGATTTTCCGACACACAAGCAACTGTCGGTTGCAGAAACTACATATAATTTGCAAACGAAAATTCCTCTCGATTTCTTGTTTGGCCAACAGTTTAGAGAACAAGCTGGTGTGTGAGAGACTACCTGGTTCATGTAAACAATACTCGGTGAATATATACAAGGGAAAGAATACCACTTTCAGAAGATAACATACGCCCAGTTGTTCTGCTGCGAGGCATGGAGAAAGTACAGTTCATCTAATGCTGTTGTTTTCTTTCACTTGGTGCACTATAGAAAAATTTCCTGCTTTCTGCGACCAACATGCTTCATATAGACTAAATACTCCCATGAAATATATATATTTCCATCATTTTATATTCTACCTAGTTGACAAAGCTGGCATTGAAACTTTTCTATTAGAAACAAACACAAAAAATGATCTCATTTGTTTTCAACCATGTGTCGTACAATAATATATTTGTGTACATATATTCAGCGGCATATGTGGATACTCCCTGCGAAATACTTTGCGAATAGAGTTAGTAAAAAATGCCGGCCGAAGTGGCCGAACGGTTCTAGACGCTACAGTCTGGAACCGCGCGACCGCTACGGTCGCAGGTTCGAATCCTGCCTCGGGCATGGATGTGTGTGTTGTCCTTAGGTTAGTTAGGTTTAAGTAGTTCTAAGTTCTAGGGGACTGATGACCTCAGCAGTTAAGTCCCATAGTGCTCAGAGCCATTAGTAGCAAAGAAGTAATAAATTTAAACGTCATGGATGATGCAGCGGTTTTCGGGTATCTGATTGTTCTTGACGTTATAATTCCTCAACTATGATAGACTGATTGTTCTTACTCCCGCAGCGATTTCTGCCTGACAGCAAGAGATATGTGTACCAAGTTTGACTGAAATCGTTCCTTGATTTAGGAGGAGATGTGGAACGTACACACATGTATACATCCATTTTTATAATATGTATGGATTAGTTGGTTTTGTGTCCTACCAATTTGTCATTTCGGAGCAACAGAATAGCAGCGATAGCTCTGTAAACATTAATGTATGTGAAAAGTGGTATATAGGTTTAAACACTATTTGTGAGAGAGGAAGGATTACAAGTTTTGGAAATGGAGGTTGCCAGTCTTTCTACTTCTATCTTAAAATCTACTATAAGAACAATTATTATTCAGATTTTATTAAAACAATAAGTAAAAGTTGCTAGAAAAGCATTTAGAATGACTGTATACGCCTGTTCAGTCGCTTATAAAAATAGAATACCAATAGTGTACCAACATTATCTCTTTCTCTTGCAACAAATTGAATAAATTATGGTATAGTTATTCCTTACGTTACAAGGAATATGCATGGGGTGAACTCTCAGAATCTAACAGTTAACATTTTTTAAAAGAAAACAGATAAAAGTAAAATATGTTGTAAAACAACAGCTACTTATCCTTTTACAAAAAGCTTTTAAAAATACGAACGCAAATACCTGAAGATATAACAAACTTAGTTAATCAACAAGAGGATTTTAATATCATCAGTACTTCATTAAGATGTTCGACATGCGATAAACTTGCTTGTAACACATTACGTACTCCATGAATTCTAAAATTGTAAGTATGTTCTAATACCAGCTCGTCTTTCTACCTTATTATATGAGGCGGATGCCCCAAGCAACAACCAATGATCAGAAAGAAAGAAAATTAAACAGCTGAAACCACAGTGTGGTTAAGAGACTGCTTAACGAACGATATCATTAAGAGTATACTTATGCAACAACACGGTTATGAAGAAGGAACCAACGGAATTTAACACACCAAACAAATGCTAGTGCGCTTGTGTTGTAATATTGCCTTCAAACACTCTTCAAATGACATCCGTTGGCAACATGCTAGCTGACATCGAAGAACATCTTGACGAGAGCCTTCTCGTATGTATGATGTATTGCGTGTATTTGTGCATTTATAAAAACAGGTGGCAGTACTGGTATGCAGCTCACATTACTGGCTCAGTTGGGCACGAACTGCGCGGCTTCCACCGCTGCGTCGACCTCTGTACACGAGCCAAGAATGGTGGAAAAGGGTAAGTGTATCAATGTGAGGCAAGGGAGCTTGGTCCAGAAGCGATAGAGTCGGAACTTATAAGCCAATACCGTTCTGATTCCTCTGACGGTGGAAAAATGTACTCGACTGACTGAAGCATATCCCACTTGTTATTCGTCAACGGATGTGGTTCCAACATGATGCAGTCCCCGTTTACCTGGATCGGACATTCGCTGCAAAGTGGATAGGCAGAGATAGTACTGTTTCGCACCCAGCACCTTCGCATGATATCACCCCATTTGATTTCATCTTATGAGGTCGTGTGAAAAGTCCTGTGTAAGAAACGAGGCTAACGAGGATCTCCTGGAAAGACTTCTCGCTGCCTGCGATACAATGCAAACGACGCCGCGGATGTTAGAACACGTGCGACAGAGCTTTGTGTGACGTTGCCCTGCCTGCATTCACGCTGGGGGACGCCATTTTGAACAACTGTTGTAAATACAGCAGCTTGTGAAATTTGTGCGAGTAAATGGAATTCATTATTATTGTACTTTAGGCTTAGGATTTTCGGTCTCTCTGACATCAAGTTACGTGCACTATTACTAATCCATCCGCAGGGCAAATTATCACAGGGTACTGGGGAGCACTCAACAGGAGTTCTGCACATCATGGCCAGGATTCGAACGTTGGTGAGCTTAGTTTGAGAGCTGCGCGAGGCTGAGGCGGAACTTGACAGATTTTCGCTTATACCATGCGACTGGTCGTTTCCGGACTACGATACATTTACTCATCATCCCTGAAAGTTTGTATCATCATCACCTTGTACATCGAATCACTGCCGACACAGGCTGTATGAGCGAGGATAACTACTGAAGCACCACCCTGAGGACTGCTGGGGCTACAGTCGTTGACTGGCAACGGCTCGATATGTACGTAATTTCTTTCCTTGGGCACCAAAGAGTCATCCTACATCATGTAGTATACAAGTTAGAGGACACTTCTAAAAATACTCAAGTTGTTTAAAGGAATGTAGATTGCTGGTGGGGACTACCCTTTTCAATATTGATTCAGTATCTTGGCAGGCGCTCCATATTAGCTGACGGTGAATAAATGGTGCAGAGACAGTGCCTTAAGGCAATCCACTCAAACATTTTATAAATCGTGTGTCTCATGTCTCATTGCGTAATTTATTGCTCTAAATACGCTCTTTCATTATGAACCTCCAGTGCTCCTTTTTTCATGTACTTCTTTGACTGTAGGCAAACCTTTGACTGTGTTTTCTAGGAAAAGTTTTGGCAGGTGCTTGCAGTATTCGGTGTCCGACCGAACTTGACGAACACTGAACAGTGTCCTATACATTAATCACCTCGCAGCGGCGAAGACAAGTAGTGGCTCGTCTCATTTCTTCAGTGTATCAAAAGGTGTCAGACAGGGTTAAACATTTTGATCTTGTCTTCCTCCTCCTCCTCCTCCTCCTCCTTTTCCTCTTCAGTGTCACTGTTTTCGCTGTCACTGTGGATGTCGCGGCCCACACTCTGGAGATTTTCGTTAGGTTGCATATACGTAGGAATGTCTGTTATGTCGCGTCCGCAGGTACTCTTCATGTGTTGTTTTTGAAATACTATTTGTCTATGCATTTAGTTGTGTCAGTTGTTCTTCGCCTCTCATTGCTGCGTATATTGTTCAGGGGAACCTCCATTCTCGCATGTAGATGTAGGTATCTGTTTCAGTCTCACTGGATTTAAGTGCGAGGGATAAGGTCCGTGTCCAGTGAAGAAATGTACCATATAGCCGCTTGGACCGATATGTTTCATTCTTAAACGCCCCATCAGGACAGGGAGGATGTCGTGCAATCTACATCCATCATTCCAGTCACCTCGCCACGTATCCAAACGACAACTTTTAAGGTGACATGTGGTCTGTATCGGCACAACAGTTATTGTGTGCACCTTGTCTAATCTTTAAATAGTACCTTGTAGCTTTTTGTATTATCGTGATATCTATGGGGCATATTCAGAGCACCACACACAGTGCATGCACGGATGTGATGCCGAATGCTCCAGATAACCCAAGTAGCTCACTTCTCCGCGCTCGGCTGAGAGATGCTTTGTTGGTGACCAGGTTCGGTCTATGTGCCCACGTGCTAGTTGCGAAGCTGAGTACTGATTCGCAAATCACAAAGTGGTATGTCCGTATGACTGGTAGAGGTAGTCTGTACTGTTTTGAATTTAGCCTCACCAGTTTATGTAGTAATTTTTCTGCTTTGTCAATGTTAGCCTAATGTGTTAGTGGAAATTCAGTTTCTCATCTGTTTGTAATGAAGACAGTGTGTAACATGTTCGATGTTTGTGTCCCCTATTGTAACTGAATGGTTCCTTTGGAGTGACCTTTTCAGTAATGTGTACGTTGTTTCGTCTATTATGAGTTTCTTGTTGTGACAACATTTGAGAGGTGACGTGCCTTTAGATGCACACAGTGACTTACCCCCTCTCATATTTATATCTTATTCTGAGTAATTTGATTTGGGGAAGTATGGCCGAGTATTGTCATTACAAGGCTAGTATTGGGAACTCAGAAGATATGAATATCTTCCTCTCTAATTGAATGTGGTGAAAAGTTGCTATTACTTCACACGCGGACTTCCCACGCAGCATCTCTCGTCACCTGGGTGGTCCGGTGAAAGGCTGGTGCTGCTGATCTTGAAAGGGTTATGCCGACGGATGTGAGGGAGTCGAGTGGATCCTTTCCAAACGCCGACATTGTCATAAGAGCGGGGGCGACACGCCCACAGGGGCCTGAAGGAGCAGCTGGGGCTAGAGATTCCATTACTTCGCAGAAACTTACTGAAAACACTTTCTGACGGGCTACCAGCGAGGTGTGGGAATAACTTGTGTTCCCAGGCAGTCTTGGAGGGAAAATTCCCGCGTTTTCTGCAAAATCATAACTGTGATTGGCTTGTTCAGGAGATACCTCTGGGACGTAGCAAAATCGGCGCAGAAATTGGCGCCAAGTATCTCCACTGGTGGAATAGTAGTGCTTCGGCAATAGAGTGGAATTTTCAGCCGGCTTTCGAGTTGCTCATTGGCACGTTTTAACCATGGCCACTGTCGTGGGGGGCGGGAATGTTCTGTGTTCAGCTTGTACGGGTGCTCTTGGGAGAGTCGGCTCTCACCTTTCGGTCGGAGTAGGTTACAAGTCTGAGCTCTCGCTGCTCTGGACAGCCTGCCTTCTGTTGCCTGTCTAATATACTTTCATTTAATTGTAACTGTTTGACGAAGTTGCTGAAGTTTCGACTCCAACGTAACTTTCCAAGTACAGTTGGCAATTGAGCGTTCTGCGTACAAGTGGCCTATCTTGTCTGTCTTGATCAGTTTTGGCTAAAGTTGACTGTATCGGAGTTACTATGTGACTTCGCTTGTTAAAATCAATCACTGTACCGTCAGTGATTGTGTAGCGAGCCTTCTTCGTCTCCCTCAGAGGCGCATTTGTGTTGCTAGGAAGTTTTTAGTCTGGAACAACCAGATCAGGATAATTTGTTTTGGGCTATACTCGCGACATTATCATCACCACGACGGGACGTCGAAGCAACCAGCCATCGCCTCCAGTATGCCAGATCGTGTCCTTGGAGTTAAGAAGACAGCTTGGTAATGTATGTCCGCAACACCGGCAGATTAGGGAATTTTGCTATGTGACAATCAGAGCTCAGCAGAGCGCGCCTGTTCCCGTCTTTTCTAGCGTGGTTCTGTCTTGAGTGTTCATTGTCTGAGTTCTCACTACTGTAGCAGCAATTAATGTTGGGTTGGCTGGGTGTTTCTCTTAAGATCTGAGTTGCAAGGAATTGGCTCCACATACCACTTGGTCATAAATGTCACAATCTAGTTTATGGACAACTTCACCTTCACAGCATTTATTTGACTATTCAGTTTGACGTATTGTAAATGTTTCATTTGTTTGTTTATTTTTTTGAGTTTAGTCATAATAAATCAAATAGTTATTTTGGACAGAACTTTCATTCTGTGGATCGCTAAAGCAACCCTTTCATTTCTCATTTCGTTAATGGAACTTTCCTTTATCAAATTAATTTCTATCAAATTAAATTATTGCAGGTGCCAAACTCTTTTCTACTCCACTTGCAGGGTCGATTACAGTCAGTTCGCGTTTCTTTTTAATCCGTGTGCAACAGCAAAAGTCGGAGTTAGAAAAGGGGGAAGGGGGCTTAGAGCATCATTTCCGTATGAAGATTCTAGAATAATTTAGTGATAAATACACTGCTAGCCCCGGCACCTCGCACATTGTGTAATTGTTTGTAGTATTCCACCGGCTTTGTCTTGTAGCTGGGCTCTGCAGTTTGCAGTGACTACAACTGATAGGTCATCTGTGTAGGTGACAATCCCGTCTGACCAGTCATCTCTTCTAGCAATGGAAGGAGGAGTTCTATCTTATGTCCCAGAAGATGAGCCGGCAGATCGACCCTTGAGGACAGACTTTGGTAATTCTTTCCATTATTTTCCAGCTGTCCATCTGCCATATTGGTTCCTTACAGCAGTCTAGGAAACTGTTGTACAGTCATTTCGATATCTCCAGATGTCTTAACCACGAAGAAGTGGTGCTAATATGGAAGCAGGCGCGCCGGTAATTCTGCGGGAGTCGTCAGCCCAGGTGTGAAGCCGGCACCGGGTGCGCCTGGCGCCGACCGGGCGGCCGTTTTTAATTTAGCCGTCGCGCGGCTACACGCACTCTTACACGTGTTTAGCCAGGCGCGCGTGTCCGCGGCGGCGCCGTCTCCGGCGGCGGCAGTGGAGGCGGCGGAGGCGGCGGCTGCGGTGGCGACCGGTCCGAGCGGCGCTTCCCAGCCGGCGGCTATCTGGCGCGGGATCAACCGGGCCCGCTGCCCCCGCCCTGCGCCCGCGCCGCCCCCGCTCCGCCCCCACCCCTTATGACGTGACAAAGGGCTGCAGTCGGCGTGACAAACGCCCGGGCGCGCGACATAACTTGCGCGTGGCCGGCCATTTGTCTCCCCGGGGGACGCGAGGAATGCGGCGCGCGGACCGGCCGCGAGGTGACGCTCCACCGGAACGCGACGCCGCCGGCGGGGGCGGTGGGGGCGGCGAAGGCGGTGGCGGCGCCGCGGAAGCACCTGGCCGGCGCTACCTGCTGATATCTGTCTGCCGCCTAATGCTTGTAATCCACATCTGAATCACTCACGTTTATCTCTTACATCGCCCGCTACACCGTGGTTCAAAGGCCCGTGTCTGTACGTGTGTGGCGGCACCGACATCGAGATCTACCTTCTCTGGAAAGAACATTGCCGCGATAACGCAGCCCAAACCGAAGTGTCTTATACATATGTTCGGTCGACTGTCAGATCGACGGGGATGGCGTAGCTGTTAATGCACTGGACTGGTTTGTCCTCGGCCAATCCCCTGCTCGAACCTTACTCTTCTACTTATAAAATGGTGAACGTGAGCCTGTCGGAATTCCGCTTTGATAGGAGGGAAAGTGTAAAAGGATTCTCACGCGCTCAATATTTATTGCCCAGTACTGAGTATGTGCATCTGAGAACGGTATTGACAGTTTGCACAATATAGTGAAAACCCCTGAGAGCTTTAAAAATTTTGACATTCGCGCTATATATTGTACCGAGTGAGGGTAATGTTGCGCAAGAAATGGGAATACTTCCTGCTGAGGCCAAGAGAGATTCAGTTCGCTCCGATTGAATTTTTGGATAGGACTGAAAAATGTAAAAGACAAAATATCAGGGAGCGTGCTGGAGGATGTGTAAAAACTACTATGAGGTACTTCGAGAAATGAAATTCCTGACTTTAGGAAACAGCAATGTCAGACGCAATTGAAAATCACGGTCTCGTGACACTAAACAATAATGTTTATTTTACTTATACCAGTTTTCAGAATTGGCAGCCGGCCGCTGTGGCCGAGTGGTTCTGGGTGCTTTAGTCTGGAACCGCGTGACCGCTGAGGTTGCAGGTTCGAATCCTGCCTCGGGCATGGGTGTGTGTGATGTCCTTAGGTTAGTTATGTTTAAGTAGTTCCAAGCTTTAGGGAACTGATGACTACAAATGTTAAGTCCCATAGTGCTCAGTGCCATTTGAATCAGAACTTGCATTTCCTTTTGTGACAGTTGCCTCACGACAGACATAAAGTCATATAAGTTTTAACACAGTAATCAGTAAATAAGTGTTCTATTCCGGTTGCAACAGTTGTTACTGTAGAGAAGTACAACGAAAACTCCATATGCATATGATAAATTCCACAGTTCACTTGTTTAATTTGCAATTCGTTATAGTTGTGGTTTACGAATCTGTGTTGGTTTACTGAAACGTTTACAGGCGTATTTCGTCCGTTCTGCATAATTTATGCTTCTGTTTCGCAAGGAGAGCAACTCAGTCACAATATAGACGAGTTCCACGCCGATAAGCGTCGACGTGTTCGCTACGAAGGCATAGTAACTGACGCGTCTCGGGCTTAAATAGTGCGCAGAAATGTCCTATTATTCTTGGCCTCACACTTCCACGCAGTATAATGACACAGTACTATTGCGCAATAAATATAGAGCCTGTAGGGACAGCTTAAACCTCACATTTCATAATGCGCTCTTCGCCATTTCTCGATTCCTTATTTCCATTCTCTGCTGTATTACCAGTCCTCTGCTCATTCTGTGAGTTTCATTGCAGTCATCATGAATATCATACTAGCTTCTAGATCGATGACCTTGCTACCTTCACCCTCTCGTAGACACTCCTTTTCAATTACATCTAAAATTGCTCTCTTATATTGATATACTGTCAACCAACTACATATGTCGAGCATATCATCGACTTCATTCGGTATACGCATCAATAAACACACAAACACTAGGTTTCCATTTACTTCTGGGAAATACCGTAACATAATTGACTCGAAAACAGCTCCCATCCGCCGGTTCTGACCAAGGGAGGGTTACCTTGTTTAGAAGGCAAATGCCAGAACTGGAAATAGCTCCAAAATGTTTACAATAGGGACTCTCTTCCCCATTACCGGATCACCTGTAATTTAGCCGAAAAGTCTCTTTCTCTGCAATGAGACATTACTGGAAGACCCCGCTCTACCTAAAGCACGAAAAGCATAAAAAAACAAATATGTATTGTGTTAAGAAGCGACGCTAAGTCGTAAAGGAGACCTTTGACCATGACGTAAACTTGTGACGTACTGAAGACGGGCTGCGCCCAAACTGCGTCAGTATAAAAATGTTTTGAACGACAAGTGATCAGTTCAGTTCTAGCAACCTGTCCAGCATTGACATAAATCCTGTCAACATGTATTGCGGTCATACAACTTTATTCTTGGATGGAACAATGGCCAACACTGTCCCATAAGTAAATTAAAAGACATAGTTACAATCCCTAAGTTTTCACGAAGCTTTTGATAGGTTTTCCATCCTTATCAGACGCATGCCGTAACTGGTAATCCGTTAGCAAAAGTTTCTAGTTGTGTTTCCCTTTGCGCCATACTCAGCCTACTGGTTATTTGGCTGAAAAGAGAGATACCGCGGATAACCATGTGTTCTACTTTACAGAGCAGACAAACCTCCGAACCCCACGTTCTGTGAAGAGTCGTGGAGTTCCAAATACACTCCTGGAAATTGAAATAAGAACACCGTGAATTCATTGTCCCAGGAAGGGGAAACTTTATTGACACATTCCTCGGGTCAGATACATCACATTATCACACTGACAGAACCACAGGCACATAGACACAGGCAACAGAGCATGTACAATGTCGGCACTAGTACAGTGTATATCCACCTTTCGCAGCAATGCAGGCTGCTATTCTCCCATGGAGACGATCGCAGAGATGCTGGATGTAGTCCTGTGGAACGGCTTGCCATGCCATTTCCACCTGGCGCCTCAGTTGGACCCGCGTTCGTGCTGGACGTGCAGACCGCGTGAGACGACGCTTCATCCAGTCCCAAACATGCTCAATGGGGGACAGATCCGGAGATCTTGCTGGCCAGGGTAGTTGACTTACACCTTCTAGAGCACGTTGGGTGGCACGGGATACATGCGGACGTGCATTGTCCTGTTGGAACAGCAAGTTCCCTTGCCGGTCTAGGAATGGTAGAACGATGGGTTCGATGACGGTTTGGATGTACCGTGCACTATTCAGTGTCCCCTCGACGATCACCAGTGGTGTACGGCCAGTGTAGAAGATCGCTCCCCACACCATGATGCCGGGTGTTGGCCCTGTGTGCCTCGGTCGTATGCAGTCCTGATTGTGGCGCTCACCTGCACGGCGCCAAACACGCATACGACCATCATTGGCACCAAGGCAGAAGCGACTCTCATCGCTGAAGACGACACGTCTCCATTCGTCCCTCCATTCACGCCTGTCGCGACACCACTGGAGGCGGGCTGCACGATGTTGGGGCGTGAGCGGAAGACGGCCTAACGGTGTGCGGGACCGTAGCCCAGCTTCATGGAGACGGTTGCGAATGGTCCTCGCCGATACCCCAGGAGCAACAGTGTCCCTAATTTGCTGGGAAGTGGCGGTGCGGTCCCCTACGGCACTGCGTAGGATCCTACGGTCTTGGCGTGCATCCGTGCGTCGCTGCGGTCCGGTCCCAGGTCGACGGGCACGTGCACCTTCCGCCGACCACTGGCGACAACATCGATGTACTGTGGAGACCTCACGCCCCACGTGTTGAGCAATTCGGCGGTACGTCCACCCGGCCTCCCGCATGCCCACTATACGCCCTCGCTCAAAGTCCGTCAACTGCACATACGGTTCACGTCCACGCTGTCGCGGCATGCTACCAGTGTTAAAGACTGCGATGGAGCTCCGTATGCCACGGCAAACTGGCTGACACTGACGGCGGCGGTGCACAAATGCTGCGCAGCTAGCGCCATTCGACGGCCAACACAGCGGTTCCTGGTGTGTCCGCTGTGCCGTGCGTGTGATCATTGCTTGTACAGCCCTCTCGCAGTGTCCGGAGCAAGTATGGTGGGTCTGACACACCGGTGTCAATGTGTTCTTTTTTCCATTTCCAGGAGTGTATTTAGCGCCAGTTGCACTGTCCTCCTACCTGTTTACGTAGATGCTCCCGACCAGCTTCGTCGTTTTCGAGATACTCATTCACAGGCTCTTCATAATAATAATCTGCCGTTTCTGAAAACCGCTTACCACAATGGACTTCCCCATTTACAGCCTATATCTACGGTAGATTGATACTCCGTCCGTGTCTGCTCCGCCGGGGCACTTCTGTTACCGCGTCACATATCTGCAACACCACCAGGCGGCATCCTATGTCGTAGTGGACAGTGGTGATAATTTTTCGGCTTATTAGAGTATCCAATCCTCTTTTATCGATCTTCTTAAATCAAAATTTGTTTTATCATTTCCGATACGATGTATAACAGTTTTACGGGTACAGTACAACTACTATTTACACAGAGAAAGAGGACAGAAGATCTCCATGATGCCCCACCTCCACGTGGTGCTGCATGGGCAGCGGGGCCGGCGGCCTCAGGTTGAGAGCTGCGCGCTGGAGGCCTTTGGTCCCAGCTAATTAGACTTAGCGGAACACTAGGAGCCACACAAAACTTATTAGACAGCGGGTACTAGTAGTCCAAATGCAGCATGAAAAAAAAAGAAAAAAAAGCTCTTCAAACGCCGGCGCAGGCACAAGTGTTCAGGAGCACAACGTTCATCGTACACTGTTGAACACGAAGATCTGCAGCACACCATCCCTACCTGTTCACATGTTGACCCAATTACGTCGACAATTATGATGGTACGGGGTACGGCACCATCGGAATTCGACCGTCGATCAATGGAAACCTGTCGGCTCTTCGGGTGAATCTCATTTTAGCTACACTTGGTCGGTGGCGGTCTCCACAAATGCCGTCATCGAGGTGAACGGCGGCTCGAAACGTGCAGCACGCCACGGAGGCAGGTTGGTGGGAGCAGTATTACGGTATGAGAGACATTCTCCTGAACTTGCGTGGGGCGTCTGGTAGTAATCGAAGACACACTAAGAGCTGCGAACCACATGTATCCCTTCATGCTTGATTTCTTCCTCGACGGCGATGTCATCTTTCTCAGCGTCTCGGAGCCAGAACTGTGCTACAGTGGTTTGGGGAGCATTATAGTGAACTCACGTTGATGTCTCGCTGACCTGATTCAACTGATGTGAATTCTATGTAACACATCTGGGTCGCTATCGGGCGCCGTCACCGAGTACGCAAACCAGTGGCCCATTATTTACGCAGATTGCATGACCTGTGCACAGACATCTGAGGCCACATACCTCCACAAACCTGTCAACAAACTATCGAAACTCAAATTCGCAGAATCAGTGAAGTATTTCGTACCAAATACGGACAAACAAGCTACCAAGCAGATGATCGTAATGTTTTGGCTCATCAGTGCAGGCTGAGTAGTAGCTGCCCAGGGAGGAGGTTTTCGGAACGTTACCTCATGCCGAACACCCTTGTGCAGTGCCTACCGAGTTTACTTACTAAGGTATATTCGTATGCTACTCTACTTAATTCTACGTTAGTATTTTATAAGTTTACTGTGGCACCTGGTACAATAACCGACCATATTAAGTTATACATTCTACATCATCTCTGTATACATTGTGATAAATCTTTACTGTTCATATGTGTTGTGTGTGTTATGTAGCTTCTTCGCGTGTTTACTCTTATCCTATGTCACGGTATGTGTTAAAAATTTATGTCATTATAGTAACAGGTTTAATGCGAAGCTTGGTTCAATAATCGGCCACGATTGTATGATAACATGTATCTCTCTCTGGTTTGATTTATGTTTCATTTTTGCTTAATTTGGGAGTCTCGATGTTTTTCTTGGTGCGTTATGTTCTCTGTGCAGGTGTTAGAGTATGTAATATTCGAGTTCTCATCTGAATTAACACAGCCTGTCTTGGAGATGTGTTCTGTTAGTTGATATACTTGCCCCCATTTGTGTGAGTCCTTGAATGTGTGTGGTGGCGTTTCTGTTGTGATTCCTGTTATGTTTCGCCGCACGCAGTACCGCTAGCAGCACAGCACGAGGAGAGATAGGAAAATCTAAAAAAAGATAATAAATATTTTAAAACTACCTACTCGCAAGAAACAGTAGCAACACAAAAGTACATCTTACTTGCACCTGAGATTAACGTGGCTTGGTTTACCTCCTAGTCTTTTGCAACTTTGCCGGTGCTGAGCACGTTCGGAACTGCGAGTAAGGCAAGCGGCTACGGAGAGAACAAAGAAATAAAATCACTTCTTTGAGCAAGATAATCAAAGAGCAAAAAATACAAGTACAGTTATGGAGAGGAACCGAGTGTAGAATGGGTACACGCAAAACACAACAAAATGTGCCTCTCACTAGCCAGGTATACGTTGAAACCAAGGTCATAAGCCCCTCCGTTAGTGATTCGTAGTATCCTGTGCGACTTAAATGTGTTGGAGACAAACACTGCACGAGGTGCTGGCATCCGACAGCCTAAATGGGAAGTACCTAGACTAGAGTACGTCTTTATAGGTATGGATGGGATTGATGTTAACTGCAGCATGAACTGGAGCTATTTTCTGAGAGTTTATCGTTTCTTTTCGTTATTTGCAGCATTTGTTTTTCAGAGTTGTGCTGAAAAAGACAAATGTACCTCGGTTGAATATTATATTTCTTACACGGTACCGAGTATACCAGAAACGAAGAAAACAAAATTGTCCGTCCATTAAGTAATTCAAGAATAAGACTGCTCTTCAGCTAAACATTGCTGAAAGTTTATCGACTAAAAACATACACATCAGTTCTAATTTCCGATATATTATGCTGTTTATTTATCTACACGCGACTGTATTGGGGAAAATAATCACTCACTATGTTTGAACAGGGAAAACAGCCTTCAGCACCGTAATAGGACACTGACGATTAGTGGCTTTCCTGCTGCAGGTATTTGACGTCTACAGTCACACATAAAGCTGTTTTTTAGTTCAGTGCTGAAAGATTTTTATCCCTTTCGAATATAGAAACGGTCGAAAGTACTCCTTAATTTCCACTGGCATTTAGTCTTGCGAACCAATAAGAGCTTATCATTGTCGATCGCAGTCGTTTGTCGAAAATATGTGACAACCTTTTTAAACTGTTGAACGTCTAACTACATTTTGGGACAATGTATATACAGGTTTTAAACATAATTATATATATATATATATATATATATATATATATATATATATATATATATATATATATATATATATATATATATATATATATATATGAGATCCCAAAATGTAAAGCCAATAGTGAAAATATGTACATATTCCATGCTACTGAATATGTCTTGCAGAGAATAATGGCGAAACGCAGATGAGACGAAAATTGTGTTTCGTTCAGTTGCAGTTAGATTGCCTTGCCAACAAGTAAAAATTAACAGTATACTGTAATATTACACGCAATTAAAGAAGACAGTACTACAAAAGCGGAAGATGTGACAACCTACTTACGTTGTCGGTTGAATGATTTTGTTTTCTAAATTACAGGTTCTGCGCTGGAACTATTTCCAAGAACAAGTTATATTTCAGTACAACAGTTTAGTCCCACACATAGTTTTGTTAGATGTAATTTACCCTGTCGAACAAAACTGTTGATTTTAATTCCATTACACTCAAGACAAATTCAACACATTTTACCGCAAATCGTTAGACGCAGTCATTATCGAATAATGCAAAACATGACATTATTATTTACTTGTTAACCTCTGTAGCACATTGTTCACTCTCGAGAAGGGGGAAATGTCAGATTCTTCGATACTCCGCCTAAAATGCTGTTTACGCGAAATTCATCGCGTTATCGTTTAAACGTTAAACGAAATTTTTAAGTTAATTTATATATATAAGCAAATAACATTGCTGTATCGAAGATTACATTATTGCTTTGAATGAATTATGGATAGCGTGTTGGTCGATCAGAAGTAGTAGTAGTGTTAGTAGTAATATTATTGTTTGTTTGTGTTCTTTTTGTTTTCCATTGTTATTATAATAATGTATATGAAACAGACAAGAAAATGCAATGTGTAAGCTAGACTACAATTGTTTGGAAATGAGGGATGTAACTTTGATAGCATAGTAGCATTAAGGTCTAAGGGTTCTGAGAAGGCTTTGCCCTTTCTGAAGACTAAGATATGTTTGTGTCTGTCGTCAGATAGGTGTGAGAGAGTGTTGTGCTGTTACTGAAAACACTGGATTTCTGATGTATCCGTTAGTTAGCAGGTTTAAGGTAAAATTTTTTCAGCGCGTACTGCCGTACTGCTTCATGTTTCAGTTCATCTGATGCTTCACATAAGATACGTGGAACTCAACTGTAAGAAAGCTGCGTGAAGATTCACACTGTGCTGGCTGAAGAAGGGACGGAACTCAGTGTAAAAATGTTGGATGTAACTCATTTTCTAACATTACTATGTCCAGTATGAAATATTCAGTGTTTAGTTCCTGTATTAGTTAATATGTAGTTATCTTGTCTGACAACGCAGATAAAAAAGGTTCAAATGGCTCTGAGCACTATGGGACTTAACATCTGAGGTCATCAGTCGCCTAGAACTGAGAACTACTTAAACCTAACTAACCTAAGGACATCACACACACCCATATCCGAGGCAGGAGTCGAACCTGCCACCGTAGCGGTCGCGTGGTTCCAGACTGAAGCGCCTAGAACCGCTCGCCACAACGGCCGGCTGACAACGCAACGTTTCTTATATTCCATTTGGTATTACTGTTCTTGCGATAGGATGTTATATGGGAATGAGTTATTTGTCATGCGGTTTTAGGTAATTTACTCTGTGTAAATATCATATATAAAGTGAGGAATATGTACAGGGTTTTCTTTTGCATATACTATTGATGAAGAAGTATGCAGTGAGTGACAGATGAGGAATGTGCACAGTAATGTTTCATGTGATAGTTAAGTGCCAACAACAAGTTGAGTGTGCTGTCCATACATTATTTTACACGTTTCTCCCCTTTGTTTCATTCATTGCCGAGAAAATTTTCTACTTGTAGCTGTAGCGGTATTACATTTATTGCTAACGTTTCTTTTGATTTGTATTTGCTATTTATATATTAATGTACATAAAGAGCCAGGAAAACACTTGCAAATTTGCAGGGATAGTAGAATTGTGAGGATCCTTTCATATCATGAATGAACAACAGACTGGAACAAACAATTCTTATATTCTGCGTAAAACATCCGTACGTATTTAACATCATACAGTCTTCTATATCTACACCTACATCTACATGGATACTCTGAAAATCACGTATAAGTGCCTGGCAGAGGGTTCATCGAACCACCTTCACAATTCTCTATTATTACAATCTCGTGTAGCGCTTAGAAACAACGAACACCTATATCTCTCCACATGAGCTCTGATTTCCCATATTTTATCGTGGCGATCGTTTCCCTTTATTTAGGCCGGTGTCAAAAAAATGGTTCAAATGGCTGTGAGCACTATGGGACTCAACATCTTAGGTCATAAGTCCCCTAGAACTTAGAACTACTTAAACCTAACTAACCTAAGGACATCACACACACCCATGCCCAAGGCAGGATTCGAACCTGCGACCGTAGCAGTCCCGCGGTTCCGGACTGCAGCGCCAGAACCGCACGGCCACCGCGGCCGGCGGGCCGGTGTCAACTAATTTTTTTCGCATTCGGAGGAGAAAGTTGGTGACTGGATTTTCGTGAGAAGATTCGTAACAACGAGAAACACCTATCTCTTAATGATGTCCACCCCAAATCCCGTAACACTTCAGTGACACTCTCTTCCATATTTCGCGATAATAAAAAACGTGCTGCCCTTCTTTGAACTTTTTGGATGTACTTCGTCAGTCCTGTCTATTAAGGATCCCACACCGCGAAGAAGTATTCTAAAAGAGGACGGACAAGCGTAATGTAGTTCCTTAGTAGATCTGTTACATTTTCTAAGTGTTCTACCAATAAAACGCTGTCTTTGGTTAATATTCCCCATAACATTTTCTTCGTGTTTCTTCCAATTTAAGTTGTTCGTAATTGTAATTCTTAGGTATTTAGTTGAATTTACGGCCTTTGTATTTGACTGATTTATCGTGTAACCGAAGTTTAACGAATTTCTTTTAGCACTCATGTGCATGAACTCACACTTTTCGTTATTAAATTATAATTAAATCACGACCCTAAGCTGTCGACAGGCGTTGATATACATCAACGGGGACAGTTGAAAAAGTGTGCCCCGACCGGGACTCAAACCTGGGATCTCGTGCTTCCATGGCAGACGCTCTATCCATCTGAGCCACCGAGGGCACGGAAGATAGTGCGACAGCAGGGATTTATCCCTTGCACGCTCCCCGTGAGACCCACATTCCCAACTTAACGTCCACACACTAGATTCGTAGTGCCCCTGCCCACTGCACTCATTATTCGCGGCAGACAATCTGACCGAGTCCCGTAAGAGTTCGGGCAATGCGTGTGCATCTGCACAGAAGAAGAAGGTCAATGGCCAGTTAGCCGTAACTATAAATGGACATGTCCGAAAGAACTGATACCATCTACATATATTTCGTTATTAAGGTCAACTGCCAATTTTCGCAACATTCAGATATCATTTCTAAATCGTTTTGCAATTTGTTTTGATCTTCTGATGACTTTATTAGTCGATAAACGACAACGTCATCTGCAAGTAACCTAAGACGGCTGCTCCGATTGTCTCCCAAATCGTTTATATACACTATGTGATCGAAAGTATCCGGACACCTGGCTGAAAATGACTTACAAGTTCGTGGCGCCCTCCATCGGTAATGCTGGAATTCAGTATGATGTTGGCCCACCCTTAGCCTTGATGACAGCTTCCATTCTCGCAGACATACGTTCAGTCAGGTTCTGGAGGGTTTCTCGGGGAATGGAAGCCCATTCCTCACGGAGTGCTCCACTGAGGAGAGGTATCGATGGCGGTCGGTGAGGCCTGGCACGAAGTCAGCGTGCCAATACATCCCAAAGATTTTCTATAGGATTCAGGTCATGAGTCCGTGCAGGCCAGTCCATTACAGTGATGTTGTCGTGTAACCACTCCGTCATAGGCCGTGCATTATAAACAGGTATTCGATCGTGTTGAAAAATGCAATCGCCATCCTCGAATTTCCCTTGAAGAGTGGGAAGAAAGAAGGTGCTTAAAGGCATCAATGTAGGCCTGTGCTGTGAAAGAGCCACGCAAAACAACAAGGGGTGTAAAGCCCCTCCATGAGAAACACGAACACACCATAACACCACGGCCTCCGAATTTTACTGTAGGCACTACATACGCTCGCAAATGACGTCACGGGGCATTCGCCATACCCATACCCTGCCATCGAATCGCCACATTGTGTACCGTGATTCGTCACTCCACACAACGTTTTTCCACTGTTCAATCGTCCAGTGTTTACTCTCGTTACACCAAGAGAGGCGTCGTTTGGCATTTACTGGTGTGATGTGTGGCTTATGAGTAGTCGCTCGATCATGAAATCCAAGTTTTCTCACTTCCAGGGTAACAGTCATAATACTTGCAGTGGATCCTGCTGCAGTTTGCAATTCCTGTGTGATGGTCCAGGTAGATGTCTGCCTATTACACATTACGACCCTCTTCAACTGTCGGCGGTCTCTGTCAGTCAACAAACGACGTCGGCCTGTACGCTTTTGTGCAGTACGTGTCCCTTCACGTTTCTACTTCACTATTAAATCGGAAAGAGTGGACCTAGGGTTTTTTGGGAGTGTGGAAATCTCGTGTACAGACGTATGACACAAGTGACATCCGATCACCTGACCACATTCGGTGTCCGTGAATTCCGAGTAGCGCCTCATTCTGTTCTCTCACTCTGTCTAATGACTACTGAGGTCGCTGACATGGAGTACCTGGCAAGAGGTGACAGCACAATGCACCTAATATGAATAACGCATGTTTTTTTGGAGTGTCCGCATTCTTTTGATCTAATAGTGTAGATAAGCATCAGCGAAGGGCCTATAACACTACCTTGGGGAACGCCAGAAATCACTTCTGTTTTACTCGATGACTTTCCGTTAATTACTACGAACTGTGACCTCTGTGACAGGAAATCACAAATCCAGTCACATAACAGACGGTATTCCATGAGTACGCAGTTTCACTACATGCCGCTTCTTTGTTACAGTGTCAAAAGCCGCAGAAATACGGAATCAATCTGAAATCCCTTGTCAATAGCACTCAGCAGTTCATGCGAATAAAGAGCTAGTTGTGTTTCACAAGAATCATGTTTTCCAAATCCGTGTTGAGTGTGTGTCAACAGATCGTTTTCTTAGTGGTAATTCATAATGTTCGAACACAATATATGTTCCAAAATCCTGCTGCATGTCGACGTTAATTATATGGGTCTGTAATTTAGTGGATTACTCCTACCACCTTTCTTAAATATTGGTCTTACCTGCACAACTTTCCAGTCTTTGGGTACGGATCTTTCGTCAAGTGAACGGTTGTATATGATTGTTAAGTATGGAGCTAATGCATCGGCATACTCTGAAAGGAACCTAATTAGTATACAGTCTAAGCCTGAAGACTTGCTTTTATTAAGTGATCTAAGTTGTTTCACAACTCCGAGGATATTTTCTTCTACGCTACTCATGTTGGCAGCTGTTCTTGATTCGACTTCTGGAATATTTACTTCGTCTTCTTTTGCGACGGCATTTCGGAAGGATGTGTTTAGTAACCCTACTTTGGCAGAACTGTCTTCCATAGTATCTCCATTGCTATCGCGCAGAGAAAGCATTGATTGTTTCAATTGAGCATTTGATGCCGCCACATAGTTCTTGTCTGTGTTCGATATTTTCGTTTCATATCGCGAGGACATTCTTTCTTAGTGCTGGAACTGCGACCACGATGACGGGATAAATAAGCTACTAGTTTTGCACTAAGGTGCGCAAATTTTTTACCATAGTCATCAAACTTATCTTATCTCGCGTCTCCTTTTACTAAGCCAAAATTTTCATATTATTTTCGTATTACTATTTATTATTCGTCAAAGCTAACTGGCAACTTAAGGAGTCACGCCTATAACTGAGAAAAAGGAAGAGGAGGTACCTGAATGCCATACACTCTAGTATACTAAAATTACACGTGGAGCACAGTCACACGTCTTGACACAAATTACTTGCATAGAAATGGAACACTGACCGTCACTTTCATTTGGTAAATCTCCTCGCACACTTCCGCAACGTTTGGTAACAGTGTAATGTGTATAATTCCTCTTTTCGTTGGAATAAAACACTAGCCACTTTAATTCTTACGCTTGATTGATTGATCCGGAAGGATTACAGTTTCTCTCATAGTTTACTTACAAGCCTTGTTAGCAAGCTCTACACGACAAAAACTCAGATTTTCACGAAGTTGGTATTTCTTTATATTGCCCATAACATCGCACGAATCTATACACAACAACATATTTAGCCATGTTTTCAACGTGATATTGCCCATGAATGTCGTGTCCCTTCGTAAGCAGTGTGATTCATTCTACTGCAATATTGTTTGTTTATATCTGACAATAGCCTTTCGGTTACAAGTCGCATTCGGAAACACAGGCCAGTGAATACGCTTAGAAACAATTAAGCAATTCATTTTGTTACTAGGAGAACTAAATACGGGCACGCCAGTGGCAAATAAGTGGGAAACAGTGCGTTACTGTTGTTATAAATAAAGTTATAAATGTACTTAATTGTTTCTTCAGACTTGGTCGTTGTGTCTACAGCTACAGTCTGATGATCACTGGACGAAGTAGTAACGAGCGTGTAAGGGAAGGCTCTCCCCTGCCGACGCAGCAAAGAAACGCGTTCCTTCCCTCAGTTAAAACTGTCCCACGAGCGGACCCCTCCTTGTGTCTCAGGCAGGGACATTCCTGCCGAGTGACTGGAATTCCAGGGCTCAGGTAAGACCACGGGCCGAGGCATGCGCCTCATGAATTTCACGAACGACCGCTCAGGCATGTGAAAACACTGGCAGCGGCAGAAATGGTAGGCGAGGAGGGAAGTGTGAGCCGTACAAGCGCCCTCACTAGGCGATTTCTTTCTGTTTTGTGGCTTCATTTGCGAAAGTCTTCCTTCGTTAGTGGGAGTCTTTTGCAGGAATTTCTTGAAGGAAGAAAATATTCGAAATTGTGTCTCTAATTGGAATGTCGTCTCAAATCACCTCGTTGATAACGCACATTCGCTTATAATCAACTCATGAATATACGTCAAAAAATGGAAGTAACTTTATCGATATTTCATCTACAGTCTGACGCCAATAAAAATCTTCTACCATGAAAAGAGCCGCGAAGGAATTTTTAGCATATTTTTGGCATGATGCTGTTCAAACCACGGATCCAGTGACCTAGGGTTCGATTCGCTGTCAGTCCTAAGACATTCTTATCACCAAACTGAAAACCAGTCGTCAGCTACACAAAAAATTTTAATTTCACTTTCTAATTTTCAACAGATTAATCTCTTGTCTTCAGAAGTTTGATAAAGTGTAAAGCCTTATTTGTTACTTGTGACGTCTTTCATCTGTTTCTATGTTTGTTAATGTGAAAAGTGCTGAATTACGTCGAGGTGTGAAGTTCACGTTTAAGTTACTCTATAAGTGTCTGGGTAAGTCTATTCAGAGCTCGGAGGAGGACCGACAACATATCTGGAGACGCCCCTGACGTCTGTAGGATACCATCTGAACGTCCCCCGCCATACTGACTAACAACCAAGAGTGGTGGTCTGGGGTGACAACCCCTTTGGTTGTCATCTGCGGCGCCTTTAAAGCACAGTGGTACGTCGACCATAGTCCATGCCCTGATTTGGTGCCTTTCATGGCAAGCCATCCTGGGCTTACGTTTCAGCAAGATAAAGCCCACCCGCACACGGCGAGAGTTTCTACTACTTGTCTTCGTGCTTGCCAAATCCTGCCTTGGCCAACAAGGTAGCCGTATCTATCCATAATTGAGAACGTTTGGTGCATCGTGGGCAGGGCTCTCCTACCATCTCGGGGTTTTGATGATCTAATGCGCCAATTGGACAGAATCTGACACGATATCCCTCAGGAGGACATCCAACAATCAATCAAAGCCAAACAGAATAAGTGCTTCCGTAAGGGCTAGAGGCGGACCAGTGCGTTAGTGGCTTCCGCAATTTGCGAATCTTTTTCTCTTAAATAAATATTCCAGTTTTAATGGACTTTTGATCATTTGTTTGTCTGTACACGTACATCATATTTCAACCCCCTTCGGGTATTTCCTTCGCAGTACACCGTCTTTTTTCGTCTTAAAGTGTTTTGATGAAAGGTTGCTCGATCTGCAGAAAACCCATCACATGCAAGTAAAAAATGACAGTGAAACCTATAACGAAATGGGACTACAAACACACTGCAGAGCTGTAAGTGATGCTTGCCATAATTTTCTATGAATTTTGTGGAGGGTGTAGACACTGCACTTCCCTGGTTTGAGGTGGAGCTCTATGATGGCGCAGCTGAGGACTCGAACACTCGACCCAGACGAGTTCGCCAGTTGAGAGCACAGACTGCAGAGCGCCAATCTGTTCACCTCCAAACTTCACGATTTCTACACACCGATTTCTCCTCAATGTCTCCTAACTGCGACTCTCATTTTCAAGTCTTGAAAAAGCAGCATGCGCGTTTCTTCCCACCAATAAAATGCATGCACCAGTCGTCTAAAAAATTACCACAACCCGCCAATGGTGTAATTGTTACACTGAGAAAATATCCCACAAAGAAACTGCGAAATGTCAACAAGACAGTGAACTGAATTTCCTCTGCTCTGCCCTTGAAAACTTCACGCTGAGTGTCACATCCTTCTGACATCACTTCTATAACAACAGGCCGTGCTTATTCAGCCACCAGCTAGCCCCAAATTACCGGTCCTGTTGAATATTAAAAAAACATTATCTGTCCATGAGGCTAGTCGAAGACTCTCCTGCAACTTTTGAACATTAAGTAGAGCAGGACTAGTTTTTCACGTTTTTTGGAAAGCCAGAAGATATCTATCTGCTCAAATTTCTTTCAATGTGCTCCTGGCATCTACCACGTGCTCACAGAGTTCCGTCCTCAGGAACGAAAGCTTCTCTCTCGACCGTCGTACTAACCTTGAAATTGCACAATAGCCTCTACATCTGCTCACCGTTCAGCAAAGTGACTTTCACCCCTGACATGGCGAGGCACATATGCATGATAACCTCTTCCCTATAGTTCTGCGCAAACTGGCAGGCTCACAGCTCCCTATGACTTAGTTTGCTAGGCCTTGGTACAAGATGCCTGTCTCATATTCACAGCACTCCTACAGACTGATATACCTAGTAGCATGATAGATTACAGGAGGTTAGGAAGAGTAAATGAAATTACACGTTCCACATTCATGAGCCCAGTTTTGTGCGAGACACATATTAATATTGATAACTGATGATATGAGACTTTACTGAAGCCTTTGTGAACGTCAATGAACTTGCCATTGAGCTGCGTTATGTGTTTCTTGAACAAACAGAGCAAGCTAAGATCCACACTGTCTGTGCTCACAGTACCCATTTCAGTTTCTCCAGAAAAGTTGCTCGATCTGTAGAAATACCGTCATACAAGGGAAGAAATGTGTTATGCCATGTGTAATTGAATTCTGTGAGCTACAACTATGGGTACAGTCACCGGTCTTATAAATGTTATTCTCTGTTATTTAACATCCTATGAGAGGCTGTTACTATAGGAGATTCTAGTTCTGAATATTCTATTCAGTGGGTAGAATTTTATAATATCATTTGTGTGCTTCAATGGCTTAGTTTCTTGAGTTTCTGCGTCTTTATTTAATATCTAACAGCCACAGTTCTCGCGTTTTCGTTTGTGTCGGAAAGTAAACCAATTTTGTGACATATTACAAGTGTAGTCTTTACTAGAAAAATCGACCCTTAGACAATGTGTCTAATAGTGTATTTTAAATACGATAGTACACCATCTTAGGCACTGTATAATACTTAAAACACATGATAATGGCACTTTGAAGCCGAAATCATGATGACCGTGTAAATGTAAAACTGCAAATAAAAAACAGTCCAATGGCGGTACTGACTTTAAAGAGATATTACAAGTTCCTAATCAGGGGCGAATTATTTAGTCTCAAATGAGTGCTTCGGTACTTAGGGTTTTGAATCTCTGCGTATTAATCTAATTTATTAGACAGATTCTTGCGTTTTCGTCAGGATCTACAGTAGAGTTGCGCCCCACGTTCCGATAGTCCTTTTATCGGCATAATTTAGTTTTCCACAGTCTTTAGTAAGGACAGGGACGATTTTTGTGTGCAAATGCGAGCTGAGTTGGTGACACTTCGTTCTCAGCTTCAGGCTGTGATTGTTTGAGGCTGCAGTGGATGGGCACCACTGTTGTGGGCCGGCCATGGGGATCCAACGGATGACCAGTACATCCGAGTCCTCCGATCGGTCCTCACCGGTGGCCAGCCCAGTTAAAGCTCGCACTAAGGTTGACCCCTCACCTGTGACCAAGTGGGAGGTCACCCCGGGGCGTGGCAGGCGGCGAAAGACTTCACAGGATGCCGCACGTACGGTCTCCCTGGTTTGTCTGACAAACAGGTTCCAGGTGCTGTCTGTAGCTGACATTGTAGGTGAGCCAGATTTTGTCGCCTGTCCTGTTTCAGATGAAAACTCTCAGACTCTCAGCCTGCAAGATCCGGACAATCACAGAGGTTGGGAATATTGATAGTTGGGAGCTCTAACGTTAGGTGCGTTATAGGATCCCTTAGGGACATGGCTGGCAAGAAGGGAAAGAAAACCAATGTGCACTCCTTGTGCATACCGGGTGGAATCACTCCAGGTGTGAAACGGGTCCTCCCGGATGCCATGAAGAACACATGTTGCAGCCAACTGCAGGTGGTTGCTCACGTCGGTAACAATTTATTTATTTATTTATTTATTGTTCCGTGGGACCAAATTAAGGAGAAGTCTCCATGGTCATGGAACGAGTCAATACATGAAATTATAACACGATATTAGAAACAGATAAAATGAAATATAAAAAAACATATTCAGGTGACAAGTCGTAAGTTTAAATAAAGGAAATCAACAATGTAACACTGGAATTTGCTTAATTTTTTAGCTCTTCCAGGAGCTCCTCGACAGAGTAGAAGGAGTGAGCCATGAGGAAACTCTTCAGTTTGGACTGAAAAGAGTTTGGGCTACTGCTAAGATTTTTGAGTTCTTGTGGTAGCTTATTTAAAATGGATGCAGCAGAATACTGCACTCCTTTCTGCACAAGAGTCAAGGAAGCGCATTCCACATGCAGATTGGATTTCTGCCTAGTATTAACTGAGTGAAAGCTGCTAACTCTTGCGAATAGGCTAATATTGCTAACAACAAACGACATTAAAGAAAATATATACTGTGAGGGCAATGTCAGAATTCCCAGACTATTGAATAGGGGTCGACAAGAGGTTCTAGAACTTACACCACATATAGCTCGAACAGCCCGTTTTTAATCCAAAAATACTCTTTTTGAATCAGGAGAATTATCCCAAAAAAATAATACCATACGACATAAGCGTATGAAAATATGCGAAGTAGACTACTTTTCGTCTTGAAGTTTCACTTATTTCAGATACTGTTCTAATGGTAAATAAACCAGCATTTAGTTTCTGAACAAGATCCTGGACATGAGCTTTCCACAACAGCCATGCCCATTCTGTCTGATCAAAATATCGGTTCTTGTTGAATTGTGAGTTAGAAACTGTAAAAACTGGGTCTTACTGTGATTTAGCATCAAATTATTTTCCACAAGCCACGAACTTATTTCATGAACTACTTTATTTGATACTGTTTCAGTATTACACACAAGATCCTTCACTACCAAGCTGGTGTCATCAGCAAACAGAAATATTTTTGAATCACCTGTAATACTAGAAGGCGTATTATTTATATAAATAAGAAACAGCAGTGGCCCCAGCACCAACCCTTGGGGAACGCCCCACTTAACAGTGCCCCATTGGGACTGAACATCACTACCACTCTCAATATTGCGGAGAATTACCTTTTGCTTTCTGTTCTTAAAGTAAGAGGCGAACCAATTGTAAGCTGCTCCCCTTACTCCATAATGGTCCAACTTCTGCAGTAATATTTTGTGGTCAACACAGTCAAAAGCCTTCGTTAAATCAAAGAAAACACCTAGCGTTCGCAACCTTTTATTTAATCCGTCCAAAACCTCACAGAGAAAAGAGAATATAGCATTTTCAGTTGTTAAACCATTTCTAAAACCAAACTGAACATTTGACAGCAAATAATGTGAATTTAAATGCTCCAGTAGCCTTGTATATACAACCTTCTCGATAACTTTAACAAACACCGATGGCATAGAAATAGGTCTATAATTGTCAATATTATCCCTGTCTCCCTTTTTATAAAGTGGCTTCACTACCGAGTACTTTAATCGGTCAGGAAACCGACCACTCCTAAAGGAAAAGTTACAGATATGGCTAAGTACTGGGCTAACATACATAGAACAATACGTCAGTATTCTGCTAGATACCCCGTCATATCCATGAGAGTTCTTGGTATTTAGTGATTTAATTATTAACTCAATCTCCCTCTTGTCAGTATCATGGAGGAGCATTTCAGGTAACAGCCTCGGAACACTTTTTTCTAATTGCGCTATATGATTCCCTGTTGGGACTAGCTTTCTATTTAGTTCACCTGCTATATTCAGAAAGTGATTATTAAATACTGTACATATATGCGACTTATCAGTAAAACAGACATTCCCACTACGCACTGATTCTATATCCTCGACCTGTCACTGCAGACCAGCCACTTCCTTTACGACTGACCATATGGTTTTAATTTTATCCTGAGACTTAGCTATTCTATCTGCATACCACATACTTTTTGCCTTCCTAATAACATTTTAAGCATCTTACAATATTGTTTGTAATGGGCTGCTGCATTTAGATTCTGACTGTTTCTAACGTTTTGATATAATTGCCACTTTGTTCTACAAGATATTCTTATCCCTCTAGTCAGCCACCCAGGCTGCATGTTTGTGCTAGTACCCTGTTTTGAACGTTCTAACGGAAAGCAACTTTCAGAGAGCACGAGAAAAGTCTTGAGAAAAGCATTATATTTATCGTCTACTGTATTAGTGCTATAAACATCTTGCCACTCTTGTTCCTTGATAAGGTTTACAAAGGTCTCTACAGCAACTGGATCAGCTTTCCTAAACAGCTGATGACTATATTTAACACGTGTTGCAGCACAAAAATCTTTTCGAGTTAAAATTTGTGCATCATGATCTGAAAGGCCATTCACCTTTTTGCTAACAGAATGCCCTTCTAGTAATGAGGAATGAACAAAAATTTTGTCTATGGTTGTTCTACTGTTCCCTTGCACTCTCGTTGAAAAGAATACGGTTTGCATAAGATTATATGAATTAAGGAGGTCTACCAGCATCCTCTTCCTTGCACAATCACTTATACAACTAATATTGAAGTCACCACATATAACTAACTTTTTGCATTTCCTATAAAGTTAACCAAGAACCTCCTCTAGCTTTAGCAAAAATGTTGTGAAATCGGAGTCTGGGGATCTATAAATAACAACAGTTAGAAGTTTAACTCCATTAAATTTAACCACACCTGCACAACATTCAAACACCTTTTCAGTGCAGTACTTTGAAACATCAATTGACTCAAATGGGGTGCCGTTTTTCACATACATGGCTACTCCCCCACACCGCAAAGAGCTCCTCGAAAAGCTGCCAGCCAGCCTGTATCCTGGTAAAGGAAGCCTCTGAATTATCTCCTTATTTAAGAAGTGTTCAGATATACCAATAATTTCAGAGTCAACATCTATAAGCAATTCACTAACTTTATCTCTAATACCTTGTATATTTTGATGAAATATGCTAATTCCCTCATTACTCGGATACCTAAGCTTTGTCAAAAGTGGTTCCTTTGTTAGAGAGACTTCCCTTAAGCAGGAATACCTATCAGCTGACTTCAATCTAAAAAAGGTGCAGCTCTAACACCCGCTACTGCAGGAATTTTCCCATGAGTGATCGCACTAACCCCACCTATGCTGTCACCTATAAGCTTTGCCAACCTCCCCTTCCCATACCTGTTGAGGTGCAGGCCATGTCTAGTGAAACCCGTCCTGCTGATAGACTCCACCGACACCACTGAAATGTGACCCATGCTTTCTGTCATCAGCGCACCCCCAAGTCCCATGTTATTACGCCTGACGGCTGTATTAAGATGAGGCCTATCGTGACGCTGAAACAGTTCCACGAAATGCACATTCGTGTGGCCAGTTTGAGTGGCTATCTTTTCCAGGTCACCATCTATGTCATACTCCCTATCAATACTATTAGCAGCCCCACCCACAATCACTACCTGATCCTCTTTAGTAAAATCCCTACATAACCCCCCAACATTAACAGTCACCTGAGCCTATCCTGCATTAGGCTTCACAATGCTGGTGACCTGGTACTCACTCCCCAGCACTTCCTGCAACTACTAGCCTACACCTCTGCCATAAGAACTACCTAACAGCAGAACCTTCTTCTTCCTCTTCGACTTTGCAACTGTTCTAGCCACCGTAACTACTGAGGCCTGCTGCATACTTCCTACATCTACAGCTACTAGAGATTCCTCTCCACTAGACTCTGACAGTTGGTCATATCTATTGTAAACACCAATAGTAAAACTATCTGAAAATCTTCTTCTCCTAGCAGATCTCTTGCTAACAGCCAGCTCCCATTCCCCAACCCCCTTCTCCCTCCTCATCCTATCTAGCTCCTCCTGTGCGTTTTTCAACTGCACCTGAAGGGCACAGATCTTACGCTCCTGCTCCTCTATCAACTTACTCTTGCTACATAAGCTGCAGTTCCAGGAGAGGATCTCACCAGAATGCCCACTGGCTTCCCCACTGCATTCCCCCCAGTGAAAATACTTCGAACAAGTCTCACACCGCAATCCACTACTCAGGAACATACGGCAAAGCCCACACTTCTCACTCATGGTAAAATTTTACTTTTCCTAAGTTTCGCTACTACAATATGAAGATGTTAAAAACCTGACTACAATAATCACAAACTTACTCTACAAGGGAAGTAACTACTATTATTAACAGTATTAATAAACAACAAATGTGAATATAACAAAAGACTAATACAGAAAGAGAGTCAAACGTCTAATGACACAGAAACGAAGCTGAAAACAGTTCCCAAAAGGTTCTTCTGAAATTATTTCACCAGAAAACATAAAAAACACCGGTTGAAGGCTACTTAAGTTCCTAAATAAACCACTATACACAAACAATTAATTAGTACTTAGCTTTCGATGCGCCGCTACAGCTGCAACTGGTCAGCGCGGAATGTAAACACAGGTAAGAGGTTACGTTGCTCGATACGAAACACTCACAAATATCAGGTCACAACTCAAGAAAGGCAGAGGTGAATGAAGAAACCACTAATAAGTCACTTATATAGTAAATATTATCACAAAAACCGTTAAAATATGTATCTGAAACTTAAAAATATATAAAAACTTAGAGAGCGATCTCACACGCAGTCACTCGCTTATGACGTCACACCAAAGATGTGTGTCACTTTGAACCAGAAGAGAATTACTCATCATGTTGGACAGCAACAACAGGTGAAGACAGGTCTCTGCCTGAAAGTACGTTAGTGGCCAGGGCAGGTAACAGAAGTGGTAAAGGCTGCCAGTCTTGCTTGCAAGATGGAAGCAACCACTTGCAGCATAGTCGACAGAACCAATTGCGGACCTCTCGTACAGAGCCGAGTGGATGGTCTGACTTAGACGCTAAGACGGTTCTGAGACCGTGTGGGCTGCAGATTCCTCGACTTGCGCCAAAGGGTGTTTGGGTCCCGGTTCCGCTGAATAGTTCAGGTGTCCATTATACGCATGAGGCGGCCACACGGGTAGCAGGGGCTGTGTGGCTTAGACTTGGTGGTTTTTTTAGGTTAGAGAGTCTCGGGAAAACACAATAAGGGCTTCAGTCACAAAAGGTGCAGACCGATCACTGGAAGAACGTAGATACAGGAATCATCGGTATAACAGTTGTAAATTGTCGTAGCTGTGTTGGGAAAGTACCAGAGATCCAAGCGCTAATAGAAAGCACTGATGCTCAAATCGCTATAGGCACTGAAAGCAGAAGACAAGCTCAGCCGAAATTTTTGCGAAGAACCTAACGGTGTTCCGAAAGGATGGGCTAAACACGATTATCGGTGGCGTGTTTGTTGCTGTTAGAAGTAGTCGCGAAATTGAAGTAGATAGTTCCTGTGAGTTAGTATGCGCAGAGGTCATTGTTGGCAACTGGAATAAGATAATAATTTGATCCTTTTACCGACCTCCCAATTCAGATGATACAATTGCTGAAAGGTTCAAAGAAAACTTGAGTTTGATTTCAAACACGTACCCGACTCATACGATCATAGTTGGTGGTGATTTTAATTTACCCTCGATATGTTGGCGAAAATACATCTTTAACTCCGGAGGTACGCATGAAACATGATCCGAAATTGTGCTAAATGCTTTCTCTGAAAATTATTTCGAGAAGTTAGTTCAAGAGCCCATCCGAATAGTAAACGGTTGTGAAAACACACTTGACCTCTTAGCAACAAATAATCCTCATTTAAAAACGAGCATCAAAATGGATACAGGAATTAGTGAACGCAGGGTTGTCGTAGCAAGACTGAATATTGTAACCTCCAAATCCTCCAAAAATAAACGAAAAATATACCTATTCAAAAAAGCAGATAAAAATTCACTTGACGCCTTCATGAGAGACATCTCCATTCCTTCCAAATTATTAATATAACTGTAGACCAAATGTGGATTGAATTCAAAGAAATAGTATCGGCAGCAAATGAGAGATTTATTTTATACCAAATAAATTAACAAGCGGCTGTGTAGATCCTCCTTGGTACTCAAAACGAGTCAGATACTGGTGCAGAAACAACGAAGGAAACATGCCAAATTTCAACAGACCCAAAATCACAAAATTGGCGATCTTTTACACAAGCTCGATATTTAGCGCGGATTTAAGTGCTAAATGCTTATAAGAGTTTCCACAACGAAACTTTGTCTCGAAACCTGGCAGAAACTCCAAAGCGATCCTGGCCGTACATGAAGTACACTCCTGGAAATTGAAATAAGAACACCGTGAATTCATTGTCCCAGGAAGAGGAAAATTTATTGACACATTCCTGGGGTCAGATACATCACATGATCACACTGACAGAACCACAGGCACATAGACACAGGCAACAGAGCATGCACAATGTCGGCACTAGTACAGTGTATATCCACCTTTCGCAGAAATGCAGGCTGCTATTCTCCCATGGAGACGATCGTAGAGATGCTGGATGTAGTCCTGTGGAACGGCTTGCCATGCCATTTCCACCTGGCGCCTCAGTTGGACCAGCGTTCGTGCTGGGCGTGCAGACCGCGTGAGACGACGCTTCATCCAGTCCCAAACATGCTCAATGGGGGACAGATCCGGAGATCTTGCTGGCCAGGGTAGTTGACTTACACCTTCTAGAGCACGTTGGGTGGCACGGGATACATGCGGACGTGCATTGTGCTGTTGGAACAGCAAGTTCCCTTGCCGATCTAGGAATGGTAGAACGATGGGTTCGATGACGGTTTGGATGTACCGTGCACTATTCAGTGTCCCCTCGACGATCACCAGTGGTGTACGGCCAGTGTAGGAGATCGCTCCCCACACCATGATCCGGGTGTTGGCCCTGTGTGCCTCGGTCGTATGCAGTCCTGATTGTGGCGCTCACCTGCACGGCGCCAAACACGCATACGACCATCATTGGCACCAAGGCAGAAGCGACTCTCATCGCTGAAGACGACACGTCTCCATTCGTCCCTCCATTTACGCCTGTCGCGACACCACTGGAGGCGGGCTGCACGATGTTGGGGCGTGAGCGGTAGACGGCCTAACGGTGTGCGGGACCGTAGCCCAGCTTCATGGAGACGGTTGCGAATGGTCCTCGCCGATACCCCAGGAGCAACAGTGTCCCTAATTTGCTGGGAAGTGGCGGTGCGGTCCCCTACGGCACTGCGTAGGATCCTACGGTCTTGGCGTGCATCCGTGCGTCGCTGCGGTCCGGTCCCAGGTCGACGGGCACGTGCACCTTCCGCCGACCACTGGCGACAACATCGATGTACTGTGGAGACCTCACGCCCCACGTGTTGAGCAATTCGGCGGTACGTCCACCCGGCCTCCCGCATGCCCACTATACGCCCTCGCTCAAAGTCCGTCAACTGCACATACGGTTCACGTCCACGCTGTCGCGGCATGCTACCAGTGTTAAAGACTGCGATGGAGCTCCGTATGCCACGGCAAACTGGCTGACACTGACGGCGGCGGTGCACAAATGCTGCGCAGCTAGCGCCATTCGACGGCCAACACCGCGGTTCCTGGTGTGTCCGCTGTGCCGTGCGTGTGATCATTGCTTGTACAGCCCTCTCGCAGTGTCCGGAGCAAGTATGGTGGGTCTGACACACCGGTGTCAATGTGTTATTTTTTCCATTTCCAGGAGTGTATGTTAGCGGCAAGAAGCAATCAGTGCCTTCTCTGCGCGGTAGTAATGGAGATACTATCGAAGACAGTGCTGCCAAAGCAGAGTTACTATACACAGCCTTCCGAAATGCCTTCACAAAAGAAGACGAAGTAAATATCCCAGAATTAGAATCAAGAACAGTTGCCAACATGAGTAACGTAGAAGGAAATGACCTAGGAATAGTGAAGCAACTTAAATCACTTAATAAAAGCCAATCGTCTGGTCCACACTGTACACCAATTAGGTTCCTTTCAGAGTATGATCATGCATTAGCTCCATACTTAACAATCATATACGACCGTTCGCTCGACGAAAGACCCGTACCCAAATACTGGAAAGTTGCACAGATCACACCAATATTCAAGAAAGATAGTAGGAGTAATCCACTTATTTACAGGTCCATATCATTAACGTCGATATGCAGCAGGATTTTCAAACATACACTGTGTTCGAACATTATGAATTACCTCGAAGAAAACGGTCTGTTGACACACAGTCAACACGGGTTTAGAAAACATTGTTCTTGTGAAACACAACTAGTTCTTTATTCGCATGAAGTGTTGAGTGCTATTGACAAGGGATTTTCGATCGATTCCGTGTTCCAGGATTTCCGGAAGGCTTTTGACACTGTACCACACAAACGACTTGTAGTGAAATTGGGTGCTTATGGAATATCGTCTCAGTTATGTGACTGGATTTGTGACTTCCTGCCGGCCGTTGTGGCCGAGCGGTTCTAGGTGCTTCAGTGTGGAACCGCACATCACTAGCACTTTACATTTCCCACATTTTAGGTCACTTTTAGGTCACTCACTCTGTGCTTAAAAGCTCTAGCTCCTAACTTCAGAAACACGATGAGGCTTTTCGTGAATAATGTCTAATGTAGAAAAGTTCCACCGTCAGAAAATCGTGCCGAAATTTAAAAAGGACTGTAGGGGATGGACGGCTGGTGTAGATATTGAAGTTAACATTTCACATTAGCAAATATAATGGTCTGCACCATATAACGCTTGCCGAGGAAACACTGGGAACAGAAGGTTCATTAAGGTCTGTGTCTGGCAACACGCGTGCAGAGTGACGTAAGATACAACGACCAAAAAAAGGATGAGACTAACTGGAAGATTCCTCATCCAGATGGCAGATAGCTTACAAAAATCACTTTCAAGTGACACTCGAATATTACTTGCAAAATCTCGCGTGTGTGTGAGTGAGTGTAATGTAGCCTTTAACCCCTACTGTTGAACCTACACATCGAAGAAGCAGTAACGGAAATAAAAGAAAAATTTCAGATTGGAATTAAAATTCAGAGTGAAAGGATATCAATGATAAGATTCACTGATGATATAGCTGTTCTCAGTGAAAGTGAAGAAGAATTATAGGATGTGCTAAATCGAATGAACAGTCTAATCAACATAGAATATGGATAGAGAGTAAAGCAAAGAAAGACGAAAGTAATGAGAAGTAGCTGAAATCAGAACAGAGAGAAACTTCACGTCAATACTGGTGTTCATGAAAAAGATGAAGTTAAGAAATTCCGCTATCTAGGTAGCAAAATAATCTATGACGGGCGGAGCAAGAAGGTCATAAAAAGCAGAGGGAATAATAAGAGTGGGAGACCAAGAACGAAGTGCTGGCCAATATAACTCTATTAGTATCAAGCATAAGTGTTAATTTGAGGAAAAAATTTCTGGGCATGTACGTATGGAGCACAGCATTGTATGGTAGTGTGACGCGGACTGTGACAAAATCGCAACAGAAGAGGATCGGATTGTTTAGGGAAGGAGACCAAACAGCGAGGTCATCGGTCTCATCGGATTAGGGAAGGACGGGGAAGAAAGTCGGCCGTGCCCTTTCAAAGGAACTATCCCGGCATTTGCCTGGAGTGATTTAGGGAAATCACGGAAAACCTAAATCAGGATGGCCAGACGCGGGATTGATCCGTCGTCCTCCCGAATGCGAGTCCAGTGTGCTAACCACTGCGCCACCTCGCTCGGTGGAACAGAAGAGAATCGAATCATTTGAGATGTCGTGCTACAGATGAATGTTGAAAATTGGGTGGACTGATAAGGTAAAGAATGAGGATGTTCTGCACAGAATCGGAGAGGAAAGGAATTTGTGGAAAACACTGACAAGAAGAAGGAAGAGAATGACAGGACGTTAAGATGTCAGGGAATGACTTCCATGGTACTGGAGGGAGCTGTAGAGAGTAAAAACTATAGTGGAGGAGAGAGACTGGAATAAATCTAGCAAATAACTGAGGACGTATGTTGCAAGTGCTGCTCTAGCAGAGGACAGCGATTTGTGGCAGGCCGTATCAAAAAAAGTCAGAAGACTGATGACTCAAAAACAAAAGAGTCATCCTAATATGAATCAATAGGATATTCATTTCCGTACGACGTCCCAGCTTCATCAATGCATTTAGGCATCGATGATGTTACCGAGTGTCCAAGTACTCATACATCTCCTTCACGACTGTAATTTACTACTCAATTAATAAAAACATCAGCATTCTCAGAAATGGCCTCATTCTTCTTCTGTTTAATTAGAAACCTCTGTACCATCCAAGGCTCTGTACCATTTCTCATGTACAAAGAATCTCTCTCTCTCTCTGTCTGGTGAGAGTTCATTCTGTACGAAACGCCGATCATTGTTATGACTCTGAATGCTGTTCCAATCCCCTCTCCATGCTGTCTGATTACAGAAATGATTTGCTCCTCCTCATGTGCTATGGAAACTACTTCCTCCTGCAGGTGCTCTGTTCTTTCTATTATTGCTACTGTTTTTATAGCATTATGGATGTCCATTAAAATTATGTTCATGCTCTCTCCTTGTTTCCCAAGCATTGCGCTGGCCACATGCAGGAGTATCGATTGATTTCGTCTGGGGTACAAGAAATGTCTAAGAACTGATTATTTCTAACTATAGCTTTAAAGAACTTCAGCAGTCTCTAGCATCCAGATGCTATTAAATTCTTGCGCATAATGGTTTTGTACTTAATACAGTCTTGCATATCTTATGACCAGTAGTTAATGAGGAAAGTGTCTCTAAATTTACAACATGAGCTGCAAGTGACAGATACGCACTTCATCTTCTCTACTATTCTGCCTTCAATGTGTGTGCAGATGAACTCTAATTTATATGCCAGAGGCCAAGAAAACGGTAAGATCTATCAAACTGTGCAAACCAAGTTTTAGGGTAAAGTGTGTTCCCATTATCTTTATGATTTTGGAACTTTTGGACAGAGATAATGTGTTTAAAACCTAATGTCTCATCCTCAATTATATACGATCTAACAGCTGTTTCTGATGTTCTTCATATGTCCTCTCGCTGGGACCGTTCACGAAAGTTGTTGTGTTCATAATTACATTTACTTCCACAAAGAGTGTAACTTCTGCTGAGTGGTGTGCAATTACGTGTTTTTCCATTCCTACCACCTGTGAAACTGTTCCTTAAAGTTTGTTGTGAATTTTATCTGACTCTTCGTTTCTCCTCCACTGCCATCTTTTTATCCTTTCCTGTTTATTCTGAAATGCAAGAAGTAACCGTAACTCCTGAATCCCTCCTACTGATACTGGGTTAGCAACTTTTGAGCTGCATCCACTTCCCACATCTCATCATTTATAATCTCACAATTCTGAAGTTGTATTTGATTTGTGGCTTCTTCTAACTGTTTCTCAGTCTGTTCTTCGGTCTTTCCAACCTGATTTCCTGTCTTGTCTAACTGCTTATTGACCTTTTCCTGCTACTCGTGAAACTTCTTGTGATCATGCTGCATACCAATAAACTGATTTTGTACTTTTGTTTTCGATTATACCAGTCCATTTCTTCATTTCATCCAGATATTCCTTCGTTTGTTTTCTGCATGTGGTGATCGATTCTTGGGCTAGTTTCTTGGCTCCTTGTCTTCTTTCAGTGGTCATCCTCCCATTAACTTGGTCTTGTCTACTTCGTCTTTCGCTTCTTTCCTAGCTTCCTGTGCTTGCTTTTCTTTTTCATCTGTCCATCGTTCCATTCTGTCTATCCATTTCTGCTTTTCTCTTACGTCCTTGTGTATTTCATCTGTCTTTTTCCTCAGCCCATCTTCCCTCATCTGCGAACCTTTATCGATTTTCTTTAAAATTTCAAGTATTCCTAAATTACCTCCACTATTTACTGTCTGTTTGGAGATGAGAAGCATGAAACTATTTGAATACTTGGTTTCATCAGTGTATATAGCTTTTTGCTGTCTTCTACTCTTATTTTCCAGTTATCACTTTGGTACATGAAGCCACTTCATCTTCCTCCTCATTATTATTACCATACACATTATTTAACTCATCATCTCTTTGAATATGATCTAACTCATTATCATTAATGTTCATCTTGACCCTACAGTGTCATAACCCGACAACTTATTTACTTAGAAGCTCATGCTCAGTTCAGAGCTGAAGTGAGATTTTGGTCATCCATTTCTTGGTACACGAGCGGTGATGTACAGGAGTGAAATGGCGATGGGGCTAAGATGAAATTTTTCAGTTATTTGTGCTTGGAGACAGTACAGAAAGACTTGAATGTTAGGCTAAGGAGCCTGATATGGTGGTAATAAGGAAATGAGACTCTGGTTTGGCTTACTGGTCTGCTTTTTATTGCTTCTAGATATGTTTGCAATGAACATGCAGAAGAGCACAGACACTAGTTTATAACTTCAGTAAATGTAGAATACGGATGAAGCTTATTAGGTTCCCTAATTAATTACAAGAACAAACGGCCACCCGGCCTATAATTTGATGAATATTAGGGTATAGACAATGATGTATGCCATTATAGACCACGATTCATGGAAGTTCCAGATTGTATTGCTGTACTCGAATTCTTACGTTCAAGTACTCGTAACAATGAGAGTGACAAACCTACTATGGAAATCAAAATCCACAGTCCAGATTTATGTATAGGCAAGCTTTGTAAGCCCCTGTCATTGTACAAGCTTAATGTTCACTCACATGGTATCCGCTGTAGGCTGTTGGTCATCCGAGGTTGGAACTCTACTGACTGGAATCTTGTACCCTCGAACTCTTCTCGGTCTAGAACGCTGTTGCTTTCTGCCTTGCTTCACGCTTGATGGCCTTCATATATGGCATCTGGGGTTGTTTGCTTACAGATGGGACGTTAACACCTACAGCTAATATTCATACTTACATGCTATTTCTTCGTTTTCTGGGAACCCTTCACAATTCGGTCATTCCGGACGGAAAGACCAGCTGTTCCTCTCCTGCATCACTGTCTACCCTATCTTGACTTTGCCCCCTGATACTAATCGTTTTATTCTTTGCCGCTTCTTATTCTATTGGCGTCTTACTCCTCGTTTTAATCTAAATTATGTACTGTACCGTACTGTTAACACGAAAAGCAACCTCATAATAGGTACGTATCAACCTGTCACATTATTCACCAAATCCCATGTACGTACATCATCATAAACCATCCAGAATTTTCGACCCTGATATTACAACGCAGATGATTTTTTCAAATATGGTATAGAATCCAGAAAATAGACGGCTGAAAATAACGTACATGTATTAGTTCCTCACTCCAGCAAATGTTCTGCAGACTATCGCGGTTCTAAATGTTCCTTGTTAATGAATCAATAAAACAAAAGAAGTTTTCATATCTGTATCATCCCAGAATGTCGTGTTTTAATTAAATCCTGGAAGGGTATTGCCGTTTATGCCAAATCCCACGTGTGTAAGTGAATTTAAGTGAATCTCAGTTTATCACGAATCCGGCACGCCCCTGAAATACAGAGCTGAACTTAGTATACGCAACAGATTATTAACGCTATGATTTATTTAGGCCCTGACAGTGAATCTGGTGTGGGGCACTGACATAATATTTCTCAACGAAAAGGATTGACGTTGGCAATAAACTTAAGAGATAAATTCAATCCATAGCGTATTACAAAAGACATATGGAAAAATAAAACATTGAGAAGAATTATGTGGTTATCAACTCTACAGTGATATACTTTCCTATGGGAATGCGTCCGCAGCTCGTGTTCTAGTGGCTAGCGTTGCTGCCTCTGGATCACGGACTCCTGGGTTCTATTCCCGGCTGGGTTGGAGATTTTCTCTGTCCGGGGACTGGGTATTTGTGTTGTCCTCATTATTTCATCATCATCATCATCATTTGTGACAGTGGCTAGAATGGACTGTGTAAAAATTGGACTGTTTCAAAATTGGGACTTTGTATGGGCGCTGATGACCGCGCAGTTAAGCGCCCCAAAAAGCAGTCATCATCCGATGGGAATTTCTGAACTAAAACTATGAGTTGGCAAAGCTACTCAGTGACGTGGAGTTCCTTAATAATCTTGTATCAGGCTCTGTGAAATGTACTGAATTCTGACTAAATGACGATCACAGTGACTGTCGGTGACAAGGATCTAAGAATCCCAAAGATGTAAGGATCCACTGACGAATATGGGACAGTGAAACGAGTCACGAATTTGAACTAAAAAGTCTGGCCTGTCCTAATATGCTCGAGTTGTAAGCCATCTAGTGAGGGCAGAGTAGAGACACGGCACCTATCTAGTATAACGTACAGCGCTCTGATCACGCTTCTGAGGGCTCAAATATTGGACTTCAGATGACTCCATCAGCTGAAGGCACAGCCTGCAGAGCAATGATCTGTTCACCTTTAAGCTCAAACTCCAACACACCGGCTTCTCCTGATTACCTCTCTACTGTAACTCTCGTTTTCAAGCCTCCAAAAAGCAGGTTGAATCTCTCATCCTGCCTATAGTTTTTATGCGACAATCCTCTGAAAAGTTTGTATAGTCTACCGATGACGTAATTGTTTCATTGAGAAAATATATTATCAAGAAAAGCCAAATGTCATCAAGCCAATGGATTCAATTCCCTCTTCTCTTAAAAGTTCCCTGCTAAATGTTACTTCCTTCTGACATCACTTCTCTCACAACAGCCAGTGCTTATTCAGCGACCAGTTAGCCTTGTTTTACAGGTCCCGTCAAATGTTAGATATTGTCGATGAGGCTAGTCACTGGTTCTGCTGGAACTCATGAACCTTAAATAAGTCAGAGCTGTTTTGTCAGTTTTGAGTCTAGGAGCCTGTCAGAGGCATGAAGGGTCATAAGGAAGGTGAAAATGGCTAGCAATCCCATACCCATAATACACCGTATTATTATGGGACAATGGAAAAAGCACTGTGGAGAACTTCTGGTACAAAAGAGAACAGATTACATGAAAGATGTTTATAACTAAAGTAGTAAATTAGGTTATAGAGAATAGATTCCAGAGGAAGAAGTAAGACAGATGCTGAAAAAGCCAAGTAATTGAAAGGCTGGTGGACAGGGATGATCTGGATGCAATTGTGGAAATATGGGTCCCCTCAGATGGTTAGACTTACATGTAAACTGTTCAGTCAGATTGTGGAGGGAGAGGAAATATCATGAGGTTGGTGTGTATCATAAAGATCTGCTGTCTATAAAAAAAAGGCAACAAGAAGCACCCAAATAATTATAGAGAAATCGATGTTGTGGTCTCTATCAGCGGACATTTTAGCCGTTATAGTGGAAAAATTGTTGGAAAATGAGACTGAGGGAAAGTTGCGAGAGGAACAGTCGAGTTTTGTCGTTGGACAGTCCTGTGTGGATCATATTTCAGCCTTAGACAAATAAGTGAGAAGAAGCATTTTAAGAGTCAGGAAGCATGTTGTAAATTGAGAAAAAGCGTGTGATTCTGTACCCATCAGTGCACTGTGGGAAGCGATGGAGTATATGGGTGTAGGAGCACAACAAATATTCCTAATTTGGAGAATAAACCACCAATTGTACGCAGAAGCTGAAATAGAGAGAAAACTGATTGAAGCATTCCAAACATCGAAAGAATTTAGAGAGTGCTGCAGTACGTCGTCGATCCTGTTTAAACATGTGTTCATTATATCGAACGGTGGAATCAGTCATGCAGAGGTATGGGAATTCCTTTCCAGCATTGCACTATTATTTACCGATGATCAGGTACTGATTGCACAAAGTAGAAAGGATGTATAATTTATGATAAAGAAATAATAATCTCATATAACTTCCAAAAAGAGATCAGAGATATCCAGGTTAGGAGAGGTGCAAATATTGACTCAGATCATTATCTCACAAGAGTTCGGGTCCAATTCACCCCAAGAAGGAAAACACCAAGAATTCCACCAGCAATCCAAAAATTTGACCTACAAAAACTAACAGAATCAGAAACAATTAAAAAATGGGAAAATTCTCCCGCAAACAACTGGGAAACATTCAAGGAAAAAAATCACAAAAATAGCGAAGGAGCAAATACCATTGAAGAAGAAGCACAAACATCCATGGTGGAATATGGAATGCGAAAAGGCAATTCAAGTTCGTACAGAAGCCTTTGCGAAGTACAGTTCAAATAAAAATGAGAAAACTCTTCAAAACTTTTTAGAAACACGGAAACTTTCAAATAAACTTATTAGACAAGAGAAGAGAAAGTATGTAACTCAGCAACTGGAATCAATAGAAGCAGATTTTAAAAATTATAATACGCATGGATTCTACAAAACTTTTGCAAACCAAATTAAAGGGTATATCCCTCAAAATGTCTGTTTTCGGAAATCAGATGGGAATCTGGCACTAAGCGACGAAGAAAACTGTGAAGAATTAGCCAAATATTTTGAAACGCTACTAAACTGTCCAGAACCAACAGAAGCTCTTCCAATATCCAGCACTAAAGCCCCGCGACAGCAAGACTCTGTACCGCCAACTGAAGAAGAAATTATCAAACACATAAACAAACTCAAAAATAACAAAGCATCTGGAGAAGATGGAATTGTAGCCGAATTTCTCAAAAGTCTAGGGTCTAACTCAAGAAATGAGCTAGTTAAAATTATTCAAAACATATGGGTTACTGAAGAAATACCAGAAGATTGGAAATGTGCCCTAATACATCCGTTACATAAAAAAGGGGTTAAATCAGATGTGAACAACTATAGAGGAATCTCCTTACTTGCCGTCACATACAAGATATTATCAGCTTGTCTTCTTGAAAGAACACAAAAACTGCTAGAACCCAAAATCTCAGATTTCCAAGCTGGTTTCAGACCAAACAGATCATGTCCAGAACAAATTTTAAACTTGAAATTGATTACAAGGATGAGACAAATGCGAAGGAAGCCTACAGTATATGTCTTTGTCGACTTTAAAAAGGCATATGATTCAATTCACAGACCCACACTATTTAAAATTCTTGAAGAACAAGGACTGGATAAGAAGACACGGAACATCATAGAGCAGACATTAACAAATACAAAATGCAAAGTGAAATTCATGGGAAAACTTTCAAAATCATTTGAGATAAAAACTGGGGTTAGACAAGGTGATGGATTATCACCTCTGTTATTTAACTTAGTTCTTGATAGAGTCATGGCAGAATGGGAAAAAGAACTCAAAAAAGAAAAGTACTGGAAACCAATATCACTGGGAACCAAAAAAGATGACCTACAAATCCCCTACTTAGCCTACGCAGACGATCTTGCAATAATGGCAGATTCTAGTGAAATGGCAGTCAAACAGATAGAAACCTTAAAAGAGTGTGCAGGAAAAGTTGGCCTACAAATATCTTTTGAGAAAACGGTGTTTACAACAACAAATCTAGAAATTTCTAAGTTACAAACCAAATATGGAGAAATTAAGAGGGTACCATACTTTAAATATTTAGGAGAGATAATTTCTGAAAAATACTCACAACAAGAAAGAATATTAAAAGCTCGTAGGGGTCTAGGGCTGGTCCAAAACATTTACAATAAAAAATGTCTATCTATAAATACAAAAATTAAACATTATAAGTCGGTAATTAAACCAATAATGCTATATGCCAGCGAAACCTTGACACTTAAAAGAAAAACAGATATGGAAAACCTGAAGAAAGAGGAAAGGAAAATCATTAGGAAAATTCTGGGACCAAGATGGACCAAAGAGGGGTATAGATTACAGAAAAATTCTAAAATTGAAGAATATTCTAACATAGAGATAGACATGAGGAAGAGGCGTCTAAAATTCTATGGCCACATAATGAGACTTCCCGATCACAGACTTACAAAAAGAATAGTAAGATACGTAGCATCCCTTGTTAATGGAGGAGAATGGATCAAAAATGTAAAGAAAGGTCTGGAATTAGCCAACATTACTACTGAAGACATGAACAAAAGAAACAATTTCAAACTTAAAGTTGACAAATGGGAGGTCAAACCAGAGACAAAAGCGCCGAGAACTGGAACAAAATGGAGCGAAGAAAGAAAAGCTGAATTCTCGCAAAGAATGAAGACCTGGTGGGCAAACAAGAAGAATAAGAAGCCCCAGAAGTGAACCATCTTTACTTAGCGTCTTCCATGTTGGGAGCTTTACGACTAATAATAATAATAATAATAATAATAAAGAAATAAATGGAATAATTTGAAGAAATATGAGCAAACCAGAATATCAAGTAGTAGAAGGGTTATGGTACTGCCGCAAGGAAGTATTGAAGCTGTGAAGCAGTTCATGTACTTAGGACCCATTATCCATTGCGCGGGAAGCTATGAAGTAAATGTGAAATGCAGGATCCGTCAGGCAAGAGGAGTAACTAAAATGGTAAATAGAGGTCTGTGGAGCTGTGCAATATAAAAAAAGACAAAATGAGGATTTTGAAAATAGTAGCGGAAAGTATACCAACATTCGATGCAGAAGGATGGACCCTGGGGGAGCGGCAAAGAAGCAAAGCCGAAGGAGTAAAGATGGTGGAATAAGGAGGGAGCCAAGCTATCCGGAATAAAGCAGGGAAGAAATGAGAAAATTAGGGAGATATTGAACATGGAACAACTAGTCGTGCAAAGAACTGAGAATAGAGCTGTCCAAACGGTATGACCATGTCAGGCAAATGGAGCAAGGTCGATGGCCAAAACCAACAATGTAATGGTCGCCTTCGGGAAGGAGGAAGCGTGGACGGCCTAAGAGCGGGAGTAATTACAATGGTGACGAAGAGAAGTCTACCATGATCGTGAAAGCTAGAGAATGGGAGTACAGGGCAACTTCTAAAGAGTGGAGAAGTCCTTAAAAGTAAAAGTAAGTTTAGGAAAGGAGGAAGATGTTTATCAGCTCATGTATTTCTGTTAACATGCTACTAGCCCCTCTCACCTGCTCTCAGAGTTCCATCCTCTGGAAAATCAATTTTATCTCGGCCACCCTACAGACCTTGCTACCAACAGCCCAATAGCCTCTCCGCCCGCTCAGCGTTCGGCAAAGCTACTTTCACCCCTACATGGCGAGGCATCTATACCTGCCCCTCTCCTCCTTATAGTTTTGCGAAAGCCGACGGGACCCCGGCTTCCAATGGCTCATTTCGCTGAACCTCACTACAAGTCACTTGCCTCATCTTCACAGCACTCCTGCAAACTGATATACCCAATACCACTTTAGGCTAAGAAGAGGAAATGAAATCAGTCCATACAATTCCTGAAATTTCATAACTCCTTCGAAATAATTCATTTCGCCTGTAGATTCGTTATTGAAGCTCTGGGGGATCATCTTCAGGCACTTTGACACTCTACATCGATTATTCCAGATTTAGATTAATTCCGGTTCTGGTAAAATTGTATATTATGAAGTGGGCACATTCTGAATGTAAGTTTACAAAACTAATACAACTCGAAAAATAACTTATTGTTTCCAGTGGCAGATACGCGGTTTTAGAAGCACAGTATGAGTAAACCTGTTTATGTACAAATTTACACTTTTCGTCCTACAGTATTTTTTGTAAACACAAGTCACAACAAGTTAAATAATTTCAAATGTAAAGATGCTGCATTTCCACAAATGAACAGGTGTTATAATTTCAAAGGAGATAGAAAACCATTATACTCGTATTATTATCTACACAGGATGTCACAAACACAAAAAAAATTTGTAAATATGTCAAGTGAGGATTATCTAACCAAATGGTTGCACTCTTACATATTCGTTTCCTTTGGAAAAAATAAAGTTCTACAATTAACGAAAAAAACATGACTGCTAAATTTTTCATTTAACATGTTCCCTGAGCATTTTACTTTGTGTAACGTTATTTAGAATTGTTCAAGTAGATCAAGTATTTTGTCATGGTTTTCTGTATGGAGTACATTTAGGCCGCTGCAGATGTCACTTCATGTCTGTTGAGTTACATGTGGTTGGCTATTGTGGATTTGTCGAAGTGGTTAAGTCTAGAGGCATCAGTGAGTTCACTGTACTGTATGTGGAAAGTACTTCTTGTTTTGCCTATGTGAAATGCAAGGCAGCTATTACATTGCTGTTGACATATTCCACTATGTTGTGTTGTTGGGGGTGTTTGTGTTTACTGTGTGAGGTAAGTGGTGTCCAAGTTTCTGGTTTGCGGAGAATGATATTTCAATATTGGTCTTTCTAAATGAGTTAGTAATTCTTTGTAATTCTGCGCCTAAATAGGGAATGTCTGTAAAGACATGTATTGTGTCAGTTGTTATTCTGGTAGTGCTTCTCTTATTGTATTTTGTTGGATAGCTCGTCAATTTATTTTTCTGAATACCCGTTAGTTCCTGCAATTGCTCTGATCATATCACTTTTTTCTGTTAATGCTTTGGATTGCAAAGGTAATGCATATGCTCTGTTCAACATAGATCTAAATGCACCACACTTGTGCATGTTCGAATGGTGTGAAGATTCAAGTATTCTGATGTCAGTGTAGGTTAGTTTCCTGCAAATGTAAAAATTATTTTCTTGTTATTTGTTAACAATTATGTGGTCTAAGAAATTTAGGGATTGGTTGGTATCATGTTCAGTTGTGAACTTTATTTGATCGTGAAGTGCACTGACATCGTAAGAAGCTAATCAAGTTCAGCTTTTGTGCCATCAAATAGGAGTAGGGTGTCATCCACATATCTTCTGTAATACACAGTTAACCAATTTTTTCACCAGGTTTATTTTCCCCTTGAAAATATTTCTTTTCTAAATGACTGATGAATGCGTCAGCCAGGAGGCCACAATCAATCATTTTTGTGCAAACTATCCATTTGTGTAACTTTCTATAACAGTGTAACTCCAGGGTGGTTTTGTGCCATAGGATATTCTGGGACAGAGGTTCGGTAGAGCTACCCCAAATGCTTTTCATTAAAACAGACACGTTCTAAGTGTCGCCAACTGCAGCAAAAAAAGGGGGGGGGGTAAGTGGACACCAGAAGCGAGACTGCAGAAGTAAGGGGTGTAATGTAGAAAGACAGAAGATAAATAACACTGGGCAACAATGAAAATGTTTCGGGCTTAAAAATAGTAAATTTACATGTATTTCGATCTGCTGAATTCAAAAATCACCATAAAAATGACAGATTAGCTCTTGTTTTGAAGATAAGGTGACATTTCATTTTTTAGAGTGAAGATTTTAAATTTGGGGGAATTTCTTTTTTGGTGTTGGCATATCTGCCAAATAACAAAACACAAATGCTCTTCAGCTGTTTGTAAATCATTAACATAGATACTGTTGCTGTGACTGAATTACACGTAGTTTCTACTCAAATTAATGCAAAATTTCTGGTTTGCGAGTGCTTATTTAGTGTAAAATTTGTAAAAATGCCACGAAAATGTGTAAATATGGTGAATAACTTTTGTTATATTTGTGGTGAAATAACATTTTCCTCACAGAAATGCAATCTGACGCCTCTTGTAAAGACTGCCTATCAGTATTATTTCGGTATGAAAGTAGGGGACCAGGATAAGTCTTGGTCTCTCACATATACAGGGTGTTACAAAAAGGTACGGCCAAACTTTCAGGAAACATTCCTCACACACAAAGAAAGAAAATATGTTATGTGGACATGTGTCCAGAAACGCTTACTTTCCATGTTAGAGCTCATTTTATTAGTTCTTTTCAAATCACATTAATCATGGAATGGAAACACACTGCAACAGAACGTACAAGCGTGACTTCAAACACTTTGTTACAGGAAATGTTCAAAATGTCCTCCGTTAGCGAGGATACATGCATCCACCCTCCGTTGCATGTAATCCCTGATGCGCTGATGCAGCCCTGGAGAATGGCGTATTGTATCACAGCCGTCCACAATACGAGCACGAAGAGTCGCTACATTTGGTACCGGGGTTGCGTAGACAAGAGCTTTCAAATGCCCCATAAATGAAAGTCAAGAGGGTTGAGGTCCGGAGAGCGTGGAGGCCATGGAATTGGTCCGCCTCTACCAATCCATCGGTCACCGAATCTGTTGTTGAGAAGCGTACTAACACTTCGACTGAAATGTGCAGGAGCTCCATCGTGCATGAACCACAAGTTGTGTCGTACTTGTAAAGGCACATGTTATAGCAGCACAGGTAGAGTATCCCGTATGAAATCATGGCGGTGAATCGAGGAAGTACAGTACATACTGACGAAACTAAAATGAGCTCTAACATGGAAATTAAGCGTTTCCGGACACATGTCCACATAACATCTTTTCTTTATTTGTGTGTGAGGAATGTTTTCTGAAAGTTTGGCCGTACCTTTTTGTAACACCCTGTATGTTGCAACGCATGTTCAGTTACACTGCGATAATGGCTCAAAAAGAAGAAACGATCTATGGCTTTCGCTGTGCCTATGATTTGGCGGGAGCCTACAAACTATACAGATGACTGCTATTTCTGCCTGACTCCACATATGCAAATATGACAGCTCTTTTGGACTCAATTAAATATCATGAACACAAATGGAAAATCTGTGGTGATCTAAAAGTCATTGCCATACTCTTAGGAATGCAACTGGGTTACACAAAACATTACTGCTTCTTATGTATTTGGGAGAGAAGAGATAGGAGACTATATTATATTAAAGAAGACTGGCCTGCAAGAAATCTTCACCCTAGCGAGAAAAATGTCGTTGCCAAGCCTCTTGTAGACCCAAAAGACGTTCTTCTTCCACCCCTGCATATCAGGCTGAGTTTGATGAAAAACTTTGTCAAAGCTATGAACCGAGAAGGACGGGCCTTTAAGTACATCAGAGAGAAATGTTCCAAATTAAGTGATGCAAAATTTAAGGAAGGCATTGTCGGATCACAAATAAGAGAACTTGTAAAGGATCCTGCATGTGACCAAGTATTGGAAGGGAAAGAAAAGGAAGCTTGGGAAGCCTTCAAGGGTGTTGTTCATGGACTTTTAGGCAACAAAAGAGATGACAACTACAAGCATTTGGTAACAGTGCTCCTGCAAAAATACCGTAACCTTGGATGCAACATGTACCTTAAGATCCATTTTCTCCACTCCCACCTAGACTTTTTCCCTCCTAGTTGTTTCAAATGGCTCTGAGCACTATGGGACTTAACAGCTGTGGTCATCAGTCCCCTAGAACTTAGAACTACTTAAACCTAACTAACGTAAGGACATCACACACATCCATGCCCGAGGCAGGATTCGAACCTGCGACCGTAGCAGTCGCGCGGTTCCGGACTGCGCGCCTAGAACCGCGAGACCACCGCGGCCGGCCCCTCCTAGTTGTGGAGCTGTTACTGATGAACATGGTGAGAGATCAATCAGGACATTTCTGTTATGGAATAAAGATAACAAGGCCGTTGGAATGAAGTAATACTTGCGGATTACTGTTGGTCTTTGTGTAGGGATTCTGCGGAACTCCATTACAAGAGGCCAGTTAAAAGACGACGAAGTCAATAGGCCACCACATCATTCTCTTCAGACACGACCATCTGTGAAGTATTTTTCCAGCAATTTAGAACTCTTAGCATATAACTACCAGTTAAAAATCAAATGCACTTTCATTGTTGTTGGCATGTATGTAATTAAAATGTATCCTTTCATCTCAACCCGTTAATATGTAATTCTTCCACCTTGTGTATATCATAGAAACTAGAGCTAATAAAAATTTTTCATTGTCATATTTGTTTTTCTCAACCCAAAATTAGTAGGAATTGCCTCATGAAGTGCTCGAAACAATCAAAAATTATTTTTTTGTTGCCCAGTGTAATCAACTATTAAGCTACAGCACAAGCTCCAAATCCAGTGAACAGTGCTCTCAATTCCGTTTCATGCTACAGATGAGAACTCAGAGGTGGATTGAAGCCTGATTGGGCGTTGTAGACAACAGGAAACTTAGATTCTTATTAGTCATGGTTTCTCACGCGTCTGTGGCCAGTCTGGACAGCTTGGAGAAGAGGGGGGGGGGGAGAAACTCTAGCTTTATAGGTTATGTGGAGTGGGGATAATTATGTATGATCACTAGGTTCAATTGTGTTACGTCTTCAGTTTGGCCGGCCGGTGTGGCCGAGCGGTTCTAGGCGCTTCAATCTGGAACTGCGCGACAGCTACGGTCGCAGGTTCGAATCCTGCCTCGGGCATGGATGTGTGTGATGTCCTTAGGTTAGTTAGGTTTAAGTAGTTCTAAGTTCTAGGGGACTGATAACCTCAGATGTTAAGTCCCATAGTGCTCAGAGTCGTTTGAACCATTTTTTCTTCAGTTTGGTGTAAAGCGATTTCAGGAAAGAATGGAAGTTTTGCCTGATTTAGGTGTAGAGTACTGTACGATTCTAGGGGTAGAATTCCTGTATAAGCATCATACTAAAGTTGACCTTGGGCAGTGCATGGTAGAACTCAGGGGAACGTTGTTCCATCTGGGGCAGATTGCTACCAAGCATGTGCTGCCATAATCTCATCTCTTATGAAGGACAAACTGGTTAAACAATATACAAGGTCACTGAGGTTCAATTTGTGTGACAAAGTGCTGCAAGGTACAGCAAAATTACTTTGGGCGAATGTTGTAACGGAACTATTCGTAAACGTATTATGTGTGGTAAAAATACTAAAAGAAAATGATGAATTAGATGTAATGTTTTGTGTGTAGAAGCATAGAATGCATACAGAAAATGGAGGGAGAATGAGTGGTACCCACAGGTGCAGAAAATTTTTGCGCTGATTAAGTAAGTTCATTGAAGGGACTATTGACTGCCAGTCTAGGTAAGATTGATCTAGATATGACTGATTTGAAAGCTAGCCATGAGCAAGTCACCAACAGAAATGAATTATTTGCGAAACTGGAACATTTATAAGGAGCAGAAAAAGTAGTAATGGACGAATTACTGTTACAATTTGAGGGCCTACTTAATCCTTACGGCCTTCTGAAAGTAACTGCAGTGAGGTAGCATAGAATTCCAGCTGGGAATCAGTCACCAGTGTACCGTAATCCATATGGAGTGCGTCATCACCTACAACAGGTAATGGAAAAATTCATTGACCAGCAGTTAATTGATAGTGTCGTAGAGGAAAATGCTAGACTGTGAGGTACACCTGTTGTGATGGTGTCAAAGAAATCTTCAGACAGGATGAAGACGTACCGATTCTACTACAGTTACAGAGACATCAGTGCACATAAGTTTACAAGCACATATCCAATATGAAATATCCTGGAAACCCTAGAGAACTTGGGGAAATGCAGATATTTTTGCACAACAGATGGAAGAAGTGGATATCATCAATTGGAAGCAGAAGCAGAGGACCGACCAAAAACTGCATTTACACCTCTTTGCTGTCGTCACCAGTACTAACAAATACTATTTAATTTAAAAATTTCACCAGCAACCTCTCAGTGATTGTTGGATGGGATTTTAAGAAGGTTGATGATATTGTTGTGTTTCAAAAGGATATGAAAAAGCATGTGCAATGTTTGACAGAGTTTTTCAAAAGATTGAATTCAACACACTTGATTCTTAACATAGACAAGTGCCACTTTTCACAAAAGGAAGTGCATTACTTGGGATACATAATTATCCAGGAGGGAGTAAGAACATATCCAAGGTTGCTGAATGCTGCATGAAGCTTTCCAACACTTGAGATGGGCCAGGAATTACAGTCGTTTGTGTAACTGACCAGTTATTATAGGAAATTCACAATAGGATTTACAGATATATGACAACCACTCACACATTTGTTATAAAAGTTGTGAAGTTCTGGTGGACATGAGAGTGTGAAAGTGCAGTTGAAAAATTAAAAGAATCATTAACAACTAGTCTCCTGTTGATCTTCCCAAGTTACAAAAAGGAATTCAATTTTTCATGTGATGCTAGCGTTTATGCAGTAGCTGTTTAAAGTTGGCAAGTGCAGAGTAAGGAGCACTGAGTTTATTACACACGATGGCAATTTTCTACTGAAAAAAAGAGACGTTAAGTTTATTATAAGGTTTGACGTACTGCTATTGCTATTTACATGGGGAAAAATTTAATGAATTTGACTTCAGAGTAATTCACAAGCCCAGTTAGAAACTTGGCAATGCGGATAAGCTTAACAAGAAAATTGGTGTAATGCAGATACTAGGCCATGGCCTTGCACGGTGACAGGGAGTGCAAGCTATTCAAAACACAGCCGCAGTTTGCCATTCATGATGTGGTATAGTGTAGGACAAGACTTGGATCTTCTGCCATGCTATGGGAAGAAATGTTAAATGAAGTGCACGATCACATTTTATCCGGTCATCAAGAACGTAGAACCACAGACCAAAGGGGTAGCTCAGTCTTATTGGAAGAGAACATGTGAATAACACAGAACACTATGTGAAAAAGTATGTGACATGTGAACAATATGCAGGGATATGTCATCATTGTGTGGCATTATAGAAGGTGCCAATGGCTACTAAGCATTTCGACACGCCTGGAATGAATATTTTGGGGCATTCAGCCACACACCAGTAGGAAACCTCAATGTTCTGACTATTATAGATCATTTTGATCACTATTCCGAACCAAGAAGCTGATGCGATAGCGGTAGCAAGTACGATGATAAATAAGGGTTGCCAAGTTTGGTGTTCTGGAGACTGTACTCACAGATCAGATCACCAACTTTACGGTAGAATTAATGGAGTAGTTATGGTCGCTTATTACTAATTCACGTACTACGAACACGCCCATTACATGCGAAGGCTAACAAAAGGCCAGAATGGATACATTGGACGATGGTAAGATGTTACGTTACTACATAGATAGCCTTCAGACGATGAGATTCTTTCTTGCTGTACGTGGTGGCAGCTTATTATTCAACATACCACGAGAGCACAGGTCTGTCACTGATGTGGTTTATGCTCGAAAAATGCTGTCGACATTTCAGGTAATCAAGCCAAAGGTAGAAAAAGAGGGAGATGGATATAATCTATTGTCAGGTTAGAGCATCAAGAAAGATTGGGTCATGGCAATGCTAAGTTAAAAGAACATTGTGTAGGTCGGTGGGTGATACTAGCGAGCCCCTATACCATTAAATGTAAAATAAAATTTTTTTCATCCAGTACCAAGTAGTTGTCACTTCTCAGGAATAGGGAGGAGATGTGAAAAGAAAGAGGAAATCAGACACACTTGCACAAACTGCATACACGATTTCGTAAGCGCTGAGATCGAGAAAGGTGAAGCAGTAACATGAAATGCTTTACTTTATGTGTTTTTATGATGTCACGGTACCAAGAAATATGTCAGATGATAGTTGGAGAGTTTCTCAAACAGGCTGTTTCAATGTTACACCAATAAACTTCGAGGGGATGTAGACGGTGCCACGAGGAACAAAATGAGGACAGAATCCCAAATTTGGAAACGTCATCCAATGACGTCATAGAACGTCGAAGTTATAGGAGTCGGCGCCTATATAGTACACACATGTATTTACAGGATGATTCTGTGATGACGATACAAACTTTAAGGAATGATGGACAAGGATGAATGTATCAATTTGAGGTAAGGGTGCCTGGTTTGGAAATGAACGAGTCGGAAGTTATAAGAGAAAATATTTCGGATATCTTTGACAGTAGAAAGTACTGGTACTGTTGTCGCTATGATTGTAGGGTTGGAAACTTTCAGATGTGTTGTAAGGACCAAAACAAAGAAAAAAATGTCCAGTTAATATGGGCTCTAAAATGCATACTTAAGATCTATGAGCACTTGTTCAATATTGGAGAAGTGTTTCACAGTAGCGAAGATGAACAATTGCTCTTAGCTCCTCAGGTGTGCATTTTAGAACCTATGTGTAACGGACTTTTTTTCTTGTTTTAATCGATACTACCAGCTCTGGAAGTTGCCTACCCTAGCAGTAACAGTACCGTTATAAGTATTCCATTGTCAGAGGTATCAGAATGAATTTCACTTGTAACTTTTGACTCGTTCGTTTCCAGACCAAGGTCCTTCACCTCAAATTGATACATTTATCCTTGTCCATCCTGTTTACTCATGCCTACACAGGTGCTGGCTCTTACAACTTCGGCGCTCTGCAACGTCCTTGGATGACATTTTCCAGACATAGGTTCCTGTTCTCATTGTGTCCTTCAAGGCACCTTCTACATCCTCTCGAAGTGTAATTTCGAAATACCCTAAATATATCTTAGGGGATACAATAACTGCGTGTTATTTGTACACGATGGTCTCTGCCAGAGGAGAAATATTAAGTTCAGTCATTATGTACGGTACTGCTTGCATACCTTTCATTTTTCATGTGTACGGGTCTTGATTAAGGTGTCTATTTCAGGGTTCTTTACTGTGTTTCAGGTGTTCATTTGTTACGACTGATTGTAGGAGTATGGTTTCCTACCTCACAGGTCGAATGTTTAATGGCTACCTTTGGTGTCTAAGTGATTTTATCTTGCATTGGTAGGAACATAGGAACTTCATGAGTTAGTGCCTTGAAGCAATTTTTGTCTTAGTCAGTAAGGAATTTATATGGTTTTCAGCACTTTTACGATTTCTGAGTGATGACTGGAGATGACATTTGTGTCAGTTGTATTTTGTTTCATGTACCTTTTATCTGTTATTTGTCTTATCAGTGTAGGGAGCTGCGGATTGTTTGTCTTGTTATCGGGGCAGTATACCCGAGAAGATCCTTGTTTGGCAATAAATAATCGTATACGATGGACGTAACGTAATTACAGTAACATTTTGGAGAATGTGGAAGTGAATGTTTTGTGCAATATCCGAGTTAAGTGATCCATTGGCTACAGGGGCGTGCAGGGCACAGTTGTTCTTAAAAGGGACAAAAGCGGAAGCATGCCAACAGGACATCTTTGCATTGCAACGCTACTTACAACGTACGGGAATGCACTGGATACAATCCATTTACAATGTAGCAACAGTCATCACGGCATGTTATGAGCGGCGTCTACCTAAGGGTGCAGGATGGTAGAAGGTGCAAGGCAGCGGCATGTTAATAAATGACCCTACTTATGACATCTTAGGACCAACTTTCATTTTCCAGCTACAATAACAGGAGATGCAATTGCTAGTATTACATTTCTTTTGTTGTGCTGACCACACAAACATCTAGATGTATTCCCAGCCAAAAACCTTACCAGATTCAATGGTATCTGAGAACTCATCCTTTTTAATTTTCTTGATGAGTTAATAGCAACACATATAGGACGTATTACTGCAGAGCAAATGTTTTATCACATGCAGCAGTGTCACAGTGATCACCACCAGAGTCGTGGCATTACGCGTGTCAGTCTCTTTTATGATACTGGTTTTGATTCTTGTTGCGCAACCCACGCATATTTAAGGTGGAGAACTGTCCATTCACTTGAATTCCCTGTATACCAAATATTGACCGAGTGGGTCGTAATTAGTAAGCAGTTCGTAACTAAGTTTACAGCCAATGTATACTGTGGTTGATACCAATCCAGTGGAACAGGCTTTGCAAAGAAGGGAGGCATGGTGCACCACTGCTTCTTTCAATTGGCAGTTAAAATTCGTCACCAAATTGCAGAAATTGTCGCCTCAGGCTGATGCAAGGAACCTCAGAGAATGGAGACAGACAGAAGCTAGCAGGGCATAGTTGCTCAAAAGTTTACGGGCGGACTCCGCTCACTCAGCGGGAATCACTGCCTATGCCGCACACTTTGACAAGTTGCCACATATCTAACTTCGACAACGCTGCTGGGGCTGCAACGCTGTTGACGCCACGTAACTACCGAAGAAGACAGTAACAACAGGGAGATGGATTACCACACATCCAGACCTGACTCTAGGCCATATCCTTGTACTACGTAATGAGTCACGGCTTGACAAAACAATGGTGAGTCGTATCACCATAAATACTTCTTACTTCAGCTATGCAATGTCTGTCACCATTTGCAGCCAGCTGCGAGAGTTATTCCACGCCAATTAGCGACCTGAAATGAGTCGTATAGCGGGTACTACTACACATCACCATTGCTAGCTAAAGAACCACTGGTTGTTCCTGATGCCGCCAGGAGTCGAATTGATGCCACCCAGGGAGGAAGGGTGGGAGCGGGAGATGGGGGGGGGGGTGACGCACAAGCTGATTCACTCCTATTGACTTCAGGGTGCGTACATGGGAATCCATGATTCGCTCATGGGCCAGATTAGCTGCCGAACCGCCACCTGCCTTGTGCAGGCACGCACTACTGCTCTAGATTTGCCCCTGCATGCCACTGACACTGCACCCTATGTTAGGGACAGTGACTCAACTCTGTGCACTCGAGTCCTTCCCACAATAAGACTTGCATCTGCACCACACAACTTACCGACTTCTGTTGAGTCTTTCGTATTGGAGTGCTGACACTGTGCTACATTGCCAGTGTGGTGACAATGTAACTTCACCTTAGCTGGCAGCTGCATAACAGTGTCATACCGTGGACTTGCCATTACATGAGGCCACCTGCTGTGCTACGAACCTTTTCCTGACTGGAACCAGCCTACATGTAGAGATGCTGACTGCTGTCTCGCAATGCTACTATTGCCATGCATTTTGCATGGACTAAACAAATCTTTGTAAGTGCTTTTTCTATGACTTACTGTCAGATAATCACTGGCTCCATGAACCTGTCACCTTGTTAATAGCCACTCAAGGCCATTACAACCTGTGTGTGTATTGTGCATTGCACCAGGGACCTAGAAACGACGGAGAGGCTTCGACCCGTCGTAGCCCTCAGTGGTTCATAACCCCACAACAGGTCATAGCTGTCCACCATTCTCACCACTGCCCACACCGAACACAGGGTTATATTACAAACTGTAGTGGAGTACATAATCTCAGCCACCGTCTTCACAACCAACCACACAGAGAGAAAAGTATGTGACATTACTTTCTGAATATCTTTCTGACATCGTATAGTAACACTATATTTGTATACCTGGAATAAATGTCTCCAATCATTTTGTAGAACATCCTACAGGTAGTAACTAAGGCTTTTCTTTAAGTGTTGGTTACCTGATCTGATTTTAGTGCATTTCTGTCGTAACATGACTTAATCTCATATGGCAAAATAAAAATTATCAACCATTTGTCGAAATACTGTCAAAAACTACTGTCAAAGCTTTGGTTCCAAAGGTGCGAGAGATATGGGAAAAAATTTATTCACAACCAATGAAAAGTGTAAGTAATATTCTCAGACATAACTAAGTCTTCTAAGTGAAAATAATATTGTAGACAATTTTATCAAGCAATGAGTCCAACATCCCCAGAACAAGAACATCAAAACTCCTGAAAAATAGCTCACTTGCCAGGCAAATATGTTTTGGAATGATTACTGCAGTTTCAACTTATCACATATGAGGGATTAAGCAGAATCACATGCATTTACATAACTGCATCACTTTTATATAGCAGAAGTTCCTTCTAGAGGAGAAGGACTTAATGCCCATATAAGTATTTTTTCAAGGTCAGCATACCTTGACATTCAAATTTGGGGAAGGTATAGAGCTAACTACTCCAGAGGATAGAAAATTTTAAAATTAAAGGTTAACACATAGAATCAGCTAAAAAATATAGAAATTTTTATTACATTCAAATTACTATTTGTGTATTTCTCTGTTAATCAGTTACTGTACTAACTTTATCTTTCCACATTTATCATGAAGTACCAGCTCATGAAAAAGAACATATGTTATTAAATACCTAATCTGAATTCCATAAATTTTTGCATTCACGTGTTTTAGTATTGTTTTCCCATATAGTTACTAGTTTCAAAATATGATGGCACAAGCAAAATACATCCAAATTTGAAACACATTTCATTTTTATTGTGACATTTATTCAGATTTTAATATATACACCAACATAATATCTGTGCCTTTTCAATAGACAAAAAGAGTGTCATATGAATGACCTAAAATCCCTAATTGTATATGAGTTTCATATATGTTAATGTTACTTTTGCATGAAAGACATCAAATTGAACATTTGTTTGGATGTATCAGGAAACTGCTTTACAGAGCTGAGGAAGGCAAATACATAACTTCAAGTTCCTTCTAGTGTCTAAATTCATCACTGGATAAGCAACTACTACATTTACCATTCTGCACTTCCACTACAATGGCACCAATAAAGAAAGTTTTCTATTTTTATTACATTAAGTCATTAGATTACACTATGTAGCAAAAATATTTTTGTCCATTTCGCCATATACATTGTCACACTTATCAAAAAAGAGAAAGTTTCCCTGTACAATAAAATATTTTGTTTTGTTTCAGATAATCTTTATAACTATTTATATATTACATGTGTTAGATTCCTCCTTGTTTATGGCCTTTTCCCATTTTTAAATTAGATACATAAAGTAGAAAACACATCTAACAGGAACTGGTTTTGATTTAACCAAACCATTAATCAAAAACAGTATTATGCTGTTACTTACTTACTTTTTAATCACTTCACAGAAAGGTATTTTGTAGCTGTTCCAGAAATCACATTTGAAAATATGTAAATTTTCATCAGTCTGAGCTTTTTAATTATTTAGACTAACATAATTTTTAGGTGAAAAGGTATTTATTTACATACATTAGAGTTTTATAATTCAAAGTTGCAATAACTTACTTGTATTTTATCTGTACATTAAATGGATATCGTATATAAAATATCACTGAAATGCTATGACTGCATTAACTTAAGCTTTTTTCCTTATATCTTTCAAATATGTAGCTAATAATATTAAACCAGTTTCTTCATGGCATCAAGAAACCACAATGTCATGGAAGTCAAGGTCTCATATCGTATGTATATTTGCTGGAACATATCCATTTATGGCTTTACATACAGACAATAACACAAACCAATTGCTGACTATGGTAATGAGCAATTTAATATTCAGTCAAAAATATTAGTTTTTATGTAATTTTTGTAGCAAATAGAAGAATGATTATAATTTGGTGCCATCAACATCAGATTCAATTCAGATGGGTCATTACTGTAAGTGAAGAAGGGAGGGAAGAGAATATTCATGTATTTATTCAATGAACTATTCAGATATTAGCTGCATTTAGAACATGTGTCCATTTGATAATTGTTATACCAACATATTCTGTTCTGCAAAAGGAGATGCTTAAGTTAGTAACTGGTTAAATGAAAGTAGTATGTACTAATTATTGTAGCTTGATAGTCTGTTATACAGTTTTACAGTTTCCTCTTTGTCAAGCTCTAAATACAGTTTCATGTTTCTCTCTTTGTCAATCTCTTTACATGTCTTTACATGATGTTGAGTTCCTACTTCTGGAACAGGGAGAGGGGGGGTGGTGGAGAGGTGTTGCAGGAACTGATGAGGAAAGTAAAAGACCATCACATGCATGTTGTGAGGATTGCTGCTATGGATGAGGATACTGGTGAATGGATGGCCACAGAAAGTGTGAAGGTTAAACAGAGGAACATGTGAGACACCCCCACTCATTTGTTGAGCTGCTTCTAGAAATGGTTCCCTTGCGATATCTGTTCACTAGCAATGATGTGGCCTCTCTTCAGTGCACTGAATAAATGTGTTGTTTTTGTTTCGGACTAGTGATTCTGTGTATGTGGAAGACGTGACAGGCCATCAGACTAAATTTGTCAGTAATGGTGAGTCATCTTGGTGCACGTGAGCCTATGTGAGATTGCCTGTCCGCTTCCTATTGGCAGTCGTCTGGCGTCCTTATGTATGCAGATATCAGTTTTGCAAACAGTGAGCTTCTTTGTGGTATCTTGTGCTTCGGGTTCCTTGACAACGTGACATCAGGTTACTGATTACATGCGATAATGATCCATCATGTTAAAGAGTATTGACGGCATTCTGACCTCGTCTAAAGTTAAAATTATGCAAAGCAAGGGTTAAAAACTACCCCCTCTCGTTTGTTGAGCTGGTTTCTAAATGTGCTTCCCTTGCGATATCTGTTCACTAGCGCATGTTCTGTTAACAAACTCATTGACGTGGGACTTCTCATTCGTGTACTAAGTAACTGTGCTTTTTATGTTCCTAACTAACGGTTAGGTGTTATTAAAGGGCAATATGTGTGCTGTATTCATACATTTAACTGTGTAGTATCCTTTTAAGGGCACCAATTAATTTTTTTGAGTGATGGTCATGTTTTATTAAAATGGGCAAGGAATTGCTACTGGCGAATTTAACTGAATAGTTTCTCATACTGATGCACTAAATAACTGTTACTTGTAGTTAATGGTCATGTTTATTAAAGTGCAAGAGGTTGGCTGTGAATAAAGGTAATAGTGCAGCACCTTTCACTTGTGCACTGCAAATTTTGCCTCATGTTTGTAGAGTTGATAATGTGCTCCTGTCGGGTCTAGTAGTTTCTCAACACAGTTACCAACTGTTTTTCTTTCTTTTGGAGAGCTGTATTTTGCTACTGTGATACACCCTGTTTCTACATGTGACTCACTGTATGCTAGTGAATGCATGGACTCGCATTCAGGAGGTCAGCAGCTCAAACACACATCTGGACATCCAGATTTATGTCTTCCTGATTTCCCTAAATCGCTCCAGGAAGATGTTGGGATGGTCCCTGTGAAAGGACAAGGCCGATTTCCTTCCCTATCCTTGACACAATCGAAGCTTCTACACAATCTCTAATTACCTCGATGTTAAACTCAATATTCATTTCAGCCCTCTTTCTTGTGCAAGCATAATGGGGTGCCATCTGTGTCCCAGTTGTACATGTCAGTTGGTGGGCTGGTGTACAGCTGGTATTATTTGTGTAGTTTCTGAAACTGTTGAAATGGATTCACTAATGAAATGTTAATTGATTTGGCAGTGATGCCAATGTCCTGGTATTGGATGATATTTGTGATACTTTCCTTATGTTTTTATGAAGGGATTTTTAGGAAAAATAATCTTAAGATATAGAGTTTCTTGAAAAGCTGTTTAACTAATAGCTTTTGCCTTCTTTTTTGAATAATTGGGGCTTTCTTTTAAATAATTTCTGACTACAGCCTTGGTTTAAAATATTACAGTTCTAGTAAATGGTAAACCACAATATGTAGTTGTAAGTTAGATTTTTTTTTTTTTTTGCCCACTCATTTAATGAGTATACGTGTTGTTGCTGCAATCCTCTGTCAAGTGTACTTATTGCTGGTGTATAAAGGCATGACATTATGTGAAATAAAGACAGTTAGCCGATTTTTGCTTCTATGGGCTCAGTGGCCTCCACTCCCAGATCTCCATGTCTTGCTATCATGTCTCAATGATAGCAGACAGCGTGGTTATCTGGTCAAGTAAGTGGGTTATTTTACTCGCTGGTAGGAAGGAAATGGTGTGGTATAACTGATGTACTGTTGTGTTGTCTAAGTACCTTCTGTATTATAATTTTGTGTTGTTTCAGGTTATAGAATAATGGGAGCAAGGAGTGTGATAGGCTCCGTTAACTTCAGGAAAAATTGCCCCCCACATAAATTGTGAATTAGTGAGCAGTCTGAAGAGGGCAGCGTCGCCGAGTTGAGGCAGCAGTTTCAGGCTGCCTCGATCTTACTAGTTAACATCAACAGGTCACCTGCTGTGGAGATACATGCAGCCCACTCTGCGTGTAGGGCACTACTAGGTGATGTGCAGGGGAATGTTCCTGCATGTAATCCTGTGTCTCCCTCTCATAAACAAATTTTTCCAGTACAGCCTTCATTAGACCATTTAGCTAGTAGAATGTGGGACGTATGTTAAATTAATAACGATCCTCAGAAGTTATAGGAAAGTACATCTCTATATTAGCAGCATTATTATTTTCAGTTTCCTGCAGCTGTCTATTCACGATGAAAGAAAGCTAACCAACTCTTATATTATAACAATTCTGATTTATTAATGGTTATTATTCAACTATAACCTCCATTTTGGGACCTTTTCCGAATATGTTACATATAGTTAAAACAGCTTATTTACTCTCTTCCAAAGTGGGGTATGTTTAGTAAAAGTTGTAATCTGAAAGGAACAAATTATTTTTTTCAGACTGCAAGAATCTCGATGACTCAGTATTTGTATACTAAGAAACAGTGGCAAACAGGAAGGAATGATGAGAGAATATTTTGGGAATAACGGAATGTAGTGAAATATGAAAAATACCATTGTGTAGAAATCTGTAATCACTGACCTTTAACTATGGAACTTCTCGTAGAGCATCTGTTAGCCAGTATCACAGTTATCAAATTATGATGTAATGGTTTGAATTCAGACATTTCAATAACGATAACTGAAGTTTTCATTTACGTTTTTTGACTGAAAATGTTATTAAGTGTAACCATATATGTCTGCCAAATGAACCAGAATAACACCACTACCATTGACAAGCTGTCAACAATATAAGTGTCAACATTAACAATATAAAGAAAAAGGGTAGACTGCTACTCACTGGAAAGACGAAACATTGAATTACAGACAAGCACAATGAGAAGACTGTTACGTTTTAGCTTTCAGCCAAGCCTTCTTCAGAAAAGAAACACATACATGTTCACTCACACAAACATGCACACTTCACCACACGTGACAACCATCTCAAGCAGCTCAGACTCGAATGATCTTTAGAAAAGTGTTAAAGAAAGGAACTGGGCAACTTTTGGAATCATTTGATAACCATGCAATAAAGAAGGGCAGAGTGTAGTGTTGTGTTCTAAACAGATATAATTCTATGATAATTTTACAGCCTCATACATATGTAGGACACCAAATGACATGTTAATTGTTGTTGTGTTTAAACCTCATCTAGAAGTTAAATTTAAGATTTCAAACTGTATTGAAATGAATAGCAACTACTTAGCTTTTACCTCTGTGTGTTCACACAATTAAAGAGCCTCTAGAGTAATATAATTTGTATTTTGGTATTAAATTTCATTCTGAAATAGCTAGAAAAAATAATTCATGGTACTTTACTCTGTCAGCATTTATTTAAGTGCACCTTTCTCATTCTGAAACTTCTATCTCATTCATTTACTATTAACTACATACGTAAGGTATCATAAAGCTTAAGCATATTTTGGGCTGTCTGACAGATATAAAATTACATTTCTCAGGATAACAAACACGACCATGTAATGTTTGTTAGTTCAAGAGCATTGCACAGTAGTGATAGATGCTTGCAATAGGAGAAAGTAGTGACATGAAGAGTGATACAGGTTGTGAGGCCACTCCCTGGCAATATAAAGTCTTTCTGTATAGAAAGAAACGAAAAAAATATGTGGTAAAACTATACCCTTGTCACTGAGGTGGAGAATATAAGGAAAACTGGAAAGAGTAAAATTGTTTCTGCGTGTGTGGGGTCAAAGGAGTCTAAAGAGTCATAGAAAATTGTACAAGGAAAATACATTAATAATTTATTCCTATTTACTAATTTATATGAAAGGGCATCACACAGATGTTGGTATAACCAAGAATCAGGAGACCAGCAGGCTATAAAATAAAACAAAACATTTCACATAAAGTAAGAGAGAGTAGGAATGTTTTATTATTAGTAAATCTGACTTGTCCGTTGCAGGAAGAAAAAGGTAAAAAGTTGTAGCTTCTCTCAGTCATAATGTAGTGTACTTTAGGCATCTGTGTTACATTTTTATTGTGGTTCATGGAGAAATGTCACTTTATAACGTGAAAAATTAACTCATAAAGTTATAAGTTATATGTATACTGCTTGTCTTTGTGAAGTGTAGCAGAGCAACTGATTTGAGTAAATCATCTGGAAAAAGTAGTAATAGAAGTTCACATTTCCGCAGTCTATGTGATTTGTGAGTTTAGGTAGGTAAGGCAAATACCATTCCACATATTCCTTGTTGGGAACCCTCTGTTCTAGTCTCATTTGCTATCCAGGGTCTTAAAAAGTCATCCTTGTGTAATACGACAAAAAGTGCAAGTGAAAAAAAATACATTTGCTTGAGCTAACGTCTACTTTTTTCATTCCACATTTAAGAATGTGAAAACTGTGATTAACGCAGAGATGTTTTCCCATCCGCATAAGGAAGAAAACCGGGAATGATACTTCATTAACCAGACGGATGTGGTGAACATGAACATTTTAGGGTTAGTATTAAATTCTACAGTCCGCATTCACTTAATAACTGAAGTCTGCTCTTTGGAATTACCGACGTTCAGCGTCTCGCGTAACAGTCACCATAGTTATTTGCTTTACAACTTGTCTTCAGTTAACAGAAGGACAATAACGTGGGTGTGGTAAGATTCCCACCAGCCACAAATATGGTGGTCACTACTTAGTGTCACGTAACTAGGCACCTTGCCGAACTATAGTGCAGAAAAACAAATCGTCACTAGTACTCGTAATGCATACTTTTCCTGGTAAATTAAGCATAATTCACAGCAGTGTAATGTAAAGGCTAGCTGCATTCTTTAGAAAGACTTCATTATTTACCATCATTTCCTGAATACCACCCTGAAATCAACAGGTGAAAACTAGCCGTTGTAGCTTAGGTCGCGCAATGAAAAACTCTACTTCCTGTCAAGTGAAGGAAAAAAATTCAAATTTCTATTTTCGTTCAGTGACATCAGTGCACCACTAAGAATGCATTTCATTTGAATGACTTGCTGTTTTCGTCACTATTGGACAGTTACGATCACACGGTGATTACGAAGTGTCATGCGCATTTGATGATATATATGTTAACAGCTTTTTTTATACATTTACGTCTTTCCACTCCTTGGTTTGCTCCTTTGTCACATTATTAAAGAGCTGTCAAGAAAGGTTAAAATGTTTTAAAAATTATTAAATAATTAAATAATGTCGCGACATGTATGGCAGTCTGTGGCCAATGGCGAGTAATTTAGTGAAGTTATTTCAAAGATGATCTGGTTGGAGAAGAAATCAGCTATGAATTGAGAACACTCAGCCAAACAAAGACCTCGTAGACGAGGCCTGCGTTGGTTGCTGCACGACCTCCGAGGTGTTGAGCGCCACATGTGTACGGTAAGTGCGCATTATGTGTCAGCATCAACAGACTCAAGAATACATCCATAAACACGCCTACTGAAACTAAACCCCCTCACGCACAGCCACACACCCACAACTCACAAACATATTATTCCACCACATATAACGGACACTTGAGTATCACCACTGGACGCTCGTAGCTTGTTGGTGGACCACACGGGCTCGAGACTGCCTGCATGTACACCTGCCCCCTCCTACTCTCTTTCCACCCTCCCTAGGTCACTTAACGTCGATTGCACAGAATATATTTGAGACGCCGCTGAGTGTATGTGGGCCTAAAACTTCGGTTTATGCAGCCTGTTTTAATGAACTGTTACAGTCACATGATAGAGAAACCTGATAGTGACGTATGAATGCAGACAGGGAATGAACACGCTATACATATACAACAATACAGAAACATTTGATACTCAGGATACAGCAGAACATAAATCTAAACACAAAATAAAATGGCACATACCTATAACAGTAAAATAGGTATGAGCCCACTGCAGAAGGTACACCATCGCCTTACACCGCTTTTTGAATTGACAACCATTTAGTCTCAGAAGCACCTCCAGTTTAACGTGGACAACAGACGGCGGTGCAGTTTCTCAAATATGTGTTTAATCCAAGTTTTGTATAATAATTTAGTTGTAACAGTACTACATAACTGTTGACAGAGTAATTTACTTGACCATAGTAAGTTATATGTTCAGATTGAGATGAAACAGTTTCTTGTGAATTACGATGCTATACTGGATACTGGAACTTCAGTTCAGTGTTGCACTCATTTACGGAATTAATTTGTTCGGGGTACCTTCAATACTTTCTTACCGGTCTGTTGGCTCCTTGTGGTAAAAGTTCACACAGTAGCTTCCTTTTCTATCAGTATTTTCATTGCGCACTGTTTAAATGTCAACACTGTTTCGAAATATCATACGACTTACCGAATATACAGTCGACAACATTGGCCTTGACGTGCTGTCCTGAGGGACACGTGAAATGATTTCTGTAGGCAATCTAACTTGCGGCGTTCACCCAGCGAGTAAGCGCAATGGTCAAGGCACTGGAGTAGCATACTGGACGACGATACTCCAGATCCTTACCAGTCCTTCATATTTGGATATCACGTGGCTTAAGGACACGGTCTATTTCCTTCCCCACCCTTCCAAAACAAAACGTGCGCTCCGTCTCTAATGATCTCGTTTTGGCTGGACGTTAAACAATATTCTCCCTTCATTAATCCGACATGTATTGCCCCAAATTTGGTGGCTTACAAGGAGAGGGCAGCACCTGCGGCCAGTCAGTTCCAACGAGCTTCTCCACGGGGAGTCGAAAGTAGTTCCAATGAAAGGGTTTAGAGGAGGAAGTTTCCATTTAGAAAACAGTTGCAGTGGAATGTCATGACGCAGGATGTGTTTGGTATCATATTGGATCCGTACGACACTCCGATATAAGGAAATATTATTTGCTCCAGGGCCGCGACATAATAGTTTCTCAGACATAGAAGAATATCTGATTTCGATTCATTGCAGGTATACTTGAGCAAAGCCTTTGCGACAGGGGCATTGGACGTGAGGTACAAGACCAGAGTAAAGGTCAAAATCAGCTTTCATGCACGTACATTTAAAAAGCACTTGTTACAATATTTTTACATAAACGTTCATAGTCTTCAACGACATAAGTCGCCATACCAAATATTACACACTATACTATCCTGCGCATGCTATCTGTCGAATTTAGCAGCCAAGAGAAGTGTCTTCGTAAAAGTAAATAAAATTTGTGTGTCAACACGTATATGGTGCGAAGTATCGGTGCAGCCAAATGGCTTTTATCCCTTGTTCTTAGCATACGGAGATTCACTGGTTTCCATGTTTCTGTGATGAAAATCAGCAGACGTTCTAAGAAAGCTAACGACCACAGAAAGAATTATCGATAACAACATAAAGAGACAGAGAGAGATACTAGATTCAAATGCATAACGCTTAAGGAAGTCGGCATTCCCATCTTCACATTTCCTAAGAAAGGATACTTTATGAGAAAAAAAAAAAAATTCACAAGAAATATACAGTCTGCACCTAGGATCAAGCATGTGTCGTGATAGTTTGAAGGTATGTGTGATGATCACTTATACTTTTCTTCACAATAAAATTTATTTAATTAAAAAATCAAGATAAAAATTTAGCAACAGCTTTCATACTGTGCTTACAGAGTGAAAACGATTGCTGTTCGAAACCCACACTAGCGGAAGATAACAGGTCCGAATGCATATTTCAACACATTTTTTTCTCCCGTTATAGTTCAACTTGCGCTTGCCATAAATCATCATTGCCGTTGGTATTAAAGTAAAATACAAGGTGGCGCAGGGAAACGGGAAATTTCGAAATAACGTCATTTCCATGAATAAATTCATAAAACTAGTAATTTATTAACGAAAGTGTATGTATTCAGTATGCCATTATTCAGTATGTCTTTACAATCAAAATGTCCAAAAGTGTATCTTTACTTTTTAAAGTTGACATCGGAAAGATGTGCTCCCATTCGGCGTTCACACTCTAACAGCCTGTTCTGAAAACTCTGGGATGCACGGTGTAGCAAATCTTGGGGAATGGCAGTGATTTCGTTTTCAATGCTCTCCTTCAGTTCACGGATTGTTGCAGGACGTGTACGGTACACCTTGCCTTTAAGATATCCCCACAGGAAGAAGTCGCACACACTAAGATCAGGGGACTCGCAGGCCATGCAATGTCACCGTTACGTGAAATAATGCGTCTTCCAAACAATTGACGAATTGCTGCCATCGACCGTCGAGCAGTGTGTGACGTGGCTCCGTCCTGCTGAAACCACATGTTTTCGACGTTAAGATTAAGCTCGTACAGTCTCGGTGTAAAGAATGTTTGAAGCATTTCAACATATCGAGGGGTTGTTACTGTAACTGCACTACCATCCTCACGTTCAAAAAAATAAGAGCCGATAACACCATGACATGATACAGCACACCATATTGTGACCTTGGCGCTATGTAGTGGTCGCTGGTGAAACTCACAAGGATTGTCCTTTGCCCAATAACGAAATTTCTGTTTGTTCACGAATCCGTTCAGGTGGAAATGGGCTTCGTCTGATATCCATAAGTTACCAAGCAAATTCGCGTCCTCGTTGATTTTAGCCAATATCTGGCTACTAAACTCCATACTTGACGCTGGGTCTCGCTCATGTAAGTGTTGTACAATCTGCAACTTATGGGGATGGAAGTCTAATTCGTGCAGTATTCTTTGTAATCTTCGTCGCTTAATCCCTAGAGAAGATGCATGCTGTCGAACGGAGCGGCGAGGACTTCTCTCGATTGCAGCTCTAGCAGCTGTAATGTTCTCTGCGGTACGTACCGTTAGAATGCCACCTGGAGGTTTCTTTTTAAAGGCGGATCCTGTTTCTTCAAAATTACGCACCCACGTTGTAATCGCATGCGCAGGTGGGACACGTCCATGACGTCCAAGCTGGTAATGCTGTCGAAATGTTCTCTGCGCGGCAGTCGCACTATCACCATTTTTTGTAAAACGCTCTCACAGCTACTGCACGTTCCGCACCAGTCCAATTCTCCATGATTACTAAATGGCAATACCTTCACATCAATTGTGCAAAGTTTCGAATATCTGCCGGCGCTACAGTGCTGCCAACTATAACGTTCAAAATTTCCCGTCCCCCTGCGCCACCCTGTACATTGCTTCTTGTGAAGATTTTCCATCTGATAGCGGAAGTGATAAAGCGTGAAATCCCATCGAAGGTCTTGCCTATGTAAATTAGTCATAAATCATAGAAACAAAACTAATCCGATGTCTCGAAAACAAGACTCATCTTGCGATCTAAAAGTCTTCTTGAAAACTAAAACATTCTTGCAGCTAAATTCTCGTTGCGCTTCTAGGTTGACTTCTATCTTTTCATTCCTTTTACATTGGAGAGCCAAATGAACTGGTACACCTGCCTGATATCGTGAAGATCCCCGCGAGCACGCAGAAGTGCCCCAACACGACGTTGCATGGACTCGACTAATGTTGAATTAGTGCTGGAGGGAACTGACAACATGAATCCTGCAGGACTGTCCATAAATCCGTAAGAGTACGTGGGGGTGAAGATCTCTTCTGAACAACACGTTAAAAGGCATTCCACATATAATGTTCATGTCTGGGGGGATTGGTGCCCAGCGGAAGTGTGAAAACTCAGAAGAGTGATCCTGGAGCCACTCTGTAGCAATTCTGGACGTGTGGGGTGTCGCATTGTCCTGCTGGAATTGCCCAAGTCCGTCGGAATGCACAATGAATATGAATGGAACCAGGTGGTCAGACAGGATGCTCATGTACGTGTCACCTATCAGAGGCGTATCTAGACGTATCAGCGATCCCATGTCACTCCAGTTGCACACTCCACACGCAATTGTAAGAGGCTCCACCAGATTGAACAGTCCCCTGCTGACATGCAGCGTCCATGGATTCATGAGGTTGTCTCCATACCCGTACAAGTCCATCCGCCCGCTACAATTTGAAACGAGACTAGTCCGACCAGGCAACATGTTTCCACGTCGATTTTGACGGGCCCTTTTCCGGCCACAACGATATCGGAGATTTGATGTTTTAACGCATTCCTGATATTCACGGTACACTCGTGAAATGGTCGTACAGGAAAATCATCTCTTCATCGCTACCTCGGAGATGCAGTGTCCCATCGCTCTTGCGCCGACTATAACACCACGTTCAAACTCACTTAAATCTTGATAACCTGCCATTGAAGCAGCAGTAACCGATCTAACAACTGCGCCAGACGATTGTCTTATACAGGATGGTCCATTGATCGTGACCGGGCCAAATATCTCACGAAATAAGCGTCAAACGAAAAAACTACACAGATAAAAACTTGTCTAGCTTGAAGGGGGGAAACCAGATGGCGCTATGGTTGGCCTGGTAGATGGTGCTGCCATAGGTCAAAATAAGAACCTCGCATTTTTATTACATATTCGTGTAGTACGTAAAGAAATACGAATGTTTTAGTTGGAGCACTTTTTTCGCTTTATCATAGATGGCACTGTAATAGTCACAAACATATGGCTCACAATTTTAGACGAACAGTTGGTAACAGGTAGGTTTTTTTTAAATTAAAATACAGAACGTAGGTACGTTTGAACAACTCAACATCACGCTCCCAATAACCTCTTCCAAGTATTGGTCCGCTTTCCACCGCCTTACTGGCAACCGCCCCACCCCCCCAGTACCTTCTCTTCCTTGATGACCGTCGCTATCCTGACAATCTCAGTAAGGCCAACCACTGTGCCTCTCACCACTCCGATGTTTTTTCCATACCAGATGATCCCCAATTTGATTATTCCCTCTTCCCTGACGTCATCGAGCGTACGAATACCTCTGTTCCTCCCCTTGCTCCTAGATTCCAGTACTTGGACCACACACCACCATCTGAACTTAACACTCCCATCACTACACAGGACATCAGCCTCACACTCCGCACTAAACGCAACACTGCTCCCAGCCACGACTGCGTTACCTACCGCCACCTCAAACACTGCCCTCCCTCCTTCCTTTCAGTCCTTGCCACCCTCTACAATGTCATCCTTGCCAGCGGCTTCTACCCTGACCTATGGAAAACCTCCCATATCCTGATGTACTCCAAACCTAACAAGCCTCCATCTAATGCCTCTTCCTATCGTCCTATCTCTCTCACATCGGTGTTCAGCAAGCTCTTGGAATCCATCCGTATCCGGCGCATCCATCACCACCTCCACCAAAACCACCTCCTCCCCAGCACCCAATCTGGCTTTGGACCTTCCTTCTCTGCTGATGACCAACTCCTACGCCTCACTCATCTCCTCTCTCTACAGCGTAACTCCTGTCGCTCCACCATTTTTGTCTCCCTCTACCTCGAAAAGGCCTAGACAGTGTCTGGCATCCCGGTCTCCTGTTAAAACTCCAAACCTACGCCCTTTCTGTCAACTACATCCGTCTGATGGCCTCCTCCCTCTCCCGCCACCCCTCCTATGTTACCATCCATAATGCCAATTCCCACACCTTCTTCCCCTCTGCAGGCGTGTGCCACAGCTCTGTCCTCTCACCTCTCCTCTACCTCCTGTACACGGCAGATATGCTCCAACCCCCCCCCCCCTCCAGTACACCTCTTGCGGTATGCCGATGACACCGCATTCCTCGCCCACACTCCTACCCTACAATGGTCCCAACGCCTTTTCCAGAATCACCATGACCTGTTTGCCGCATGGTGTAACCAGTGGCTCCTGAAAATCAATCCTTCCAAGACCCAGGCTCCTTGATTTCTCCCTTACTGGCTGCGCCTGTCCTGTCCGTCTCTCAACCACCCTCACCTACCTTGGCCTCAACATTGACCGTCACCTCACCTGGATTCCTCATCTCCACTCCATGCAATCCAAAGCCCACAACCATCTCCGACTCCTCAAACTCTTCTCTGGCCGGACATGGGGGTTGCACCTCTCTACCATCCTCCACACCTACAAATCCTTAATCCGTCCCATCCTCTGTTAGGCCAGTCCCGCCTGCATGTCTTCCACCCCCCCCCCCAAATTTTATAAGTCCCTCCAGATCTTTGAGCATCATGCACTCCGCCTTGCCTTCCGTATATGCCTCCCGTCCCCCACGCGGATCCTCTATGACCTCATTCCTTTCCCCCATCTGTTCCTATTCCTCGAACATATCCGCACACTCTACATCTCCCGCTGCCTTGATCCCCCTCACCCCATTGTTGCTCCTCTCCTCCCCCGTCCCCGCCCCCTGCCACGCCTTCACTGTTGTGTCCCTCCTACCCTCCATCTCTACACCCTTCATCTCCTTTCCCAAGGTGGCTTCCATCAACTCCCCCTCCCGGATGATGCCCTCTCTACCTCCATTTATCCCTCCTATCCACTCTGATCCTCACCCCCCTCCTTTCATCTGTCCTTTCCCTGGGCTCCCTCTCCCCCCCCCCCACCTTCCATCCTGTTTTCTCACTGCCTAATCTCTCCCTACCTCCCTTCTCCCACCCTCCGAGTCCTCTGCCTTCCCCACTCCCTGTCGCGTCTGCCCAGCACCCCCCCCCCCACCCCTGTTATGGGTCCTCCTCCTCCATTGGCTCCTTTCTCCCGTACCTCCCTTCGTTTTTCCTCTCCTTCCCCCCTTTTTATTTTCCCATCATGTGTCCAATTTTCCCCCACCTGCTCTCGGCTGTGGTATGTCATATTTGCCAACTTTTTAGTGCAGTGTTCAAGTGAATGTTCAGTGTTGTTCGTCTTTCCCAAGTGTTGCGAACAGAAACCATGCTGTCGGTGGGTGTGAATTTTGTGTCTTTTGCGAACAGAAACCAGACTGTTTGTCTGTCTATTATTTTACCTGTCTGCTTCATATGTATTTTATTCGCATCATCATCCCTTTGTTCTATGTTTTAAGTTCCACGATTTTTTCGCCATGTTACCCTTCACGTCTCCGATTTTATCGCCTGTTTTTATTATTCACTATCTTCATTTTTTCAAAACAAAGTCTGTAGGCTGAAGAGCGGTATACCGAGCTGCTGCTAGCCTGCACCCTTCGGGGGGGAATCGAAACTCAGTAAAGAAAAAAAATACGTTTGAACATTTTATTTCGGTTGTTCCAATGTGATACATATCCGGTGAACGTGCGGGCCATGGTGTGGTGCTTCGACGTCCAATCCACCTGTCACGAAATATGCTCTTCAATACCGCTTCAACCGTACGCGAGCTATGTGCCGGATATCCATCATGTTGGAAGTACATCGCCATTCTGTCATGCAGTGGAACATCTTGTAGTAACATCGATAGAATATTACGTAGGAAACCAGTATACATTGCACTATTTAGACTGCCATCGATAAAATGGGCGCCAGTTATCCTTCCTCCAATAATGCCGCACCATACATTAAACCGCCAAGGTCGCTGATTGACGGAGCCATCGTGGATTTTCCGTTGCCCAATTGTGCATATTAAGCCGGTTTACGTTACCGCTGTTGGTGAATGACGCTTCTTCGCCAAATACAACGCGTGCAAAATACCTGTCATCGTCCCGTAATTTCTCTTGTGCCCAGTGGCATAACTGTACACGACGTTCAAAGTCGTCGCCATGCCATTCCTGGTGCATAGAAATATGGTACGGGTGCAATCGATGTCGATGTAGCATTCTCAACACCGACGTTTTTGAGATTCCCGATTCTCGCGCAATTTGTCTGCTACTGATATGCGGATTAGCCTCGACAGCAGCTAAAACACCTTCTTGGGCATCATGATTTGTTGCAGGTCGTGGTTGACGTTTCACATGTGACTGAACGCTTCCTGTTTCCTTAAATAATGTAACTATCCCGCGAACGGTCCGGAACTTGGATGATGTCGTTCAGGATACCGAGCAGCATACATAGCACACGCCCGTTCGGCATTTTGATCACAATAGTCATACATCAACACGATATCGACCTTTTCCGCAATTGGTAAACGGTCCATTTTATCACGGGTAATTTATCACGAAGCAAATACCGTCCGCATTGGCGGAATGTTACGTGATACCACGTACTTATACGTTTGTGACTATTAGAACGCAATCTATCACAATGTGAAAAAGTGGTACAACTAAAACATTCATATTTCTTAACGTACTACACGAATATGTAATAAAAATGGGGGTTCCTATTTAAAAAAAAAAACGCAGATATCCGTTTGACCTATGGCAGCGCCATCTAGCGGGCCAACCATAGCGCCATCTGGCTTTCCCCTTCAAGCTAGACGAGTTTCGTTCTTTGTAGTTTTTCGTTTAATGCTTATTTCGTGAGATATTTTGGCCCGGTCACTATCAATGGACCACCCTGTATAGGCGTTGCTGACAGCAGCGCCGTATTCTACGTGTTTACGTATCTCTGTATGAATAAGCATGCCTGCACCAGTTTCTTTGTCGCTTCAGTGTATATACTCGTATCACTTGATTGTTTAAAATGAACATTCTTGTGTGACTTTTAATAAAAGCGATTAGTTTAACCAAATAAGTTGGTTATTCTTATCAAAGCTCAAGTTCTTGAATTTGTTTCGTTTATCGAGCACATAAGAAAAGAGAATATACCTCATTGTTAATGTCTAGGCACGTATCATCGTGTTCTGACACCCTCTTGTTCAAGCGGTTATTTCGTATACTTTATATGATGAAGAGGGAGATGGATAAGTACTTTTTAAAATATTTTGCATTTTTCTGATTAAGTCTAGTTTTGCACTGGTGTCCAAAATTAAAGCAACAAACCGAAATTTTGCAAATTCCCGTTCATTTTGCCACAAAACCGTATTTTTTATGAGGTGATAGTAAAATAGAAACAGTGTATAGAATGCAGAACTGCAATATGCATAACGGTAGACAAAAATGTTCTTTTTTTCTAACTTAACGGATTTACACACACATTCCGACAACTGGTTAATGCGCTCAGTACGGAGTGTGACCACCTCTGGCAGCAGTACAGGCCTGACAAACGACGGGGCATGCTGTGAATGACGTCATCAGTCTCATGTCAAGGCAACAACGCCCATTCTTCTTGCAGCGCTGCCCGCAAGTCTTGAGGACTGGTTGGTGGATTCTGGATTGATGCAATCCGTCTCCCTAGTGCATCCCAGACGTGCTCTATGAGATTCATATCGGGAGAGCGAAGAGGCCACACCATGAGTGCAATATCATCCGTTTTCAAGAAAACATCAACCACGCGTGCTCTATGAGGTCGAGGATTATCGTCCAGCAATACGAAGTTTGAGCCCATAGCACCTCCCAGCAACTGCGCATGAAGTCCCAAGATCTCATAACGATACCTGACACCAGTTAAACCTTCCCGATTTAACCGTACAGTTTCATGAATAGGTGTTCGAGTGATCGTCACAATCCCTACCCACGCCATTAGCGATCATACTCGATACTAGTCTCTTTCCGCAATGGTTGGGTCCCGAAATCGTGTTCCACGTTTCCTCCAGGTGCGAATCCGTTGAGAATCACTGTCCATACCACATCGGGATTTATCTATGAAAACAACATTGAGCCACCTTTCGACTGTCCAAGTGGCATGTTGACTGCTCCACTCTAGACGCTCCCTTCTGTGAAGACAAGTCAGAGGTACACATAGAGCAGGTGTCCGACAAGAAATGCCGCTCTGCCGAAGCCTTTCGTACACAGTTTGCCTCGCTTCAACATGTCCACTGCCGGCCGCGGTGGCCGTGCGGTTCTGCCGCTGCAGTCCGGAACCGCGGGGCTGCTACGGTCGCAGGTTCGAATCCTGCCTCGGGCATGGGTGTGTGTGATGTCCTTAGGTTAGTTAGGCTTAAGTAGTTCTAAATTCTAGGGGACTTACGACCTAAGCTGTTGAGTCCCATAGTGCTCAGAGCCATTTGAACCATTGAACACGTCCACTGGATGCTGCTAGGTCGGATGTCAGTTACCGTGCAATATTAAGGCGGTACCGTCATTCCCTTACAGCCAAAGAACGTTTCTCTCTTTCTGATGTTAGGCGTGGTCGGCCCCGCCCTGGTCTTCTGGATACAGTTTAGATCTCTACAAACTGTGGCTGAAACCGAAAAAAAAGATTCAAATTAAGTCATCGGGCCACATCAGTTTCCGATTGTCCTGCTTCCATTCTTGTCATGGCCCTCCAACGAAGAGAGCCTGGTAGGTGTCTTCTCTGTGTCATACTGCACCGTCTGCGATTGTGGATGTTGGACTACCCGGAAAACACCAACCTGTTTGATATGTGCCCTGACGTCATCGGTGGCGAGGTTGTCCGTTGACCAGAATGCCATCTTCCGTGCAGGAAACAATCGTACGAACACCAGTTGACAGTTTGAATGATTATATCGTGAATTAGACACGGGACGGGGAAATAGTGGTTTGTTGCTTTAATTTTGGACACAAGTTTATTTCTCAGCGTTCTTTGCGTAAGAAAGTGTAAAATGTTGCACCGACACGTTGACGTTCTGAAGGCCGTAGAGCGTTTGACGCCCAGCTATCCAAATATAACTACACTCCTGGAAATTGAAATAAGAACACCGTGAATTCATTGTCCCAGGAAGGGGAAACTTTATTGACACATTCCTGGGGTCAGATACATCACATGATCACACTGACAGAACCACAGGCACATAGACACAGGCAACAGAGCATGCACAATGTCGGCACTAGTACAGTGTATGTCCACCTTTCGCAGCAATGCAGGCTGCTATTCTCCCATGGAGACGATCGTAGAGATGCTGGATGTAGTCCTGTGGAACGGCTTGCCATGCCATTTCCACCTGGCGCCTCAGTTGGACCAGCGTTCGTGCTGGACGTGCAGACCGCGTGAGACGACGCTTCATCCAGTCCCAAACATGCTCAATGGGGGACAGATCCGGAGATCTTGCTGGCCAGGGTAGTTGACTTACACCTTCTAGAGCACGTTGGGTGGCACGGACGTGCGGACGTGCATTGTCCTGTTGGAACAGCAAGTTCCCTTGCCGGTCTAGGAATGGTAGGACGATGGGTTCGACGACGGTTTGGATGTACCGTGCACTATTCAGTGTCCCCTCGACGATCACCAGTGGTGTACGGCCAGTGTAGGAGATCGCTCCCCACACCATGATGCCGGGTGTTGGCCCTGTGTGCCTCGGTCGTATGCAGTCCTGATTGTGGCGCTCACCTGCACGGCGCCAAACACGCATACGACCATCATTGGCACCAAGGCAGAAGCGACTCTCATCGCTGAAGACGACACGTCTCCATTCGTCCCTCCATTCACGCCCGTCGCGACACCACTGGAGGCGGGCTGCACGATGTTGGGGCGTGAGCGGAAGACGGCCTAACGGTGTGCGGGACCGTAGCCCAGCTTCATGGAGACGGTTGCGAATGGTCCTCGCCGATACCCCAGGAGCAACAGTGTCCCTAATTTGCTGGGAAGTGGCGGTGCGGTCCCCTACGGCACTGCGTAGGATCCTACGGTCTTGGCGTGCATCCGTGCGTCGCTGCGGTCCGGTCCCAGGTCGACGGGCACGTGCACCTTCCGCCGACCACTGGCGACAACATCGATGTACTGTGGAGACCTCACGCCCCACGTGTTGAGCAATTCGGCGGTACGTCCACCCGGCCTCCCGCATGCCCACTATACGCCCTCGCTCAAAGTCCGTCAACTGCACATACGGTTCACGTCCACGCTGTCGCGGCATGCTACCAGCGTTAAAGACTGCGATGGAGCTCCGTATGCCACGGCAAACTGGCTGACACTGACGGCGGCGGTGCACAAATGCTGCGCAGCTAGCGCCATTCGACGGCCAACACCGCGGTTCCTGGTGTGTCCGCTGTGCCGTGCGTGTGATCATTGCTTGTACAGCCCTCTCGCAGTGTCCGGAGCAAGTATGGTGGGTCTGACACACCGGTGTCAATGTGTTCTTTTTTCCATTTCCAGGAGTGTATTTTGTTTGGGTAGTGGAAACAGACGTCTACGTGACTGGGATGGAGTTTGTCAGTTGTATCAGTGGCGTGTGGCACCGTCCTCTTAGAATAGCTCCCTTAGCCATAGGCTGTTCTCGTGAACGAATCTGAATTATTAAATCTTCAACTTCTGGAAAACTAAACTAATGGAAATGCAAATTTGTTACGTCATGAACACCTTGACTAAACACTATCAAACTGGTACCCCAGTGTTCCCATGCCTCTGAAAATTTCATCCTTATGCCAGCTTATTTTCATTACAGACAAAAAAAGCAATCTCTACAGATGAAGAATGTGTTAGCAAATCATGGCTTATGGGTGTGTTTAACGTTACCGGAAATTTTCAGATGTATATCGCAACATACGATGTCGAGTCACTTTAATGTGATCAGCTCCTATGTTCGACGTCAAAGTCCAATAACCACTCACAGACTCACAGACAGCAGGTTGAAGCACTGTCAGTGAAGGGTATGTAAAGCACGTCTTGTGGGGTTTGAGGGGGGAAGGGGTAAGGTGGGGAGGGGGGGGCGGAAAGGGAGACGCGAGAAACAGTGCAGTCGTTGTCGCAATGCGGAAACGAAGCGATTTATCTGACGTCCTAAAGCGCATGATCATTGGCCTTCAGACCAAGGGTGGAAGTATTTCCGAAATGCCTAAGTCTGTGAACTGTTCGCGTGGTTAAAATACACACCGTACATTTAAAAATGGTGCTATCCATAAACGGAGCCAAGGCAGCTCTGGTGCACCAAGGGCCATAGATGGACGGGGTGAATGACGGTTGTGGTGGTGTGTACGTGCGAATAAACATGCAGCTGTTGAGCAACTGAGCGTCCAGATACACCTAGGGGCTACCAACAATGTTTGTTCAGCGACCACTCAGCAAACATTGTTGCATATGATTCTCCACAGTTGGTGCCTGGTTCATCGCAGGTGCCTGAGTCGTGCCATCATGCTGAGTGATGTTCATTGACGCCGAAGGCTGGAATTTGCGTGGCAGTACCGCCACTGGACGCTCAGTGAATGACAAAATGTGGCCATTTCACATGGATCCCGTTTTATGCTTTATTAGACGGATAGCTGTTGGCTTGTACAGCGAGGAACACGTGAAAGCAAATACTCCACACAACGTTATGGTCTGGGGAATGTCTTCGCGGCATTCCCTGGGTGATCTCATCATGTTGGAGGCATAATAGAACATCACGAGCATGCATTATTCTTGGGGGACCGTGTCAAAGCCGGCATGCAGTTTGTTTTTGCTCTACACAATGGCATCTACCAGTAGGACAGTGCAATGTATCAGACCGCTCACAGTCTACATGAGTGGTTCACTTTCTTTAATGGTTGGTCATTGTTTATGTTCTTCTGGCTTATTTTGATTGTCAAATAATATTTATGAACGCTTAGGAGGATCTAGATTACTAGCACCAGCATGAATTTAGCGTGCTCCTCTAGACGTCAAACTGCCTGGATTTACACCTAGTCGAGAATCCATGGGGTCATCTTGATTGGTCTGTTCGCACCAGTGATCCTCAACCGAAAAACCTAGCCGCTCCGGATTAGCCGAGCGGTCTATGGCGCTGCAGTTATGGACTGTGCGGCTGGTCCCGGTGGAGGTTCGAGTCCTCCCTCGGGCATGGATGTGTGTGTTTGTCCTTGGGATAATTTAGGTTAAGTAGTGTGTAAGCTTAGGGACTGATGACCTTAGCAGTTAAGTCCCATAAGATTTCACACAGATTTGAACATCTTTTTTTAAAAACCTATTGTAACTGGCCACAGCAATGGAGTCAGCATGGTTCCACGTTCCTGTCTTTACCTTCCAGTGACTCAGTGACACTCATCCTGCATATCTTGTAGTGGTCCGCGCAGCAAAACGTGGTTATTCGGGCCTTTGACATGTTGTCACATCAGTCTGACTGGACGGTGCAGCATACCCAGTGGATACGAATAATCTGCTTGTTATCTTTCAGAAGGCGGTAAGGAATTTGGGAGAGTCATACTGACAGATCACATAACAGGTCCTTGAATGCAATTACTGCAAAACGAATGATGACGAGATTGACTCAGGACACCAGTGTGACAAGAAGAGTAGATTAGTTCAAAAGAAGATCGTAGGTCTGTTCTACTGCCTCTGACGAAGGGACGGATGACATCCGCTGAAATTATGGCAGCACCTACAGACGAAGTGTCACCACAAGGCATTGTTAACATGTTATTTGAACTTGTGTTCAGATCTCGAGTTGTTATGCGTCGTTTATCGCTGACGCCATACCACAGATAAGAGAGACTTGCGTTGTGCAGAGTCAGTGTTACCAGGGACATTGAATCATTGTGTGGTATTCATGAAGGAGTCTCAGTTCTACTTATGATGGTCAGATTGGCACCAACGTGTCTGTGGATGACTGATGAAAAGTTACAGTAAGTCGCTACCCTCGAGACCCATACATGTCCAATTTGTGGAATTGTGGTGATGGAAGGTACTGGATACGACAGTAGGGCTGATTTGGTAATCGTTCAGAGGGCTCTGAATGCTCAGTAGTATGTGACAAAAATGGTAAACACTGTATCTTCATCACCAAGGAACCAAATGGAACATCTCAGGAGGATAATACAAGACCACACACTGCATTTCAGACCATAGACACTTTGACCATAGACACTTTGACTGGTCCACCCACTCACCCAGTTTGTCACCCACACACCATATCTGGTATGCACCGTGAAGGTGTGTACCACAACAATCTCCCCCATTCAGAAATATTCTGCACCCAGCACGTATTGCTGGTGTTATGAACTACTTCATACACAGTAGTAACGAGAGATGGGCTACAGAGTGGTGCGGCAACTGTCGTTGTAGGGAAGTTGGACAGGAGCAGAAACGATCAGCGAACAGTAAACAGAAGATTACTTATCTTGTATTTCTCCATGCATACGAGGACTCATTATGGATAGTGCAGCAAGAAACAAAGCGCAGCAAACACAATAGCAACAAAGATGATGCTCTCTGAACTAAGCAAGAACGAGTGTCTTGGGAATGTGACTAGCTGGCATCTGTGTATCGTCAGGTAGTGAAGTGGCTCCAAGTGCGAGTGGGCTGTGGTGCTGCCGCCGACCATCCTAGTTTGCTGCAGCAGACAATGCTCGTGGTATGGAGACACTGGGGACGTGGTGCATTGTGGGTGGCTCAGTGGGCGTGCTTCATTGGGTCCACTGGATCTTGCACTACCGCTATTGGCGTCTGACGGAAACTTGCGTTGCCGATACCAACTGTGAGACATCAGTGGGGTGGTGTCAGTCCATTGTACAGCACCTGGCATGGCAAGAAGTTCCTCTAGCTAACATTCGAAGGCCGTTCGTTTCCACGCTACTTCTATTCGCGTTTGTGAGTTTCTCAAGTCATTTTAATGATGATGAAAGTCATTCAATTTCGTCATATAATACTTACTATGTCATGTGCAAAGTGCAAAATGGCTAAGCAGGGTTGGTTAGAGGACAAATGTAAGGATGTAGAAGCATGTATCACTAGGTTAAGATAGATACCGCCTACTGAAAAATTAAAGAGACCTTTGGAGAACAAAGAACCACTAGCATGAATATCAAGAGCTCAGATGGAAACATGGTTCTAAGCAAAGAAGGGAAAGCAGAAAGGTGGAAGGAGTATATAGAGGGTCTATACAAGGGCGATGTTCTTGAGGACAATATTATGGAAATGGAAGAGTAGATAGAAGAAGATGAAATGGGAGATATGATACTGCGTGAAGAGTTTGACAGAAAACTGAAAGACCTAAGTCTAAACAAGGCCACGGGAGTAGACAACATTCCATTAGAACTACTGATAGCCTTGGGAGAGCCAGTCCTGACAAAACTCTACCATCTGGTGAGCATGATATATGAGACAGGCGAAATACCCTCAGACTTCAAGAAGAATATAATAATTCCAATCCCAAAGAAAGCAGGTGCTGACAGATGTGAAAATTACCGAACTATCAGTTTAATAAGTCACAGCTGCAAAATACTAACACGAATTCTTTACAGACGAATGGAAAAACTGATAGAAGCCAACCTCGGGGAAGATCAGTTTGGTTTCCGTAGAGATGTTGGAACACGTGAGGCAATACTGACCCTACGACTTATCTTAGAAGAAAGATTAAGGAAAGGCAAGCATACGTTTCTAGCATTTGTAGACTTAGAGAAAGCTTTTGACAATGTTGATTGGAATACTCTCTTTCAAATTCTGAAGATGGCAGGGGTAAAATGCAGGGAGCGAAAGGCTATTTACAATTTGTACAGTAAGCAGTTGGCAGTTATAAGAGTCGAGAGGCATGAAAGGGAAGCAGTGGTTGGGAAGGGAGTGAGACAGCGTTGTAGCCTATCCCCGATGTTATTCAATCTGTATATTGAGCAAGCAGTAAAGGAAATTCGGAGTAGGTATTAAAATCCATGGAGAAGAAATAAAAACTTTGAGGCTCGCCGATGACATTGTAATTCTGTCAGAGACAGCAAAGGACCTGGAAGAGCAGCTGAACGGAATGGACAGTGTCTTGAAAGGAGGATATAAGATGAACATCAACAAAACCAAAACGAGGATACCGGAATGTAGTCGTATTAAATCGGAAGATGCTGCGGGAATTAGATTAGGAAATGAGACGCTTAAAGTAATAAAGGAGTTTTACTATTTGGGGAGCAAAATGACTGATGATGGTCGAAGTAGAGAGGATATAAAATGTAGACTGGCAATGGCAAGAAAGCGTTTCTGAAGAAGATTTATTTAGCGTATGGCATTTAGACACAATTGTTATTACAATCAATATGCAAAATTGTAATAATTTGGTATTAGATATTCTTACAGTTATTACAATAGTTATACAGAATTATACAGAATTATACAAAATTATACAAAATTACACATAATACACATGTTACAGTAGTTACACAAAGTTATAGTAGTTTGGAAGTAATTACAAACAAACATCTAATGAGTTAATATATGCAACTGATTCTGGAGTCGCCATCAGGATATCTTCTGGAGTCCCATCATAGGCTGTCCTGGGGTAGTCTTCTATTATGTGCTGGATAGTTTGATTTTCTCCACATTGACATAGCGGCGATTCTGTCATGCCCCACTGGTAGAGGGAATAGGCGCATCTGCCATGTTTAGTTCTAATTCTGTTTAAAGTTGCCCAGGTTTTGCGTGATAAGTCAAAACCTGGAGGCTTCTGGGAGATACATGGAAGTTTGCTGATGTTCTTTAAGGACCATTCTTGGTGCCAGGCGCTGGTTATGTTGAATTCTTCCTCTGTTGCAGATGTGGCTATTGCGGTTCTGATGGGTGACCTTCTGGAGCGGAGGCGGCTTTGGGTGGCATCTTCAAAATTCTCATGGATGGGTAGATTCCGATTGCTCATTATCTTTTTGTACTCTCTTATAAGAGCGTTTGTGCGGCGTAGGTTAGGGGGTGGTATGTGGCTTAGTACTGGGAGCCATTCCACGGGTGTAGTCTTTATTACACCAGCGATCATTCTCATTGTGTTATTGAGCTGTGCATCGATTCTATGGGTGTGGGGGCTGTTTAGCCATACCGGCGCACAAATTCGGCAGCTGAGAAGACGAGACTTAAGGCTGATGTCCGTAACGTAGTAGCTGCCGCTCCCCATGTCGTTCCACAGAGCTTCTGTATAATGTTATTCCTTGTTTTTAGTTTCTCTGCTGTTTTCATTAGGTGACCTTTGAAAGAGAGTGTTCTATCGAGGGTCACACCTAGGTACTTTGGGGTTTTATTGTGGGTAAGCCATGTGGTCTCGAATTTTATTCTGAGCTCCCTCTTAGCCGCTTTATTGTTTAGGTGAAAACATGATACTTCTGTTTTGTTGGCGTTAGGTTGCAGATGCCATTTTCGGAAATATTCTCCCATCTTCTCCAAGTCAGCTGTTAGGGTCTCCTCTGCCCCTTCAAATGACTGACTTCTCGTTGCAAGGACCCAGTCATCGGCGTAGCCAAACTTCTTTGATCTTGTTTCCGGTGTGTCTGCAATGTAGAGATTGAAGAGGAGTGGTGCAAGCACCGATCCTTGAGGTAGGCCATTTTTTAATTTCCTCGATGAACTAATATCTGAACCCATGGTGACTTGGATCGTTCTGTCATTCAGCATGTTGTTTAGTAGGCGAGCTGTTAGTTTACATGGGATTATGCGGAGGAACTTATAAATCATGCCTTCTCTCCAGACTGTGTCGTAGGCAGCTGACAGGTCTATGAATGCTGCAGTGGTTTTAAGCTTTCTTTGGAACCCAGCTTCAATGTACGTCGTGAGTGAGAGAACTTGATCGACACAGCTGCGGTTTGGTCTGAAAACTGCTTGTTCGATTGGTATAGCATTGAGTATTTTCTGGCAGATTCTATTGTAGATGAGCCTTTCTAACAATTTGTATATTACTGACAGTAGTGCTATGGGCCTGTAGCTCTTCGGTGAGTTTGTTGGTTTCCCTGGTTTTAAGATGGCTATTATTTTCGATCTTTTGAGGTCACTAGGCACATTACCGGTTTGGATGATGTCGGTGAAGAATCTCGCCAGCCAGAGTTTTGTGTATTTACCGCAGTGTATCAGGAGTTCTGGGTTAATGCTGTCGAGTCCTGGTGCTTTCCCTGGCTTGACCTCTTTGAGTGCTGTTTCTATTTCTTCGAGTGAGAAAGGGAGAGCGTATTCAGTTTCTGTCGCCTTATTCCTCAGATTCCTGAGTTCTCGTTTTATCTTGATCGTGTGTGCTCTGTCACTAGGGGCTCTGGACGTGGCCACTATATGAGATGCCATGGTGTTTGGGGAGACGTTTGCTGTCTGTCTTTGAATAGGTGCTCCACTTCCTAATTTCCTTAACAGGGTCCATGCTTGTCGGCTTGAAGTCTGGAAATTCAGGCTCTCCATTGCTTCTGTCCATTTACGTTGTCTTGCAGTATCAAGACTGTGGAGAAGGTCATCGGCCAGTTCTTTGTCGCCCGTCTTGAGGAAGCGCTGGTAGAGCTCGTCACTGTTTTTGGACCACCCTGGGACATACTCTCGTCGGTATCCCCTAGGGATGTGCTTCTTGGCAGTGCTTATTACTGCTCCGATGAATCTTCTGTAGTTTTTATGGGTAGGTGGAATCCATCCTAGACATTTATCAAGGTCTCGAGAGTACTTTTCCCAATTTGCGTTCTTGAAATTCCATCTGGGGCAAGGCATGGAAGTCACCAGTGGGAATTGGCTGCCAATTTCAATAATGACTGGTCGGTGCTGGCTATGAGGAAAGTCGCACAGGACTTTACGGGTAGCTGGTAGTGGTTGGTTATTTCCGTCAGTTGAGGTGAAGCATAGATCCGGGTTGTATTCCTGCTCCCAGGCAGCTGATCTGAATGTGTAACGGTCTTTCGCATCAAAGATAAGGTTAAGATTTTCATTTTCAGCCCATTTCACCAAGGTTTCACCATTAGCATCACACTCCTTATATTTCCACTGTTCGTGGTGGCTATTGAAGTCTCCCAGATAGATTGCTGGGTGAGGTTGAGCCTGAATTACTGATCTTGGCCATGGAGTGGTTGGAGGTTTATAAATATTTGTAACGGTTACGCTCCCAATTTTTACTGTGACATTATGGATTCCATCACCTGACGACGTGGAGATAAGGGAGGCATTTTCTATATCATGTCTGATGTAGGTTGCAACACCATGGGTATGGTGGTAAGTGGCACCAAGTAATTCAAATCCGGGTATTTTGCCCCTTTTCCGCAGTTGTACTTCAGTACTACAATGTGTTTCCTGAATGGCGATCAGATCAATGTTGTCTTTCTTCAGTAGTTTTGATAAGTATTGGCACTTAGAATAGCTTATGCTCTCTATGTTGAGATGGCAGATTCGGACCGTAGGTCCAAGTTTCCTTGTTGGCATATCCTTAGGAGGACGTTTTTTGTGTCTACTTGCATAGTCAGGAGAACCTTTCACGGTTTGTCTGACTGCCATTATGTGCTAGCTCATTTAGCGTTACCCGGGGTGCACCACGTGGAGGCGAGCTAGCTTTGCACCCCTCTGAAGAAGAGAAATTTGTCAACATCGAGTATAGATTTAAGTGTCAGGAAGTCGTTTCTGAAAGTATTTGTATGGAGTGTAGCCATGTATGGAAGTGAAACGTGGACGATAAATAGTTTAGAAAAGAAGAGAATAGAAGCTTTCGAAATGTGATGCTACAGAAGAATGCTGAATATTAGGTGGGTTGATCACATAACTAATGAGGAGGTATTGAATAGAATTGGGGAGAAAAGAAATTTGTGGCACAACTTGACTAGAAGAAGGGATCGGTTGGTAGGACATATTCTGAGGCATCAGGGGATAACCAGTTTAGTATTGGAGGGCAGCGTGGAGGGTAAAAATCGGAGACCAAGAGATGAATACACTAAACAGATTCATAAGGATGTAGGTTGCAGTAGGTACTGGGAGGTGAAGAAGCTTACACAGGATAGAGTAGCATGGAGACCTGCACCAAACCAGTCTCAGGACTGAAGACCACAATAACAACAACATGTCATGTGCGTCCCCACAAAGTTCGATAAATATTGGACATCTTTTTTACGGTGTTTCACTTTTCATTTCCGTCGTAGTGTTAGTTTAAGGTTTCCTTATGTACAAATAAAAATTAATTGTAATGAAGTATTTGAATGGTTCCACCGGCTCCGATCAGATGATTTTTGACCTTTTTTTTCCTTTCGGTAGTGGAAACGTAGAAAACTAAACACAGGAGCAACCTTCGAGTTGCCTCGCGACTAGCATCCCCGAGCTCGCCTAAATCGGTGTCTTACTGAGTCTGGTCACACGCGTGAGAGAACACGTAGCTGAGAAAGAGGAATTTCTGGATTCGTTCTCTCTGCATTTGACTTCCTGATTCCGCAACGTATGTAAACGAAGCGCAGTAGCCGGGCAGTAGCGGCCGGCGGCTGGGCGATGACGCCTGCGCCGTAACGACGGCAGCTGCGGCCGCCGCAGCGGGCCGTTCATTAGCGGGGCGCTCATTTACAAGCCGAGGGCGGCGGCGGCGGCGCAGCCAACGGGCAGCCGGGACATCGCTCATGCCGCCTGGCACGCGGTGGGGTGGGACGGGCTGACCACCTAGCCTCGCCTCGACTCACCTCGCCCCGACACCCACGACTGGCCGCCTGCCACTGCGCCGTTTAACACCAGCGGCCTCTGCTCACGTGGAGGGCCTCCGGGAGCCGAACTACTCTCACAGGGCTCGTGATTCACCTCTGTAGCGGCGAGAAGCGTAATTGCCCGAGACGCAAAAATTCTCCTTCAAGCCCGCCTGCTCCTGCCTCCGCTGCAATCAGTACAGCAGCTCACCACACCGCAACAGAGACGGAAGAGTACACGTGTACTGAAGCACAGTGATTACAATAGACCAACTTGCATTTCTACTTTCCAGCAGCCCTGTTCTGTATCGTTCGGTGCTTTGCCGAGCGGTTCGGTAGGTGAACGCACCGAGCTGTAGAATTAACACAACCGAGCCTCCTTCCAATTCTGCAAGCCGTTCGGTAGCGAGTAGGTACAGCTCCCGAGCTACCGAGGTGAGCCCGTGCCATGTTGCTGTCTCTCTCTCCGCCGGCCGGAGTGGCCGAGCGGTTCTAGGCGCTACAGACTGGAACCGCATGACCGCTACGGACGCAGGTTCGAATCCTGCCTCGGGCATGGATGTGTGTGATGTCCTTAGGTTAGTTAGGTTTAAGTATTTCTAAGTGTAGGGGACTGATGACCTCAGAAGTTAGGTCCCATAGTGCTCAGAGCCATTTGAACAATTTTTTTGTCTCTCTCGCGCCAGCCAATAACAAGTGACCACAGTCGCGGGCATACACACTCGCCGACTGCGCACCTGGCACAGAACACTGCAGCGTTCAAAGCGCTCCATACACTTACCGGCCAGCCGACACAGCTGCCACAGACGCTATTTCCATTCTTGTTTTCGAAAAGTATGTTTGCAGTGAATAGTGCTGTTCATATAAGATTCGAGTAGAAGTAGTGGAAGAAAATGAAAAATTAGTACATTCAGGTACAAAGGGGTGGCTGTAACCTTTTGGTGGACTGTCATGTATGGCCACAGTTGCTCAACTACGGGCCTCCTTCCTGCTCAGTCCACACCTTGCCAGATAGTTGATCTCGATCATTTCAAAAGATTTCGTCTCGTCCTGCAGGTTACTTGGCAAATCGCATGGTGCTGCATTTCCCCGAGCTGCTTGCCACCCATCGTTGCTCTTGCCTTCTCCTTAACAGTACCAAGCACACCATGTCTTATTTCCATGATTCACATCTGAAATGCACGCATTTTAACATTTATGAACTCACTTAGATTTATATGAAGATGGTATATGTTCTTTCGGACATGTCCGAAAGAACAGATACCGTCGGTAACCATACAACTTTCTTAGAATGAAATGATAATTAAATCAAGACCCTAAGCTGTCGACGTCGACAGGCGTTGAGATATATCAACGGGGACAGTTGAAAATGTGTGCCCCGATCGGGACTCGAACCTGGAATCTCCTGCTTACAGGGTAGACGCTCTATCCATCTGAGCCACCGAGGGCGATAGTGCAACTGCAGTGATTTATCCCTTGCACTCTTCCCGTGAGACCCACATTCCCAACTTAATGTCCACACACTACATTCGTAGTTCCCCTGATCATTACACTCATTACTCGCGGCAGACAATCTTATCGAGTCCCGTAAGAGTACGGGCAATACGTGTGCATCCAGCACAGAACAGGAAGGTCAATGGCCGGATAGCCTTAACTCTATGAAGATGGTATCTGACATGTCCGGACATGTCCGAAAGAACAGATACCATCTGCCATGTTAGCAGGAGATCCAGTGTTCGAGTCCCGGTCGGGGCACAAGTTTTCAACTGGTCCGTTGATGTATATCAACGTCTGTCGACACATTAGGGTCTTGATTTAACTTTCATTTTATTCTAAGAAAGCTGTCCCTGTCCGAAAGAACAGATACCATTGGTGACCACGCAGCTTCCTTAGAATGAAATGATAATTAAATGAAGGACTCAGTAGCATACAGAATATCAGCTTTGACAGCCCTAGTGTGGCTAACCTACAGAATCAAATGGTACGGACGATACAGAATAGGGGTAATGGCAAGCTTCAAAGGACTCTTTCAACGCGATGCCCCTGATAACACATTGCACTCTCTATCCAGCGCAGTTATCCAGGCATATGTTTGCTTAAGTAGTTTTACTGCAGCTCATTTATCATACTGGCGACAGCAGCAAATGAACAAACTAAACTTGAAGGAGACTGAGGAAAAACTGAATATTGGAGAATATATACCAGTCACTAAACAGTGCGCACGTCCAGCAGGCGCAGAGTTATCATCTTTTATGAGGCGCCTTCAGATAAATCGTTAGGTGTCTCGCAAAGCAGATTGTGGAAAAAGTTACTAAGAACTAATTTGGGAACTTCGAGTATGTTATGACACGTTTGTAAATTTGCCCAGCATTTTCTGCACTCCATAAATATTTTGAAAGAAGACAAAAGGGTTAGTTGATATACTGAAATGTGTGCTAAGGACTTGAAGCCACTTAGCATTGTATACGGTCTCTAAATTTAAGATGACCTTTGATTGAAATAGGAAAAAAGATATGGCTTAGTGGACGTTAAAAATTAAATCTGTGAGGAGGGGTCATGAGTCGTGCTTGGATCGTTCATATGGTAGAGCACTTGCCCGCGAAAGGAAAAGATCCCGATTTCGAGTCTCGGTCAGGCACACAGTTTTAATCTGCCAGAAAGTTTCATATCAGCGCACACTCCGCTGCAGAGTGATAATTTCATTCTGGAAATATCATAGCATATTGAAAGAGAAGGAGTTGGGTTTTGTTGTTGGCACCTGAAATTACACTAATCTCAACATGCGCCACGCTCTATACGGCTGGTCCGACAATAAAAGGCAGAGATCCTGATTTGTGGGAAATTATTTGTTCTTTATTTTCATAAAAAGTCAACTTTGCCGAAATTTACGTCGTTTCCGAGTTACACGCGAAAAAACGAACAAGTATCGCTTTTTGTCTTTTTTTTTTAATTTTTGAACCATTGCTTGGGCGGAATTTTGGTGCGCCTTTGAAAATTCGGTTTCATCACCCTCGAAAACATATAGAAAACTTGTCAAGAAAGTTCTACAAAACTTTCCTCTAACAATCACCTCTTGACTGGACCGCTTGGGAGACCACTGACGACTGCGGTAGGCCTAGGCAGTCAATGGGAGTCACCGTCGCTGTCGCCGTCGCCATCGGCGCGCCACAAAGCCACCGTCTCGTAGCCACCTCGTGCTCGCAAGCTGTTCCCGAGCAGCTAGCGCAGTAAATTTCCCTCCGCTCGTATCGCGTATATATGTATACGGCAGCGCTGGCGCAGACGTAATGCTCGCGGAACACGTGATCTCATTACGCGTGCGCAGAAGCCGCCACTGTAATGAGAGCGGCGCCTGTCTAGCGCGGTGCGCCTTCTTCCTTTACCGGCGACGGCCGGCCACTGCGTCTATCTCGGCCTCGTGTGCCTTCGCCGTTAAACTAGGCCCCTCTCCAGCGTCTCAAGGAATCAGTTGCTGCCTTTCTATATTGCAGGATAGCGATAGATTTACAAGTTAATTCCTACAGAAAAACAGCATCCAGCCTCTATTAACAATGTCATTTACTAAGAACAGCCGGCCGGTGTGGCCGAGCGGTTCTACGCGCCTCAGTCTGGAACCACGATACCGCTACGGTCGCAGGTTCGAATCCTGCCTCGGGCATGGATGTGTGTGATGTCCTTAGGTTAGTTGGGTTTAAGTAATTCTAAGTTCTAGGGGACTGATGACCTCAGATGTTAAGTCCCAGAGTGCTCAGAGCCATTTGAACCATTTATTAAGAACAAACACCATCGTTACCAGTTTCGAGGAGACGACACACATTCAAATTTCCGACTCACAATAGGTAGTCCCTTGCCCCATACGGCCAGCGGAGGTGCCCCTTCGTTTCACATTTGTAGTCGTCCAGTGCAGAAGTTTCCGTCTGAAGATGTATTGCGTCGAAATATTGAAGGTCCATCATGGATGCTCGTGACCTCTATTCTTGTGTGATCTTCGATACGCTATGACACACGCATCATCCACGGACTGTGATACAGCATTCAACTTGTGATGTCTTGCCATGTTAACTACACCACTGGCCATTACAGTTGCTACGCCATGAAGAAACGCAGATGTAACGGGTATTCATTCGACAAATACACTCCTCGAAATTGAAATAAGAACACCGTGAATTCATTGTCCCAGGAAGGGGAAACTTTATTGACACATTCCTGGGGTCAGATACATCACATGATCACACTGACAGAACCACAGGCACATAGACACAGGCAACAGAGCATGCACAATGTCGGCACTAGTACAGTGTATATCCACCTTTCGCAGCAATGCAGGCTGCTATTCTCCCATGGAGACGATCGTAGAGATGCTGGATGTAGTCCTGTGGAACGGCTTGCCATGCCATTTCCACCTGGCGCCTCAGTTGGACCAGCGTTCGTGCTGGACGTGCAGACCGCGTGAGACGACGCTTCATCCAGTCCCAAACATGCTCAATGGGGGACAGATCCGGAGATCTTGCTGGCCAGGGTAGTTGACTTACACCTTCTAGAGCACGTTGGGTGGCACGGGATACATGCGGACGTGCATTGTCCTGATGGAACAGCAAGTTCCCTTGCCGGTCTAGGAATGGTAGAACGATGGGTTCGATGACGGTTTGGATGTACTGTGCACTATTCAGTGTCCCCTCGACGATCACCAGTGGTGTACGGCCAGTGTAGGAGATCGCTCCCCACACCATGATGTCGGGTGTTGGCCCTGTGTGCCTCGGTCGTATGCAGTCCTGATTGTGGCGCTCACCTGCACGGCGCCAAACACGCATACGACCATCATTGGCACCAAGGCAGAAGCGACTCTCATCGCTGAAGACGTCACGTCTCCATTCGTCCCTCCATTCACGCCTGTCGCGACACCACTGGAGGCGGGCTGCACGATGTTGGGGCGTGAGCGGAAGACGGCCTAACGGTGTGCGGGACCGTAGCCCAGCTTCATGGAGACGGTTGCGAATGGTCCTCGCCGATACCCCAGGAGCAACAGTGTCCCTAATTTGCTGGGAAGTGGCGGTGCGGTCCCCTACGGCACTGCGTAGGATCCTACGGTCTTGGCGTGCATCCGTGCGTCGCTGCGGTCCGGTCCCAGGTCGACGGGCACGTGCACCTTCCGCCGACCACTGGCGACAACATCGATGTACTGTGGAGACCTCACGCCCCACGTGTTGAGCAATTCGGCGGTACGTCCACCCGGCCTCCCGCATGCCCACTATACGCCCTCGCTCAAAGTCTGTCAACTGCACATACGGTTCACGTCCACGCTGTCGCGGCATGCTACCAGTGTTAAAGACTGCGATGGAGCTCCGTATGCCACGGCAAACTGGCTGACACTGACGGCGGCGGTGCACAAATGCTGCGCAGCTAGCGCCATTCGACGGCCAACACCTCGGTTCCTGGTGTGTCCGCTGTGCCGTGCGTGTGATCGTTGCTTGTACAGCCCTCTCGCAGTGTCCGGAGCAAGTATGGTGGGTCTGACACACCGGTGTCAATGTGTTCTTTTTTCCATTTCCAGGAGTGTATATTATACTAGAACTGACATGTGATTACATTTTCACGCAGTTTGGGTGCACAGAGCCTGAGAAATCAGTACCCAGAACAACCACCTCTGGCCGTAATAACGGACGTGATACGCCTGGGCATTGAGTAAAACAGAGCTTGGTTGGCGTGTACAGGTACAGCTGCCCATGCAGCTTCAACACGATACCACAGTTCATCAACAGTAGTGACTGATGTATTGTGACGAGCCAGTTGCTCGGCCACCATTGACCAGACATTTTCAATTGGTGAGAGATCTGGACAATATGCTGCCCAAGGCAGCAGTCGAACATTTTCTGTATCCAGAAACGCCCGTACAGGATCTGCAACACGCGGTCGTGCATTATCCTGCTGAAATGTAGGGTTTCGCTGGGATCAAATGAAGGGTAGTGCCACGGGTCGTAACACATCTGAAATGTAACGTCCACTGTTCAAAGTGCCGTCAATGCGAACAAGAGGTGACCGAGACGTGTAACCAATGGCACCCCATACCATCACGCCATATGATACGCCAGTATGGCGATGACGAATACACGCTTCCAATGTGCGTTCACCGCGATGTCGCCAAACACGCATGCGATCATCATGATGCTGTAAACAGAACCTGGATTCATCCGAAAAAATGACGTTTTGCCATTCGTGCACCCAGGTTCGTCGTTGAGTACACCATCGCAAGCGCTCTGTCTCTGATGCAGCGTCAAGGGTAACCGCAGCCATGGTCTCCGAGCTGATAGTCCATTCTGCTGCAAACGTCGTCGAACTGTTCCTGCAGATGGTTGTTGTATTGCAAACGTCTCCATCTGTTGACTCAGGGATCGCGACGTGGCTGCACGATCCGTTACAGTCATGCGGATAAGATGCCTGTCATCTTGAATGCTAGTGATACGAGGACGTTGGGATCCAGCACGGCGTTCTGTATTACCCTCCTGAACCCACCGACTCCATATTCTGCTAACAGTCATTGTATATCCTCCAACGCGAGCAGCAATGTCGTGATACGATAACCGCAATCGCGATAGGCTACAATCCGACCTTTATCAAAGTCGGAAACGTGATGGTACGCATTTCTCCTCCTTACACGAGGCATCACAACAACGTTTCACCAGGCAACGCCGGTCAACTGCTGTTTGTGTATGAGAAATCAGTTGGAAACTTTTCTCATGTCAGCACGTTGTAGGTGTCGCCACCGGCGCCAACCTTGTGTCAATGCTCTGAAAAGCTAATCATTTGCGTATCACAACATGGCCAGTAGTGTATATATCCGAGTGTAATAGACTGCTCATAAGCATGTCTATACTCGCTATAGTAAGGGAAAGAAGTTAAGATGATGTTACGGCAGAACATGAGTTTGGTAGTAGGACTGAGAGGAGATTGAGTAATAAAGTTCTACAGTGATCTTTAGTTGGTAAAATCCAATATACTGTCCAAATATCACAAAAGGAGGAGTTACACTTGCGAGAGGTCTGGAGGCGCAGGATGATTCCAACGTGATTACATCATAATAAGGCAGAGATTCAGAAATCACATACTGCATTGTAAGGCCTACCGAGGAGCAGATATAGATTCAGACCGCACTTTAGTAATAATGAAGAGTAATCTGAAGTTTAAACCTTTGAACAATAGTGTTTTCTGCCTTAAATACCACTGCACTGCTCTGAAGTACCCGTGCCTTTCTCATGAAACCATCGAAGCTACTGACAGTCAATGATATTTAGCGGTACACCTGCCAAGTACTGTACTTCTACGAATCTAGTTCATTGTAGATTGTAGCTTTTATGGCCCTCAAATCAATCATCGGTGCGAAGATTATGCTAATTGATTGTAGGAGATTGTGATCTTTCTTGTGATCGTACTGCGGAGATCATTGACAGGGGAAGTACTGGGCTCTGGGGCAGTACGTATCTTTGATATAATTTTTTTTTAATTTTAGGCCCATTTTTTGTTTATAATTCTAATTTATTTTACCCGTTATGAGTTCAAGTAAGTTTCGAGATTAGTGATTGTGTCTGCCAAAAATGTGAAACTGCTTCTAAATATACCACATGAGTGATGAGTGAATGAAAACGGAACGCCTCGTGGTTAAAACAACTGGTTGATGTTTTTTGGCTTTTTCTTCTTGTAGCCGGCCGCGGTGGCCAAGCAGTTCTAGGCGCTTCAGTCCGGAACCGCGCGACTGCTACGGTCGCAGGTTCGAAACCTGCCTCGAGCATGGATGTGTGTAATATCCTTAGGTTAGTTAGGTTTAAGTAGTTCTAAGTTCTTAAATTATGTTCCAAAGTGAAAACAAGTCCGTAAAACAGTCCATTGTTTGTTTTTTGCCAGTTTCTTCTTTAATTAAGTGCTTCCTACTCGTGTGAAATAAAGGTTAATTTTGTGAATAACTTCAAAAATTATATTTTGTTGTTGTTGTTGCGACTCAAAGGGACAAGTGAATCGTCAGGGAGAATCAATACCGGAAGAAGTTAAATATCTAAGTGCGGAAGACTAATGATGTGCGTTTGAAATCATCTGAGGCTGTAGACAACATGATAACGAATACCACAGTAGAAAGTTAAATTGTATAAAAATGAGCTGCTTGAAAGCGTACTTGTAGAAGTTGGACAGACAAATATTGGTCAAGAAATGTAACTGCGAAGAAAACGTTGCCAACAGAACAAATATTTATACTTGTCGACGACAGAAAATAAGTAATTGGAGTCAATATCGAAGACATAGGGCATCCAGTAACAGAGTTGAACAGAGCTTTAGTAGACTTGCGATTGCGTAAGACAGAAGGGGCAGGTAGCAACCATTTTGAATTTCTAAAATCATTGGGGAAGTGACAATCAAACGACTACTCAAGTTTAGAATTTATGAAACTGGAGACATACCATCGCACTTTCGGAAAAATATAATGCACACAATTACGGAGACAGAAAGGGCAGATAACTGCGAAAACCATCACACAATCATCTTAATAGCTCAAGCAGCCAAGTTCCTGACAACCATCACATGCACAAGAACGGAAAAGGAAACCTCAAATGAAGATCAGCTAGGCTTCATGAATGGTTAAGACACCAGAGAGGAAGCTCTGTCATTGCACTTGCTAATGGAACCAAGAATTAAGGGAGCTCAAGACAAGTTCATAGGATTTTTTGACCTAGAAAAAGCATTCGACAATGTAAAGTGGTTCAAGATGTTATAAATTCTTAGCAAAATAGGCATAACCTACGGGGAAGAAAATAATTAACACGCGGCGTCATCCGGAACATCCGTTCGTAACTATACATGTCACTTCTATAAATGGAGCAACCCTTCCCGTTACTTCTGATCATTCATTTTCTTTGTTCAGGTATCTACATCCAAAATGAATCGTACATTGCTTAGAAAATCGATATATTTACATAAATTTTAAAATGTATTAGAATATTTCAGTATACTGCTGTTCTCCTAGTAACGACATAAAAAGTAAAACAGGAAATAATAACAGGGAAAAAAGTGAAATTACGTGTTAAGAAAAGATATTTATGAAATTACGTATTAAGAAAATAAATTTACATGCTTATCAAGCGCTCTGGGATGTAGTTCTATGCACATCAGGTACTCACAAGACATTACTTGCTCTTGCACTGTGTCCTATTGGTACAACACAGTTTTCGTAAGCACAGCTGTGTGCTACAATAAACTACAAATTGTGTCTGTAGCTACAAGCTAAATATTTAGGGTTTTCGCCTGTTTTAGCAGCTGCTTCGGTTTGTTAGCCCTTGGATCACTTAGGCATTGCTCAGGAATTACAGGAACTGTGTGGCCGTGGTTCATGTCCTCCATTCTGGCATTTTCAATCATCTTCCCCCTTACAGCACTTTAGAAAGTGGTAGGAGCTGACCTTCAGGATCTCAGGAAGTAGTTCCAGTTCCTCACATGGACTCATCATCACTTTCCGATGCACGTCGTTGTTAGATGTCTTGCCTTTCTGCCACTTGATACAATGATGTCCTGCTTCTTTGCTAGGTATGGGGACTACCTAGATTCATATTCTCCTGGACAGTATACTGAGTTGGTTCCTCGGATCCTCATTCCCAGCTCCTGCCCTTCACTACGGCATCATACCTGTCGGCAAGTTCGAAGTTGCTGATTTTTTCAGATTCACACGTGTCTGTGGTACTGTGGCGACTTTTTAGTAAATACATCACATATGATGTTATTCAGTCTGTCTTTTGAGATAGTGTCTTGAAAATAAGTTATGAGATGAATGTCAACAAAAGTGAAAGAGGGAAACGGAATGTAGTCGAATAATATCGACCTATGCTGATGGATTAGATTAGATAATGAGACACTGATAGCAGTAGAGAATTATTGTTATTTGGGTGGCATAGTAACTCATGATGGTCGGAGTAGAGAGTACATAAAATTCAGATTGCCAATAGCAAGAAAAGTGTTTCTGTAAACGAGGAAACTATTAACACGCAAAGTGTTAGGCTTCCCTGAGTATTTGTCTGGGGTGTAGCCTTTGCGAAAGTGAAGTGGACGATGAATAGATCAGACAAGAATGGAATAGAATAGAAGCTTTCGAAATGCGATGCTCTAGAAGAATGCTGAATATTACATGAGTAAATCGGGTAACTAATGAGAAGGTACCGATTCGAACACCGTAAAAGAGAAGTTTATGATACAATTTGATTAAAAAATAGGATCGATTGATACGACATATCCTGTGCCAATTTGGTGATGGAGGAAAATATGAGAGGTGAAAATTATAGTGGAAGATCAATGCTTGGCTACAGTAGGTGGGTTCGAATGGCCGTAGGTTGCAGTAGTACCGGAGAGTCGAAGAAGCTTGCACGGGACTAACTACCGTGGAGAGTTGTATCAAACTAGTCTTAGTTTTGAAAACCACAACAACAAAATTAGGGAGGAACGGGTAAGTTCTCCTCTGTGTTGCAACCGTATTCCACGTTTCCTGCCACTACCTACCTGTCTCACTATGTAGTCTTCCTAAAGAAATTAAAATTAATGTAAAACCAGAGGAACAGGGAGACGGAGACATTTAAGCAGGCAATTGATAAGGGAATGGCGTTTGCTGACCTGATTGATGGCAAGATGTACGAGAGGCCTGAAAATGTTAAGTAAGCGCAGAAAGTTGAGCTGTGTTTATGAAAACGAGTAACGTAGTTTGTTGGACAGATCAGTGGTTCGGTTCGTGAGAGAGGCACAAAAAGTTGTAGTAGAGGAATTAATAAATTACCTGTTTGTAAAGTAAGTACAGATAATTGAAGGTCGGGCTGTAATGTTTAAAAGTTACAAAATACTTTCATGGAGTGCTACACTTATTCAGAGAAACATTGTTATGGTTTGGAAGATGCTTTACACAAATGTATTTTGGAATATATAGGTATTGACAGTACGAGGGCATAGTACGGCTAGTCCCTTGTGGTTAACAAGCAATAAAATATCGTCCCATTGCTTAAATATAAACAGCATGTGCGATTTTCCGAGTGTGAATGGTGTCTGTCATCATTGAATCCCCGTACCGTTCGAGCATCACATCATAAACAGTTGAACACGTATTCTATTTCCAGAAACTTAATGTTACAGCGATCCATCAGTCACTTAGTTTCATCAATAATTTTAACGACATTTTTCGTAACATTAATTGAAGAGAATCTGAAATTGCAACGTCATTCGTCATCTCCATTCATCACGAGTTAGGCGCAACTTTCTTACATACGTCTTTGATCACTGAAAATATAAGTAACAGAAATGAATCAAAAATAAACTGAGTCACGTGCACATTAATAGTGTAACAAGCATTAATATTTTGAACCAATACACGCCTTAAATACTTTCTTGACATATTTAATGAAACAAATCACTGAACAACTCTCAAAGACGATGTCTCTTGAATAGTTGTTCTTTTTATTTTCTGGTCCGTAGCACTAACACTTCATCGATGTAGGTACACTTGGCACATGGAGCAAGTCATCGATTTTACTCTGTGGGCACGTAAGCAGATACACATCACACACGCTAGGTTCAATATTTTTTGTTTGAGACATATCGTCCCAGAATGAAAACAAAAATAATGCCTGTATCCAACATTCCAAACCAGGATTTTAAAAAAGAAAACAAAAATGGGGAATATTGTCCCACAAATAAATTCCGACCAAGGTTTTTGGGATGTTTTTATTGTTCTTATTCGTGTCTACTCCCAACCAGGAAGACCTCTGCCCCACAACCAGTTTTCCCGGCAATCGGCTGACAGAATCTCGACTGTATACAGTACTGTAACATTAATGTGACTACCTGTCAGAAGCCTGAATTACCACCTTTTACAGCGCAGACGCGCCCGAAGGGAGTCAATGAGGTTTTTGAAGATATCGACAGTGATCTGGGTCCATCTCGACTCCACTGCCATAGCCAGCTACTCTAGGTTTCACGGTTGAGTATCCATGAAGCGAACAGCCCGAGTGAGATGGTCCCAAAAATTCTTGATTGGGTTTAAATCCGGTGAGTTTAGGGCCAGGCTGCCTGGTGCTCTTCGATCCACGCACGTACAGTGTGAGCTGGATGACACCTTGTTTTGTCCTGGTGTTACACTACTGGCCATTAAAATTGCTACACCAAGAAGAAATGCAGATGATAAACGGGTATTCATTGTACAAATATATTATACTAGAACTGAAATGTGATTACGTTTTCAGGCAATTTGGATGCATAGATCCTGAAAAAACAGTACCCAGAACAACCACCTCTGGCCGGAATAACGGCCTTGATACGCCTGGGCATTGAGTCAAACAGAGCTTGGCTGGCGTGTACAGGTACAGCTGCCATGCAACTTCAACACGATACCACAGATCATCAAGAGTAGTGACTGGCGTATTGTGACGAGCCAGTTGCTCGGCCACCATTGAACAGACGATTTGAATTGGTGAGAGATCTGGAGAATGTGCTGGACACGGCAGCAGTCGAACATTTTCTGTATCCAGAAAGGCCCGTACAGGACCTGCAACATGCGGTCGTGCATTATCCTGCTGAAATGTAGGGTTTCGCAGGGATCGAATGAAGGGTAGGGCCACGGGTCGTAACACATCTGAAATGTAACGCCCACTGTTCAAAGTTTCGTCAATGCGAACAAGAGGTGACCGAGACATGTAACCAATGGCACCCCATACCATCACGCCGGGTGATACGCCAGTATGGCGATGACGAATACACGCTTCCCATGTGCGTTCACCACGATGTCGCCAAACACGAATGCGAACATCATGATGCTGTAAACAGAACCTGAATTCATCCGAAAAAATGACGTTTTGCCATTCGTGCACCCAGGTTCGTACACCATCGCAGGCGCTCCTGTCTGTGATGCGGCGTCAAGGGTAACCGCAGCCATGGTCTCCGAGCTGATAGTCCATGCTGCTGCAAACGTCGTCGAACTGTTCGTGCAGATGATTGTTGTCTTGCAAATGTCCTCATATGTTCACTCAGGGATCGAGACGTTGCTGCACGATCCGTTACAGGCATGCGGATAAGATGCCTGTCATCTCGACTGCCAGTGATACGAGGCCGTTGGGATCCAGCACGGCGTTCCGTATTACCCTCCTGAACCCACCGATTCCATATTCTGCTAACAGTCATCGGATCTCGACTAACGCGAGCAGCAATGTCGCGATACGATAAACCGCAATCGCGATAGGCCTACACTCCGACCTTTATCAAAGTCGGAAACGTAATGGTACGGATTTCTCCTCCTTACACGAGGTTTCACAACAACGTTTCACTAGTCAACGCCGGTCAACTGCTATTTGTGTATGAGAAATCGGTTGGAAACTTTCCTCATGTCAGCACGATTTAGGTGTCACCACCGGCGCCAACCTTGTGTGAATGGTCTGAAAAGCTAATTATTTGCATATCAAAGCATCTTCCTCCTGTCGGTTAAATTTCGCGTCTGTAGCACGTCATCTTCGTCGTGTAGCAATTTTAATGGCCAGTAGTGCAGATACCGTCGTCTAGATGAAAAACAAACAGCATGCAGGGGTGTCCTAGGATAGATGCATACATGTGTTGATTCATTGTGCCTTCCATAATGATGAGATCACCCAGGGAATGCCAAGAAAACACTTGTTTGGCCATAACGCTCCCTCCTCCGGACTGGAACCTTGCGACAATGGCTGCAGGGACGTACGCAGCTACGGCCATCTGTCACATGGACTGTAAAACATTATGCGTATGAGAAAGCTACCTGTCGCCTCTCAGTGGACGTACAGTTGTACTGGCAAGCAAATTCCAGCCTTCATCACCGCTCAACAGCGGTCAGCATGGTTGCATAAATCAGGTGCCTCCTACGGAGGCCCATATACTGCAACGCTGGCTGAGCGGTCATTGAGGAGGCACCATTGGTAGTCCCTTGGTTTACCTGGGCAGCCATATGCTCGACAGCTGCATGTCTGTTCACCCTTACACACCAACGTCAGCCCACCCATACACACCACCGCCAGCCGTCATTCACCTGTGTCATCTACCGCTCGACATGCACCACAGTTGCCTCGCAGTCGATTTTGTATAGCATTTTGCCATGCACGGTATACTTCATGTACAGTGGCTCGCGACAGATTACAGTCTTAGCCATTTCAGAAAATCTTCCATCGTTGTCCTAAACGCTGATGCTCATCCCCTTTTGGACACCAAATAAATCGCTCCGTTTGCGCATTACGACACCGACTGCACCGATTCCCAACCCCCCGGCGTGTTTTGCATATCCTCCACTTGATAGTGCTGCTTCCTGCTGTCTTATTACACATCGAAGTCATACACAGGAGGTGGTCACATTAATGTGGCTGGACTGTTTATAATGGGCAGGATTTTTCAGTGGAGAAAGAAAGCTGAAAACTAAATAAATAAAATTTAGTGTGTGGTGTCACCGCCAGACACCACACTTGCTAGGGTGTAGCCTTTAAATCGGCCGCGGTCCGTTAGTATACGTCGGACCCGCGTGTCGCCACTATCAGTGATTGCAGACCGAGCGCCACCACGCGGCAGGTCTAGTCTAGAGAGAGACTTCCTAGCACTCGCCCCAGTGGTACAGCCAACTTTGCTAGCGATGGTTCACTGCCTACATACGCTCTCCTTTGCAGAGACGACAGTTCAGCATACCCTTCAGCTATGTCATTTGCTACGACCTAACAAGGCGCCATATTCAGTTACTGCAACTAATTATTTCAAGACTGTATTCTGAACAAATAATATTGTGAATCATGTACCGTCAAGAGCGACGTTCATCATTAATGGATTAAAGTTAAGTATCAAACTAGCTACGTCCGCTTCCTGAATTCTAATTCTTTGTCATGTTCCAGACCTAACGTCAGTATAGTTCTTCCCTCCTCACGACAGCCTGCGTGAGCTAAAACGCGTGCATTTCGGCCTCCCCTCGTAACACGGCGTTGGCTCTTCTGCCAATACAACATAGTACATGTCTGTCATTGCTTATATCCAAGTCAGGAGTATTGCCTGTATGTGGGCACCTGACAGTTCCGTAACGATATCATTTTTGTCGACAGCAAAAAACTTATTTAAGATGTGTAACGAGAAACTAGAAAATTTTACAGGCATTCATATGTGTGTTTGAAATTCATTGTTTACACCGAAGTAATGATGAACGGCGAGAAAACAATGTACTCAGTTTTGTAGTTGTTGTGGTCTTCAGTCCAAAGACTGGTTTGATGCAGCTCTCCGTGCTACTCTATTCATCGGCAAGCCTCTCCGAATAACAGCTGCAACTTCCATCCTTCTGAATCGGCTTACTGTATTTATCTCTTGGTCTCCCTATACGATTTTTACCTTCAAAACTGAAATGGTGATCCTTTGATGTCTCAGAATGTGTCTTAGCAACTAATCACTTCCTCTTATCAGGTTGGCAGGCCCTTGTGGCAGAGCGGTTCTAGGCGCTTCAGTCCGGAACCGCGCTGCTGCTACGATCGAAGGTTCGAATCCTATCTCGGACATGGATGTGTGTGATGTCCTTAGGTTAAGTTAGGTTTAAGTAGTTCTAAGTCTAGGGGACTGATGATCTCAGATGTTAAGTCCCATACTGCTTAGAGCCATTTGAACCATTTGAACTAATCAGGTTGTGCCACAACTTTCTTTTCTCCCCAATTCTGTTCACCACCCCCTCATTACTTACGTGATCTATCCATCTATTCTTCAGCATTCTTCTGTAGCACCACTTTTCAAAAGCTTCTATCTTCTTCTTGTCTAAACTGTTTATCGTCCATGTTTCACCTACAAACATGGCTACACCCCATACAAATAATTCCATAATCGACGTCCTAACACTTAAAACTATATTCGGTAATAGCAAATTTCTTTTCTTCGGAAGCGCTTTTCTTGCCATTGCCAGTCTACATTTTATATCCTCTCTACTTCGGCCATCATGACCTATTTTACTGCCCAAATAGCAAAACTCATTTACTAATTTACGTGTCTCGTTTCCTAATCTAATACCCGCAGCAACACCTGATTTAATTCGACTACATTCCATTAGTCCTGTTTTGCTTTCGTTGGCTAAAATGGCTCTGAGCACTATGCGACTTAACTTCTGAGGTCATCAGTCGCCTAGAACTTAGAACTAATTAAACCTAACTAACCTAAGGACATCACACACATCCATGCCCGAGGCAGGATTCAAACCTGCGACCGTAGCGGTCGCCCGGCTCCAGACTGTAGCGCCCAGAACCGCACGGCCACTCCGGCCGGCTTTGCTTTTGTTGATGTTCATTTGTACCCACCTTTCAGGACACTCCTGTGCGGCTGGTCCTGGCGGAGGTTCGAGTCCTCCCTCGGGCATGAGTGTGTGTGTTTGTCCTTAGGATAATTTAAGTTAAGTGGTGTGTAAGCTTAGAGACTTCAAAATGGGTCTGAGCACTATGGGACTCAACAGCTGAGGTCATCAGTCCCCTAGAACGTAGAACTACTTAAACCTAACTAACCTAAGGACATCACATACATCCATGCCCGAGGCAAGATTCAAACCTGCGACCGTAGTAGTCACGCGGTTCCGGACTGAAGCGCCTAGAACCGCTCGGCCACCGCGGCCGGCGCTTAGGGACTGATGGATGACCTTAGCAGTTAAGTCCCATAAGATTTCACACACATTTTTTTTCAGGACATTGACCATTCTGTACAAATTTACTCAATAGTAGGACCTAAAGCAAGATTAATACCGTTATCGGTTCTCAAATTCTAGACTGCAATTGCTGAACCGTTTACCGTCTCGATTTTTCATTTGTTCTTATTTGTGTACAAGTAGACCTATATTGCGCTCTACTAAAATAGCTTGATTTTCTATCGATGTCTTCCAGCACGTCTTAGACGCGCTGGTTTGTGCCGATCAAGTATTTTCCATTTCCCGCCCTGTGTGCACGCTCCTCCCAACCTTCTCCGCTTCGCCCCGTCAGCCGCCGCTGAATCGCCGGCAGCGCGCTCGCCGCGCACTTTGCGCGCTGTCCTACTGCGGGTGTAGCCGCGCGCCGGCGACCGACTACACGACGGCGCTGTCCGGACAAACAATGCCGGGCCTTTATACAAATTCGAAGCTGGAATTCGGCCGTTTAAAATACGAGCCTTGTTGGCTGCCAGGGTCGGCAGCCACCACGAATAATTCGTGTTCGTAATTTATGGCGGCGGCCGGGCATCAAGTTGGAGTGTCGCCACTCGGCCCGCGCCAGCGCCAGCTGCGGCCAGTTTCTCATGGGGCCGGCCGGCTGGGCCCTGTCTGCCGCTCGCCTGCCCGCTTGCCCGCCTGTGCTATATTGTTTCAGGGCCGCCTCGGCGCTTCCCACGCAGCACAGTGGCTGCCCGATCCTTGCCTAAAAAAAACCGGTGGCAATGAGTCGCCGACGCGATACCAACGCGCTCTGCCTGCCCATTGTCGGGATTTTAGGCATTATTCTTATTTAAAATGTCTTCCCCAAAATGCATATTAACAACTAGAGGAATTATCATCTTTAGTGGTGGGACCTTTGGCAAGACATGAATGTTCAGATCATTACGAGGGAAACACTTCGCCCATGTCTGCATCTGTATCTATACTCCACAAGTTACCTTATGGTACTTGCTGTGGATGGTTGTGCGCCACTGTCACTTCTGCACTTTCCCGTCCCTGTCGGAAATGGTGTACGAGAAGCGCGATTGTTGGTAACTGAAGTTAAAATCCACTGAGTTGTTAGGCCGCGTCATATTTCTTCACAGAATCGACGTTTCGACCCCTTTTGGGATCTTCTTCAGAATTTGTTAGTGTCCACTGTAGATTGGGCACTATTAGAGACGAGTGTCGCCTTCTCTTATAAATGGCCGTATTCCCGCTCTCGTGCTGGAGAAGTGGGATTATTAGTAAAAAAATCTTGGGCCTCAATTGGTGGCCATTATCGATGTATAGTAAGAGTAGTTTTCCCGTGCTAATGCCGAAGAAGGGCGTTATTGGCTACTACACCTCGGGCAATCGTTGATGGACCAACGCTATTGCTTGGAAAGGAATTTTTTCCTGAACTTATGCTGGAGAAGAGTTATTGATTAAAATTCCTCCTGCTGTTATTGGTGGGCTTATTATTGTCCCCAAAGATGGCGTCCGGGGCGTTGTTATTAAACCTCCAGATGAGATCAAATCTCATGTTGATCCAAAGCAATACGACCACTCATAAACACGACTGTAAAAGCTATCCTGGTAGCATTGTGAGCACGTAGGGACATGTAAGGGGCGATGAAAAAGCTTCCGGATGAGGACGTTGTTGCAGCGTGTATGCCATTAGCGCCACTCCGTTCTGGATACATAGGTTTAAATACCGACATAAAGGCAAGGGATTAGTGTGGCATTCGTGTTTGCGGCAAATGCGGAAACGTGAAGTATGACGAAGTTACCATAAAATGTGTCCCGACAGGACTAACGTTCTGTTATTTTCTTGGCTGCTGTGGGACAAACACCGGTAGACACCCATCGGAGACTGAATAATATGTATGAGGCAAGATATCTGTCGAAAATCATGGTCGTGGAATCGTGCTTCAAGGGGTGCTGCTGTTTCACTATAACGCATGCCTCCGTATCGCAGATTTCGCAATTAGGAGTTAAACGAACTCAAGTGGAAGACGCTCGACACCTGCCCTATAGCTACGATCTTTCCCCATGCGGTTATCACCCCTTCAGTCCCTTAAGAAAAGGCCTAGCAGGCTCGACGATTCCTGTCCAACGAGGATGTGTAGCAAGTGGTTACGGACTTCTTCACGCAGTAGGGTATGGTGTTGTACCAAACCGATGGCTTCAACCTGATCCGAAGGCGGGATGATTGCCTCAACGCTCATTGCAATGTTCGTGATTATCAAACTGAAACTTTTTGATCGCCCCTTATAAATAAACGGAGTAGAGGCGAATTGTAAATGGTTCTACCGACGAAACAGGTAAAAAATGAGGAAATTTATCCTCATAAGGGACTTTGATATAGGGTAGACTGTTGTGGCCCAGCATCTAGGAACGAGCATCTTGGAAACGGGGAAGCTAGTAGGCTGTTCGCATGCTACTGACCTTCCCATCCGTCGGACGTGAAGAACGGCGAAATCATAAGCAGCACTCAAGCTTTTGGACTTCCAAACCTCATCCCATAAGGTGGATTTCAGAGACTTTTCAGTTCTGTAAATCAGGTAGCGATATGTGGCTGAGTACAATGATACTGCAGGAAAAAGTGCTTTGGACCATACGTTTTAGTTCACACTGTTGAACACGTGGCTCTGCAGCAAACGACCACTACATGTTACGAGATGCCCAGGGTATGGTAATGTAGGAATTACCTGTGACACTCTACACAGAACCACGCTTGAGAAATACTACTGTAATCTGTGCACAATAGACTATATAAATGCGAATTAATAAACTTGGCAAATTTGTGATAAAACAATAAATAACATGAAATATTCCACAAGAAAAGACTACAGTTTGTTATGTGATCAAGCTATACTAATTTTTAGGAAATGACAGGTTATTCGTTATGACAACGACTTTACTGAGTAAATAGTGGATGTAATTTGACATTTAATCATATAAACAAAAAAGTATATATGGAGTTGAAATACCTATATATATCAAAATCATTTAAGTACTAATGATGTTTACAAAGCTGGCATGAACGGATGGAACTCTTTGTACGACGCCTTCCCTTTTTTGAGTATCAGTGTTCACGCTATCAGATTGTTTTTGTATTGAACAACAATAAGTGCGAACCACTAAATTGTGAGAATATGGTACATGCCTTAACTAAAATTCTTCCACTGCAGTTCGAAGAACGTTTTGTGAGAGGTGACAAAACACCTGTAAGATTCCCAACTTGCCGGTCTGCAAAGATGCTCAGTATACACAGCTGCATATCGTGAGTAGCCCAGTGCTCGCCGCCGCTAATATGGACTTGTGCCACTAGCACGCCCCTGAACGGACTCGAACGATGCACTTCCCCACCTTCGTCACTCCCCGTGCGACAGCTACTACTTCGATTCTCTCTCCACGCCCTCCTCGGACCAACTCTCCAGATCGGCATCCCTGAACAAACTCCCTCCATAGTTCTACCTAAATAGAACCTACTCCCCCAAAATATGCTCTACATAGGGCACCTAGGAAAACACACATTACCAATTGACACGCGTGCGCTCTCTCTACATGAGAGGCATAAACGTCTTACGACGGACAGCCTAGCTCCACGAGACTGGCAAATCACCTGCCTCAATAGAATGGCTTGCCGTCAAACATTATATGCGCTCACGGTAAGTCTTCTAACGTTACCGTCTGATTTCCAATCACGACCCATATTTTTTGCACGTGTGCAAAATCGCTTGGCTTGGTAAAGTAAAGAGCACTAAAAATACACTGGGTGTGCAGGTGACACTGTCCGGGCATCCAGCAGCGCGTGGTTATTTCAGACTCTGACGAGAAACGTTTCTCCCAAAAAAAGTCCCTCTCTCTGTCCATCTGCTCATCTGCTCCTCCCACTCTCTCTGCCCATCTGCTCATCCCCACTCTCTCTGTCCATCTTGTCCTTCCCTCTTCTGTCAATTTGCTCCTTCTACCTATGTCAGTCTTCTTGTCCCCTTTTACCTCCTCCTCTGTTCATCTCCTTCTCCCCTTGTCTCTGTCCATCTCCTCTTCCCCCTCTCTGTTAACTTCCTCCTCCCCTCTTTCTATGGTCGGCCATATTTCCCCTTTCCCTGTTTATTTCCTCCTCCTCAAACTCTCTGCTTATCTCTTCCTCTTTCAGACCATCCCCACTTCCCCCTCTTTCCTTTCTCTATCCACTTCCTCCAGCCCCTCTCTCTATCCTTCACCTCCTCTTCGCTTTCTATGTCCTTTCCACCCTTCCCTCGCGTCAGTGTGTCCATCTCCTCCTGCCATGCACTGCATCGATGTCGTCCTTCCATCTCACCGTGTGCCCATTTTCTCCTCCTCCTCTCTGTATGTCCATCTCTTCCTCCCTCCTTCACTCTCTACGTAGTCACCCTAACCACAGTAGAAGACAGGTGTTTTTTACCCCCTCCTCCCGCCCCCTCACACCATTCCTTCCCACCCACAATCTGGTAGTTCTACGGGATCTACTAATCAGTGAAAAACTTCAGCAGTACACAGCTTACCTGAAGAAATTCGTGGACATTTAACCGTACTGAGGCCTTTAACGATGCTAGAACCTGTTTTGTAAGGTATTAGTGTAATGGCTCTTAGGATGGCTAATTATTTTGGCTGGCGTGCTTATATAAAAATTGGCAACTCATGTTGCTAAGCTGGCAAATTTGTTGATAAGAACCGTGACTTTATGGAAAATAAAATTGAGCATCTGTTATATGACGAACAGTTTGGCTTTGTGAAAGGTAAAGGAGATAGCGAGGTAGTCCTGTTGTTCCACCTGATAATAGAAGAGACTGAAGAAAAATTAAAAGACGTTCATTGGATCTGACGACCTGGAAAAAACGTTCGACAATGTAGAATGGCGCAAGATGTTCGAAGCTCTGAGGATAATGCGGGTAAGCTATAGGGTGACACAGGAAATATACTATATGTAAAAGAGCCAAGAGGGAACAATAAGAGCGGACGATCAAGAATGAAGTGATGCGATTAGAAAGGGTTTTAGACAGGGATTCTGAGTAAAATGGGAGTGACCTACAGGGAATGATGGGTAATGTTCAATATGCACAACCATCAGGGGACAATATAAAGCGTTCTGATTAAAACGATGTAAGACAGGGATGCAGACATTCGCCTCTGCTGTACAGTTCACGAACCTGCAAACCTATAAAGGAGCCGCCTCTGCCAGAGGTATGGCTCTCACGTTTAGTGGCGTCAGGATCGTCAGTGTTTATGAGTCATCTGTTTCGGGTCTCCACCTTCTTCTCAGAGACAGTCACGCCTCTCTTCCTGGGTCGGCAGGATGCACTGATCATTGGAGGCGATGTCAACTGCACCGAGGCACCCAAAGACCAACTACCACGTCACTCTCCGTGCGCGGTGCTACCGGCAATTCTCCAGCACCTCAGCGTAGTGGATTCTTGGGAGCATGTTAATGGCGATTGTCCGGGGTTTACACATTTCAACAGCCACTCTTCCAACCGACTCGATCGTGTTTACATCTCCTGCGATATTGTCAGTGGGGTGCAGGCTGCTGAAGTCTGGCCAATTGTGTTCTCTGACCATGACGCATATACCTTCGCCATCAATCTTTGCTGCCAAAGGGTGTGGCGCGGCCGTGGACCATGGAAACTGAACACGATCCACCTTACTTCACCCGACTGATGACAACCCATCGAGACCACGTGGGCAACTTGTCGTCGACGCAGTGATGCCTATCAGTCTGCCCTGTCATGGTGGGTCGTCTGTGCAAAGCCTGCCCTCCGCAAGGGCTTGATTGGTTACGCAAGGAAGGTTGCAGCGTGGTGCGACGCACTCAGGAATTCTGTTTCACCATTCTTCGGGTATCTATTCTGATACAATATTCACCAGAGCGCCGGGCGATGGCGAATCGTGCCAAGGCACAGATCACATCCCTCTCTCGTCTCCACCTTGAAGGAGCTATGGTCATTGCATGAGCGTCTATCTATGTATCATGTCACAGCGGAACGACGCCACAATTGGAGGAATATGATTAATAATGATGGGCAACATCTTGATACCCAACGGGATATCGGGTCTGCCCTCCATGCACATTGTGTTACGCTGGACTCTGAACGTCACCGCCCTGCCAAGATTACGGCGGTCTCCAGACTCTCTTTTGGCTCAGTTCCCAGGGATGCGACGATGGATTTGATTGCTAGCGTCACTGAGAACGAAATCCATGACGCTCTTCAAAAAAATTGGTTCAAATGGCTCTGAGCACTATGGGACTTAACATCTGAGGTCATCAGTCCCCTACAACATAGAACTACTTAAACCTAACTAACCTAAGGACATCACACACACCGATGCCCGAGGCAGGATTCGAACCTGCGACCGTAAAGTTCGCGCGGTTCTAGACTGTAGCGCCTAGAACCGCTTGGCCATCCCGGCCGGCCATGACGCTCTCCAGGCGAGTTCTACGAACAGGTCGCGTGGAACTGACGGTCTCCCACTGGAGTTTTATCGGACACTTCGTCCCTTCTGACGCGAGTGTGGTTGGAAATATGTCAGGACCTTATGTCACATTTCGTGCCGATTCCAGACGGTTTCCTCGATGGTTTCCCCACTCCTCTCCACAAGCTCCGGCGTACCTCACGGATATGCGATTACCGTTCCTTGACGTTACGCAACAGCCATACAAAGATCTTTACCGGCTGTTGGCTGTGCGGCTTAAACAGACAGCACGGTATGTGGTTTCCCCTGACTAAACTTCTCTGGGAGGTGCCAATAACATCCGCAGTGCCCTCTGCCGCTATCGCGACATAATCGCTCATGCTCACGCTCGTCGTGTGCTTGGACTTTTGGCAGCTCTTCAGCCAGGCGTTCGACCGTGTCGATCACGACTACCTAGAAGGGTGCTCAACAAATGGACTACCCTGATACTACCATCGACGTCGTAATGCGTCTCCTTGGTGGAGCTACGTCTCGTGACTCTACAATGGCCGCCTTACTCCTCCCATCTCGATCCGTCGATCAGTGCGTCAAGGATGTCCGCTCTCTGCACTGTTGTATGCATTCGCCATGAAACCGCCGCTATGCGGCCTCCGTCAACGCCTCTCTGTGATGTCTCCGGTGACCGAGTATTCAGCTGCACTGTTTATGCAGACGATCTCATCATCGTTCTCCGTAGCGGTGGTGAAGTCAGGGAGTCACTGGCATGGGTTATCACCTACAGCGAAGATTCTCGTAGCGGCCTTAACGTCTGCAAATCTAGCGCCGTGGCTGTAGGTGCGGCACTTCCTGCGAACAGTGATGCTCCGTTGCGTGCAGGTGATACTCTCCGACGCTTAGCACTCTTTAACAAGAGATCTGCGGTGGACAATTGCCCTCAACTGGCCACGTCTACTTTCCCAACTAAGAGCTGGCCTCTTAGATCACCGTTTACGAGCAATCGATCTTCTGCAGCGGACACAATACGTTAATGTATAGGTGGCGTCACGTATCCCCCACATGGCTCAGACACTTCCTGTTCTGTCATCCATGGCACGCCGCATGCTGTCGGCATTGGGTCTGTTTGCTCGCCACGGCTTGCTGTTCAAGATAAGAGACCCTCACCCTAGAGCGGTGTAGGGGCTGTTTAGGTCTGCATCATGTGCCTGACAGAGCGGTAGCCCTTTTCATTGGCTCTCACATGACGTTGTGGCACCGTAGTCCTACGTGCCTTACCAGTCTATTGCTGGAAGCCCTTGCACCACACTCTCTGTCTCAACACCTATCCAGCTTTCGGAAGTCCCGCGTCGCTTCTTTTGCTTCCGCCACTTTTTCCTTGAACTGAGCTACGTACGTACTGTGATACTGCCAGCGCAATTGACATCCACGAAGGCGATCTTCAGCAGCATAGGTCACTGAATGTAGTCGACTGGCCCGCCGTTTGGCGATCGATGTGCGCTCCTTATATTGATACTGACGTCCAGTCTGCACGGTACCTTATTGTCAATGGGAAGCAAGAATGTCGGTCACGCCTTCACAGGATTCACCTCACAGATATCTCGTTGTGTGTCGATTGCTATGTTATGGACACAGACAAGCGCCATCTGGTGTGCAGATCAGCGAGATGTCTGGTTCTTGGTGTGACAGATGTAGTCCCTAATTACCCGTACGACTCCTCATCAGATACCTACTCAACTGCTCCTCTTTCCGAACGCGGGATACTTCCCGCAACCGAAAACGAACTCCGTGAAGTGGATTTGTGGACACGCAGCACCCTACTTGCTTGCTGATGGCGAGAAAAGTATCCTTGACTTTTGGCAGTTCCTTAATGAACGGCATTGTGCTGTTCTCCGCAATCCAAAATACAGACCATTTTTCTCCAGTTTTTTTTCAGTGGCTTCCTTAACCCATCCCAGAGCTGGGGTGTTCCTGTCATGAAGAGTTGATGCCCGCCTCTTCCACACTTTTTTTTCGGTCATCGGTCTTCTGACTGGTTTGATGCGTCCCGCCACGAATTCCTTTCCTGTGCTAACATCTCAGAGTAGCACTTACAACCTACGTCCTCAATTATTTGCTGGATGTATTCCAATCTCTGTCTCCCTCTACAGTTTTTGTCCAGTACAACTCCCTCTAATACCATGTAAGTCATTCCCTCATGTCTTAACAGATGTCCTATCATCCTGTCCCTTCTCCTTATCGGTGGTTTCCACGTGTTCCTTTCCTCTCCGATTCTGCTCAGAACCTCCTCATTCCTTACCTCATCAGTGCACCTAATTTTCTACATTCGTCTGTAGCACCACATCTCAAATGCTTCGATTTAATTCTGTTCCGGTTTTCCCACAGTCCATGTTCCACTACCATACAATTCTGTACTCCAGAAGCACATTTTCAGAAATTTCTTCCTCAACTAATTCTGACCCTGCAGTCTAGAACACCAAGAACCTGTGTTTTCCAGAAAGGTGGCATCATTGTATTGAGAGAAGCAATATGAATATCGTTTGCAGTTATGAATGCCTCATTTCATGGCCACAATGTTACCGAGAGGGAACGATCAGCAGATTTGTGTATGTCTGGACGGATGTTCCAAAACTAGCTTGCTTTGTCATTCTCTGTTTCCTCGCACTTTACCCTCGTCGTCTGCTGCGGGGGCCGAGTAGCGCAGGGGCGGAAGTGGCGACGGCAGAGGCAGAGTGTGGTGTCTCACGTCTGCTGGGAGATCTCAGCCTTTAGCGCGACAAGAGCGCGGCGAGGCAAAAAGTAAAAGTATGGTAAGAAGGCGAGTGGAGCAGGCGATGCACGCGCGTATGAGAAAGAAATGTGATGAATGGAGTAACAGTAGCAACCGTGATGAATAGCTCTGGATTGCTGGCCGCGCGCCCGTATTTAAAGCGGCACTCGCGGCCCGGCGGTAAATTATGCAATAGCCGATTATACGGACCGGCGACGGGACCAGTGCGCGGTGGGTACAACAGTTGTCAAGGGGCGCGGGCCGTGAAAAGTCGCATGCTATTTATCTGGAGGGGGCAGCAGCGCGTCGTTTTGTTGGCTCCGGAGGCGGCGCGGGTCGGCCGTATCACGGCGTCATCAGGAGCGCTGGCGGTGGCGGCGCCACGCCCACCGGCCGCCGCTTTAGCACTGTCCCCGAGACTGATGAGCTGCTCCCGGCCCCGCTCCGAACAATGGCTGCGTTTTCGGGTTTTATCGGAGAGCGGGCAGGGGTGCTGGCGACCTGGTTCGTCGGCGTCGGGACATTACCGGCAGATAAGCCGCGCCGGGGGGCGCCAGGCCTCAACAGGTCCCTCTGTTGCTTCTGTCTGTGCGTCCGCGCTGGGGCCCACCTACGAGACGTGTGTTATTCAGGCATCCTGCAAACGATGTAACGAGGATGCTTCAAAAAGTGAATTACGCTTTGTTATAGCAGGTCAAGTAACTCACGATGGCTGATCAACAAAGACGGATACCGACTCTATCCCGCAGCTTCCGTGACACTGTCCTCTATAAAAGTCAAAACAACATGTTGTTGTTGTTGTTGTCGTCTTACGTCCAGAGACTGGTTTGATGCGGTTTGTAATGGTTCTTTATTTACGTGAATGTTACGGCACTCCAACCCCAGTTCTCGATACCAGTAATATCATACTACTTTTCTGCGAAGTGACAATATTCACATTTGGTTTTATTAATGTGTAGGTACTCCGATGTACCGATATATTACAGTAATATGGTCGGCCGACCTGTGTGGCCGTGCGGTTCTAGGCGCTACAGTCTGGAACCGCGCGACCGCTACGGTCGCATGTTCGAATCCTGCCTCGGGCATGGATGTGTGTGCTGTCCTTAGGTTAGTTAGGTTCAAGTACTAAGTTTTAGGGGACTGATGACCTCAGATGTTAAGTCCCATAGAGCTCAGAGCCATTTGAACCATTTTTGATATGGTCCTTGTGCGTATTTATAATCTTTGACTTACTCGTAACCGTTTTGCCACGAACGCGCACAGGGCAGTCTTTGTTTCACTTTGCAGAAGTTAAGTTGTTATTTCGCTTTGTAAAAGAACAGTCAAGTCTTGTGTTTGGTTAAAGCGGAAATTAAATATATGAAGATTGATACAAAACTGTTTTCCTGATGATGTGACTATTAAGAAGAAGTATATGTGAATTTACAAGAAGTTTAATAAAAATGTGGATCGTGAACACCAAGTCAAAAATTATTTCTACCATACCATTGTTCTGATCTGGGATTGTCTGATCATTAAGAATTTCCTGAAAAACGCATTTGTTAGGTCTTCAAATATTGCTAAAATCCAGATCTGGACCTTCTAGCAGTCAAAGTTGAATCGCCCTAGAATCAACAACATGAGCGATAACAACTTCGACGAAATCTACGTGGGAATCCATTCAAGATAAGTGCCAAAATTAATGACTTTTTAAAGTGACTTCGTTATTTCCATTTGACGGTACCATCCACAGTCAATAACTTTGTTGTTGCCCGATAAAGCGAACATATGCTGCGTGAGCAACATTATTAATCTGATTTCTAACCTACTTTGCAAGTGGTAGTATTGTTAGAGGCTCTCCATGCTACTCTATCCTGTGCAAGCTTCTTCATCACCCAGTACCTACTGCAACCTACATCTTCTGAATCTGCTTAGTGTATTCATCTCTTGGTCTCCCTCTACGATTTTTACCCTCCACGCTGCCCTCCAATACTAAACTGGTGATCCGTTGAAGCCTCAGAATAGCCCTACCAACCGATCCCTTCTTCTAGACAAGTTGTGTCACAAATTTCTCTTCTCTCCAGTTCTATTCAATACCTCCTCATTACTTGTGTAATCTACCCATCTAAAACAACAGTGAAATTAAAAGCAGATGTAACATTAAGAGTGCAAAGGGAATTCCGCTGTTAAATACAGAGAAGAGAACGGACGGATGGAAAGAGTACATGGAAGGCCTCTACGAGGGTGAAGACTTCTCTGATGTGATAGAGGAAGAAACAGAAGTCGATACAAGGAGAGACATAGGAGATCCAGTATCAGTATCAGAATTCAAGAGAGGTCTGGGGGACTTAAGCGCAAATAAGTCAGAAGGCATAGATAACATTGAAACAGAATTTCTAAAATTGTTGCGGGAAGCTGCAACAAACCTGCTGTTAGTGTGCAGAAAGTGTGAGTCTTGCCACATACCATCTGGCTTTCGGAAAACGGCATCCACACAATTCCGAAGACTGAAAGAGCTGAAAACTGCAATAATTGTCGTACAATCAGTTTAGCAGCTCGTGCATCAAAATTGCTGACAAGAATAATATACAAGAGAATGAAAGGAAAATTGAGGATCTGTTAGATGACCATCAGTTTGGCTTCAGCAAAGTTAAAGGCACCAGAGAGGCAGTTCTGACGTGGCGGTTGATAAGGGAAGCAAGACTAAAAAACAATCAAAGATATGTCGTCCTGGAAAAACCGCTCGACAATGTCAAATGGTGGAAGAGGTTTGAAATTCTGAGGAAAGTAGGTGTAAGCTATAGGGAGAGACAGGTAGTATACAAGAGCCAAGAGGAAACAATAAAACTGGAAGACAAAGAAGAGAGTGCCCATACTGTTCAATCTGTACATCGAAGAAGCAAATAAAAGGAAGGTTCAAGAGTGGACTTAAAATTTGGGGTGAAAGGATATCAATGATAAGATTCGTTGATGACACTGCTATCCTCAGTGGAAGTGAAGAAGAATTACTGGATCTGCTGAATGGAATGAACAATCTAATGAGCACAGAATATGGATTGAGAGTAAATCGAAGAAGACGAAAGTAATGAGAAGTAGCAGAAACTAGAACAGCGGGAAACTTAACGTCAGGATTGATGGTCACGAAGTAGATGAAGTTAAGGAATTCTGCTATCTAGGGAGCAAAATAACCAGTGATGGACGGAACACGGAGGACGTCAAAAGCAGACTAACACTGGCTTAAAGGGCATTCCTGGCCAAGAGAAGTCTGCTAGTATCAAACATAGGCCTTAATTTGAGGAATAAATTCGTGAGAATATACGTCTGGAGCACAGCATTGCATGGCAGTGAGACATGGACTGTGCAAAAACCGGAACAGAAGAGAATCGAAGCATCTGAGATGCGATGCCACAGAAGAATGATGAAAATTAGATCGATTGATAAGGTAAGGAACGAGGGGATTTTCCACAGAGTCGGCGAGGAAAGGAATATATGTAATACGTTTACAAGAAGAAGGGACGGGATGGCAGAATATCTGTTAACGTCCATTGTACCAGAGAGAGCTGTAGAGGGCAAAAACTGTAGAGGTAGACAGAAATTGGAATACATCCTGCAAATAATTAAAGACGTAAGATTCAAGTTCTACTCTGAGATGAATCGACTGGCACTGGAGAGGTATCCGTGGCTGGCCATATTACACCAGTCAGAAGATCTATGAAAAAAACATTTTAATTAAAAAGAGGGGGTCTCTATGTACGGTTTCCACACGCGGTAGCACTCTCGTGTTGGTAGGTCTGTAGTAATGATCTGTTTTGCAGACGCTCTTTGCATTTCGCATACAAACAACGGAGGTGACGCGGGGGAGGAGCAGTACAGTCCAATATAATTCTGTGTTCCTTTAAACCATATAGCCACTGAAGCTTACGAAAAGCTGCAGCACGTGCACGCTGATGATGCATCACCTAGTGCAACAGTGTTTACGTGGTTCAAGGACTTCAAAGAAGACCGACTTGTCATTGTTAAGCAAGGTGGGCCTGTTGTTTCGACTTCTGCTGTGATTAACGTCAGCGTCAAAACAGCTGTTGTGATTGTTCGTGAGGGTTGGTGGATAACATTATGTAACATCAGTGAAGTGTTGAGAGTTTCATATGGCAGTGACTTTACGATTGTGCCTGATTCTTTACGCATGACCCGTGTTTGTGCCCGTTGGGTGCCAGGTCTGTTGATTCCCGAAACAAAGGCTCTGCGGATGGAGATAAGCCGAGAGCTGCTGCGTCTCTTTGCTGATGGAGGCGATGCGTTTCTAAGAAGTCACGCCTGCGTTATTACAACCCTGAAGGAAAACGAGCCAGCACAGCGCGGAAATCGTCAAGTTCCCCAACACCAAAAAACGGCGAAAGTTGTTCCATCTGCAGGGAAAGTGATGGTGATCAAATTTTTTGACTGTCATGGAATGGTCTAGCCCTTACACTACTGTTACAGTAGCATACTACAGGTCAGTGTTGGCTAAACTGAGAAAGCATGTTGCAAGGAAAACGGCCAGAACTTCTCGGGCTGGGTGGCGTCTTCACCACGACAATGCGCGGCCTCACTTCGCAAAATAAGTCATGCAGTTTCTAGGTCAAGTCAACTTTACCCGTGTACCGCATCCGCCTTATACCCTCCATATTGTAACCCACGAGATTTTTTAATTCACGTTACTAGAGGCAAAGCGTCGGGTATTCGATTTGAGAAGTGTCAAGCAGTGGTCAAGAAAAGTGAGGTGATTCTCAAGAACTGCCTAAGAATGGCCTACAATATATGTTCCAGAATTGGTAGAGACGATACAAAGAGTGCATACAAGTAGGGGGGGGGGGGGGGGGGAGTACAATGAAAAAGATAATGTAAATACTGAAATGTAGTGATAAACATCTGTGAAAAAAAATTCTCAATCCTTGTTGACCAGCCCTCGTACATTGAGTGTTTAACTACCCTTCAAAGTGACACAGATATATGACTGTTTTTCAGCATAGTCAACAGGTCTCTGTAAACAATGGTCGAAACAACTCCGACCACAGAAACCCGCTCCTCTATCACGGACCCAATCGGGAACCACTGTGCTGAACGTCCTCGTCGTTGGGAAATCTGCGGTTGTTGGGAATCACTTCCTCCACTGGCTGGACATCATCGTCTGCGGACGATGCTGATGGTTTTCCCTTCTCGTTCATCGTCACCCACGTTCGTGCAGCCTTGGTCAAATTGTTACCACCAGTCCACTACGACTGAATGCGACACTGGATTTGGTCCACAAATAGCGAGAATTTCACTTTGAATCTGTGTACAATTTAGACGTTTTGTGCAAAGTAATCGTATTTTCCGCATGCTTTGGAGTACGTTTCCAGTAGCCAGGTCATTTTATTCGCACCTGCGATGCACCTCTTGTCCGTACCGCAGCAGAGATGTATCTGTAGGAATCCCAGGACATGTGCTTTCTTCTGACAATGTGCCTTCCTTGTTGTGGAAAGGTCCTTTTGCGGGGTCACATGTATAATTTACTTTTTGAAATCCCCTCTTAGTACTAAACCGAATGCGAGCGTTCGCAAGAGGAGCAGAAGCATCAACTGAATGTCTAGCTTTGTGGACAGCAGCTGCCAGAATAAGATTTGTTGGAATGTTTCTGTTGCGGCGGATGTAGGGAAGAAGGTTGGCATAGGCAGAAATGAAAAAACCAAGTAGTTGAAGTGTCACATGTCACAACTGCTGAACGCTCAATGAAAACTAAGTGCGCAGATGACATGAATTTGATATTATTCATTACATGAACTGCTAGGTTCTTTCTTTCAAATGACTAAGATTCCTGTATTACGTCAATAGGTACACACCACCCGCCCAAAAACTTGCGACGCTGATTTTATTTCTGGCGTATGAGCGATGATAGCTTAGTAACTACGGTGTCCACTTGAACTAACAGCTGTAAACATCAGTTATGAGCAGGCAGTGTTAAGCAGTGGATATGCGAGTGAAGTGTGTCACCGTTGTAGTGTTAAAAACGGCAATGGAGTAAAGTCTCTAAGTCAAGTGTTCAAGATATCCTCTAGAATGTTCTGAACAAGAGAAAAGTGTGTGTAAAGTTTGTCCCGCGCAGCTTTAGTCCTAAACAAAAACAACGATTCATGGACGCCTGTCACTACATGATTGAAATGCAAAACGAAGGCAATTCTTTTCTGAATAAAATATTGACGGGTGACGAGAGTTGGTTAACTCGAAGTCTCGACACCCGTGTGACTTCAGTACGAACCTAACGCGGAACGACAAAATGCAGAAATTCTCATGAAGGATCAACGCATTGACGGCTTAACTGACATTTGAGTGGCATGCGATTTGAACAACATCTCAAACAATGTCTTTTCTTACAGTTTCACGTGGTTATATGAACGTTCTGTGCGTTTTGGTCAGGTGGTGGGAGACTATGAGGAATATTTAAGCATTAATAGCTCCAACTTAATTTTTGTCTATTTTTTTTAACTCAATCTGGAAATTTCTGGGAGCGACAGAGTGGTTGTGTCCCCTTAAAACCAACGACTATGCACTAAAGCACTTCGTAGTGACGTGTCACTTGAGAACAACGCAACACTTCGAAATCACGATCGCGAGTAAATACTGCTAATAAGAATCCAAGCTATGGTCACTGAAATTGACCGACTGAATAAAAGTCTATTGAGCACACATTGTGAACTGAAAGTAAACCGAAGAATCACGAAAGTAATAAGAGTACCAGAAATGACTTATAAGCTCAAAAGCAAAACTAGGGACCACAAAGTGTACGAATTCTGCTACTTCGGAGGCAAAAAACACGTGACAGGCTAAGCAAAGAAGACATAAAAATCAGACTACTGTAAGCCAAGAGGGCATTTTGGTCAGAAAGATTCTACTAGTATCAAATATTGGACTTAATTTGAAAAAGAAATTTCTGAGAACGCGTAATTGTACAAGGTACGCTCCACCACGCACCATACAGCGGCTTGCGGAGTATGTCTCTAGATCTAGATGTAAGCAAGTAGAAAGCTGCTGAGAACATGGTGCAACATTGTTGCTTTATTTGTGGTGTAAGCGGTGGTGATAGACAATAAAAGCGGGTTAAAAGCTGTGAGCTATCTGAGGAAGTTAACCTTGCATTACTGCGCAACTGTTTCAGCAGGTATCCAGTCTAGCTTACCAAATTCCCAACCAGACTAACATTAATTATAATCTTTTAATAGTCATACGACAACAGGTGATATATATATATATATATATATATATATATATATATATATATATATATATATATATATATATAAAAAGAGAATTTAAATAAAAAGAAATAAATCAGTTTATATTTGGAAATTTATTTTAACATTGATCATGGAAATTTTAGCATATTAAACTTGATTCCTAACTAAACTGGTGCCTTATTTAGGATTGTGAAAATGTGAGTTTGTAATCTTACAGAACACATCAAATATGGAGCCAAGATTGGGAGACTGCATACAACACTGCATTCATAAAATAACACACGAAGAACGTTTAAACATATGCAAGAGGAAATTAACCACTACCAACTGATTCAATTTTCACCCAAAGAAGTTACGTTCGTAGCGCAATCCTGTCCGTCATGTAATTATCACGCACTGGTATACTAAATTCATACTAACTCTCTGTGAAATCTTCCCGAAAAGAATAGCTGAGGGCTACTTTGATGATTACACCACATGCTTCACGTGGTCAACTTGGTTTACACAAAGAGTGGAACTCCACATTAATTTTGATAATTAAAATAAATTAGATCGAAAAGCAAATTACAAAAGAAAAACCTCAAACTGGTTACTATCGTCTTACTATTAACCTGATGGGTCAAACCATTGTATGAGCACGTAGTACTGGTCTCACAAAGTACACCCCACATGGGTTGAATATAAAGAAAAGTTGATATATTGAAAAATATTGTCAAGACGAGACGTTATAATCTCACGCACATTCCAATTTAAGGTTGATGATCTTAGTTAGAGTTACTGATCAACACGTGGTTTCACTTTACTCACAAAGTAGTGACAAAGCAACTACTGGAATATATTCTGAACTTCACACGAGAATTACACTGCGTTGCAATTTAAGATAACATTAGATATTTTAGAGCTAAACCTAAAATAAAGGTGATTAAATTTTCATTTAGGCTGAACTTAAGAAATCCATTGTCCTATGGACTTAGCAGAGACGCGCTTAGCCGGAGATCTTACCACTTCAGACGCTCGCCACGGACAGACTGCCCTGGTCCCTTTCTGAGGGTGGCTCACAAATACAAACGGAAGTGGCCAGAGGGGCAGCTTCCTATACCAACATGACAAGAGACGGACAGGACCATACTAAGAATAGAAACCTCTTTGCTTTTAGAAAGCGTAGCTACCTGTTCCGACGTTGGTCCTACTGTTCTCTAGCAGACAGGCTTGTCTGCTACCCTCAAGCATGCAACTAGAAATACATTTGCTCATTCATCCTCTCACACAGAAGGGAAGGGGGATGACAGTATCTTATCATATACAGTATATAAAAGAAAGCGGATGTAGGTTCCGTATGAGACTGTGTGACATGAATTACATATAAACTGTGTTTTAAAGTGTAGTAGTGTGACAGATCGCTCTTGTTTGTGTGTAAAAGTAACACGTTCCACTACACAGTCTCCTCCCAGATAGTCAGAAACGCCACAGTAAATTTAGAAGAGGAATTTATGCCGTAAATGACAACAGATTTAAGAAATTAACATGAAAGGAATCCAACAGAGACCTTTCAATGGATCGTACTATGGAAATTTCAACAGTTTCATTTCCCCAAAGTCATCGAAATGTGTCCCCATTTGCACCAAATGTTGGCTGAAAGACGAGCTTCCCTCACCGAGGCGGCGATAGAATGATCACGAAACATAGTTCTCCCTTCACATGGAGTGGAAGACTCAGTTTTGTTGCCGATACGACGGGTGAGAAAACCGCTTATTATTTATTTCATGAGGAAAACTGGGGAATACTGCAGAAACTTCCCAATCTCGGCGTACAAAACGCTCCTTGACAAATAAGTTGGTACAGGGATGATGGAGTCCTGTCCCATCGATTGGTTGGCTTTTCCGTACCAAGCACTGTGGTGGGCGACTCAGTTAGAATGGGTACACCAAATTTAGGAGAGAAAACAACTCACCTTCCTATACTGGTTGGCAGACGATATGCCTGAACAGAACAGGTAAAACTGTCGAGTTCAATTAATCCCAGGAGATGGATGGCAGCGGCGGCACGGTGCCTGCAGTTCAGGGATAGTAGAGGCGCCAGCTCTGCCAACAAAAGCACAAAAATGGCCACAGTCTTACTTCCGCGAAACTGTCCAGCTTCCACGGAAACTTCATCCCCCCTAATAAGATTCACTGAGAGCCTCATGCCGACAAAGAGAATCCAGAATGTGTGTGAATTTCTAAGGGACCAAGCTGCTGAGGTCATCGGTCCCTAGACTTACACACTACTTAAACTAACTTATGCTAAGAACAACACACACACACACCCATGCCCGAGAGAGGACTCGAACCTCCGGCGGGAGAGGCCGTGCAATCAGTGACATGACGCCTCTAACCACGCGGCCACTCCGCGCGGCGAGAACCCAGAAACCACACTGAGGAAGCACCTTACTAATGACGAAATTGCAAAGCGATCTCCTAGCAAATGTTTCCAGTACACTCTAAACAAAATTAACCAGGTAATGGGACAAAAGTAAGACAATACTGTGCAACTACATGTGACAGTGTTGTTGTTGTGGTCTTTATTCCGAACACTGATTTGATACAGATCTCCATGCTATTCTATCTTGTGCGAGCCTCTTTATCTCGGAATAGCTACTGGAAGGTACTTCTTTCTGAATCTGCTCAATGTATTCATCTCTTGGTCTCTCTTTATGATTTTTACCACCCATACTTCCTTCCAGTGCTAAACTGTCGATCCCTTGATGTTTCATAATTTGTCTATCAACCGATCCCTTCTTTTGGTTAAGTCTTGCCACAAATTCCTGGTCTCCCCAATTCTATTCAATACCTCCTTATTAGTCGACCCAATTACTCTACAGCATTCTTATGGAGCACCACATTTCGAAAGCGTCTATTCTCTTTTTATCTAAACTGTTTATAGTCCATATTTCAGTTCCACACATGACTACACTCCAGACAAATACCTTCAAAAAATACTTCCTAATATTTAACCTACATTAGAACATTAACAAATTCCTCTTCTTCAGAAATGCTTTTCTTGTTATTGCCAGTCTACATTTTATATCCTCTCTACTTCGGCCATCATCAGTTATTTTGCTGCCCAACTAGAAAAACTTAACTACTACGTTAAGTGTCTCGTTTCCTAATCTAATTCCCTTAGCATCACCCGATTTAGTTCGACCACATCCCATTATCCATGTTTTGATTTTGTTAATGTTCATCTTATATCCTCCTTTCATGACAGTGTTCATTCCGTTAAACTGTTCTTCCAAGTCTTTTGCTGTCTCTAATAATAGAATTACAATGTCATCGTCAAACCTCAAAATTGTTATTTCTCCTCTTTCGTTTCGTTTCCTTTACTACTTCTTCAAAGTACGTACCGAATAACATAAGGGATAGGCTACAACCCTTTACCATCCCCTTCTCAGCCACTGCTTCCTTTTCATGCCCCTCGACTCTCACAACTGTCGTCTGGTTTCTGTACAAGTGGTAAATAGCGTTTCGCTCCCTATAATTTACCCCTGCTACCTTCAGAATTTCAACTAGAATACTGCAGACGGCAATGTAACAAAATTATTATATGTGCTACTGCAACCTGGAATGCCACGACGCCTGATTATACGTCAATGACGTGTAGAATGTGTCAAGAAAGAAACAAGACACTACTCGCATTAGTCAGGAATTACGTATTTTTCGTTGGGTTTTAGTGTGTGACTGTGTGTTTCTTTTGGCCTAATTTACTTTTGTGGCACTTTTCATCAATATTTTTCATCTTATCAGCACTAAACTAACAATGAACAAAACGTGCTTTCTTGGACTGAGCTGGTAAATATCATGTGAAGGATAGGACACAAAATAACGAGACTGTAACATTCTGTGTGAACTAATAACAGAGAAGATTTCTCACAGTGGTAAGCGTCTTAGGTCAAGGTGGCAATGGAAAGTGCTTTACCATATAGATAAACTATATTTTTTCATGAGAAAAACCTGCGAAAAAAGTAAACACACAGTTTTCATTATGATCATAATGAGACTTTCAAAATAGGCAAGATAGTCAACAAATTATAAGGTAATTATGATCGCTATCAAGCGGGAACTTACCTTAAAGACTGCAGTGGCAAGTCGTATTATTGCTTCAACTGCGGCCGGCCAGTGTGGCCACGCGGTTAAAGACGCTACAGTCTGGAACCGCGCGACCGCTACGGTCGCAGGTTCGAATCCTGCCTCGGGCATGGATGTGTGTGTTGTCCTTAGGTTAGTTAGGTTTAAGTAGTTCTAAGTTCTAGGGGACTGATGACCTCAGATGTTAAGTCCCATAGTGCTCAGAGCCATTTTTGCCGGCCGAAGTGGCCGTGCGGTTAAAGGCGCTGCAGTCTGGAACCGCAAGACCGCTACGGTCGCAGGCTCGAATCCTGCCTCGGGCATGGATGTTTGTGATGTCCTTAGGTTAGTTAGGTTTAACTAGTTCTAAGTTCTAGGGGACTAATGACCTCAGCAGTTGAGTCCCATAGTGCTCAGAGCCATTTGAACCATTTTGAGCTTCAACTACTGGATTCTTATAATTTGCTATGTCCGGAGACTGCAGGTGAAAACGACCTCGCACAGAACCATACGTACGAAATCCCGGGAGATTTCGAGTATTACTTCGGGTTAATGACTTCTTCTTTATTATTTAATACGAAAATTCACTAACATTATGTCACAGACGAATGCACCGTCACGAGCTGACAGGAAAACTAAGACGAAATAGCAAAGTTCAGATGGTGAAGCAATAATATGTTATTGTACTCAAAATACCAAAAGCGTATCAACGTAGGGTGAATCGCCAGACAAATTGGCGGCGATCTTATTTGGTACAAAACAGTCTCTGTCGATTTTGCGAAATATGAAAATTTATTTTCTGTTATAAAAACAACGTCATAAAGACAATTTCCCTTCGTTTGGTAGCCATGCAGTTGGCTTAAAGCTCCGAAAGTGACTTACCATTGTGTGACAGTTGATAAATAGAGAAATCATCATCTATATTAGAACGTGGGGCAAATGAAAGTGGCACGAACGAGTGGATACGATTGTGCGTGGATATGTAGTAGTATTAACGGAAGAGGAATACACCTACAGCTATTTCCTAAAGGATGAAATAACTGCCCACACAGCCGGCCGAACCTTGAAGTATATTTACGCAATCTTCAGGCCTGACAGAGATGTCAGCAGAAGTCACTCTGGTCGCAGCCCTGGCTGGTACCCAGGTCACCTGATCTGTCAGTGTGCGATTACTTTTTGTGGGGAACCTTCAAATTGAAGGATATCGTCGGTGAAAGATCTGCATAATTAAGATAGTTGAATAATATTAAATAAATAACTTGGTCATGTTTATCTGTTGCACAACGCATAGCAGTAGGATATAAAGTGAAAGTTTGCGAGAGAATGCGTAAGCTAGTGCTCTGGTAAAAGTATCACGTTTATTCAAGAACAGCTGAACAAACTAATAAGGTAAACAACTAATAAATTGGTGATGGTTGCTGTTTTTCGTGACAGTCTCGACTGAGTAAGAAAATTACGTTTGCAAATGCGTCTTGGAGACCCCACAGCGATTTATCGTTAATTATTAATTATGGAAGCGTCAGAGGAATTTTTCAGTGCCGACATTCACGCACAGATACAAGTACAGGGTTATTACAAATGATTGAAGCGATTTCACAGCTCTACAATAACTTTATTATTTGAGATATTTTCACAATGCTTTGCACACACATACAAAAACTCAAAAAGTTTTTTTACGCATTCACAAATGTTCGCTATGTGCCCCTTTAGTGATTCGGCAGACATCAAGCCGATAATCAAGTTCCTCCCACACTCGGCGCAGCATGTCCCCATCAATGAGTTCGAAAGCATCGTTGATGCGAGCTCGCAGTTCTGGCACGTTTCTTGGTAGAGGAGGTTTAAACACGGAATCTTTCACATAACCCCACAGAAAGAAATCGCAAGGGGTTAAGTCGGGAGAGCGTGGAGGCCATGACATGAATTGCTGATCGTGATCTCCACCACGACCGATCCATCGGTTTTCCAATCTCCTGTTTAATAAATGCCGAACATCATGATGGAAGTGCGGTGGAGCACCATCCTGTTGAAAGATGAAGTCGGCGCTGTCGGTCTCCAGTTGTGGCATGAGCCAATTTTCCGCGGGCTACGCGTGAAACTTGCCCGCACGCGTTCAACCGTTTCTTCGCTCACTGCAGGCCGACCCGTTGATTTCCCCTTACAGAGGCATCCAGAAGCTTTAAACTACGCATACTATCGCCGAATGGAGTTAGCAGTTGTTGGATCTTTGTTGAACTTCGTCCTGAAGTGTCGTTGCACGGTTATGACTGACTGATGTGAGTGCATTTCAAGCACGACATACGCTTTCTCGGCTCCTGTCGCCATTTTGTCCCACTGCGCTCTCGAGCGCTCTGACGGCAGAAACCTGAAGTGCGGCTTCAGCCGAACAAAACTATATGAGTTTTTCTACGTATCTGTAGTGTGTCGTGACCGTATGTCAATCAATGGAGCTACAGTGAATTTATGAAATCGCTTCAATCATTTGTAATAGCCCTGTACAATAGAAATTGAGGACAAATATAACAATAAAGAAAATTTTCGCCAGTATGCACGTGGTTGGCACGAGTGAACGAAGCAAGTGAACAAGAATTCACCGATAACCATAAACTGGTAATAGCTTCACACAGAAGAGGTTCTGAAACTAATTTGGAAGTTTACCCCGAGAATCAGTAACTGGGACATGTGACGACTCTCACAATCCGCAAGCACGTGGTTGTCACAAACAGAAATTGTGGATAAAATGAGTCCTAAAATTCAGAATACCTAAGCAAATTGGACAGGATACATTACTTCGGCATGCGATCTGCGATCTTGAGGCTCTCGGATCCGTGCATAACACGTGCTGAGACGACAAAGACACGTGGAATCTAGATTGCGAAGTGAAATCTAAATTAGCAGAGTTTCATAAATCTGTTCAGTTATGCAATACTTGTGAGATCAACAACGAACTAAATCAGACTGAACTGAGGAAATACATCACGAGTCCACATGTTTGAATAGGAGCAGAGTAGAACAATGGCTTGCATGCGTTGCTAAATGCAGCTGCCCATAATGTACCGAAATTATCAAGAAAAATTCCGTACACCGCTCAACGAATAATGAGCGATGGGAGCAACACGTTAATTTTGACTTGAGCTGAGGGTTGGGGTTGGGTTGTTTGGGTGAGGAAACCAGACAGCGAGTTCATCGGTCTCATCGGAGTAGGGAAGGACGGGGAAGGAAGTCAACCGTGCCCTTTCAAAGGAACCATCCCGGCATTTGCCTGGAGCGATTTAGGGAAATCACGGAAAACCTAAATCAGGATGGCCGGACTCGGGATTGGACCGCCGTCCTCCCGAATGCGAGTCCAGTGTGCTAGCCACTCCGCCACCTCGCTCGGTACTTGACCTGAAATGTATACACATGAGACAATGAATCAACAATGTATAGGCACACTTACACTTAGTCGGTGCCGCTCGTCTCGCGTCTCCTGGAACACTGCCGAACGAACCACTTTGGAACCCAAGCGTTCCGGTCTTTCGGAAGTGCCCAGAGACATCCCGATTGTGTAGTCCAACCTGTACAAGATCTTTACCCAAGGCGAACGGAAACCTCTTTGTTACGTGGTACGTGTTTTATAGAGATGGCTGGTCTGCCACAGTAGCAGACTACTTTTACCCCCACCGATCTAGATAATGAAATTTACCTTGTACGACTCTCATTCATACTTTTCATTCATCAGGTGAAAAGAGGAAAGGATGTATACACTGACATACTGCACATAGATGTATGCTCCGATACTTACCGAAAATCTTAGTAAAATGTGAGTTGAAGTACAGTGGCCTCTGTACACACACTCAGCTGCTCAGTATCATTTTTTATGTAGTTTACAGTTTGCACCCAGAATTGAGGTTTCAGAGGTGGGTGCATTAAGTTAAATGTTAAACAAAATGATGAAGAGGCTCGTGTAGAGATCCTTCAAAGTCTACGGAGTATCGTAACAACCCTCACAGCATTCAAAAAATGCAATAGAATATTTCGGATGAGACTGCAGCAATTCCAACATTCCAGCTTCGACCCGCCTTCACCAACCTACCAACCAGTGTCCAAATTGCGAAGAGATGAATATTGGTCATTGCAGTCAGGTTAGTGCTGTATTTCCATTCCTCTGCTGTGTTTCCTTCTACCCTGGAACTCTGTTTCTGAGCAACTTTCATCTGCCCATGTTGTAGCATAAAAATCTCAGAACTTGATCTCCCGGTAACATTGATCTGCTGCTGTCGATTAGCACTGTCAAAGACAGAGTTTCTGTTGCCATTCTCAACTCACGCAAGTTTCGATAGTAAGTCTAATCCTAAGCATTTACAATTAAATGTTAAAGGTAAGGAAAGCAAAAAATGTTCATCAGAGACACTGAGACAATGAAATGTAGCTACGCTTATTAAGTAGCAGTAAAACGCAGAATAAAAATATGTACGTCTATCAAGTTTGTAAAACCAGTAACCTGATGTACTAAAAAATCTCAACGAAAGACAAAACAGCGGTACGCCAGTCAGAACTCGAACATCGACTGCCTGTTGCACCTTGACAAACTCAGCTTCCCTTTTTAGTCGAAAAGATAAACATATGAATGCCAATATTCGAAGCGTTAGGAATTGAGTTTTTAACAAGCGACTGCAGCTACAGGAAGAAAAAATGCAACGCGCTGTAGTAGTAATACGAAGCTTAAATGTAACCACACACGCTTCTCATTAAGGAGACAAAAACTGCCACCGCTAACTCATTTTAGTCCTAAGAAGGAGCATTAACAAGTTCGTGTACGTCTTATTAACCAGAAAGCCTAACCTTTTACCTGCTCTCCATAACTAAACGTAACGAATATCACATATATGTGCAAATATAAGTATATACCCTGATAGAAGGGTATTCCTTTACGTTTCCCGAAGCGTAAAATTTGATGATCATGACTTGAATTATACGAGGGGCGTTCAGTAAGTAATGAAACACTTTTTTCTGAAAACAGGTTGTTTCTATTCACGATTCCAATACACACTATTATTCTCCAACCTTTTGGCTACCCTATTCTTCAACATGATCTCCGTCCAATGTAATGGCCTGTATGCTCGCATGGTACCACTCTACTGGTCGAGCGGCTCTCGGCGCTTCAGTCTGGAACCGCGCGACCGCTACGGTCGCAGGTTCGAATCCTGCCTTGGGCATGGATGTGTTTGATGTCCTTAGGTTAGTTAGGTTTAAGCAGTTCTAAGTTATAGGGGACTTATGACCTCAGCTGTTAAGTCCCATAGTGCTCAGAGCCATTTGAACCATTTTTCTACTGGTCGACGTCGGAGCCAACGTCTTGCAGCATTAATAACCTCCCTATCATTCACGTACTGCTTGCCGTGGAGCGCATTCTTCATTGGGCCAAATGGATGGAAGACAGAAGGTGCGAGATCCGAGCTATTGGGTGAATGACGAAGACAAATCCAAAAATGGTTCAAATGGCTCTGAGCACTATGCGACTTAACTTCTGAGGTCATCAGTCACCTAGAACTTAGAACTAATTAAATCTAACTAACCTAAGAACATCACACACATCCATGCCCGAGGCAGGATTCGAACCTGCGACCGTAGCGGTCACGCGGTTCCAGACTGAAGCGCCTTTAACCGCACGGCCACACCGGCCGGCAAGACAAATCCCATGAAGGTTTGTGAATTCCTAGATAGCGCGCAGACTTGGGTAAGGCCTTGCTTTGTGGTGAAGGGGAAATACGTTTCCCTTTGATGGTGACGAACACGCTGAAGTAGTTTTTTGATGGTTCAGAGCTGATCGTCGCATCATGACGGAGGACATCAAACAGAGTCCGAGAAGACCGTCGCCGTGGCTTTACCAGCTGAGGCTGACACTCTGAACTTTTTCTTCGAACGTCAGATTGGGCAATGCCAATCCATGGATTGCCGTTTCATTTCCGGTTCGAACTGATGAACCCATGTGTCACCGATTGTGACGATGTTCGACAGAAAAATCAGCCTCGTAAGCAATTCCACCCAAATGGTCCTTCGTTGCTCTTTTTATTCAGTTACGCCGCGACGAACCCAGCGGGCACACACTTTTAGTACACCACCTGGCGGATGAGCGTGTCAGGACTACCAACAGAGACATCCAGTTGTGCAGCGAGGTGTTTGACTGTGATCCGTCGATCACCTCGAATAAGAGTGTCCGCACTTTGCAACATTGCAGGAGTTACAGCTGTGTATGGCCGGTCGGCAAGCGGAAGATCTCACAAGTTTGCTCGACCTTTCTACGATGATGACAGACACCTCGCGCCCAACAAATGGTTCAAATGGCTCTCAGCACTATGGGACATAACATCTGAGGTCATCAGTCCCCTAGAGAACTACTGAAACCTAACTAACCTAAGGACCTTCACTTAAAACTTCCGGGCTGATAGGCCGTGGTCGAAGTATAAAACTCTCCCCTGACGTTTCGTCTCCGACTGCGGGATACATCCTCGGTGGTACAGCGGCGAACTGCGAAGAGAACTCGAGGAAGCGCTGATTATACAGGCAGTGCAGAGGGCGCCACTGTCGATCACGTGGCGTCGGCTATGAGATTGGTAATGGCAACACTTTCGATTGAAAGTAATCTATCGGCCCGCTTGCGGTGCAACGCTGACATCCAAATTTTATCCAGTTTAACACCTTCGTCTTTTCTGTTAAAATTATTACGGTGTTTATCAATCTCGATAGCCTCTCTATACATGCGTGCATAATAATGCGAGGTTTTTGATATGACGCTCGTCTCGCTGAATTTTATTTCATGATCACCTTCCTGGTAAACATGTTCCGCTACAGCCGATTTATCCGTGTGACCCAGGCGGCAATTCCTCTTATGTTCAACAAGACGGGTGTTCACACTTCTCTTTGTGGTACCGATATAAACCTGTCCACAACTACAAGGAATTTTATATACCCCCCGGTGTAGCCAAAGGGTGACGTGCAGCTTTTGCCGATCTTAAATGTTCTTTTATTTTCCTGGTGGGTCTGAAAATTTAATCCACCCCATGCTTGCTTACAACTTTCCGATTGCGATCTGTGACCTTACTAACGAACTTTGCCCTTGGGTGACTGTTGTTCGTCGTTGCTCCTGATTCTCTGCCTAGAGCGAAGTGCTCGATCTCAGTCCTTGCTAGAATAGCCATTCTTCACGAAAGTTGACCGTAGATGTTCAGTCTCATCTTTTAAATAAATAGGTGCACAAATTTTGTACGCACTGTCTACCAAGGTTTTCATTGCACCTCTTTTTTGTCTAGGGTGGTGGTTTGAATCTTTATGTAGAAAACGATCAGTATGTGTGGCGTTTCTATACACCTTATGGCCCAACGTTCCGTCAGGGGAGAGTTTTATACTTCGACCACGGCCTATGTGAAGAAAACACTGGCCGTGAAAGCTTACATTGTATAACCTAAGGACATCACACACATCCATGCCCGAGGCAGGATTCGAACCTACGACCGTAGCGGTCCCGCGGTTCCAAACTGTAGCGGCTAGAATCGCTCGGCCACACAGGCCGGCACGTGTTTATCGCCTCACTGGGCCGTTAGTGCACTCGGCGTCATACGTCGTTTGAAAAGAGCCATAATCGCGACTCATTGGACCGCATTACACAACTTCTGTCAGCTACCTCCCAGTTATGTTTAATTTGGACCAATGAAAACGTGAAGGTTAGTATCACCGTGAGCACTGGCCGTTTGCGAGGTACCAGACTCCTAATGTCCACGGAATGCACCTTCTATACTACTTTCGCTAGCAAACTGTGTTGTGAATAGCCGAAACTACTTTCATCCGGCCACAACTGTGAGTCCTTCTATTTCTCTGGGAGAAGACTCATCCAACAACAATATATGAAATTTTAGTTCATTTTCTTACGAAAATGAAGAAAAGATTTACCGCACTTTGATACAATTTTTTGCCACAGTGCTACTGGATAAATTACAAATGACGACTAGCAACGTGTTACTCGATTATCAGATTAGCAAACATTTCTCTTGCAGCACAAAATGCAACATCCACGAAATACTTTTCATCAGAATCTTTAACTGCCGTTGCTCTACTCGATGATGTTGCCTGCTGTTGCTGAGGTCGCGAACTGGGGCCGAGCTTTTGAATGCCCAATACTATACTGACCTCAATGTGAGGCCGCAGGTACGCTGAGACGGCAGGCGAGATCCTCAGGACCGCCTCCCCTACATCGTTGCGGACTGCAGTCAGTCCTCGCCAATGTCTGTGGTATCTATCTAAATTTGGTGAGGCACCGCGATCTTTGTACGATACCACCGTTTGATTGAGTGGACCTGCCTCAACTGACAGCAAAAACTCTTGCGTTTGAAACCAACTGTCATGAGAACGTGCGACACCCGTCTCATGTACCTGGCGGTGTCTTTTTGCGGCCACTGTCCTTACGTTGTGATGCGTGGCTGTTAGTGGCACGCCATTCCATGTAGACACTTTGCACAATTGGCGTTGGTACATCAACAAATCGGGTAACTTCACCTTGAAGTTACGGACACGGCCATACGCGATAGGTCTTCACGGGAATTCTTTCCTCTACGTCAGCTCATGTTATTGCGCCGGTGTTGTACGAGGGGCGTTCAATAAATAATGCAACACATTTATTTACTCGGCCAGTGTCTGTTGGAAACCTGCGGAATTTTATGTGCGACATCGTGGAATATTCCCGCTTCAGCACCTACAGTTTCATGTAGTTCCGGTAGGTATCAGCGCTGTAAGTAGCCTTCAAAATGGCGTCTGTAACGGGGGTTCGTTCCAAGCAGAAAACTGAGTTTCTTTTGGCGGAAAGCCAGAGCATCGCAGATATTTATAGGCGCTTACAGATTGTCTACGGAGACCCGGCAGCGGTAAAAGGCACGGCGAGTCTTTGGGCGAGGCCTTTGTGATAATTGCAAATCTGTTCGATCTCCCGCGTGCCGTCGTCCGCACACAGCTGTGACTGCTGCTATGTTGGAAAGCGCGAACAGTCTCATTCCAGGTGATCCACGAATTACAATGAGACACCTCATTGCTCAGTCTTTCTGCTTAGCTGGATGGTAACGTGCTCGTCTCCCCTGCAAGGTGGCCTTAGTTCGATACCCGGCCAGGTTGGAGATTTTCTCCGTTCGGGGGCTGGGTGTTGTGTTGTCCTCATCATCATTTCATCCTCATCACCGCCGCACAAGTAGCCCAATGTGGCGTCAAATGATATAAGACTTGCATTTGGGGGCCGAACGTCTCCCAATAGAGGCCTCCCGGCCAACGATGCCATACGCTCATCTCATATTTCACCTCATTGCTCAACTGGACGTCTCTGCTGGCGGGGCAAACACGCTCGTCCACCAGTTGCGGTACGCAGAGGTGTTGGCCTGCTAATTTCTCGCATCCTCCGATTTCCATCTTTTTGGCCCAACGAAGGATGCACTCCGTGGGAGGCAGTACGTGGATGATGGGCGGTTGTTGATGCTGCGACACGTTGGCTGCGACGTCGACCAGTAGAATAGTACCATGCATGCAGACGGGCCCTCCCGGCAAGGAGGCGTAAGGCTGTGTCGTTGAATGGAGATAATGTTGAAAAATAGTGTTTTGTACCCAAAAGAGCAGGGAATAATATGGTATATTCTTATCTTTAATAAAACCAACATGCTTTCAAAAAAAAAGTGTTGCACGATTTATTGGACACCTCTCGCAAAACTTACTAGCTCATTCGCATCCCTTCACTACCACGATTACGTCAACAGTGAAAGGCCACATGACTGCCTAATACTTCTACAAAATCCAAAGTGCGTGCTCTCTTAAGGGGGTTACCCACATTTTACACTACTGGTCATTAAAATTGCTACACTACAAAGATGACGTGCTACGGATGCGAAATTTAACCGACAGGAAGAAGATTCTGCGATATGCAAATGATTAGCTTTTCAGAGCATTCACACAAGGTTGGCGCCGGTGGCGACACCTACAACGTGCTGACATGAGGAAAGTTTCCAACCGATTTCTCATACACAACCAGCAGTTGACCGGCGTTGCCTGGTGAAACGGTGTAGTGATGCTTCGTGTAAGGAGGAGAAATGCGTACCATCACGTTTCCGACTTTGATAATGTCGGATTGTAGTCTATCGCGATTGCGGTTTATCGTATCGCGACATTGTTGCTCCCGTTGCTCGATATCCAATGACTGTTACCAGAATAATGAATCGGTGGGTTCAGGAGGGTAATACGGAACGCCGTGCTGGATCCCAACGTCCTCGTATCACTAGCAGTCGAGATGGCAGGCATCTTATCCGCATGGCTGTAACGGATCGTGCAGCCACGTCGCGATCCCTGAGTCAACAGATGGGGACGTCTGCAAGACACCAACCATCTGCACGAACAGTTCGACGACGTTTGCAGCAGCATGGACTATCAGCTCGGAGACCATGGCTGCGGTTACCCTTGACGCTGCATCACAGACAGGAGCGCCTGCGATGGTGTACGAACCTGGGTGCACGAATGGCAAAACGTCATTTTTTCGGATGAATCCAGGTTCTGTTTACAGCATCATGATGGTCGCATCCGTGTTTGGTGACATCTCGGTGAACGCACATTGGAAGCGTGTATTCGTCATCGCCATATTGGTGTAACCGACAGGAAGAAGATTCTGCGATATGCAAATGATTAGCTTTTCAGAGCATTCACACAAGGTTGGCGCCGGTGGCGACACCTACAACGTGCTGACATGAGGAAAGTTTCCAACCGATTTCTCATACACAACCAGCAGTTGACCGGCGTTGCCTGGTGAAACGGTGTAGTGATGCTTCGTGTAAGGAGGAGAAATGCGTACCATCACGTTTCCGACTTTGATAATGTCGGATTGTAGTCTATCGCGATTGCGGTTTATCGTATCGCGACATTGTTGCTCCCGTTGCTCGATATCCAATGACTGTTACCAGAATAATGAATCGGTGGGTTCAGGAGGGTAATACGGAACGCCGTGCTGGATCCCAACGTCCTCGTATCACTAGCAGTCGAGATGGCAGGCATCTTATCCGCATGGCTGTAACGGATCGTGCAGCCACGTCGCGATCCCTGAGTCAACAGATGGGGACGTCTGCAAGACACCAACCATCTGCACGAACAGTTCGACGACGTTTGCAGCAGCATGGACTATCAGGTCGGAGACCATGGCTGCGGTTACCCTTGACGCTGCATCACAGACAGGAGCGCCTGCGATGGTGTACGAACCTGGGTGCACGAATGGCAAAACGTCATTTTTTCGGATGAATCCAGGTTCTGTTTACAGCATCATGATGGTCGCATCCGTGTTTGGTGACATCTCGGTGAACGCACATTGGAAGCGTGTATTCGTCATCGCCATATTGGTGTATCACCAGGCGTGATGGTATGGGGTGCCATTGGTTACACGTCTAGGTCACCTCTTGTTCGCATTGACGGCACTTTGAACAGTGGACGTTACGTTTCAGATGTGTTACGACCCGTGGCTCTACTCTTCATTCAATCCCTGCGAAACCCTACATTTCAGCAGGATAATGCACGACCGCATGTTGCAGGTCGTGTGCGGGCCTTTCTGTATACAGAAAATGTTCGACTGCTGCCCTGGCCAGCACATTCTCCAGATCTCTCACCAATTGAAAACGTCTGTTCAATGGTGGCCGAGCAACTGGCACGTCACAATACGCCAGTCGCTACTCTTGATGAACTGTGGCATCATGTTCAAGCTGCATGGGCAGCTGTACCTGTACACGCCATCCAGGCTCTGTTTTACTCAACGCCCAGTCGTATCAAGGCCATTGTTACGGCCAGAGGTGGTTTTTCTGGGTACTGATTTCTCAGAAACTATGCAGCCAAATTGCGTGAAAATGTAATCACATGTCAGTTCTAGTGTAATATATTTGTCCAATGAATACTCGTTTATCATCTGCATTTCTCCTTGGTGTAGGAATTTTAATGGTCAGTAGCGTATTCGGTGATCTCATTGTTCTTCTTTTCTAAAACTGAGCGATGTACCATTATGGCACCAAAAGTTTTTAAGCGAAAGGATAAACAATTACTTAATGAACGACGAGGCTTGACAGTAAGAGCGACAGCGGAAGGGGGAGGCCTCTATAATCACACGTGCTGCTTCCACTCCCCACAGGATGTGGTCCCAGCGGGCGCTCTGCCGCCTTGGAACACGCCATTACCAACATGTGTCAGCGTTATATGCTATATGACCACTTAGTGTCCCCAGGGTGTACACTTTCACTTCCGCAACTTCCTCTTAGCTGTTCCGAGGGCGTCACGATATATACATAACACGTTTTGCGGGCACAGGCGGTGTGTGCTTCTACGTGTCACACGTTATGCTACTGCAGAGGCAGATACACTGAACGGAACACATTTTAGTATAAGCACGATTTTTTAACTTTTGTATCCCGTTCAAATCAGTATCCAGCAATTACAGCTCAATACGACAACAGAAACAAAACATAAAGCATGGTATCTGCCGCGGAGTATGATATCCGATTTTATCTGTGACGTATCACGTCTCGCACTTCTGCAATAACTTAGTGGGTTGTTGTGCTGCACTTGTAACAGGCCATATTTCACATATCCGTCCGCGGTTTTCCTAAATCGATTAATACTGGGATAGTTTGTTTCAAAGGGGACTCCTTCCCCTTCGCCCTTGTCTTCTCAGACATTGTTCTTCGTCTCAAATGGACTCGGAGTTGATGCTACGCTAGATCAATTGTTTTTAATAATGAAACATTACACGCACTGATCATAAGCACTTTAAAATACAAATGTACTTTCAGTAATCTTTAAGAGGTGCTGGTGGTGGTTAGTGTTTAACGTCCCGTCGACAACGAGGTCATTAGAGACGGAGCGCAAGCTCGGGTTAGGGAAGGATTGGGGAGGAAATCGGCCGTGCCCTTTCAAAGGAACCATCACGGAATTTGCCTGAAACGATTTAGGGAAATCACGGAAAACCTAAATCAGGATGGTTTGAGACGGGATTGAACCGTCGTCCTCCCGAATGCGAGTCCAGTTTGCTAACCACTGCGCCACCTCGCTCGGTAATCTTTAAGAAGTATGGTAAATATTGTAGATTAAACTGAGACGCGTGAGAGCATAATATTTATGAATCCACACTTTAATGCAACGTTATTACTTTCATAATTCAACAAGACTTACAGCAATTCATCCTAATAAGGAACACCCGAGTGAGTCACTGCCGAGAGATCTATCCGATGTGAGATACGTGTAAGTTAAGGCGTTTGGGTTTTCCATGAACGTAGTCGTCAATGTCACAATGTGTGAGCGCGTGCAAAAAAGTAGTACCTCCGAATTTTTTATGAATAAACGCTTGAAATTTTTTAAAATAAAACGAACGTTGTTAACCTTCTGAATTTTTATACTTCACGTCTACATATCTGCAGCTCTCTTTCGCTAGAGCGTTCCGAATTCTGGCGTGTAACATGCGGTACGTGACATAACTGTGTCACTGCATGAGAAACAGCATGCTATCCAGGTTCGAATTCGAAAAGTTCGTCTACACATGGGGTGCCCCTTCCTTCAGCGTAACAACTCCAGATCACACAGGAACGCTGCGTCGTCTGTAACCCTCTGACGCCTTGGGTTCAGTGTCATAGATGATCCTCCACATCATTCCGACTTGCCCCATCCGATTTTCTTCTGTTTCCAGAACTCTAAGAACACCTTGGAGGCATTAACTTTGATAGAGATGAAGCGGTGCAAGCAGAGGTGAGGTTGTGGCTCCGTCAAGAAAGTCAAACGTTCTACAATGGCGGTATCAATAAACTAGTCTCTCGTTGGGAGAAATGTGTACATCGCCATGGGGACTGTGCTGAAAAATAAATATGTAGACACGAATAATAAAGACGCAGAGTGTTAACAACGTTTGTTTTATTTAAAAACCTTTAAGAATTTTCACCTAAAAAATTAGGAGGCATCACTTCTCAACGAGCGGTCGTAGTTTATGGAAAAGTGGATAATATTTCAAGACTGTAGATAATTAGCACTGAAACCAGATATTTCGAATGGGAAAATATGTTATTATTATGAAAACTAATAAAGCGCAGTCGTCGTACTTAAAAGCAAAGTCGGAGCGTTAGGAATATTTTCAGGGCACTGAAATGAAATGGAAATATTAAATGATGCGCTGATGTAACAGGAGCGAAATGTGAAAGAATAGTATAATTAATAACAAATAAGCAATCTATTATTGATAAAAGCTGAAAGTTGGTGCACCATAAAAGGTACTAATTACCTGTTTTACAGCAGTTTTCTGAAGACAATATGGACGGAGAATGAGTTCATGGAACACACTATTATGATTTCGATTTCTTTGGTCTGTGTGTTCCAAATTATTTGTTGGTTTGACATGCAGTTCCCAGCACTGCCAGTATGCAAACTGGCTTAATATGTTCCCACCTAACTTTCAAAGAGAGACGTTATTTCTTTTGGGAATAATAGCAAATTATGTGCTAATGTCCAAGTGCCATTAGTACTCATACATTTGGGGCTTCGAAGGGTGAGAATCCTGAAAATATGGAATGTTTCGAGTAAGAAATAATGTCTTTAAAACATCTGTACACATCAACCCTTGTTAATTAACGAAATTCAGGTGAAAATTTTCATTAATTGTAGATTACAAAAACAAACTTTATTTTGGCAAGAGAAATGTCAGAAGCTGTATTTTGAGCCTTTCGTGTCAGTTAAACAATTGTCGGTAATCAACAATATCCAGTCTTCAAGCAGTGTTCGTAAAATTTTAGACACATTAGCTAAGAAATTTTTTGTTGAAGAATAGCGCTGTGCAAAGTTATGCAAGACATTAAAATGTTAGGATACCTGCTTTACGCAACACAATGTTGCATAGTGATGCGTCTTTCAGGCGACAGAGGGTGTGTCGCAGAAACAGCTGTAGTAATATGAATACACGAGAAAGGAAGTTTTTGGTCATTTTGAAACAACTACCCACCAATAAAACGTAGTATATTACAATGACACACTACAGTGCTACGTCTTGACAATGAAACTGCATTGCTTCAACGTACGGAGCAGAGAAATAGCGTCAACAAATGTGTTTCTGACTTAACTCTGTGAAACTTAAATTTTGTAGAGCAAATGAAGCTAGGAGTGAGTTAACAGCCAGAACATAACCAACAGCAGGTGCTTGCGTTGTCATTCTTTCCAGAACGTAACGATGACTCAGTATTTTTCAGTGTATTTAGAAAATGAGAGAAATTATATTTGGAGGTAATTTAGCCTTCCCGAGATATGGTTCAAACGATACTCGTGTTCTTAACGTTTGTGCGTTAAAGACAGGTTGAGCAAAGTAGGTAAGGATTATATTCCTCCATTTACAGATTTCCTTAGAATTTGTACTTTCTGGCGGCTACAGCCTGGAGATTCGTGACTTATTTTCGGCAGTAGCGAAATGGAGCAGGCGAAGTGCTCGTTGCAATACACTGTTGACATAAAGTAAGTAAAAAAAAGTCTCAAAGGCAACTGCGGTGTTAATATGATATGTTAAAATTTTGTTACAGTTTTCACGAGGAACAAACTAAAGTTAAAATGTTTTCTCTTTCACGAATTCATTTTTGGTGCAACAGTCCGTTTCCATCGATTCTGGTAACATTTTTCGCGTTGTAGTGTTGTAACTACGGCATTACAGCAGAAATTTTCCATCGTGAAATTTACTATAAATAACGCAGTAGAGCCCAGAAGGAATAACGGCATCCATAGTTACAAAACTAGAATAAAAATAACCTTCTTTATTTTTTGTTAAAAGGACTGTAGCTCAGAAAGAAGTGAATAATGGTGCTTCCACCAAAATCTTTGATCTCTTAACGATTTATATTTAGTGCTGGACAAAGAGAAAAATAAATTTTAAATTAAACTGAAAATCTTGCTTCACGCAACTTCTTATATTCCATACAAGAATTTAAACTAAAAACGTGTCACTTATTTACTGTAAAATTGTTACATAGTTGTTTTATTAAATTAATTTATTTCTGATACATGAACTCATCCATGAGCAATCAGCATACAGCAACACAGAAACCCTAATTAAATAAATTTTCCGTAAACCAACTAGTTCCAACTCATTACAACATATCGTGGAAAGTGAACCGCGGAACATCTAACTAAGTGTAACACACACAATTGGCAGAGGCGAGAGAAGCGATAACGAACAGATAATAGAGAAATTTACTGACTGGGCACTACACTGCAGACGTTTGTATCTTTAGTCTGATATTAATGCACACAGCCACAAAAATCTACTATAATGCCTACAGAAATGTGCATCATCCCTTCTGCAACACCCCAAGTAAACAGTTCGTTAGTCTTTCCCTGTGGAAGACAGGAAGGAAGAACAGAGCCTAATGTTCAGTCGACAGCACGGTCATTAGTGACGTAGTACAAGCTCAGATTAGTAAAAGATGGGGAAGTGAATCGGCTGTGAGTTTTCCACAGAAACCACCCGCGGCATTTGCTAGGAGGAACTGGGAACTCAACGGATGCCCGGACGGGGATATGAACAGTCGTCCACCCGAACGCTGGTCCAGTGTGCTAACCACAACGCCGTCGCGCTCGCAACCGCCTGTGGAGAAGTTTCCAACCTGGAAAGCTCCCATTTACACGTAGACAGCAACTGCTGCCGACAACTAGCACGATAAGATTCGAGACTTCACAGGTATGTTAAGTCGGGCGCACCACAGGAAGTTGAGACGGAAAAAGTTGTGCTATGTGAAATAATGATAATGGCGAGTGCAGATTGCAGACTACAGTTAACAAAACAGTAAGAATATGTTGGTGCTACACGTCTTAATTCAACTGTATCACATATACACTTCCAAAATTTTCAAATGTTGTACGTCTCTGAATTGTAATTTTTTGGAAGTTTTGCTAAATGGGTACACTAGTCACTAACGCATCAAATTTATTTAGCAGTGCCTCTCTCTTTTAATGTGCTCCAGATGCATACGACAATAATAACAATAATAATAAAAGACACCACATGTCTGACATAATAATATTAGTTTGTTTACGTCAGTGGTTGGTATATCCCTTCATCAATTGATAGTATGGCGTAAATTACACCTAGTGTTCCGAATGATTCAATTTTCCCTCTTTCTTGACATTCAGCAAGAAATTACAATTCAGAGAGGTACAACATTTGAAAATTTAAAAAGTATATGCGTCATGAATTTAATGTAAGAAGTATAACAGCAACAGCTTCTATTTCGTCGATTGTAGACCGCACTCTGCAATCGATATTATCATTATTTCACTTAGAGAAAATTTTTTTTCTCGAATTCCTGTGGCACGCCCGACCTACCGCCGAACTCTCTAAGCTTATCGCACTTGGCGTAAGCAGCCGGTGCTGTCAGCATGTGAATGGGCACTTTTCCTGACTATAAAGTCTCCCACAGGCGGTTGCGAGCGAGATGAAGACGTGGTTAGCACACTGAACTCGTGTTCGGGTGGACGACGGCTCAAATCCCCGTCTGGCCATCCGTGATTTCCCAAAATCGCTCCAGGCAAATGCCGGGGTAGTTGCTGTGAAAAAGTCACGATCGACTTCCTTCACCATCCTTTCGTAATCTTATCTTGTGCTACGTCTCTAATGATCGTGCAGTCGACGGGATGTTAAACTCTAACCTCCCTTTCTTTCTTCCTTCCTTACTTCCACAGGCGGCCAATTCGGAACCCGCACCAAACAAGCAAGTAACTGAAGAGAGTGTTCTGTTAAACACAGCTTGTAATTTTGTAGAATACTTTGCCATTTTAGAGAAATTCCCCTCCCCTCCGACCCCGCCTCCCCCGCCCAAATCGGTGGAATGGAAATTTCGAAATCAGTATGTTTTTATAACAAAACTATTCTTAGAATAATGGATAAAAAATTTTTATTTTTTTCATTTTCACAAACATTTATAACCTACATTGTTGTGTGGGTCAGGACCATCTTACATTTTTAAATCACTTCCTACAGTGCTATTCATGAAAACATAGCAGTATTTTTGACAAACAAGGTAAATATTACACTTCACAGATGTTCTGCTCTTCTAACAACTATTTTGCCAGCAGCAATGGTTTATATACATTTTGTCTGTTTATTTTTCATCGAATCCACTTACATGTTTATAATTAGAAGATTAAAAAATTAATGCTTCTCCAGTCAGCTGACGGAAACGCGCGGCTATCTCCCACTCTAATGATGATGATGGGTTTGTGGGGCACTCAACTGCGCGGTTATCATCTCCCGTGTAAATTCCCAGCCTTTGCTCAGTCCAATCTCCCCAGTTTCATGAATGATAATGAAATGATGAGGACAACACAAACACCCAATCATATCGAGGCAGGTCAAAATCCCTGACCCCCTGGAATCGAACCCGAGACCCAGTGGTCGGGAATGTAGTACGCGAGACCACGAGGTGCGGATTCTCCCACTCTGGACTCATCTAATAAAGCTAAATTTCCTAATTATTAGATCCAAAAAATAAAAAGAAACTATCCTCTGTGATCACAATGTGTAAAGTTAATGGTAACATGACATAATCTCTCCGAATCCTAACCTCAGACATCGGCTGAAATGAGCATACGCCAGTAAAATAGTAGGAAGAGGTAGAGTTCTGCGTATGGAAGTTACAGTAATTGTAGCCACGAAACTATTTAAATATTTTGGTGGACTAATTTTTAATTAATTCCATACACCGTTCAGATTCTGAGACAAATTGCTTTCAAATGTCTAAGCGTAATATATAATACACAATTACGACTTTTCTCGATCCAGATACTCCCGACAGGCCATCTTGAAAATTTACAAGGTTTGATACACAATAACTCGAGTCTGTAGCAAGACATCGAACTTTGAACTGTATACAAAGCATCTATTCCTGCACCATTGTTAAACTCGGGGCTCTAAGACATAGCGCAATAATATGAGGCTACAACGCAAATAAACCGCATCTATACAATTGTGTGTGCCAGGTCCGAAAGGAACGAGTAAAATTTTAATAACTTTTCTGATCTCTTCACCACACTTTCCATTATTTCCAAAGTCACCTTACGCGTTCCGACAGTCAGTCATTTTCAAAGGCTATAAAATACAACACAAAACCGTTCTCAGAAGATATGCAAATAAGTTACATTTCACCACCGATGAGAGACATAGTACAATGAGTAGGATATAGTACTCTAGCTTACAAGTGTTATGTCACACATGAAAAATTTTTATTAGATACATTGCATTTCGTCAACATTCTCAGTCACGAGACATTTCATCAGTAAACAATTAATGTAAAATACTTCACAATGTTTCCCAAAAGGTGTTTCTTTACCAAACGACGTGTAAGAGATCTTTTGAGTGGTCGAAAACAATATATTGGAAAAGCACGTTGAGAACGCGCTAGGGTACTTGAGGCCAAGTGTCCGATAACAAATGTTTTTCTCTTTTTTCGACAGCTTACAGCGTATAACGTACTAGCGTCAGTAAATGTTCGTATAAACAATTTTATAAGAATTTAAAAAGTCTAGAAACAACAGCTGAGGCATGTATCGTTCACGTATATGGAACAGGTGGCGCCCATGATTTGCTACTTCTGCCAACGGAAGGAAGTGGATGTATATAGGAAATTGAAACAATTTGAGGTGTAATCTTGGAACCCCATACAACTGTTCCATCAACAATATATGGCAGCCATTCCAGAATGCCTTATCGACACTCCTTAACACCCAAACACCAGTTTAACTGAAACACCATCCAAAATAGTGTGATGTAAAAAACCAGTGCAATGTTACTGCTAATGGTACACTGGTAGTTGTGGTGCTTTGCATAACTTGTTTTCTTTTATTTATGTTAAATGTCACAATTTTTCATACAGTGTAGAAATATTAACGTTTTTACGGATTTTTTTGTTTTTTTGGGGGGGAGGGGCGTGTCGAGGCCCTTCACGACCCGCCCCTCATCTTTGCCCCCCCCCTCCCCTCCCCCACCCTCTTTCCCCTCCTTGGTCCGCGTCTGTGTGGTGACTTCTGAAGTCATAGGGATCGTAGCACGTAATGCATGAACCAGCTGTATGCATAAACTATCTCTTAGTTTCGTGAAGAGCAGACGACTGCAAGCTGCCTCCAGTGCAGGAGTTTATAGCGACGTAATTCTGTCGCCTAGTGCGGTACGGAAGTGACGCAGCAGGAGAGCGCTGTCTGGGGCGAGGCGGCGTTCGCGGCTGCCGGCCAGTGGCTGCGCGGCGGCCGGCCGCGGGCGGAGCCGAGCGACGCACCCGCCGCAGCCGAAGCCCCGCCAGCCGTGGGAAGGCGTCCGGCGGGTGTCCCGCGAACACTCGGCCCCTGGCCTACTCTCAAATGAGCGGAAAAATACAAAATTATATTCAATTCCAATTTAACTGCCAATCTTCTGTGGCCAGAGTCAATTCCCGTACAAGTTTTCTGAGTACGGGAGCGCGTGATATTGCAAAAACTATTACTGTTGAAAGTATAATTTCGGCCTTGGTTACAATGACCTTCTTCTTGCTCTGCTGGCGTATTTAACTGTCCAGAGTAATATTAAAACTCTCCTACACATTGACCACCCTCCAAAATGGCCATAGATGAGATATCATTCAATTACATTGTTTAACAAATTTTGTAAATAGCCCGTGCCAATTTTGCAATTTAATTACGCAATTTTTTGCAATACTGAATATAAAACCGGGTGATCAAAAAGTCAGTATAAAATTGAAAACTGAATAAATCACGGAATAATGTAGATAGAGAAGTACAAATTGACACACATGCTTGGAATGACATGGGGTTTTATTAGAACCACAAAAATACAAAAGTTCAAAAAATGTCCGACAGATGGCGCTTCATCTGATCAGAATAGCAATAATTAGCATAACAAAGTAAGACAAAGCAAAGACGATGTTCTTTACAGGAAATGCTCAATATGTTCACTATCATTCCTCAACAATAGCTGTAGTTGAGGAATAATGTTGTGAACAGCACTGTAAAGCATGTCCGGAGTTATGGTGAGGCATTGGCGTCGGATGTTGTCTTTCAGCATCCCTAGAGATGTCGGTCGATCACGATACACTTGCGACTTCAGGTGACCCCAAAGCCAATAATCGCACAGACTGAGGTCTGGCGACCTGGGAGGCCAAGTATGACGAAAGTGGCGGCTGAGCACACGATCATCACCAAATGACGCGCGCAAGACATCTTTCACGCGTCTAGCAATATGGGGTGGAGCGTCATCCTGCATAAACATCGTACGTTCCAGCAGATGTTTACACCCAGGCTGGGGATGATGCGATTCTGTAACATATCGGCGTACTTCTCACCCGTCATGGTAGCAATCACTGACGTTTTGCTGTTCAGCGCTATCTGTCGGACATTTTGTGAACTTTCTTATTTTTTTCTTCTAATAGAACCCCATGTCATTCCAAGCATGTGTGTCAGTTTTTACCTCTCTATCTACATTATTCCTCGGTTTATTAAGTTTTCAAATTTGTACTGACTTTTTGATCACCCGGTATAAACAACCGTCGCCAGAGTGCTATGCAAGTGCTGAACAAAGAAACTCTCTCCCCCAACACGAACTCTTTGAACATAATGTTAGTCATGATCTTTGGTTTATTTACGTTTTGTAAAGCATGTGTAAGTTGTTACCTGTGGCTAAGTGTGTAAAGAGTTGTAAAATTAACGTCATCGGAAAACACACGTTGCCGCGCAGAGTGGCCACGCGGTTCGGGGCGTCGTGTCACGGACTGCGGAGTCCCTACCGCAGGAGGTTCGAGACCTCCCTCGGGCATGGGTGTGTGTGTTGTTCTTAGCATAAGTTAGTGTAAGTACTTGTAAGTCTAGGGACCGATGACCTAAGCAGTTTTTCCCTCAGGAATTCACACACGTTTGAACATTGAAAACACACGTTGTGTTTCCAGAATAACGTGTCCACTAAGAACAAACCAGCAGATACTAATAACTATAAGTACTGCAACTAATCAATCTCATATTGTGAATAATTCCCGCCACATTCAGTGCTTACATGTTTGATTTTTAATATCCTGCTACAGTTGCACGATCCCTACGATGCTGCAAACACGCAATAAATATGTAGCGTCTGATGATGCGTCGCTAGGTGATTCGAAACCTGTAATGGAAAATAAAAATTGAAGAATAAAGCAAAAGACCATTACGCATCAGTGTGGGTGTTCCATATACACAACTCATAAACATTTCACTTATATTTTGTCATGGCTGTTCATTGAGCATGACGCTACGTCATAATTTAAAAAAGAAAAAAAACTTTGATATAATTGGTCTCTTGAGGCGAAAGTAGTAGGAAACTTTAATGAGATAGGTTATTGCGATGAATGGAGTGGAGAAATGTAGTTGTCTATTCCTTCTTATAGCGTGTGCCATGATACATAGACCACCCTACTCGCATATTGCAATTTAGAACAAATAATCTCTTGTCGCAGAATGTCAGCAGCAGTATAATGCCCGACGTTCACTAGTGAAACTAACGTTTTCATCGACTCCGTGAATAATAATTTTTATCATCTATGGAAAATAAATTTTATTAAAAATATTTTCCTTATATTAATAGCACCTCTGAAAAAATGTGATGATCCCCACAATATATTCCTCCTACGCACATACCTAATTGAGAACTACGAGGATATTTTCTATTTGATACACCATAGGTAATTTTTAAGTAATGGTCCAAAGAGTACAGAAAACAGGAAAAGAGAGAAGTGGTGGTGGAAAATTGTGATTAAAAGATAGTGCCAGCATTCACATCTAAATACCATTTCAAAGTTCACTGTTTTTCGTTCATTCATTTAACTCACTCTAAATGACTACCGTGCGAAGATATTTTTTTCAGTTATGCATTAAACTTTGTATTAGAAAAATTATTACACTGCCACTTTACAGTTTTGAGAGGAATGTGCAACAAAGAGACGACAGTAAATCGCAGAACATGATCTACAGCGTAGTCAACTATTTGCGCCTAAATGTGCTGCCCTTGCTCCTCCTCTTACAGAACATCATAAAAGTTTGCTATTTAGGTTCTATTTATTACTCTTAACAAATTTTTCTGGTATCACTCCAATGTTAGCGCACCTTATTTTGCTTTTCTATTTTTCAGCTAACTGAGCGAAAGTTTTCTTCAGCAATCGAAATTTTCTGTCGCTACATTTTCAACACAAAAGTCAAAGACTGCGAACAACAGTATGAGAAATACGAATTCACTAAACAGCTTCACCCTGACTCTGTCCATACCATTTCATGTATTTTATCATATTCTATATATTCAGTGATTCGTAAATAAAAGAGGTTAATACGGGGTATGTTTAGATGTTACGGTATCTGTGCTGCAATTCCACTACAATACCTACAATAAAATATCAAATTCTAGGGCCAGTTTGAACAGCAGTGTCATCTATATCAATGTTTCGTGGAATAAAAATTGAATATTTAACATATTCATCTTTTGGATCTGCAGATTTTATCCTTTCTTCAGGCATTTGCAGTTAAATTATAGGATAAAGGTTCAGTCTTTTTGCAAACACGCTGTTTCTTCTTCTTATCCAAACATGTTTCAGCATCTCTGTGCCATCATCAGTGGATTTTTGTTGACTGAAAACTGTAAAAAGTGAACATGTTTTAGGTTGTAACTGATGTAACAAAGGGGGGCCTAAAGAAAGTTTTTGTTCGCTTTCCTTCTTACCGTGGTTTGACTTCATGTCGTTTTGCAAGACACAATGTGTTAACTCGCCAATGAAATTCATATTTTCGTCGTTTGGTTTGCAATGACAAGCTGTCACTTCAGGACAACATACAGCTGGTCCTGTAAAACCATATAAAGTAAAATCACGGTAAGAAGGAAAGCGAACTAAAACTTTCTTTAGGTCCAACTTTGTTAGATCAGTTACATCCTAAAATATGTTCACTTCTTACAGTTTTTAACAGACAAAAACCCGCTGATGATGGCACAGAGATGCTGAAACGTGTTTGGGTAAAAAGAAAAAACAGTGTATTTGCAAAAAGGCGGAACGTACGGTATATCCTATAATGAACATTTAACATTTCGCAAAGGGTGAAGTATAAAGTAATACGTTTTGTCTCAGAAATGAAATCCTCTGTCGAAGTAACCACAACGAGAAGCGACACTGTATGGCAAAAGCTCACTTTTAAGGCTTATGGGAAAGATATTGTTTGATGTAAAATTTTGTTAAAAAGGAAATACATTAATAATACGCTTTCCTCTGATAACAACACTATTGTTTGCCCCTTAAAGCATAATAACGTTATCGGTATATGAAGGAAACGAAGGCATAAGGAATAGTGACGTTTCTTCGGAATACTATTTGACTTTCAGAATTATGATTGGCAATAATATTAATGATGTCATTCACTTAAACTACGAAGGCCGAACATGTGCGTCTACATCTACATACGCACTCCGCAAGCGACCGTACGGTGCGTGGTGAACGGTATGCTGCACCACTGCATGACTGGCAGTAACAGTAAAATGAGTTATTAGAGAATATTTTCGTGGTTAAATATTTGCAAAATAAGAGCGCAACATTCTTCAAGGCTCAGTTACTGCAAATGACATGTATGAATAATGTAACACTTTACACCCGAATAATTGCACGTTTTGCTTCATGGTGTCATTAAAAATATAACGCTGTCGTCATGCAGAAAGGTGATTTTGAACACCTAGTATTTTACTGATCAGGGTTCTGTTGTACTGGTAGGTGGTATCTTCTGAGAACTAATATATGCAGCTATGACAGCGACTTTGCATTAGATAGATTTCGTAGAATGGTGTATGCGGCATGTGGGAAGATGTTAAATATATCTTACTTAATTTAAATACAATGAAATGACTTAAAATTAGGCATGATTAATGTGTTATAGTGTTAATATTAATTTCAAGAGTTTCTTTAAAGATACGCTCCTGTCGAGCAGAATTAACTGCCGAACTGAAAGATATTTTATTGAGTCTTAAACTCCACCACATTACCCACGCATCTACGATGTAGCTTTCAGTGCTAATTAATATTCCACTCCTCAATTCTTCGGGTTACCACAGTAAAGTCTAACGACATTACCTGTATAAAATGTCATTTTTTTTTATTTCATTGGACCGGAATGAAAGGTAACTAATAGGCTCTTCCAGTTCCTCATTCGACACTCACCCAATGGCACATGAAATTATAGTTTCAAAAATCATCAAAAAGATTACGAAGACAACACATTAACTTTCTTCAGGTGCAAGGTAACTGGAATAGTTTCACCTTTCTATTTACGCTCACATGTAATTGCACGCATAATTATTCAATGCATATAATGTAGTGTTGTAATCGCCATAACGTTGCTATCGGTACTGGAAATTCAATAATGCTCTTAACAGTTATTGGTAAATCTTACGTCGTAACGTACCTGTCGAGATTCGTGTAACGAACCACGTCTACTACTACAAGCAGCTCCAAACGAATCTCAAAAATGACGAGCTCTGAACAGCTCCATCTTTGCGGCGGTTCAAGTCCGATTTACAGTGGACGTCAGCGGAGCGGACTGGAACGAAAAGTCAGCGCGAAATGGAGGTTTGGTCGCTCTGGACGGAACGTCAACGCAACGTCATTTCCGTTAGACCGGTACCGAATGGCGAGATGCCACCCGTGACGCAGAAGTCGGAATATGCGATCAGAACTGAGGAACTAGAGATGACAGTGTTTATTGCTAGGCAAAACAAAATTTATAACGAATTGTCTTGATGAAGGACACAATGGAAAATTCTCCACACTCCGGAGTACCAAAAGAATAGGACATGTGTCGTCTAAACATTCATTATTTGATCTGTAAAATTTATAGACTTTAAGTACAGAGACGTCAAACAACATTTAGTGGGCAAACAAAGCGCTTTTTGACTTAGTCTTTGTGATATTCATTGAACTTGTCTCTACAGCCGCCATAAATTGTTTAAATAATTTTATATAGACTGCAGTTGTAATTGTTTCGTTATCTGTGTACTGTTGTGCATAACAATAATAATTCCATGTGGCTCAATTGCCTGGTGCAGGTCATTCAACTGGATGCTACTTGGACGATATGAGTCTCTCCCTTAACCTGCCCCAGTATCAAACCAGGGAAAGGTAATCTACAATCTAACATCGAATCCGAACCAACTACCGTTTGTGGTGACCTCACTTTGCCGAGGTGTGAAGGCTGAGTTAAAACTAAGACTGAGAATTTATCCCGTACAGTGTGGTTTCCATGGACGCGCTTTACCGCTAAACCACCAGAACCGACTGCTATTTCACACTTTCGGTCTTATTAGACCATTTTCAAGTACCTGTACGAAAAATTAATCAGTGAAATGTTAATCCACACCAGTCTCTGCACGTGCCATATTCGAATGGCAGCCACTCTATTTACGCTCGTGAGTGCAATTGTCGTAGTTGTCATCAAACTAGAATCACACGTATTAACGGTGCTCGTGACATTGTTTTTTTTTTTTTTTTTTTTTTTTTCAACTGCGACATTTGCACTCACATGCATCAAGGAAGTGGATGCCATTCAAATACACCGTGTATAACGACCAGTGTCGCTTAATCTTTCATCACTGAATTTTTGTACAGTTACTTGAAAATGGTCTAAGACTGAAATTGTGTGTTACTACACAAATAAAGAAAAAATACGGATGCAGGCCGTATAAAACCTTTGAAACAATTACTTTCTGTGAATAGTTTTCTGTCGAAGTGCTAAATAACGTCAAAAACCTGTGTTTTTCTTCTGCAGCAGAGCTGATGTTTTCACTATCAAAAAATCTTTTATTACAAATTCCTTTAGCTATTTTTTTCTGTTTTAATTATGTACGGTGTACTCTTTTCCTTAGGCAAGTGTTCTGAAACTTAAATCCTTTTTTGCTTTCATATATTTGATCTCATATGTGAAAGAACACTCACAAAGAACTATTCATGTCCTCATGCAACCTTTGCTGTGTACCACGAAGACAATTCATGCAGTAAAGACTAAGAAATCACTATAATCTGCTACTGTAACATGAGTGGGCGTAGCGAGAATAGATTAACTTCCGATGTCAGCAGGCAAAGCTATCGTCCATTGGCCAATGTCTACGTCAAAATTTTCTTCTCGAGAATCCTTGACGGTGTTTCTTTATTCTCTACGTCTCGTTTCGTTTAGATGGCGTCCTGTATGAATTTTATGCGCGTTGTGGATTTTTTCGACGTTCCATTCCGTGACGTTCAATGTGATTCGATTTTAAGGCGGATCGGTGGTTAAGAAGCGGGGTTGGCGTATGAGAAGATCGAGGTTCATCTTTCCCACTGCTCATCCTTATTCAAATTTTCGGTAATTACGTTATATATGTAAGGCCATTGCCACAATTATTACTACAACAAGGTCACAGCCAATTGCCTCCACTCTCTTCCCCTACTCCTTACTCAACTAACCTGGTGATAAGTAAGCTATGACCTCCATGCCGACGGATCGTTTAGCTTCCCTTCTCTTTCTTCTTATCCCATTATTTTCCCCGTTTCTCCGCTGAAGACATCTGTACACTGCTCGCTACCCGTGCAAGACATGTAATTTCGTAAATCTGCTCGCTGGTGAGAAGTGACTCCACTTTCCAATTAAGTCTCGTAATTGGATTGTAACTTCCACGTAGCCATGAAACAAGCTACACACGAGGATTGAATACGAGTTACCGCTTTTGGCGGAAATTTACGCAAGCGCGTGTTCGGGAGGTAAGAAGCGGAAAATCCGCGTGCCTCGGTGTGCTCTCTGCGGCTGGCTCATTCCGGTGAACGACATCCGTTCCAGCGCTGCAGCGTGCGGCGGCCACGCCCTCTGCGAGACCGGCCGGCGATGGACTCCCAGTCCAGAATTAATCTCAATCTATTAATAACGGAACAATCCCCGCCCCCCCCTTACCTCCTTACTCTTTTTTACTTAAGAGAACATTTACTCTTGTTTATGAAACGCGCATCCAATAAGCACCGTGCTCTGCTCCGGAGGAAGCACGATTCAGAGTCGCGGGCACACATTTCGTAGTGTTCGCTTAAATCACATTTCGGTTCCGAGGCAATCAGTGGCCGAGTTTAAGAGGGCCAGAGTTAATTACTGGTGGTAAGATAATTAACAGTTAAGTTGACGCTGATCCCGCGCGCAGGCATGCCTTCATTACGGCCGGGACCCTAGGATAACACAGCAGACGAGCTAAAGCGGGACCATTAATTTGTTCAACATAACTCACCCTCCTTAACTGCTCGCAGCTCGTCTAATATTAGGGAGCCGTACGGCACTCAGCGCGGGCTATCTGTTACCCTCTCCACTTACCCAGGCGCAGCCGCTCCACGTGACGTAGCAAAGCGGCTGCCTAGTCACACTTGTCACAGGCAATTACACAGCGCGCTGCGTCGGCTGCGTCTATCTTCCTATCGGTGTATTTCTCAGTCGCCTTCTGCGACATATCAGCCAATGACAACATCACGCGAAAACCGTGAGACCGCGAAGACAGAAGACAGCCGTGTGCTGATTCACACCGTGTTGCTCGACTTCCGGAAGGCATTCGTCACACTTCTGTGCCTTCGCCTAGTGAAAGCAAAATACGAGCTAACAGAGACTAGAGTCAGCTTTTTGTTAGGAATTAGACGATCCACGCAGACACAACTCAACATGTCATTATTAATGGGGGCAAAGCTTCACATGCACGAGACGGGTTAAGCAAGTGATGCAACACTTTTTCTTTGGAAATGGGCAGGTTTCATTCGGGATAGCCGCACGGAATTAGCCGAGCGGTCTAAGGCGCTGCAGTCATGGACTGTGCGGCTGGTCCCGGCGGAGGCTCGAGTCCTCCCTCGGGCATGGGTGTGTGTGTTTGTCCTTAGGATAATTTAGGTTAAGTAGTGTGTAAGCTTAGGGACTGATTACCTTAGCAGTTAAGTCCCATAAGATTTCACACACATTTGAACATTTTCTTTTCATTCGGGATACCAATATACCACATCATTTACCACTCTTTCGGCTACAAAACCGTATTTTTAAACATAATGTCCGTTCAATGGCTCAAAAATGGTTCAAATGGCTCTGAGCACTATGGGACTTAACTACTGAGGTCATCAGTCCCCTAGAACTTGGAACTACTTAAACCTAACTAACCTAAAGACATCACACACATCCATGCCCGAGGCAGGATTCGAACCTGCGACCGTAGCGGTCGCGCGGTTCCAGACTGTAGCGCCTAGAGCCCCTCGGCCACCTCGGCCGGCTCCGTTCAATGCGGGGGCCTTACATCACCTTACTGGGAGAGACTGTATGCCCACATCGTACCACTCTACTGGTCGACGTTGCAGCCAACGTCTTACTGCATCAATAACTACCCGCGGAGCGCATCCTTCATTCGGCCAAACGGATGGAAGTCGGAAGGTGCGTGATCCAGGTTGTAGGGTCGATAAGGAAAAACAGTCCAATTAGATTTTCTGAGCTCTCCTAGGGTGTGTCAGCACTACCAATAGAGGTGTTCAGTTGAGCAGCAAGGAGTTTGATTGGGACCCGTTCATCACCTCGAATGAGAGTGTCAGCACGTTCCACCGACCCACGGGTCATATCAGCGTGCGACCGGCCGGCACGTGGGACATCCCTTAGGTTTGAGCGGCCTTGTTGCGATGATGACAAACGCCTTGTTCAACGACCCAACGTGCTTTTTTTCACTGCCTGGTTTACATAGAAATTCTGCAGGCGCCTATGAATCTTTGCGATGCTCCGATTTTCCGCCAAAAGAACCTCAATGAGAGCTCCTTGCTTGGAGAACACTTGTATTATAGATGCTATTTTGAAGACCATCTATAGCGCCGCCACGTGTCGTATTTTCACGAAACTGTAGGGAGTGAAGCGAGAATATTCCACGATGTTCCACAAAAATATGGCTTTTTTTTTTCAAATGAAACTGGCCAAGAAAAAATGGCGTTGCATTACTTATTGCACGCCCTCTTAAAAGTAATTCGGGCGTACCCCAAAGAAGTGCTCCAGGGTCAGTACTACCATATTCATAATTTTAATTCGATTGTCTTGATTGCAAAGCATTTTGAATAGAACTGCCGGTTTTGGGAATTCAATCGCGATCTTCAGACTCTCATTCTGCTGTACTGCAACAGACCATAACATGTCAAATTACGCGAATCAAAATATGAGTTTTGACTCGTTTTTCTTTTGTGTTATGGCTTATTGTAGTGCAGCAGCATAAGAGCCTGAAGATGGCTACTCCATAGCTCACACCGATAGTTCCGTTCAAAAAGCTGTGCTATCAAAACAAGTTTCTGAGACTATCACACAAATATTTTCGAGTATTTTTGTACAATGGACTTGTGCTTTACTTAAGTCAGCAACATTTTTGGCCTCAATCAGAATTTTAGCAAAATCAAATACACTGAAAGTCATACGTGTTGTGTTGTAAAGAAGACGGTTATCGGAATGTAGTAAACTAATTTAATACGCGCGGAAATTAAATTCAAAATCTGCAAAATGTTCCTACAATTGATGCAAGACACAATTACATGGATAGTGCCACAGTTAATAACATGGAAGAGGTATAAATATGGCTCAACGCCTTGTGCACCAACTGCTCCTGCTGTAAAGAAACATGTGAACGTTTGACACTCCGTACCACCTCTGCATTTCTCATATCTTTAAAAATAGTAGTGGGCCATTGCAGACATCGGAAACTCGTTAAGATGAAACAAACGTCCTAGAAAAGTGGCTGATTGTAATTATTTCTTCGGCCGCCTAACGTAGAGGAGTTGCAGGACATCAGTGATCTCAAAATGTTACTCACATGGAGAATACAAAAGTTTTATTTAATCCAATCAAGTGAGCAACTAACAAGGAATAATACAAGCAGTGTTCTTCAAAAGTGCAGCAAACTAAAATAAAATGACTAAACTCCATGGGACTCATGTGTAGTTGGAAGACTGCAGCAAGCAAAATGAATAAGATTTGCGCATCTGGGCAGCTCGCAAAAGCAAGATAAATGAGACAAATATTCATTATAGATAACTGAACATTCAAGATGTATAACCAAATTAATTGAGTGCGTGTTGTTTAGAAGACGAATTATGCTACTACTTGGATGAAGCTCACACTCTTGAAGTACAGTGAGTGTGTGCCCATCAGCACCAGATGAGAGCTAGGAAGCGAAATACATCCAAAACTAGGCACTATATCTACATTCTTGGACGCTGGCTACTATTTATTGTGGTGAAAGTCCTTTTGGCCTTGTCCTTGCAGTTACGCCTTGATTGTAGCTATTATGTTTATCTATTCTGTTCCCCATTTATAGAAATGTGTATATGATTTGAAGATTATTTTTCCCAGTTTAGTACTGTAGCACGTCCACGTGTGACGTTCCCTTCTTTCTTATTTATGTGCTTATCTTGACCAACAGCTCGCTTGTGTTCCAAGTATTTCAGCAGAAAACTCAGTTCTTGTTCACTTTAGGATTCCACTTCTGTATCATTAGCTAATCGTATTGTGGTATTTTTCTGTCCTTGATGGAAAACAAAAGTCCTTTACTTCTCTCATTCCCTTTCAATTGTAAAGGGTGAGCGAGAAGTCCCTGTATACCTCTAATTCCCTGTTATTGCCGTTCAGTATCAAATGTTATTATTCGGGTTGGTAATAATACTGCTTTTTATCAGTTGTTGTAACCTACTGCTGGAATTCATGTTTACATGCTTTCGCAGTGGTAGTTGCATTCAGGTTTTAATTTGTGGCCATGGAAGATGTGAGCGGTCATAGTTACACAACTGCGGAGCGCTTGGTGACAAGTGCGTGGGTGGACCAACGACAACATACAAGACAGACGGTGAGACAGGTTATGGGATCATTTCAGCAAAGATTTAATAACGCCCCGGCGCAAAAGGCGAAACTTCTGGATTTGAAAGATTTTGGTTTTGGCAGTGTTAAAGACATGCCGCGGAGTAGAAGGAAAAAGACACGAGAAGAAAAATGTGCCAGAGTCTCTGCTTCGATTGGGCAATCTCCTATGAAGTCAAGACGTAAACGTGCTTCGGAGGTCTGTATACAGAGGACAACAACGCAATATCACATTAAGAAATACCTCAAGTTATCGGATACACACCGCAATGTGAGCGTTTTGCCATGCCGTGCTTTATTAACTTTATTTCCAAGTGCAGTGAACCGTGCCAAGGTTATGTTTTCAGATGAACGTTCATTTTATCGCAGCTCACTTGCTATAAATATTACCGTTTGGGCCAAAGAGAATTCTTGTTACAAGGACGAGTTAGGAAGGAACCCGCCCCACGTAGCGATATGGGCAGCGATGACATCACAACATCTGCTTGGGTCGTATTTTTTTTTAAGGGATTATCTACACATGTTACGAAGATGGTTAATACCTCCGCTTGAAAATAGGGGCTTCACAGAAGGCATGTGGCTGCAGCAAAGACTGAGAGCATCCTGACTACGCTCTTGCAGTGCGTGAATTTCTAAATGAACACTGCCCAGGACGGTGGATAGGTCGTGGTTCATCAGCAACACCAGCTCTCCTTGAAATTGCCATCGAGATGTCGAGCCATCACTGCACCTGACAACTCGTTATGGGAAATCATTAAGGTGTATGTGCCTACATGTCGTTATGCTACAAACGAAGAACTGCGCAATGTTGTTAAGGATGCATTTAGCGCTACAGCAACGGACATGCTCAAAAATATCTCAAGAAGAAGATGGATGCGGGCGGCAATGTGTTTACAGCATGACGGGGAACGTACCGAAACATTGGAAACTTAATATTATGGGAATACTTGTACTAAAACAAATCAAATCGATTAACGTTAGATACCAGAGGGTATGGGGACTTCTCGCCCACCTTGTACAAATAAACGTCAGTGGTGACAATGGATATCTTTGCCCTACGCCTCTCCTGGTTTTGACTTCTTATGGAAATCTGTTAGTATAGGCTTTTCTAATTAGCTATGAAGAAAGGGAGCGGATTTCCATGCCTGTCTGTTATCGGCATTTCAGTACCTAAAAAGGAAAAAAAATTTTTTTTGTTTCATTCCACATTGTAAAACGCCCATCCGTATTAACAGCGTCACAATAAGCTCCGAAAGGCGATATCATTTGCTTCCTGGAAGTGTTTATCCATTTCAAATACAAAAATGGTTCAAATGGTTCAAAAGGCTCTGAGCACTATGGGACTCAACTTTTTAGGTCATAAGTCCCCTAGAACTTAGAACGACGTAAACCTAACTAACCTAAGGACATCACACACACCCATGCCCGGGGCAGGATTCGAACCTGCGACTGTAGCAGTCCCGCGGTTCCGGACTGCAGCGCCAGAACCGCTAGACCACCGCGGCCGGCATTACAAATACACAAAACACCATCGTTTCAGAGTGCGTTCATACAGACCAGCCTTTAGGCAGCGCTACAGCAGCGAAGTTGCAGAAACACTATGAGAGTTAGTGACTCAGTGTCTTTGTCTCTAGTAAGAACAACGAATACACAACGAATGGAGCCACAAGGGAGTATTATAGGTACATTACTTTCCACGATACATATAAATGACCCAGTAGATAACGTCAGAAACTCGATAAGGCGTTTCCCGGATGATCCTGTTGTACAGAAGAACGTCGAAACGCTATAAAATTGTTGCAAAATGCAGAGAGATCTGCAGATGATCCCGCTTGGTGCAGGTTGTGCCAATCGACCCGCAACATAAATAAGTGGAACGTTTTGTGGAACGTTTTACGAATACGCAGACAGAAAGACCCTTTATTGTATGATTACACAATTGCACAACAGTCGCTCAAAGCAGTTAGTTCCATAAAATATCTAGGAGAGACGAATACAGTCATCAGATTGAGAAGGATGTAAGCTGCAGTAGTTCTTTGGAGATGAATAGGCTTGCGCGGAAAAGAAAAGCACGGAGGACTGCATCAAACTAGACCTTGGACTGAAGACCACAACAACAACAACAATATACGGGGCAATTTGAAATAGATTGACCACATAAAGTTAATCGCGAGTAAGGCACATACCAGACTGAATTTCATTGGAAGAATCCACAGGAAATGTAGTCCTGCAACAAAGGAAGTAGCTTAAAGAAACATTCGTACCACCAATACTTGAATACTGCTGCAAAGTGTGGGACCAGTTCCAGATCGAAATGACAGATGAAATAGAGAAAATTCAAAGAAGAGTGGCGCGTTTCGTTGCAAATTCATTTAACAAGCATGAAAGCGTCAGAGAAGATCAACAAACTCCAGTGGCAGGCGCTGCAAGAGAGGCATTCAGCGTCACGGTGCGGATTATTTTTAAAGTTACGAGAGCGTACATATTGTTTCCTCCCAAGTGTATTTGCGAAAAGAGCATGAGGATAAAATTGGAGAGATTCGAGGCGACATGGGGGTTTACCGCCAGTCGTTCTTCCCGCGAACCATTGACATGTAAGTGGGAGAATGCCAGTGGTACAGAAAGTAGCCTCCGCATTACAGCGGAAGGTGACTTGCGGAGTATAAATGTAGATGTATCGCCACAGGATTAGAAGAAGGGCTCCACGAAATTCCGCACGCGCTCCTCGGGTGGTTGTTGTCTCCGGCAACCAGAAGCTGGACTGGGGAACAGTCCGAAAGAAATGTGATCACCGTGCGGGGTTCCTCCTTCACTGTTTATTGAGCCACTCAGTCAGACCCGAAACTGGAGACCCACGCCGGGCCGTTAGGCTGTCGCGGCGTTCATATATAGTGTAGTGTGAGTGTGCCGGGTTCGCGCGCAGGCAGCCGCCGGCATTCGTGGAAGGACGGAACCAGCCGTGTGGCAGTGTGGGAACGCCCCGGTCCAGCAGGTAAATATCGGCGCTCCTCGCCGCCGCGCCGCGCTGTCATCAATAACCCGGACCCCCGCGGCTGCGGCTGCGGCAGGCCCGCCAGGGACCCTACCCGCCGTCCCCAGCACAGCACAGCACAGCACAGCACCGCCGGCTACCAGCTACCGCCTTGCGGGGACCGGGCCTGCTCCAGCGTTTCACGGAATGCGCTTACCCCTACTCACAAAAAGTACTGAGCTCGTCCGACTTAACAATTCGCACACCATTATATGCTAGGGCGAGTAAGTAACGAAGAGGATTGAAATATTACTGTATCTCATTGCTACCTATCAGCACCCCTCGGAGAGCGTTAAAGATAAACACCAGTCCTAATTGTTCAATTGTAAAGTGACCTGTTTCCAAATTACATAAAAAAACACTATTTCAGTATACATATAATTCGAAAACGATGCTTTGCTGATTAACATTGTTCTTATGTGAGAAACATAATATAAATGTGAGGATAATACTGTAACTAACCGAAAGAAATGTAGCAAATGGTCAGGATGTACCAGTAAATCTATCAGTATAAAATTACTACAGCAAATTAAATAGAACATATAAATAAAGCACGTTAATTGAATCTCCGATATATGTTAGCACTAAAATTCAGGCACCAGTTGATTTGTTATAAACAAATTTAGAAATGTAATTTTTACCTGTAACATAATTAGTCAGAAAATGTTATATTAACTCGTAACTAAGTCGAAAATAGGTTCACCTTGTTCACCACTGAGATTGTAAATTTTTAGCAATGTGTATCTCATATTCGATTTAACTTGTAATTGTGATTTTACATAAAATTGTAATTTTCGTTGTAGGTAATTGTTAACAAAAGTATAAACAGAGGTCACGTAGGCGGCTTGGGGCACTCGTTTTTTGGCTAGGGTTGCGAGCAGATGTATTGTAGGCTCACTCATTTGGTGATTGTTGTGAACTCTGTGTCGTTTGATGTCAACTTTGGGTACATGTGATGTAACCGGTACAGTTCACCGGGCTCGGACACCAGAGTCCTGGAAATATATTGGTGTTAAAACTGCACTGTACTTTGGAATTTATCTGGGAGATTTCCGCAATCCTTTTCATAGGCTGCACAGCGACGAGACATGAATCCAGGAATTTTACAAAACCCCGAGAACTAAACAACTCTCAATGTTGGTAGAACTGACGTGAAAATAACAGCGCATCGACTGGGCATTTCACTCAAAACATTTGCAACACGGAGGTGGGAAAAAATATAAACATCTCAGGATATTGCTCTAGATTCCTACCGAAGAACGTTTCTTCCACTACGCAGGATGTATGAATAATAACTCGAGCAGTCATATTTTTTTCCTGTTTCATTAAATCACACGCTGGATTTTAGACCCTCTGGATCCGTCATCAGGAGCAGAACATTTTAATACCAGGAGCTCTCAATAGGTATTGCAGCACACTTTCTTTCTTGGCCAGCTTCGATGGAGAAAAAAGCGGAATTTATTGTGGGACATCGCTGAATATTTCCGCTTCAGCCCCTATAGTTTAATGAAGTTCCGATAAATCGCTGCGCTATAGGTAGCCTTCAAGAAGGAGTCTGTAACGGAGTTGCGTTGCAAGCAAAGAGCTGTCATTGAGTTTCTTTTGGCGGAAAACCAGAGCATCGCAGATATTGATAGATGCTTGCAGAATGTCTACAGACGCTTGGCAGTGAACAAAAGCGTGGTGAGTTGTTGAGCGAGACGTTCGTGATCGTCGCAACGAGGTTGCGAAAACCAGCGAGTCGGCCAGTCGCATACAGCTGTGACTCCTGCAATGCTGGAACGTGTGGCCACTCTCATTCGAGGAGATCGAGGGGTCACAATCAAACATCTCGCCGCTCAATTGGACGTTTCTTTTGGCAGTGCTACACACTCATCCATCAGCTGGGGTTTCAAAAGTGTGTGTGTGTTCGGTTCAAAATGATTCAAATGGCTCTTAGCACTATGGGAGTTAACTTCTGAGGTCATCAGTCCCATAGAACGTAGAACTACTTAAACCTAACCTAAGGACATCCCACACATCCATGCCCGAGACAGGATTCGAACCTGCGACCGCAGCGGTCGCACGGTTCCAGACTGTAGCGCCTAGAACCGCTCGGTCACTCCGGCCGGCTGTGTTCGGTTCCTCACCGCCTAACAGAAGACCATAAGAAGCAACGAAGGACCATCTGTGCGGAAATTTTGCACACTACGCGGCTGATCGTGACAGTTTCTAGTCGAATATCATCACAGGCGATGAACCATGGATTCATTACTCTAGCCGAAAACAAAACAGGAATCCATGGAGTGGCGCCACTCTACATCTCCTTCGAAGAAAAGTTCAGAGCTTCTGTTTGATGTCCTCCTTCATCGTACAACGATTAACTCTTAAGTGTATTATGCTACATACGGGAAATTGAAGAAACAACTTCAGCGTCTTCGTCACCGCAAAAATGCAAACTAACTTCTCCTTCTCCGTGACAGCACAAGGCGTCACATAAGTCTGCGCACCCGAGAAGAGTCCACAGAACTTCACTGGACTGTTCTTTCCCATCCACACTACAACGTGGTTGTCGCAAATTCAGATTTTCATCTGTCTGGCCCAATGGAGGATGCACTTCGGGGGGAAGCAGTTCGTCGAAGATGTGAAATTCTTGATGCAACAACACGTTGGATCCCACGTCGACCAATACATCGGTACCATGTGGACATACAGGCCCTTCCAGTAAATTGGCGTAAGGCCGTTGCAATGAGAGGAGATTATAGGTGAAAAATAGGGTTTTGTAGCCAAAAGAGTAGGAAATAAATGCTGTATTGGAATCCTGACCAAAACCAATCTGCTTTCAGAAAAATACCGCCTTGCGTTACTTATTGAACGCTCCTCGCACATTATTTACTTCTTCTCTTGATGCTCAATGCCAACGGCGTTGACGGAGGGTAACATCGGTTCCTGTCAGAGCACCGAAGTTAAGCGTTGTCGCGCTTGGCTATGACTTGGGTGGGTGACCGTTTCCGTCTGTCGAGCGCTGTTAGCAAGCAGGATTCCCTCAGCCCTTGTCAGATCAATTGAGGAGCTGCTTATTAGGAAGTAGCGGCTCTGGTCGCAACAACTGCCAACGCCAGGAGAGGGGTGTTCTCACCAAATGCACATCCATATCGGCACCCAGTGAAGCTGGCGACTGAGGATGACACGGCGGTCGGTCGGTGCCACTGGGCCTCATGAAGCCTGATCGGACAGAGATTTTGGATAGTATATATTTCTGTTGTGAGAAGGTTACATGCTAAGTTCCGATACCATTGAATAAGATAATGGAGGAAATGAAGTAGTGCATGTCTCACATCGACATCACATATTTTCTTCTTCCTTTTGCGAGGAATGTGTCCTGCAAGTTTGAATTAGCAATCCACGACACAGCTGAATTCCAACCCCTGGCAATTGGTCGAGTGTTGCTGCCACAGCAGAGGACGCGTGTCGTTGCTAGCCTGCCGAACGCAGCACCATACAAAATGTGACAGAGGGCAGGATTCGTGGCTAAGCGAACGAAATGGCGCGAGATCGGAGCCAGCGCCAGGGGCCATGATCAGCAATGGACGACTTTGTGTAGAGTGCCAGACCACACATGGCGTGCTGGTCAGATTTTCTCACGTCTTAACATTGCTGGCTCTGGGGTAGCGGCCCCACGTAATGGAGGGCAGAGTGGCCACTGTGGTTATCGTAAGAGAGCCCGAGGCCCACGAGAAAGACAAGGCGCATGTGATACCATAGGTCTTAAGAGTGCCAGCAGCCGTCTCCAGCGTGGAGCTACTAAATGTTTCACTCGAGTTTAATAATCATTAACTCAGCGTTCACATGCATCCAAACTTCCGATAGCACGATACAAATTTTGAACCTTTAGCGGATGCCTTTTCATTGACATATTAATTTCCTACGGGTCCTGGCCGGGGCCAAGCATTCGCGGAGTATGGCAGACAAGGCGACTAGTGTGACGTCACAAGAGCCCGTATTTCTCGTGGGTCACAAGAAAAGCCAAAGTGCATAGCAGTATCAAGACTGTCACCAAGAAGGTAACACACCTAGCCACTTCCTAAGAGGCAGCCGGCTGTATGAGACATAGAGGAAAGTTCATGCGCCTAAGCAGCGAGGCACTGTGATGGACTCTGGGGTCAAGGTTTGTCGTGACTTGCTGTCAGCATGGGGGCGTCACTTCTGGTCTCGACGAGAAGGCGGTGGTTGTCTTCACGGATACAAGCAACACTGGCGGTGTACAAGTTATCACCCGCAGTTGTGTTCAGCTATTATGGTCAAATGTGGTTGCGCTGGTTATGTTAAGAGCAAATCATTGCAGTGCAGATCAGTTTGAATTTGCAAGATGTCATACTGCAACTATGGCGTGGCTGCTGTACTTTAAACAGTGAGAATGTTATTGTTTTCAGTGAAAGTTTGATTTGCCCTTATTGGTGGCGTCCACTGATTTGCTGTTCTGATTTATTCTGGCTGTGGTCAACAGAGACTACCCTTGTTTGCTTTGTTCTAGTATTTATATTTTCTTGTTAATTAATAGCGTAGTATTTGTCCGTCATATTTCGGGATATTGCATTCTAGGCAAAATTTAGACCAATGTGTGCCTTTCTAGACATGGTTTTATTGTTGCATTATTATTTGTGGTATATTGTTCTGAGCCTCCTTATTGTAGAGAAAAGTTTCTAAGGAAAATATTATGTTATTAGCTTTTAAGTTTTACATTTTGGTAATCTAAATACTGAATGGTTACGGTCAGCTTGTGCATGTGCTGAGAGTTGCTAAATTTGATTAACAAAAGTATTTAGAAATAGCTAAGGATATTCGCCCACACAGCCCTCACCCAGTTCCCACTCCCGCCGTTTCCTGCGCCACACGACTGTAGCATGATTTGCAATTACGTCTACATCTACATCTACATCAGTTCTCTTCAGTCCGCATTACAATGCATGACAGGACGTACCTCTCACTGTACTGTATGTTGGACTGAATCGCACTGCATTCGCGTACGTAGAGCGGCTAGAATCAGTACTGAAGTTCCCCCTGAGAGGACTGCGATTGTGCCTAGTATTTTCCTCGTGGCCCCTATAGGAGTGGTGGGTGAGGGTCTTCAGTATATTTCAACGTTATTCACTTAATACCGCTTTTTGAAAGGGTGAATGTGTGTTTATGTATATTTTCGGAGGCCCACTTGTTTGTTTAGACTCTTATTGGTAGTGTGTGGGCGGAAAAAGTAAACAGTGGCTGTAACAGCAAGTGCATGCAGGCACATATCCAGATATTTATCGGCAAAAACGAAGACGTGTATATGAATAGTGGATAAGTGTTTCAGCAGGGAGGAATCAATGTTTATGAAGATTGCCTTGTTTAGAGAGTAATTAACGCTACATTTATGAGTGTAAGGGTATAGCTCATACGTTGGGAGTTAAAACTTTGAATAAACTGACGGCCCTCTGGCTAAAACAGATAATTGCGTGGTTGCTCATTGTTGCCAACAACAGCTACGTGTGTTCTACGAAATAGCTTACTGCATCCTACCCAGAATTTCTACCTGAAGTGATTAAAGATCTTCTTGTCAGCGAACAGTGTAACAAATCTGAATTTTGAACACAAGAAATTTCCAGTTAGTTAATTTTCGAGGCGGTACAACGCAATACTGGCGATCGGCGCTAACCAGCGAGAGAGATGGGATCTATCTTGTCAATGACAGGAGACAACAGAAAGAATTTCGAAGGTGCAAGATATGGAAGTGTCTCTCATCACATCGTTAGTCTTAGTTAATGGCCGGCCGATGTGGCCGTGCGGTTCTAGGCGCTTCAGTCTGGAACCGCGTGACCGCTACGGTCGCAGGTTCGAATCCTGCCTCGGGCATGGATGTGTGTGATGTCCTTAGGTTAGTTATAAGGTGGATAAGTGTTTCAGCAGGGAGGAATCAAGTTCTAAGTTCTAGGGGACTGATGACCACAGATGTTAAGTCCCATAGTCCTCAGAGCCATTTGAACCATTTTTTCTTAGTTAATCAAATCATTCGTAGCGGCCAAACTTTAAAGTAATGAACTGTTTGTCGTCAGTAATAACATTTGTTTGTTACAGTAAAAACCACACACTCTCTCGCACACTTCTTATTTCCATGTACATTTGGGACGCTTTTGTTAAAGTACTGTTCCTGTAAAATAATGCACTACTGTCAGCATCTCTCTTCTTTTATTGGTGCTTTGTGTCCCTAGATCAGTGCAATAGAACATGTAAAATAGCTTGAGAAAAGGAATCAGACACTGAACTACGAAAGGCGAAAACAGAAATAACGGTAAAAACAATAACAATCACAGTAAATATGTAGTATAAGAATCACGTTATTTCAGAACGTATAATACAAGCAAGGAAAGAAGGTGCTGATTACAGTACATGAATAAAACTGCGGCCTGGAAAGAATTGATAAAACCAGGCAAACTCAAAACCAGTGTGACTGGATGAGACAAATAAATCTGGATAGTATTTACATTAATACTTTTTCCTAACTTTTAATTCATATTACAGATTATTACCAAGATAAATTCAAACAGACTGGAAGTAACTGTATGTGGTTCTGATTTTGGACAACATTGTAATCATGCATCAAGCAGCTTTTATATTCAGTATACGTGGCTTCTTCTAGAGATTCCCATATTCGCTCTCTCCCAGAAATCTCCTACTCATAATGCCACAGCTGTAAGACAGTTAGTCAACAGCATAGACTGATTGCTGTCACAGTTTCTGTAAACGAATTTCTCCTGTTATGTTAGTCACGGGTCTGAATACTTAAAATATTAATCTTTAATTGTTCGTGAAATATAAGGGGCACTCAAATGAGAACAAAGCAGATTGAAAAAAAGGTAAGTAAACTTTTTATTATATCAAAAGTAATCGCCGCAACATTTATCCCACTGTGAGACAAGGCGGACAATACTTTCAGCGAAAAATATTTGTGGTTGCCTAAGGAACCATGATTGTACCCAGGCGTTCACCTCTTCATCCGAACAACATCAACTGTCATGAACATGTTTCTTCATGGCTCCAGAGATATGGATATCGTAAGGGAAGATATCGGGACAGTGTGGAAGATGTGTAAGGGTTTCCGAGTGAAATTTCTGCAGCGTCGTTGGAACAACCTTGGTAACATGTGAGCTCAGCTGCTTCCTGTTAGGGAACGAAACTGGGATTCCGTTAGATGTTTGACGTGTCGTCGTAATGCTGTCTGAAGAAAAGTAGAGACGCCAACAGATGACAGTGGAGAAAACGAGTGCTGGGAAACTGTTATATGATCCTTGCGGCACCCAGTTCTCATGTCCTTTTATATGTGCTGGTGTTGATGGAGAACTAGTACGTGTGCTCGTCGATACAGGCAGTTTTGTTATCTTAATTAGTCAGGTATCTTAGAAGAAAGATTAAGGAAAGGCAAACCTACATTTCTAGCATTTGTAGACTTAGAGAAAGCTTTTGACAATGTTGACTGGAATACTCTCTTTCAAATTCTAAAGGTGGCAGGGGTAAAATACAGGGAGCTATTTACAATTTGTACAGAAACCAGATGGCAGTTATAAGAGTCGAGGGATATGAAAGGGAAGCAGTGGTTGGGAAGGGAGTAAGACAGGGTTGTAGCCTCTCCCCGATGTTATTCAATCTGTATATCGAGCAAGCAGTAAAGGAAACAAAAGAAAACTTCGGAGTAGGTATTAAAATCCATGGAGAAGAAATAAAAACCTTGATTTTTGCCGATGACATTGTAATTCTATCAGAGACAGGAAAGGACCTGGAAGTGCAGTTGAACGGAATGGACAGTGTCTTGAAAGGAGGATATAAGATGAACATCAACAAAAGCAAAACGAGGATAATGGAATGTAGTCGAATTAAGTCGGGTGATGCTGAGGGAATTAGATTAGGAAATGAGACACTTAAAGTAGTAAAGGAGTTTTGCTATTTGGGGAGCAAAATAACTGATGATGGTCGAAGTAAAGAGGATATAAAACGTAGACTGGCAATGGCAAGGAAAGCCTTTCTGAAGAAGAGAAATTTGTCAACATCGAGTATAGATTTAAGTGTCAGGAAGTCATTTCTGAAAGTATTTGTATGGAGTGTAGCCATGTATGGAAGTGAAACATGGACGATAAATAGTTTGGACAAGAAGAGAATAGAAGCTTTCGAAATGTGGTGCTACAGAAGAATGCTGAAGATTAGATGGGTAGATCACATAACTAATGAGGAAGTATTGAATAGGATTGGGGAGAAGAGAAGTTTGTGGCACAACTTGACCAGAAGAAGGGATCGGTTAGTAGGACATGTTCTGAGGCATCAAGGGATCACCAATTTAGTATTGGAGGGCAGCGTGGAGGGTAAAAATCGTAGGGGGAGACCAAGAGATGAATACACTAAGCAGATTCAGAAGGATGTAGGTTGCAGTAGGTACTGGGAGATGAAGAAGCTTGCACAGGATAGAGTAGCATGGAGAGCTGCATCAAACCAGTCTCAGGACTGAAGACCACAACAACAACAACAATTAGTCAGGATTCTTATGTGTTGCGTAAGGACATGTGTATATTTGTGTCACTCTCAGAGGGGACGTGAACCTTGTAAGTTAGCTAATTCTAGCAAAATGCAGTCGTTGGATGATCTGGTTGTTAAGTTGCACATACATTTCACATGGTCATTTAAAATCAGGATCGCTCTGGGAATGTTAGTCCCAGTGACTCTGAGGGTTGACTCTGTCTGTCGTGCAGGGTTAGTTCCTAACTGGTGTTTGACTTTACTCCTCGAACAGTAGCTGAATTCTCCAAACATATGGACGACTCGGGGTGCATTCTGAAATTACCGATACTGGTACTCAGGTGTCATTTCTACATCTACATCTACATACATACTCCGCAATCCACCATACGGTGAATGGCGGAGGGTACCTCGTACCACAACTAGCATTTCCTCTCCTTGTTCCACTCCCAAATAGAAGGAGGGAAAAATGACTGCCTATATGCCTCTGTACGAGCCCTAATCTCTCTTATCTTATCTTTGTGGTCTTTCCGCGAAATATAAGTTGGCGGCAGTAAAATTGTACTGCAGTCAGCCTCAAATGCTGGTTCTCTAAATTTCCTCAATAGCGATTCACGAAAAGAACGCCTCCTTTCCTCCGGAGACTCCCACCCGAGTTCCTGAAGCATTTCCGTAACACTCGTGTGATGATCAAACCTACCAGTGACAAATCTAGCAGCCCGCCTCTGAATTTCTTCTATGTCCTCCCTCAGTCCGACCTGATAGGGATCCCTAACGCTCGAGCAGTACAGAAGAATAGGTCGTATTAGTGTTTTATAAACGGTCTCCTTTACACATGAACCACATCTTCCCAAAACTCTACTAATGAACCGAAGACGACTATCCGCCTTCTCCACAACTGCCATTACATGCTTGTCCCACTTCATATCGTTCTGCAATATTACGCCCAAATATTTAATCGGCGTGACTGTGCCAAGCGCTACACTAATAATGGAGTATTCTAACATTACGGGATTCTTTTTCCTATTCATCTGCATTAATTTATATTTATCTATATTTAGAGTTAGCTGCCATTCTTTACACAAATCACAAATCCTCTCCAAGTCATCTTGTATCCTCCTACAGTCACTCAACGACGACACCTTCCCATACACCACAGCATCATCAGCAAACAGCCGCACATTGCTGTCCACCCTATCCAAAAGACCATTTATGTAGATAGAAAACAACAGCGGACCTACCACACTTCCCTGGGGCACTCCAGATGATACCCTCACCTCCGATGAACACTCACCATCGAGGACAACGTACTGGGTTCTATTACTTAAGAAGTCTTCGAGCCACTCACATATTTGGGAACCAATCCCATATGCTCGTACCTTAGGAGTCTGCAGTGGGGCACCGAGTCAAACGCTTTCCGGAAGTCAAGGAATATGGCATCCGTCTGATACCCTTAAACCATAGTTCGCAAGATATCATGTGACAAAAGGGCGAGTTGCGTTTCGCAGGAGCGATGCTTTCTAAAGCCGTGCTGATGCATGGACAGCAACTTCTCTGTCTCAAGGAAGTTCATTATATTCGAACTGAGAATATGTTCGAGAATCCTGCAACAAACCGATGTTAAGGATATTGGTCTGTAATTTTTGAGGATCCGTCCTTCTACCCTTCTTATACACAGCCGTCACCTGCGCTTTTTTCCAGTCGCTCGGGACTTTACGTTGGGCAAGAGATTCGCGATAAATGCAAGCTAAGTAAGGAGCCAATGTGGCAGAGAACTCTCTGTAAAACCGAATTGGAATCCCATCAGGACCTGGCGATTTATTTATTTTCAACCCATTCAGCTGCTTCACAACCCCAGGGAGGTCTATCACTATGTCCCCCGTACGGGAATCTGTAGGAGACTCAAACGGCGGTATGTTTGTAAGACCCGAGCACGGGGTCCCGGGTTCGATTCCCGGCGGGGTCAGGGATTTTCACCTGCCCCGAGATGACTGGTTGTTTGTGTTGTCCTCATCATTTCATCATCATCCAGGAAAGTGGCGAAATTGGATTGAGCAAAGGTTGGGAAATTGTACGGGCGCTGATAACCACGCAGTTGAGCGCCCCACAAACCAAACATCGTCATCATCATGTTTGTAAGATCCTCCTGCGTGAAAGATTTCTCAAATGCTACATTTCAGCTTTCGTTTTGCTGTCTTCCGTTGCCAGGCCTGACTGATTAGTGAGTGACTGGATGTAAGCCTTCGACCCGTTTACCGATTTTACGAAAGACCAGAATTTCCTTGGGTTTTCAGCAAGATCTTTTGCTATGACGATGGTAGTGGTTGTATGCTTCGCGCATCGCTCTTTTTACAGCAGCACGAATCTCTACCAACTTTTGCCTGTCCGCATTCTCCCGATCTTTCTTGTACCGCGAGTGCAACTGTCTTTGGTTCCTGAGCATTCTCCGAATTGCGCTGTTAAACCACGGTGGGTCTTTTCCGTCCGTAACCCACTTTTTCGGCACATACTTCTCCAATGCGTGATTTACAGTGTGTTTAATATTTGCCCATAATTCTTCCACGTCCATCGTACCGAAGTAAATGAAGTCGATTTATTCACTAAGTGGGATCCTAACAAATGCTTATCTGCTCTTTCTAGTAAGAATACTCTCCTAGCCTTCTTGACCGACTTTTTAACTTTCGTAACCATAGTCCTAATGACAACATCATGATCACTAATCCCTTTCTCAACACTGACGCCGTCGATGAGGTCTGGTCTGTTCGTGGCTACCAGATCTAAAATATTTCCATTACGCGTTGGCTGTCGATTTGGCTGCTCAAGACAGTTTTCGAATAATGTGTTCAAAAGTAATTCACACGACGGCTTGTCTGTAGCACCTGTAATGAATCCATAGACATCCCAGTCTAAACTAGGTAGGTTGAAGTCGCCTCCGACTTACGAGTATATAGCATGATCCGGGTACTTCTGGATTTCCTTATGACTTGAGTCACTTAGAGTCTGGGAAGCGTGAACAGCTGTTGTTACTAGTCGTCTAAGCCCTGCAAGGTGCGGTGTACGCAAAATTGAACTAACTGACAACATTCCAATCAGAATTAGAGAACAAAAATCCCGTTTCAGTTTTTAGTAATTTTCTTCATTTATTCTGGTTTCGAAGCTTTGATCTACATTTTTCAGGTACCACCTAGCGTAGGACCAGCAATCACGGTGCCTGCCTGGACAGCACGATATGGAAGACATCATCCTTATCGTGTATCTCCCCCACGAATGAAACAGAGTTCGTGGTAGATGAGATGCTTCAAGAAGAAATTATGAACCTTCTAAGTTTCACTATTCTTCACCAACTTTTCTGACCCCAAAACCAAAAATTTGGGGCCGAGTGAAGACAGCCTTGTGTAAGTTAGGATGGCTGCCGGAACCTGTGAAGCGTAGATTTTCTTTTTCAGTTTTTCGAACTTTAAATAATAAGGGAACAGAACGTCCTCTTCAGGAGAGTTCATGATTCCAACCAAAACTAAAACAAAAGCGTGACTTGTCCTTTCTTGTGGCTCGTCGAATCGTACAGCATATCGTGTGTTCCCTGTGGGAACACGAGTGTCGCATTCATAATAGTCGCTTCGTGCGACCTCTATTCCAACGAGTCGCATCGCATATCGCTTCGCCTCACAAGGGAAGGCCTCAGACACGGCCCACCGATTCGTCTCAAATTTGGCAGGTCGCTTGTGTACAACCTAAAACGAAAGAATCTAAGATATTTTGGGTCAACGCCCCCGCGTTTTGGAGAAAATCACCCCTAGAGGTTATGACGAGCAATCGATTCAAAATTGGCGGGATCGATAGATAATTGCAAATAGAGCATTTTTCATTATCAGGTATGGGGTCAGAAAACGCATACTTTTCCAGAAATCGAGGTAAGAAACCTTTACAGCTGCCGCTTCTGTACCCACATGGTAAACGCTTTTCGCCGACAACACCGATGGCGCCGGCACGGTAGCTCAGCGTGTTCGGTCAGAGGGAGAGGTAGCGCAAGGGCCAAGGTAACTGCCTGGGAATCGGAGAACCTGGGTTCGAATCTCGAAGAAAGCTAGCGGATGTTATTCTTTTCGTTTGTATTTTTCCATATCTCAATTGATTGGGATAGGAGGGTTAATAAGGTAAGTAAATCAATAAGGAATGATAATAATAAGGTAGGCAAATACATTTCTCAGACATCTTGGGGCAGTAAACAACTGAAATGTTAATGGTTCAAATGGCTCTGAGCACTATGGGACTTAACTGCTGTGGTCATCAGTCCCCTAGAACTTAGAACTACTTAAACCTAACTAACCTAAGGACATCACACACATCCATACCCGAGGCAGGATTCTAACCTGCGACCGTAGCGCTGAAATGTTACTCCAGGTTACTTTACAATGGTTCTTCCAGTCACGGCTACGAGTCCTCACTTTTCTTCGAACAACTAGAAAGATGGTACTTGTCATATAAACATTCGAAACAAATTTACTCACGGCACCAAGAACATCTAAAGAAAGCAATGTTTCGATAGCGCTACTGTTCCTTCCGAAGAGTCGGCGGGAAACAAACTTGGTTTACATTTAAAAATATGTCTTTTTTCGGGAATTAATTTTGATGCGTACCACGTATACGATAACATTGCCTGAAAAATCGGTGCTGAAAGTTGGTTGTAAATTATGTTGTGAATAGTTATAGCATCCGTGTGGTTGTGCAATTCCCGCTGGGTTTCCAGAAGCACTCTGCAATTCTGAAGCCTGGAAATAAAGTTTTTCAGCTGGCGATAGAAATAAACATCACACGGCTGGCACACAGGTGTGTAGTTTGGCGGTATTACTTTTACTGAGCATCTGCTGATCCTCGCCTTCTATAAACATTGTGTCATATTTTGTAGTATTAACTTGTCCACTCCAGAAATCCAATATTAGGCAAAATTTGATATCATAACTGTATGGTTTTAAAGCATTCTCAAGATATGTTCTGTAAATCGCATTCCTCAGTTTCCCGGATTTGGAGCAGGTAATGTAAACATTTTTCAAACGATTGACCTCTGCTATAACCTGAGGACCAAATGTAACATTCGTTTCTTGTAAACACAGGAAAACCTTAGGCAACACTTTTCCATAGGCTGTGATGGTATATTGCACCGTGTACGAATGTGTTAGTTTGTTTTTACTACAAACTGCGACGAGGATTCGTTTTTCTCCATTATGAGATAACGTGCGTCGAATGTTCACCCGATACGCGCATCCTGTTTGATAGGTATTGATCACGTAATCACGACTAAATCCGGTCATAAGTGACGCCGTTTGCGTGCTGAAAAGAGCCACCACTTTCTGTATATCTTCTATATTTTGTACCTCCTTATGAGAGACGTATTTAGTGACGTGCCGTTGACGAATTTTATACTCCGATTTGAAATTTCTTGCCCAAGATAATGATGCAGCAAACGTAAAATCCTTGTTGGTCGTATATTGAAGTCCTGCACCTGCAGCCCACTCCTGAAGTATTCTCGTTGCTACATTGTCGTTACGACAGCGAGATTCGACAAATCGGTCGTACGTCCACTTATTTATCGCCTGGTATTTGTCGTATCTTGTCCCTCCTTTAACGATATCACTTTCCCACAATTTCAAGTCCTTCTTCCTTTGCAGGGCTGTTGTTGCTCCATTCTTTTACAATGTTTGTAAGTTCCAATTTGGATGATTCCTGGCTACCGCTACCTCCTTTACTTTTACTTCAAGGGGTATAGCGCCGTAGTTCAATCGTTTAGTAACCGGTTCGTAATACTCATCGGGAACATATGAAGCACATATTCCCAGTGACGTGGACATTTCCAAAGTGTTATAACCATTTTGCGGTTCACTAGTCGGTATATCTTCCACTGAATCACCTTCTGCTCCGTCTTCATGGTATGGTACTTCAGTATCAACAAAAGTCATTTTGTTCGTCAGCTCCAAAAATCGCTTGACGATAGCAGCTTCTATCAATGTAGAACTCCGAGAAACAGAACTGCCTGCTTCCGGTAGTGCACTGATAATGCATCTGTCTTGCAACACTTTTACAAACCAAAACACAGCGTCTGTAACTTCCGTCCTGCCATCGTCTGTGACAGGCTCCCAACTACATCTTACAGCGCTAGTCGAAGGGTGTACATCCTCCATTATTCAGATTATACACCTGAAAGATATGACACAACAAACAATAACTGGTTACTACGGCATAAACAGATGAGCTAATTACTACAAACTACAAACAGTACTCGTCATATGTTACATACGGAAGAACACTGTATTCATTCACAAAACGTATTTCATTCGGCGCATTAACGATGGAAAAATCACTACATGTATCCGCGAGGTTCGCGGCAGCCCAATGACGGAAAACAACTCTTTCCGATTGACTTCTATAAGGCTCGTGCTGGACACCTTCACTCTTCCAGGTTCACAACTATAATATGACGAAGAGGCAATCGGGACAACATAACTGTTCCCGCGTGCATTATGTCGCATGCCTCGCTGTAAACAAGCGTCGCGCCGTTGGCTATCTGTGATCTCCCGTGAGGAATTCGCAGCACTCTTACTCGGAGTTGTTTTCATGTGACAAGGCTTAAAAGTTTAATACTTTACTAACTCACGGCGTTTGGGAAATTAGTTTGCCTACCTTATTATTATCATTCCTTATTGATTTATTTACCTTATTAACCCTCCTATCCCTGTCAGTTGAGATATGGAAAAATACCAACGAAAAGAATAACATCCGCTAGGTTTCTTCGAGATTCGAACCCCGAGTTCTCCAATTCCCAGCCAGTTAATTTGGCCGTTGCGCTATTGGCGCTGTGGGTACAGAAGCGGCAGCTATAAAAGTTTCTTTCCTCGATTTCTGGAAAAGTTTGCGTTTGCAGACCCCATACCTGATGATGAAAAATGCTCCATTTACGATTATCTATCGATCCCTCCAATTTTGAGTCGATTACTCGCCGTAAGCTTTAGGGGTGATTTTCTCAAAATTGCGGGGGTGTTGACCCAAAATATCTTAGAGTCCTTCGTTTTAGGTTGTACACAAGTGACCTGCCAAATTTGAGCCGAATCGGTTGGCCGTGTCTGAGGCCTTCCCCTTGTCAGTGAGAACCGAGCCTTAAACGCCGCGACATTCTTCTACTTCTACTGCCAATCCAGGATAAGGCCTATGGCCTGTTCTGGCCTCACCACCTCTTCGTCGGCCTTCCCACCCTTCTTCTTCAAAAATGTTCAAATGTGTGTGAAATCTTATATGACTTAACTGCTAAGGTCAATTTTTTTATGTAGTTGCATGCGACAACTGCTTTATGAAGTCCCAATAGAAACTGAATAACAGAGAGATGTTTGGTTTTTCAGTTGTGTCCCTTAATGTGCAGTAACGGACATGAGCACTTGAGAGAATGCGGCGTTAACAATTTGGTCTCTTAGAACAGGAGCCGGCCGGGATGGCCGAGCGGTTCTAAGCGCTGCAGTCTGGAACCGCGCGACCGCTACGGTCGCAGGTTCGAATCCTGCCTCGGACATGGATGCGTGTGATGTCTTTAGGTTAGTTAGCTTTAAGTAGTTCTAAGTTCTAGGGGACTGATGACCTCAGAAGTTAAGTCCCATAGTGCTCAGAGCCATTTGAGCATTAGAACAGCTGCTACTTGTTTTTGTTGTTGATATGAGACGTAAGCAGTCTATTTGAAAAACCTCGTTTTTCCACCGGCAAGGTATGCTGATAAATAATTCTTAATTTAGAAACCCCTTCAATCTTCAGATCGTCTTCAGATATCTTAAAATTATTTTCATTATGTAGAGTGCTTCCGGCTTGACTGTGACGGCAGGTACTACTGTTCAGACTGATGCAGGATGGCTTTCGTTTCACTTTGCTGCCATAATTTTGAAGTTGCCATGTAGGCTGTTACACTGTAAACGATCTGGTCACTGAAATTGATTGTGAATAAAGAATTATTTATCATCAGCTCTTGGAGATGTAAATATGACGTTTTTTCAAAGACTTACATTCCGTAAGACACGACCTGGGCAAAATATAAGTTGTTTATACCAATAAAAATTGAAATTTCTGTTCTGGCTATTAGATTCTCATCTCGCGGTAGTTTAGGCGCTTCTCCACCTGCATAATGATGGCGCTAAGGCTTTGAAATATTTCACACTAATATTTCCGGGAAATATGAGTGGTGAACTCAGGTCTAGTGGAGCACGAAAAAGCATTTCTAAAGCAGAAAAAGGTACATTAATCAGTATAATGCTTTCCTGTATATTACTGACACAAGTACGCTTTTTACTGAGTTTCGTCGCTTTAGGTCCGGTGGAAGATTAAATGTGCCGTGGCTTTTCAGTGGACGAGACACAGAGTGCTACTTTTTTTTGTGAACAAACTAGCCAATGCTTTCTGAGGCTGTTTAAATTGTAAGAGCTGTGCTGACTAACCAGATGATACGATTTCGTTGTCTGCTAGTAAAACGAGAAAAAAAGATTTTAAAAAAAGGCTACAGTAAAGTCGTTGTATCCATAGCTACATAAAAGCACTCACCAACGTAAATGAAAGTGTTTCGGTGTAAGCGCACACCTAAAGAAAAACCACGTATCGAGATAGCGAGCAAAGTAATTAGCAGTGTGTGGGGGCACGGGCGCGATAAATCATGGAAGGCGAAGCGAAGAGCGTTTGTTTCTTGCTGGCGCGGCGGGGCGGCTTCCATCTTCGTCATCTCGCACCGCGCAACGCCCGCCTATCCCGCCAGCCATCGGACACCGCCGTTTAAACTGGTCCAATTAATTTTATTAGGCGGGTGTCAGTGGCGCTCCACCGGCCCCTTTTCGTTTCCCGGGAAGTGAGGAGTCGTAACGGGAGGGGGGCGCTTGTTTAGGCACTTGGCCCTCGTGTCCGCGATAACGGACGCCTTGTCCCCCTACGTGCTGTCGATAGCGGCTCTCGAGGCGACCATGTCGCGCGATGCTGCTCCACACCACAAAAACAGGTGCTCCAGCCCGGGAGACTCGGCATCGGTATTCCGACAATCGCATTCCCTCTCGTCGTTGTAACGTCCCATTGGAACGTGGATATTCTCCTATACATCAAACTGTCTTTCTGATGACACTTTTTTCCTGTGCAAAAGGCTCGCAATCTCTGTAATTTGCGGGTTTCGCACCGAGAAACGACGAATACCGCTTGACCAGTATTGTTCTGACATAACAATCTCTAACACTAAGAAATGCCGGATCTATAAGCTTTCCAACATGAAAATTACCTTGTTTACCCCATGTAATCAGTCCGATTCCATAGCCGAATGATCAACGCGAGTGATCTTCGTGTGGCTGACCTGCGTTCGATTTTTAGTACTGTCAGGGATTTCTTCGTCGGTGGAAGGAGTGGACCAGGGTGCACTCGCTCATGTGAAACCACTTGAGGAACTACCTGATTAAGAGAGAGCGGCTCCGAGGTCGGAACGTCAACAGTGGCTGGTAGTGTGGTGGGCCCACCCCAAGGCTCTCCCCACCGCATCCGATGAAGAATGAGAGAGGATGACACGGCGGTCGGTCGACTATCACGAGGTCTTCACGGACCGGCAGTGGGGTTTCCTTTTCATTTCTTTTATCTCTTTCTGTTTCTGGCAAGTAGGTGATACATACAATGCTCAATCGAGTGTTGTTGCGAGACGAGAAAAATACGAGTGCGAACTGACACAAGAAAGTGCCATTAGTTCATGCCGGCGGACCGAAACAACAGGGAACCTGAACGGAAATGTGAATGGCAAGCCTCGAAAACCAACAACCACGAACTTATTGTAGTTCAACTGGTAAAGTTCCACGGTGCTGTGGATACAGCTTAATAGAAGATTGTACCTTCTTTTATTGACAATATATTTAACTAATTTACCGATCACTTACATAAATTGTGCGCCTTGGTTTGAATTTTTGGTTCCATTTATTTGTTTATTTATTTATTTTGCCAGCACTGGGTAGTCTGCTTCTTTGTGGTCTATCAACTCTTCTTAATTTGGGGCTTTTATGTGTCGGAGCTAGTTGATTTATTTTGGATATTGTATCATGAGCTAGAGCCCTGCTGTTTTATTTTTCTTGTCATTCCTCCCAGCTTGTGTTGCCATTAGCGGTAAGGTTACACGTTGCTTTGTGCCCTCCACGTTACTGTAAGGTGATATCTATTTGAATTGCAAGACTTTTCCCATGTTGGCAAGTTATTTTACATTTTAAGCCAATTTATATTTCTTGGAACGAGAGTTGGTCAGTTTCCTTGTGTTTTAATTTTGATCTTGCGCTCTGATTTATTGAATTATGTTATTGTAAAGTGTGCTTAAAACTGTTAAATATTCACGCCAACGCTGCCACCCTCCCCATATGCCATGTCCACCTTCTCTTTCACCACAAAGCAGTAAAACGATATAAATTTATATCACCCGAGACACACGTCGTCTCGTCTCAAACACTCGCGGCAGTGAAGCAGCGTATCATTGTGTTATTTAACTACCGCATGTTTACATTTTTAAACACGTTATCTACGTGAAGCTACTGACACACTTCAATGGTGTACTAGTCTTCACACGAAATTCTGTGATTAACCAAGACAGATATGTCTATATTAGCTTAGAAATATACACACTAATATATGAAAACAAAGATCCCGAATAACATGGTCACTTAAAGTAAGGAAAACAAAATTGGTTCAGATAATATTTAGTGTAGGTCAAGGGGTACGTAATCCAGTGCTAGGAGCTCTTACAAATCCATGTATTCGCTCCTTTTTCGTTGGTATTCAGCAAGGCTCTTAGCAATAATTCATTACCTTTTAATAGATTACACTCTTTCTTTCCATCATTTCGTACTCAATATGATTAGAGACGATAGTTTTAGTACGACATTTCTCTTTGCAGGTCGTGGCAACAACGAATACCTTTCATAACTAGCATAATTTCTTTCATGCGTGCATTCATCGCTGACTCTGGCACTAGTATCCCAATTCGTTTCTTTCACATGCATTTCGTTACTACCGAGCGCGATACTGCCAAGGTAAGACACTACACTCGCTTTTTATACCTCACTTGAGGTAGCTAACTGATTGTTTCCGTTTGAAAAGGACACGGGTGATTTCCTGCCCCAGTTCTTATCGAGTGCTCTGAGGTTATCATCGAACTAATCTTCCTTCGTCTTTTTGTTATTCCTGTAAATCTGCCCTCACCTGGTGTGTATATAAGCAACAAAAATACAGACAATAATATAGATTAGTTGGTGCGTTATTTTGGACAAAAAATTCCTCAAGAAATGAATATCATTTCTTATTTGCTCCATAAGTAGCTAAAATGTTGATACCGTAATTTCAGCATGGTTTTAATTAACTAGAGGTATTAATTTATCTCCGCCAAATAATTTACGAGCCACATATACAACGACAGATGGTTTAGAAACATAAGTAGCAGCAATAGAAATTAGGAGGAGGAATAGCCGAGGGTAGATGCCATGTATCAACTACGTATGTATGTATGTACTGCGGGGCTCGGGATGCCACACCAGAGATACACTTCAGTTATACTGAAATTTAGTTTCGCTGCTTACATGGGGCTTAAAACTGGACTGTTTCCAATCAAAAGCGTTGCTGTCAATTAATACAGTCTGTTGCAGAGGTATGCCGACACTTCAATAAGTGGGAACAGAGGTTTGTGACTGAGTGAATGTGCGATACCTCCTTCTCTGAACAAAGATTTTATGCTTGTATCACCAAATACCTCCACACTCCTCTTTTCAACAGTAAACACATGTTCCATATAGTGATTCTTAGTAACAAAAGTAAAAAATAGTGAACAATTTGTACCGTGTAGGTGACTCGTTAGAAGACTAGTCAATATGCAAAATACAGCAGTAAACATTCGGTCGTCACTTTTTTGGTATTATCCTTTGCGTAGATGGATGGATAGAGGACTGCCTCAGTAACTCAGTTTTACGTGATATGCATGAAATGTATTCCCAGTTGCGAATACGAACAAGCATCAGATGTGTAAATGAGTGACGACATTGAAAATTTTTGCCGGACCGCTAGCCTAACCCGAATTTGCCGCTTTATGCGGGCGGTGGCCTGAACCGTTTCGGCTGTCAGTGCACCACTCACAACCAGACGCAGACTTCCGTATGTCGTCGCTCCTGCGTCACAACCTGTACTCGTACTCACGTTATGTAATTTCCGTACAGCGGAGGATATTTTAATTGAAAGTCGTTGCCTGGTATCGGCGGATAAATGCGATACTGCCTGTGTTGTTAATAACTACGATACAATTCCACCGAAGAACGCAGTGACACTCCTCCGATACTTTAATGCATAAACTAGCATAGAACGTCGGCACAGAGCCGTTGTATTAAAACTCCTTGCACATCTAAGATACAACTCAAAAGGAGAAAGAGTCTTATGTCTGCTTGGACTGCCTAACATAGTATTAAAATCTAAGTTCTTCAAACAATTTCCTAGAAAACAAACTACCTGGGTATCACCAAATCCGATTTGCGATGACAAATAACTCGATCACGATGCAATAAGGATACGCTCCACAATATCTGTTATTGAATTCTAGGTTAAATCAATATCTTGAAAAAAGAACCAGAACTAATCCAAAAAGTTTCGCATAGAGAAATTATCTAGAGAAAATTATTTCAAAACGCTTTTGGAAAAAAGAATACCTGAATTTTGCGAACAACTTCAAAAAGACTATATTCAGACTGCAGAAGAAACAATTCCTCTTAAAAGGAACTGGGAACACGCCTGATGGAATGATGATTGTGATGAATTATGTACAAACAGACGGTGAGCTTGGAATATCTGGAATGCAAATAAATATGATAAGAACTGGGAAAGTTTTATGGGTGCCAGGAAACTTGATCAAATGATCTCAAAGCGACCAAAGAACAACCAAGTTACCAGTTTATTGATTCCAAAACAAAAGACTGCACATTATAACACCGAGAAGAGCACCGTAACTGAAGGCTACTTCAAACAACGGCACAAATGCTATCCATCAAAAGAAGAATTTAATTTTTATGAGATAATCCAAGTACGACCATACTGAAAACCATCAAAAATATAGGACATCTAATAAATCTTAAAATAACTTAAAAATAACAAAACACCTTGAGAAGACAATATAGTTAGAAACACTGTAATGACATTATTCTAGTCTAACAAAAATCATTAGTGAAATGTGGACAACAATCAGCTTCCCATCAGAATGCAAACCAATATCAGTAGATCCACTGCATAAAAAAGGTAGTCAGGTTAGGGTAACGTAAGTACAACTGTAATGTATTTTATTACTTTTATGACGTAATTCTTCCGTACTATAAGAGTATAGTGTATGACGCAAAACCTACTGTGCCTTATTGATCTATACAAAAGGATCTCAAAATTTGTTTGTTACTTTAATGTCCAAGAACTTGGACATATGTCGCCTTATGAAAGAGATCCTGCGACCTGTAAGACAGCCGGCCTTAACGTACAATTATTGCGTTAAACTGGTGTTACTGTTTCATGAGTGACAAGTATGTCAAACTTTTGTAATATGCGTTATTCCAATGTAAGGATATAAACACTGAAGTCCATATATTCAGTACAGTTTCGTCATTTTAACGTATTTACTGCTGGTGATAAGTAGATGTCACTGTAAACTATATACTTTCAATTGCGTTAACGTAGATTGGTTAATACGAATGGCGTACAATTATTTTTTGTATGTATAGAGAATTGCAGGTTTTGACAATGGAGCAAACACTGTCGTACGTTATTTGTTATGTAGATATGTGACAGTGTATAAAGATGCACATGAACAATTTGGATTTGAGATCGACGCGTCGTTGGCTGTAGGCGCCCGCAAGCATAGCAAACGAGACAGTAGAGACATCATCTGTTTGTCAATGCAGCTGTCACCAGCGCTAGCCCTTACTGTAGTTCAACTGCATTTCATGAATAAGTCTATAATGCAAAATTGGTCTGGCTTCCATGTGACTGTTATAATGTGTATATTACCTATATGTAATAGTATAGATTTAAGTGTCAGGAAGTCGTTTCTGAAAGTATTTGTATGGAGTGTAGCCATGTATGGAAGTGAAACGTGGACGATAAATAGTTTAGACAAGAAGAGAATATAAGCTTTCGAAATGTGGTACTACAGAAGAATGCTGAAGATTAGAAAGGTAGATCACATAACTAATGAGGAGGCATTGAATAGAATTGGGGAGAAGAGAAATTTGTGGCACAACTTGACTAGAAGAAGGGATCGCTTGGTAGGACATTATCTGAGGCATCAAGGGATCACCAATTTAGTATTGGAGGGCAGCGTGGAGGGTAAAAATCGTATAGGGAGACCAAGAGATAAATACACTAAACAGATTCAGAAGGATGTAGGTTGCTGTAGGTACTGGGAGATGAAGAAACTTGCACAGGATAGAGTAGCATGGAGAGCTGCATCAAACCAGTCTCTGGGCTGAAGGCCACAACAACAACAACCTATGTGTGAAATTTATTGTCGCCTAACCAACCACTATTAGTGTAAGTATTCGTATGTTAAGTTTCAGTCAACAACTTCTGAAATCTTAAGACCTGCATTTTGTTTTCCAAATATGATTTTTGTGTTTTAGCTTCAGAAGGCCTGGTTTGAAAATGAACTTGGTAGTTCGAAACTAGAGTGAATACTGAAAGAGAATTTTAGATCAAATTATGATCTTGTCCGTTGTCTTCCGTACTGCCTTGGAAAACCTTCTTAACATTAGTAATCTTATCCTCTCGTCATTAAAATTTATGTGAACGTAAGAAAAACAGATGTTAAATTATTACAGCAACCATAATGTTTCGACAGAGATATTCGACTCATCGGAACGAGCACTTTAGAGTTCACACTTGACCCTCGTAACTTGGGAGTCTGGTTATTTCATAGTCTTGTCCTGAATGCTGTCTAATTTGAATAAATGTTTATGTTACGCCATGATAACATACGTTAATAATCAGCCCACGGCCTCTTTAACAGTCATCGTACTGTATTTATTAGCACCACGACTTTGACATTCATACAGTCGTTCTAGAACTCACAAGAAAAACCGTGTTGGAAGTTGAAAGTTTTCTGCACAACAGTAACTGATGGACGAGTCGCAATATATCTAACTTTCAACACCTGTCATTATCAGTAAGAGAAATGTACCGTTAGAAATCGTAGGACTTTGAAGAATTCGGCAGCGTCGACCGCGATCTGTCATGACGCATGATACAGATAGCAAAAAGGAAAAAGAAACAAAATCTTTTGTTTCACAAATATTTATCTTCTTTAAATGTTATACTCTTCGTATGTTATTACTGACCGATGATCGTGAAGTAAATGCTTACATGTTCAAAGGAATACATCAAGTTGTTGCTTACTTTCGTCGCAAAAATTTTAACTCACTCATAAGTAAGTTGATGCCGTTCGCTGACGCAAGGTATGTACTGTGGAATACACGAACCATCGACGACTAAACAATGTCGCTCACATGTGTAACGTCGGCTTCCGTGTCTTCATATTTGTGTATGTGAACATGCTCAAAATAATTAATGTGCCCTGAGACAAAAAAAGAAAGAACGAGATGCACGGTGTGGGCGGGCTGCCATGAGATCAAGAACATGAGCATAACAGGTTATAAACGGAAGCAACATGTCACAACTTTTAAAATGCCGTTTAAATAAGGTGAACGAGTGTGGACTGAAGACATGACTTCTTGATCATCATCAAGATCATCTCCGTCCAGGGCGATCGATTCAAACCTTTGTAACTAAATTATAGATAAGTTCTTTTATGAGATGTTGGCAAGGAATTAGCAAGTTCATATAGTCAGTAATTTATTCATGTTGCAGTTGTCGGACACGTACGCTGAGGTTCCTGTTTCCTTGACACTCGTTCTGCCCCAGACGCTTTAAACTGGCCTTGTAGTCTGGAGTACGCCGATGGTGTCCGAAAACGGTAATAAAGAGCATGTGCTTTAACAACATTATTTGGAAGTGTATTAAGTATTATTTAGTTTATAATGTTCAAATTAGAACTTCGTCATTACGTTATTCCCTTCTTTTCTATCTACTGAAGGATATTCCTGTCACTTTAAAATTTTTATTTTTGTGGGAGTCCACAGCCTCCAGATATTTAACAGATATAAATACGTTCCTTAATAGGTCGTAATGCGATTTTTATATACTAGCGTCATTGTTAACCACATTTGTAACATCTGTACTTCATATCATTTTCAAATTACACTTAATTACAATTAAAAATAGCTATATTCCGTCATTTTACGAAAGGATCCACATCACAGCGACACCTTCTAAACTCCTGTTTTGAACTTTCCTCTACGTACAACCACATGGCAACTGAAAATTCATAATACCAGCTTAAAAGGTGTCATTGTAGTGTAAGTTCTTTCGTAAAATGACGGAATATGGCTACGTTTTACTTGTAATTAAAAGTAATTTCAAAATAATATGAAGTACAGATGTCACAAATGTGCTTGACAATGACGCTTAGTTAGCTAATCGCACATTTAACAAAAATCGCATTATAGCGTACTACAACCCATGTTTACCTGTCACTTTAAATATTTTAGAGCTATTTCCTTAGAAATTTTCTGGCAATGAAGGGAACTTTCAAGGATTTTACGTTAAATCTCATTTCTAATTTTCCTTATCTTTACTTCGTCGTTTCTTATGATTATATATTTGTTATCAAAATTGGTTTTTAGATATGTACTAAACGTATAATTCTCCTGTTTTTATTATTCAGTTGCATCCCCGCATTTTACTTTTGCTTAATAAATTTCATTCGCGCAGTTGTTAATGGCTATAAATTTTGTGGTATACTTGCTGAATCTAGAACACATCCACTTTAGATCGTTCGTACATATCTCTAATGTGTCACAGTTAATACATACGAAATACGAAAGTCATGATGTAATCCACTCAGCTGTCATCATTTGTCGAAATTTTGTGACTGGTGGCAATACACGGGACAAATAAGTGTACTTTATTTGATAAAACGAAGGGCAAACTCTCCTTAAAGACTAGGGACTGCTTAGAAGTGGTTGTTTTCCGTAATTCTTTTATAATGAAATGTAAATTTCAAAATGAAGTTATAATGAAACCAGAAGTGTCGTGTTAATAATACGTGTTAACTGTAATCGAAAAATGACAGGTAATTGATCACGACACATAAATAAAACGTTTAAGACCGAAAATTTACAGATCGTTTGATTCTCACACTACAGAAAAAATTTATTAGTGATTTTAATAGATAAATAGATAGATAAATCAATAGATAAAAATAAATAGATATATAAATATATAAAATAGATAGATAAAAATAAATGGATAAATAGTGAAGTGCTACTTTTTGGTATTGCAGCTATTTCTAATGTATTTCATCGTTATAACTAAAGATAACCACGGCAGTTTAAAGCTACAATTCTGCAAAAGCCGCACAGCTCTGTGTTAGAGCACCTTCAAAACAACACTAATTGGTTTCAGATCTGAGTTGATCTCCAGACGGTGGCATTCGTTTGTTTTACAATTTACATTCGAATAACTGAAACTCTAGATCCCAGGAAGAAGAGTTTTCTTCCCTGCTTGGGAAACCCTCCTACGATTGTACGACATGTTTCGCACGATGAGTGTCTACCACAGTCTCAATGTGGACTCAAAACTATTTTTGCTAAATCGTTAATCTGAAGGAACTGGTTGGATATTATGTTTCTCCTTACCATTGTAGAAATCAATTTGGATCACCATTTTGACGGTGGTAAGGTTTAACTGCAGTCATAGTATATTGCTGAAAATTGTAAACGCTCCCAGATGATACACTAGTCTGTCACCGGACGTGAAACCCAAGACCTGCACTAACTTTGACTTTTGGAATGAATATACAACTTTTGCTTCACATTCGTTAAATTTTACATCTTATTGTCACTGCACGGATACTCATTATTATCACTATAATTCATAAATACTATTTTTAAACACTAATACTAAAAATTATGTTTGAGTATGAGGACCAGGTACAGTACGATTGTAAGATAAAGTCGATGCCAGAAGTTTTGTTTATTACTCAAGAGTTGTGGCCTACACATATAGTGATTTAAGTAACATGATAAATCTATTAAATACGTACTCTTCAGGCAGGTATTTTGTAGACACAGTCAGTTTCCTCTAACGAGTATATGGAAAAGTCGATTCACGCAAATGGCATCCTACGTGCAAATTAAAATCTTATATTATTATTCATAGTTCCTCAATAGTCATTCAAAAATTATGCCGTTAGCAATTTCAACAATAACATGCCTGTTAAGGTACCTGCTAAGACCAGGTAAAACAACTGATAAGGTTATTGTTTGTAAAGAATGCTTTCCAGTTTTGTCCTCTGATCAATACGCTGCGGCTGACTCAACGTACATTACGTCATTAGTTTGAATGCATACTTTTTATACTATTCTCGCAAATACCATACTTATCGATGAAAAGGCTAGTTACGGCCATCCTTTTAAGCACTGTATGAGCTCTGCTCTTTAAGGTAAATTGTGAAAACAGAGAATTTGCCACTTCTTTGTCTATGCTGCTCCTTCTAAAGAAGCAAACGGAATTGCTGTTTCAAATTACAAACTTTTGTTTAACTGATGACACTGTGATAACTAATCATGAATTTAAGTATTTGAATGCCATTCGGACGATGTCACAGTCCAATGCTGTACATAATATCCGAGCTACGTTTCTCAATGAAATTAGAATTCTCAACGTGTTATGATACTGCGTAAATTTTTTCAAGAGACAAATTCTAGTTCGTTTACTGTTTTCCAGTCTCCATTCTGAGAAAGGCAATGTACATAAATATAATTTCGCATTGTATCCTTCCTCACCAGGTGCTTTTGTATCTTTGTTGTATGCAACCGTGTTGTTGTTGTTATTGTGGTCTTCAGTCCAAAGACTGGTTTGGTGCAACTCTTCAAACCACACTATATGCGTGCGTTTTACATTAACTATGATGCACAGGGTGACAATTATTGAACTATATGAAATAAAATGGTCCTAACTTCTTAACTTCTTTTCGTTAGGGAGCCCAAACTGCACGGTTGGCCTCGGGACATGATGAGAATTAATTTGCGTATGCCCACGCACCCTGCTGTTGTCGGCCACTTTCATTTGAAAGGGTTCGTCAATAAGCAAAAATGCAATTCAGGAACTGAGAATCCACATTTTGCGATAGAGAAGTCTCTTCATCCTCACTATGTAATGTGGAATGTCCAATCATTGAACAATCGGTCCGATATTCCTTAATGACACGGTGACTACCGAACGGCACGTGAAGGTTTTGGAAGGTGATTTAATCTCCATTATCCAAAGTGACCCTGATTTCTACTAGGTGTGGTTCATGCAAGATGGAGTTCGATCTCATCAAAGCAGGAGAGTGTTTTATGTACCGCAGGAGCACTTTGGGGACCGTATTCTGGCTCCGGGGTACTCAGAGGCCACTGACCGCCATATTCTCCGAATCTGAACGCATGTCACTCCTTTTTGTGGGCTACATTATAGACAAAGTGTACAGCAATAACCCCAAAGCCACTGATGAACTGACCATTCAAGAGGTCATCGACACTTCTGCGGGTCATGCAGAATTTCGCTATTCGTCTACGCCACATCATCGCCAATGGTTGCAGGCGTATCATACATATCGTAAACTAAATCCAAATATCTGTAGTGACGTTTACATGTTGAATAAAGTGTAGGCACTCCGTAGTTTGTAATTAATTTTCGTTTTTTTCTTTTCCATACATTTCAATAATTGTCACCCTGTGCTTTGTGGGGCTAAATAATTGTTCGTACTCCTCTATACTTAATACAGGAAAGAGAGGATAATCTTTTGGTTATAGCGTACTTGATACACCAAATTTGTTAACTGAAACAGAACTGCGCCAAATTTCTGCACCATCCTTTGAAAAGTCGCAACATATTTCTTAGTTGGTCATTACTGTGATTACCAAATTGATGTAAGCATAAGTGTAAATTTTAATAACAAAACTCTTTCTTATGATCAACACAAAATGCTGTGTACAGTAACAAAACATCCTAAGAAGAAGAAAAAATTGTAACTGTGAGAAGCGAAAAGAAGAGAGACGATTAATTTCATTTGACTAAATCTGAACAGAAGGCCATTGGCTTCTTTCGAATACTTAGTAAAATATAAACAGTGAATTTCCTCTCTCTGCAGATGTGTCTAGGCAATCAAAAACTCACTAGAACTGCAGTACTTCGTGGGACAGCTTACCATTCCAGTTTGCACTCATCAGCACCTACCAGTAATTATCAAATATTTTCACTGGATTGACTTTGGAGTCCACTGCGCACACAGACGTTTGCATTAAATTGCTAGAATACAGACTGATCTTATAGCATACTACACGCTGATTTGTAGGAACTGATTAGTTCCACTTCTCTAAAATATCGCTTTCGGAAGGCAATAAATATCAATTAAACCTTGGAGCTCATATTTTTTCCTGAAGACATATGGAACACGATAAAGTCAGATACACTAATGTATCGTATTTGCTTGCAAACTAGTTTTATTTCGCAGCAATATTTAACAGCCGTATCGGTGATGCAACATTAACGTCGAAGTAAGGAGGATGAAGTAGCTAATGATATGTACGATTACTTTAGGCACATTAATGATACTTTTTTTTTTCTCTCTCTCTGATTACTGGTAGCACCAGATGTTGCCGCCATGTTTTCTGAATTGTACGGGATTTGCCAGCAGTAGCTCCAGAAACTGAATTTTCTAACATCAAACAACTACAGCAGTAGCTGCCCTTTCGGCTCGCAATACAGTGCTAAAGAAACCTTATGCTCGGACGGAATCTGTTTCCTCACCCAGAACCAGTCCGACTAAGCAGCAGCCTCGACCTAGACCCCGAAAGCAGAGTGGCTGTATAAAGTTCGGCGAATCAGATCCGAGTGACACTATCTGCTCGCATCGACACCTCACACCTCACCTCAGTGTTCTGTTCTGCTCAGTGGTGGGGAGAGGCGTGTCTGCTCTCCCCCTAGCCCCACCAAGAAACCAAACGTTACGAATCTCACTTTCATCACCCACGCTGACCTTCGGCTTAAGAAAACTAACGTGCCTCTGGAAGGAACGTCTGAATAGCATTTAAAACTCCGCTTGGTATTTTATTTATGCAGACGCCTGGCGAGCAATATGTAAATGTCCTGTAACGAGCTCGTATTTGCGTCCACAACGTCGTCCGTTAAAGCTTTTTCATGCCATAAAATGAGTCTTACATTACGTTCCTTTATGACTCAATCATTAATACTTCACAAGCAGTTTATGCGTCACGCTGCTTAGTCGCGTACGTAAGTACTAGTGAACATACAGCTTTTTGAGATACGACTGTTTGCATAACTGCTTGTAGGGATAATGTTAAATTATTGCCGTTGCAGATTTCTCGTCTCTTCATTCCCGTCTTTTCATTAACACAGAATTGCGCATAAAGGAAACTTCACCCAAACGTGTGTCCAGAGATCCTGAGGTTACGAAAAAACAAGAGAGACATGCTTCCTCTCGTAATTGCTTTGACATATGCAGATTTATCGACTGGACACTTTCGTTGGAACTGGGTAGGTGTAATTAGCTTTGTAAACGGTAAACGTAAAAAATGTGTGCGTGTGTGTGTGTGTGTGTGTGTGTGTGTGTGTGTGTGTGTGTGTTCCACATCTCCACCTAAACCACTGGACCGATTTCAACCAAATTTGGTGGACGTATCACTAACTGTCTGGAGACAATTTCTGTTGGGTTAAGAACCACAGTACGTATCATAGTTTAGGAGATATCACGTCATAAGCAATGAAATGCGTGTAGAACTGCCACATAACGTTTATTACTTCTGTGCTGCCAACTACATTTGCAATAAATTTCGAAGACCGTATCCACATACGCCGCAGAACATACCTACAAAATGATATTATTGTATGACACATAGATCAGGAAGTATGACGTCGTAACACTGCGGTGCGTGAGAAACTGCCACTTCTTTGCTACTAACTCTATTCGTAACATACTTCTCTGACAGTACCACATTCGCCGATGAATGTGCCTGCACAAATACGTCACTGTACGACAGATTGTTGAAGAGATATGACAGCAAACATACTGAGTTACATGAAGAAATGCCGCACCACGCATGAGTCTTAATACACTTACTATTTTTCACTAAGACTCCCCTAAAGTCGACGCAAGTTAAGGAAATCCATTGACATCTGGCAGCGTTTTTAACACCTTTCAGCTGAGAAGCGTGCCGTAGAGACGTTTCCAAAGTCGCGTTGTAGCTGCGCCCAGCGTTCACAAACTGTCCGAGATCATGTTCCTTAATCTGAATGCTGCACTTATACGTTTCTACATTATGCGTATTTCTTCGTACGATTGTTTTATAATTTCAAAGGTGTCTTTTTCATGAATACGCGGAAATAAAATTTTTCCGACACGCCACTGCAAACACAAAGCATTTTTTGTTTTCGTTGCAAATAGATAATTGGCACAATGGACATTTAGGTAACGCCCCGTTTGTCAGTTAGTAATGAATAAAAGTCTATAATTCTTGTTACTGGCTACATTATTGTTCTAAAAAAATCAGGACTAACCTAAATTGACAGTTTTCATAAAATTCTACAGTGTCGAACAAACGAACAGAACTGACACTAATTATCACCTTCTCTGTGAGAAAATATTATCACCAATTCATTCTTCCGGATTTCTTTCTACGTACGATATTTGGCGTTAGTGAAACTAAGAGGGCTGTTAGGGAAAAAAAGGCTCGATAGGCAACAAAACGGAAACGACAATGGAAATTCGGCGAAGCTTTGCACGGTAGTTTTGGGCAGTGTCTTTAATATGCAGTGAAGATCTCCTGCAGTATTGTCGATGGGAAGTGTTTAATCACTCACCTTATAGCTCGAACCTGACTGACTCTGATGTTCATCTCTGCTCACATGAACCGCTGGCTAAGAAGATAACATTCTGGCACAGACACGAACTACAGACCAGCGTAGAGAAGCGAAAAGCGCAGGCAACTGTCTTCTATGACGAGGGTACTGGAAAGTTGGTACAACGCCACGACAAATGTATAAGTCGTAGAGGCGACTATGTAGAGAAGTAGCTGGAAGGTGTAGCAAACTGTTGCCTGTAAAACATTTTTGATTTTCACTGATGCTTCATTTCGCGACAGATCGGATCTTACTTTCCGGATAGACCTCGTATCTTTGATGAATGCTTACGCGATTCATTGCGGATAAAAACTCATTATCGGTATTTAATAAGGCGAACAGTACTACATCGGACAGCTTTTATCAACTTGAAACTCAGTTACAGGAGTACATAAAGTATATCAACAATCCTAACGAACAACCGAGTGAAGTATAGATGGGGGCTTACATTCGATGACGGCGATTCGAACCATCCACATTTAAATTTTCCTTGATTTCCCCGAATCGCTTAAGGTAAATGCAGGGATTGTTCTTTGAAGTGGGCACGGAAGGTATTCTTCATGCTAATTCCTCTGTCAGTGTTTATGGTCCACCTATGATAACTTTATGCCAACGGCCTTGACGCAGTGATAACACCGGTTCCCGTCAGATCACCGAAATTAAGCGCTGTCGGGCTTGATTGCGTCACCGACTGGGTCTGCGGGTGCTGTTGGCAAGTGGGCTGCATTCAGCCCTTGTGACACCAATTGAGGGGCTACTTGACAGAGAAGTAGTGACACAGGTCACTAAAACTGACGACGGGAGAGTGGTGTACTAATCTCGTGCCCCTCTGTGTCCGCATAGGTGACGCCTTACGGATGAGAGTGACACGGCGGCCAGTTGGTACCGTCGGGCCGTCTGTTTGTTTGTTTGTATGATAACCTTATTGTCGACCAGGAGTTAAAACCTAAGCTTCTTTTCTTCCTTTTCCTAACGAACAATCAACTTGCTGGACTGATAGCAAATTGTCAGCGCCTGACCACTATGTTCTCGAAAGGAACCAGTAGGTTTTCCAAATAACCATACAACCTTATTACTGTTGCAGTTCAGAAGAGAGACTGGTAGTGTAGCAACAAGTATGCAGTTCCTCTTGGGTAGACGACGACTTTACGGAAGAACAGTCTGCTCTCCGGAACATAAGATCGCGTTTGTTGTATGGCTTGCTCCACAGTCAGTAAAAACAACTTCAAGGCGTATTAATCTATCAACAAGAGGCCAGACTGTTTGCGGATAGATACTGTCAGTCTGAAACAAGGAAATAAGACCACGAAGCAATCTTGTCAGTGTTATTTTGCGTTGTGTGATAACTGTCTACTAGAACTAGAATTGTAGGCAGCATTGGGTTAGAGATATTAGAGATAAAAACGGTAGAGAAGAAAAATACAGACAATTACACAAATTTGTAAGTAATCACAAAAACATAAAAAACTTATTTGACTACATTTTAAGCATTAATAAATGTATAGTTACTGCAGTTTCAAGAAGTTATCTTATTTTCCACGAAACTACTCATCAATATTTGATTCGGATAATTGCCTCAGATACGGGCTGCGAATCTAGGGGGCCACAAAGGTATTTACTGCTCCGCTTTGCTGAATGGGACTGCTATGCCAACAGATACCTATATTTGGTTTCGACATGTGAGTGAATGAGACAATCGTTCTCAGTGCACCATCGCTCTTGTTTTTCGAAGGTAGGAATGTAATTATGATAGATCCTTCTTGCACAGGAGCTACTATCTGTCACTGTCGACGAGCTATGTGTTATTACTGATCGTAGCAAATGCAAGCGTATAAGCTGTCTCAAGAAATCAGATACGTCGCTCGGAATAATAACTTCCACTTAACACAGTTATCTACACACTTTGGAACTACATGTAACAGTAATTCTGCTTATTATTATTCAAGGATTGTCTGATATGAAACCAGTAAAGATCATTATGCTGTTGACTATAACTTATAGAATGGTCCTTTGTTCATAATCTTTTTGCTCTTGATACCAAATAGCATTTTCCAGGTATCAGATTCCCATTAAGGAACAAAACCATCATAATTAGAAGATAAAGATCAAAATAATGTTCATGGAACATTTTAAAAATACCTTAAAGTATTACTTATAAGCAGAAGACACAAACTGACTGCTCTGCAAATAATTTCTTCATTTTTCATTTTTGTTAGCATACACTTGGTTAACTTGCTCTTCAATGCCTTCTCTTTTCGTGTATCACAACACTTGCTGTTCTACAAGACAGGTAGAAGCGCTCGCTAGTGTTCGAGAAATAACTAATTACATCTAAATTTTTTGCCCTGTTAATGTCCCATACTTTCAGATGAACTGCAAATGCTGGTAGATAGAACTCCAGCAACGTAATCTATGCTGGAAGACACAACTCCAGCAACTCTTTTATTATTATCAGGTATCAAGTTTAGATCTTCATTTTCTCTCTTTCTTCAGTATGGAGATTTATTATAATTATCTGTCCGGGGTTCAGTAGCAAAATGTTACATTATGTAACCTCCGTGTCATTAAGGGTATGAACTTATTCTTGTCAATAGAATCCTTGGGGCATTAAAGACATTAAACTATCCATGTGGTAGCTGCCATAGCGAATGTTGCTCTGTATACCCTCTGGACTAAGAAAATAATGTTGTAATAAGTATTGTTCTTCCACCATCAAAATTAACTATCGGATAATTATTTTTTATCTATAAAAGCAGACTTCTTGTCTACCAGAGAAAACCAAGAAACTTTTTCAGAAATTTTCGTATAAAATGTCAGTTAGAAAGGCATCGAAGAGCAACAACAATTTCGACCGTGTTCTGTAAGCTGCTGACATCCCTTTATGTTATGCTTGTTGTACAACTGTTCTTGATAATGATAAACTTCGACGTTGATCACCCCAAAGAAAACAATAGATTCAGATAACTTTACGTAGCTGTTTTAAAATTTCGTTTACATATCTTAAATCCACCTATGTATAAATCATCAAGAGTTGTGTTCAAACGACGAAGTATCCTGGACAGGTGCTAAAATCAAAACGAAAGCAAATTTTTTAAGTAAACATATTACTCAACAAACTAACTCTTGATGAAAATTTATAGCGAGTTATTGTTTTTGGTCGTTGTAATAAATATCGAATAACTCCCTGACAGTAGAAATGCCGTTACTTACAAGTCCAAAAGAAAAAGAGGTAATAACATTTGCAACACCAAAAAGTGGCAGACTACCGTAACCACCACTCATATGTCCATGTAAGTTTTCAATCTGTATCTAGTGAACTGTCAACTTGAAAACTTGTTACATACATTATTCATAAATTAAGCATTTGTCACGTCTTTAAACTTGCATAATTAGAAAAATGCCAGCCACTGTGGCCGAGCGGTTCTAGGCGCTTCAGTCCTGAACCGCGCTGCTGCCACGGTCGCAGGTTCGAATCCTGCCTCGGGCATAGATGTGCGTATGTCCATTTTTGAAGCAGAAAAATGTTCTCGACAGCACACGCACCCAGACAAAAGAAGTGAAGAGCCCAGAAGGCAAGGTGGCAACGAAATGAAACATGACGGATTCATAGGGCACGTAATTTTATTTCATTGATCACAGTATCGGGACAAACTTAAGAAAAAAAACTAGGCAGTATGAGCCCACTTATCAGCATTACGTTGCACCCCCTCCGGCCTGGATGCATGCACTCATTCTGTTGGGAAGGGTGTAATACAGCCTTTGTGTCATCTTCTGAGGCACGCTGACCTACAGCTGCTGCAACTAGTCTTTGATATCCTTGATACTGCCACTGAGGCAGAGCTGACGTCCGAACTGGTCTGTTGTACCGTGAACAGATCTTGGGGTCTTGCTGGCCACGGGAGTACCAAAACGTCACACACACAATTCATAGAGATACGTACCAAATATAGACCAGCACTGTTCTACAGAAAAATGGCCCCACGAAACGGTTGCATGAGAGGTTACACGTGAGGACGGTGGAAGTCCGCGACATACCATTGTTCCACCGGGGTTCCCTCAATCACCAGCACGCGTGATGAGACGTCATATCCGATGGCTCCCCAGATCATGGCCCAAAGACTAACACCGGTATGCCACTCCAAAACATTGGAAGAATGGGACCTCTCCCAAGGTTGCCGCCACATTCATCGATGATTGTCATCCGGGGTAGTGCAGGCAGCGACTCATAGCTGGTCACAGTGCGACGCCATCCATCAGCACTTCATGCTTCTTGGTCTCTGTTGTGATCTTAACGGTAGCGTAAGCATGCAACGGTTATATCCTAGTCCGCCGACCAATGATGCCGTATGACAGGTAATGTAGCAACGAGTCTATTATTTGTTCTCAGATGGCACACGCAGATGTGAAGAACCTACTGTGTGCTTGGTAACAATACGGCGATGCTCCATTGTGTGATCAGACGTGGTTGCCTGAAACCTTGACGACGAATGTGTCAGTTCTCACGTTACTGAACAGTCCAATAATGGTCCGCTGTCGTACCAGAATGCCCAACAAATCTGTATATTGCAGGGTTCGACCGGGCGGGCAAGTGGTGAACCACGATGAGGCCCCTTTCAGACTCTCTCAGGTGCTGACAGCGACATCTTACACGAGTGCGCGGTATCTCTGCAACCTTCACAGTGATCACTTCCAGGCGTGATAACAACGCTTAACACGAATAACAGTAATGCTCTCTGGTGGCTGTTCTACCTGTCACACAGAATTGCAACTCTGATCATTTACCGGGTGATCAAAAAGTCAATATAAATTTGAAAACTCAATAAACCACGGAATAATGTAGATAGAGATGTAAAAATTGACACACATGCTTGGAATTACATGGGGTTTTATTAGAACAAAAAAAAACACCCCACATTGCTAGACGCGTGAAAGATCTCTTGCGCGCGTCGTTTGGTGATGATCGTGTGCTCAGCCGCCACTTTCGTTATGCTTCGCCTCCCAGGTCCCCAGACCCCAGTCGGTGCGATTATTGGCTTTCGGGTTACCTGAAGTCGCAAGTGTATCGTGATCGACCGACATCTCTAGGGATGCTGAAAGACAACATCCGAAACCAATGCCTCACCATAACTCCGGACATGCTTTACAGTGCTGTTTACAACATTATTCCTCGACTACAGTTGTTGTTGAGGAATGATGGTGGACATATTGAGCATTTCCTGTAAAGAACATCATATTTGCTTTGTCTTACTTTGTTATGCTGATTATTGCTATTCTGATCAGATGAAGCGCCATCTGTTGGACATTTTTTTGGACGTTTGTATTTTTTTTCTATTGAAACCCCATGTCATTCCAAGCATGTGTGTCAATTTGTACCTCTCTATCTGCATTATTCCGTGATTTCTTCAGTTTTCAAATTTATACTGACTTTTTGATCACCCGGTACATACCCACCGGTAGGGTTTACGTGTATGAAATTACGTTGCGATCTACCCAATCTTCTGAGTGCTTCACTTTCCGCGTCAGGCACTGTAAGTATCGGGCAGTTATAAATCCCTCTGGCCTGATTTATTCGCGTTTTTCAATAAGACATGCACCGGTAAATGAATGGTCATGAATTCGAGCACTGCTGTGGTTATGAGGGACGAGGAGAGATTAGTGTATAAAATATCTTCGAAATTAATGTGAGTGGAAACAAACATTAGATTAATTGAACAGCTGTTGTGGTGGAACCATCCCACCATTGGCCTAAAGTGACATAGAAATGCAGCAGCACATCTTAATTACTTTACATGCATCGGTGTCGTAACTGTTAGTTAGTTAGTTGGTTGCGTGTTCCATTGATCAGTCCCACGGTACGGTAGCCGTTATGATGTGGAAACTGTCAAGTGCACAAGAAACACACATATGAAACCAAATTTTAAATATATATATATATACAGAGTTAAAGATTAATATTTCTATTATTTACCCCATTCCCTTAAATGGCTCAAAATGCATGTACTATATTTATAATTTTTATTTATTCCTATTCAAAAATTCATCTCTCGTATAGAAGGAGTTGTCAAGGAGATATGATTTTAATTTATTTTTGAAGCTATTACTGCTGTCTGTCAGACACCTTATTTCATCTAGTAATTTGTCGAAAGTTTTTATAGCAGCATATTTTACCCCTTTCTGTGCCAAAGATAGGTTGTCTGTAAATTCCCACAACTTTATTCACTTCCATTATCACGAAGTACGATGCATACCGACACAGTTCCTAAATAAAATATATTATCTTCTCGCTTATATCTATATTTCCACAAAATCATCAGCTTCCGTAGATGTGACACCCAACACGCGCCTGGACAGTGACATTAGACTCGGAGATAGACTGTTCGTTGCCTGTTGGTGAAGATAATTTTAATACAGCAGTTGGCCGGTAAGAGGTGGACAGGGGATTATGTGCTTTTCCTGAACACCTGACTTTGCACCAACCTTCTGGATTAAATTTTACATCTCTCCGAACATTGCTGTATATACGTTTAACGCTTACTTCTTGAGAATGAGACTAATTTACACCGAATATTTTCTGCCAAGACTAACTCTCAGATGAGCATAAAATGTTCCACATTCTCAAAACTGAAATGTGGGACCATCATTAATCAGTTACAACTAACCTTACTTCCAAGAAGGAGACGTTATTCACCCACACGCTGCACAAGGAAGAGGACTATCTATCAGTATTGTTCCACGTAAGTTAACGGTACTTCAGATTAACCTAGGTCCAGAACGGTGCCAAAGGAGACGAAATGGTAGGCGCTTTTGTTAAGGAGGCCATTGACGGTAGAGCTGTTATTCATTGTTGAATCTCAGATACTGATTTCCTACAAACAGTTAGGTCCTTAGCCAAGCAATTGTGAAAAAATAGAATAATACGACTCCTCAAGGAATGAGGGAAGAAGTTAGGGGGAAATTTATGTCGTACTATCACTGTATCAGCAGGATGACAATCGCTGATGGTCAAGAAGCCCCAGAATTACACAGTAAGTCTGAGCTTCGAATTATGGCTACTGTTCCCCACATCGGTTTTATACCTTCTCCACCGGGCGCATGTGCTGATGGAACACATCGACCATGTATTGTTATCTGGTCATAATCTACAAATTTTCAATTCCAAGATCTGCTAAATCTGTGTTCTAGTCACGAATGACGTCGTTATTATCGGAGTACTTTCACGCATATTCCTGATAAAATTGGACTGCCGGCTTTAATTGCTAATACTGTAGCTTATGAAACGCTGTGTGAAAAATGTTACTTTTGTAGGCTTTTTATTTGATTACACAGTATTCTACGGTAATACATTGTTAGCTGTTAATGTAAAAACTATGGCCACGAGAGATCTGCTCAGTTGTGAAAAAAAAGTATACCCAAAATAACTGGCATATGTAAGGCGAAGTTTTAACTAAAGCAGCATATTCAACCCGATGTTCATTTTAGATGGATCCATAATGTTTCGCCTTTAGCCTTGTCATACGGTTTTTGTGGGAGTTATTTATAAACACTTTCTCTAAATGTGAGGAAGTTCTTTTGTTGTTCATACTTAAAAAAAACTGTGACATTTTCACAACAGGAAGGGGAGTTATTAGATTACAAAAAAAAGAGAATCCTTCAACGGCTCAAGTTACACAATAAGAAGCTTCTACAGGAAGAATAATTTTAGTTCATCTAGAAGAAAGGTGCTAGTGTTCTGCACATCAACGAAGTGTAAATGATTACATGGTCCTTAATTTGACTATTTCATTTGTGTCGTTATGAAACGATAGTGCCAACTGTTCATTCCATGAATGAAAGTTAACGAAAATAGACGTGCAGTTAATCCACGTGAAATGATAACTCTCTGATGCAGTCACCTATGGCTAATTTATGCTTGTGGTAAGAAGAGTATGGAGAGCATAGAGATGTACATTTGGCAATAAGGCACGTGGTCTTTAAATCGGTCACACGGTAAAAGTATAGTGCAAACATATATGGAATAATATTATTATATTCATATAAATGCACACTTTATAAATGTACATCGTATAAGCAATGCCTTGTATTGTCTTCTGCTGACAAAAACTGTGTATATAACCAGCAATAAATATAGTCACCTCCCTTAATTATGTGAACTGCGGACAGGGGTAAATTGGGGACATGTGAACTGCGGACAGAGGATTAGTCAGCCAATCAGCATTAGCCGGGAGACACCCCGAGGAGGTTGGCTGACTGTCTTCCATATTCGACACCGAAATTACAACTAAAATATCGATTAACAAACACATCATTGACAAACATCAAATCGTCAATCTTCTTTTTGGGGCAAAAACTTGAAGGTAACTCTTTTAACGAAACAAAACCGATCTATGACCCATTTCCTCAAATCTTGGCTTGTTAGCCGCGCCGGGTAGCCGCGCGGTCTTGAGCGTCTTGTCACGGTCCACGCGGCTGCCCCCGCCGGAGGCTCAAGTCCTCCCTCAGGCATGGGTGTGTGTGTCGTCCATAGCGTAAGTTAGTTTGAGTTAGATTGAATAGTGTTTAAGCTTAGGGACCGAAGACGCTTAGGGACCGATGACCTAAGCAGTTTGGTCACATAAGATCTTACCACAAATTTACATTTTTGGCTTGTTTGTTTTTCGTTGTTATGATTGACATTTCTAGCTATAACTTGTAGGCACTCGAAAACTTCAATTATTCATTACAAGTTTTCTTAGTACAAGCTCATCTCAACGTACCATTCTTCAACTCACTCTGAAGCCTAAACTTAAATCCGTCAAGTACAAACGGCCGATGCGATCTTTCGCTGTTGATGAAATCTATGGCTACTACCGTGACTCTGTGGAGGGGAACAAATTTGAAACACCTACATGAATAGTTTAGTTCAAATTGTTCACCTGGCTCTAAGCACTATGGGACTTAACTTCTGAGGTCATCAGTCCCCTAGAACTTAGAACTACTTAAACCTAACTAACCTAAGGACACTACACACATCCATACCCGAGGTAGGATTCGAACCTGTGACCGTAGCGGTCGCACGGTTCCAGACTGTAGCGCCTAGAACCGCTCGGCCACTCCGGCCGGCAATAGTTTAGTTATAAGTTACTGTAAGTCACTTTCATAACATATATCATTGTAAGTTATTTAGATATTATTAGTTAAATTTAGTTATCAATATCATTGTTAGCATTTGTATTTACACATAGGCCTACCTGTTGTCCACACGATAACGGTGCTCCGGATAGACTGTCTCTTGAAGGGCGATCGGCGGCCTGTGTCTTCCTCTAGCGGCCGCTGCTGAACTCTTCACTGCCAACTTCTGTGGCTGAATCGATCGCCTTCTTTGTGGTATCGATGGGCGACAATATCACGTGATGAAGCAGATATGTGAAACACCTACGTGAACTGTGAGTAAATAAAAGTGAATAAAACTGAGTTGACGAGCTGAACGCCGCGTTTCTCGAATGTGAGTAAATGACTGTCCACAGTTCTCAAATTTCGACAGCATGAGTCGAGAGGCGATTATTGGATTAGTCGATAAACCAATAAGCCGGCTCGGTCCGCAGTTCACATGGCAACACAATGACGTGGAACCCGGTGTTCACAGTTCACAAGCAACCCAGTTAGGTACTGAGGTCGAAAGAACCTTCAAGAATCTTTCTGGTGGAGGTGCGAAATCATCAGTCCGATTTTCTTCACTAAAAGAAAAACAGACGTAACCTCCGGAGTCCTCTGGTATCACACATGATACCATAGGTTTCTATTTTTCGCTTCGTCGTGCCTTGAGGCTGGAGAGCTGGGCCGTTAGTACTGTATGCTATAGTTTACGCGCTTGCCATCGATCACTTGTTTCACATTCTCAAAGATCCCAGCAGGTGGCAGCCGGTTTCAGTAGTAGCGGATTTTGTACTGGAATGACATACGCAACAACAAAGGAAAATTAAACAGATTTATCAATCGATATTACTTCGGACGTTTCTATATCTTGTTTTTAAAATGTCTTCGAACTAATATGACGCAAAATACAGTGCTTGAAAGTAATATTACTATTACTACCGAACAGTTTCCTGCATGGTATCACCCGTGATGTACAGGGACTCTATTACTACAATTACGTTTGTGAGTTATATCAGTTTGCAGGGGCACACTGAACTACTCACGCCCAAATATCATGCCATTGACATCAAAACTTTTTAAAGCGTGTGTTTTCTTACATTAACGAACTGTATAACTGAGATTCTATCCATACTCTAATTGCCTGCAGCCTTGGTTCAAATGGTTCAAATGGCTCTGAGCACTATGGGACTCAACTGCTGTGGTCATAAGTTCCCTAGAACTTAGAACTACTTAAACCTAACTAACCTAAGGATATCACACACATCCATGCCCGAGGCAGGATTCGAACCTGCGACCATAGCGGTCGTGCGGTTCCAGACTGTAGTGCCTTTAACCGCTCGGCCACTTCGGCCGGCTCCTGCAGCCTTGCCTTAAAATAAAATTCTGCAGCTGTCAGATAGATTCAAATACCTGGCACACCAAACACGTGAAGATCTCTAAGCGAAAAGGGAGTAGATCTATATGACAAGGCTGTAGGCAAGTGTGCAATGAAAGGGTTCAAATGGCTCTGAGCACTATGGGACTTAACATCTATGGTCATCAGTCCCCTAGAACTTAGAACTACTTAAACCTAACTAACCTAAGGACAGCACACAACACCCAGCCATCACGAGGCAGAGAAAATCCCTGACCCCAATGGAAGGGAAAACAAAACAACAGACAGTAAGAATAATACATCATTTTGTGGATTTTTCCATAGATGCTGCATGGCTAGAATAGAGACAGGATACTATCCAAAGTAAATGGACTGGAAAGGATATAATAGAGTATTACGCTACGCTTACAAACTTAATATTACTCAAAACACGATCTCCTACAAGAGGCCTGCTGAACAGAGGTGACAGCAGCTCGGAACAGGATGATGGACGGCAAGAGTCCAAACGTCCGAGAGTACCTCTGGCGATGCCAACAGTTCAGTCTAGGTCGTCAAACGATTTACCCTTGCCAGAGATGAGAAATTCTCACCAGAAGCGTAGATCCATACCTAGGTTCGCAGGATGTAAAGGTCTCACTTTCATTCTTTATTCAGAATGTGAGGTACTTTTATGCGTCGGACGTGATCGCAACTCTTTCTTGAAGTTCCACTGTACTTAATCAAAAACCTATAGATCAGTTGAAGTTGAAGCTTAAATTTGCAAAGTAAGAACATAATTTTTTCATGGCTGTTACGTTATAGTTGAGTCCCCAGGTATCAAATATTTTGTTGAGAATAAAAATTAAAAAGCGAAAATATTTTGTGCTAATATGTGCATGTAGCAGTCCAGATATAGACTTTTATTAAAATAGGAGATTATGTGTGCCTTCAGTAGGCAGTAGGATAAGTAAACATGGTTTGAGAGAGGCTAGTTCCTGCGGAATTCGTGTCCAGTGTCTTAACGTCAGTGTTCAGTAATTCTAGCTTCACGTCGCTTTCGTACCAGGTGTACCGGTATGAAATGAGCGTTTTTTTGTGAAAATGAAACACTAATTTTGAATTGAAAAGTAAAAACATTTTATTCAAAGTGCTGGCCATTGCTTTCTACACATTTTGATCACCTTTCTGGTAATTTGTGTACACCACGCCAATAGAAATGTTCGTCTTTTGAAGCAAACCAATCATACACCCAATTTTCGACTTCTTCCTAGGAATCGAAGTGTTCCTCAGCCAATGCGTGACCCATTGATGAAAACAAATGGTAGTCGGAAAGGGGCCAAGTCTGGTGAATACGGTGGGTGGGGTAGCAGCTCCCAGCCAAGTGTTTTGATTGTATCCTAAACCAGTTTTGCTTTGTGTGCAGGTGCATTGTCGTGTAAAAAAATTACTTTGCCATGTCTTCTGGCCCATTCTGGTCTTTTTTCGATCAATGCATAGTTGAAATTGACCATTTGTTGTCTGTAGCGACTAGTATTAAGTTTCACCAGGTTTTAGAATCTCATGATACACCTCACCTATCTGATCCCACCAAACACAGAGCATTGTCTTCTTGCGGAATTGATCTGGTTTTGCAGTCGATGTTGATGGTTGTCCCGGATTAACCCATGATTTTTCCCGTTTAGGATTCTTAAAATAAATCCAATTTTCATCGCCAGTAACAATTCGATGCAAAATTGATTTTCTTTCATGTCTTTGAAGCAAAATTTGACAAACGATTTTTCGGTTTTGCATCTGTCTTTCATTCAGTTCGTGTGGCACCCATTTACCACGCCTTTGGATCTTTCCCATAGCTTTCAAATGGTCAGAAATTGTTTGTTGTGCAGCATTTAGCATTGCTGACATTTGCTTCTGACTCAAAGTATCATCTTCATCCACTATTGCTTGCAATTCAGCGTCTTCGAACTTTTTTCGTGGTCTTCCACGTTCTTCATTTCTTACATCAAAATCATTATTTCTGAAGCGTTGAAACCATCTTTTTCATGTAGCTTCTGATAGAGCATGATCACCATATGCCTCGTCAAGCTTTCGATGCGACTCTGGAGCACTTTTTTTCAAATGAAAACAAAAATTAATGCTTTCCGCAAATCATCACTTTCTGGTACAAAATTCGACGTATGATGTTGTTTGTCCCATGACTTGATGTATACTAAATATCTTTGACAGATGTCATACCAACCAAATAAAAAAAAATTAAGGCTCGTTCACAACAAATGTTCCCTATCGACACATTTGTATCTTAACGCTCATTTCATACCGGTACACCTGGTAGATGCCCCTCGATTTCCTATAAGGAGTGTTTACAGTGTTCCGGCAGCGTTGGCGGTAGCCTCCAGCTACGGACGTCCGCCCTGTCGTGCGGTTGACGCTACTGGCTACTTGCGGGCGTGGAGGAGGTGCCGGCGCTCGGCCGAGGTGGACAGGTGCCGGCGTTTGCTGGCGGGCAGGTGACACGGCACAGCGGGAACATTAAGCGCGCGAGACCGGTCCGTGAACAGCTGCCGACTGGCCTCCACTTGCGCCCACGTGGGGCTACCTCACCATTTTGTCCACCGGTACCAGCATGTACAACATTTAGTGGCCAAAATAGGAAAGTACTGGGTCATCAGTGGATGATCGGCTGTCGAAGCATGTGCGGAGCATACCGGCTTCAGCTGTAATCCACTCCCCCCCCCCCGCCCCCCACCCCCTAGGAAGGTGGAGTGTCTTGGGTGCGGCGAGTGTTCAGGTATTATATAGTTCAATGGCTCTGAGCACTATGGGACTTAACTTCTGAGGTCATCAGTCCACTAGAACTTAGAACTACTCAAATCTAGAGCTAAGGACATCACACACATCCATGCCCGAGGCACGATTCGAATCTGCGACCGTAGCGGTCCCGCGGTTCCAGGCTGTAGCGCCCAGAACCGCTCGGCCACACCGGCCGGCCTTCAGGTATCACATATCCGGCGTGAGGCGGTGCTTTACGGGTGACGGGCAGCAAGGAACAGCTCTGGCTGCTTGTCTGCTCCCTTAGTGCCAGCATGCAAGGCAGCTAGAGTTGCCCTCTAGCAAAAGAACAGTTCCGCAGGTTTCGTACGCTACATACACGACGCAATAAATGGTAGGGCTACCGGTAGTGTTGGTAGCAATCATAGGGAAAGAAATATAAATGAATTTGTAAGAGAGAAACTGGGAGCAGACGACTTCTCTTTGTTTTTTGTTTGTCTGGTAGAATTGCAAAAACATGTTCAAATGTGTGTGAAATCTTATGGGACTTAACTGCTAAGGTCATCAGTCACTAAGCTTACACACTACTTAACCTAAATATCCTAAGGACAAACACACACACACCCATGGCCGACGGAGGACTCGAACCTCCGCCGAGACCAGCCGCACAGTTCAGGACTGCAGCGCCCTAAGACCGCTCGGCTTATCCCGCGCGGCGTAGTATTGCACATGGTCCATTGAGTATTTTATATCCCTACAGAATATAGGGTGTTCTGACTTTTATAACTTGTTAACGGGAGTGAAAACATAATACCCTGAATAGGAATCCATGTCCGGAAGCGAACCGTTTCCATTTTACGACGGTTTCAGTTCAGACGTTTAATGAATCCTCTTCTACTTGAGTAATTAAATTAGGAGTAAAGTAGTACAGTTACGAGGTAACAATTTTAAAGCAAACACAACGAAACTTTCATTTATCACTTAAGCACATTTGTTTGCATCAGCATTTATACATTTCGTGTTTACATTATTCCAAAACACGAAAGAACCCAACATAATCTACGTACTGAACTGTAATGATGCATTACAAGAGTGGCTCAATGTGGCGACCACCAACGTTGTTACAGATATTTTACCTACGAAGAACGTTCTGGCACACACTCTCCATCACACGTGGTGTCTGTTCAGTTTCTAAAAAAATGGTTCAAATGGCTCTGAGCACTATGGGAATTAACATCTGAGGTCATCAGTCCCCTAGACTTAGAACTACTTAAACCTAACTAACCTAAGGACATCACACACATCCATGCCCGAGGCAGGATTCGAACCTGCGAGCGTAGCAGCAGCGCGGTTCCGGAATGAAGCGCCTAGAACCGCTCGGTCACAACTCAGTTTCTAGTGCAGTGGCCAGAATTCGTGTTAGTGGATCTTCCTCTGTCTTTTCAGGAGTCTCGTAATTTAAATTTTGCATACGACACCACAAGATGTAGTCCATAGGAATCTCCCTAATTACGTACCAGGACAAGCAGCTCTGAGACTTTTCTCTTTCCCTCAGCAGACGTGGAAGCGTTACACATCTGAATCGAGGTACGTTTCAGGACATGGGTTCCTGTTCAAAGCATTATGTACCCACTCTCCTCTAGAAGTACTAGAAGTTTGCATTTGCAACAGAAATTTCCGAACAATCTGTATAAATTACGTTTTATCAGTAATAAAAATTACTTCGAGAAGTGATTGATTCACACTGTGCTGTCTTGCAGTACATTTACTCAGTAGCGGTTTCGATCATGGACCATCGTCATAGTCGAAAAATATCCGTTGTGATAAGTTAACGTAGCATCCGTGCTGTTTAACCAGAAAAGTATACGCCACTGCTGACTTGAAAACGTAAGAGAGTTGATACTTAACGTAGTAATCTACTATGAAGAATGTACATGATCGAAATCGATAGTGAATAAATGTACTGAAAGACAGCATGCATTTCTCCAAGTATATCGATGCTGTTGGCAGTTGCCTGGAGAAAAAAAAAAAAAGGGGAATTTGGGGAAGATGGAGAAGAAAGTCGGCCGTGCCCTTCCAAAGGAACCATCCCGACATTTACCTGAAGCGATTTAGGGAAATCACCGAAAACATAAATCAGGATGGCCGGACGCGAGTCCGAACCGTCGTCCTCCCAAATGCAAGGCCAGTGTATTAACCACTGCTCCACCTCTCTCGGAAAAAAAAAATTGTTGATCGCGTAATTTCTTATATAACTAAAGCACTTGCTTTTGATGCTAATACAGTTTACATGCAAAAACATAGAAGTATGCATAATTATTGTTTTTATTTTTACTTAATATAACGCTCTTCCTCACGGAATGCAAGACTTTCCCGTTATTACTGATAAATGTGAAAGCTGTTTATCAATAACAGAAACATGTTTTGCTAAGTTCGATGAATCATTGAAGTGATGTTTGATATATTTTTGTTTTCTAGTTTTTTTTATTTCACCTTTTTTGCGCAAATGGCGTTTTCTAGCACTATATCATAAATCTGAATTGTTTGTTTTCTTTTACTACAGTATCGCTCTGTTTCACACTACAGATCAACAATTTTCGAATAAAGCCTTAATTAAACATCGACAATTTCAGATTTGCTACACATTCCTTTTTGGTTTTAGAGGAATCTAGTAAGACCCTGATCATATACGCAAAGAAAGCGATCGTTATGATGTATCACCCGATATGTATGAAACACATTTACGTACAGGTAATGCGAGCACGACCTTAACTGACCAAAGCTATTAGGAAAACTGCCGTAGTCTACGCTTGCTTACAGTAGTCTACGGTAGCCTACGGTACTTTTATAACTAAATACACCATATCAGGCGGATCTAAGTTGCAGCTTCTGGTGTGGCTGGAAACGATCTCGTGTGCCCGTCTGTGCGTTGTGCAGCAGCACTGTAGGCCCACATGGGACGATGGACAGTGACGCCACAGCTGGGCAACTATCTGCCCCAGGCATCAACTCACAGCTCACCAGGCAAATGTTCGTCAGTGGAAGGTAATCACCTAGCATATGACTCGATGCAACGATGGCGCCAATTTGACTGCATGCAGACTTCAGCTCAGGCAAAACCCCGCAGCTATGGACATCAAAGCCAAGAGGCAGTTGCCTCCTTCATCTTGAACTGCATGTGGTCTTCTCCTTGTAGTCATTGATTGGTGTTGAAGAAATCGCTCGGCATGCTGTGGGCCCCTGCGTGCTATTGAGTACAGTGTGGGAAAGACGTTCTGTACAGGCTGAGATGGCAAGAAAGGCCATGTCGATATACACAGAATGTATAGATATATAGAGGTGTGATTTTCGCCAAGTTATAGCATACGATATGGCGATTCCTTGACGTTTTTTCGTTTATAGTCAATGAATTAAGACACGGACTGTATATTCTTCTAATAAAATACATACTTTTTCCTGTGGCATAGTCCACAGCTCGTGGTCGTGCTGTAGCGTTATCGCTTCCCGCGCCCGGGTTCCCGGGTTCGATTCCCGGCGGGGTCAGGGATTTTCTCTGCCTCGTGATGACTGGGTGTTATTTGCTGTCCTTAGGTTAGTTAGGTTTAGGTAGTTCTAAGTTCTAGGGAACTGATGACCATAGATGTTAAGTCCCATAGTGCTCAGAGCCATTTGTACCTGTGGCATATGGAAGGATCTGATAAGATAACTTCAGTCACATAACATGTATGGAATTTGATCAAATCGTATCAAGAGAACAGCGCCGCTATTCATTCGCCTGCCTTCCCGAGCAGAGGTTCCACAAATGTCTGCCCTATTATGCTAAATGTAAGGAAACGTGTAACTCAGGTACTGTGCATGTTTTCATATCACGGCTGTCATACCAAGTGCTCAAAATGTTGAACTTGAGCGTTGCTACACGCTATAAAGTGATACTGGAAAAACAATGCTGCATGTTGAATTTCATGTGGTGTTAACGGCATCACGGGCCCCTGTTGTAAGGTGTTTCATGCCTTCGGGAATCGTCGGTGTTTCCTGATAGAGCTCTTGTATTAACAGATAAAAGTATAGAAGAGTTAAGTTGGCGAATACGCAGACCATTTTGCCCTTCCTGATCGACAATTGAAGTACTCTCCAAATGTTTCTTAAGAGTGTTCGTCATTACATGTGTGGAATGGGAGGGACATCCGTCATATGGGTACCACACTGACTGGTTTACGTCCGGTGGCATGTTTTCTAATAACTGTGGCAGCTGCATATATTAGTAAGTCGAGATAATTGAGTATAAATGGGTTCCAATCAGTGAAACAGGGAACAATGACGCAGGTCTTGAAAAACACGTAGCAAACGTTTTTATCCACTTCTTCGAGTCAGCGTGGATTTTCCATTGACGATTAGTGCGAATTGCGAAGTCTGACTTGCTAATAGTTTGTAAATGATACTTCCTTCTTAAACAAACTTTTGCATGCATATGCAGCACCACTTAGCACTTTTCGTACATAACATTCGGAGAATTGTAACTAATTTTGGAAGTCAGTGCCACGAAGCTGTAGATGAAGCGAAATGTAAAGAGGATGGAACGTGATGGCATATAGTGTACGCCTCACGTACTTCCGAGATGCTTGTTAGTGACATTTACGATAGACGTTTGAAAAGTCCGTGCAAAAATAAAAACTACTTACGTGTTTGGAGTAAACCTTTTTTATTTTTCGACTTTTAGACTTAGACACTTTGTCCAACTCTGTTCTAATTTGTTGTCCCTTCCGAATAATAGGAACTGTCCAAGTCTGCAAAATAGCTTTTAGTTGCCGCAATCGCCTACTCATTTGAATAAAATCTTTGTACCGCTAGTCGTTTCTTCAAATTGGGGAACAAACAGTAGTCCGAGGGACCCAAGTCTGGAGAGTAGGGGGGATGTGAAACGAGTTTGAATCCTATTTCCATTAATTTTGCGACCACAACTGCTGAGGTATGTGCTGGTGCATTGTCGTGATGGAAAATGACTTTTTTGCTGTCCAATCGCAGGCGTTCTTCCTGCAGTTCGGTTTTCAAACGGTCCAATAACGATGAATAATATGTGCCAGTAATAGTTTTACCCTTTTACAGATAGGCGATGAGGATTATCCCATGCGAATCCCAAAACACAGTCGCCATAATCTTTCCGGCCGAAAGAATGGTCTTCGTCTTTTTGGTGCAGATTCTCCCCTTGTTTAGATTGTTGTTTTGTCTCAGGAGTATACTGATGTATCTATGTTTCATCCACAGTGACGAAACGACGCTTAAAGTCGTGCAGATTCTTCCTGAACAGCTGCAAACCGTCCTTGCAGTACTTCACATGATTCCATTTTTGGTCAAACCTGAGCAACTGCGAAACCCATCTTCCGGATAGATTTCTCATGTCCAAACGTTTATGCAAAATATTATATACCCATTCATTTGAGATGCCCACAGCACTAGCAATCTCACGCACCTTAACTCGTCTACAATCTATAATATCATGGAATTTATCAATGATTTCTGGAGTCGTAACCTCCATAGGGCGTCCAGAACGTTCAGGATCACTTGTGCTCATATGACCACTCCGAAAATTTTGAAACCACTTATAAACTGTTCTAATCGAAGGTGCAGAGTCACCGTTATGTTTATCAAGCTTCTCTTTAATCTCCTGAAGCGTTTTCGTTTTTATAAAGTAATGTTTAATCACCACACGAAATTCTTTTTCATCCATTTTTTGACAACCACTCGACTTCCTTGATTCACACGAGTGCCAAAGACAAAGAAATAGACCAATGTAGCTGAAACTTGGTGTGAGTTCTTTCCAAACATGCTATTAACTAAACACGACCTCGATACGCGCCAGTGGTGCCATCTGTCGGACTTTGCACGGACTTTTCAAACTCCCCTCGTACGTAATGTGTTACTGTTTTTAAAATGTTAGTTCCATTTCTTTCATCAGTTGCTCTTCTTTTACGTTGGTATAATTTATTTTCCACACTTCCAGTTTCTATAACTTTTTTATAATGTCTGCGAAGACAGATCGTGAGTGCTTGGCCCGAACTGGTTGCTCCTCAGCATACAACCGCACAGCTGCTCTAATAGTCTGGCGACATTCCTCATACACGATATTCACCTTTTCGACTGCCATATACATCGTGACTGTCTCAATAGCTTTACGTGCGAAGTATCTGACTGATGCAATGGCAGAACATAGAGTTAAACATAACAACTACAAATGTGTTACGTGTTTGCTTATATTAGATATAATAGGCAGATGTTTTTGGCACCTGTTCTCCGGAAGGCGGGGCAGTTTTTCGCGGCTCTGTTGTCTTGACGAAATCCCATTCATGTTACGTCATTGAAGTTCTCTCAGAAGCTTCTTTCATACGCCACAGAAAAAGGTGTGTAGTTCCATTAGAAAAAAAGTCGAGTCTTAATTCGGCAACTATAAACGACAAAAATTACTTGCGAACGTCTGGAAATTCACTACGATGTGCGCTTTAGCGTGGCGTCAACCACACCTTAATATACGTATTTATTCATTCTGGATGAATGGCGGTCTTCGCTGCCTTTCCTTGCGTAGCACATACATGCAACACCTATGAAAACGGTCCGTACTGTTATCTGGGAGGTATGGATGTGAATCAGCCAACGGATATGCCGCAGTGGTAACATCTGTCCTCGTTAGATTACCGAAGTTAATATGTATCTACCTTTGCTAGCACCTGGATGAGTGACCATTCGGGTTATCCGAATATTGTTAGCAATCCGGGCGCGCTCAGCCCTTGTGAGGCCAATTGTCCAATTACCTTACTGAGAAGCAGTGGCTCCGGTTATGAAAACTGATAACGGGCAGGAGAGAGGTATGCTGACCACATGTCTCGCCATATCCGCATCCAGTGACGCCTATCGGCTGAGGATGACATGACGGTCGGTCGGTACTGTTGGGCTTGCCGAAGCCTGTTCGGTGGTAGCTTACTTTAGAGGCAGATATTTGTGAATTAACTGAGTTTCCTTAATGTCTGAACGTTTTACCTGTCTTCAGAATACAAATTTGCGATGGTTCCCAGTAGCCTCAGTTTCAGAATGTATTGGAGCTGGTTTCTGATAATAGGTCTACTTAACTTGATTTCACTTAATGATTACTGGTGTGAAGTAGAGCAGTAATATAACAAACAGACGACTAAATTCCTTACTGACGAGACCTTAATTATCAGAGTAATTTTTGTAAATTTACAAACCGTCTGGAGCACAAAAAATGAATGTCATCATTTCAAAAAGGGAATAAGAAAATATAATAAACCTCTGTTACAGGGCTGGCTAGAGGCGAAGCTCTGTCAAGTGTTCGAAGATAGAACACACTACGTCACTTAAACTTCCTTCAGTAAACATGGCAAGTGTGAGTAGTATAGATCTTCTAGACATCTCTACATCGAGACTTTGGGTTTCAGTGAATCATTTTATTGCACTAGGCATTAGGACATAGAGTTACAGTTACATGGCACGCTTCTTTGCTGCGAGGAGAAACGCATTTACACTGACAGGCTATATTAGGACGGGTAAAGATCTTCGTTAAAATTTATCTTCTTCTAATTTATGCTAATGCTCCCTTTGTATGCTTCATTGTGCTACGAAATGTTTGCTTACTACGTCTTATTTTGTTGACTGTAGTCAGATCACCAAGTTATTCATTGATGAGGAAAATTTCATACAAAGGGTAATATTTTCAGGACGTTAACGGCGAAGTCATAGCTTGCTGTGTACTCAGGTTAAATTACGAGAAATAGCCACGGCTTTTATCAGAAAAAGCCATTTACATTTGCACATTTTTTTATTATTCAGTGGTAAGTCGGAAAGTTGAAACGTATCGTATATAAAAGACCATAGTCGTCTCGACGAGACACCTTTAGGCAATCGCGCATCTGTAATAAAACTCACTTCACTGTTGTAATCTTTCTAATTTCTGTATTATAAGACTGAGAGAGTGCCAGGTTTCTCAGTCTCGAAAAGTTTGATGAAAAGAGCTTTGTCCAGTAGCGACAGTTCTCGACATCAACTTACAGATGTTACTGGATCATTAAACATCCAGAGTCTCATGCACACAGTTGCTATATCAGGAATAATACCATGTACTATATGAAGTTAAGTACCGTACAAGCAAATGTCAGAAAAACAAATGAAGCCATAATGTACGCCTTGACGGGGTATAGTTACGTTTAGCTCATTAAGTTAAACTGAAACAGTAGAAGACTTACGGTAGAGTCAGCATTGTGAAATGTAGAATCTCCATCTGACTCAGCAGAACAAAAACTTATTATTCCTTAATTCATTCACCACCGAATAACATCAAGAATGGTACACACACACTCGTAAATCTGCTCAATTCGGCTCTGTTATTCCAGTATTTTAACCGTTGATGAACTTCTAAACTATGGGTTTCAACATTTCCAAGTTACGTCTTTATCTGATTATATTACCTAACAACATGAAAAACACTACATGAAAATAAATTAATTATTTCATGCTTCATATGACTAAAGAAGGCAGCAATAAACCAGTACATTATTATATAGAACGATGGACGTTACACCGGTGGTGAATACGCTTACTTGAAAATTAATAAACTCAGTTAATTGAATAATGATTAGTAGTTGATTTAAGAATAATCTCCTAATGACTGAAGTGAAGATTGATGTAAACGAATACTGAGAATTTTTTTAACTTCAACTCTTGACCAGAGACAGTTACACTAAAGTCGGTATAATATCTTCAGAACAGGTGGTTTAGATAATTTCTGTAATAATTTATTGTGCACCTCTAATCCAATCCATTATTACGTTTTATAGTTAACTTCGACCTTATATAATGACCACCTGATCTTGTCACTGGTATTATTACGTAGTTAATTCGTCGTAAGCGCATCTGCTAGTACCTCCATCCAGTAACTTAATGTTTGCGTCGTTCATAGATACTGTATAGGACCAGGACTTAAGAGTAAACGGGTGCAAAAATTTTCATATTGTGCAGCTGTGCCTAACAATGTAAGCTAATGTTTATGCTACTAAGCAAACTTTTCCACTTTTGAGTTCTTGTTGAACTCACAGTACGCAGACCGACAATCCTAAGTGGTTTGTCCTCCATACTAGTTCGTTATATGACATATGCAGCAACTGAAATAAACGTTGTCACGTAGGACAGATTTTAATACATGATTTGTGACCGATATTAGTGCTGAGATAAAGGAAAAATTTGCAAACTAATTTCCATATATTTCTTTTTTGTGCAATTCACACATATGTTTTGAAGCAGAGGTGGATCTGAACAATTTATTTTTCGTATGCGATTGCACAGTGTCAAATAAAAAGTAAAGATTTAAAAATAAAGTTTCTCTCGACCGAACACTGTGTTATGTCGTTGGTGGTGTTTTTCGTAAGCGACAATACTTTGATAGGTTTTACTAGAGGTTAATGAAGTGACCAAATAACGATACAGTCACATTTTCTCATTTCCTCTCACTTCTGGTAACTTAAGATTGATAGACAGTGTAAAGTTAAAAGTACCTACCGGTGCTAAAAGCGTTATAGACTTATATTTACTCATACACGTGCTCAAATACTTTGCATTAGTGATGAGAGCCTCTAAAACTGTGTCGAAGTTGAAAATAAATTATAATCTTTTCTTTCCTTTTTTTAAGTTTCACGATATTCCAACATAGGAAATTGCAAACTTCTCTAAAATGGTTGGCCATGAACTCAAAAGAAATGAATAATATGTAATTGGAAAGGAACATTCTGTAATCGTTGCACGTTACATATGCCGCAGTACAATTATCCTTCTAGACAGTACTGTGTAATGACTCCTTATAAACCCTCAGACTGTACTGAACAACTATCTTCGAAGTAGCTATTTCAGTTGCCATACTTTTGTACGGCGGAATAAATTTTTGAAAACGTTTGGCAGGATATCTGGATAGTATTATGGACATTGAAGAGTCTAATAATCAAAGGTTAAGCAGTCACATCAATATTACTACTTTTTTATGATGCATTCCATTGCCGTGAAGCTCTTTAATAACTTTTTGGGTTGTGTATGATTTATAAGTTCTTATGTTAACAGATTAGTTTTATTCACCATTCTTTCTCTCACAAACGCACAGAGAAGGAAAGTTAGGGTTTAACGTCCCTTCGATGTCATCATTACATGCGAAGCATAGTTCTCATTGGACAAGGATAGGAGTCATTAGATGCGCAGTATAGCTCTCCCTGCACAACGACAGGACCTTCTTTAACAGACTATTCCCTAATTTCCTAATTTGCTTTCTAGAATCATGTTGTTGTAACACTATGTAAGCTTCTACTCCCTTCCTAAATACCTCGAGGTCGATGGATGTCAACCTTACCTAATTAACGTAGTTTTCCGTCCTGTTCTTTAAAAAAACTTGGCGGTTTTATCCCATTATCATTCGATTGCAGTAAAGGAAAAATAGTAGGAGAATATGGACTGGCGGGAGCGAGAGAAGTGGAATGAAAGGGAAATCACCCCTAGTAGAATTATGCACAGAAAATAATTTAAACGAAGAATCATGAAAGAAGGTTGTGTACGTAGAAGAGACCTAGAGATAGTGGGAGAATTCAGATTGATTATATACTGGTAATAAAACATTTGGTACCAGATTTTAAATTGTAAAGCGTTTCTAGGTATAGATTTGGACGCTAGCCACAATTTATGAGAGGTGGACTGCAGAGTATCACTGAAGAAATTGCAACAAGGTAGGAAAATAAGGAGATGAGATCTGATAAGTTGAAAGAATCAGAGCATGTTGAGAGTTTTAAAAGAAGAATTATGCAGCGGTTGACTAAAACAGGGCAGAGGAATACTGTAGAAGACGAATCGGTAGCTCCGAGAAATGAAATAGTTAAGGCAGCAGAGAATCAAATAAGAATACAAGGCCTAGTTGAAACACTTGGGTATCGCAGGATATATTAGAAAATATTAAAATGTAGTAACTGAAGGAGGCAAAATGAAATATAGTCGTCTAAAAAGGAGCTTGGCAGAAAGTGCAAAATGGCTAAGTTTGAGGCCAAATGCAAGGTATGGAAGTACATATAAGTAGGGGAAATATTTATACTGTGTATTAGCCTTTGGAGAAAAGAGAAGCAGCTGCATGAACATCAAGAATTCAGTTGTAAAACTGGTACAAAGAAGAAAAGGTGGAAGGTAGAAAGAATATATAGGGAACTGTTATAGGAAGGGAAGAGGAAGTAGATGAAGATGAGAAGGAGGATATGATAGTATGATAACAATTTGACAGAGCACTGAAAGATTTAAATCGAAATAAGGTCCCCGGAGTCGATGACAATCACTCAGAAATACTGATAGCGTTGGGAGGATCAGACATTGCCAAGCAAGTGACATCTAGTCTGCAAAATGTATGAGACAGCGGAATGCCCTCATATTTCAAAAAGAACGTAATAATTCCAATTGCAATGAAATCCGCTATTGACAGACGTGAATATTACCGAACTATCCGTTTAATGAAAAAACGTAGAAACCGATCTCGGGGAAGATCAGTTTGGGTTCCGGATAAATGTAAGGACACTCGAGAGAATACTTTCTTTCCGACTTCCCTTGGGAAAGACCGGTTAAGGAAAGGTAAACCTTTGCTTATATCATTTGAAGACCTATAGAAAGCTTTTGTTGGTGTTGGCTGGAATAGGCTTTTTATAATTCTGAAGGTAACAGGGGTAAAATACAGAAGGTGAAAGATTATTTGCGAGTTGTACAGAACCCAGATGACACCTACGGAAGCCGAAGGACATGAAAAATGAACAGTTATTAAAGAGGAAAGTGAAACAGAGCGGTAAGCTAATGCCATTGTTATTGAATCTGCACGTTGAGCTGTCAGGAAAACGAAGAGAAACTTGGAAAGGGAATTAAAGTTCAAGGAGAAGAAATAAATAATTTTCAACGTTTATCGGTGACACTGTAATTCTGTCAGAGACTTCCAGTTGAACAGAATGGATAATGTCTTGAAAAGATGAAAACGAGCAATAGGGTAATAGAACGTACTCGAATTAATTCAGGCGGTGCTGAGGAAATTACATTAGGAAAAGAGACACTAGAAGCAGTGGATGAAGTTTGCTGTTATGATGCAGAGAGGATATAAAATGCAAACTGGAAATGAGTAGAAAAGAGAAATCTGTTAACACTGAATATAAATTTAAGTGTTATAAAGTCTTTCCTGAAGGTATTTGTGTGGAGTGTAAGAGTGAATGGAAGTGAAATGTGAACGATAAGCAGTTCCGACAAGATGAGAATACAAGTTTTTGAAATATGGTGCTACAGAAGAATGCAGAAGATTAGATGGGTAGATTGTGTAACAAATGAGGAGGCAGCGAACAGGACCGGGTAGGAACGAAATCTGTGGCACCACTTGACTAAAAGAAGTGATCGGTTGATAGGATACATTCTGTGACATGGAAAAGTCATCAATTTAGTTTCAGTGGGAATTCTGCGGAGTAGAAACGGTAAATGGAAACCAAGAGATGAATGTGGTAAGCAGGCTCAAATGGACAGGGGTTGCAGTTGTTACGAGGGCTTTCTGAAAAGTTATGCTTCCTACCCTTATGTGAGAAAATTCTTACAGCTTTTTAAATGAAACACCATTATTAACATTATGCTTCATTATTCTTCATGTATTCATGTTTATTTCTCAGCATAGTCCCCTTGGCAACGAACAGAATGTATGACTTTGTTGATGGAGCCACAACCTTGTCTCTACATGAGCCGCTTCATCGATTTAGGGACAGTATGGAGGATGATCGGTGACAATGAACCCAAGGCGTCGGATTGTTGCGGATGTCACAGCGATCGCGTGTGGTCTGGTACTGTTATGCAGTAGGAGTATGTGCTCCACGTGCGGACAAACTCTTCGATTTCGAAACTCGATTACAAAACGCAGTATCTTATGCACCGACATAGCTGCGTTACACACCGCTATGATACAGGCTGCGATTCGTAGCCTTCTACCGGCAGAGGACAGTAAATATCTAGACATGAAGAATAAAGAGGTAAAATGTTAATAACATTTGTTTTGTTTAAAAAGCTTTATGAGTTTTCACATAAAAAATTCGAAGGTATTACTTTTTAGCACGCCCTCGTATTTGAAAATGTAGAGGCTTGTACATCCTAGAGCTGCATGGAGAGCTGCTTCGTTTGACTGAAGACCACAACGACAACAATAACAATGGGTGCGTCACTGCTTGCTTGCCAGGAGTCGATGTGTCCATGAGACTCCTACCAGAGAGCTGACACTCACTGTCAGTAGCCTATAAATATTTCTCTGTCGATGGCTCCGTCAGAGCTTGAAATTAACATATCCATGGGGATCTTTAAGTTGGTAGTCACTACTAACAGCCTATAAAAAGTTTGTTCAACGATAACTGCGACAGAGCTTATTTGGAGTCAACATATCCATGCGACTCCTTCTAGAGGACTGTTGCGCCAAAGCATAGTATGGGTTAACATTCCACGATACCCCTGCTAAAGAACGACCAGTACTCTAGTAGTAGCATCACGGACATGTTGACTCCTAGTACGCTATGACGCAGCCATTGACCAGGAAGTAGGTACCGGCTGTTCAAAATGATAGCCAGTCGATACTGGTGTAGTCATTAAATAATTTACGTAACCATTGAACCAATAAATATTATACAGAGAGTCCCATTTATCGCAGCTACTCCAAGTAACTTTTGGTACAAATGTATAAAACAAATGACATTTAGCTACCAGGTGGACATTATTCAGAGTGATGTCTCTTGTAGCTTCATTCATGTTGTGACTAGACGAAACTAATTTCGTCCATTAATAACTGTCGGTTCTTCGATTGCTCTGGGAAAAGGCTCATCAAACTAAGAAACATGAAATATTAGTTCACCTTATTATACACATGAATAAAATATTTACTTAACTTTGACACATTTCTTTGCCCCAGGATTACTGGATAATTTACAACTGTCTTGGACAGGCCAAGCATCTGATCACCAAACTGTTCTCTTGAGGTACAAAGTTCAACATTAACAACAATACAAGTTCATCCGAAATTTTAACTACTCTTTGTTCCTAGACGCTGATGATGACTCCTGTAGCTGAGGTCTCGAACTGAGGCTGAGCTCTCGCTTGCTTGACACTATATTGACCTCTGGTGCGAAGGCGCTGCTGTGCTCAGAAGGAAGGCGTAGTCTTCAGGAGCGTTTTCCAAACGTCGTTGCGGATTACAATCAGCCTTCGCTAATGTCTGTGTTGTTGGTATGTGTTGCCGACTTTGGTGTGGCACCGCAATCTCTGGAAGATATCACAGTTCATTATGAAGATATGGGCAGCAGTACGTCTACGTCTTATGAAGATAGTGCCCTGTATTTTCTATTGAGGAATCTAGTTTCACAAAATCAAAAATTGAGCTGATTGTCGTGGGTGTGCAAAAAGTCAGGAAGTGTAGCGTAGAAAACACAAATCGTTTGAATTTAGTACTCACTGCCCCGATCATCTGTCAGGAGATTCCAGAATGAGATTTTCACTCTGCAGCGGAGTGTGCGCTGATATGAAACTTCCTGGCAGATTAAAACTGTGGGCCCGACCGAGACTCGAACTCGGGACCTTTGCCTGTCGAGGGCAAGTGCTCTACCATCTGAGCTACCGAAGCACGACTCAGAAAGTTTCATATCAGGGCACACTCCGCTGCAGAGTGAAAATCTCATTCTGGAAACATCCCCCAGGCTGTGGCTAAGCCATGTCTCCGTAATATCCTTTCTTTCAGGAGTGCTAGTTCTGCAAGGTTCGCAGGAGAGCTTCTGTAAAGTTTGGAAGGTAGGAGACGAGGTACTGGCAGAAATAAAGCTGTGAGTACCGGGCGTGAGTCGTGCTTCGGTAGCTCAGATGGTAGAGCACTTGCCCGCGAAAGGCAAAGGTCCCGAGTTCGAGTCTCGGTCGGGCACACAGTTTTAATCTGCCAGGAAGTTTCATATCAGGGCACACTCCGCTGCAGAGTGAAAATCTCATTCTGGAAACATCCCCCAGGCTGTGGCTAAGCCATGTCTCCGCAATATCCTTTCTTTCAGGAGTGCTAGTTCTGCAAGGTTCGCAGGAGAGCTTCTGTAAAGTTTGGAAGGTAGGAGACGAGGTACTGGCAGAAGTAAAGCTGTGAGTACCGGCCGTGAGTCGTGCTTCGGTAGCTCAGATGGTAGAGCACTTGCCCTCGAAAGGCAAAGGTCCCGAGTTCGAGTCTCGGTCGGGCACACAGTTTTAATCTGCCAGGAAGTTTCATGTCAGGAGATTGTCAAAATATGTGAATATACTGCAGTAAACTGGAACTGCTAATATTTACGGAATAAATACACAGAATGAAACACGTTTATGCATTTTTGATAAATTTATCATACACAAAATACCTAATCTTGATTGTTGTGACCAAATGCTTTCAAAACTGAAATGTAACAGGTCTCACAGCTCCTTTTAAGATTTTCATCTATAGGGCAGAAGGAGTTGCCTCTCAAAAAATCTTTCAAACTCTGCTTAAACTGTGTTTTTCATAGCTGCTGGCAATTTATTGAAAACGTGTGTTCCTGAATATCGGACTCCTTTCTGGACCAGGGTAAGTGATTTTAGGTCTTTACGTGGATTGCTCTTATCTCTAGTATTGATACTGTGTATTGAGCTATTCGTTGGAAATAGATATGTATTAGGTGCAACAAATTTTATTAAGAAATAAATATACTGAGAAAGAGTGGTTAGAATACGAAGTTCCTTGAACAGGTTTCTACATGAGGTTCTTGAATTTACATCAAAACGAAGCTTATTACACGCTTTCGCATGCTAAAATATTTTGCTCCTTTTGATGAGTGACCCCAGAATATGATCCCACACTACATAATAGAATGAAAGTAAGGAAAGTATATAAGCTTTTTTATATTTATATCTCCTACATCTGACATCATTCTGATTCCAAATACGAACTTGTTTAGACGCTTCAGCAATCCTGTGGTGTGCCCTTCCCAACTGAATTTATTATCAAGGTGTAACCACAGAAATTTAACACTGTCAATCTCTTCGATCTGCACTTCTTCATTTGTTGTACAAATGCTGGAAGGAAATCTCTTACAGGTTCCGAACGTTTCACGCAAACATGACGTTATTATAATCAAAATTGACATCCACACTTCTGTGCTAGTACACATGCAGGTACCTGGGGTAACTTAAGTCATCCACTTTCTGGAGCTGATAGTAAACAAATGGAAATACAATGAAAATGCATACCAGTCATTACTGTTCAGCTAACTTACATTCTCCATAGATGAATAGTATTCTACGATCTCTTCTTTGGTTTACACTGTACTCAAATAAAACATCAACTGCAGGCGGTTGACTGGATGACTGGTGTGCGTTTTGCTTGTGTTTTCATTTGTTTGCTATCAACTACAGGATGTGAACGAAGTACATCACCCCAGGTATCTACACGGCAGTCTAGTGTAGGAGACTCAAAGCCAGTTTTGTGTTACATTTTTTGTAATTTCCTGTGTACGTGAATGGTACACTGTGATGCGTTTTTGAACAGGTGTTGAGGAGAGGGAGTGGATCACAGAATGAGAAATTGACGGTACCATTTTAAAAAGACGTAGTGTTTTTGGTTAGTGAAAAGCTATCTTTATTTATTCAAGTAAAATGGTTGCCAAGAAGTCATCCAAGGTCCTTTTACCTCTCCCACTGATGTATTTATTAACATTTAGTTAAAAATTAAGCATAAATAATGTTTATCCAGTAACAGATCTTTGGACCCGAAAACGATTCTTGCTTGGGGGACATCCCTGACCTGTCTTGTGACTTATCGTACATTGCCTATGTATCGTGTAACTGCCGCGGCCGTTCGTTGATAAGGTCAGTTTTCTGACGTAGAAGTAATACATTATTTAGATATATCTTCCTCGTCTATCAGTCTTTCTATTAGTGAAAACCGTACCGAGATCCCTTCAGTGGTTCCTGAGTTTATCCTTCGCATACAGACTGAAAACGCGACACGTTATTTAATGTAAAATACGTATAGATATAGATATTGAAATAGATGTAGATATGTACAAATTCTGGTCAAGTTCGGCTGCTCTCTGAAATTGTGGCGGTTGTTTAGTTTACTGGTCTTCCCGCCGGATACTGCATCCTCTGTAGCTGTCCTCTGTAGCTGACCACCTAATCGCCCCCATCACTACCACGAGATGTCACTGCAAACGCCAGTTAAATGTGCAGCATATAACAATACATATACTACATACTCATAATTAGTAGCTATATTTATAAGTTATACATACAAACGTTTCTCGTGAATAAGTCTACCTGTGGTGAAAACCGTATCCAAATGCCTACAGAGTATCTGAGATTAGCTTCAACAGACAGAAAAACACGGCGAGGGATTATTAATATGAATAGATGTCCTCACGGACGATCTCTGCCAATTACATCGCAAGTCTCCATATTTAAGATCTCAAGGTAGCCTATTTTTGACAGTCATAGCAATAAAAATGAGCAATCTAAATATGTTTTGTTTCTAAAGTTATAAAAGAAGGTTACTGTTTAGTGTTTTTCGAAATTTTCTCGGCGTATTTGCTGAATGTGGGCTTGCTTTGTTTTATTCTTAGATGCATGAAGTTTTATCCGTGACCGGCGCTCTTGTTTCCAATATTGTTGTCTCTGACGCATACCCCTTTCCTCGACGGGTATCACTCGTCTCTCAAGACTGTCTGCAAACTTGACGGCATTTTGACGTCATAAGCAATATCGACAATCTTTGCGGCTCTATATTCAAGTTGGCATATTTAGAGGATTGGCATTATAACTTGCAGCATGTCCTTTCAAATCAACGGTACAGTGAAAATTTGTCACAAACACGTAACCATTATCTGTTAATAGTGCATCAACGATATAACCGTATAAGAGATACTGTAATAACCAAGACAGGAGACCTAGTACGTGACCAAGAATCAGTGTAATGGACATACAGAGTTGAAGGATATGACCTTTTTCTTTTCAACTTACGCCCAAATCTCCAGATGTCACACTATCAGATCTGTACCAAAATTTGTACATCGACAATCAAACAAGACTCCGACATAGTTTGTGCTACGTGCTGTCGTCCAGCATAACGTGCATAAACGGTAATTAATAGGTAACACATGACGTACGGGGCACACGGAAAGCATAAATGGGAGCAACTGTCACGTAGAGCTCCCGTGAGGAAGTCGATAGATCGTTCGTTTGTTGTACCAAGGGTCCTGGGTTCGAGCCTTCACCTTGCCAGTCTTTGTACTATAGTGGTAGTGACGTGTAAAGTGTTATATAGGACAAGACGTTCATAACATGTAAACGGACTGTTCGGAGTTTTCTCTGTGATCTGTAGGTCAAGTTGTACTTATTACTTCTCGTTTATGCACTTTCTCCTAGCCGGCCGTGGTGGCCGAGCGGTTCTAGGCACTTCAATATGGCACCACACGACCGGTACGGTCGCAAGTTCGAATCCTGCCTCGGGCATGGATGAGTGTGATGTCCTTAGGTTAGGTACGTTTAAGTAGCTCTAAGTTGTAGGGGACTGATGACCTCAGATGTTAAGTCCCATAGTGCTTAGAGCCATTTGAACCATTTGAACTTGCTCCTAGACGTCATCGTATAGCACAAACGGCATCGGTGTTTTGGTTGATACTCTATCGATACAGTTGGTAGCGATCTGACTACCTGACATGTGGAGGTTTGGGTGTTAGCGTTGTTAACACAACCTGGGAATTTCTCAGGATTGTAATACAAGTATTTTCCGCAACATTCGATGTTACTTACATTTTAGACTGTTTAGAGAACAGAGGATAAAATAAAAATTTTGCGATTTCCGAGTGTGTCGTTAAGCACAAACCTAAAGGGATAGCTTTAATTGCTGCGACTGAAACGAGCAGTAATAATATTCGCATTCTTCCATGTCAGAAATATTTGGCTGTTTATTTCCGAGTATGTGGCGATTATCGAGGGTGTGGTTAGGGAGGAACCTAAGAAACAGCTTAAATTGCTTCGAACGAAATGACGAACAATAACTTTCATAGTCTTCTTTGTGACGAAGTCGACAGCAATTCCTACGGCTGTCGATATTGCGCATGACGTCAAAATGACGTCACGTCTGCAGAAAGTCTTGTGAGGGAGTTGGTAAAGAGATTTGAAAATTTTGCAAGCGGCTCGCCACGCGAATGGCTGTGAAGCTGCCATCCGCAATATTGGAACCACAATTAATAGTATACCGCGTGCACGCCCGAAGGACGATGGAAGATTACTATTTCTGCTTCCGACACAATGCCGTTTTTATGTAGAAACATGAGAAATTGCACTACTCAGAATCTCCGTATCGCAACGAGAGCGTAGCCTCGTCGTAAAGTCTACATCCTCTTCCACCCGAAACAGCTAACGTCGTCCCCTGTAAACGTTGCATAGTTAGTAACAGAGCCGAGCACACACGCGTCCCTGTCGGCGGCATCCAGTACTTCCAGAAGCTGGCGGCGCTCCTCACGCCACGGGGTCCCCTCCTCGGCGGTCTCTGCGACGGCAGTGCGCCGAGGCGAGAACGCGCAGCCGGCTGCAGGCGGTGTGCGAAACCGGTGTCGGCCGGGTCGACGGACGGCCGATGTGTCGGCGGCAAGAAACCAGCCCCGCTCGGCCCGGCTCGGTGCGGCCGCTACTGCACCAGCAGCTGCCGCTGAATTAATAAGCGCCCAGCGGCGGGCGGCGGCGGTGTTTTTAATTGAGAGCGCGCAGCAGGTGCGCGCATTAAGGCTGTCCCGGCGTGTCCCCGCACCGCGGCTTTATGACGGCGCCTGATGGCCAGGCACCCACGGCCAACGCGACAGCCGCCTGAGTTAGCCGCCGGCAGCGCACAAAAGGAGGAGGCGCAGCGATGACTAACCGCCGTAATGTATCTGAAAGACGTTCTCACAACTTCTGCCGCTCGGCGTCCCACACGCTGGCGCGGCGGATGAATGTCACCGCGAGACAGAAGCGTCGTCTCGAATGCGTGGGAGCCGTTTCCTCATTACCGCTTAACGTTGCCGCTGCCGCTCCCGGCAGCAATGTTTCCAAACATTACAGGCGGAGGTTAAGCTACACCTCTCCATACTTCATCAAGCCCGTACTTAATTCTATCATCTCCCTAAGCAAATAAATATCCTTCCTCATTTTTCCTGTTTCTTTTCCTTCTTCTTCAGTGTCTGTCCCGCCCGTGTAAAGATGCGCTAATGACGGGGAGTCGCCCATCTACAGCCTAGCCTTTTTTTTTTTTTTTTTTTTTGTTTTGTTCCGGATGTTCTTTCCACCAGCATACTCGCGCGCAGGAAAACCATATAAGCGTTTTCCTGTATACTCAAGTTTTTAACCACTTGATTGTACTGTTTCTGAGATGCAGATTAGGAACCGGTGACATCTTCACTAAAAGTGAAGAAAAAGTCACCAAAAGTCTTATTAGGCCTTGTCGGTGTTCCAGTGCACTTGCTGAAAATGCTGCGCGCAAAACTGGCTGTCTAGAATTTAGCAGTTGTTATTTTATTTTTGTTTGTGGGCAGGTGCTCATTCCTCTTTCATCCGAATACTCTACGGGACGAAAACCGTATAAACGTTGCCCTTCGTGCATTTCATTTTGTAATCACTTATGTGTAATGTTTCTGAGGAGAAGATGAGGAACCAGCTTGATTCTCGGCTTAAAACTGAGGAAAAATCACCTGAATAACTCTCACGGGCTGGTCTGTGTACCGGACCAATAATCGGTATTTCGGCGCGTTGGTTCACTAGGATGGTCAGCTCCCTCTCACGCAACCGAGGACGCTGTACGTCAAGCTTATACAGCTTTTAAATATCTTTGTTTCAACAAAAGACCTAAAGAACACTTCCTCCTTTGACATGTCGCCAGTTATGTGCAACTACTGTTCTAATCTATTATTATTTATCTACATCTATAGAACGAATGGTCTTTTATCGCGAAAATCATTGAGAACTGGGGGCTGCTCAGCTAGTAGTATAGAGGTGCGTTTTAGGAATTAATCAGTAATACCCGAGAAGGAACAAATAGGTTTGCGAACTTCCTGAAGTGAAGGACGTTGCTATGACAATAGTGAATATCAAATGGAGATGGGTGGACGTGTAACTAGATGATTGGATGATATATGGGTCAACGAAACTCTTTTCTGGCTACTCTAAGAGATAGGGACACCAAGACGACAGCCCAATGAAAGAGTAGTAGGTAACAATGGGAATGATGCACGGACAGGATGAATACCATTTATATCTGAAAAACTTAATGCCTGCAAAATTCTAGAGCGGCGATTCATCCTGCAGTGGGAGTCAAATGGATGGCAATGATTTCGATCATGACGAGGACGATGGTCATAGCATCCAGATTTTCGTCATTACGTTCATGATGATGATAATGATGGTGGTGGTGGTGGTGGTGGTGATAATTAAGATGACTACGACGAAGATGATGGTGATGCTGTACAACATACAGTGATTTTTAAATGATGTTTACAAGGTTCTTTGCTGCATGAAATGTATTGTGTAGGTAGTTTCGGAATAGAAACCCATGTGCTGAGACGTTACACTTCCGTATGATAAAAACAAATATGTATGACAAGGTGCGAAGCCTTCGCACTTGTACTGTATGAAGGAGCGATAGTAATATCCTGTAAGTCTGGTGAAGATTACTTTTGTAAGCACTTAACTAATGTAGTAACAATGCTCAGTGCTAAAATGTGTAAGAAATAGGATGTGTGTAGTACAAGCACCGATGTTACGCTTCATGTTCCTCTATTACTAACGAACGGTATTCATTCTTATTGCCTGTTGACAGAATGAATCCGTGTTTGATAATGAAACATGGTAAACAACCTGTAAGTTGTATGTTTCACGTCATTCTGATATGCCGTGCAAATTAATTACGCACCATGTTGCGAACGAACTACTTCAAAAAAAATTCATAATAGTCACTGTCATGAAAGCGTGCCTCTGTATGCATTATTCAGGAAATTTCATTAGTGGATCATTACTAAAATTTTCACTATATCTTTAAATATAAAGAGGCGAAATACCCCAGTGTGCATGGCTAAAAATATTCTTGTATTTTTTTTTTTCTCGAAGGTTAGTCCATTATGTGATTCTTGGTGGCAGTACCCGTCTTCAATTTTCTGCTTGCGAAACACCTCTTACAAATTTGTCTTTATTCCCAGTTACATCTGCCAAAACTATCCACGCTATTTATGGACATTCATGGATACGTTCAAAGTTCACTGCTCCGTTCAATAACGCTATAGAAGGGAAATAATGTAGCATTCAAGATTACCTATGATGCGAAGAGCCAAATCCGTAGTGGCGTCACTCTAAACATGTATATTACGTAATTCAGTCAACAGCTGATAAAAAATCCGAATACGCTAGGGTATCAAATTTCCACTAGGCAGCCCAATTTATTTGAGTTGCAGTACACTCTAACGTGAGCCTCACAATCGCTTTTTAATGCGTTTTTTTCTCTGGCCGGTAGATACATTTTAAAATCCTTTACTGTAACGTGTCTTTCTGGTATACGTACATTCGTGGCCCCCAGCATAACGTCATATAGATGTGGTAACTATGGGCAGATGTGTTGCAGAAGAATATTACGTGCTCGATTAAGGTATGACTAATGTTTTCCCCTAATGTAATAAGCAGAAGTTCTCTACTCTTTATCAGCTGAACAGAAAAATGTTATCTTCTACTTTCTCAAGTTTTCCGAAAGTTCAAGCGGAAACCGTACTGACATTCACAACATGCCTCTTCGATTTCGTTTTCTTCCGTCGATCACATTTGGTTTCCGTACTATTAGCGAAGCGGATCACACTTCTTAGGACCAGCACAGCAGCCTGATAGGACAAACTAGACACAAGTCGTGTACGCTTTGAAGAAAAACACAATTTACCTGCGCTGACGATTTCTAAGCAGTTTTAAGGTGGAATATGTGAGGTGCTTAATTTACACTATCAACACTGTAGAACCTAATACCATGGAGTACTGTAAAACTAAAGTAATAAAGATTGCATCAGCATTTAGACAGCAGTATGTTCACATAGCCAATATTTCCCAGCTGTGTATTTCCCCATCATGAATTCATTATGGGCTACATGAGTTCAAATGGTTCAAATGGCTCTGAGCACTATGGGACTTAACATCTATGGTCATCAGTCCCCTAGAACTTAGAACTACTTAAACCTAACTAACCTAAGGACAGCACACAACACCCAGCCATCACGAGGCAGAGAAAATCCCTGACCCCGCCGGGAATCGAACCAGGGAACCCGGGCGTGGGAAGCGAGAACGCTACCGCACGACCACGAGATGCGGGCACTATATGAGTTTAGCTACCAGCACTAAATACATTATGAAGCAATACCGAAACGTTGATTACAATAAATCGTCACAAAACGCAGCTAAGTTAATAAATCTTACAGAAATGCAGCACACGTTAAGGAGTGATGCCGTAAATTCCTTGTTTCGTTTAGACTTTAGACAGATAAGCTGCACGATACGAATGGAAATCGTCTGAATGGACTATATTCAGTTTCAGATACAGAGATTCGAAAATAACGTAACAAATTCGAATCTTTCGACGGAGCTCAGTGTGTAGCATGGCTTGTTTTAACTCTGCGAGACGTCATTTAATTGAAAAAGGGAATAGAGCTACATTCTGTTCAGCTTATATGTATTTATGGACTCAATAAATAATTGCGGCACCTCAAGCGAGGTGATGCAGTGGTTACGTCACTGGGCTTGGATTCGGGAAGAAGACGGTGCAAATCCGCGCCCGATCATTCTGATTTTTGTTTACCGTGATTATCCTTAACATTTTAGGCAAATGACGATATAGTGCATTCTCCATCCTTCATTCATACGAGCTTGTGCTCCGTCTCTAATGCTCTCATTGTCGACGGGACGTTAAACACAAATCTTCCTTGTTTCATTGTGGCTCAGCTTCTGCAGGACATAGATGTATGAAAAATTTATCGTCTTTTGTACTGTGGTGTGCATAACTATGAAACAGAATGGGATGAAAGTTTTGCTGCGTTTCGCCTTTCATTTCCGTAGGCCTAGTTAAATAAATATGCTCCGATCAACAGTAATCTTTTGGAGACAGGTAATAACGAAGCAGACGCACTTAAACCGATCTTAATAGTATTAATTATTTGTCACGTGGTGTAACTGATCTTTAATTCCACCGTTAATGGAAGCAGAGAAGTTCGACTTCTGTAAAGCAACGTGCAGTTATCACATCAAGCATATCTCCTTCTGAAAATGAAATATAGTCAAAAGTTTCAAAGTAATATTTCGTTTCAGTCAACTATATTTGGATGTTTCCGTACGATTTGTTAATCAGAAAGTTAGAATATTCACTGCCGCCGTTATTTGCGTCTACAAATCCATTTCGTTGACATTTAATTCCAATAAAATTAACCTCGATAAAATTAATATTATGAGAACAGAATCGAATTAATTTTATGATCAAAGTTCTATTAGCACCGCAACGGTCTCAAACCATTTCCTTTCTGGATCTGTACTTAAACTCGTGTAATGATATTCCAAACTGAATTACAAATTTAAAAAAAACTGCATACGTCCCCAATTATTTATTCAAATTTTATCGACGATGCCTTCCGATAAGTTTAATTCATGACGAATTCAGGTCGAATGTCGTGTTTATTTTATATTAACTCTTTAAGGTAATCTGCAATTACTATCGTTGTCTCAAACGCTGTACTCCATTAATTAAACGTAATATTCTTGTTATACAAAATGTTATGTACGACATACTAAACGCAGTTCGTATAGTACGTATGAGACATACTTCGACGTGTATAACTACAAAATTACTGGGAAGGGCCATATTTGGAAGACACAATTCAAGGATTCAACAACATTTTCTGTGATATCCAATTACTTTATCAATCCAAAAAAGGGCACATGATAACAATAAACTAGGAGCTGCTTACATCTAGAACATTTTAAAAGTTTCTTAAGTTTTCCTTGGAATAAGCAGTAGTAAATAGAAAAAGAGAAAACTTTGAGATAACTATGAAGTTTACTTTGAAATATGTAACAGTGAATGGAAAAAGAAGAACGTTTTAGATAACTATGAAGCGTGTAGCCATTTTAACTTCGAGTAATGTTGAAAGGAGATATAAAAATACGTTACTAAACAATAATTGGTGATTACAGAAGTGCGTATAAGTCTTTAGCATTCTGAGTAAATATTATAACACTTTATACAAGTGTACAAAGTCTTCATAATACTGATTTACTCTCATAATGCTTTACACAGTTATTCTGTTTGAAGACTTTTCTTTGAGAACTCATCTACAATAGTTTGATGTTTGAAGGCGATTACACTCTTCCGTTTACGTGAATGGCAATTTCGGCGACAAAAAAACAGCAGTTGTAGCTGCTGTAATTAAATTTGTGTTCTGATTCTATACAGTAACGCGTTTGTTAACATTTTTTTTTATTTTTTTTTCGGGGATATTATACGATGGAGATGCTGTATTTGGCGAAAATGTACATTAATTTCACATCACATCAGTTCTACCACTGAAAACAATCACGACTCTCCACCTGAAGACGATGGCCTAATCTTCGAAACACATCGTGCAAAAGTTAATGTATTAATTGCATTACCTCAAAAGAAGACATGTATTTTCTTGTAAGCTGCTGCGTATGCAGGAGAAACTCCATAAATATTCGTAATGACTAACGTAAAGCAGGTTCATCATCTACTTTAGCTTCCTATGTCGAGCGAATCTTAACAAAGTGTCTTGGACCGAAAGACACTGTGTGAATGAAGATATCTTTATTTTAATAAATAACTGTGCCTTCCTTCTAATAGAGTGTAACTTGGAGAAAAGAAAGTGAATTTAAATCACGCGATCGAGAAGGCAAACGGACTTTTTACCTCACACTGAAACAGCGACATATTTTCTGACGATAGTGCTCAACGGGAATAGCAAGCTGAGTTACTCGTCGACTTAATGGACGTCTGTATTTTTCCCCCATTTAAGAGGAACGTTATAAGTACTGTTTGTAACAGAATAACATTGATTCCTTTCAGTACGGGATGCTGTTGGTGGGCCGGTTGATACCTCTTATTACACCTTCGCAGCTGGATCTGTGTGAAGTTATCTGGCATTTACATCGAGCTAGGTACACGTCACCATTTGACAGAATAGTATTATTCTCAATGGCTTGCGCAGAGATGTTCTACATGCCATTGCAGAATGACCCGTCCCGTTTTTAATCGCCATACAAACTCCATTTACCGCATGTATGACCAGTCTGAACATGAAACTATAATGTTACTTAATTACGAAAGAAATTACTATAGATTATTATAAACCACACAAATTTCGTCCCTAGACTATTGGAGCTTCATAATTAAGAATTCATATACATGAATCCTGCCTCATACTTTCCTTTCTAGCTTCATTAGAATTGCTTTGTTGCATAGAGGCATTCGATTTTTATCATTCTACTTATTAATACGAATTTTAAAATAGAACCTCTGACGTATCCTTGATATTCTCTTCTGTTATTAGATCAAATCACTCTATGTGGAGCAAATTTGCAAAACACAAAAGAAATTTCGTGCTTATAAGTAAACAATTTTAGCTTGACGGGTTGGGGGATTAGTTCCTACATTTTGTTTAATATTTTGAAACATTACTTAGTTGTAATTAGACAGAATTTGTAGGTGTCACGCATGTAATTGATTCCAACTATGACTACAGCGTTTTAGTTACATTTTCCGAGTAGTAACCAAAAAAACTTGTTTTACCTAGCGTCTAGCTGCTAGAGGCACTGCTATTTTTATGTATACAAGGCAGAAACTTGAAGACAAGAATAAGCTACTTCGATAATGCAAATATCTTTAAATCCATTGAATTCAACTCAGACACTGTGTTCATCTCTCAAAGAATAAACAAGTTATCTTTCGTCTGCGACTTTCACCTTACTCACAAAGCTAGACCACGGAACACATACCGAAACGTGTTTCATGCAATGCCAGAAGAAAGCATAATGTTACTTTTTACTTTCCACAGTAATTAATATCAACGATTCCACTATTTTCTTTATGGATCTCACAAGATACAAGCTAGAAATACGTAAATGGAAATAAATTGTATCTAAATTAAAATTAATGGCACCATGTTAATAAGATGAAAAAAGTCATGACGAGTTTCAATGGCAAAGAAGTCATAAAGCATTAAATTTATAGTATTAAGAAGAAATGGGCGAAAAGAAGAATACTTCGATTTAATCTCCTAAGTGGTACTAGTTTGCTATTTTATTTGTTTCGACAATAGTTTGTTTTCCCACAGTCGTTCACATAAATACGGAATTCTGGGATTAATGTACCCATTTAGATTTTACCATTCGGACGTAGAATAGCAGCTATTATCAGTTATTTTGTAGTAAGAAACTGGCACCGTAAATGTGAATAAAGCTACTACATAATTACTCCTTTAACCGAGGTGTAGTTCTGTCATAGACTACAGTGATGTGCAGTACAGATAACACATGATTTGTCAATATTTGATTAGTGTGAACTTCATCGTGTAACAAAACTCGAGATATAAACTCGTACACAACCTCTGTGTGCTTCAAGTTCTGTGTAAGACGTATCAGAGAAGAATAAAAACATAACACATCCAGTCACCTAAGGTACAACATATGAATCGTACTCATGTCATTAAAAAAAAAAGAATCTACAGTGACACACTTTTAGTCTTTCGCGTTTTGTTTTACTCTTTCTCTTCCCAGCTATAATAATACATAAGGATGCACATTTCTATTGACAAGTGTACAAGTAAGGAAATTCAAATTTCCTGGAAGAAGATATTCGTATAGACACCTTATCTCGGTTTCTAAGAAGAAACCAATAACCAGTAAAATAAGGTCCTAATATACTAAAATGCCTGTATTTTTTTAATTTACTCGTGAAAATTATAAAAGCTATTTCTCAAGCGATAAACCCGTTTCTCCTCGAGTTAATGATCAGTGTAATCCTTCACTTCCAATTAACATTTGTTGTAAGTAACATGATCTAGTCCTTGGAGCTCACCTGAGTGCCAAAACTATTATTATCGACCATTAAGCAGCCATATATATGCTGACAACATAAACGTTCTCCAGAGACAATAGCCATTGGCGTCATGCCACAGTACCAGATAAGACGTATAAGGGTTTGAACTCCTTATGTAAGCGTCGTTCAAGCAATGAGATAATTGCAGGTGTTGAAACGCCTGCTTGACGAGAATTAACCTCTCTCGTAACTGAGTACTAATTTGCAACGCAAAAATATCTTGCGTACTGGGCTAATTGGCATATAATGATGATGACAGCAACAGAGAGGAAGTTGTAGCCCACCGTTCGCAAATATTTCTTTTCAACTTAAACGAGGCACTGTAACCAAAAAACATGGTAACTGAGCCGTGTACTCCACAAATGTTTCCGTATGCATCGCGAAGTACATACGACGTCCCTGATTTATGCTGGTACTTGCGCGAGAAAGTTCACTCGAAGTACAAAAATGCTGAAAACAATGTCCAATTTGCGACGGGCTCACTTTACCGTGTCCCAAGTGCGGTGAAAGAGCTCACGGCATGCACAGTTTCGTTTGCCTGGCTTGAATATCATCGACTCGAAGTCGCATAAGTAAACACTATCTTCAGTAGAAGATGACAAATATGACACTCGTCGAAACGTCGTGACACCCGAAAGATGTCACTTAGCTAGATGCCAAGAGTTTTTCATCCGTATGAAAAAACAGCTTTTATCGTTTTTACAGATTAACATCGACCTTTTTATTAAGTGGAAAATTATAAGGTCCAAGTGTCTTTTACTATTGTAAATGAAATTTCAGTACATACTGAACGCCGTTGCTTTAACATATAAAACTATTGACACCGACGGCTTCTCGTTTCATAGTGACGATTAATTGGAAGATGTGCTACAGTTGACCTTCTTCTACTCAGTATCTAATTTATGTTATCAGAAACATACGGTGAGGAGTGCGTAGTTAAACAACAATAACTTCCTAGCACTAAATTTTATAGCATTTTCGTGCAGGCGCTCAGTATTTTACTACGAAGTATGAAATATTTATCTCACTGACAAAAGATCATTTTTTACGATTTTATTTATGTTTGTTTCACACTTACAATTAAATTTTCTTTGTATAGTATTACCTTGAAATCTCACTAAGGAGTACGAAAAATTGTAATATTTGATTTTGTTGCATATTTTTCCCAAAAACATTTTTTTATTACACAATACACCTATAAATTATGTGAAAGCAATCATTCATGTTACCAAATTAACCCGTAATTTATTGATATTAGTGTTCCGTTTCCATTGCTTTTAATTACATTTGTGTCTTTGGAGATTGGTTTTACTGCTCTCTGATCGGAAGGAGAGATTATGCAGAAGATTATATTAGCGAACTTAAGTTGAAGTATGACTGATGTTGTTGCTTTTTAATAATAGTTAGTGTCACTCGTTTATTCAGTGTATATCAAAAACACGTGAGGAGTGTCTTTTTTATTTTTGTATTTAATTTTTTTATTTCTACCATTACTCCTGTTTACGACAATTTTGTTTTATTGTTATGTCTACGACTGTATGTCATTATTTAAGTACTTCTTCGTCTGTTGTTGTTGGTCCTGGGCTGTACTTGTTTAAATCTTCTCTTAATAATGGATATCAAGTCTGAAAAGTACGTATCATTCCATATTTTGCCTTGAAACTGTACTAAATGCTTTCTGATACTGATCTGTGATTGTACTAAGCTTAGGGAAGCAGACCGTCAGTTATAACATCCCCCTACTATTAATAAAATTTCACATGCTACAAGGTATTACTTCAAAAGCGCAAAGACAACAAGAAAACATGTCTGGTGCCAAACTAAAGATTCTGTAAAGCGAATATTTTGTTAGAAAATCGGTAACAAGCGATCTTTAATACTCGTAAACAATTTACAGATCTTTTATACCGGAAAAGTTACCATTTGTTCGTATTGTGTCCTAGTTACACTGTCCTACAGATTACACAACATTACCCGTCGCCTGGTGGAACATACATAATTCATTTCGTCTCGGCATAACGAAATTCTGAACATATAACCTCTGTCTATCCTCAGGGGAGAAGAAAACCAAAAATGTTTTGTATTACATTAACAAAAGTTCCTTTTTAGTATCGAAAATATCTCCGTACTGCATGAAATTCGTGTTGCCGTAAACCTGTTGTACGCAGAACAAAGTAGTGGAGAATTATGCATAACATTCATTTAACGGAGGTACAAATGAATTTTCAACTTTCAAGTTTTTTCTACGAAATAGCTATCGTCGGAAACCTAAATAAACGTTGGTCACCATAAGCGTAGCTCCTATTTAGCGATGACGCACTTCCGAGCAAGAACTATGCAAAAAACTATAATAAAATATTTATTTATACGCGAGCCCTTTATCCACCCGTATTTAACATTTAGTTAAACTCTAGAATTATGTAGCGCTTAAAATGATACGCAAAATTTACAACGTAAGGTCTGAACCACAAACTATACTATTTTCATGACCTGACAAATCGTTAAAAGAAAATTTTCATAAAGAAGACCTTGAGATAATATCAGAATAGTGTTTATACACGCAGTTTCGTTTTCATGATTTAGCAGAGAAACTACAAGAAAGGAAAATTCCTTTAAATTTCTTTTTATTAAACTGTTTGAAAATTTTATATGAAATTCACTTTTTGCAGATAAAATAACAACAAAACGACTTCAGCCTCCTACTAATAAAAATATAAATTCGGAGAAGACAACAACACCATTTTCTGCATCTTTATTGCACTAACTAAATATGAAATATGGTTACTTGCGTAGTGGGAAATTTCCATGCATTTATCGAAGAACCCCTCATAAAGTTATCGCATGTAGACTAAATGGAATGTGGAGAGGTGTATTTCGGTGCCTGCAGATAACAATTACAAATCCACAAGTCTTACAACTGGTGGTAGGTTCCGTAAGACATTAAATTATTACTTGAGAGAGAATATGGCGTAGAGCTTTTAGGTTGTTGGACTGCAAGGTGACCCAGATACCGGACCAAGCCGAGGGTTAGGTTAATGACACCGTTAATGCACACGTCATGCAGGCTGCGTGTGGTTCTTAGGCTGTTATCCCTACTCTTTGAAGCTAATGTGTGTATATGTTTCCCCAACTCCACCTCAGGAACACAACATGCGGAATGTTAACTCATACAGATCAGAATTTCATCTAAGAGAAGACGTACATGACATTCTTCATCTTACACTAAGCTGACGCTGTGAGACAGCAAGGAAACACCGACACATAAGAATGTATTAACTTCACTATGGGAAATATTTATCATGTATGGGTCCAGGATAGAGAGTGGTTTAACGAGAAACAAATAGGAAAAAAACCTAATGTACCTTTTGAAGCTCTCAGCCATGGTTGTAGGGCATTCCCTGTTATGAGTGGTTTTCAATAACTTGTAAGTGAGTAGTCGTCTGCTGACAGTGCCAGTGTGAAGAAACCATTTTGAGTGTTAATAGCATCATTTTGTAACATTGTTACAAGTATAAAACGAAAAGGATGTTTCGACTGTCTTTGCAGCGGTCCGTTTCATGGTGACGAAAGTACCCAAAAAAAACAGGTATTTATTCAAACTCTTAATGAATTTATTCGTGTCATGTACTACTTACAAAGTGAGTTAAAAGATATAACAATAAACTAAACCATTTAATTCTTCTGCCGCAACTTTATTTTCGTTGAAGAAAGGGTACGAGCAAACAGGTATAGCCTGCCTATGTGCTGACATTGGTGAATCGCGATTGTTTATAACTAGAAATCGAGGGAAGATAATGTCTTACAAACCACCTACTCTGAAGAGTATTCTTAAAAGTACAACCAAGAGAGATACATAGGATGAGCTGTTCTTACTCTTATACAAACGAACGTTGTTGATCTGTATATATTTCTGTATTTAGATTCTCCATTTTTGATTCTAGCTCACAGGATTAGCAGTACAGCTGGTTTTTCATACATAAAGACCAAACTGTAAAATGTGAAACGTGAGCATGTCTGTTACGTATCTCTGCAGAAGAGAAAGAACAACGTAAATTGTCGCAGCATGTATAAGGAATCCAAACTCGGTCCATATGGTACATTTGAAAACAAACACTAATTTACACAAACGTGATTATGCTCTGCCAAAACCTGCAGCTGTTAACACTATCAAGAAGCTTTCCGCTGCGTGTCCGAAACGCCAGGACAAGCTCTCTCTCATTTTATACAGATTATTCATGAAACATCCGAAGTTGTTTATAAATCAATGTCGCTGTTAATGATTCTTCATAGATCAATCTGCTTTTTCAAACAAACAAACATGTTCAAATGTGTGTGAAATCTTATGGGACTTAACTGTTAAGGTCATCAGTCCCTAAGCTTACACACTACTGAAGCTTAATTATCCTAAGGACAAACATACACTCCCATGCCCGAGGGAGAACTCGAACCTCTGCCGGGACCAGCCGCACAGTCCATGACTGCAGCGCCTTAGACCGCTGCTTTTTCGCTAACACTTTCATCTGAAATACTATTAATTTAAGAACAGGGGAAATTATATGAAAATAGTTTTAATAATAGCTATACATAAGGAAAAAATCGAGAAGAGGGTTGTCGTTCACTATAATCGAACGACTTCTTCTCGATGACTACTAAGACTTGCTTTACAGTCCGCATCTCGTGGTCGTGCGGTAGCGTTCTCGCTTCCCACGCCCGGGTTTCCGGGTTCGATTCCCGGCGGGGTCAGGGATTTTCTCTGCCTCGTGATGACTGGGTGTTGTGTGCTGTCCTTAGGTTAGTTAGGTTTAAGTAGTTCTAAGTTCTAGGGGACTGATGACCATAGATGTTAAGTCCCATAGTGCTCAGAGCCATTTGTACCATTTGAACTTGCTTTACAGGTAAACAAAGTAACAGCAGTAATGAGTAACAAAAGAAAATGAAACTCATGGTGATATAAAAATAAGAAATAACGCGAGGAAGTATGCCACTATCTAGAAAATGATTTTATTCCTAGAGAAATTTGGAGCAGATGGCAAATGGTTGCGTGCTGACAACATACAAGTACGAAGTGGGTACACAACGTCTTTACCCAAAAGTATCATGTCTGAAATTGCAAGTCTGTATTTCCTGAATTTTTAGGATTTCCTACAGTGGATGAGTAATTTGCTCTTAAAACGGGCAACTGCTTTTATTTTGTTTTTGATTACAGTCCCATTACTTCACTGAGTACTCATTGAAATGATTAGCAAAGTTTGATAAGGATGTATAAGTACTTATATGTGTTGTAACTTCAGGCTAACTGACTGTATGTTTGTTTTAACTGATCACAGCTGTGAACACTCTGATCATTAATTATTTCCGTCATGCAAACAAGACTGTAGAAACAAACTTTTGTTAAACTGACACTCGTTTGAAATCCTACATTTCATTTCTTAGTGAAAATCATACGCTTTTGCAGGAATGTCCTATTGTTCCCGTGTGATCACTGGGTTATTCTAGCACCTTTTGGTACCGTATCTAAAACACATAATAAATTTTCTAAGAATTTCCTTCCTTCAGTCGAATTCCATAAACTGTACAATTTTCGCAGGATTACTGTTCCATATATTATCCTCAGCAACACATGAATTACTGTCTAATAGGGCATTTATTAATGTAGTCACTGAAATAATTATTGCGAACGATTTACTTGTTCTTCCCTTCTCGAGCAAGAAATAGAATTCCATTTCCATCGACACCGTTTCTTGCTTTCCGTAATATGTACACCATCGGCTTATTTGTCATTAAACACCTGAAAGCATATTTCGTCGTCATCTTCGGCAAAATTATTACGCAGTTCTCCTTCCAGTCCTCAATAAATTTAATGACGCTAGTAGTAAGCCATACTGTTCCATGTTCACTGTGATGGGCAAGAACAAGCACGTGATCAAGGTAGTTCGCTTTACCGCCGGGGCTAAAGACGCCTTTGTCGGTTATTTATAAGTGTTTCATTGTTTAAGAAAATATAAATGACGCAAGAACGCAGAGAAACCTGTGAATGCAGTATTATTTCATACTTGCATAGCTTGCCCGTCACGCTGCCCTGACGCTTTGGCAGAACTCCAAAACACATACATCAGGTTTAGACTCCCTACATTCTTCACACTTTTCCTCTAATTAGCCGTCTTCACAAGGCAGACAGTTGCCATAAGTCCGCAAATCCATCCAATTAATCGCCCTGGGAATTCTTTATGCGATCGTCAAGGGGGCAATGAACAAAAGCAGAGAACAGGAATGATGCAGCATAAAATACGCCGCTATCAGAATGGGCGGACATCTATGGAGAAATGTTATCTCCATCTACTTTAATTAGCGGACTAATTACTCTTTCGGCTGACAAAGAAGCAGGTGTTGTGGCGGCGGACAGTGGGTTAAAGCCGTCAGCGAAATATTGATCGCTGCCGGCGCACCTAATGAGGTGTCCGGCGTTATTTACGACGCTGCTTGCAACAGGAAGGAAGACACCTCAGCGCCGTGCTGTGCTGCGATCGCCGATAGTGAGGGGAAGGAGGTACATGTGATCGCGCCGGGCGCCACGTGGCCGGAGAACTGTGGACGGTGGACGGCGCAAGCCTACGGAACTGTGGTCCCTTCTCACCAACCGGAGAGAGTGGCGGGTAACGTACGTGAAGGTTGCATTTCACCACAACGATAGTTTCTACCCGTGTTTCTAGATGACACATCATAGAACGCAAAGGTTTCCTCTGTTTTCGAATTAAAAAAATGGCTCTGAGCACTATGGGACTCAACTGCTGAGGTCATTAGTCCCCTAGAACTTAGAACTAGTTAAACCTAACTAACCTAAGGACATCACAAACATCCATGCCCGAGGCAGGATTCGAACCTGCGACCGTAGCGGTCTTGCGGTTCCAGACTGCAGCGCCTTTAACCGCACGGCCACTTCGGCCGGCTTCGAATTAAAAACTATTATGTACAGCTACGTATGTGCTCGAAGATCATCGAAAGGAGTATGGCGACGCACAAAGTGTCTCCCATGTCTCATTCAGTCTCACGTGGAACATATGAAAAACGACTGCGGTATCGCTATTATCTGCAATATCTCTAGTTTTGCCCTCATGGTCATTATGTGAGGTGTTTGTTCAAGGGAGACACACATCTCTTGACTGCCATTACAAGGAGCGACCTTGGGATTTAGAGAGTAACATCCCACTGTAGGTGTGACAACATTTCTATGACGATCTCCCACTGACCTAATAAATTGGGTACAACTCAACAGCTATTCTTTGGCTTCCCTCTTCTCCATCGTCCCCACTGTCATACAGAAGCCGCGAGAACTCTTCTATCGTCATATGCACTGTATCTGAATGACATGAAATTTATAGGCTAAAATCCTCCTTATCACATCGTATGATGTAATACGGTATACAGACTGTATTACATCATAGGACAGATTCAAATGGCTCTGAGCACTCTGGGACTCAACTGCTGTGGTCATCAGTCCCCTAGAACTTAGAACTACTTAAACCTAACTAACCTAAGGACATCACTCCCGATCATGTGGTCTACGAGTGCCCCCTTTTCAATGATGTAGCACCCACATTACGTGACCAATTCCCCTACCATGATACCTACCACTTGCTCAGACTGTAACGTCCCCTTAGAAAAATTTATGATTTTCAAACAGCTGAGTAAAACTGAACGTGCTCAGACATTAGTCTCTTTACTTATTCTGATCAACACTAAACTGACACACAATATTGTTTAGCGCAACGCAATCTGACTTTTAATAATCCCTACAAATGAATGGCCCTGACGAACAATAACCTATACCTTTCATGAATTACTTACCTCACAAAAATCTTCGTTACTCGAACTACTGCAATACAGCGAGAGCCACTACTGCCAGCTAAATAAAAGATTCTAACTACTGAAGGGACTAACTACTGATAGGCATAGTTAGCAAATGAAAGATTTTGATAGAGAACAAACAATGTATTTATCTTAATAGTGTTCAAAAGTCATAATATACATATCAGTTCATGACATCCAGTCTTACAAATTTACTGTCTCTGATGGACACACGTCCAGATCATCCGCTCTCAAAACTCCGCCATCTCCCTCCCCACATCCACCACTGCTGGCGGCTCACCACCAACTGCGCAACGCTACGCGCTGTTAACAGCCAACTGCCCAACACTACCATAGCGACTATTTCAACAATGCCCACCAGCCACAGACTGCACACAGCACAGCCAGTGATTTTCATACAGAGCGCTAGGTGACGTTATCAACACAAAAACCTAAACAGCCTACTTACAAGACGAGAAGACACTTGTCAAACTCTCAACAAACTGGCTAAGGAGGTATCACGAAAAGTGTTAAAAGAATACCTGAGGGACACTGATTAACTAACAACCTGAGACATACCTAATACTAGCTGAATCCTGTGCCCTATTCCCATACCGCCTGTGCGTGGACAGGCCGACTTTCTTCACAGTCTGGAATCCGCCGCGTACAGGACTAGGGGGAGTGGCGTGCAACACCACCGATATAGGACAAGCACCGGATATGGCTTAGAACAGAATTAGTTAGTAGGACTTAGAATCAGGATATTTAGTTAGAAACCTACAGCGAATAACATCCTTGGCCTGCCCAGTGTCAGGGACACGCTCATCGGGATCAGCTCGATGAGCAAGGCTCTGCAAGTAGGTCTATAAACTACTGACACACCTGTGACGCTGCAGGCTGTAGAGATTAGTTATGCGTAGGTCTTATAAAGTAAATATTAATAATAATATATTAGTTGCCCACTGTTAATCCAGTTATGGCTGCAGCTCACTCATTAAATTTGTAATTAGCTGCAATTGATGTTGTATAAAATTAAGACCCACTAATCACTTAATGAAGTGGGTTAAGATTGTATAATTATTATAAAGTTGAAAAAAAGAATTTAAAAAAAATACCGTATACATAACTACTTAAATAAAGCAGTAATATCATTGTTACCGAAGCTCCACCACTGATAGTGTTTCACCACGCTTTGGACACGTCGTCATTCGACATTTAGTGTGATATCTATCAAGACCGAAACATTTCTACTCCTCTGCTAAAATATTTCTGTCATTTCCTGAAAAAAGACTCCCTAAATCAGGCACCATTGCACCAAAATTTGTGCCCTTATTATACCACAAAAATCGCTCCCTACACAGGTTGTCATCAGATTTAGGTAGGAGCTGCAGCCACTGAACGCCAGGGCCCGTCGAGGTTGAAGGAGCTCATGCTCTGTTTCCTGGATGTCACACAGGGTAACAAAAGAGTAATGTCTGAGCACATTGTTCCGACATCTACTACCCACGTCTTATTTATCTGAGGGCAGAGTGGAAAATTTTTACTTCCGTCGACGTGATAAGAACCTGGTTTTACAGCTGCTTCAAGTAATCGATCACCAAGACAAGCTTTGTGGTATTGGGAAAAAAAGCATTAAGACCACCCGTGTAAATGACGTTCCTTTGAATTCTTTGGACTTGGCGACCTCAGACGTTTTCATTATTGACTTTGGGATTTTATTCTCAGCAACATATATTTGTTTAGGAATTTCTGTTATTCAGGTCGCAAGTTTTCTACCTGCGCGCATAGTTGCGAGCGTTAGCTCTCCGCTTCTGGGATTCGGAGAGGCGCGTCGGCACAGGATCGAACCCGCCCGTCGCATTAATTAGGAGGGCACGTGTGCCGGCCAACCTGAATATATGACGTTTATGCGGTTTTCTAGATCCTACTAGGGGAATAGCACGCTGGTATCGACGTCCCGTCGCAGATAAACGGTATGTAAACACTTCGAAAACTTGTCACACTTTCACCTGGGATAGCACTGGGAGCAGACACATGTGCTGCACAAATTTACTTCCCGGGAGGGGACGTTGGGAGAAAGGGATGGCTACGACTAACACTGCGAAACCAAAAATAACATGCCGACTCTGTGAGGCACGTGATAAGGCCAGGAAAAAGAAGAAGGGGGCCGAAAGTATTCTACACAGTGTTGCACTCTGTTCGTTGAGTATTCTTTCCACACGTCTTTATTCCGTGATAAAATTTTTGCTCAACGCTAAGCTTTTTGTGTTGCTGCACATATATGGGAAATACGGACAGCATATTTTCTGATATTGAGAAATTATAACAGAAAATAAGTACTCCATTAGCGACAAAATTTTGGTCGTAAGTGCGAGTATAGGCAAACGCAATATAATACGAATAAATGCCGGACAGCGGCTGCATAGTTCGATTAGCTCTACATTATTCGAAACGCTGATTATCGCCAAATAACTCGAACATAGTCACTCAAATCGATATATAATGGTTCAAATGGCTCTGAGCACTATGGGACTCAACTGCTGAGGTCATTAGTCCCCTAGAACTTAGAACTAGTTAAACCTAACTAACCTAAGGACATCACAAACATCCATGCCCGAGGTAGGATTCGAACCTGCGACCGTAGCGGTCTTGCGGTTCCAGACTGCAGCGCCTTTAACCGCACGGCCACTTCGGCCGGCGATATATAATGGGCCGGAACTAATTGAAGAGAAGGGTACTGGTAGATACGTTTCGTTGCAAGAATACTTTCGTTGTCTGTGTTATGTAGAACAGAAGTTGACAGATATCACAGAACAATTCTGCTTTCGGCACGGTATTTATATGGGAATCACAAAAGTGTTTGTGTATGATCACGATTCCTACAGAACACTCTACTATATGGTCTAGTACCCTTCTTTAATTCCGTCCCCTATACTTTCTATCAATCTTTACCTTTTTAAAAACCAAATTTATCTCTAATTCCGATATCGCTATCATTAAATTTTTTTCTTGAATGTTTATTGAGAGCATAAATATTTGTAATGTTGTAGTGTTTACAGCTCATTTTAGGGGGGACATATATACCCATCTGAATTGGAAATGGAATAAGTTTAGGAAACGATTTTACGAGAAAATCGAGTGGTGTTCGAAAAAAGAAGAGAATAGGCAGAACAAATGAGCCAATAAGATTTAATTATTAAAAAGTTAAGATTCATGAATGGTTTTTCGAAACATAGATATAAACAGTTACTACATTCTAGTCCTTATGGTCACTTTTGTGTGCTACCTCCTTCCTTTTCTTTTTCGCACAGTTGAAACCATGGCTGTTCATCTCAGGGTCATCCCTTCCTTCACAGATACTTCATTGTCCATCTCTACTCCACATGCTTTATTTCAGGTTTACTCCTCCGTGCACGTGCGAAGAAAAAACAAAGTTACAATCGATCTACAATTTTTTAAATCTGTCATCAGCCTGGAGGTTCGAAATTAATTCGCTGCAACCTGGAGGTTGGTTGGGACACCGTACTGTCTTACAAGGCGTTTTCCTGTTTGAGGTGGTACGTACTCGGCTTGCTCTGACCACTGAACTGACTTACCAGGTCTGTTATCTATGGTTTCAACAGGCCACCGACCACGTTGCTGCTCGACATTTTACAGGTTAAACATACTGTTGATAAAACTTAATTAGTAATAGAGCACAAGCTTCAGGTTTTTTTTTCCACGGGTTTGAAGTTATTTTCTCAGCGTGCTGTCAGAACCGGAAAGCAAAAGTAAAGGAAAAACTGGTGGGTCGTCTTGTGATCAAATAATACCATCGTTATCGCACTACAAACCCTATTGCACTACTACTTCTAAAACATATAGCGTTCTACATGTATTAGTAGAATGCAGAGGTCTGTATATGGTAAGTATATGCAATAAGAGATTTATTTTCTGATTGTGGGAGTGGAAGAATTTAAATTGCTAAACGTTACTGTCGCCAAATGGTCTATTACTCTGTGGACATTTATGAAATGCGGCGCACAATCTTGTTATTATGAATTGTATGACCAGTTTGATAACTCTCTGAGCATTTTACCAAAAACTTCAAAACGCTTGATGATGTTAGAAATTTTGTAGCAACTGTTGAAGCTTTGAGAGACGTAATTAATTATCTACTTACTTAATTACACACAGTACGTCGTGTTCTGTTGTGGATAAGCAGTGAGATACTGTCTCAGAAGATGCTGAAGATACATCGAGGAATGAAACGTGCGCCAGTAATGACGCACAGCCTCGGTGCTTGATGTTGCGCGGGTTGCCTAGGAAACGGCGCTGGGCATCGTTTTGTCAATTGCCGCCAGACTGCAGCAGTCAGCAGAGAAGCATTCTGATGAGATCATTGGCTTCACGTCTTTATGATACGTTAATAAACATATGACCGAACAAGGAACTTAAACAAAAATAGAAAGTTATGTCGTCGGATCTGAACCTCCACTCTCGTAAAAATATCTACAACATGTCTCATTGCGTAGCTACTGCAAACAAAACTATCATCTACAAAAGTGGTGTGGAGAAATTGCCTTACACATTCTTCCCATATTTTCTTTCTAGCATCAAACGAAGAGGTTCATGAACACAAATTTTGAAGTTAATGTGTGCAACATTATTTTCCTGGTTAAGCAACGATTCGTGATTACACTCTGGCCATAGATCTTGTGTAGTTACTGAAAGCAAAAGCTTCTAACGTGTATTGTCCGCATTCGATATTTCACCATTTTCCGCCGGGTATGAAAGTAGAAAAGGGTATCCCAAATGAATCATTACAAGATTATTTGTGTGGCCAAGCAAATAATTGTGCTACATGGCGGTTACAGATTTTGTGTGGCAATCAAAATTGAAAAGCCTCTATCTATATCTTCAATTTTTTTAATTCACTATTTTGACTATGAGTATTTAAGCATAACAACCTACTTGAACTGAACGGACTGGATATCAAGCACGCTTCGTCGAATGTAATCTTTCTAAAATTATCGAACATGAATTTTCGCGTTTTTATGCTACTTTTGCCGATACTTCCAATTAAACTTGGTGTCTCTTTCGAACATGACTTTGAGACAATTGAACTAGAACGAGAGACTTTAGTAATTCGTTCACATCCATGTCCTGTCCGATTTTAGGTTTCCTTATAAATGACTTAGCCACCAATGAATGTAAAACTATAACATTCCTTCCATCCTGTCATCCTAACGATAGTTTCACCAACGGCTAAAATTTTTTACCAAAATGGGTTCATCGTTACTGGGCCATTGGACAGCTTGTTTGCTCATTGACTGTAGCGTCCACCAGAACTACCTCAGTATTGATATTGCCAACGATACGTGCAAACAACGTTTCTATTGTGATTGGAATCATTGTGACGGTTAAGTTACTGGAGTCGTATTGGCGAGGAGACGCGTTCAAATGCCGTCCGTCCGATCAGATTTTGCTTCATTGTGATTTTAATTAAACTCTCTAGGGAAAAGCCTTTAAAGATCACGGTAGAACATCCTCGCAATCTTTGGTCAAGCATAGAGTCCGCTCTCTGCGTCTAATGATTTCCACGCCAACGAAAGCTCTGGCCTATATTGTACGCCACTGTAGGTGACTTCTCTGGGCTCTACGGGAAATTTTCGCACACTGCACAGTAATCCATATGTGAACCCTAGCGCGCACTATTCTGTAGTGACATGAGCAACATTTTCAGACATTCGAATTTCACGAAACATGCAATACATATACGAAAAATCACAACTATCAAACAATCCCCCCTGTTTCCAATCGAAGCCATCACAGAACATAAGCTACTGGATACCTACAAACGTGTAATTTCAATAGCATATTTTGTGTTAACATTAACGTCATTGAAAGTAAGTCCTCTGCTTAGTTATATAATTTTTCACTGGTCTTCTCTTTCAGTAGGGTATATCACACAACCTTTTTGTATTGTGAATAGTTTCAATCATGCATTAGTGATTTAAAAGTCAAAAACATTGCAATATTACGTAGTGAACTGTAACCTTCACTTACAACTACCACAACGAAGTCGGGTTTACTTTGTGGGCTCCTCCCCTGCCTGTTAAACTAAAATTTGACGATTTTCTATGTAGCATACTGAAGTGTGTGTAGTTACATACGAAACTCAGTTTAAATTTGTAATTCACTTTCCCAGTATTCTGGTGTCCCCATTTCTTTTTTTCTTATTTTAAACAAACGACCTCATAATGACTTGCTAACGTATCGAACCAATCTATATGCGATCTCAGGCTTAAAAGTCCAATAAAAGAATTTCGTTTGTTAGGTACTCAATGTCTTCGTCTGCGCTTCATGTGTATAGTACTGAAATTATTCTTACAAACTGTTGACACGAACGCGAGGAAAAGTAAACTAGGCATAATAAGATGACTGTGATTCTGTGGGCAGCACAATGTAAGTTTCTTTCTTATGACAACGTGGATGTTTTCCTTCAATACAATCCTCTCGAATGTGAGACCGACTGATAAGTGATAAAACAACAATCGTTTCACTTGTTATTACAGATAGCTAACACCAGGGTCTGCTGCATGTATTATTTATTTAGAAGATTCATAAAATGTTTCAAGTTCTTAAAATTCTGTAACTGTCTGTTACGTTTCCAAATTATAAAGTGGAATGAGAAAAATCAGATGTTTTTAGGATGCAACTGCTATGCCTATAAAAAATTCTTCATTTTATATTGTTATTTAATGCTTCGGTTTTGTAAATTTTCTTCTATAATAAGGATTAGAACAGTATCGATCTTCTTCAGCACTTCTGCAAAGCTGCTCTAACTCTAGTAGACTGTTTTCTCCACTACCAGACATGAACATCGGACCTTCCCTTCTAATTTCCAGCACGGGATAGTGATCGCGAAAACAGAGCATCTGACTTGACACCATGCGCCGAAACTAGGAACGGCGATAAGCAGCTTTGCAGACGACAAGTGACAAGCGGGCAGAACTAGCTCTGCGTAATGGGGAACTTGGCAGCCGTCTACGATATCGAAAGTGAGGCTAAAAGTCCAGATAATTTCAACGTTGGGTTTCTTCCCATAACAGGCCATTACTAACGCTAGAATCCAACACCCATGCAAGTGAAAGTCGAGTGCAGTTTCGCTCGAAGATAATACATGCTTACCACCAATGTCCTAACTGCAGCCGGTATCCTGTTTTGACTCGCTGTTACGGAAACTGATAAATTCTTTTTCCGTCGTGCTTTAAGAAGACTGCGAGATACTTCATAACACAGAAACAAGTCTTGTGAATATTTACGGTAGTGTGACTGCCAAAACAGTTCAGTTAATGGGTTTTAAATTCGTGCTTTTATAAGTTGAAAATTATTTTAAAAAAGGATTCGAATATCTAGGAGCAGACAGAAACAGGTGGAATCGTCGACAGCTTGAATGACGTAGCCGACCAGCTAAATCCTGTAGATTATAGTAGGGACAATGTTAAAATAAAAGCGCGAATAGCGTCAAGGGATTGGTAATACGAACAGCACAGTATTGTCAATAAGTTTCTCTCAGTCTAAGTGTTCGCATCAAACTATTAGAATATTACCATTAGAACATACAAATACCAGATTTATATTAAAGTGTTGTTCACATTTGAAAACTAATTATTATTTTTTCTCATTCATTTATAAATCTGTTCAGCTTCTGGCTTATTGTACTTGGGTTGAAAAGTTCAAATCCACATGACAACATTTTTTTTCCCCTTAAATCCCACAAATCCACAGCGCGGCACGTCATAAAAGATGTAACCTGTAAAATAATCTCTGAGTAGATGTTCCTGTAACACACTCCTGGGAAAATATAACTCTCAGAGTTTGTGTTCCCATAGTAATTAATGAAACAGATGTGGAAGTGAAACGGGTGAGAAAGTGGTTGCTGTCTTTACATTGTAGATCTGAGCATGCGATATTATTTTCAGATTGTGTCTTGACTTGAATTAACTTTGACCCTTTTAATTCTGTTGCTGCTCTTTTTTATAGCCGAACGGTCCCGAGTCTTCTGATACATTACAATCGTTGGAATGTGCATCTAAAACACTTTAAACCACTGATATTAACAATTTTTTCCAGGAGTGTGGATCATGGCACCATGTACAGAGTGTCCCATTTATTTTGACAATACCAAGTAACTATTTGTCCAAGAGAAAAAATAAAAACTGTATCAAACAAAAGTTGTTTATCTACCTGGAGGAGATTAACCAGTGTGACTAGCTTTCTTAGAAGTTGGTTCGTTTTGAAGATATGTGCAGTACTACGTCCTTTTCAAAAGTCACTCTATATCTTTTATTCTGTAATCCACTTCCTCGCCTGAAGACGTATTTAAAACTGTACCACAGTGTACCATTCACGTGAACATGACGTTATTACAAACTTAACACATAACTGACTGCATAATAGAAATTTTGATCATCTATAAAGAATTTAAGCTAGCAGAACAGTAATTCCAATATTTTTTTGTAATATTCAGTAAAGTAGATGAGTAGCATTTCTAATGAGTATAATTTCTACCTTTTCTTCGTTGGTGTGCATTGTACTCGCACAAACCCTCAACTGAAGACGGTTGACAAAATAATCGGTGTGCATTTTCCTTGTGTATTTCTTAATTGTCGAGTTCAGCAAGTGGACGACTTACATTACCTTTGTACCTGCAGTACGCACTAGGACAAGAGGGTCAATGTCAGTTTTGTGTTACGTTTTTAATAACGTAATGTTTACATGAGTGGTTCACTGTAATGCGTTTTCTTTTAACAGGTCTTGAGAAGAGGAAGACGATTACCGAATAAAAAATACGGAGTATTATTTAAATAAAGCGTACTCTGTTCACACATTTATAACGAAAGAAGTCACAAGAAAGGTAGTCGAACTGGTTAATCTCCTCCTGGTAGCTAAACAACATTTGCTTGATACACTTTTTATTGCGCTTCTGGACAAAAAGTTATTTCGGATCGTCAAGATAAAAGGGACACCATATATGTTACTCCCTTAGGGCGTCAAATTACCTTGAGTGGCTGTGACAGCGGCTCACCATCTCCCTTCTGGAGTCTCTCATTTGTCTCTGCGTAAGACGAGTAGCAATAGTGGGTTGAAGACGAAAGTCTGCTTTTCTCGTATGAAGGGAATTTGTACAGCTGTGGGCACTGGGATGCATACCCTCCGGTTTGAAAATGTCCTGTTATTCATAATTGCTTAACATCTCAACCCACCACTCAAAACCAATTTAAGAATCCTTTACCGATAGCGGTAAAATTTTTAAAATTCTACAGAAATCTACGACGGCTGAAAATTGTCAGTAGTTCAAGTAATAACTTGATGTCTGAATTAAAATAACTGCGTCAGTTGTATAACTCAGCAAAATGAATTTATGCTTCGGAATTAAAATAACTGCGTCAGTTCTATAGCTCAGCGAAATGAATTTATTCTTCCAAGTACATAAATTGCACGTCCACAGTCTCTTTTTCTTTTTATGTTTATGAACTACCACAGTCAAAATAGAACTGAACCTTTTCTTGTCTGTTCAATTCGAATTTTTTCCGTTAGAAAATATTTTATGATATCTGACAGTAATGGGCTACACTGATAAAACTCAACGGACTTACGTAACCGACCGAAGCATGAAAAGGAAAGGAAAAAAATGAGAAAAGTACAGGCATGTTAATGCCGCGAGAAATAGAATGGGACTATCTGTGGAATGAGCACAACAGAAAGAGTCACGTGCAGCTGGTATGAAACGTTGTTTACACTTTACACTAAGACATAAATTTGAATACTCCGCATTTTTACTCTCTTTCCACACATTTATTTGTTAGTAACAAAGGTGTTGAATTATTGTTGCTACAGAGGTAATATGCCAAAGAAGAAAATTTGCTTGTCGTAAGTTAAGTACCACGAAGATAAATTATAATCGATCAGGTAAATGGCGCTTTAAGTGATGATTAATATCAAGACACAGTACAGAGAAGGTATAAAGTCGTTGAGCTACTTTATGTGATAGTACGGCCACATAATTATGAAACAAGTACTGGGTACGTTTTGATAGTGAGGGAAGGTAACAGCACTCAGTTCATTGAATGAACACACATTTCGAGAATTGGACATCTGCACGTATGATTTGTATATGACTGAGTCATTTTCTTCCTATCACTCAGCTGTACAAACCTTAGCGCTTATTTTACACTAATCATAATATTCCTGTGACGTGGTGAATGATTATGTTTAATTAATATTTCAGTTTCCCCAGAGATGAACCAAAATTCTACTAGAATGTAGTAATAGCACAATTTGGTCGCTAAAAACGTTTAAAACTAAGATAAATTCATAATTTGTTGGCTCACATAGCTCTGAATACGACGTTTGCCGGAACGCTTTAGCTTACTAGGAAGCCATTTCGAAATATCGTCGTAGCGTAAAGTATAAAAACAGAGATGCAGTAATATCATAAACCTAAAAAGCATAATAATAGCTATCCCTTCTTATTCTGTGACAAAAAATAGCTACGTTCGATATGTGACACTTGTTACGAAGCAAGCGATATTTCTTGGCATTTATCTCTTCAGAGCTTTAAGTTAAGTTTCTTCCAGGTGTCAAGTGCAAATTATAGAGATTCCTGCAAGATGCATGCACAAAATCTGCAGTGTCTTTGACTCAGATTTCTCCATATTTTTAAAAATGACATATTGCCAAAACGGAAATACGCAACCTTTTTAAACTTTTACACGATAATTTATTACGTCCAAGATCAGTAAAAAATTACAATGTTCACATTAGCGGTTTCAGCACTTGATTGCCATATTTAGATGTGATTAATCCGATAACAGTTTCTTCAAGAGATACCACAATTCCAATTATGCGTTCTGAATATAATGAAGTCTTGTAAAAAACGACAGTTTATATCACATCGTCAGATATTAAAAGCGATTCTTTTAATATGTGAGGCTGTGGTACATTCCGCCCGCCCAAAAAGTTTCGAGATCGGATTTATGAAGAATATATAAAAGTTAAGATGGTGATTTTAATACTTTACATCTTATACATAGCCTCCCTGCACTTAAGTACAATGCACAGAACGTTCATACAACCCTCTTTAATTATCATGAAAATCCTTCTTTGGTATGTTGTTCAACTCGCGGGTCACATTGGCTTTAATGTCGATTATATCGTCAAAGTGTTGACCCTTCATGTGAATTTCTTCATTTTGTCATTCTGTGGCATATAGGTTCGTATTGATAACACCAAGTCTCGTCACCCGAGGCGATGTTTCCCGGAAAACAATTGTTCGCGTGTTGTATGCCAGTAAAGTCGCGGCAGGCAGCCATGCGTCTTTGTTCTCATCCCATGGACAAGGAGAGCGGGATAATTTTGCATACAGTTTTCTCTTCTTCAAAACATTCTCAGAAAGTCTTGAAGACTTGGTTCAGAAATGTTGCTGCACTGCGATTTGTGATACAGTAATGCTGACACACTACAATCTTACTCCGCTACTTAACACTGACTGCTCACAACTGACTAGTCGAATCTATTGTTTACTCTTGGTAGTTTAAATTGCCAGTGTAGTAACTGCGCTAATGTCGCTCACACGCCAGGAATAAAATTAGTCTCGAGACTTTGTGCACGGGCAGTATATATTCTTTGACATATTTCATGAAACTTGAAGACGTTCAGAATTGTTATATGTCTTTACGAATCTGTTAGCGGATTAATCACATCTGCAGATGGCAATCAAGTACTGAAAGCAGTAATACGAACATTTTAATTTTTAATCCATCCCTCTGCTAGGAAATTAGTTTACAAACGATCTGAATGTGCCAGCGGTTTAACGCTGTTTAAAACCTTCATTGAGCTTATGGATCATTTAGCGACATAGAATCGGTGCCTGTTGGCGACAAAAATTCCGCTATGCACGTCTTTATGCTCGCTCTACAATTTTCCCCTCTCCTCCGCTAATCTCTTCCCCTCAGAGTAACATTTGCACCCTACTTCATCAATTATTTGTTTTATGTATTTTAATCTCTGTGTTTCCCTGCAGTTTTTGCCCTCTATACCTCCCTCTTGTGCCAAAAGGTTACTTCATGATGTCGTAACACTTGCCCCATTATCCAGTACCTTCTTTTTTCGGTGTTTTCCATGCGTTCCTTTCTTCGCCAATTCTGAGGAGAGCATCCTCTTTCCTTACCTTATCAGTCAACCTAATTTTCAACGTTTTTCTGTAGCACCAAATCTAAACGATCCGATTCTGTTCTATTCCAGTTTTCCCAATTCCGTGATAGACCACCATACAATGCTATGCTCCAAACGTACATTCCTAGGAATTCCCTCCTCAAATTAAGGGGTATGACACCAGTTGTCTTCTTTTGACCGGGAATACTCCCTTTGCCTGTGTTAGTCTGCCCTCCTTGATCCGTCATCGGTTATTTTGGTTCAAAGGTAGCAGAATTCTTCGTCTACTTCGATAAGCAATTTTGATATTACGTTTCTCGCTACTCTCATTTCTGCTGCTTCTCATTACGCTGCGAAAATAGGTTGGGTACTTCACGTCCCTGCCTTCCCCCCTACCCCACCGTCACCACCAGTACTGATTATATCCGATTCACTAAAATGGTTCGTAACCAACATCTATATCCGCAAGCCACCGGTACTTGGCGGAGGGTGTCCTTTACCACTGCTAGCCATTTCCTTTCCTGTTCCACTCACAAACAGAGGGAAGAAAAAACGACTGTCTGTATGGCTCCGTACGAGCCCTAATCTCACCAATCTTAACTTCGTGGTCTATACGCGAACTGTACGTTGGCGACAGAAGAATCGTTCTGCAGTCAGCCTCAAGTGCCGGTTCTCTAAATTTTCTCGATATTGTTCCTAGAAAAATGGTTCAAATGGCTGTGAGCACTATGGGACTTAACATCTGAGGTCATCAGGCCCCTAGAACTTAGAACTACTTAAACCTAACTAACCTAAGGACATCACACACATCCATGGCCGAGGCAGGATTCGAACCTGCGACCGTGGCGGTGGCGCGGTTCCACACTGAAGCGCCTAGAACTGATCGGCCACACCGGCTGGCCGGTTCCTAGAAAAGAACGTCGCCTTCCGTTCAATGATTCCCATCATTGATGGAACCTACCGGTAACAAATCTAGCAGCGCACCTCTGATATCCTTCTACGTCTTTCTTTAATCCGATCAGGTGCGAATCCAAAACACTATAACTGTCATGAAGAATGCGTCGCACAAGTGCCCTGTATGCAGCAGTGTCCTTTACAGATGAATCATGCTTTCCTAAAATTCTCCCAATTAATCGAAGTGGACCATTCGCCTTCCCCACTAGAATCGCTACACGCTGATTCCATTCCATACAGCTTTGCAGCGTTACACGTAATTATTCAATCGACGCGACTGTGTCAAGCAGAATACTACTAATGCTGTGGCCTACTCGAATATTTTGGGTTTGTTTATCCTAATGAGTCCGCACCTCGTGGTCTTGCGGTAGCGTTCACGCTTCCTGCGTCCCAGGTTCGATTCCCGGCGGGGACAGGGATTTTCCCTGCCTCAAGATGATTGGGTGTTGTTGTGTTGTCTTCATCAAAAATGGTTCAAATGGCTCTGAGCACTATGGGACTTAACATCTGAGGTCGACAGTCCTCTAGAACTTAGAAATACATAAACCTAACTAACCTAAGAACATCACACACATCCATGAACGAGGCAGGATTCGAACCTGCGACCGTACTGTCGCGCGGTTCCACACTGAAGCGACTAGAACCGCTTGGCCACTCCGGCCGACTTGTTTTCATCAATATCATTCATCGCCATTAGGGTCGGAAGAAAGCAATGGCAAACCACCTCTACGCTCATCAGAGTATGGGACCTCATCATCATCATTATCCTATCCATCTGCATTAACTCACATTTTGCCACTCATCACACCAGCTAGGCCGGCATGTTCGGATTCCCTGCAGACACAGTTCTGCTGCGATATGGACAATAGGTGCATGGAAGGGAGTGCGTGAAATGACGCGTCAACTGGAAACGTACTCCAACAACCTGACCAAGGACGGCCGGAGTGGCCGAGCGGTTCTAGGCGCTTCAATCTGGAACCGCGCGACCGTTATGGTCGCAGGTTCGAAACCTGCCTCGGGCATGGATGTATGTGATGTCCTTAGGTTAGTTAGGTTTAAGTAGTTCTAAGTTCTAGGCGACTGATGACCTCAGAAGTTAAGTGGCATAGTGCTCAGAGACATATGAACCATTTTTGAACACCAACTAGAAATTTTGTTTAAGTCATCTTGTATCCTCCTTCAGTCACTCAATGACGACGTCTTCGCATACACCATATACCTGACTTACTTTGTTTCATCTGACTATAACGATGAGAGTACTGTTTCATTAGGATAATTTCTCGATACCGATGCGCGATCTGAATTTTAATGCCGAAAGGCATCCAACCGTTCCTGTGATTTCTTAGGTCATTACCGAAAGAGCGGAGCAAACGGCGGCGTCGGTAACGATACTGTCCGCGGCCTGCGCTGGCGGCTCAGAACTCGCCGGCAGATCTCTGGCGGTACGCGCCCACAGCGCTCCGGTTTTGAGTGCCTGTTGCGGGCGCAGCACGAGCCGTGTATTTATCCAGGGGTGGCTAAACAACTGTGAAACGCGGCGAAACGGCGCCGCTGCAGGGAGGCGGGCGAAAAGGTGCCGCGCTAGCCGGGACGGGCAGGGACGGAGCGCGCTGCGCCGCGCCGTCCATTCGTCCCGTTAACGACTATCGCGGGGCTGCATCTTAATTCGGCCTTTACCGTATTCCCCAATAAACATAAAGGCGAGGAGCGGGCCGCGTTATCGGGGCGAGCGTGCGCGGGGCATTACCCCGGCACGGGCGGGCGGGCCGGCGGTCTGGGCCCGCGGCGCTGCGCCGCAGGCGCTCGCCGGCGCTGTGGTACGTGCTCGCTGCGCCGGCCGGGCGTCGCTCTGCCGGCCGCTTCGTTCCGCTGCCCACTCAGGCCGGCGGGCGTGCGCTGCCAGGGCGCTAAAGGGTACCGGCTCCCACTACCACGTAGCGACGTTAACGCGCGGCTGGTCGCTCCGGCTATCTCTTGCTGCACGCGACAGCCACCTTCACTTTCGAATAAAATGTTCTCGGCCTTCTTAAGCATAACTTGAAGAACATCATATCTTTTTAAATATAAAAGTGTCTCAAACTGATTTTCTCATTACTTCCACAGCGATCAATAGCCACGGTAAGCCACCACCTCCTTTACTAGGGAAAATTGCATAATACCACATGAAAAACCACAAGAATCATATAAGACAACATCCGCAGCAGTGCCTTCCGTTTTGACGTTTTTCTCTTTGGCCGCAGTAGTGACTTCTACACCACTGGCCATTAAAATTGCTACACCACCAAGACGACGTGCTCCAGACGCGAAATTTAACCGACAGGAAGAAGATGCTGTGATATGCAAATGATTAGCTTTTCAGAGCATTCACACAAGGTTGGCGCCGGTGGCGACACCTATACAGCGTGCTGACATGAGGAAAGTTTCCAACCGATTTCTCATACACAAACAGCAGTTGACCGGCGTTGCCTGGTGAAACGTTGTTGTGATGCCTCGTGTAAGGAAGAGAACTGCGTACCATCACGTTTTCGACTTTGATAAAGGTCGGATTGTAGCGTATCGCGATTGTGGTTTATCGTATCGCGACATTGCTGCTCGCGTTGGTCGAGATCCAATGACTGTTAGCAGAATATGGAATCGGTGGGTTCAGGAGGGTAATACGGAACGCCGTGCAGGATCCCAACGGCCTCGTATCACTAGCAGTCGAGATGACAGGCATCTTATCCGCATGGCTGTAACGGATCGTGCAGCCACGTCTCGATCCCTGAGTCAACAGATGGGGACGTTTGCAAGACAACAACCATCTGCACGAACAGTTCGACGACGTTAGCAGCAGCATGGACTATCAGCTCGGAGACCATGGCTGCGGTTACCCTTGACGCGGCATCACAGACAGGAGCGCCTGCGATGGTGTACTCGACGACGATGCTGGGTGCACGAATGTCAAAATGTCATTTTTGCGGATGAATCGAGGTTCTGTATACAGCATCATTATGGTCGCATCCGTGTTTGGCAACATCGCGGTGAACGCACATTGGAAGCGTGTATTCGTCATCGCCATACTGGCGTAACACCCGGCGTGCTGGTATGGGGTGCCATTGGTTACACGTCTCGATCATATCTCGCTCGCATTGACGGCACTTTGAACAGTGGACGTTACATTTCAGATATGTTACGATCCGTGGCTCTACCCTTCATTCGATTCCTGCGAAACCCTTCAGCAGGATAATGTACGACCGTATGTTGCAGGTCCTGTACGGGCCTTTCTGGATACAGAAAATATTCGACTGCTGCCCTGGCCAGCACATTCTCTAGATCTCTCATCAACTGAAAACGTCTGGTCAATGGTGGTCGAGCAACTGGCTCGTCACAATACGCCAGTCACTACTCTTGATGAACTGTGGTATCGTGTTGAAGCTGCATGGTCAGCTGTACCTGTACACGGCATCCAAGCTCTGTTTGACTCAATGCCCAGGCGTATCAAGGCCGTTATTACGGCCAGAGGTGGTTGTTCTGGGTACTGATTTCTCAGGATCAACGCAACCAAACTGCGTGAAAACGTAGTCACATGTCAGTTCTAGTATAATATATTTGTCCAACGAATATCCGTTATCATCTGCATTTCTTCTTGGTGTATCAATTTTAATGGCCGGTAGTGTATATTATCAATGGAATTGTAGATAGTAGCGCACAAGTGCCGAACAGGCCTCAAACGACGCACCTCGTGAGTCATCCAAAGCTGCCTCTGAGAGCCATTACCCAAAAAAAAATCGCGCACAAGGAAGTTTAACAATCTCAGACTCTGATTTACTTGACAATCTTTACAGTTACCAATAACATCACTATTGTGACAATTACAATTAACTATTGTCATTATTATCTCAGAAAAAATAGCTAAAAATGCTAGGTCGCACAAGATCATACGGAATATTTTCTTTCACCATTCGATTACGAGGGTGAGTCAAATGAAAACCTTAAATTTGTAATAACAAATTGAAATTTCGCGACGTTATCCTGTAAGTTGGTAAGCGTGCTACAAACAGCGTGCAGAATCGCCTGTAGGTGTCAGCATAGTGCAGATGCACACATACCGTCGCAGTATCAGTATAACGATGGCCGCCCCACTTGCGACTGGCACCAGGGAAGAACAGCGTTCTGTTATTCGGTTTTTGCGTAGTGAAGGTGTGAAACCTATTGAAATTCATCGACGAGTGAAGTTTCAGTACGGTGATGCTTGTTTGTCACAGGAGCACGTCTACGAATGGAGTAGGAAGTTCGCAAATGGTGTGACTTCAGTGGAGGATGCTCCTCGTCCAGGTCAGGCACAACGAGTTGTGACTCCACAGAACATTGTAGCAGTTGAAGCCATAGTGAAGGAAAACCGCCGTGACATTCAATGACATTGCAGCATGTTTACAGATTAGTTCAAAATGTGTGTGAAATCTGCTAAGGTTATCAGTCCCTAAGCTTACATACTACTTAACCTAAATAATCCTAAGCACAAACACACACACTCATGCCCCAGGGAGGACTCGAACCTCTGCCGGGACCAGCCGCACAGTCCATGACTGCAGCGCCCCAGACCGCTCGGCTAATCCTGCGCGGCTTACAGATTAGTCATGGGTCAACACACCACATTGTGCATGATGTGGTCCAGTTTCACAAAGTGGGTGCCACGGCAGCTGACTCCTGAAATGAGAGAACGAAGTGTTGATGCTTGTGAAGAACTTCTTCGGCGCTTTGAATGCGAAGGTGATGGCGTCCTTGCAAGAATGGTTACTGGGGACGAAACCTGGGTTCACTTCCACCAGCCACTGCCTCATCCACCATACTCACCAGACCTTGCCCCAAGTGATTTCCATATGTTTTGATAACTCAAATACGCAATGGGAGGGAAGAAGTTCCGTTCTGAAGAAGAGGTACGCCACACGCTGCATGAGTGGTTGCGCGGACTACCAAAGGAATTTTTTCTAAAGGAATTTATGCACTTTGTAAGCGCTGGAGAACTTGCATTGAGCGTGGGGGAGATTATGTTGAAAAGTGATACAGCTTTGTTCCACTTCTGCACAATAAATAATATTTAAAAAAATATTTAATGTTTTCATTGGACTCACCCTCGTAATTTCCACACAGTTCAATATATCATCCAAAACCTTAGCATGCCTACAAACTTTAGTTCTATAACAGTCCTTCCTTCATTTACTCTCTTCAAATACATACCGAAAAGCCTCTTACCTACAAAAAACCTTGAATAAACACTGAAGCTCCAAAGGAACTGGTCTAGGCATGCAAATTCAGATACAGTGATATATAAACAAGCAGAATATGGCGCTGCGGTCGGCAACGCCTATAAAAGACAACAAGTGTCTGGCGTAGTTGTTAGATCGGTTACTGCTGTTACAATGGCAGGTTATCAAGATTTAACTGAGTTTGAACGTGGTGTTATAGACAGCGCATGAGCGATGGGACACAGCATCTGAAAGGTAGCGATGAAGTGGGGATTTTCCTGAACCACCATTTCCGAGTGTACCGTGAATATGAGGAATCCGGGAAAACATAACATTTTCGACAATGCTGTGAGAAAGATCCTACAGGAACGGGACCAACGACGACTAAAGAAAATCGTTCAACGTGACAGAAGTGCAACCCTTCAGCAAACTGCTGCAGATTTCAACGCTAGACCAACAACAAGTGTCAGCGTGCCAACACATGGCTCTAAGCACTATGGGACTTAACATCTGAGGTCATCAGTCCCCTAGACTTAGAATTACTTAAACCTAACTGACCTAAGGGCATCACACACATCCATGCCCGAGGCAGGATTCGAACCTGCTACCGTAGCAGCAGCGCGGTGTGGGAACCATTGAACGAAACGTCATTGATATGGGCTTCCGGAGTCGAAGCCCACTCGTGTACCCTTGAAGACTGCACGACTCGAAACTTTACGCCTCGCCTGGGCCCGTCAACATTGACATTAGACGGTTGATGATTAGAAACGTGTTGCCTGGTCGGACGACTCCCGTTTCAGTTTTACCGAGCGTATGGACGTGTACGGATATGTAGACTACCTCATGTACCCAAGGACCCTGCATGTCAGCAGGGGAATGTTCAAGCTGGTGGAGGCTCTGTAATGGTATGGGGCGTGCGCAGTTGGTGTGATGTGGGATCCCTGATACGTCTAGATACTAATCTGACAAGTGACACGTACGTAAGCATCCTGCATGATTACATGCATCCATTCATGTCCATTGTGCATTCCGACGGACTTTGGCAATTCCAGCAGGGCAATACGACACCCTACGCGTTCAGAATTGCTACAGAGAGGCTCCAGGAACACTCTTCCGAGTTTAAACACTTCCGCTGGCCACCAAACTCCCCACACATGAACATTATTCAGCATATCTGGGATGCCTTGCAAAATGCTGTTCAGAAGAATCTCAACCCCCCCCCCCCCTCTTACACGGATTTATGGACAGCCCTGCAGGATTCATGGTGTCAATACCCTCCAGCACTACTTCAGGCATTAGCTGGATCCGTGCCACGTCGTGTTGCCGCAGTTCTGCGTGCGTGCTCGCAAGGGCCCTACACAATACTAGGCAGGTGTGCCATTTCCTTTGGCTGTTCGGTGTATATAAACGTTACCAACTTTCTAAAGTAACAATGTATGAAGACTATTATCAAAATGAACAAGATCATGTGCACTACAGACACACTCATTCGTTCTTATTTCTTAAGGTTCAAAAGCTTCAAATGGCTCTGAACACTATGGGACTTAACATCTGAGGTCATCAGTCTCCTAGAACTTAGAACTACTTAAACCTAACTAACCTAAGAACATCACACACATCCATGCCCGAGGCAGGATTCGAACCTGCGAGCATAGCGGTCTCGCGGTTCCAGACTGATGCGCCTAGAACCGCTCGGCCACAAGGGCCGGCTCTTATTTCTTAAGGAAATGTTTCATGTTGTCTACGAAAAATGTAATAAAGCGTAGTTCAATCGTAAATTCAGATCAACTAATTCATAGAAATCAGCCTGTGGCTGAAACGAATCACAGGAATTGTTTTTACAAACGTCTATAATAAAATGAAGGCGAGGATCGAAGCTCTTCTCAGCAAGCTGTACTGTTTTCTCTTGTCTCCACTGAACTGAGCAGACGTATTTCATAATGTTCTTCTCTCTGCAGTAGAATTAATTTTGATATATAATAAAAAAATGGCTATGAGCACTATGCGACTTAACTCCTGAGGCCATCAGTCCCCTAGGACTTAGAACTAATTAAACCTAACTAACCTAAGGACATCACACACATCCATGCCCGAGGCAGGATTCGAACCTGCGACCGTACCGCTCACGCGGTTCCAAACTGAAGCGCCTAGAACCGCACGGCCACACCGGTCGGCTGATATATAATCATAAAAGGTAAAATACTTGTTATATTTGCGTTTCATTTGAAAGGAAATGTACTTCCGCTATTATTAAGTGGTACATGATTTACGATTTCTGTAGTATTTTTTTCGGAAAAGCTAGCTGGAACTACGAGCTAAGCAGACCATGGTAAAGAGATGCAATGTGCCGAACGCAGTTCACGTTCAGCCACAGATCTGATTCTGCTATAATCAAAGCACGTCCCTGAGACTATTTGCGGATCATTTAACGGTGGCTTGCGATCACTTTGGGCAAGCGCAAATTGCGTATGATATGGCTGTCTCCGAACTGTGAATCTGCTACTCTCGCTTCTGTCAGATATAGGCCCAACAGAACTGGTCATGGTGTTAAATTACTACGTCTCGTAGATGGCAAAAACGTCAGTAGCCAATTTTATTTTAAAATCGTTGCATTCCTTTTATATGAGTGTGAGGTGCAGCAGGAAGAACGTCCACAATGACCATTGCTTCATTGTTCGATGAGAATGAAACAATAGTCATTTGTTAACATGATTTTTACAAATTCTGTCAGTTTATTCAAATACCGGAGTAAAATAACGCGTTACTTCCTACCGCGTCCAGTGGTTAAAAAGCCTCGAGCTTTAGATCGAGTATGATACCAAAATATGTGTCATGTGCCTAAAAATACTCTGATCGAATATTAATTTACATTTGCTATTTAATGGTTAATGTCTGGGAATTTTGAAGAGGGTAATTTATGAACTATAAAGATGATTACTTGCACCTGGTAGACATTCCTCTCTAAAATATTATACTGCGGCGTGGAATATGGTTCCGGCTGTATCATCATCGGCTGTCGCCTGTGGAGAATAGGTTTTAACACCAATCTTTTTGCTAACGATAAATTATCTGTCGAAGTACGAACACGTACTTCAGTTGTTAGCACGTGTGAAATTTTTTTTTTCTTCAGTCTTCTGACTCGTTTGATGTGTCCCGCCACGAATTCCTCTCCTCTGCCAACCCTTTTCATCTAAGTATCAATTCCACCCTACATCCTCAATTATTATTTGCTGGATGTGCTAGGTGCCGGGGCTAGCAGTGTATTTAACACTAAATTCTTCTAGAATCTACATACGTAAATGATGCTCTAAGCCCCCACCCCAATTCTAACTCCGACTTTTGCTGTTGCACATGGATTTAAAAGAAACGCGAACTGACTGTAATCGACCCTGCAAGTGGAGTAGAAAAGAGTTTGGCACCTGAAATAAATTACTTTGAAGAATAAGTTAAATAAAGTTTCATTAACATAGTGAGAAATGATAGGGTTGCTCTACCGATTAACAGAATGAAAGTTCTGTCCAAAATAAGAATATGATTTTTATGAATAAACTCAAAATAATAAACAAAACACATGAAACATTTACAATACATCAAATTGGCTCAAATTGGATACTCAAATAAATGCTGTGAAGGTGAAGTTGTCCCTAAACTAGATTGTGCCATTTATGACGAAGTGGTATGTGGAGCCAATTCCTTGCAACTCAAATCTTAAGAGAGACACACAGCCAACCCAACATTAATTGTTGCTACAGTAGTGAGAAGTCAGACAATGAACACCCAAGACAGAACAAAGTTAGAAAAGACGAACAGGCGCGCTCTGCTGAGCTCTGATTATAACCTAGCAAAATTGCCTGCTTTGCCGGTGCTGTGGACGTACATTACCAAGCTGTCTTCTTAACTGCAAGGACACGATCTGGTGTACCGGAGGCGATGGCTGGTTGCTTCGACGTCCCGTCGTGGTGATGATAATGTCGCGAGTATAGCCCGAAACAAATTATCCTGGTCTGGTTGTTCCAGAGTAAAGGCTTCCTAGCAATACAAGTGGGCCTCTGAGGGAGACGAAGAAGGCTCGCCACACAGTCACTGATGGTACAGTGATTGATTTTAACAAGCGAAGTCACACAGTAACTCCTATACAGTCAACCTTAGCCAAAACTGCTCAAGACAGACAACATAGGCTGCTTGTACGCAGAACGCTCAATTGCCAACTGTACTCGGAAAGTTACGTTGAAGTCGAAACTTCAGCAACTTTGTCAAACAGTTACAATTAAATAAAAGTATATTAGACAGCCAATGGAAGGCAGGCTGTGCAGAGCAGCGAGATCTCAATCTTGTAACCTACTCTGACCGAAAGGCGAGAGCCGACACCACTCAAGAGCACCCGTACAAACCGAAAACAGAACATTCCCGCCCCCACCACAGTGGCCGTGGTTAAACGTTCCAATCAGCAACTCGAAAACCAGCGGAAAATTCCACTCTATTGCCGATGCACTACTAGTCCACCAATGGAGATTCTTGGCGCCAATTTCTGCGCCGATTTTGCTACGTCACGGAGCTATGCCCAGAGCAAGCGAATCACAGTTACGATTTTGCAGAAAACGCGGTAATTTGCCCGCCAAGACTGCCTGGGAACACAAGTCATTCCCACGCCTTGCTGGTAGCCCGCCAGAAAGTGTTTTCGCTAAGTTTCTGCGAAGTAACGGAATCTCTAGCCCAGCCGCTCCTTCAGGCTCCTGCGGGCGTGTCTCCGCCGCTCTTATGACAATGTTGTCGTCTGGAAAGCATTCACTCGACTCCCTCACACCCGTCGGCTTAACCCTCTTAAGATCAGCAGAGCCCGCCTGTCACCGGACCACCCGAGTGGCGAGAGACGCTGCGTGGGAAGTCTGCTTGTGAAGGAATAGTGACTTTTCACCGCATGCAATTAGAGAGGAAGATCGAATTACTCAAAGATAGAAATATGAGGGGGCTCATGCCGCCTCTCAGATGTATTCCAGACTCTGTCCTACAGTTTTATAGTCTCTACGACTCCTTCTAGTACCATGGAAGCTATTCCCTGATGTCTTAAACAAGTCCTATCATCCTGTCCCTTCTCTAGTCAGTGTTTTCCATACATACCTTTCGTCGCCAAATCTCCGGAGAAACTATTCATTCCTTACCTTATCAGTCCATCGAATTTCCATAATTCTTCTGTGGCAACACATCTCAAATCATCTATCTCAAATACTTCAGTTCTCTTCTGTTCTGGTTTCTTCACAGACCATGTCTCACTACCATACAGCCGGCCGTTGTGGCCGAGCGGTTCTAGGTGCTTCAGGTTCGAATCCTGCCTCGGGCATGGATGTGTGTGGTGTCCTTAGGTTAGTTAGGTTTAAGTAGTTCTAAGTTCTAGGGGACTGATGACCTCAGATCTTAAGTCCCATAGTGCTCAGAGCCATTTGAATCATTTGAAACGCTATGCAATGCCGCCCTCCAAAGGTACATCTCAGAAATTTCTTCCTCAAATTAAGTCCTGTGTTTGATATTATCAGTCTTTTCTTGGCCAGGAATGCACTCTTTGCCAGTGCTAATTTGCTTTTTATGTCCTCTTTACTCCGTCTGCCATTGGTTATTTTGCTGCCTAAGTACCAGAATTCCTTAACTTCTTGATCACTAATTCTGATGTTAAGTTTTTCGCTGTTCTCATTGCTGCTACTTCTTACTAGTTTCGTATTTCTTCGATTTACTCTCAGTCCATATTCTGTACTCATTGGACTTTCATTCCATTCAACACAACCTGTAATACTTCTTCACTTGCACTCAGGATACCAGTGTTATCAGCGAATCACATCATTGATATACCTTGACCTTGAGTTTTAATTCCACTCCTGAACCTTTCTTTTATTTGCACCATTGCTTCTTCGATGTGCGGATTCCACAGTAGAGGCGAGAGATTACATTCCTGTCTTAAACCTTTTTCAATCAGAGTCCTTCGTTCTTGGTCTTCCACTCTTATTATTCCCTCTTGGCTATTGTACATATAGTATATTAGGCGTTTTCCCCTATTTTTCTTAGAATTTCAAACATCTTGCACCATTTTACATTGCCGAACGCTTTCTCCAGGTCTACGAATCCTTGAAACGTATCTTGATTTTTCTTTAGCCTTGCTTCCATTATCAACCGCAAAGTCAGAACAGCCTCTCTGCTGCCTTTACCTTTCCTTAAGTCAAACTGACCGGCATCTAACATATCCTCAATTTTCTTTTCCATTGTTCTATATATTATTATTGTCACCAACTTGGATGCATGAGATGTTAAGCTGATTGCGCGATACTTCCCACACTTCTCAGCTCTTGCAGTCTTCAGAATTGTGTGGATGATATTTTTTCGAAATTGAAATGGTATGTCGCTGGACTCAGTCATTCTAAACACCAACGTGAATAGCCTTTTTGTCGCCACGTCCCCTACTGATTTTAGAAATTCTAATGGAATGTTATCCAACCCTACTGTCTTTGATCTTAAGTTCTCAAAAGCTCTATTAATTCTGATTATAATACTGGATCCTCCATCTCTTCTAAAGCAACATCTGTTCCTTCTACCACATCAGACAAATCTTTCCCCTCGTAGAGGCCTTCAATGCACTCTTTCCACCTAAGCGCTCTCTCCTCTGCACTTAACAGTGGAATTTTCGTTGCACTCTTAATGTTAGCACCCTTGCTTTTAATTTCACCGAAGGTTGTTTGGACTTACCTATACGCTGAGTCAGTTTTTCCGACTACCTTTTCTCTCTCATGCAGCCATTTCGTCGTAGCTTCCATCCACTTCCTATTTATTTCATTCCTCAGCGACTTGTATTTCTGTATTAGTGAATTTCCATGAACAATTCTGTACTTCCATCTTTCATCTATCAGGTGCAGTATTTCTTCTGTTACCCATGGTTCCTTCGCAGCTGCCTTCTTTGTACCTATGTTTTTCTTTCTGGCTTCTGTGATTGCCCTTTTTTAGACATGTCCATTCCTCTTCAACCTACTGCCTACTGAGCTATTCTTTATTGCTTTATCTACAGCCTTAGAGAACTTCAAGCGTATCTCGTCATTCCTTCTTACTTCCGTATCTTACTTCTTTTGGTCTTGATTCTTCCTGACTTATATCTTAAACTTCAGCCTCTTCTTCATCACTACTACATTGTGAATCTATATCTGCTCCTGGGTAAGCTTTGCAGCCTAGTATCTGATTTCAGAATCGCTGTCTGACCATGATGTGAACTAACTGAAATCTTTGTGTACCACCAAGCGTTTCCCAAGTGTACCTCCTCCTCTTGTATTTCTTGAGCAGAAAATTCGCTATTACTAACTGAATTTTAGTACAGAACTCAGTTAGTCTTTATCCTCTCTCATTCCTTGTCCGTATCCCATATTCTCCTCTAACCTTTTCTCCCCTACATCTGCATTGCAGTCCCACATGACCATTAGATTTTCATCTCCCATTACGTACTGAACTACCCTTTCAATATCATCATATTCCTTCTCTATCTCTTCATCTTCAGCTTGCGACGTCGGTATGTATACCCTAGCTATCATCATCGGTGATGGTTTGCTGTCGATTCTGATGAGAACAGCCCTATCCCTTAACTGTTCACCGTAACACACTCTCTGCCCCGCCTTCCTATTCATAACGAATTCTACACTTGTTATACCATTTTCTGCTGCTGTTGATATTCCCCTACACTCATCTGACCAGAAATCCTTGTCTTCTTTTCGTTTCACTTCACTGAACACTACTATGAATTGAGCCTCTACATTACTGTTTTCAGATTTTCTGGCTTCCCCACCACGTTCAAGCTTCTCACATTCCACGCTACAATTGGTAGCTTGCTATCCTTTCGTTGGTTATTCACTAACTTTTTTTCTCATACTCACGTCCCCCTTGGCAGTCCCTCCCCGGAGATCCGAATGGGGAGCTATTCCAGAATCTTTTGCCAATGGATAGTTCATCATGACACTTCTTCAGTTCTGTGGATATACGTTGTGTGTCTTTAATTCAGTGGTTTCCATTGTCTTCTACATCCTCATGCCTTTGATCTTCGCTGATTTTTCCGCCCTTAAGGGTAGTTTCCCACTTACCCCAAGGACAAGAGAGTTCCATGAACTTCTGTCCACTCCTCCGCCCCCTTTGACAAGGCCGTTGGCAGAATGAGGGTGACTTTTTATGCCGGAAGTCTTCGGCCGCCAATGCTGATGGTTAATCAAAATTTGTGAGGTAGGTGTTTCGGACCCAGGACTGAGTACGTTTTGATCATTATTCAAAGACGGTATACTTCTTCCTTTTTTTTAAATTCTCATTTTTCTCGTTGTCGTTTGTTGCATTTATTCGGGGCGGACGTCCCATGACACACGTTCATCGTTGATCCATTCACTCACTTTCTTTTTATTACAGGGGGCAGCTAACTCTCCGACGAACACGCTGAGCTACGGTGCCGACCACCTAGACCAAGCGACTATCGTGCTTAAATGCTCCTCGTTCCCTAAGGCGCCGGTCTGGCTTAAAACGTTTTCCTGTCGGGGTATCTTCTGTCTCCAAATATCTTCCAGTACAAACGTTGAGCGCAGCGCCATTGCCGTCAGCTAATCCATACATCAAACGGGCATCTGCCATCTCCGCATTCGCGTAAACCGCCGTTGCACGAGCAAAGTCTCTGATTAACTCCTGTGCTTGCTAAGGTGGAACAGTTGGCCGGCCTGGAGTGGCCGAGCGGTTCTAGGCGCTACAGTCTGGAACCGCGCGACTGCTACGGTCGCAGGTTCGAATCCTGCCTCGGGCATGGATGTGTGTGATGTTCTTAGGTTAGTTAGGTTCAAGTAGTTCTAAGTTGTAGGGGACTGATGTTCTCAGAAGTTAAGTCCCATAGTGCTCAGAGCCATTTGAACCATTTTTGAACAGTTGATGATGCTTGTAAACAAGGAATGACATACATCCATGGGAACAGGGACATGTTAAACAAAACACCGGCGGGGCACAACATAAACAGACGTCAGCAAGACTGAATGTTCCCCATGATTCTAACGTTCTGTTCTTGCGTATTTCCTATGATTAATGAATTGGAGAAAATGAGCTGTAACATGAAAAAAAGCGTGTCCAGGCCTATGCTGATATAATTTCTTCGTCTAAGTGTGAGTAATGTGTCCTGCAATTTGTGCCGAACATTTTTGTTACGCACTATATATGCTGGGCCAGTCCTTCCGACAATCGTCTCCTTTACGAGTCCTTCTCATTTTCGTGCAGCCATTCCGGCTTAGCTTCCCTGCACTTCCTATTAATTTCGTTCAGAAGTGACTTGCATTTTCGTATTTATGAATTTCCATGAAATTTTCTTTTTATTTCTTTTTATTTTTACTTCCTTCTTTCTTCGATCAACTGAAATATTTCTTTGCTATCAGTGGTTTCTTACTTTTCTTACAATTATGGTTTTCTTTCCAACTTCAGTGAATGCCCTTTTGAGAGATGTCATTTCATGTCAACTGAACTGCCTACTGAGTTAATCATTATTGCAGTACATATCGCCTCACAGAACTTCAAGCGCGTTTCTTCATTCCTTAGTACTTCTGTATCCACATCCTTGAGCATCGATTCTTCCTGACTAGTCTCTTAAACTTCAGCCTACTCTTCATCATTACTAAATTGTGAACTGAATCTATATCTGCTCCTAAGTGAGCCTTACAATCCCATATCTGATTTCGGAATCTCTGCCTGACCATGATGTAATCCACCTGGACACTCCACGTATCCCCCCGCCTTTTCCAAGTATATCTCCTGTCATTCTTGAAGAGAGTATTCGATATTACTAACTTTTGTGTATTGCAGAACTGAATTAGCTTTCTCCTCTCTCGTTCCTACTACCAAGCCCATATTCGCGCATAACCCTTTCTTCAGCCCCCTCCCCTACAACCGCGTTCCAGTCACCCAATACTATTAGGTTTTCAGCTCCCTCTACGTACTGAATTACCCGTTCAATATCCTCATATGCTTTCTCGATCTCTTCATCCTCTGTCTGCGGCGTTGCTTTGTATACCTGAACTATTGTTCACAGTGCTGGTTTGCTGTCGACTCTGATGAGAGCAACCCTATCACTAAACTGTTCACAGTAACTCACTCTCTTCCCTACCTTTCACTTCTTAACGAAGCCTACTCCAGTTATACTATTTTCTGTAGCTGTTGGTGTTACTCTGTACTCGTCTGACCAGAAATCCTTCTTCCCATTTTACTTCACTGACTCCTACTATATTTAAATTTAGCCTTTGCATTTTCCTTTCCAGATTTCCTAGCTTCCATACCACGTTCAAACTTCTGACGTTTCGGACCTCAACTCGTGGAACATTACCATTTTGTTAGTAATTCAGTCTTTTTCTCATGATCGGCCGGCCAGAGTGGCCGAGCGGTTCTAGGCCTTCAGTCTGGAACCGCGCGACCGCTACGGTCGCAGGTTCGAATCCTGCCTCTGGCATGGATGTGTGTGATGTCCTTAGGTTAGTTAGGTTTAAGTAGTTCTAAGTTCTAGGGGACTGATGACCTGAGAAGTTAAGTCCCATAGTGCTCAGAGCCATTTGAACCATTTTCTCATGGTCACCTTCCCTATGGTAGTCCCCTCCCAGAGATCCGAATGGGCGAATACTACGGAATCTTTTGCCAATGGAGAGATCATAAAGAAACTTTTTCAGTTACAGGCCAAATGTTACGTGGATAAACATTGTGTGTGTGTTCAATGCAGTGGTTTCCACTGCTTTCTGCATCCTCATGCCGTTGATCACTGTTGATTCTTCCACATTTTAGAGACAGTTTTCCAAGAGAAAGAGAGTGCCCTGACCCTCCGTCCGCTTCTCTGCCCTCTTTGTCAAGGCTGTTGGCAGAACGAGGCTGACTTCCTATGCCGGAAATCGTCTGCTGCCATTTCTGCTGATTCTTATCCTAAATTTAAATAGTATCGAGTTCCGAACCCGGGATCGACGACGTTTTGATCACTATTGAATGACCCTTTACCAAGACTGCAGCACTTAATTATGATGTACCGTTTAATATTTTGTAGACTAGATTTAAATAGATCGCGTGTGTCTGTTTGTGTGTGTGTGTGTGTGTGTGTGTGCGAGCACATGTATGTGTAAATGTGAGACTTATGTTACCATGTAGTTTATACAGGTGTTTCCGTAAGAGGGTGCAAAAATTTAACATGGCATAGAGGATGTTCAAATGCACAATTTGAGGTAGGGAACCTGGAGTCGGAGAAGCCAGCTTAAGGAGGTAATAGGAATAACATCACATTGCGGAGTACTTTTTATTTACATTAGTTAGAGTTAACTACAGTGCCATTTGTACCGTTGCTTAAAAAATGTGCTGGAACTTACGGCCATCAACCTCAATGCAAGCATGACATCGGCGAACAAGATTCTGACACACCCTGACAAATATCCCTGGTGTGTTTCGAATCATTCCACAGACAGCTACAATTCTGGCAACTAAATCTATCTCCGTATCCACTGGGATCGCATAAACAAGTGGCTTTAGATACCCCTGTAGGAAATAATCGAGAGGATTCAGGAAAGGTGACCTCGCAGGCCATGGAATGGGTCTTGCCCTCCCTTGCCAGTGACTAGGAAATACAACATTGAGACAGTTGTGGACATCCACACTGAAGCGAGGCTGTGCACCGCCATGTTGTATCCTGTCACGAACAGCCAAGGCTATGTTCTCCAACACCTCAAGTACAACTCATCACATAAACTCAAGTACAGGTGGCCATTCAGACGGTCAGATAGAATCAGGCCCGTCCTCCTTGTTTCCTTGAAGGAAATAAAGAATGTACATGTAAACAAACAGCACAGCACGTGTAAACTTGTACGCATGTTAGTTGTGATTAAGCTGGAAAACAGTACTGTTAGACAAGTTTACTACCATATCTGCTTAAGTTGGCTTCTCTGACCCCAGGTTCGCTACCTCATATTGTTCAGTGGAGCATTCTGTAAGTCGTTTACATTTTTGCATTCTCTTATGGAAACATACCGTATAATGCATAGTTTTAGGCCTTAACGTATTTGGCTAAATTGATGATTTTCAGAGTTTCAGACAAAATAAAAAATTAAAAACACTGTAAAGTTACATATTTGCATCTTACTAAAAATACAGGTCATTTTAATTAGTAAGTAGAGAATTAATGAAATGAATGGTGGGCTCCATGTGGTTCCCAAGTTGTGCAGCGACCGTAAACCATAAAATTACAAAATATGCAGCAACCAATCGCAAAATCATGTTTTATTTATTCACTTTTGCAAATCGATTTCAGCTGATTAACGGCCATCATCGGTGCTACAAATACAAGAATAAAAATAATTAATAACAGTGACCAAATGAATAAATGTACATAAAGCAAAGTAAACCAATTAAATGTATATAGACGCATTAAACCATTTAAAATGAACATACAAATTTACCTTTCAATCAATATGTGCCCTGAGTAGTAATACAGTCTTAAGCAGTGACTATGAGAGAGAGAATTGACTATGACAACGAGAAACCATAAACGGGCGCTGTAAAGCAAACCCGCCCTCTATGCGAAAAGATACGGCTAAAATAAAAATGAGAAGAAGAAGAAAGAGGTATGACATACAATGTGAGGTAAAATATAATGATATAATAGTAAAATACTTACATGAAATGGATATATTGACAAAGATTTTGTCAACCACATAGTACAGTTATATATGCCAAAAAGCGATTGTACAAATTAGTAAAAAGGAACAAACAGATGAGAAGCACAGCGTCAAAAAATTTTTAAAAAATTTAAATTATTTATCATATTTTAATCCACGGGCAAAAGTTAATCATAATGCCAAAACGTAAAACGGTGTTGGCATCCATATAGCTTACAGTTAATGACATTCAGGAAGATCGGACTTTTTTCCGGCAGATGGCGCCACATTGCTGAATGCACATGTAATGTAAACTAAGTTGAGATAAGAAAATTACGGACACGAGCGAGACAAACGTATTAACTAAACAAGGCCATATGCAAAAATAAAGTACTGGCGCACTTCATACATGGGAAAATTAACACTTGCTCGATAAGTGCAAAAGTGAATTTTGCGACTGGTTGCTGCATATTTGGTAAATTAATGAAATGTTTTTAACTTTGAATTTCTTAGGTTTATTTGTTAATTTCGTACCGAAAAGACGTAACGCATCAATTATATTCAGAGATTCTTTAATATCAGTACTTTGGTAGATTTCACAGCAAATCGCAATTTTTTAAGACAACAGTTGATATTGATGTCGGTTACAAGCCGACACAGAGACAACCCAGTTCGTCTGCGTATCTGTTTGCTCATAATCGTTTGAAAATAATGGATTTGTGTTTCATATGACTGGTGTTCTCTGAAACTGTACTGATTCTTTCAGAGAAGCCAGTAGGACTAGCATGAAAGTCTACTGACATATTATTGGCATATTAGATACATATCAAACACAGACAGGGTCGTCCACATGACTGATTTCTCGTGTTTTTCTTTTTTTTATGTGACAACTATTTACAGTGCCAGGTTCAGAACCGAAACGGCTATGCAAAGAACAAGCAATACCTACAAGACGAGCGGTTGTCAGTATTTCTTTTTATGCACCCAATTGCTTTGCACTGCGACGTCATTCCAACTACAGTCTGCTCCGATTGCATCAAACCGAAAGTGTGATTACTGTACGCAGAAGACTTCGTGAACGTGGAGACGAATAGCCATGTTTACACAACCATTTCTTGTCTGTTGAATGTGATGAGCGCTTTTACAGTGTTGTGATGTCATTGTAGGTAATTACTGTGAAAATTAAAGAAAAAGAGTAAGTGAAAGTAGGAATTGATGCATAGCTTCCCTCTTTCGAAAAGATCGAGGGTGCCGTTCACATAAACATCGTCAACCAACAGACGAATCACCATCAACAGGTTTACACACCGCTACTCCTCGAAACACTGCAACTGAAGATAGGTCGTTGACACACAATGTGATCAGGAATTGGACGCCACTATCTGTTCTCCACTTGCCGGTTAGCGATGATAATTTCTTCTGCTACCACGATTCTAATGGCACCCGACGTCTGTTTCTATAAATAATTGATCTTAATAAACGACGTCGTTGTTAAGTTTCCAATTACAAGTTCCTGTGGATGTAATTCTCCTCTGGAATGGATCCGACTCGAACCCTTCGTAGTAATTCTATGTAACGAACTATCTTTGTACTTCACCCTCTCATCATTGTTCTCTTTGTACTTCACCGTCTTGTCACTGTTCTACCGTAAAAAATTGCACTACCGTTAACTTGGCACTGTTGCAACTATTCCTGGCTGTCTGGTGTTCGTCTTTTACTGTTTTTGTTTTACGTTAAGAACTTATGTTTGTATACGGAACTTCTTTTATCGTTCGAGAGCGCAAAATACAGTAATTTTAATGTGATACCCTTATCACTACTATAGTCTATTGGTCTTCCATGCCAAAAGCCAAAGATAAGGTAAGCATTAACAATGGCAGCCGCCGCATATAGTCTGGCACGGCAACCTCGTCTCTGGGCGAGCTGGTAAGCCGTAACGTAAGACCTATAAAGTCGTTCTTTGAGCACAGTATAGACCTAAGCGAAAACAACGATGAGTGGAGATGAGAATCAGCAAAATATTTTTCGATTTTGACTGGAATTAATTCCCTCATCCAGCGATCTAGATATGCATTTTCCTTGGGCTCCTAAATCGAGTAAGGTAAATGCCGTGATAGTTCTTTGAATAGGACAGGTTCAAGTTTCCTTCCCCATCCTTCACCAGTTCGAGGTTGTGCTCCATCTCTAGTGACATTGACATCGACAAGAGTTTAAACCCTAATTTTCTCCTTTTCCCTCTAGAACGAGCCAGCGATTCTTTTTTTTCCACTTTTTTTATTTTATTTTATTTTTTAAATATACATGTTTTCGGGAAGTGCTCATAGAGTCATTTCAATAGTGGTATGTCAATTATGTCGATACGAACGAGAAGACACCACAACACACAGTCCGCGAGCGGAGAACAACCCCGACCCGCCGAGAATCGAAACCGAACCCCTTCGGTTAGCAATCCGCGCAGCTACATAGGCTCGTCAAGTGTAATCACTTCATCAGAAGGTCCACGTCCTCTAGTGTAATTAGATTACGGATGGCCGACGTTGAAATTGTTGCAGCTTCTTTGTTTGAGTAGCCGGTAACACCCCGTAATCAGTAACCGCGCGTAGCTCTGATGGAATCGGCGCATGCTTGCACGTGCCGGCTGAGGTCGGGCCCGGCTTATCTCGCGGCGAGCGCGGCCAAGCCGGGTAGTCGTGGGGAAGGTCGCGGAGGCGCGCGAGCGTGACGGCTGCAACTGGGCTCGCTCTTTCCGGCCCGGCACAAGGACTTTCCCCACACTGGCTGCTTACTGTTCGTGTTCGGAACGAACTGAATCTCTGCGCCTTTATAATTATTTCTTTCATTTCCCACGCTTAATTCGACGAATATAAACAGGAGAGATTTTAATGAGAGAGAGAAAAAACTTTAATGGAGTTCCACAAGCTACAGTCTCAGATCCACTTCTGTTTCTCTTATACATTTTAAAACGACTTATTTCATATAGAAGCGTAATTCAAAGGCAATCGCCTGAAGGCTGGAAACTATAAGAGAATCCTGCAAAGCTGTCGTGTGACAGAGGTTAGGGAAGGTAGTTTGCCGTTGCCTTTGTCCGACACATTGTGGGTTGCCACGTGTATGTCTGAACCGTGTGGATCACTGCAATGAGTGTTTGTGATGTTACGCATGAATGCTGAATGAATAGAGTAGAGACAGGAAGCCCATTTACAGCACACAGGGGAGCTAACTTCTCTCTAATACTACCCAGGTGATAGGCTTGAAGCCTCAAAGGATAGATTACTACTTACATCTACACCACACAAAGCCATCTAACGGTGTGGGGTGGAGGGTACTTCTGGTACCACTAACTGATCCACCCCCACCCCCTCCCCCTTTCTTGTTCCACTCGAGAATGGCGGATGGGAAGAATGATTGTCGGTGAGCCTCTGTATCAGCTCTAAATTCTCGAATTTTCGCGTTGTGGTCATTTCGCAAGATGCATGTGGGAGGAAGTAATATGTCGTTCGACTCTATCTGGATAGCATTCTCTCGAAATTTCAATATTAAACCTCTTCGTGATGCACAATGCCTCTCTTGTAGCGTCTGCCACTGAAGATTGTAGAGCATCTCTTTCTCGCTCGAAGTAAGCGATCCTGTAACAAAACGCGTAACTCTTCGTTGGATCTCATATATATATATATATATATATATATATATATATATATATATATATATATATATATATATATATATATATATATATATATATATAGGGTGGAGAAATATTGAGTCATTAAATTTTAACCCTGGATTGCCGATGCCAGTAGGAACCAGAATTACTAATGTTGTGTAGGTCGACAACGTCCAATTTTTAAACTACGGAAACTTGGCGCCACGCGCTCAGATTGGCCTGTTGCCGCATTCTCTGTACAACGCATGACCGCGAATGCTTTGCCTGCCAGAGATCGCGATGTATCCCAGGCGACCTGCACTCTTGGTGGTAGCGCGCCAACCTTCCACCCTGGGGCCTGGGGGCGAATCCGCCGGGGTCCTGACAATCCATTGTAATTTCATGATAAAACGTACCGGGAACAAACCCGTCAACAGCTGTTAGTTCGCGTACAGAAAGTAATTTACAAATTGTGTCGGCTCTGCAAAGGGCCTTTTCTGTAGCTAGGACATGGTTTACTTAAAGCAGGTGTGCTGCCTCTGGATCACAGGCTCCCGGGTTCGATTCCCGGCAGGGTTGAGGATTTTCTCTGCCCGGGAACTAGGTGTTTGTATTGTCCTCATCATTTCATCATCATCATTCATGACAGTGGCTAAGATTAGACTGTACAAAAAAATGGACTGTGTAAAAACTGGGACTTTGTACGGGCGCTGATGACCGCGCAGTTGAGCGCCCCACAAACCAGACAACATCATCATTTAAGCAGGTTCTCGAACTGGCGACCCTCTGACGCGACACAAGCTTGGCAACGTCGAACAGTGTTTTTCCGAACCCTTTCAAATATTCCTGGCATTGCCCTGATGTGAGTGGCGGCATGTTGAATGCGATCTATTAATCCCTCATCGCTTCTAGGTGGTTAGCGTCCGGGTGGGTGAACTAGAACCTTGAAGAATCCCCAAAGGAAAATGTCCAGTAGCGTGAGGCCTGGTGATCCCGGGGGCCATGTCCTACGAGCACCTCTACAATTACCGGGTAATCGAAGAGGTCATTTAAATATCCGCGCACAGCACGACTATTAAGTGCGGGTGCGGGCGACCCAACATGCTGCAACCACATGCGTAACCGTATGGCTAGGATGGGCGTAAATGAGGTGAGAATATACCGTTGCCCGAGTATTGTAAAGTCCGTACCGATGGAAGGTGCACTCGTCGGTAAACAGTGGCGGGTAAGGCGGGATCTCGTGCAACACGTCGCAGAAACCACCGGCAAAACCCTAGCCTGTGTTCATAGTCCGTAACAGGATTTAGGTCTTGGACAGGGTGCAAACTAAATGGATGCTGGCCATCATCCCTCAAAACCTCCGAGACTAACCGTTGAATGACCCCCATGTCGTGTCCAACCGGTCGAGTACTTGTCGCAGGTGCTTCCTCGAAGCGCTCGAGAACAGTCTCTTGAAATGCAGCATCCGCGGTCTTCCAGCATCACCATGATATCCCGCTAACGAGCCTGTTTCGCCAAGTCGCCGACGAATTGCTCTAAACTTTTGCAGGTGTGGGAGGCGTATTGCTGGGTACCGTTCCTAATACAACGGTCCAGCTTCATGCGCATTTCAGTCGTCCATAAACAAAAACCATATCTCGTTGTTCTTCAAACGAATACTGTGCCGCCATGCTTACTGTATGACTAAATCACAGGTGACGTGTGTGTGCTCCGAAGCGAAGCTTACGTGTGAATGCCTTTGACGTGAGATGGAGGCTAACAGCAAGACCTATTCGACACGTGTGCGTATCACGTTTGGGCAGTGACGGGGCGAGAGACGTTTGCATGTGTGAACCGACAACCATAGCTCTGCCTGTCAATCGGCGAACGGCAACAGTGCAATCCCACGGCCAACCGGAGCGCGTGGCACCAAGTTTCCGTAGTTGAAAAATGGTGCGTTGTCGACCAACACATCATTAGTAATTTTGGTTCCTACTGGCATGACCTACCCAGGGTTACAATTTAGTGACACAATCGTTCTCCACCCTATAAATATACATATTCTATCAGTCCCTATTCGATACCTGCGAACAGTACCCAATAATCTGCCGAACAAGGGCCTTATAAGCCACTTCCTTCATTGATGAGCTGTATTTCCGTAAGATTCTGCCTGCGAATCTCATTCATACATCTGATTTTCCTACTATTTGTTTTACGTGGTCAGTCCACCTGGACAGTTACTGCTAAATATTTTACGGAACATACTGTTTCCAGCAATTTGACCGAGCGAGGTGACGCAGTGGTTAGTATACTGGACTCGCATTCGAGAGGACGATGGTTCAAGCCCGCGTCCGGCCATCCTGATTTAGGTTTTCCGTGATTTCCCTAAATCGCTTCAGGCAAAGACTGGAAGGGTTACTCTGAAAAGGCACGGCCGATTGCCTTCTCCATCCTTCCCTTATCCAGTGGTACCGATCACCTCACTGTTTGGTCCTCCCAACCCCCACTCCCACCCCCTCAAATCCAAATCAACCAACCAACCAGTAATTTGTCGTCAATAATGTAGTTGTGCCGCAGTAAATCTCTTTTCCTGCGGGTTTGCAATATGTTACTTTCATTTATGTTCAGTGTCAAATGGCTGAGCCTGCACCAATTTTCTGTAGGTCGTTTTGCAAATAGTTACTGCCTTCTGATTCTCCTACCTTTCTGCAAACAACCACAACATCTGTGAACAATCTTAAAGAGCTTCCGACGCTTTCTACTAGGTCATTTACATACACTGTAAACAGTAATGATTCTATCACACTCCTTTGGGATACTCCGGAGATTATCTGGTCAGATACTCAATAAGCTCGTGTCTTTTCAGTAAACGGCAGTACAGGACGGTGTCAAATGCCTTCATGAAATCAGGGGACATGGCAGCAATCTGAGCGCCGTCGCCTACGGTACCATGGATCTCATGGAAGAACAGAGCGAGGTGAGTTTAGCAAGATTTCTGTTTGCAGAATCCGTGTTGATATTTATAGAGGGTATTCTCGTTCTCCTTCTTGAGCATAAAACACGTGCCGCAGTTGTACAACAAGTTGACATCAACGATGTAAGCCCATAATTATCTGCATCTGTCCTACTACCCTTCTTGAAAACGAGAATGACCTGCCCTTTTTTCTAGTCGCTACATATCTTTCGTTGCTTCTGCGATCTACTGTAAACTGCTGCTAAAAGAGGAGCAAGTTTTTTCGCATAAGCTTTGTAGAACCTTACAGGTATCTCATCTGGTCCTGATGTCTTTCCCCTCCTAACAAGGGACCTATCTCGGCTCGAATAGGAATTTGTATTCAATCTTTTGAAGACACAGGCATCTCACATTTCTTACCACGCCCGCGAAGGTTTGCGATTGTGTTCCTCTTGGTTTGTACACATCAGTTGGGTCAAATGGTTCTGAGCACTATGTGACTTAACATCTGAGGTCATCAGCTAGAACTACTTAAACCTAACTAACCTAAGGACATCACACACATCCATGCCCGAGGCAGGATTCGAACCTGCGACCGTAGTAGTCGCGCGGTTCCGGACTGTAGTGCCTAGAACCGCTCGGCCACCGCGGCCGGCTACACACCAGTGCTTGCGGTCAAGCAGTTAGTCACTTACCCTAACAAACAGTTGACGTCTTTAGTATACCGTGTGTTAGTATAAATATACGGCAAAAATGAACGAAGCCGTTAAGGTCAGTAACGGTTTAAACATTGTAGCACGCAACTTGAGAAGGTGTTATCCAATGGAAGAGGGTGTAGGACAGGTTGATGACACTTTCACAGCTTTTTTGCTGGAATAAATTATTCAGAAAAAAGAATAGTTATCTGACTGCGCAACTGAAGTTACGTTCGATAGGACAATGGATGAAGATAACGACTTTATAGACAATAACGCGACTAAAAGTGTTCAGGATTGTAATGCTAGTTGCAGTGGCGGAAGCAATACTCCTCAAAAGGAAGCTAATAGTTCTGGTGACAATGAAGTTCCACAAGAAATGAAATCCAGTACCGTCAGTATTTTGACAAAGTTTACGGAAGCATTTCTCGAATGTATATATGATTATTATCATATGCCTCCACGTAAAGTTTCGACCTACAGTTCCTTATTGAAGAGCCAATCATCTACGGAAAGTACATCGAACATCAAAGTCATATTTGATTATATGGAGAACAAAAGACGTAATGAACAGTCATTTAGAGGAAATAAAGCAATCAAAGAACTGGAGATAAAACAATTAATTCTTTCCCAACCTAACATACCATTGAGTGAATAAAAACGTGTCCCTGAGTGACACGTGAAATATTGGGCCATGCAAAAAGCAAATGAAAATGGGCACACAAAGTTTAAATGTTCTACATCTTTCATAGCACGTATCAAGAAAGAATACTGGACGTGTCTTAGACACATCACTAATCTCATGACAGCCAGAGACGTACAGGAAGACGAAGATATTCGCCAGTCTGGGGCCCGCCTTGTCGAAGAAGTAACCCATAAAACTGCAAATTTCCAAATACAACCACAATGCACCGGAGCACTGATCAAAGTGAATTTACTTATGAACTAACTTCTGGAGGGTAGCACAAGAAGGAAAATGTCAAACGACAATTTAAAATCTTCTTTCGTGTATGTTGTTAATGACAATGTCGCAAATAACCAGAAGCATATACTGTGATTTTTGGAGTGTTCAAAAAGACACAACAATAGTGAATGATCAATTTGACGGGAAAGATATTGAATGAACGATCATTCCGTCAAAATCAATACGTACAGCCTTTGGATATGTATTTCTTCCGGGAATATAAAATATACACGAGAAGACTCTATAAGGACCCCCTGCAGTGACTTGACACTAAATTATGAAATTGAATTTTCATAATAAAATGCATTTTGTTATTTATAACCAGCTGCCTGCTCCAGTGTGTCAGCCTATGCTTCAGTATTCCTGACAAGCGGCTGAGTACAACACTACTGCCCATGTTGCTAAATTCATGAATATGGTCCAAGAGGCATTTGATTTTGCAGCTCAATAATGTGATTCTGACGACAGTCCATATACTGCTTTCACCAAGTGTACCTATTATGATTCTGCATATTTTTCATGCATTTTGTTGAGTAACATCGCATGTATTTTTAAAGTCTGATAGATGTCAAACTAAAAGTAGCACAATGGAATGCTTTCACCGTCCTAATCACAGTGATACGTAAAGCTTCTAAATACAATTGGAACACTGAATTCCTGTTCGAGCCGAGAGACTTCCCTTGCAAGTGGTGTAGTTGCTTTTCCATTACGCGATTGGCTATCTCAATATCTGCCATTTAGACGTTCGTAAAATTATTGAAAGAAGGAACTCTGTTACGTTCTTCCGCGGTAAAATAGTTTCGGAAGAGCGAATTCCGTATTTCGGCCTTCTCTCTGTTATATCCCGCATCGGTAGCAAGAGTGCCATTACTCTTTCCATTAGACTACAGAGAGGTTTAGAATTTAGGCCAGGATGATTGCGCATTGTCTGATTATAAGGAAATTCACTATTTGCAGTGATTTGCATTTGTGATAAACGCGAAGATGCACAGTAGTTCAGAGTCCTTCGTAGCTGGCAGTCAGTTCCAGGGTTGGAATAAGGGGAAGGTACACCAGCTCCGTTAAAATCAGCCTTGTAAAGCACTACATTCTTCAAATCAGCCTTCAGGTCGGAAATAACTTTACTTTATGCCGGGGACGCTGGCGTATAGATGTGTCAATAGTAGGAAAGACCCATTACCCAATGTATCGTTCGCATTATCACGTTTTTAGCCAGCCCAGCAAAACTTGTCTGTAGAATTTTGTTTCAGACATATGTGATCAACATACAACTACGTTTACAAAAACTTACCTTAAAAGAATGCAGAAAAAATTGTTTCACGTCTTTATGGAAACTGAATAAATTATCCACAGAACAAGTCAGTAACCGCCTAGATGGATTAGATGCAAATATTAGCCGCATAACGGGATGATCCAACACGATATCCTAACTTTTAATTGGCTATCAACATATAATAAAGAGAAAATTATATAACTTACACACCGTACCCACTTTCATACATAGCACATGGAATGAATCTTGTCATAAGCTGTTACTTTTTCTTCTTAAGGATTGATGCATGTACAGTTAACTTACATCAAGATCGGTTTTACAGAACGGACGGAAGTGTTGCGGCTGGCAGTTCCGGTACAGTGACAGAAGAAAAGGATAAAAGAAATACATGCTACATCAAATCAGAAAACAATTAAGGGACTTCAACTGAATTTAATGTCCGCTGCAGGGCCGCTCAGCAGAAAACAGAAATTCTTCATCATTTGTGAAATATTTGAATAAGTGAATGAGGTAATACTATCGGTACTATTAGTCTTCCTTATTGTTTGGTATATAAGGTAATAACAGATAAAATGACTCTTTAATATCGTCAGAGAAATGTAGCGTAAAAAAGAAATTAGCTGGATCCACTTTATTAGGGATGTAAGAGGACCTATTTATCTTAGGTAGCAATAAAACACTACTTACCTCCTTGTGCAGAAAATCTGGGATTTCTGATGGAGAAATATCTAATGGGTTCCTATTGGACTACTTGGTATGGTGTCCTGGGTTCTCAAGTCCACGGTGATGTGATGGTAGCAGAGAATAAAGACAAACGCTGTAAATAATATCCCATCCAACTGCTGCAGAACGTAACGATAAAAACGATGGGAATATGATTCACAATGAGGTAACACCCCACTTCGCAGTTGGTCACTGTTTTTCTTTTTGAAAAATAGAGTGTAGTGGAAATATTAGCCAAAGAGAAATTTTTGTGTAACCCTGTTACAAGTTTTGCCTTTATGGACACCTAAAAGAAAAAAAAATCATCTTAGAAAATTACGCTATTTTGTCACTTTAGACTTCATGATTGGAAAAAAAATATGCAAGAGGAGTGAAATGAAGAACAAGTATTTCAAAAGCAGTCGCCATAACTCTGTCCACAGCCACAACACGAATAGCAAGGTCCCAGCGACAAATATTCAATGATTTATGACGAACTGTGTAGTAGAATAGTAGTGGGTCTCTTGTTGTTGTTGTTGAGGTCTTCAGTCCAAAAACTAGTTTGATGAAGCTCTCCATGCTACTCTATCCTATTCAAGCCTCCTCATCTCCCAATACCTAATGCAACCTACAGTCCTTTGATCTGCTTACTGTATCCATTTCGTGATCTCCCTCTACGATTTTTACCCCCGACGCTTTCCTCTAGTACAAAACTGGTGACCCCTTGATGTCTCAGAATGTGTGCTACCGACCGATCCCTTCTTTTAGTCGGGTTGTACCACAAATTTCTCTTCTCTCCAATTCTATTCAGTACTTCCTCATTAGTTACATGATCTACCTATTTAATCTTCAGCATTCTTCTGTAGTACCATATTTCAAAAACTTCTATTCTCTCCTTATCTAATCTGCTTATCGCCCATGTTCCACTTCCATACATGGCTACACTCCATACAAATATTTCAGAAGGGACTTCCTGACACCTACATCTATATTCGATGTTAACAAATTTCTCTTTTTCAGAAAGCTTTTGTTGCCATTTCCAGTCGACATTTTATATACTCTCTACTTCGATCATCATCAATTATAGCAAAACTCATTTACTACCGCATTTACTACTTTAAATGTCTTTCCAAATAGCAAAACTCATTTACTACTTTAAGTGTCTCATTTCCTAATCTAATTCTCTCAGCATCACATATTTAATTCGACTGCGCTCCATTTTTCAACCAGTGCTTCCCTTTCGCGCCTCTCGGCTGTTTGTATTTTACGCCTGCCAGCTTTAGAATTTGAAAGAGAGTATTCCACTCAACATCGTCAAAAGCTTTCTCTAAGTCTACAAATGCTATAATAGTAGGTTTGCCTTTCCTTAATCTATCTCTATGAGACGTCATAGGGTCAATATTGCCTCGCGTGCTCCTAGATTTCTCCGGAATCCAAACTGGTCTTCCCCGAGGTCGGCTTCAACCAGCTTTACCATTCTCCTGTAAAGTATGCGTGTTAGTATTAAACTAGTAGTTCGGTAATTTTCACACCTTTCAGCACCAGCTTTCTTTGAGAATGGGATTATTATACTGTTCTTGAAGTCTGAGCGTATTTCGCCTGTCTCATACATCTGGCATCGGATCAGTAGCTTTATCGGAATGTTGTCTACTCCCAGAGTCTTGTCTCGACTTAAATCTTTCAATGCCTTGTCAAATTCTTGATGCAGTATTAAATCTCCCTTCTCATCTTCCTCTACATTCTCTTCTATTTCCGTAACATTGCCCTCATGTACGTCTGCCTTGTATAGATCCTCTGTATACCCCTTCCACCTTTCTGCTTTTTCTTCTTTGCTAAGGTCTCGTTTTCCATCGGAGCTCATGATATTCATACAGGTGGTTCTCTTTTCTCCAAAGGCGTCTTAAACTTTCCTGTAGGCAATATCTATCCATATACAGGATGGTCCATTGATCGTGACCGGGCCAAATATCTCACGAAATGAGCGTCAAACGTAAAAAACTACAAAGAACGAAACTTGTCTGGCTTGAAGGGGGAAACCAGATGGCGCTATGGTTGGCCCATTAGATGGCGCTGCCATAGGTCAAACGGATATCAACTGCGTTTTTTTAAATAGGAAACCTTATTTTTTATTACATATTCGTGTAGTTCAAAATGGTTCAAATGGCTCTGAGCACTATGGGACTTAACTTCTGAGGGCATCAGTCCCCTATAACTCAGAACTACTTAAACAAAACCAACCCAAGGACATCACACACATCCATGCCCGAGGCAGGATTCGAACCTGCGACCGTAGCGGTTGCGCGGTTCCAGGCTGTAGCGCCTAGAACCACTCGGCCACCCCGGCCGGCATTCGTGTAGTACGTAAAAAAATATGAGTGTTTTAGTTGGACCACTCTTTTCGCTTTGTGATAGATGGCGCTGTAATAGTCACAAACATATGGCTCACAATTTTAGACGAACAGTTGGTAACAGGTAGGTTTTTTACATCAAAATACAGAACGTAGGTACGTTTGAACATTTTACTTCGGTTGTTCCAATGTGATCCATGTGCTTTTGTGAACTTATCATTTCTGAGAACGCAAGGTGTTACAGCGTGATTACCTGTAAATTACACATTAATGCAATAAATTCTCAAAATGATGTCCGTTAACCTCAATGCATTTGGCAATACGTGTAACGACATTCCTCTCAACAGCGAGTAGTTCGCCCTCCGTAATGTTCGCACGTGCATTGACAATGCGCTGACGCATGTTTTCAGGCGTTGTCGGTGGATCACGGTAGCAAATATCCTTCAACTTTCCCCACAGAAAGAAATCCGGGGACGTCAGATCCGGTGAACGTGCGGGCCATGGTATGGTGCTTCGACGACTAATCCACCTGTCATGAAATATGCTGTTCAATACCGCTTCAACCGCACGCGAGCTATGTGCCGGACATCCATCATGTTGGAAGTACATCGCCATTCTGTCATGCAGTGAAACATCTTGTAGTAACATCGGTAGAACATTACGTAGGAAATCAGCATACATTGCACCAGTTAGATTGCCATCTATAAAATGGGGGCCAATTATCCTTCCTCCCGTAATGCCGCACCATACATTAACCCGCCAAGGTAGCTGATGTTCCACTTGTCGCAGCCATCGTGGATTTTCCGTTGCCCAATAGTGCATATTATGCAGGTTTACGGTACCGCTGTTGGAGAATGACGCTTCGTCGCTAAATAGAACGCGTGCAAAAAATCTGTCATCGTCCCGTAATTTCTCTTGTGCCCAATGGCAGAACTGTACACGACGTTCAAAGTCTTTACCATGCAATTCCTGATCCATAGAAATATGGTATGGGTGCAATCGATGTTGATGTAGCATTCTCAACACCGACGTTTCTGAGATTCCCGATTCTCGCTCAATTTGTCTGCTACTGATGTGCGGATTAGCCGCGACAGCCACTAAAACACCTTCTTGGGCATCATCAGTTGTTGCAGGTCGTGGTTGACGTTTCACATGTGGCTAAACACTTCCTGTTTCCTTAAATAACGTAACTATCCGGCGAACGGTCCAGACACTTGGATGATGTCGTCCAGGATACCGAGCAGCATACGTAGCACACGCCCATTGGGCATTTTGATCACAATAGCCATACATCAACACGATATCGACCTTTCTCGCAGTTGGTAAACGGTCCATTTTAACACGGGTAATGTATTACGAAGAAAATACCGTCCGCACTGGCAGAATGTTACGTGATACCACGTACTTATACGTTTGTAACTATTACAGCGTCATCTATCAGAAAGCGAAAAAAGTGGTTCAACTAAAACATTCATATTTCTTTGCGTACTACACGAATATGTAATAAAAAATTAGAGTTCCTATTTAAAAAAACGCAGTTGATATCCGTTTGACCTATGGCAGCGCCATATAGGGGGCCAAACATAGCGCCATCTGGTTTCCCCCTTCAAGCTAGACGAGTTTCGTTCTTTGTAGTTTTTTCGTGAGATATTTGGCCCGGTCACTCTCAGTGGATCAGCCTGTATAGTGATATACATTTCTACGTCCTTACATTTGTCCCCTAGCCGTTCCTGCTTGGCCATTTTGCACTTCCTGCCGATCTAATTTTTCAGCCGTTTGTGTTCCCTCTGTCCTGCTTTAGTTATAGCTTTTTTATAATTTCTCATTTCATCGATTAAATTCAATATCACTTGTGTTACACAAGGATTTCTACTAGCCCCTTCTTTCTGTGGTGTCACCGCCAGACACCACACTTGCTAGGTGGTAGCCTTTAAATCGGCCGCGGTCTGCTAGTATACGTCGGACCCGCGTGTCGCCACTGTCAGTGATTGCAGACCGAGCGCCGCCACACGGCAGGTCTAGTGAGACGTCCTAGCACTCGTCCCAGTTGTACAGCCGACTTTGCTAGCGCAGCTACACTGACAAATACGCTCTCATTTGCCGAGACGATAGTTAGCATAGCCTTCAGCTACGTCAATTGCTACGACCTAGCAAGGCGCCATGACCAGTTTATATTGAGATTATATAGTGTATCAACAAGAGCGATGTTCTCCAATTATGGATTAAAGTTAAGTATTCCAGCAGCAACGTACCTTATTGGCTATATTAATTACATTGTCATTTTCCAGACCTCACGCCAGCCTGCGTGAGCTTAAACGCGTGCCTTTCGGCTACCCGTCCTAGTGGATTGGCTGTCGGGTCAGTCCACTACACTTTCTACCCATTTCATCCTCTCCTGCCATCGCTATTTCGTCTCTCAAAGCTATCCTTTCTTCTGCTACTGTATTCCTTTCCCCTGTTCTTGTCAATACTTCCATAATGCTCCGTCTGAAACCCTCTAAAACTTCTGATTCTTTCAGTTTCTGTCTAACCACTATATTATCAACCTGAAACCATCTGGTGTCTCCAGGTCTCTTCCACATATACAGCCTTCCCTCGTGATTCTTAAGCCAGATGATGGCTATGGTTAAATTATGCTCTGTGCAAAATTCTACCAGGCGGCTTCCACTGTCATTCCTTTACCCCAGTCCATATTCACCTACTACTTTTCCTTCACTTCCTTTTCCTACTATCGAATTCCATTCCACCATGACTATTAAATTTTCGGCTCCCTTTCTAACATGTGTGAGACTGGTTCTGATCTATCTTCCTACCACAGTTGCATAAGGACGCTTTGTGAGTGTTTCAGGAATTTGGTGTTGAGCCCATGGCCTACAAGCTACGAAGATACCATCTCATGCATGCAGAGTTCAGAAGAGTGCAGCAGTACGGAGAATAATGTAATCAGGCAATGATCTCAATGTTGGTTCCACTACACTCCCTGTAAAGGAAACGTTACCATTAACAGAAATTAGTGTACGGGTTCAAGTGTCACTATATGTTAGCAAAAATAAAAAAACTTAGATTTTGGTTATTAAGGTTTATTTTTACTCTAAGTATGACTTCATGACATAGCAAAGTTAGCAAAATTACTTACAGAATGGTAAAATGTTGATATTGGGAGTTTACAACTGTGAAGCGAAATTCCTAACTATTCTCAGATTCTTCAATGGTAAGATGGTTGATAGCCATGTCTGCGGGTCCATAAAAATACAAATAAATTAAATACAGTTTGGGCCAGAAATATCAATGAAGAAAAATGCACAATTATAATTCACACATAAACGAAACACTAGTTTTTGAAGAGAAGCTTCACGAAGCTTCTATTATTGCATGAAGTTGCGGAAAATAAAGTGAATATCACTATTGAAAGTGTAGCTTATACTCACAGCAAACTGGATCAAAACAATGACATTCATTTGTAGTACATAAAAACAACCTGAAATTCAAGTGTGACAATGACGCGATGAATATGATGTAGGCCTACTCCATGTCATGGACATCATGAAAAACAAAGATAATCTACTAGCCTGTTTGTGAAAGTATGGTTTTCCACCCTGTCATCCACGAGAGTGATATCAGTGATTTTCTGTACTTAATAGGAACAGTGCGAGCAGTCTTTGTCAGTTGGACGTAGAGCGAGTAACGGTGGTAGTACTGATCAATTGTCTCATACCATTTCTTATAAACAGCCTCTAGGTAAGCCTTCCTTGATTCCATCACGCAGTCGTTACTAAATGAAATCAGGTATTTTCCTCCATTTTCCTTATGTTTCAGTTGGGTAGCAAATGGACTACAGAAGAATTGTAAAATGCAAAACAGGCTGCTGCTGTTGGACTGTCGATTACAAAGCCTGCAGAGAAATTTAAAATATGTGCTATCACACTGCAAGACAGATTAAAGAGCGGAAATGCATTGTGCTCGAAGGAAAGTCCTGCTTGGAATAACATACACTCCTGGAAATGGAAAAAAGAACACATTGACACCGATGTGTCAGAGCCACCATACTTGCTCCGGACACTGCGAGAGGGCTGTACAAGCAATGATCACACGCACGGCACAGCGGACACACCAGGAACCGCGGTGTTGGCCGTCGAATGGCGCTAGCTGCGCAGCATTTGTGCACCGCCGCCGTCAGTGTCAGCCAGTTTGCCGTGGCATACGGAGCCCCATCGCAGTCTTTAACACTGGTAGCATGCCGCGACAGCGTGGACGTGAACCGTATGTGCAGTTGACGGACTTTGAGCGAGGGCGTATAGTGGGCATGCGGGAGACCGGGTGGACGTACCGCCGAATTGCTCAACACGTGGGGCGTGAGGTCTCCACAGTACATCGATGTTGTCGCCAGTGGTCGGCGGAAGGTGCACGTGCCCGTCGACCTGGGACCGGACCGCAGCGACGCACGGATGCACGCCAAGACCGTAGGATCCTACGCAGTGCCGTAGGGGACCGCACCGCCACTTCCCAGCAAATTAGGGACACTGTTGCTCCTGGGGTATCGGCGAGGACCATTCGCAACCGTCTCCATGAAGCTGGGCTACGGTCCCGCACACCGTTAGGCCGTCTTCCGCTCACGCCCCAACATCGTGCAGCCCGCCTCCAATGGTGTCGCGACAGGCGTGAATGGAGGGACGAATGGAGACGTGTCGTCTTCACCGATGAGAGTCGCTTCTGCCTTGGTGCCAATGATGGTCGTATGCGTGTTTGGCGCCGTGCAGGTGAGCGCCACAATCAGGACTGCATACGACCGAGGCACACAGGGCCAACACCCGGCATCATGGTGTGGGGAGCGATCTCCTACACTGGCCGTACACCACTGGTGATCGTCGAGGGGACACTGAATAGTGCACGGTACATCCAAACCGTCATCGAACCCATCGTTCTACCATTCCTAGACCGGCAAGGGAACTTGCTGTTCCAACAGGACAATGCACGTCCGCATGTATCCCGTGCCACCCAACGTGCTCTAGAAGGTGTAAGTCAACTACCCTGGCCAGCAAGATCTCCGGATCTGTCCCCCATTGAGCATGTTTGGGACTGGATGAAGCGTCGTCTCACGCGGTCTGCACGTCCAGCACGAACGCTGGTCCAACTGAGGCGCCAGGTGGAAATGGCATGGCAAGCCGTTCCACAGGACTACATCCAGCATCTCTACGATCGTCTCCATGGGAGAATAGCAGCCTGCATTGCTGCGAAAGGTGGATATACACTGTACTAGTGCCGACATTGTGCATGCTCTGTTGCCTGTGTCTACGTGCCTGTGGTTCTGTCAGTGTGATCATGTGATGTATCTGACCCCAGGAATGTGTCAATAAAGTTTCCCCTTCCTGGGACAATGAATTCACGGTGTTCTTATTTCAATTTCCAGGAGTGTAGTTTCCGAATAAGACCTCATAGTAGTACTCATACTGCAAAAACTAATATTATCCATTTTACATTCTTAAACATGGCTCTTTCGCAGCAACCGTACGTAAGTTTTCAACGTAAGAAGCACACAGCCAACCGATAACAAATAACTATTTGGTACATTGGCAGAAGTTTCGACACCTCTAAGGATGTCATCAGAATGAAATTTTGAGAAACCCTGTAAAATAATACATAAAAAATTAAATATGATAAAAAACATTACCCAGGCAATAGAGTTTACAGCAGCTACGCTGAAGTAAAAAAAAAATAATAATTAATCGCCGCCTATGGGCGTCGACAGTGACAAGTGCCCATTTGAAACAGTTTAAGAGAAATAATTAAGAAAAAGACAGTTAATGATAAAAACAAAATACAAAGGAAGGGAGATTAATGTAGTTTTGAAAATATATAGTGGTGAAAAATATGAAGTATAACTAAGAGCTATCTACTAGGTTTACGGGAATTGCTATTACGTAAAAGACAGAATAATAAAGAAAATTTGTACAAATAGTTGTACCATCCAACAAATATGTGCATGAAGGTAACTTTAGTAGTACACGTCTACGAGATTCGAGGAAAAAGATGTTTCGGAACTAGAGGCTGGAAAATATAGTAAAAAAAATAGAAGAATCAAAATTCCACAAGTAATGAATTAAAACCATTGAAAAACTTTCTCTTATGTAATTGTAACTGTTCATTGAGGATAAGGCCATCGTTCTTAGAAATATGGCTGAAAATCTCCAGCTCTTCGCGTACGTAGAGCCTATGACCTCTCCTTTCCCTACGTAAAATGGAAATTTCTTCAACGATTTTGTGGAATTTTGTACATTAGTGCCACGTTTTCCTAATTAATGTTCGTTGTATCTGACACTAGAAGCTCTTCCAGTTTGTCCAATATAATAATAGGCCCTATTTCTTGTAAAATTCGTTGTCATCTAATTAAAAAATATGCATGCAAGGTTATCTTTTCCACTAACAGTAACATGCAAAAACAATCTTATTCTCAATCTCAAGTCCACAGCTGCACGTATACGCAAATCAGCAGTGTAAAAAATTACTTATGACACTTGTCCCGTTTATTGTATAGGACCAACTGGGAGACCACAGCAACAACAAAAACACAATTAGATTTTTCCACGGATAAATAAACTTCGCTCTGGCCGCCTCTGACACATACTTTTAAATTGAGAATCATGTTTTATAGGCCGATATGTGTGGAAAATAACTTGTTGGAAACAGTGTCTTAATCGACGTATACATGGCACTTCTTGCATTGTCGATTTATGTTGCAAACATTTTCGTATACTGTGACATCTGGTAACTATCATAGGAGTGGAAAATAATTAATTTAAGGCTCTGTTTTGGCTTAAACCAAATATGGTTCATAGATGGAATTTTGAACGTTTTTACCAGTGCAACATCTGTTGGTTACAGTGAGAGAAACTCACGATAAAGAGATCGGACAGACAGCACTTTTTAACAGCGGAGACCTCTGTAGGTGACAGTAATCAACTGGGATATACACTGAAGCGCCAAAGAAGCTGGTATCGGTATGCGTATTCAAATACAGGTATATATAAACAGGCAGAATACGATGCTGCAATCGGCAATGCCTATGTAAGACAACAAGCGTATGGCGCAATTGTTAGATCGGTTACTGCTGCTACAATGGCAGGTTATTAAGATTTAAGTGAGTTTAAACGTGATGTTGTAGTCGACGCACGAGCGATGGGACACAGCATCTCCGAGGTAGCGATGAAGTGGGGATTTTCTCATACGACCATTTCAAGAGTGTACCAACGACGACTGAAGAGAGTCGTTCAACGTTTGCAGATTTCAGTGCTGGGCCATCAACAAGTGTCAGCGTGCAAACCATTCAACTATACATCACCGATACGAGCACGTTGCCTGGTCGGACGATTCTCGTTTCAGATTCTATCGAGCCGACAGACGTGCATGGGTATGGCGACAACATCATGAATCCATGGACCCTGCATGTCAGCAGGGGTTGTTCAAGCTAGTGGAGGCTCTTTAATGGTGTGAAGCGTGTGCAGTTGGAGTGACATGGGACCCCTGATACATCTGATACGACTCTAACAGGTGATACGTACGTAAGCATCCTATATGGTCACCTGCATCCATTCATGTCCATTGTGCATTCCAGCAAGACAATGCGACATCCCACACGTCCAGAATTGCTACAGTGTGGCTTCAGGAACACTCTTCTGAGTTTAAACACTTCCAATGCCCAGGAAACTCTCCAGACATGAACATTAATGATCTTATCTGGCATGCCTTGCAATGTGCTGTTACGGATTTATACTGCTGCACGTATACGCAAATCAGGAGTGTAAAAATCCCTGCAGGATTCATGGTGTCAGCTCCCTCCAGCACGACTTCAGACATTATTCGAGTCCATGCCATGTCGTGTTGCGGAATTTCTGCGTGCTCGCGGGGGTCCTACACCATATTAGGCAGCTGTACCAGTTTCTTTGGCTCTTCAGTGTAATACGGCAGTTGATTTTATTTCACGTTTTTAGGGTTTATGGAATGGTATTTAAAGTGAAACTCATGTTGGACAACTATGTATTCCGACTTCGTTATTTATACTTTACTAGTACAAGCAAGTGTTGGCTTTTAATTATTTATAGAGAACATGTTTATATACTCGTTCCAGTGGTCTATAGAAAACGACATATAGCTTCGTATGATATTTACCTATATGAATGGTAAGCCAGTCCATAAACCATTTTTTTGAAAGTCAATAGTGAATATGTAGTTATTTTTTAATGGAATTAGATGCTCTCATGTATTTTTGGTAAACATTTCGGATACGTTTGAGCACAGCTCAGATGAGGCCGCAGTGTAATACTACGCTGCCATTGGACGAGAGGAGAGGGAGGTGAGTGACATTTTTTAAACAATTCAGATCGTTCGGATACATCTGAGAGGAGTCCCAAATGGGGCTGCTCTGTAATTTTCTGTAATTGGCACTTTCATTTTTATACTATTCTCTGGATGCAAGAAAGGAGAAGGTAGTGGAACACCATACAGTATGTGTGTGTGTGTGTGTGTGTGTGTGTGTGTGTGTGTGTGTGTGTTCCATTCTACATATGTAATGCATACCTTTGACTTTCAAGATTAGTTTACGTGATTTTTTACTGCAAATTGTGCACCATTTTCTAATACTGTGCTGTAATTGGCTGGAAAGAGGAGGGTGTGGGTTGCAAAGCACGTGGTTTTTAATTTCCCGCGAACACAGTTGGGATATTTGCGTCATCTTCGATTTTTAGCACTTGACTATGATTTGCTGGATTTAAGATGAGGGGGAGATGTATAAAACACAACTGGGTTATGAAATTAAGAAGAATTCCGCTGACAGCTGGTAAAATAGATTGTAAGGACACTACTAAAATCAGTTGGTATTACCTCTTGGCTTCTGTCGAATGAAGATGTATGTGAAGTGCAGCATTTTCCCGTTAAGGTATGTTGCTCTAATTCTACACAATAACTTGTATCTCAGTTATGTATCAAAAGAATCAAATGCTATAAACGACACTCAACAATGTATGTTTTCATCACCAGACCCTGGATACTATCAAAATAAATAATGCCTTCTTCCTACTTTCTTAATGTGAAGAAGAGTTCAACGACAGCTAGTCAAATTCTTGTTTTACTGAAATACAACAGGTTTCGCGACCTAAAGCCGCATCTTCAGGTTCAACAATGTTGAAAGATCGTAGGTGCACTCATCGCTCCTAGTCGAGATATGTTATTCTGGGAATATTGTCTACTTCTCATGATAGGAGCGAAGGGTACACCTACGACGTTTCAACATTGTTGCACATTAAAATGCGGATTTTTGCCTTGAAACCATTTGCGTATCAATAAAACAAGAATTTTACCGGCTGTCAGTGGAATTCTTCTAACATCATGCCTTTCGACAGCTGCGGATGCTCAGAATATAAAATACGTATTTCCTACTTTCATTTTTCGCGCGCATTTGCTACCCAGGCAGTCACTCTTGACATTTTTCGTATAACTATCATTTAAGAATTTAATGCTGGTCCGAATGCTAGACCGCTTTATGTTTGTACGAGTATGTTGGACGCATGCTGATGATGTCTCTTCCTCTGTGGACTGCTGCCCGCCATGAATACCTCTCCTGCGCCCGCACTATTCGAACATCTGGCTGCTCCTACTGTTTGTACCCTCTACAGCTCCGTCTATTATCATGCAGGTTATTCTCTGGTGTCTATATAAATCCTGTCATCCCGCCCTTCTTGTCATTGTTTCCCAAATATTCCGCTCTTCACCGAATCTGCGGATAACATCATTCTTTATCTTATCAGTCCGTCTAATTTTCAATGTTCTTCTGTAGCACCCAATCTCAAACGTTTCGATTCTTTTCTGTTTCGGTTTTCCCATTTCCGTGATACAGTGCTGTATTCCACACATTCTCAGAAATTTGTTCCTCAAATTAATCTCTGTGTTAGATACCAAAATGCTTATCTTTGCCAGGACTGGGATCTTTCTCTGTTCAAGTCAGCTTCTTATATCATCCTTGCTTTGTCTATAATAGGTTACTTAATCCAAGGCAGCAAATTTCTTGACTTCTTCTAGTTCGTGATCACCAATTTCAACAGATCCTGTAATTCTTCTTCATCTTCGCTTGGGATGGCAATGTCATCAGCGAATCTTATTACTAATATTCTTTCACCCTTGATACCTCGCGCGGCTGGCGCCAGTACCTCTTTCTTGTAGTGTTATCTTTGCCATAGATTTCGCTTTGGCAGGCCGCCAGTCGGTTGTTCATCGCAGGTTCGGCCATTTTTAAGCCTGCAGTGTCGAGGCAGCGGGTCTGAGTGTGTGATCTGTCGGTTATGGCTACAACACGGTCGGGAGATTGACCCTTACTTGGTGCGCATCCTCATTGCGCATTGTATTACTGGAGTGCTGCTGCCGGACACGGTGGAAAGGTTTTGGGCTCCAGCTCGAGGCTGGTGTTTTGGCTTTTCTCGCCACGCAGTGCATGTTGAGAAGAAGAGCTTACCGGAACGTCGCTTGGCATTAACCGTTCGCCTGGGCAGATGGCGTGTGCTCGATTTAAACGGGTGCAGTTGTTTACTTATATATATTTGTTAATGGTTAGCAAATGTTGTCTTCAGTGACGAGTCAGATATGTCAAAGCTATGTCACGCGTGCTGTTGTAGTTGATTTATGTTTCAGCAGGGCGGAGCGCAGTGTATTTCCTCCGGTACGGTGGGACGTAGCTCCGGGGCTTGACGACTTGGTCGTTTCCAGTGGAATTGTAATCCATTAGACCGGGCTCCATTTTCCTGGCCTTCTGTCTCGATCTCCTTCTTAAGTTGAGTATTGCTGTTCTCTTTGTTCCTGGCTCTGTCAGGTCGTTAAACTTAGTAGCTCGTTCCTCCGCCACCTTGACGGATGCACCTTTAGCTCGGAATATGAATTTAAACTAGAAAAATTGGGTCACGCTGTAATTATTACCCGATCAGATTGTTGGAGGCTCCGCCTTATTAATTCTGTATTCCCTTATCAGCCATTTTTATCATATTTGTACCTTGTATGCTGATTGTGAAGTTTAATTCTTACAAAGGGAGGTTCATGTGCGTATGTCCTCAGGGAATGTTTAGATGCCGAGGAGCCGTTTGTATTAATTGTTTGTTATTTAATTAGTGCCTACCTGTACTGGCATCAACTGGATTATTCCTTAGTCAGAAGTTCGTGTGCCCGGTGTCTTCATTGCGGAGCGTTCAAATGTTCAAATGTGTGTGGAATCTTATGGGATTTAACTGCTAAGGTCATCAGTCCCTAAGCTTGCACACTACTTAACCTAAATTATCCTAAGTACAAACACACTCACCCATGCCCGAGGGAGGACTCGAACCTCCGCCGGGACCAGCCGCACAGTCGGTGACTGCAGCGCCCAAGACCGCTCGGCTAATCCAGCGCGGCGGAGCGTTCAAGTCTTAGAAGGTGTCTTATTGTTACTTGTGTGCATTATGTTATCACTTAACGCTATACTTTGGTATGAATTTATATTGCAAAAGAGAAGTCATTGTACAGGATAATCTTGAGGGTTCATAGTTTGACAAGTTTTGAATGTATTAAGTATTTACATCAACAGAAATTTTCTTAATGTTTTATGCATTTGTTATATAGATTTCAACAGGGCTTTAAGAAAAAAAATTACAATGCTTGTTAAATTGATCGATTTTATTGTATTTAAATTGTGCGAGTTAAAGAAACATGGTTTAACTCTAGCTGTGTATGTTTGGCCCTGCTGCTTTCTGTCGTATTACTGAACACAAATAGCACGTTCCAACCCTGAATCTTAAGCCAACTCTTGAACTTTTCTTTTACCTCCACCGTTGCTTCTTCGATGCGTAGACTGAACATCAGGGGTGAAAAACTGCATCCCTCCCTTACACCTTTTATAAAACAATCACTTCGTTCTTGGTCTTCCTGTCTTATTGCTCCCTTTTGGTTCTTGTACGTAATTCGTATTACCCGTCTTTCCCCATATCTCACTCCTATTCTTCTCAGAAACGGAACAGCTTGATCCGTTTTACATTGTCGAATGCTTCTGCTTGGTTGACGAATCCTAGTCTTGCTTCCATTATCAAGTTCAACGCCAGAACGGGCTGTCGCGTGCCCTTACCTTTCCTAACGTCAAAGTAATCGTCGTCTAACAGACCCTCTAATTTCTTTTCCATTCTACTGCATATTATTCTCGTCAGCAGCTGGGATGCATGAGCTGCTAAGCTCAATGTGCGATAGGTTTCGCACTTACTGCCCTAGCTATCTATGAAATAGTGTGGATGACATTTTACCGAAAGTCTGATGGTCTGTCGCCAGTTTCATGGATTCAATACACTAACTTGAACAGTCCTTTGGTTGTCATTTCGACCAATGATTTTTGTAATTCCGATAGAATGCTATTAATCCCTTCGGCTTATTTCATCTCAAGTCTTCCAGAGCTCCTTTAGATTCTAATACTAGAGCATCTGTATCTTCCATATCGACTCCAGTTTCTTCTTCTATCACACCATCAGTCGTTCCCCCGTTGTGGCCTTCAGTCTACCTTTACCACTAATTGTCTTCCTCTTCTGCGTTTAAAAATGGAATTTCCATTTTGCGTTCCTAATGTTACAACCCTTGATTTTAACTTCACCGAAGGTTGTTTTGACTTTACTATTTACTGATTCAGTCCTCACGACTATCATTTCTTTTCCGATTTCTTCAAATTTTTCCTGCAACCATTTCACCTTGGAAGCCCTGAATTTCCTATTTATTTCATTCCTAAGGGGTTCATATTGCTGTGTTTCTTTCTTTTCTCGAACATTTTTGTACTTCTTTGGTTGATCATTTGAAGTACTTAATCTGTTACCAAGGATTTTCGCAGTTATTTTCCTTGTATCTATGTTTGTCTGTCCAACATCTGTGACTGACCTTTTGAGAGAAGTTTCCTCTTCTTTAACTGAGCTGCCTACTCTCGTGTTCTTTATTGCAGTATCCATATCCTTAGTCAACTTCAAACGCGTCTGGTCATTCCACAGTATTCCCGATGATGATTCCTAAAATTAGATAATATACTGAGAGTACTGAGAAAATCGCCTTACGTGACTGGTTGGTTCGTGAAGTTTTAGATGTGTATTATTTGCAGAAGCCTTCACCCGCACATCAGAGTCCCTGCTATTCTAATACTACAGACATAATTATGCCGATAGTGGTCATACATTACTCACAGAAATATCTATCTTTACTATATTAAAGGATACACGAAAAATAGTGGATGCCAGTTCTTAGAGTCAAGTGCAATTGTTTGACTCATACTCATACCTGCGAAATACGATATCATTGTACATATGGCATTTGTGCTACATGAAAAGGATAATCTGAGTCATTAAGATGAAACTATGGAATGTAAAACTGAGGGTGCAGCAGCAAGGCTAATTTGAACATCGCTCTGGAGAAACAGTAATCTGTGTATTCCTGTATTTCGCATTAAAAACTATTGCCTGTAACGGTTACATCATAATTTGGCGAACGTCCAACAGTGAACATATCCTGTATGTGACGCAGTGTATGTACTTGATGGCTCAAACTCCACACAGTACTCTGGGAGCCATAACATCTGAGTAACTACAAGGAAGTAATCTATTAAAAAAACCTCAAGTATTGTAAAATGTTATGCTAAGAAATGTAAAGCTTATAAATGAGGAACACGTGTGTAGGTATACTGTATAAGGATGATCGAATCGGGAGGCTGACATGTATTGATTAGCGCATTGTTAAGCTGCGGGTACTGTCTATTCTGCGTGTTGTAACTTTACGCGTATTTAGGCGAACTAATCGGTCGCCCGGTACTGGTATGAGGTAAGATGTAATTCTTCTAGGGCTGAACGTTAGCTGGCCCAGGTCTCAGGGCGCGCCACGGTAGTTCCGGTTTCCGGCTAGGTGACCCGTGCGAGAGAGTCCAGGTAGAGAGGCTAGCAACATCGCAGGAAAGAAGGAAAATCCACAGTACAGGGAATTTTGACGGCTGTCACTCGCATGGCCTTTTCACAGGACACAACGCTCCAAGACATGACGGGGTGTCAGATAAGCTGAAAGAAAGCTTTTTACAGCTCTTTGAGAGTCTGTAATAACTTACAGACTAATATTAATGCAAAGCTGAATATATCGGTGGTCCCAGAAAAATTGAGATGCATCCAATGACAAAACAATGTTTCAGTATCTTTAAAACTCAGTATCTCAATATTTGACAGTGAATAAACATTTACACCGGAATCTCTGAATTAGCTATTTTTAATCGCTTCATACGATTTCAGTAAATGTTATCTCGGATGATTGCATTACACCATGGCTATCAACACTGACGCCAACGGCATTGCCGCAGTGGTAACAACGGTTCCCATCAGATCACCAGAATTAAGCCCTGTCGGGCTGGGCTAGCACTAGGAAGGGTGACCATCTAGTCTGCCGAGCGCTGTTGGCAAGCGGGGTGCACTCAGCCCTTGTGAGGCAAACTGAGGATCTTAATTGAGAAGTAGTGGCTCCAGTCTCGTAAACTAACGTAAGGTCAGAAGAGCTGTGTGCTGACCACGTGCCGCTCCATATCCGCATCCAGTGACGCCTGTGGTCTGAGAACGACATGGCGGCCGGTCGTAAGTCAGGTAGAGATTGGGACTTCTCGAGTGAAGAGCTCCATGGAGCAATTCTCGAAACTTTATGTGGGTTTCTGGGAGAAGGCAGACCTGGCTACAGTAATGTGCATGATTCAATTATCTTGGTGACTGATTCTGGGCGGATAGACAAAGTATGAGCTACTATTCCTTGTAATGTGTGTTTAATTTGTAAATCACCATGATGAATTCTGGACTGTTTTGAGCTAGTGAATTTTCCGTGTATTGTGAGCACGAAATGAACTTTGTTCTTGCACATCCTTGATGAATGTATAGTTTGTGCATTTTGCTACCATTCTGGAAACGCTCTCGAAGTAACTTTACTGAATTGATAAGGGTATTTTCTGCCTGTATTTTTATTGACTACCGCAGGACAACTTCCTGTTTATTTGAGATGTCCTTTCTTGAACAAACATTATTCAATATAATTCTCTGCCGTCTACTTCCATTACAGAAGTTACAACAGAACTCTTGCTATTGAATTTTTCATTTGACTTTTTATTTTGTATTTCTGTGCATTTTATTAACTTGCAGTGCTAGACAATGCGTAGACTATTTGATACAGGATCACAGCTACAGGTTACTATTTGCATCGAGGTAGCTGTAAGGCACGAAAGCAGCCGTTCGTGGCTCTATGCTATGATTAAATTGAGCTATTCTTTTTAAACAGAGCCATGCATAGCCCAAGTACCTAAAGTGCGAGGAATCACAGTTAAAGACGCAACTGCTTCGCTCGTATGGAATGCTGTTTGGTAGAGCAACTACTCATCTACATCTACATCATACTCCACAAGCCACCTAATGGTGAGTGGCGGAGGGTACTTCGGTACCGCTATCTGATCCCTATAACCCTGTAACTGTTGATAACTGTTAGATAATTCGCACTGTTAGTACATACCGATAAGTTCGCCTTCCGTAATGTTCGCACATGAATTGACAAGGCGCTGACGCATGTTGTCAAGCGTAGAAATAGACTAGTTTGGGACCGCTTTATCTAATGACAAAATAAAAAAAAGGACCTCCGTTTTAAAATCGTTTTCTTCCTATTGGGATGACGATAACATTTTATTATTATAATGGGCTTCGTTTTTATTCGTAGAGAACTATTCAAGCTAACTGCATTTGACAATACCTTATAGCAACCAACGTGATAAAGCAGCAGTAGTTGGCCGAGACATAAGCAGCAACAGGGAAGTAACCGATTTTGTGACTTTTACGAATTCCTAACCAGGAGCGAATTTTGTAATATCATTTGTGTCCTTTAATAGTTTAGTTTCTTCAGTTTCTGCGTGTTTATTTAACATCTAATAGCCACAGTTATCACGTTTTCGTTTGCGTCGGAAAGTAAACCAATTTTGTGACATATTACAAGTTCCTAATCAGGGACGAATTATTTAGTTTCACCTGAGTGCTTCGGCGGCTACGTTTTTGAATCTCTGCATATTAATCTAATTTATTATACACAGTTCCTGCGTTTTTCATCAGAGTCCACAGTAGAGTTGCCCAGCACGTGCCAATAGTCCGTTTATCTTCGTAGTTTAGTTTTCTACGGTCTATAGTATGGACAGCGACTGCGGTGGTTGTGTGCGGATGCGAGCCGAGTTGGAGACACTTCGCTCTCAGCTTCAGGCTGTGATGGCTTCGGTTACACAGCTAGAGGCTGCAGTGGATGGGCGCCACTATTGTGGGACGGCCGTTGGGATCCAAAGGACGTCGAGCACATCCAAGTCCTCCGATCGGTCCTCACCGGTGGCCAGCCCAGTTACTGCTCGCACTGAGGTTGACCCCTCACCTGTGGTCGCTGTCGCTGAGCCAGATGCTGTCACCTGTTTCAGAGGAATCCTCTCAGCCTGCAACATCCGAACCATCACAGAGGGTGGGATTATTGATAGCTGAGAGCTCCAATCCCCTTAGGGACATGGCTGCCAAGAAGGGAAAGAAAACCAAAGTGCACTCCGTGTGCATACCGGGTGGAGTCATTCCAGATTTGGAACCGTCAGGATGCCATAAAGAGCATAAATAAGGTGCAGCCAACTACAGGTGGATGCTCACGCCGGTACCAATGATGTGTGTCACTTTGGATCAGAATAGATTCCCTCTGGTTTCGAGCGACTACCAGTCTTTCTCACAACATGAAAGTAGAGCTGACCATTCGCAGCATAGTCGACAGAACCGATTGCGGGCCTCTGGTACAGAGGCTCAGACGGTGCTGCGACTGTGTAGGCTGCAGATTCCTCGACTTGCGCCAACGGGGGTTTGGGTTTCGTGTTCCGCCGAATAGGTCAGGTGTCCACTATACGCAGGAGGCGGCTACACAGGTAGCAGAGGCTATGTGGCGTGGACTGGGCGGTTTTTAGGTTAGAGGGTCTCGGGAAAACACAAGCAGGGCTTCAGTCACAAAGGGTGCAGGCTGAAAACAGGAAGAACGTAGATATAGGGACCACCGGTATAACAGTTCTAAATTGTCGTAGAGTGTTGGAAAAGTACCAGAGCTCCAAGCGCTAATAGAAAGCACTGATGCTCAAATCGTTATAGGCACTGAAAGCTGGCTAAACCCGAAGATATGCTCGGTGGAAATTTTTACGAAGAAACTAACGGTGTTCCAAAAGGAAAGCCTAACGACGGTTGCCGGCGGCGTATTTGTTGCTGTCAGAAGTACTTTATCTTGTGAAATTGATTTAGATAGTTCCTGTGACTCAGTATGGGCAGAGGTCATTATTGGCAACCGGAATAAAATAATAATTGGATCCTTTTTCCTATCTCCTAATTCAAATGATACAGTTGATGGAAGGTTCAAAGAAAACTTGAGTTTGATTTCAAATACGTACCCGACTCATACGATTATTGTTGGTGGTGACTTTAATTTAACATCGATATGTTGTCGAAAATACAAGTTTAAATCCGAAGTTACACGTAAAACATCATACGAAATTGTGCTAAACGCATTCTCTGAACATTCTTTCGAGCAGTTAGTTCATGAGCCCATGCGAATAGTAAACGGTTGTGAAAACACACTTGCCCTCTTAGCAACAAATAATTCTGAGTTAATAACGAGCATCAAAACCGATACGGGGATCAGTGAACACAGGGCTCTCGTAGCGAGACTGAATATTGTAACACCAAAATCTTACAAAGATAAATGAAAAATATACCAATTCAACCTGTCACATATCGCCCCTACTCTGCTTTCTGGGTCAGACAAGCCTCTACGTTCTGTGATGAGTCGTGGAGTCCGACACCTTGATGTCTATCTGCGGTTACACCGTAATTCAACCAGTTTTCATAATGCTCACGACAGTAGCAAGCGGAGAGCCGACCGATTTCGTCATTTCCAAGATACCTGTTGCCAGTTGCCGGGCAATAATAATATGCCAAATGTCAACGTCACTGTTGTCTGGCGATGGCAAGAAAAGCGTTTCTGAAAAAAATAAATTCGTTAACATCGACAAAGGTGTCGGACGTCGGCGCTTGATCACAGAACGTAAGAGTTCGGAGGCTTGTCTGACCTAGAAAGCAGAGTAGGGGGCGTTACGTGGCAGATATGACGATAAAGTACAATGCTGGTGCACGGCGCAAGTGTTTCGGAGCAGACAGTTTAGCGGATGTTGTTGAACGTGGGATGTTGTTGGGTAGTCTTTTCAGGAAGCATATGCCTTATATGTAAATGAAACGTGAACGACAAACAGTTCAGACAAGAAGGGAATTGAAGCTTCTGAAATGTAGCTCTACAGACCGCTGAATATTAGATGCGCAGGTCATGTAACTATTGAGCAGTTACTGAATAGAGTGGGGGAGAACAGAAATTTATGGCTTTACTTGACTAAAAGAAGGTTTCTGTTGACAGCACACATTCTAAGACACCAATGGATCATTAATTTCGTACTAGAGGGAAGTATAGTGGGTAAAAATTGTACAGGGAAACGAAGAGATGAATACAGTAAGCAGGTTCGAAATGATGTAGATTCTCATACTTATTCGGAGATAAGGAGGCTTGTGCAAGATAAAGTAGCATAGAGAGCTGCATCAAATCAGTCTTCGGGCTGAAGACCACAACAACAAGTAGAAACTTCAGAAAGTAAATTACACACGTCGTCCTACGCTAAGACCAATGTCCAATAATAGTGGCGCATTGTAACACGAGATGGAATGTTCGGATTTCCTGCAGACACATTTCTGCTGCGATATGGATAATAGGTGCATCGAAGGGTATGCGTGACATGACGCGGCAACTGGAAACGTACTCCAACAATCTTACCAAGGCCGCACAGCCGTGGATGACGCTGACCCGGAAGAGAGGCCACGGACATCGACCACAGACGACTGTGTCCATCCAATCTTTTCGCCAAGCTGCAAGAACATACGGGGGAAAGCGATTTGTCTACGGTAAGGCCGTTCATAAAGTGGTTCTCGAATGGCTTCTTGATCAACGAGGCGATTCCTATCGTCGAGGAAGTGGACCATCGTTAGAATGTGTCGACTGTTGCTTACAGGTACTTGCTTATTATGTTGAGAAATAGTGTATGTGCAGCGCAGCATTCAACAAAAGTTATTTTGCGTGACATAATAATTTGTAACTTACTTTTTGTAATACTCTGAGTATTGTAGGGCCATACTTTTGTTTTGTACACGTTGTTGTGGCTCTGAACCAATTGTTTTGCGGAGGTCTAGAACTATTGAGTCTACCATCATCTGCCTAGATTTATGGCTGTCAAAAAGTAACGTCACGAGAGAAATGCGAGAATCGAGCTTCACGTGATCGATATTTTCGGAATCCATGTTGAACTGGGGAGGGGGAGGAGGGGGGGAGGGGAGGGAGAGGAGCCATTCTGTTCAATATACCTCATTATATCTGAGCTTGAAAATGTCTTCTAAGATAGTACAACAGATGGATGTAAAAGATATTAATACGTCATGGTTTTTGACGTTCAGAGAGGTGTCGCTTAAAGAGATCTGTTACGTCATTGTAGACAACTGTGCCGGCCGGTGTGGCCGTGCGGTTCTAGGCGCTTCAGTCTGGAACCACGTGACCGCTACGGTCACAGGTTCGAATCCTGCCTCGGGCATGGATGTGTGTGATGTCCTTAGGTTAGTTAGGTTCTAGGGGACTGATGACCACAGTCGTTAAGTCCCATAGTGCTCAGAGCCATTTGAACCATTTTTTGTAGATAACTGTATTCTCTGACTGCTTCCAACTACAACATTTTTTTTTTTTTGTTCGATGTATCTACGGTATATTGTGCTTAAAACAGGAGGTAACCCGACCGCAAATTCTGCGCAGAATCTGATCAGCAATTGCTGTGCTAGAAACAGACTCATCATTGAGGCAAATAAAATCCGTCTGTGTTATCCTGAAAGGTAACTAGCATGTTAAACTGTATTAGATTAGCACAAAGGGAACATGGTTACAGAACTCTTGTGCTTATGCCTCGACCAAAAATTAAACTTTAATCAGCATATCAAAACGGTTATAGAAAGAGCCTGCAAATTTCTGCATAAACTTACTAGAATGAACACAGTGAGCTATAGATTACCGATGACTGTAATCAGAACATACCGCTGTCCTGTCTTCGAATCAACAATATTTTCTGCTGTCAGAGTGTGCGCACATCGACTCTACACCGTGGAGTAATACCGCGGTGGTAAGGTGCAAACCTTTGATGTGGGATCACACCGTCTGACGGCGAGAGGTCCAAAGTACTGCTGCAGTCCTTATCCTCGGTTGGCGAGTAATTGTGGTTTGGCCTTGGCCGCCCAGGAACGGGAGGATCAGTGTCTTTCTGATTTACTCCCTCCACGGCAGCATTGGCTACGGCATTCTCTAAATCTACTTAATACACGACTGGCCATTAAGATTGCTACACCACGAAGATGACTTGCTACGGATGCGAAATTTAACCGACAGGAAGAACATGCTGTGATATGCAAATGATTAGCTTTTCAGAGCATTCACACAGGGTTGGTGTCGGTGGCGACAGCTACTACGTGCTGACATGAGGAAAGTTTCCAACCGATTTCTCATACAGAAACAGCAGTTGACCGGCGTAGCCTGGTGAAACGTTGTTGTGATACCTCGTGTAAGGAGGAGAAATGCGTACCATCACGTTTCCAACTATGAAAAACGTCGGAATGTAGCCTATCGCGATTGCGGTTTATCGTATCGCGACATTGCTGCTTCCGTTGGTCGAGATCCAATGACTGTTAGCAGAATGTGGAATCGGTGGGTTCAGGAGGGTAATACGGAACGCCGTACTGGATCCCAACGGCCTCGTATCACTAGCAGTCGAGATGACAGGCATCTTATCCGCATGGCTGTAACGGATCGTGCAGCCACGTCTTGATCCCTGAGTCAACAGATGGGGACGTTTGCAAGACAACAACCATCTGCACGAACAGTTCGACGACGTTAGCAGCAGCATGGTCTATCAGCTCGGAGACCACGGCTGCGGTTACCCTTGACGCTGCATCACAGACAGGAGCGCCTGCGATGGTGTACGAACCTGGGTGCACGAATGTCAAAATGTCATTTTTTCGGATGAATCGAGGTTCTGTTTACAGCATCATGATGGTCGCATCCGTGTTTGGCGACATAACGGTGAATGCATATTAGAAGCGTGTATTCGTCATCGCTATACTGGCGTATTACCTGGCGTGATGGTATGAGGTGCCATTGGTTACACGTCTCGATCACCTCTCGTTCGCATTGACGGCACTTTGAACAGTGGACGTTACATTTCAGATATGTTACGACCCGTGGCTCTACCCTTCATTCGATTCCTGAGAAACCCTTCAGCAGGATAATGTACGACCGCATGTTGCAGGTCCTGTACGGGCCTTTCTGGATACAGAAAATGTTCGACCGCTGCCCTGGCCAGCACATTCTCTAGATCTCTCACCAACCGAAAACGTCTGGTCAATGGTGGTCGTGCAACTGGCTCGTCACAATACGCCAGTCACTACTCTTGATGAACTGTGGTATCATGTTGAAGCTGCATGGTCAGCTGTACCTGTACACGGCATCCAAGCTCTGTTTGACTCAATGCCCAGGTGTATCAAGGCCGTTATTACGGCCAGAGGTGGTTGTTCTGGGTACTGATTTCTCAGGACCTACGCACCCAAATTGCGTGAAAACGTAATCACATGTCAGTCCAATATAATATATTTGTCCAATGAATATCCGTTTATCATCTGCATTTCTTCTTAGTGTAGCAATTTTAATGGCCAGTAGTGTAAATAAATTATTAATTTTAACCATTTCTCTTTTCTAATAAGTTTAAAGTTGCTAGGTGGCAGGTCATTTGAAACGGCAACTAATAAATAAACAATAATAGTAATGGACCCTCCTTTGTAAAGCAGCATTGGAAAACATCAATACCTCGCCATCGTTCCCACACTTTCTTGGCACTCCTCCGTAACAATATGTACTGTTCTGTAAAATAGAAGACATTGTCAATGGTAATTTTCTCTGGCGAAATCTTAAGGCCTCTTCTCTAATAGCAGGTATCAAACACCTACAGACTTTTTCTATCCTGTCTCCCCTACCACCTACGACTTTACTGTGGAGTGCCACATCCAAAACAAAAATATTTTTATAGTCTTTCCAGAATTATTAATTTACATTCTGCAATGAGTATGTGCTGTTTTCAAAGTCGCTGTTACATTAAAACTGAATCCCAGACGGGAACTCTAACTTGGAACTTTGCCATTCGCAGGTATTGCTTTAGACGGATAATACAGTCGGCTAAAGTAGTGACAGAGGAGGGCAAAGTTCCTGGTTCGAGTCCCGGCCCGGCACATTGTTTTTATTCCGCCAGACAGCCAGCCAGCTACGTCAACGTAAAGAGCCAAGGAAATGACAATAAAAAAGAACTCTGAAATCTGAGGTGGAGAACGTCAGCAGAAGCGTGATGAGAAGCGACATACAGCGCGGTATCTGCCGGAAGCCTGCGGGAGTAGAGCTCGCTTCCCACAGTGTCTCGTGTCCGTCGCTCGTTACGGCGCAGGTGCAGCGTCCGGAGGCGCGACCCGGCGGCCTTCCTCTGGGAATCCGCAGAGCGCGGCGCGCGGTCCAGGAAATTCCGGCAGACATGAGTAACCGACGGTCGGCAGAGGCAGCAGCGCCATCGAGATGACGGGATGGGGGCGGGGACCGTGGGAACGCCCCCAGAGAGCTGCGTGCACTTTGCGGTAACGAGCATTCCTGCACGCGGTCGCCCCTCCGCGCGCATGCGCGATGAGACCTTTCCGCTCGCAGTGCTTCCGCTAAAGGAGCCTGCTATACATGATGCCAACTAAGTGTTCCCCAAATCAGTCGCCGATCAAGGTGAACCGAGGGCCGGGAGTGCTGTTCATGTCGTTGGAGATTTTAGTAACGGGATACAGACGGATAGCTAAGGAAAAAGTTAGATGGCCATGACAGTTTTCATAGTTTGGACTTCGCTTGTATGTCATTGAAAGATAAATGAAGCATGAACAACATATATGAACTATGAGGACTTATTTTTGATAGTCTAATTTTTTTTTAACGATCGTATTGACCAACTAGAATCACGTTAACAACTTCAGTTCCTATTCTTCCTTTGTTGTTGTTTCCTATTTTTCCAGTATTCCCTCATTTTCTCCCCATGAAGTCTCTTCCTTTCTTTTGTCCATGTTGTTCCCGATTTTTTATTTCTTCTGCTTTGAAAGCCTTCCAAATTTAGTATTTTGTTTTTAAAACGGTTTCTTTCTGCTATTTCTGATTCTTTGATATTGTTTCTTTCAAGATCTTTTCTTACTTCTGTAATCCATGCTATTGTCGATTTCTTCTTCCAGAAATATAGGCGTATTTGTTTTGTTAGTCTATTTCCATCCATTCGGTAGAGATGTCCAAAAAAGGTTAATCTTCGTTTGGCCATTACTTCAGATATTTTCTCTGTATTTTTGTAGATCTCCTCATTACTTCTTATTTTCCAAACATCTGCAGTTTTCATTGCACCCATTATTTTTCTAATAATCCTTCTTTCCAGTACCTGTAGTTTGTCCATCTTATAGTTCATCGTTAGGCATTCAGATCCATATAAACATTCTGGTCGTACCACTGTGGTGTAGTGTTTTAGTTTTGTTTTTCTAGATATACATTTCTTGTTGTAAATATTTTTGGTCAAACCATATGCGCTTTCTATTTTGTTAATTCTTACATCTATTGTAGATTTTTCTAGTCCATTCTGTTGTATAGTTTCTCCAAGATATCTAAATTTATTTACTCGATCTATTTTACCTGTTTGTGTTTCTATGTATTTTGGTGCATTTTTTATATTTGTCATGAATTTTGTTTTTTCAGCTGAAATTTTGAGACCAGTTCTGTTTGCTAATTTTTCAAGAATGTTTATTTGAGTAACTGCTTCTGTCAGATTTTCTGAAAGTATTGCGAAATCATCCGCAAAAGCCAAGCAGTTTACCTTAATTCCATTTGTTATTGGTTCAATTTTGTGATTTTTTAGCTTCGAACTCCAGATCCTTATAATATTTTCTAGAACACAGTTAAACAGTAAAGGTGATAAACCATTACCTTGTCTAACACCAGTTTTTATTTCAAAAGGCTGAGATACTTCTCCCATAAATTTGACTTTAGATGCTGTACCTGTTAGTGTTTCACGAATTATGTTTGCTAGTTTTGATTTAACACCAAATTCTCTAATGACCTTATCTATCGTTTCTCTGTCTATACAATCAAATGCTTTCTTGAAATCTATAAATAACACTAGTATTGGTTTGCTGGTTAACATTCTGTGGCGAATTATTGACTTCAAGTTAAAAATTTGTTCTGCATAGGATCTTCCCTTTCGAAAACCACCCTGATATTCTCCTAGTTGTTTGTCTCTGTAGAGGAGAATTTTTGATAATATTTTGTATGCCACTGGCAGAAGTGACACTCCTCTGTAATTACTGACATTTTGTTTGTCGCCCTTTTTATGTAGCGGGTGGATTAATGCTGTTTTCCATTCAACTGGAATCTTTTCAGTTTTCCAAATGTTGTCAAAAAGCAGCTGTAGATCCTTTATGACAGTTTAAATTATACACTCCTGGAAATGGAAAAAAGAACACATTGACACCGGTGTGTCAGACCCACCATACTTGCTCCGGACACTGCGAGAGGGCTGTACAAGCAATGATCACACGCACGGCACAGCGGACACACCAGGAACCGCGGTGTTGGCCGTCGAATGGCGCTAGCTGCGCAGCATTTGTGCACCGCCGCCGTCAGTGTCAGCCAGTTTGCCGTGGCATACGGAGCTCCATCGCAGTCTTTAACACTGGTAGCATGCCGCGACAGCGTGGACGTGAACCGTATGTGCAGTTGACGGACTTTGAGCGAGGGCGTATAGTGGGCATGCGGGAGACCGGGTGGACGTACCGCCGAATTGCTCAACACGTGGGGCGTGAGGTCTCCACAGTACATCGATGTTGTCGCCAGTGGTCGGCGGAAGGTGCACGTGCCCGTCGACCTGGGACCGGACCGCAGCGACGCACGGATGCACGCCAAGACCGTAGGATCCTACGCAGTGCCGTAGGGGACCGCACCGCCACTTCCCAGCAAATTAGGGACACTGTTGCTCCTGGGGTATCGGCGAGGACCATTCGCAACTGTCTCCATGAAGCTGGGCTACGGTCCCGCACACCGTCAGGCCGTCTTACGCTCACGCCCCAACATCGTGCAGCCCGCCTCCAGTGGTGTCGCGACAGGCGTGAATGGAGGGACGAATGGAGACTTGTCGTCTTCAGCGATGAGAGTTGCTTCTGCCTTGGTGCCAATGATGGTCGTATGCGTGTTTGGCGCCGTGCAGGTGAGCGCCACAATCAGGACTGCATACGACCGAGGCACACAGGGCCAACACCCGGCATCATGGTGTGGGGAGCGATCTCCTACACTGGCCGTACACCACTGGTGATCGTCGAGGGGACACTGAATAGTGCACGGTACATCCAAACCGTCATCGAACCCATCGTTCTACCATTCCTAGACCGGCAAGGGAACTTGCTGTTCCAACAGGACAATGCACGTCCGCATGTATCCCGTGCCACCCAACGTGCTCTAGAAGGTGTAAGTCAACTACCCTGGCCAGCAAGATCTCCGGATCTGTCCCCCATTGAGCATGTTTGGGACTGGATGAAGCGTCGTCTCACGCGGTCTGCACGTCCAGCACGAACGCTGGTCCAACTGAGGCGCCAGGTGGAAATGGCAGGCAAGCCGTTCCACAGGACTACATTCAGCATCTCTACGATCGTCCCCATGGGAGAATAGCAGACTGCATTGCTGCGAAAGGTGGATATACACTGTACTAGTGCCGACATTGTGCATGCTCTGTTGCCTGTGTCTATGTGCCTGTGGTTCTGTCAGTGTGATCATGTGATGTATCTGACCCCAGGAATGTGTCAATAAAGTTTCCCCTTCCTGGGACAATGAATTCACGGTGTTCTTATTTCAATTTCCAGGAGTGTATTTAAAAAAACTCAGCACTGTGCAATATACAGCTATACCCATACATCGGTGTACAAGCAGGTACTCTGTGGGGTACAAATGGGCATGTACAATCCTCATTAGCTCTCTTCTCACGTTTTAAATACTTAATCCAATCATCTGGCTTTATTGTTGTTGGGTAGGCCTCTTTGCAAAGAAGATAAGGCGCGTCATTCTCATCTTCAGAAGAGCTGTTTGCCTCACTGTTCTTCAGCCTATTCTGACTTTTTTATTGTCTAGACCCAGAGATTTTCAAAATTGTTTTTAACATGCCGGGAAGAAGCTTTTGTTGCATTGAGTTCAGTTGTTTAGCGGGACTCCGTGATCACGGAGCGTTTTCCACGGCACCTGGTTGATGATGGTTTCTCGTAATGAGGACCAGAATGTGGAGAAGAAACGGTAACTGACTGTGTTGGGTTCTGGGAGTCTGGTATTGTTATTTGCGTTGTTTGTGATGGCGTAAATTCCTCTTCGCTAAATTCATTGGATTAAGCAGGAAAATGCCAATATTTTTAAACCGAGCTAGGTCATTTTGCATTGTTGCTGTTCCAGTACATGCGAGTCCGAACAACTGAAATATTTGGTACTGGCTTGCCACTCTTCCGCATGGCTGTTAAGCCGCGTCTTAGTTTTCTAACCATTTAAAGCACTTGATGGTCCCATCTCAAACGAAAATAAACCTCTTCAATAGGAGATAAGTAATTAAATTATTACCATCAAAAATAATCAAAAACTTGGCGCTAAATAATTGTTAATACTACATGTAATTATTAAATAGTAGTTATTAAAATGTGTACACCCAAGTAGCGTACCGTTAAAAGCACATACTTCTTGCATTAGATGAAGTTATATGTAACAGTCCTGGGGTAATACCAGGTATTTCCGGTTTTATCCCATACCTTCTACGTGGTTTTACGCCAACTGTACGTTACCTGTAAAATTTCTGCTGCATAAGTTACTCTGAGATGAAAAAGCTTGCACAGAATAGAGTAGCATGGAGAGCTGCATCAAACCAGTCTCTGGACTGAAGATTACAACAACAGCAACACTAGAAAGAAAGCGAAGGATCGTTTAAGACGACATATGTTCATAAAGCCTGTTAAAAGTATTATTCGTTGTATTACTAGCTTCATTTGTAATACGACGGTATACGTTCTTTATTGAACACAAAATATCCCAAAGTGAGATACACAACCACAAAAATCTAACATTATTTTGGTCAATAACAACGCGTCTGACACTAACAAACCTCATGGCGGCACTGAAGTTGCCGGCTGTCTCCATGATGTAATGACACGCGGGGTAGCCGCGTGGTCCTGGGCGCGTTGATACGGTTCGTGCGGCTCCCCGCGTAGGAGGTTCCAGTCCTCCCTCGGGCATGGGTGTGTGTATTGTCCTTAGCGTAAGATAGTTTAAGTTAGATTAAGTAGTGTGTAAGCCTAGGGACCGATGATCTCAGCAGTTTGGTCCCATAGAATCTTACTTTACTATACATTATGCAATGGCCAAAAACGGACTGTTACGAAGTAAAGAGAAATATAAGGGTTTCCGTTTTCACCCCCTTACCCGATTATACTCCAGCATCCCCTGCCCCAGCATCGCCTGCACGTGTTCCCATTTCTTTTATGTATGAGTTTCCAAATATCTCGGGTATGTGACAGGGACTGAAGTTGTTGTATACCGAACAAAAAATACACAACAAATACCGCGAGAGGTCGTCACCACAAAGGCCCAGTCAATCGCCTGACGTCCCTCAGCTGCGTGCAGCAGTCACTAAATGGCGCTCAGAAGACCAGACTTCTTCCTGCTTCTTCGCCCCCTCTTTCAGCGCATCATATATGTCCGCTGATAGTGAAGACAGCCGTCCAAAGGAGCGCTGCAAACGGCTGACTATGTTAATTGTACTACCGGAGGTGCAATTCCTTCTGCCGACAGGTGCCAAAGCACTGCATGCCGTGGACACTCGAGACAGTCAAGCACTAGCCTCAGACGCTTCACTTCAGTGATGCAGTCCACTCAGTACCGAGTAATCTGACGAGTATCTTCCGGCTCAGCAGTCGCTAGTTACAGAGAACTAGGATCATAGACAGATACAATAAACAGACTGCCAAGGGACAGGAAGGTCCCTGTCTTACACTGTATATTCGGCGCGCCATTTTGACGGTCACTCAGGACTTAAATACCTTTATGTCTCGGCTATTCACCTCAGTGCGTTCAGCGAGTCTTGAATCCCCTTTTGACATTGGTCGCCTGAATTATAAGCTGAGACACACTCAAGAGTTCTATCTAGCCGTGAGCTAATTCGAGGCTCACGTATTGCAGCGGCCAGCGCTTACTGTGAAATTTTGTTGACCCGCTGGGAAGAGATTCACCGTCCCAATCCCGTTGAATAATTATCGCAGCAAATATCCTTGCAAATTGTATTGGCCAGCATCAGCCTCCCGGTCCTGCTAATGGCTGTGGCTCCCTCCTGGTGCGGGGTGGGCAATAATTTGATTTTCACCAACGAGCATCTATATCACATCGGGATTAGTGACAGAGTCAATAGCAGTAGGTGTGCGTCCCTAGATATGTTGCAGCACCGGCTTACCTGTCGTGGCTCAGAAAGCAACTGGCTTGCCTCGCATGTGCCACTGACATCGTTCTGCAGCCAACTGCTGCTTTTTACCGAGGACAAAGGCTAATATGGTAATTTGGTTGGTTGCTCTCTTTGTACATTTCGTCTTTGCTGGTTAAGGTCATGACCATTTGGCTTTTCACCAGTTTATGTCTACGGCTTATTGGTCCTGCTTGCAATTTCCCCGATTTAGAGAACTCTTCCCCAAAAAGCTGAATCTTAGTTTTCAAAGATGTGCGCTGGATAATTCCGGCAGCAGTCGCTGCCCCCATTGTGCTTTCTCTGTTTTCCCTCTGTATTCCATCCTTTTGAACTATTGGAATTATTTTTAAAAACTTAAAACACAAAAAATTAAGCTACGTGAGGGAGCATCTCATTGACTGCATGGGAGAAGCATTCTGGCCTCAGGATTTGACACCTGCCCACCTTGTCTCCAGCAACTTAAAGGTGACAGTAATCATATTTGATTTCTTTTCGTAAAATGTATTTCCTATTTGCACGAATATTCAGATACTTCTGTTGAGCTTTCCCTAATTAATTCTATTTTCCTGTATGTGTCATACTCACGTTTATGATCTTTATTTCAATGTAAATTGCCTATGCATGTAAACTACTCAACAAATTATTGTTATTAAAAAAACGGTAAAGTGTTCGCCCTTCAAGAGGAAGAGTGTAATAGTGAAGGAGAAACAGAGACAGCAGATTCATTTAGGTACCATTCTATTAGGCATAGAGCATCAAGACTGTCCGAAGTCAAATACCATTTTGTTATTTCTCGTTGTATGGTCTTACTACTGTTATATCGTGCCCTGACATAGCAAAGTGTTTGCTTAACAATCTTAGCGTCCAAAGGCTGCCGCCAAGTAACCATAGCAGAGAAACATTTTTCTGCTACCATGGATGTTTGGGCTGAAGCAGTAGTAATATTCAGTATTACAGCTACTAAAACTAGCCTGTGAACAAATGTTATTGAAAATTTTGTTCAAATTGTGTACAGCATTACTGTAAACTGTAATTTCTCGGAAGTCATCTAAAGCACTGATGTAAACCAGTCGTTATTATTATATTACGACAATTTGTAAACTTTGTAGTTATTTTTATTAAAGTCGCAGGCATCTGGGGCATGTTAAAACAAAGTGGGAGAGCAAGACACAGTTAGCGCGAGACGGAGAGATGGCAACACACAGTGACCCTTAGAATAGAAGGAGTGGTCCATGAGGAACCTCTTCAGTTTCGATTTGAAAGCGCGTGGATTACTGCTAAGATTTTTTAATTCTTGTGGTAACTTATTGAAAATGGATGTACCAGTATACTGCACACCTTTCTGCACAAGAGTCAAGGAAGTGCGATCCAAATGCGTGTTGGATTTATGCCTAATATTAACTGAGTGAAAGCTGCTAATTCTTGGAAATAAGCTGATATTGTTAAAAAGAAACGACAGTAAAAATGTATGTATTGGTAGACAAATGTCAGAATACCCGGACTACTGAAAAGGGGTCGTCAAGTGGTTCGCGAAATTACCCGAATCGCCCGTTTCTGAGCCAAAAATATCCTTTGCGAATGGGAAAGGTACCCCAAAACGTAATACCACATGTCATAAGCGAATGAAAAATAAGCAAAGTAGCCTAACTTTCATGTCCATCTATCACTTATTTAGGACACCGTTCGAATAGTGAAAACGGCAGCATTAGGTCTTTGAACAACATCCTGAACGTGGGCTTTCCACGACAGTTTGCTATCTATCTGAGCACCTACAAATTTGAACTGTTCCGTTTCACTAATCGTATGCCCATTCTGTGAAATTAACAGGTCGGATTAGGTGAATTGTGTGTTAGAAGTTGTAAAAACTGAGTCTTACTGCGATTTAGCGTTACTTTATTTTCACCAAGCCGTGAACTTATGTCATGAGCTGCACTATTTGAAACAGTGCACACAACATCCTTTACTACCAAGCTAGTTTCATCAGCAAACTGAAACATTTTAGACGGCGTATTATTTATATAAAAAAGGAACAGGAGTGGTACCAGGACTGATCCCTGGGGAACCCCCCATTTTACCGTGCCTCACTCAGTCCCCACATCACAGCCATTCACAATTCTCTTTGTAATAACCTATTGCTGCCTGTTGTTAAAGTAAGAGGTGAGCCAGTTGTGAGCTCCTCCCCATATTCCATAACGGTAAAACTTCTGGAGCAATATTTTGTGATCAACAGAGTCAAACAATGAGGTGGCAAAAGCAATGAGGAGAAAGCTACTCGGTCATAATACCAACTGAGAATTGAATATGAAGTGAGAACTATTAACTCCGCGCTGCATGAGCTCAAAGTGAGATAAGGTGCTCCTTTCAGGTCCAGCTACCTTCAGGAAGGGACTCAATAGCAGTCAGTTATCACCGTCTAATAATCTGAGAGCACAATTGCTACTGACGAAAGTTATTGAGTGTAAATTTATCGTCCACGTCGTTGGGTGATCTCGGGGTGCTACATCGGCGTCAAATTTACCTGAACTACTCGTTCAACTGGTTCAAATGGCTCTGAGCACTATGGGACTTAACTTCTAAGGTCATCAGCCCCCTATAACTTATAACTACTTAAGCCTAACTAACCTAAGGACATCACACACATCCATGCCCGAGGCAGGATTCGAAAAAAATGGCTCTGAGCACTATGGGACTAACTTCGGAGGTCACCAGTCCCCTAGAACTTAGAACTACTTAAACCTAACTAACCTAAGGACAGCACACACATCCATGCCCGAGGCAGGATTCTAACCTGCTACCGTAGCGGTCGCGCGGTTCCAGACTGTAGCGCCTAGAACCGCTAGGCCACCACGGCCGACAGAGTGAACTACTGGAAATCACTTACTAAACATAAATTTTAAGGGAACAGGCGTGTGCAATGTGGCACTTAAGTAAAATGCAACGGATACGGAATAGATAAATTGTCCCATGAGACCAAGTTTTGAAATTACAATGTGAGTGTGGTTTCATGTGGTAGAATTGGGAAAGCAAGAAAAGCAGTGTAAGATAATTAATTCCCATAGAAAAATTAAATTGAAACCACATTTGATTGAGAAAGAAGCTGGATGTAAAATTCAGTTTTGGTGTCTGAAATAAGTTCAATAACTAGCCTTAGAACCACGATACAAAATTAACACTTCTCAGCACATAAATCATAATTCAAAGCTGAAACAACTGTCTATAGGGCATCCGAGGCTACGAATCACCACATGTTAGAAAGCAAATATGGGGATGATCGAAGTCTCGTATTTAGCATAAGAACTTTCCTGGTGAATAGCAACACGAAATAGTGACGACTTTGTCAAAACCTAGTAGCGTTACACAGTGTGCCAAATACACCGCACAACGCAATTAAAGAATCACCTCTTGGAACACCCGTAATTGTATCCATTTGCGACGCATAAGTTTTAAATTTGGCTCAGAGGTGCCTACAATATGGCTATGTACCGGTGCAAAAGCGTGACGTCTTGCGACGTCACCTTCAACCTCGGTGACTCTTCAAACTGTAATGTGCCGACACATGCGAAAAAAAGGCCACAGTTCAAATGTAATATGAGGTTTAAGGTGGGTAATCATGTCAAATTGGCACCAAATATCACCACATTTCTGCCGAACGCAACCGTGGACGTGTCAGATGATGGACAGGTCGTCGCCCTTCCAGTTCCCCATATTTAACTCTTTCTTTTGTCGCTTCCGCGATGGAAGTCAGAATCGCGACACCAAGAGATGAAATCAGGTGGTTTTCTTATGGGTTGCCGAGGGAAACATTTCAGACTCACCGCTGCTCAGAATCATTTTGTTCTCATACCAGCATGAGTTTAAGGGGAAATGGCGTAATTTCAGTGCAATTTCTGGCTCGCATTCGAAGGAAAATGGCATTATTTTAATGTGATATTTACAATGTTCTGAAGCACACTAACATAAGATCACTGATCACTATTGTATTTCTCACATGCATAGATAAACAGAACTGAAATTTCGTCAGCCTGTAACAAAGGGGGACAAAATGTTGCCTTCACTCTAGCAATGTTTTCTGGTAGTCGATATCTTTTAGGATAATTGCGGTAGTTATTCACTACAGAGCCATTTTAGTGCTACTTTGCTATTAAGTTTTGTATTACAGACATTGCCGGAGGTTTCGCAAAAATACTCCAGTCTTAAATTCTTGCCCAAACAGTCTTGCATAAGCTTTCTGTGAACTGTGTTTCGTATGACACTTAACAATGAGCAGACCCTGTTTTCTCATGAGTACCATTTTGTGAAACATTCAGCAGGTCACTAAATACATCTGTGCCTCTCACTCATCCAAACGTAATGACACAGCAAAGAACTTGGGAGACAGCGTGTGGAAGGTTTGCATGTGCACACATGTGGCATCAGGTGACTGGTGCATTGAAATAAATTTGCAACATTTTCGGTGATGGACAATTCACCTGTTCACTAATAATTCCATGTCAGTCTTATAAACATTTTCCAGCTGGTCACACTTTTCCCCACGCTATACAAGGAAAATAAGATCGTCTCATGTTATTAAATTTTGCTTCTATATTATTGGCGTTCGTAGTTAAGTATGAAAATTTCTCGATCGGACGAATGTCACATTCGTTGTATAATGTTCAATCACAGTTCTAGAAATGATAAGCGGTAAATACTTTCAGATATGCCACATCTGTCACTATACGTCAAGTAAAGATTTACTGAATCTGGACTCGTTTTTTGCAAGATGTTACACATGTAGTGGTCTCATAAATAAGACTCACAATGCAAATAACAGACTCTGGAGAGATCAAATCCTGGGACATTGGCACCCAAGCATGCGTTGTTTATAGACCTATTCATCTTGCGCGAAATTTTGGACTAGATAATTTTGCACTGAAAATGCGAAATGCGCTAATACAACACCGTGTTACAGTCCCACTTCGTAGTGATACCTCTACCAAAATGTACACCGGTACTCCTTGCAGGAATATCAAGCACAATTGAGTCTGAAAACAATACGTACCCCTCATTCAAGCCGCTGTCAATTACAACTGTAGAGTACAGAGGAGGTAGTCAATGGTATATCGTGTGATTTCACGAAGGGCTCAATGTGGGTAGCCTACCATACAGGAAAACCACATAACAAATGTGTTCCACTCGATTCTGTTTTCCATGTAATTTGGAAGTTGTGTAGTTTGCTATGTTCAAATTTATCTATATAGTGACTACTGTAACGGGATGATCCAGTGCAGTAAAGAATTAAGTCCGATGCAGTACGAATCGTCCATACCATTGTTCAAGTTATGTTTTGCATTTTATTGGGATAATTTAGCGAAGTCTTGCATTTTCTTGGGATAATTTAGCGAAGTCAAGGAAAATTCGAAACAGAAAGGCCGGAATCGTGTCTGACTAGAACACCTGAATCATTGTCACTGGGTAACAACAAACACGCAATGACGTTTCTTGAAGCCAGCTGTTGGTGAGAAGGAAAATCCTCACGAACAGTTAACTAAGACAGCAAGCTGTATTGCTGCTACGAGAATATCGATTCATACACTGGCGTCGAGCTTGTTACGACAGGGCACACGACGACGTCCAGGTGATCGGCAACAACCGGACGAAGCCCCTAATGATGTCCTGCAGGTTCCGTGCTTCGTGTTCTCCGGAGCTTTGCGCTCGGAGGAGTCGTGCCACGACGGCCCTGACAAGCCCGTATCAGTGCGGCAGTCGTATGTCTCAATTATAATGCGCTGTCCGCCTGTCCGCAGTCCTAGGACTGCAGTAGCAACAGGTAGCGGCGCTAACAAGCTGGCGTGTTCCTCGTTTAATTAGGGGCGCCGAGGAAGAGGTGCAAAGTCCCCGTGTAGGTAACACAGAGCAGAACTGGATCAAAAGTTACGGGAAGTGGTATGCCGCGTGCTGTCGCTCAGAAACCTGCACTGGTGTTTCACAATTGTAGGCGGGACCAAAACATACACGTACCTGTACCAAACACTGTAAGAGGTTAGAACCGAATCGGTATTCGAACGCAGAGTTTAGCCTTTCAGAAGCAATGTTCTATCACGAAGGGTAATCATGAAGCTTTAAGTATCACCTAGATTAAAATTAAGTTTCATAATTAACTTGTTCGATTGTAGTTACATATCTGGAGCCAAGAACATGTGGCAATCCTTTGATAAAGTGGAAATGTGTTGCAAATTTTTGTTTTCGCCCTTCCACCGACGTGCTACGATATTTTAGGTGAGGTATTGCACTGTGTCCCAAGACTGCAGATGTGTAACAGCAAACAAACAAAAAATTAATTCCGTAAAATTATTTTAGTCTAGGTGATATTTAAAGCTTTATGACTACTGCTCGTACACTATTCACATAAAGGAGTCACGCAGTACTACGCTTCCTTATGGTATTGATTATGGCGAAAAGAAGGGTATTCAGCCACACTGTTAAAATAAATTTGCCAAATCCAAGTCGCTAATAAGAATAATGGAAAAGAAAATTGAGGATGTGTTAGATGACGATCAGTTTGGCTTTAGGAAAGGGAAATGCACTAGACACGTAACTCTGCCGCTGCGGTTGATAATGGAAGAAGGCTAAAGAAAAATCAAGATACCTTCATAGGATTCGTCGATATGAAAAAAGCGTTCGACAGTGTAAAATGGTGCAAGGTGTTCGAAATTCTGAGAAAAATAGGGTTAAGCTATAGGGAGGACGGGTAATGTACGATATGTACAAGAGCCAAGAGGGCGTAATAAGAATAGACGACCAAGAACGAAGTGGTCGGATTAAAACGTGTGTAAGACAAGGATTTAGTCTTTCGCCCCTACTGCTCAGTCTGTACATCGAAGAAGCGATGATGAAAATAAAACAAAAGTTCAGGAGTGGAATTAAAATTCGAGGTGAAAGGATATCAATGTCACGATTCGCTGATGACATTGCTACTGAACGGAATGAACAGTCTAATGAGTACAGAATATGGATTGAGAGTAAATCGAAGAAATACGAAATTGATGAGAAATAGCAGAAATGAGAACAGCTAGAAACTTAACATGAGGATTGATGCTCAGGAATTAGATGAAGTTAAGCAATTCTGCTACCTGTGCAGTAAAATAACCAATGACAGGCGCAGCAAGGACATCAAAAGTAGACTAGCAATGGCAAAAAGGGCATTCCTGGCCAAGAGAAGTCTACTGCTATCAAACATAGGCCTTAATTTCAGTAAGAAATTTCTGAGAATGTACTTCTGCAGTACAGCATTGAACAGTAGTTAAACATGGACTGTGGGAAAACAAAACAGAAGAGAATCGAAGCATGTGATATGTTTTGCAACTGTTTAGTTTTTTCACATGTGGATTTATCGTCAAATCGAAGACAGCCGAGCGGTTCTAGGCGCTTCAATCTGGAACTCCGCGGCCGCTACGGTCGCAGGTTCGAATCATGCCTCGGGCATGGATGTTTGTCATGTGCTTGGGTTAGTTAGGGGACTAATGACCTCAGATGTTAAGTCCCATAGCGCTCAGAGCCGTTTGAACCATTTTTGAAGACAGCTTTGAATATAATGAAAACGTTGCTGTGTCACTGTCAGTCAAAATATTTCAACGCCTGTCCCGTCTGAAACCCAAAGGTCTACGGTGTTCTGCCTCCCAGATCAGTAAAATCCAGCAATTTACAATATGCCTTCAGCTCGCTCATGGTTATTTCCTTCATAAAATAGTGATTTGTAACTACTCCACCAGCTGATTTCCTTTCTGCAATTTGCAAGTTTGTGTATTTCAAGATTATAAAAGTATATTGTCATTGCAAAACACACTCCAGAATTCAAGCTCTGTCTTTGCTAATTTTGCCAGTAAAGTCACGCCAGGTACCTGCCTGATGATATTTTCAGAACGGGTCCGAACTTGTTGTTGAGGCGGTTTTTGGCAGCACTTGAATCGATCTTTGCCGGCCTGAGTGGCCGAGGGGTTCTAGGCGCTACAATCTGGAACCGCGCGACCGCTACGGTCGCAGGTTCGAATCCTGCCTCGGGCATGGATGTATGTGATGTCCTTAGGTTAGTTAGGTTTAAGTAGTTCTAAGTTCTAGGGGACTGATGACCTCAGAAGTTAAGTCCCATAGTGCTCAGAGCCATTTGAACCAATCGATCTTTACCAAAATAAAATGAACTGCGCACCTGATTTTCCGATCGCTCGACTAATTCTGGTAACACTGACGAGTCCTGAGATGGAATAGGAAGGTCTGCACGAATGCACGTCAGTGGGTTCACTAGCAGAAATTGTTCTAGATGTACCTTGCCAGTAAGTTCCCTGCTTTTCACTTGCTTGCCTGAAGGTAGGTTATTGGGTGGGTTAGAGTACGGAACTCCTCAGGAATATCGGGGATCCGAGGACGATATCATAAAGCGGGAAATAGGATCACTATTACTGGAAGCACCCCCTGGCACGTTCCCTATGTCAAAGTCTGTCTACAAAGTATCTGCATTTGGTTATAAGAGTTCCTATTATGCACTGAACCTAAGTCTCGTGGTGCAGAGGCGAGCGTGCCGGCCTAAGTGTCGACTTCATCGGATTCTTTTCAGTCCAGCCCCTGCCACACAGTGACGCTCGCAATCCTCCACCCGACGACTATGCAACAAAATACCTTTCCAGTAGGGTGAGTAGCCATTTTATAGGCATATTTGCTCACGGTCCCATCCTTCTGGAAGCTTCTACGCTTACGTACACGGGTGGAACTGATCACGCGGGAGCACGTGACACCCACATGTTGCTCACGCAGGATATTTCCACGCTAACTTTGTTCAAAGGTCACTTTTCCTCGCTTACTCCGAGCCTCGTGATGCTACAAAGTCCGCCCTTGTTGGCAGAATAAATAGTGGCTGCGTCCGGTCATGTATGCCGGCCTGGGTGGCCGAGCGGTTCTAGGCGCTACAGTCTGGAACCGCGCGACCGTTACGGTCTCAGGTTCGAATCCTGCCTCGGGCATGGATGTGTGTGATGTCCTTAGGTTAGTTAGGTTTAAGTAGTACTAAGTTCTAGGGGACTGACGACCTCGCAAGTTAAGTCCCATAGTGCTCAGAGCCATTTGAACCATTTGAACCGGTCACGTACACGCCTCTGCTGCCCCAGATAAGAATTTGTGTTCTGCTATACTACTGAATTTAGCATGTTCTTTCTGCTATTCGCGACATTGTGGGCAATATTTTGTAGCTCATTTAGTGGTATATTATCTTCTTTGTCACTGCCTTTACTTGCATCTTTCTCAAAACCACTACTGCCACGGCGCTCACTTACAAAATCTTCATTTTCACTGCTGTCTGTCACAAAGTCGTTTTCACTGTCTTATAATTCCGCCAGGGAACGAGGTACACGCCCAGCCTCCCTTTCTTCGTTGTTCATTTTGAGTAAAAACACCAAGAAAACGAAACATACAAGAAAAAAATTGAAAACTGACACAGAAACAGTACTTTGAGGTCGTGGAAGGGTCAAAAACATCCTCTTACCGTTTGCACTCGTTTATCTCCATTCACGGCAGCCGACCGAGTGTGTGCACGCATTAGGGAGGGGAGTCCAGTAATTACAGCTACTGAGAACATCGACAACGTGCAACAGCGCAACAAAAAACTACTGAAAAAACAGAATGAGCAGGGTCAAATTGATCCTGCCACATCCTCGCCGGGTCAAGCAGTGGCGCTATTCGCTCCCGAGAACAACGACGTTCTGATTACTGATCAAAGACGCTACCCCTACACCACGGATTCAACTGCCCAATACCGTCCAGGACTCCGTGAGCACACGGAAGTGCCCCAACACGACGTGGCAAAGACTCGACTAATGTCTGAAGCAGTGCTGGAGGAAACGAGACCAAGAATCCTGCAGAACTGTCCATAAATCCGTAAGAGTACGAGGAGGTGGAGATCTCTTCTGAATAGCACGTTGCAAGGCATCCCAGATATGCTCAAAAATGTTCATGTCTGGGCAGTTTGGTGGCCAGCGGAAGTGTTTTAACTCAAAAGAGTGTTCCTGGAGGCACTCTGTAACAATTCAGGATGTCTGGGGTGTCGCATCCTCGTGCTGGAATTGCCCAAGCCCGTCGGTATTCACGACGGACATGAACGGAAGCAGGTGATCAGACGGGATGCTTACGTACGTGTCACCTGTCAGGGTCGCACTAGACGTATCAGGGGTCCCATATCACTCCAACTGCACATGCCCCACACCATTACAGAGCCTTCATCAGCTTCAACAGTCCCCCCCCCCCCCCCCCTGACATGTAGTGTCCATGGATTCATGAGGTTGTCTCCATACCCGTACAGATCCATCCGCTCCATACACTTTGAAACGAGACTCGTCCGACCAGGCAATATGATTCCAGCCATCAACAGTCCAATGTCGGTGTTGACGGACCCAGGCGAGGCGTAAAGCTTTCTGTCGTGCAGTGCGCGTTTGTAGATGGCCCAGCACTGAAATTTGCAGCAATTTGCTGAAGGGTTGCACTTCTGTCACGTTGAACGATTCTCGCCAGTCGGAGTTGGTCCCGTTTTTGCAGGATCTCTTTCCAGTGGCAGCGATATCGGAGACTTGATGTTTTACCGAATGTCTGATATTCACGGTACACTCGTGAAATGGTCGTACGGGAAAACCCTTACTTCACTGTTACCTCTGAGAACTGTCTCCCATCGCTCGTGCACCGACGATAACACTTCGTTCAGATTCACTTAAATCTTGATAACCTGCCATTGTAGCAGTAGTAACCGATCTGACAACTGCTCCAGACACTTTTTGTCTTATATAGGCGTTACCAACCTCAGCGCCGTATTGTGTCTGTTTACATATCTCTGTATTTGAATACGCACGCCTATACTAGTTTCTGTGGCGTTTCATTGTATTTTTAGTGAATCAGAACAGTGATAGGCGATATTTTACATGAGTGGTGTTAATCAAACTGGGCACGCGCGTAACATATGGCGAAAACACTAAAAGTATAACAACCCATTTTCGGGTTTCATCAATAAACCAAATAAAATCACTATGCATATTGGTTTTCGTCTTACCTTAAGATCATCAATTTCTGTCATTAGCAGTCGCATTCATACCCATAGATCACATTTGTGCTGTTTGTGACGCAAAATAAAATGAAAGCCAAATGTGAATCGGCATTGATTTTCAAAACGTGTAAGTATGAAGAAAGTCGAAGAGGTTCGATCTGTAAGGTTCCCTTGTTAAGCTCACACACTTTCTGGTGTATTTATTTTTGATCAGTCAAACAGATTAAAACATACTGAGGTATTTAAATGCTGGTAAAACTGACTAAGAGTCGAACTTTTGGCGTTAGCTGTTTTATTGCTGCGAGGGGAGTGTTGGAGGTCCCTAAAACAACTTTAATTATAGGGACGTCTGGAGCTCTCAGAATTTAAATTATCAGGATCAGTTGGGTTCATTGAGTTTGACTTCCATAGGTGGTTGCGTCAGCAGTGCTCCTCACTGCACAATGGAATACGCATTAAGCCATTTAGATAACATCGGACATTAGACCTTGCAAGTAATTTTATGATAGCGGCTCATGCCTTCTGTTATTAATTCGCTTGCTACGATTTTCATTTTTAATGTTAAGAATGCTGAACTTAGTAAGTCATAGTGAGGTTCTTATAAAGTTTCGCATAACAATCTCTTACCGAGAAATACACCGGAGGATATACCTGTGTGGAGCGAAACAAATTGTACCGGTCTCTGAGGGACTACCGTAAAACAGCTAAGACATCAACTTGGATGTCGGTCAAAAGAGGAAAGGCCTCTGGACCTGATGGGATACCAATTCAATTTTACACAGAGTACAGGAAGGAACTTGCCCCCCTTTTTGCAGCGGTGTACCGTAGGTCTCTAGAAGAGCGCAGCGTTCCAAAGGATTGGAAAAGGGCACAGGTCATCCCCGTTTTCAAGAAGGGACGTCGAACAGATGTGCAGAACTATAGACCTATATCTCTAACGTCGATCAGTTGTAGAATTTTGGAACACGTATTGTGTTCGAGTATAATGACTTTTCTGGAGACTAGAAATCTACTCTGTAGGAATCAGCATGGGTTTCGAAAAAGACGGTCATGTGAAACCCAGCCCGCGCTATTCGTCCACGAGACTCAGAGGGCCATAGACACGGGTTCACAGGTAGATGCCGTGTTTCTTGACTTCCGCAAGGCGTTCGATACAGTTCCCCACAGTCGTTTAATGAACAAAGTAAGAGCATATGGACTATCAGACCAATTGTGTGATTGGATTGAGGAGTTCCTAGATAACAGGACGCAGCATGTCATTCTCAATGGAGAGAAGTCTTCCGAAGTAAGAGTGATTTCAGGTGTGCCGCAGGGGAGTGTCATAGGACCGTTCACAATATACGTAAATGACCTGGTGGATGACATCGGAAGTTCACTGAGGCTTTTTGCAGATTATGCTGTGGTGTATGGAGAGGTTGTAACAATGGAAAATTGTACTGAAATGCAGGAGGATCTGCAGCGAATTGACGCATGGTGCAGGGAATGGCAATTGAATCTCAATGTAGACAAGTGTAATGTGTTGAGATTACACAGAAAGATAGATCCTTTATCATTTAGCTACAAAATAGCAGGTCAGCAACTGGAAGCAGTTAATATCATAAATTATCTGGGAGTACGCATTAGGAGTGATTTAAAATGGAATGATCATATAACGTTGATCGTCGGTAAAGCAGATGCCAGACTGAGATTCATTGGAAGAATCCTAATGAAATGCAATCCGAAAACAAAGGAAGTAGGTTACAGTACGCTTGTTCGCCCACTGCTTGAATACTGCTCAGCAGTGTGGGATCCGTACCAGATAGGGTTGATAGAAGATATAGAGAAGATCCAACGGAGAGCAGCGCGCTTCGTTACAGGATCATTTAGTAATCGCGAAAGCATTACGGAGATGATAGATAAACTCCAGTGGAAGACTCTGCAGGAGAGACGCTCAGTAGCTCGGTACGGGCTTTTGTCAAAGTTTCGAGAACATACCTTCACCGAAGAGTCAAGCAGTATATTGCTCCCTCCTACGTATATCTCGCGAAGAGACCATGAGGATAAAATCAGAGAGATTAGAGCCCACACAGAGGCATACCGACAATCCTTCTTCCCACGAACAATACGAGACTGGAATAGAAGGGAGAACCGATAGAGGTACTCAAGGTACCCTACGCCACACACCGTCAGGTGGCTTGCGGAGTATGGATGTAGATGTTGATGTAGATGTAAATGGAGTCTCAATCAGTTTTACCAGCATTTTAACACCTTAGTATATTTTAATTTATCCAAGTGTTCCTTTCAGCCGGCCGGAGTGGCCGACCGGTTAAAGGCGCTACAGTCTGGAACCGCACGACCGCTACGGTCGCAGGTTCGAATCCTGCCTCGGGCATGGATGTGTGTGATGTCCTTAGGTTAGTTAGGTTTAAGTAGTTCTAAGTTCTAGGGGACTTATGACCACTGCAGTTGAGTCCCATAGTGCTCAGAGCCATTTGAACCATTTTTGTTCCTTTCACTCCGTCGTCAGGCCACGAGTGGCCTAGCGGAACCATCCGACCGCCGTGTCATCGTCAGGGGAGGATGCGGATAGGAGGGGAGTGGGGTCAGCACACCGCTCTCCTGGTCGTTATGATGGTATTCTTGACCGAAGGCGATAATAATCAGTCGAGTAGCTCCTCAATTGGCATCATGAGGCTGAGTGCACCCCGAAAAATGGCAACAGCGCTTGGCGGCCTGGATGGTCACCCATCCAAGTGCCGACCACGCCCAGCAGCGCTTAACTGGGGTGATCTCACGGGAACCGCTGTACCCACTGCGGCAAGGCCGTTGCCCAGTGTTCCTTTCAGTATGTATAATTATTTTAGCTGTGGATGCCCTATTTATAACACTTTTTGCAATTTGTAAACAGGTTATGATCGTTGTCACCTAGTAACAGTTGCTAGTTCAGACCACTGCGGAAGGCAGTTCTGTTAGTTGAGGCAGCGATTTCGCAACGACACAGAGATTGTTAAGATTGCCGTATCACCCAATACTAAATGAGAAGTATGCTAATCAGTGTGGACAGGACAGGAGGAGTGTCGGCCTACTGACGCGTCACAACGAAGGCAGCTCACTACACTCCAAAGAATCCTCACTTGTTTCAACGTATGTACACTCCTGGAAATGGAAAAAAGAACACATTGACACCGGTGTGTCAGACCCACCATACTTGCTCCGGACACTGCGAGAGCAATGATCACACGCACGGCACAGCGGACACACCAGGAACCGCGGTGTTGGCCGTCGAATGGCGCTAGCTGCGCAGCATTTGTGCACCGCCGCCGTCAGTGTCAGCCAGTTTGCCGTGGCATACGGAGCTCCATCGCAGTCTTTAACACTGGTAGCATGCCGCGACAGCGTGGAAGTGAACCGTATGTGCAGTTGACGGACTTTGAGCGAGGGCGTATAGTGGGCATGCGGGAGGCCGGGTGGACGTACCGCCGAATTGCTCAACACGTGGGGCGTGAGGTCTCCACAGTACATCGATGTTGTCGCCAGTGGTCGGCAGAAGGTGTACGTGCCCGTCGACCTGGGACCGGACCGCAGCGACGCACGGATGCACGACAAGACCGTAGGATCCTACGCAGTGCCGTAGGGGACCGCACCGCCACTTCCCAGCAAATTAGGGACACTGTTGCTCCTGGGGTATCGGCGAGGACCATTCGCAACCGTCTCCGTGAAGCTGGGCTACGGTCCCGCACACCGTTAGGCCGTCTTCCGCTCACGCCCCAACATCGTGCAGCCCGCCTCCAGTGGTGTCGCGACAGGCGTGAATGGAGGGACGAATGGAGACGTGTCGTCTTCAGCGATGAGAGTCGCTTCTGCCTTGGTGCCAATGATGGTCGTATGCGTGTTTGGCGCCGTGCAGGTGAGCGCCACAATCAGGACTGCATACGACCGAGGCACACAGGGCCAACACCCGGCATCATGGTGTGGGGAGCGATCTCCTACACTGGCCGTACACCACTGGTGATCGTCGAGGGGACACTGAATAGTGCACGGTACATCCAAACCGTCATCGAACCCATCGTTCTACCATTCCTAGACCGGCAAGGGAACTTGCTGTTCCAACAGGACAATGCACCTCCGCATGTATCCCGTGCCACCCAACGTGCTCTAGAAGGTGTAAGTCAACTACCCTGGCCAGCTAGATCTCCGGATCTGTCCCCCATTGAGCATGTTTGGGACTGGATGAAGCGTCGTCTCACGCGGTCTGCACGTCCAGCACGAACGCTGGTCCAACTGAGGCGCCAGGTGGAAATGGCATGGCAAGCCGTTCCACAGGACTACATCCAGCATCTCTACGATCGTCTCCATGGGAGAATAGCAGCCTGCATTGCTGCGAAAGGTGGATATACACGGTACTAGTGCCGACATTGTGCATGCTCTGTTGCCTGTGTCTATGTGCCTGTGGTTCTGTCAGTGTGATCATGTGATGTATCTGACCCCAGGAATGTGTCAATAAAGTTTCCCCTTCCTGGGACAATGAATTCACGGTGTTCGTATTTCAATTTCCAGGAGTGTATGATAGGAACACTAGAGTCAGTTAACAGTCGGCGGACACAAGGTGTAGGAACTGTGCTGGCGGCAAGCCGGTGCGGTGGTCCAAACGGCGCGCGCCGCAGCCGTGACAAGGCCGGGCGGCGCGGTCAGTGCTCGTTTATCCGGCACGGCGCGGCCACGCCTGCGTTTGACAGCGGCGGCCACGCTCGCAGATGGTATCGCACAGATAAATGAAGCGCCCTGTAAACAAAGAGCTGCTGCTACCTGCCGCCCGTCATATACCACCTCCAGCACAGCACAGAACACCTGGCCGCCCGCCTCCGCCCGCTGGCTTCTTCGGATTCCTTGGCACAGTCGCGAGCTGGAAGGACAGTCCGCAGTCGAGGAACGGGCAGGCAGCTTATTTTTCTCATGGCGCCGCTGGCATGCTACCTAAAAAAGGTATACAGTTCAAAACAATCATACTAAGTATAGAAGTAATTTGATCGTCAGGATTAAGGCTTGCAGGCTCTCCCCTATATGTAAATACGAGGGTTATTCGGAAAGCAAGGAACGATCGGTCGCGAAATAGAAAACACAGTGAATATCCCATGACGTTTTGCACACCTATGTTGGGCAGTGTCTCTAGTATGCCCTTCCATCGGATTATGTCGTTCTTTTTAGTTTTGAGCACACACAGAGCACATAGAGATAACTAGAACAATAGTGTATCCCGCCAATTACGAGGGCCCGGTGAGAAATTTCGCCTGAAGCTATGCAGCCAACATTACATAACTGTCGTCCGTTTTCTGCTTCAAGAGAATCTTCAACGGCATTATGCAGGGGCAACGAAGATGCTCCTGCATCGTTTTCTATTGGAAATGTTTGATTACCCACAATACAGCCCGAAATTGTCTCCCTCTGAGTTTCATCTCTGCTCACATGACTTGCTGGCTATGAAGACAACGTTTTGGCACAGACAACGAACTGTAGGCCACCGTAGAGAATTGGCGGAAAGCACTGGCGGCTGCCTTCTATAACGAGGGTATTGGAAAGTTGGTACAAGACTACGACACACGTCTAAGTCGGATCGGCGACTATGGAGACAAGTAGCTGGAAGTTGTAGCTAACAGTTGCAAATAAAACAGTTCTGATATTCAGTGTGGATTCCATTTCGCAACCTATCGTTCCTTACTTTCTGAATATCCCTCGTACATGCCGCACCCCGACAAGAACAATGATATGATTAAAAAATTCAATACTTGAGAAAAACTGACTTACAGAATTCTATAAAACTCGTATTGAAGTAGTATAAGCGTCCTTTAAATTTCAAGTAAGTAAATTCCATTGCAGTCTATACAACAGTAATACAAACATGTAGTTCTGTACTCGTCGAATATTACTAATTAATTTTTTGAGTTGTGTCACCTTAAAATAAAGAAATTAAAAACAAGCTAAATTTTATGTATTAGAAAAATACAAAATGCAAAATTGTAATTTATGAAAAGTAATAAATAACACCAATTAGGTACAATGTAAGGAACAAAATTTACGACAACATAGGCTCATAAATGAGCTTGTACACTAACGTGACTGGATACCTCCTAATATCGTGACGGACGCCCTTTTGTCCACTGTAGCGCAGCAGCTCGACGCCAAGTCGTTGGAAATCCCACACACAAATAGTGAGCCACGCGCGTCTACAGCAGCCCGTAACTGCCAGTGCAGGATTTTCTGCACGAGCTCACCTCTCCATTATACAGCATAAATCTTCGATGGAATTCATGTCTGGCGACCTGAGTGGTCAAACCATTCGCTTTAATTGTCCAGAATGTTCAAACCAATTCAGGCAAGTGTGGTCCGATGACATGGCGCATTGTCGTCCATAAAGTTTCCATCGTTGTTTGGGAACGTTAAGTCCGAGAATGGCTGTAAATGGTCTCCAAGTAACCAAACATAACCATTTCTAGTCATTGATGGATTCACAGGCCACCACACCACCAACTTGCACATTGTGCCATTGATAACTTGGTCAATGGCTTCGTGAGGTCTGCACCACACTCGAACCCTACCATCCAACTAAAATCGAGATTCTTGTGACCAGGCCACAGTTTTTCAATCATCTAGGGTCCAGTTGATGCGGTCACGAGCCCAGGAGGGGCGCTGCAGGCGATGTCGGGCTGTTAGCAAAGGCACTAGTGTCGGTCGTCTGCTACCATAGCCCATTAACGCCAGATTTCGGCGCACTGTCCTAAAGGATACATTCGCCGTACGTCCCATATTAATTTCTGCAGTTATTTCACGCAGTGTTGCTTGTCTGTTAGTGTTGCTTGTCTGTTAGCACTGACAACGCTACACAAACGCTGCTACTCTCGGTCATTAAGTGAAGACCGCCGGCCACTGCGTTGTCCGTAGTGAGAGGTAATGCCTGAAATGTGGTATTCTCGGCACAACTTGACACTGTGACTCTCGGATAATTGAATTCCCTAACGATTTCCGGAATGGAATGTCCCATGAGTCTAGCTCCAGCTCCATTCAGCATTCAAAATCTGTTAATGCCCTTCGTCAGGCCATTATCACAACGGAAACTTTTCCTACAAATGACAGCTCCGCCAATGGACTGCCCTTTTATACCCGGTTACGCGATACTATTGCCATCCATATGTGTGCGTCTTGCTATCCCATGACTCCTGTCACCTCAGTATATAATGTAGGAATATTTTTCAGCGAGAAAAGGGATTCAGTATTAACTTTCTTTATACCAGATATTTCCATTGTCTTCTTGCACTCTGAAACGTACGAAATTTCGTAATATTTACAACTATAATCGTCGAAAAAGTGCCCGTTCCTTCAGACGTACATGCATCTCTGAAAGGCATTGTAATGTAATATACACAAATAGTATAAACGTATACGTTGTAATGGTCAATGGTGTTAAAAATTACCTTAAACTTACCACATACATGAAAAGTTTCACAACTGAGAAAGTGCTGCTCTTCTCGAATGACATGCACACCTGTCAGTAGCAACGCCGAAGTGACACTGTTCTTGCCGTGGCAAATCCTGAAGTAGTCTATAAAAACTGATACAACTGCCATGAAATGGACAAACTGTGAGATAGAGATGTGACATTATTCACTCAAGTTGGGGCATTTCACTCGTGTTTTTCTGTGACAAAAACTAAAAACTGCCATTTCTTGCCTTGCGCACTTTTCTTGCTGGGATGCAGTATTTTGGGATTGATTCATTGCTTGTCACTATAATTGCTGCCTCAGAAAAATACCATTCTGAAACTCATGCAGCTCTGAAACACCCTTCTCTCTCGTATTATGTTGATGCTCCTACTAATAACACAATCCCCACAGTACCCAGAAAACATTTCGTGTAGTTTTCCACCTCCAGCAGGTAGGACAAGCGACAGTCAGCCAAAGTATCGTATGACGGAGACCCCACTTCTCATTGTCAGGCACACCAGATGTGGTTTCCATTGTGTTTGGTGATCGCTTAGAAACTAGAAGGTACATCACACGGAACGTGCTCTTCAGCGTCGTTTGCTATTGCCGCGCTACTCAGCTTCGGTTGTTGCCTGTATCTGGCTCGCAAATCACACGGTTTGTTTACGGAAATGTATGCGCACAAAATTAATCCTCTGGCTCTTTTAAAATGCACATTCCTCAGTATTCCGTATGCTTGCTCTGTTGTTCTGTCTGACGTACAAATAAATAAATGCTTAAATATCCATGAACGTGATACAAACAGAGAAGTTCCTTGTTAAGTTAGTAAGCACATCAGCTTTTTAAACTTCCATTACGAATAGTGCAGTGCAGATTTAGAGTATTTTTCCGCATAAAATAAAAATTATTTCTTTATTCTCTCTTTTTAATAAAGCCTAAAGCCATTCTTATTAGATCATTTCTTCTTTTCGACAGCAAAATTTTTAGAACATGTGAAATTCAAGGCTTGAAACAAGAAAGTGTAAAATCTCCTACTACAAAAAGTGCTAGCTTTCTTGTAGATAAATCCAAAAAAACCATGTATTTACTGAAATATTATTGTTGAATTTTCTGTAATTAATATAAGTATGTGTGTGCACAATCGGATCTCACGTGTGTGTGTGTGTGTGTGTTTGTGTGTGTTTGCGTGTGTGTGTGTGTGTGTGTGTAAAACAGACTGTAAAACTTTTGGATGAATAAATAAATACTAAATTTCGGCCGAATCAGGCAATGAGGTAGCAAGCAATGTTACAACACATTCGTCAGTCGTCCGTGACATGTTCAGAACATTCAACAAATACACTCCACAGAGATAGAAAGAGAGAGAGAAAGAGGGAGAGTATTACTGAACATACCTCCGTAAAAATTAGTGAGTCCCAGAATCTTTCAGGAAACATGAAGAGGACTGAAACACTTACTTGAAATAGCAGGACTTGAACCAGTAAATGTGAGAGAACATCCCTACTTTACTACACTATAGTGAATCAGTATTGCATGTGCCTCTCTCTTTGATGTTAAGACGTCCTGGAGGCTTTAATTGCTGATTATGTCCTTAATTGACACTTAATTATAACAAATTGTATGAAGAATTATGCGTTCTTGGTAAATCTTCAATGCGCCGTTGTCTTGAAACGGCAGACTTTCATAACACGCAATTTATAATAGGAAATTTTTTTAACTATGAACATGACGTTTCCCGTCATTTTGTTACAATAGATGGTACCAATAACGACGCGTTTTCGAGATATTCTCCACGTGTTGGTTCCATGAAACATAATATACTGCATACGTTGGACGTAAGTTAGAATGTAAAATCCACCAAATATGCAGTCAGCAGTGCGGTGTTGTTGTTATTAACATGTCTCGACTTAGGGGAAATTTTGTGCAATTCCAAAAATTTTGCGAGTCTGTAATATTTCCGAAGTTATGGAGAATATAAAATCCTGAAAAATATATTATTAATATTAATTTTCCTGATGCACTTGCGTGACAGTTGTACGTGTAAAATAATCCTAATATCGTTTGAATCAATGCTACTTTTGAAAACATTCGATTAATTTAACTACAATACTGCATGTTAAATTCATTCTTTGAAACTTGGCGCAATTTTGGAATTAGTCAAATGAATAAGTTATCTTTGAAACACATTACCTTGCTATGATCCTCAGTCATTACAGATCCTCATGGAAGCAAAATATGTAGTCATGAGTTAAATGGTTTCAGAATTCGTAATATGGATTTCTTACATCAGTCCTAAATTACAATTTCAGAAGGATTGTGTGGTCCAATTGGAATCAAGAAGCAGTCAGCAATGTGGTACTGTTGTTATTAACATATCTTATATCTTAATATCTACTTAAGTTTGGATCAAAGAATCTTTTGCTTGTGGTCGTGATCGACCATGCTTTAATAATCGATAGTTGACTATGAAATTACACTACAAGGCCATTACGTTTGGTTTTGCTGCAGTGAATATTCAGTGTCGTCAGGCAGGGTTCAGAAGTTGTTTGACATAAAGTCAGTGAACTGCAGTCAGTGACTGCTGCCGGAGTGATGTATTAGCATGTTCCGTATCATACGTAAAACCATAATGATAGGCCGATTCGGTCATAATGCGTAACCGACGCAAAGGAATATGATAAATAATAGAAATAGCGATTGTCGGTATATGACTAATGTACCATTTCTCTTCATTTACTCTTTATATAAACGAGAGGACACTGAAAGCAGATTCTGCACGGTGCAGAAGCACCCAGGCTGCCAGTAGGGTAAATTAGGCCAACACCCTTGGAACTATTATGTGGAAGGACGCATCGGGGAAACAGCAGGCCACTAGCCCGCACGAGTCACAAGACAGCCTTTTCTAATACCGCACTGGGTCAACTGGTTCAAATGGCTCTGAGAACTATGCGACTTAACTTCTGAGGTCACCTAGATCTTAGAACTAATTAAACCTAACTAACCTAAGGACATCACACACATCCATGCCCGAGGCAGGATTCGAACCTGCGACCGTAGCGGTCGCTCGGCTCCAGACTGTAGCGCCTAGAACCGCACGGCCACTCCGGGGCAACTGGACAAACACATGTAGGATCTCCTATGGCACAACCGCCCCACCCCTTTTTTTGAGAACATTTACGACCCAGGAGGGGAAGAAGGAGGAACGTTTTTAGCAGAAGAAAGTAGAAAGCTGAATTTTTCTCCGGAATGTAATGCTCACCGCAGATAAACATCTCGAAAATGGAATAGAGACTCCCAATTTTCGGGCTTTTGGAAGTGTAAGACGTCGCTAGACGCTTGACTTCACAAAAAACCATATGGTTGTGCAACATAAGAATCACAGAAATTGGCTAACATGAGTAAACTTGAACTTAGACTGACAAGGAAGGAAGGAAGAATAGGTTTAACGTCCCGTCGACATCGAGGTCATTAGAGACAGAGCACAAGCTCGAATTGTGTAAAGGATGAAGAAGGATGTAAACTGTGCCCATTAAAAGGAACCATCCCGGTATTTGTCTGGAGCGATTTAGGGAAATCACGCAAAATCTAAATCTGAATGGCTGGACACGGGTTTGAACCGTCGTCTTCCCGAATGCGAGTCCATTGTGCTAACCACTTCGTCATGTCGCTCGGTCTTAGGATGAGAAGGAGCGATCTCATTGGTCACAGAGAGATGTATGAAGAGAGTAAGACGACATTTTTTTGTGAAAAATTGTAGAAATCAGCGGGTAGAGGAGAGCCCACGGAAGGGGACTAGTTTGTTACAAGGATCTTTTTTAGCTTTCGGCATTTGGAAGATCTGGAGCCCAGCCAATCTGACTACAATAAGATGGAAAATGGAGTCTCGTTTGACCACTGTAAAATCGCTTCGATTCTCATCCAGTATCATAATCGCTGAAAAGGTAGTCCCATTTATGCCGTAATCACGGTCAACATTCCTGGCGGCATCCAACGAGTGCAGCCGTGTGGCCGTGCGTCATAATTCGTGGCACCCACCTGGAAGACACTTTCCGTCATTTAACCATCGGAACAGTCCTGACTCTCGTCTCTTTTTGTATCGCGACCCATTACTTCAGAATAAGTACCTGAAACTAGAGGCCAGTACCTCAAGATGTTCCTTCGTGGCAACTGCTGTTTCCTCGTTAACTTTGATTCCATATGTTTGTAAGAAATCATTGAGGAATGGGAATGCATCAAAATACCTCTCTTTCACTTTACTGTGATAGTTGCTTCCATTTTATCTTGAGCATAGAACTTGCAGACATCCTTCCCTTGCAGCGATAAATTGAAGCTATTAAGATGTTGTTCAGATGCTCAGATGTGTGTGAATTCCTAAGGGACCAAACTGCGTACGTCAACGGTCCCTGGACTTCCCCACTACTTAAACTGACTTACGCTAAGAACAACACACACACACACCCATACCCGCGGGAGGACTCGAACCTCCAGCGGAGGAGCCGCGCGATTCGTGACATGGCGCCTCTAACCGCGCGGCCACTTCGCGAGGCGGCTATTAAGAGCACTGAAAATGTTACCCAATTATGAAAGACGTAATAGCCATTTTTCGTCATTTAACATGTCCAAGAAACTGCACACAGATTTCGTATCACTTTTCTGCTCCAACGGGAAGATTCTCAGATTATCTCGAAGTTCAAATAATCTTGACAGAACTTTCCCTCCTGACAGCCAGCGTACTTCACAGTGCAGGAGAAGTGTTTTGTGCTCACTGTGCATCTCATTGCATAGTATGGCAAACAATATTGAATTGTTAGGTCTAGATTTAATGAAATTCACAGTTTTCACTGCGTCATTAATGATTTTCTTTAGGCTTTCAGACAGATCTTTACATACAAGGGCTTCTCGGTGCGGGCTACAGTGATCCACTAAACAGAAGGGGCAACTGCCCTAACTTTGGCAATCAAACACGAGTAAATGCCAGACCTAGCACGGGCACCATCAGTCAATGGGACACATTTTGTCCACTCTATTTCATTTTCTGATATAAAGCCATCAAGACATTTAAATATTTCTTCCCCTGTTGTTGTCATTGGCAAAAATTTACATAAGAGCATTTATTCTTCTATACTCCCATCAAGTTAAAACCTAACGAAAGCTAAAAGAATAGCCTATACCTGTGCTTTCATCAAGCTGAAATGAAAAGTAGTCACTTGGCTTGAAAATGTGATCGTGGACTGTTTTACAAACTCTGACATTTCATCGATCTTTCTTTTTCCTTTTGTGTCTGGTAGGTGTATTTCGTCAATTAGTCTTGTGTGCTTTTAACTAAATAAAGCATCAGATATTATTTTGGTCCCTGGTAAAATAATATCCTCTGCTACGGTTTGGCTATCAATAATGACAGTCGATATGAAGCCATTGTAGCTTGCTTATTTTGTTCCCCAGAAGTCGATTTTGTCATCACTGATTTTGACTTTAAAAATTCTTGTCTTTTGTTCCGAAAAAACTCGGTTGACATACTTACGTATTCTGGATGTTTCCTTGATAAATGTCTTTCAGTTTTAAGGGTTTCATGCTCTCGTAAGCAAGTACTTCAAAGCACAAAACACACTGAGGAAGCGGCTCTTGATCTGTGCCAGAAAACACAACCCATATTTCAAATAATCATCATTGTATTCACGAAATCTAAATTTTGCCTTCGTCTGGAAGGAGTTCAGTTCACTAACTGCACTAACACAGTCACCTTTGTATTGCATGATGCACTGGTCCGGATGTGGAAGGTTCGTCTAAATTACATGAAGTCAGTCTTTTACGGCACATCCTGTTTTAACCCACGCGTCCATAGTGAAATAAAATGAAACAAGACGACACAGTAAACACGCATACGCACACTATACCAATAAACAAACAAAGCACGCTCTCACAGTCATGAGTCACACTGTTGCAAGTCGAAGGGAAAGCGGTGTCGCACTATCGCAATTACCGATGAGTCCTGCGCATGCACTGTCCTCGTTTCGCGCAGAGCACGTTACTAAGCCAAAATAGATTCTTACTTAGAATGATTTTGTGTATACCTGTTCAGATAATAAAACTTTCCTCTTGAAATAAGATTTCATATTTTCAGTCGGTAAGATATTTTATTTAGTTATTTTAAAAATCGTCCGGCGCCCCACCTTAATAGGTCTCCCGACCCACTAGTGAGTCTGCGACCCACAGTTTGGGAAGCACTACACTAGAGTTTTGTGTGCCTCACACTGCTGCCATCTCTGTCACACATTCACAGCGAGTGCGCGTGCTCGTATTTTAAAACAAACCGCATGTTTCTGTCCGTTTCCAGTCCTGAGGAAAGAAATCGGAGGTTTTGTAACTTGAATGTTCTTTGACCCTCCAGGGTAGCCGAGAGCGCTAACGCGCTGCTTCCTGGACTCGGGTAGGCGCGCCGGCCCCGGATCGAATCCGCCCAGCGGATTAACGACGAGGGCCGGTGTGCCGACCAGGCTGGATGTGGTTTTTAGGTGGTTTCCCACATCCCGCTAGGTGAATACCGGACTGGTCCCCACATCCCGCCTCAGTTACATGGCTCGCAGACATCTGAACACGTTCGCACTATTCCATGGATTCCACTAGACACAGATAGTTGGGGTACACTAATTCCGTCCCAGAGTATACGGGGTGGTGGCAGGAAGGGCATCCGGCCACCCCTAAAACTAACCTTGCCAAATCCGTTCTAACCGCGCCGACCCTGCGATCGCTGCGGGACTATGGCGTAAGCGAAAAAAGAAAGAAGAGAAAGATAACTTGAATGTTCTTTGCACTGTTGCAACAGAGTGTCAGTAATGAAATGTTATTATATCACCGTTTCGGAACCCCAGTTATTTATTTAAAGCAGTTGTCATGTACTCTATCAGCCGTCGAAGTTTATAAATATTATTTTTCTACAACATGCAGGGTATATGTTTCCCCCCAGCATTCAGCGAGGAAAACCATCGAAACAGAGTAGTTCCCACTGACGTTACGGAAATCTTATTAATAAATTAAGTGCCAAAAATGGACGAAACAGGAACTGCCCTTTGGCACACTGTTACCAAGTGTGGTCCGGTCAACCACAGACAAGTCTGCATACCTTTCTACGTTTTTTTGAAATCGCGTCACGTCCAACACGCTGTAGGGGAATCTCCTATTAGCGGGCGAAGCAGCCCACCCTTGGAAGAGCATCAAAGGACTGCCGCCCCATGCGGAACTCTGACGTGCGCAGCATTGCTGTGAGCAGAAACTACGAGCTTTACCTGGTCCAGACGGGTTCCAGCGTCAAATTCAACCCCTTTCTGCCTCACACAGTATGCAAAAACTGACTAGACCAGAATCAATCGAAATCTACTTTTCTGCTTAAAACGTGTGCCCCTACATTTCAGTAAATGGACGGCCGCGTGGTGATCTGGAATAACTACACCATAACATCGAAATTGATACACAAACAGAGAGTGGTAGTATGGTTAACGTATCAGATTTCCCTAAATCACTTCTAATAAAAACTGGGTCGGATCGTACTAGCATTCTGTAAAAGCTCTTTCTAAAGCGTCTTTGGTACAATACATATTGTATGACTGGCTAAAGGATATTCTGCTACTAGTCTACAGGTGTATGCTTTTATGAATACGTAACAATGGTAGGCGCAAAGTCTGCACACAATCTATTTAAAGTCACCCTGTTTTGTTTAAATAGACTATTGTGATCACATTAAAACTATTGTCATTCAGATGATTAGTTTGTTTACCACAGTGATTTACTTCTCATGCCCCTCTTGGAGGGAGTAAGCACTGGTCTTTCTCTCATTTGAAAACCAGCTACCCCGGCAAAAGTTCAGAGAAAAACCTGGAGTTTAACACGTAATCTTAGCTACAGTGAAAATTATTTTTCCACATTCACAAGGTAATGAAATAGGTGAATTTCGCATTAAATGCCTGAAAAAAACACAGCACCAACTACAGATGTCACCCCAGTAACTAGAAACACAGAGCTCTTAGCACCTTCAGACGTTGCTTACAGACGGTAGCATCGGTTACGTTATGGTTCGTTACTAACTAGGATTTCTGACATAGTGCAGAATTGATTGGCGATTCCATGGTGTGTTGTGTGCACCACGACCAAATAGTGGATAGAATTCGAAGGAAAATCAGCATTGGCCGTATTTTGTTGTTTTATTGTCAGGAAAATCGATTTTCGGTCACTTAGTAACCATCCTCAGTGCTGCAATACACAATTAAAATAGGTACACTGGTATCAAGCTATAACCACAAGCTTAGAGCGATCACATAAACTCAATTTACCAGTGACGGTACAGGTAAATGAACGATAAACGATGCAGTTACCTTTGCAGAATGAAGCGGTACCGACTGATATGCAAGCAGAGTTTCCGTTGCTTGTATTGTGCAAGTCTGTGTATTAATATGTCGCTAGAGATGGATATGGACTTAATCTATCCACAGAATGTTCCAAGGCCATTCATTGTCCACTTCCATCCGAGAAAGAAATTCTAGAGCAAACGTTTGTCTTACTGCAATCTCAGTTTGAGGAAACTCCTGAACATGGATAATTTTCTGTGGGCAGCAATGGATGTTCAGTAGAATTCTATGCACCGAACTCACAGGCTTCTTCGAAGTTCAGGTAATTTACCAATCACTGCATGTTTGCACACCAACGCTAGATCCATCCTGCAATACTATGCATACATCTTCGACAGATGTCGGCTAAACTGCTTACCTCCTTCTGCCACGATGCACTCCAAAAAACCTGTCTTTCTGAATGTAGTGGTTACTTTCTCCAGACCTTTGGTAGCCATCGGACTAACGTGTTTTTTTCATCCCGTGAAGTGACCGAAACTTCTGCAGCACTACTGGCTCACAGTGGCCGTTCTTGTAAAAGAGCTTTATCAACTGCGCGTGATCCTGCATTGTGACAGTCATGGCGAACGTTTCATAGGCAAACGAGTGACAGCCATGTACTCCGCTTCTTTTATTTTGCGTATTGGGACGCTTACAGCGCCATTTAGTGGTAAAATTTTCGGTAATTTTTTTGTTTCCATAACGTTTCCCCCTTCTTGGCAATATTCCGTTCAGGTTTGACGCCATTCTGAGCAGTGGTTATTTTTTAACTGTATTTTGAAACTGTGTAAGTTAATGGTATTCTTCAAAGCTTTCCCACCGACGGCAGTAAAATAACAGTTGCTAGGCAGTATACACGATGTTACTATATGTGAAAATGCAGTCAGTGTACTGCGGAGACTGTTTACAAAACACTTCTTCAACCATCAAGTGTGTGGAACCCATACCAACTGGTGCTAATAGGGAGTATAACGCGTCAGGCAGCTCGAAAGGTCACGGGCCACAGGTCACAGGTTTGTTTACGCCGGGAAATGCGAGTAAATCAGAATTGCCAGAGAAGAACCGTCTACTAAGCATTTCAGTTATTTACTTAGTTATATGCGCCATAGGTCACATTCACAACAAACACTATGATGTAGAAGGTACATTCAGAACAGCCAAAAAACAAAGAAACACACATACACACACACACACACACACACACACACACACACACACACACACAAATATATAGCTAAAGCTAAAGAAGTAAAAAGTATTTATATGCCTATGTGTCTGGCCAGTTATAGTTTTTTCTGTAAAAGTGACTAGTTATTTCTCTTCAAGATTTCCTCTATAACAAAGAGAAAGAGAAAAAGAGAGAGAGAGAATAAGTTCTTAAAGAGATACATCATTAACGAGTATATTATCAAAGCGTTATTTATAGCTCCATATTTCACTCCTTTCTCTGCCAAAGTTAGATTCATTAAAGAGTAATGCAGATCATTTTTGCTGCTTGAATTATACTGGCGAATACCTTTGTTATTCACAAACTCTCATGGATTGTTGATAACAAACTTCATAACACGTAGTGCGAACTTTCTTTTTCGTAATGAGTATCTTTACGTAAGTGAGAAGTTGTCCCAGAATATTATCCTATAAAACAACAGCGAATGAAAGTGTGGCAAAATATAGTAGCTTATTCACTTTTGTTGCCCAAAGTTGACAGTCATTGTTAAGGCAAAAGTAGCTCAATCTACTTAACGCCCAACCACTTTATAACCACAAAGCACTCACGCCAGAGCGATACTGATACATTTCAAACAAGCTTACAGACCCAAAAATTCGTCGAGCTTCATTTCGTGTATCGTGAAAGGGTGGAAACGAGAATGAAAGGATGGAAGGTGACTGACTGCTAGCACTTTTTTTTTTCAGTGAACGTTGAGGGAGACAAGAGAACGTGAAGTATGGGTGTAACAATAACAAAGTCACACTTGAAACTTCCTGGCAGATTAAAACTGTGTGCCCGACCGAGAGTCGGACTCGGGACCTTTGCCTTTCGCGGGCTAGTGCTCTACCAATCGCAATCCCGGCATCTTTGCCTTTACTGGGCAAGTACTTCATCGACTGAGTTATCCAGGTTCGACTGATCTTGAACCCCCTCCCCCTCTCACAGTTATACTTGCGGCAGCATCTCCTTCCCTACTATCTTAAATTCAGGAGAGCTTCTGTAAAGTTTGGAAGGTAGGAGACGAGGTACTGGCAGAAGTAAAGCTGTGAGTACCGGGCGTGAGTCGTGCTTCGGTAGCTCAGTTGGTAGAGCACTTGCCCGCGAAAGGCAAAGGTCCCGAGTTCGAGTCTCGGTCGAGCACACAGTTTTAATCTGCCAGGAAGTTTCATATCAGCGCACACTCCGCTGCAGAGTGAAAATCTCATTCTGGAAAGTCACACTTGATAGTGCCAAGGAGACTGACGTTTTCAGCTGACGAATGGATCACAGTCAACAGTGTCATGAGCCTTGAGGATGAGACACTGAGCAGAGATGTAGATTTTAATACAGGACCAGATCCGGTGATGGGGACCTTTACATTAGAACTTCTCCCCCTTCCCTCCCCCACCCCGTCCCTCCAACCATCCACCCTCCACCTCCCGGCGATCAAATACTGGATAAGAACACTAGTTGGACCATGTATCATAGTACCTCCCTACACGTCGAGTACCACCGCACGAATGTACGTTAATGCCTTGATTTTGGAGGAGAGTATTTGTGCATAGTGTGATGAAGACTGATACTAGAATGAATCTATGTGGTATACTGTCAACGCTGCCATCACGCCTTGCATCAGACGATCACTGCGTCATCCACCCAAGGTCGACGATGGAGAGCAATGTTTCAGGATGATCTCGTCAGCACACAGCTTTCCTGCCTATGTGGGAAACCAGCACCAATATTTTAAAAGAGTTCTACCTGGAGCACGTGCTAGAACCACCGTTGACGTCCTGCTAACAAGTGTCCTCCGAAGCTTCCTGTCATATTAAAACTGTGTGCTCGGCGGGAGCGCAATCCCAGCATCTTTGCCTTTACTGGGCAAGTACTCCATCGACTGAGTTATCCAGGTTCGACTGATCTTGAACCCCCTCCCCCTCTCACAGCTATACCTGCGGCAGCATCTTCTTCCCTACTATCTTAAATTCATAGAATTTCTCCTGCATAGCACGTGGTATTAACACTCATTGTGCACCGTGAATCGTGTTTACAAGCAAACCACATGGAAATAAGATTTTTTATTTTTTATGTGTGTGGGACATGAAGTTCAGAACTCAAATATCAATCATCACAGCAGTTCCATGCAACTCTCAGAACTTCCCTGGTGAAAATTGTTAAAACAATTTTCCGTGAAGCATAAAATTCATAAGGATGAAAAAGATGTAACGTATATACTATATTTAATTCAAACAATTTTTATTAATGGTCTTCTATAAAATTTCAGTGCTGAATAATTTATATTTGAAATGAAAACTGGATTTTTATAAGCAGTACCTAATGACAAATAAGATGACACGCATTTGTCATAAAAATCACAATTAGATATGTGCCACTTAGAATATACATTGACAGAAAAAAATCTCAACACCATGAAGGAGCTGTGCGATATAAATGAAAGTTGATAGGCATGTTTCTACATCTGAAAGATCGTGTCTATTCACGTTTCACACCAGTCGCATAAGAGTGGCGCTAGTACCACCATTATGAGAATGCAAATCAGGTTTGCTTTAAATAAAAGCTGTAACGGTCATGTGTGTTAGTTAGCTTAGAGATTGGACGTGGTGAGCTGATATTTGTCAAGAATGCCTGTAAGACGACAGAGACAGCACTAGGAAGCCCTCACTGACTTTGAACGAGGTCGTGTAATAGGGCTACGAGAAGATGGGTGTTTGTTCTGCGTTACTGCAGAAAGACGTGATAAGAATGTAGCGACTGTACATTATTGCTGGCAGCTGTAGTCACGGGAATGTATGGAACCAAGAAGACTGAGCTCTGGATGGCCATGTGACACTACCAAGAGGGAATACCGTCGTCTTCAGCGTATGGCTGTTTCACATCGTACTCAGTCTGCAGCAGCAATCTGAGCAGCAGCAATCTGAGCAGCAGTTGACACCACAGTGACACAACGATTTGGTACAAATCGGTTACTTCAAGTATAGCTCCGAGCCAGACGCCCTGTAGCGTGCATTACACTGACGTCAAACGACCGTCATTGGCGACTTTAGTGGTGTAAAGCCATAGCTCATGGGACTGCAGGGGTGAGGGGTGAAGTCTGTTTTTTTTTCTGATGAATGCTGGTTCTGCCTCGGTGTCAGTGATGGCCATATGTCGGTTAGATGGGCAGTTGAGGGCCTGCAACCAAACTGTCTGTGTGCTAGACAGACTTACCCTACACCTGGAGTTATGGTTTGGAATGCAATTTCTTATGACAGCAGAATCACTCTTGTAGTTATCCCACGCACGCAGACTGCAAATTCATACGTCAGCCTGGTGATTTGACCTGTTGTGCTGCCATTCATTAACAAAATTTGAGGGAGAGTTTTCCAACAGGATAATGCTCGCCCACGTATCGCTATTGTAACCCATATGTTCTACAAAGAGTCGACATGTTGTCGTAGCCTGCTCGATCATCAAGTCTGTCTCTTGTCGAGAACTCCAGCGTCATCCACAACCAGCATTTAACGTCCCGTACTGACCGACCAAGTGCAACAGGCATGGAACTCCATCCCACAAACTGATTACCGCACCTGTACTCACAATTCATGCACGTTTACGCGCTTGCATTCAACATTCTGGCAGTTAAAATGGAAATTAGTGGTAAGTTACTATGGGACCAAACTGATTAGGTCATCGGTCCCTAGACTTACACAATACTTAATCTAACTTAAACTAACTTACGCTAAGGACAACACACACAGGACTCGAACCTTCGATGGAGGGAGCCGCGCGAACTGTGGGAAGACGCCTAAGACCGCCCGGCTACCCTGCGCAACATTTTGTCTGTTATTCTTTCACTTTCTTTCTTTCACTGGTGCCATGTCCCGCGCTGACGCAGGGTCGGCATTGCTAGGAACGGATTTGGCAAGGTTAGCTGGAAAGGGGTGGCCGGATGGCCTTCCTGCCGCCACCCCGTACCCCCTGGGACGGAATTCGTGTACCCCTACTGTCTGCGTCGAGTGTAATGAATGGAATAGAGCGAGCGTGTTCAGATGTCTGCGAGACGTGTAACTGAGGCGGAACGTGGGGACGAGCCTCGTATTCCCCTAGTGTGATATGGAAAACCGCCCAAAAACCACATCCAGGCTGGCCGGCACACCGACCCTCGTCGTTAATCCGCCGGGCGGATTCGATCCGGAGCCGGCGCGCCTACCCGAGTCCAGGAAGCAGCGCGTTAGCGCTCTCAGCTACCCTAGCGGGTCAGGCATTCTCGCTGTTATATTGGTTATTAATGCAATAGCATTTCACATTTTCGATGACTTATCTCGCGCTTACATTAACCTGTGATCTTGCAATATTAATCACTCAAATATGTTACCAAGGCAAATGTATATCCGAAATTTCGTTACTCTACATTAATTATGTTTTGGTGTTGCGAAATTTTTCGTCATGCATTTGATTAATTTTATATTTAAGTGATATAGGTCTCAGAAAGGAACGTAAAGAAAGAAAAAATAAGGACCAGTCGGAGAGTGGAACCATGACGAGCCTCAAGTTCTAAGGATTACTTTCTGTTTTTATGTCGTTTGCGCTTCACGGGAATGCTTGTAGAACGTCCACTTTCGTTTAAAAAACTTAAATTGGCCAGGAATCCAACCTCTGCTCCCTACGTGGCAGATGAGCATTCTACTACACAGCCACACTGCATGTCAAAAAGATCGAACTTACTTTAGCATATTAAAGGCCTTCAGGAAACTTCTAAATCGATTTTATAGAAACGTGCTCAGCGTTTCATCTGAACGCTTTGGGTTCGTTTTACGTAAGTTCTGAATTTACCATAAATATAAATAATTTAAAAAAATCTGATGGCCGTGCGCCCTCCTCGGTTGCTACGGTGCAGCAAATGCCAGCAAAAGGCAAAGGTCCCAGGTTCAATTCAACAGCGGCACACAATTTTTATTTCCCCTAAGTTCAAATCCGCGGACGCTCTGCTGCAGAGTTACATTTCTCTCTAGAAGTGTAGTCCGATAAGCAGTCAGACACTCTAGTCACTTAGCTTGGGAGGCGGCCAATTACGACGCAACCACACGTTGACCTGTGATGGCGCTAGGTTATCGGATTCGAACCGAGGCCGACTCGCTCCGCTGTTTTACAATGCGAGTGTTTAAGCGCGCCCTACTGTCCCGAGCTTGTCATGCACGACGAGCGAGGATCGCGAGCCGCAGGCCGAGCGACCTGCGACCACCTGCGAGCAGAGCACGCCGGGAGACGCCGTCCTCGTGCCGAGTGGGCCCGTGACGCAAGCAGGCGCCGGGCGGCTCATCAGGGTGCGCGCGGCGTCGGCGCGGGCCGAGGCTGGCGACGGAAGCCAGGGCAGGCGGCGCGCCTTTGTCGGCGCCACGCGCCCGCAGCCTCGCTAATGAGACGCCTTCCGCCTGGGCGGCGCACTGCTCAAAGCAAAGGGGCCGGGCCGGGCCGGGCCGGGCCGCGCCGCAGGCACGAAAAACCACGCCGCTGCATCCGCAGGACCAGGAAGTACACCCACCCTGTGTGGCCGCCTCCCACAGGAATTCCGTTGTCACGCTACGTAGGCCTAGCTGGCAAACCACCATCTCTTATCTGCTCAATGAAGCGGCGTAGTATCGAGTACACTGGATTCGGAAAAAGCGTGGCGCAACGCTCTCTTCAGCTATCCCCGTTTGCATAGAAGTAGAACCAGTACTACTCAGCAAAGCCTACACCCATCTATTGTTGTTGTTGTGGTCTTCAGTCCAGAGACTGGTTTGATGCAGCTCTCCATGCTACTCTATCCTCTGCAAGCTTATTCATCTCCCAGTACTTACTGCAACCTACATCCCTCTGAATCTGCTTAGTGCATTCATCTCTTGGTCTCCCTCTACGATTTTTACCCTCCACGCTGCCGTCTAGTACTAAATTAGTGATCCCTTGATGCCTCAGAACATGTCTTCTGGTCAAGTTGTCTCACATACTCCTCTTCACCCCAATCCTATTCAATACCTCCTCATTAGCTATGTGATCTATCCATCTAATCTTCGGCATTCTTCTGTAGCACCACATTTCAAAAGCTTCTATTCTCTTCTTGTCCAAACTATTTATCGTCCATGTTTCACTTCCATACATGGCTACACTCTATACAAATACTTTCAGAGACGACTTCCTGACGCTTAAATCAATACTCGATGTTAACAAATTTCTCTTCTTCAGAAACGCTTTCCTTGCCATTGCCAGTCTGCGGGATACAAAATTTTGACAACGAGGATGGCGCATTTCATCTCCTATCATTCCCTTTTTTTGCTCGTTGCTGCTTAGCTTTTTTGTGATTTCCCCGTGCAACCATGGCTGCACCACAGGAACAGGCTTCGCTGTCCGATCTTGTACGTTTTCAGGCTGAGCAAATGACGCAGCTGCTTGCTGCCATAAATGGACTGGTCACACTACAAACTGCAGCTACTTCGGCGCCTCCGACGCCATCGCCTGTACCGACGCGGACACGGACGGCGCCGCCATTTCATCACGTGCAGCCAGCCAGGAAACTTCGCTTCAACTTCGCACCACCTTGCAAGTTATGTAATATGTTTCCATATGTTTATCCACTAGTAAAGGTGCTTTAACTGTATTTGCAGTACCGAGAGATTAGTACCTTTTCCTTTTCCTGTTCCTACCCACGCGCCGCCTCCCAGGCGGGATACAAAAACTACCATCATTTTTCCTTAAAAAGAAGCTAAATTCGCTACTTGTTGTTGACTTACATTAAGGACATACTTTTAAAAGAGGCACTGATGTGTCAGTAGGGTCCATAACACGGAAAAATCGTTTAGCAGCCGGCCGCTGTGGCCGAGCGGTTCTAGGCGCTTCCGTCCGGAACCGCGCTCCTGCTACGGTCACACTTTCGAATTCTGCCTCCGGCATGGGTGTGTGTGATGTCCTTAGGTTAGTTAGGTTTAAGCAGTTCTAAGTTCTAGGGGGCTAATGGGCTAATGACCACAGCAGTCAAGTCCCATAGTGCTCCGAGTCCATACTGATAAGTAATGTCCTGATCCTGAAAATATTGAATATGACGTTCGTTTTTGAAAGTCCAACTACTAATGGAACGGAAATTCTTGACTTAAGTTTAACTGAAAAATTTAAAACATTTATGGAATCTGGTCGAAGAGTACATTAGAAACAATATTTTTTTAAAATTTTAAAATACAAATTAATTGACTAAATTATAACATTTTAAAAACTTGGACACAAAGTGCCGTCCCACCCTTCTCCCCTCCACCCCCTCTTGGTACTGCGACGGTTAATGGGACACCTTTTTATTTGAATCAGGAGGCAGAGTTCATCCTGTTTTCATATGATGCCCTCATTGCTGTGAAGCCGAGCTAACAAGCGTCAACAGACGTAATAGTAAATGTTTCTCAGAATGGCACTGGTTTTGCACAAATGGACTAGGTTTTGGAAAGGAAACAGAGCTCATCCAGTGTTTTGTAGTAAAAACTACCCAATCACCTATTAACCTCGTGTATCACTAAGAAATAATAAACAAGGTAGGAAATTCTGAGGTGTATATATTCATGGAAACACTTGCATTCGGGAGGACGACAATTCAAATCCACATCCTGCCATCTACATTTATCTTTTCCGTGATTTCCCTAAATTCCTCGAGCGGTTCTAGACGCTACAGCCTGGAACTACGCGACCGCTACGGTCGCAGGTTCGAATCCTGCCTCGGGCATGGATGTGTGTGATGTCCTTAGGTTAGTTAGGTTTAAGTAGTTCTAAGTTCTTGGGGACTGATGACCTCAGAAGTTAAGTCCCATAGTGCTCAGAGCCATTTGAACCATTTGAACCTAAATTCCTCGAGGTTAATTCTGGGATGATTCATTTGAAAGGGCAAAGCTGATTTCCTTCCCCAACCCCCCCACATCAAAGCGTTTGGTCAGGGTCTAATGACCTCGCCGTCGACGGGATGTTAAAACCTAATCTCCATTCCTTTAAACTGGAAAAACCCCATAGTACACCTGGTAAAATCGTTAGATTCGGCCACTTCTGCCATAACAATGACTGTCAACTTTGAGCAATAGAAGTGAATAAGCTACTGTATTCTGCCACATTTTCATTCGCTGTTGTTTTATGGGATAATATTCTGGGACAACTTCTCACTTAGGTAAAAATACTAATTGCGTAATAGAAAGTAATTTACACATACACGTACACCTTGTAGGTATATCTTTATGCAGCTACGAATACTAACCACAGTCTCGCACTACGTGTTATGAAGTTTGTTATCAACAATCCATGTGAGTTTGTGACTAACAGAGGTATTCGCCAGTATAATTCAAGCAGCAAAAATGATCTGCATTACTCTTTAATGAATCTGACTTTGGCAGAGAAAGGAGTGAAATAAGCACCTATAAAAAACTCTTTGATAATCTACTCGTTAAAGAGGTATCTCTTTAAGAACTGCCTCTCTCTCTCTCTCTCTCTCTCTCTCTCTCTCTCTCTATCATAGAGAAAATCTTGACGAGAATTAATTAGCCACTCTTACAGAGGAAACTATAACTGGCCAGACACGTAGGCATATAAATACTTTTTTCATCTTTAGCTTTAGCTATATATTTTCGTGTGTGTGTGTGTGTGTGTGTGTGTGTGTGTGTGTGTGTGTGTATGTGTGTGTGTGTGTTTTATGATTGTTCTGAATGTACCTTCCATATCATAACGTTTGTTGCGAATGTGATCTATGACGCAAATAACTAAGTAACCTAAGTGCTTAGCAGACGGTTCTTCTCTGACAATTCCGATTTCCTCGCATTTCCGTGACGCTCTTCCCTGCATGAAACAAACCTGTGGTCTGTGACCTTCTAAGCTGCCATACGTGTTATACTCCCTATTAGCAGCCCGCATCTCGTGGTCGTGCGGTAGCGTTCTCGCTTCCCACGCCCGGGTTCGATTCCCGGCGGGGTCAGGGATTTTCTCTGCCTCGTGATGGCTGGGTGTTGTGTGCTGTCCTTAGATTAGTTAGGTTTAAGTAGTTCTAAGTTCTAGGGGACTTATGACCACAGCAGTTGAGTCCCATAGTGCTGAGAGCCATTTGAACCATTTTTGAACCCTATTAGCACCAGTTGGTATGGGTTCCACACACTTGATGGTTGAAGAAGTGTTATGTAAACAGTCTCCGCAGTACACTGACTGCATTTTCACATATAATAACATCGTGTATACTGCCTAGAAACTGTTATTTTACTGTCGTCGGTGGGAAAGCTTAGAAGAACACCATTAACTTACACAGTTTCAAAATACAGTTACAAAATAACCACTGCTCAGAATGGCGTCAAACCTGAACGGAATATTGTCAAAGAAGGGGGAAACGTTATGGAAACACAAAAAAATACCGAAAATTTTAGCACTAAATGGCGCTGTAAGCGTCCGAATACGCAAAATAAAAGAAGCGGAGTACATGGCTATCACTCGTTTGCCTATGAAACGTTCGCCATGACTGTCACAATGCAGGATCACGCGCAGTTGATAAAGCTCTTTTACAAGAACGGTCACTGTGTGCCAGTAGTGCTGCAGAAGTTTCGGTCACTTCACGGGATGAAAAAACACGTTAGTCCGATGGCTACCAAAGGTCTGGAGAAAGTAACCACTACATTCGGAAAGACGGGTTTTTTGGAGTGCATCGTGGCAGAAGGAGGAATGCAGTAGATCAAATGGTTCAAATGGCTCTAAGCACTATGGGACTTAACATCTGAGGTCATCAGTCCCCTCGACTTAGAACTACTTAAACCTAACTAAGGACATCACACACATCCATGCCCGAGGCAGGATTCGAACCTGCGACCGTAGCAGCAGCGCGGTTCCGGACAGAAGCGCCTAGAACCGCTCGGCCACAGCGGCCGGCAGTAGATCCGACATCTGTCGAAGATGTGTGCATAGTATTGCAGGATGGATCGAGCGTTGGTGTGTAAACATGCAATGATTGGTGAATTACCTGAACTTCGAATAAACCTGTGAGCTCGGTGCATAAAATTCTACGGAACAGACGAAGTCCATACCCATCTCCAGTGACATGTTAATACACAGACTTGCACAATACAAGCAACGAAAACTCTGCTTGCACATCAGTCGGTACCGCTTCATTCTGCAAAGGTAACTGCATCGTTTATCGTTCTGTTAGCTGTACCGTCACTGGTAAATGCTATGAGAGTATTTTATGTACCAATGTCATTCCAACCCCCCAACCGTGTGGATGTGCGGGTAGCGTAATTTTTATGGAAGATTGCGCTCCTACGCACGTTGCATAGCCAGTAAAAGGGGCTGTAGAGGCATTCCGGAAATGCTAGAATTATCAGCCTTCATTTCCCTACAGCCTGGCCTTCCAGATCACCTGATCTACTGACTGTGGGATTATCTAAAAGACGTTTCTGAACGTGACCCCTGAGACACTACGACCTGTTATGGAACGTGCTGTTTCTCGATTTCATCTTGTGGTCCAAAACGGTGGACGGTGTACTGATCATGTCTCGCGTTATCTCACAGTTAAAAATCGTTATCATTTCTGCTTTTTATGCGGTTTGGCTTCATGAAAATTAAAAACCGATATCATAGTTGCTTGCCGGCCGGTGTGGCCGAGCCATTTTTAAGCGCTTCAGTTTGGAACCGCGCGACCGCTACGGTCGCAGGTTCGAATCCTGCCTCGGGCATGGATGTGTGTGATGTCCTTAGCTTAGTTAGATTTAAGTAGTTCTTCAAATACAGTGCCACAGTTGTTGGCTGATGTACTTCTGTAGTGCATTACACATAGCTATCGTATTGCGATTCATCTGACCGAGCGAGGTGGCGCAGTGGTTAGCACACTGGACTCGTATTCGGGAGGACGACGGTTCAATCCCGTCTCCGGCCATCCTGATTTAGGTTTTCCGTGATTTCCCTAAATCGCTTCAGGCAAATGCCGGGATGGTTCCTTTGAAAGGGCACGGCCGATTTCCTTCCCCATCCTTCCCTCACCCGAGCTTGCGCTCCGTCTCTAATGACCTCGTTGTCGACGTGACGTTAAACACCAATATCCTCCTCCTCCTCTCCCGATTCATCTGTCATTTGTACTTAGTGGGAAAATCGCCGTTAATTTTTTTTTCGACGTTTCCCACTGTTTTGACAACATTCAGTTCAAACTTTACGTCATTCTGACCAGCAGTTCTTTTTTTTACAGCGTTTTGAAACTGAAACTCACTAGAATTGTAATCACCCTGTACCTGTTCGGTAACTTGTGAAATTAAAATAACATGCTGGACAAGGAACTAGCAGATTTTCTCAATTGGGGGGGCGGGGGGGGGGGGCAGAGTTGGGCGGTCCGATTTGTTAAAGTCGGCCTTAAAAAGATTCATTTTTTCATTTATTCTCAAAAGTTCCATAAAGAATGATAACGCATTTTACTCGACAATGATCTCGGCAAGCGAAGATATAATCCCGTTACTTAGGAGTGCTGAGAAGTAGTTATGCTCCAGTCTCCCGTCGCCCTCGAAGGTCATTTTACACTGTTAGTCTTTCAGTTTAGATTGGAGCTGAGAGTCCGCAGCTCGTTGGCGTGCGGTTGCGTTCTCGCTTCCTGCGCCCGGGTTCCCGGGCTCGATTCCCGGTGGGGTCAGGGATTTTCTCTGCCTCGTGATGACTGGGTGTTGTGTGATGTCCTTAGGTTAGTTAGGTTTAAGTAGTTCTAAGTTCTAGGGGACTGATAACTATAGATGTTAAATCCCATAGTGCTCAGAGCCATTTGAACCATTTTGGAGCTGAGAAAGTGATTAGGAATGGAAGAACGCTATTTTTTTGGTACACCGTGATTATCACCGACAGGGATTTTGGAATAAAGAGATTCTTTTCGAAAGTGAAGTTAGAACAATTTTTGGTGGCGAAAATGCAAAGGATACAGAATTATTCAAGCTTACACTTTCCCAAAGGTCCTCATTTAAGTATGGATCTCTGATTTCTTGCAATGTATGAGAGTTCATTTTCTGCATTAAAGAATGTCCCGGCAGATAAATTCATGAGCCTAAATGAGGAGAATTTTGATTATTATTTCTTTGTCGTGTGGCTTTTTGTGCCGGTAGTCTCCAAAGAGATTCTCGGCTCGCCTTAAAGGCAGGTTTTTTCATTTAAGTAGAGGGGATGCATCTTTAAAGGAAATGGAATCTTTCAGGAATGGAAGGTATTCGGAAGGAACTGGCTGTGGCCTATGGTATCGGACCAACCCCGACATTTGCCTAAATTGGAAATGGAAAACGACAGAAAACCATTTTCAAGGTATCTGGCGGATGGATCTAAAACCCCTCGCCTCCCGAAACTAGGAATTGCTAGCTCAGCAACCCATCACAGAGAGCTACACAAAACTGGTGGTGTATTTCGAAAAAAAACTAGTTGTTGTGCATTGTTTTAAAATAAAATGAAATGAATGAAATGAACCACAACTAAAGATCGAATTCTGACTGTGTATGTTTTTCCTTTAATTGTGCTTGTTTAGTTATTTGATAGCGCGTGACAGCATGGATATTTAAAAACTTCATTGTACGTTTACAATTATTACAGTATAACAAGACCATAATAAATTTTGGACGAAATGGAGAGGGACGGTGCAGTCGGCTAGGACCAATTCAAGCAGCCCTCTGAAAAAATCGTTTAGAAATGTAACTATAGAATGTACCCCCTCCGCTCTTCGTCCACCCCTCCTCATTGTTCCGTATCGGAACTGGTTTTCATAACTGGATACCGCGTAGGCAACCAGATTGTTCGATGTTTCGCCATTTAGGCTACTACTGATAGAATATTGAGCAAATTTTTTAAGGAAACGTTACCATCGACGCTTGTGCGATATTTTTGTTGGTCAACGTGATTTTTGGGCGACACAGGCAAATCCAAGAGCATTTTTAAACACTGATTTTAATTTTATGTTCTTTATAATTATATTTACTGCTCCCCTGCCTTGCAAAATACTAAAACGCTGCAACCTCAGAGTTCTAGCAGCCTCCAAATAAGAAATCGAGTGATAACATTAAACTACTACGGATAGGTAATTAGATTGTTATGGTAGTGTGTACATATTTTTAACTTACCATAACGCTAGTGGATGAATCAAAATCGAGTTACCCGTTCCTTCTTGTAACAAAATTATCCACCACAACACCACACCGCACAAAAAAAAATAAACGTTTGCACTTACATTAAATTTAGCTGCAAGTAAGAACTGAACTGACTGACAAGACAACTGAGCTCGAGTAAAGCCAACAATTGGTCTTGGTTAAAATAGGGATGGCGATGGACGATAGTATTATGGATGTGTGGGTAGCTTCAATCTAGTGTTGGCCTTGCTGCTGATCGGTGGACTGAATCCAGTTTTCGTCGTATAACTGAAAACCAAAATATCTTTCAACTTCACTACATAGCAGATAAGTAGTGTGTCACTTCATTTAGGTGATAGGGGGCTCGTTATCCGCTGGACCCATCTTTGACTATGGCCTTGCTCATGCACGTGCTAGCTTCAGCACAACAGCAACTGTACCCAATTAACGCGTTTTTGGGCTCTGCGGTCTATGTTGACACAGTTCCAGCGACTTAGCTAATAATGTTTTTTTCTGTCCCGTGATTTGGACAAGTTGCCACGACCGAAAATGGCATAAGCTTTGCAAGTCTTCTCCCTGACTAAAGGTAATGTGACTGTTGCTAGCAGTACATTAATGCGATATGGTAACTTGTGTGCGACTACTGCTGGTGTAAGATACCTGATGACGGACTAGTTCCGAACAACGGCTGAAAAATAAGTTATACGCAGCGTAAAGACGCTGTTCTAAAAAATGTTTATCAAGAATAGACATGGATAGATCAGGAAATGAACGTTTGTCTTCTCAGAGAAACTATTCAGCATTCGCTTAATGTGATTTAAGGAAACCATCGAAAATCTTAATCTAGTTTTGAGTGCCGCTTCTCCTGAACAGTTCCACAGCAGCTTAAACATCTCACTCTAACAAAATTGTAACCGATAAACCCCTTTCATATTCCAATACAGAAATCCAGACACCACCAAGACTATCAAAAAGCAATATTTACGATCATCAATTGCCTACCACATTTCGCTTGTGTGAAGGAGAAATTTGTACCATATCGACATTCGCCTCAGTAATCCACTGGCCTCGTTCTCGATTGAGCCCAGTCAGGAGACAACCAGTTTCACTACACTACTTTTTAGGTGTTGCAGCTATTATCTGCGCGAAGAATGGTATGATGCCGCTCTCTACGCTTGTCGGTCCTGTGCAAGTATCTTCATCTCTGAATAACTACTGCAACCTATATCTAATTGAATCGGCTTACTACATTCGTTCCATGGTCTCCCTCTACAAGTTTTCGCCCTCATTTCCTTCCGTTGCCACAATAGCGGTATTTTAATGCCTCAGAATAGTCCTATACACCAAACCCTTCCATTGGTCAAGTTGCACCATAAATTTCTTTTTTTACCAATTCTCTTCAGTACCTCCTCATTACTTACTCTACCTATCCACCTATCTTTCAGCATTCTTCTATACCACTACATTTGCAAAGCTTCCCTTCTCTTCCTGTCTGAACCGCTTATCCTCTGTTTCACTTCTGTATAAGGCTAGACTCCAGACGAGTACCTTCAGTAAAGGCTTTGTAACACTTCAATTTATATCACATATTAAGAAATTCCTCTCTTTCAGCAACGCTGAATTTTATATCATCTTTATTTCAACGATCGTGTTATTCTTCTGTTTGAATAGCAAAATTCATCGAGTACTTTTTCTGTATAATTTTCTGATATAATTCCTTCAGCATCTTCACCCAGCCTAGTTTTACCTTTGTTGATGTTCGTCGTATAATTTCTTCTCAAGGCGCTACGCATTTCGTTGAACTGTTGTTCCAAATCCTCTGCGTCGTCGACGCTATTACAACGCCATCGGCATACCTCAAAATTTTTATTTCCTCTCCTTTAACTTTAATTCCTATTCTGAATTTTTCTTTGGTTTCCTTTTAAAGCGTGCTCAGTGAACAGAATGAATAACATCTGTGATAGGCTACATCCCCGTCTGAGTCCCTTCTCAACTACTCCTTCCCTTTCGTGTCGTTCGAACCTTATAACTGAAGTCTGGTATTTTTACTGGCTATAAATAAACTTTCGCGCTCTGTATTTTACACCTACTACCCTCAGAGTTTAGAAGAGTGTATTCCATTCACCATTATCAAAAGCTTTTCCTAAATCCACCAATGCTCTGACATAGTTCACCTAACTTGTCTTCTAGAAGAAGTTGCACGGTCAATATTGCCTTAACGTTTCTACATTTTTATATTTCTGCGTCTTTCCCGACATCACTCTCTATCAGTTTTTCCATTCTTCTGTAAAAATCGTCTCAGTATTTTGCAGCCATGATTTTTTTATGTCGTCGACGTGGACGTCAGAGACAGAGCAAGTTATATTACTATTAAAAACCCTTTGTTTTACATTACATTTATTCGCAATTACGAATAATAACAACCATAAGCTATAGAATGAAACGACTCACGGTCAGACCCAAACTTCCATACGTCTTCAACCATGCGTCTACGACCTGTACTCGTGCATCCATTATGTATATTCCTGTACAGGTCAGACATTGTACTTGAAAGTCGCTTGCCGGTATCGATAGTAAAATACGATATTGCAGTGCCTGTGTTATTCTGATTACGATACAAAGTTCCTTTGGACGTGCATGTCGTACACGGATGGTTGACGACGTGTAGAAGTTTGGGTCGGGCCGTGAGTCGTGTACGGATAGCCAAATGGTTAATCTCATTTGTAACACCAACAAAAAGGTAGTATTTTTGTTTAAAAAAATCAGAAACTGTCGGTAGAACACTTGATTGCGAAAGGCATAGGTCCCGAGTTCGAGTCTCAAAAAAATCTTTAGAAAAATAAATGTAAAAATAAAAAATTTAAAAAATGGTAAGGCGACCGCTCGCGATAAGCGGGAAATCCGGCTTCGAATCCAGATCCGGCACAAATTTTTGTTGTCGTCATTCTATTCCATAGCTGATGGTTGTCCTTATTCGCAATTGAGAATACATTTAATGTGTTTTACAAAGGCTGCAGTCGCCGCAGTGCCCGTTCTTTTAGACCTTCATGCATGTCCAAAGGAACTTTGAATCGTAACCCGAATAACACGAGCACTGCAATATCGTATAATCTTTGATCTTGTCGAGGCACAGTCTTTTCCTCTGTACAGGCTGGTACATTCGTAGTTTGAAGTGCGGTAGGTGATGGACGTATTTAGTAGGGCTGTGTGGACTTGTGATTGTATCTGTTAGATGAAGGAAGGATACCAAACAATGAGTATGATTGGTACATTGAAAGACGAAAGGAATATAAATTTTGAAAAATGTCATTATTTATTGAAGAGAAGAAGTGTGAGGTAAGACAGCAACATTGCGCATCTAACTGGTCGTAATGATTATTGTCAGCTACTTAACTTGCCCAGAGCTGAGAGAAAGACCACCCCACTTCCCTGACTCATGGATTAACTAACATGTTAACTGATTAAGCTGTTTGATTTTTATAGAAATTCTCTTTTAACACTGTACGCTCTTTAAATCATTGTTCACTCTTTTAAGCGTAGTTTTGTTCAGACCAATGTTACGCGTGAAGACCACGCGAAGGTTTACGCTGTCTTTTTGAGTCTATGTATATTTCATTCTAAAATCGTTGTCTTGGAGTATCATTTCATAAGAATATTTACTCTCCCCTCCCCACTGTTTATCGTAACGCATTACCACATGCAACAGTTTGAATATGTAATTAGAAACAAAAATCTAGTGTAATCGCTGCCTGTTTGCTGTTGTGCTTTCGGGAAATCTGCGCCAATATTGTCGAGACGCGAGTGAGTGGAAGTTTTGATTAGGGCCAGATAATTGTTTTACTTCCGTTGAGCATTAGTACTAAGACGCTGCGTTCAGATCAGTTACAGTTCAGTTCAAATAAAGTTCTGTTTAGCCAAAGGTCAGTATACGAGTTTAGGTCGAATAAAAGTTTGTGGGGACCTAGTCTTTGGTAATATGTAAATTTCGTAGAGTGGGCGGTAAAGCTGGGCTAAATTTCAGACAAAAACTAATATAGTGCGGATGTTACATATGTCGATCTTTCTGCCACGATAGTCCGTTGTTTCTTTGGGTAATACGTAGTCAGTGCTGGATTTCTCGAAAGCAAAAAAACCGCTGCGCTAATTTTATTAATGTTGTTCTTCTTTGTCAGGCAATTCATTTAAAATTCTGTGTCCAGTTTGTGAAATTTTGTGTCGTGTGGTGATTATCGATTTATTGCGTAATCAGTTGGCATAATAGTACAGGTTCTGTGTGGATTTCTTTCATTATTGAGTATTTGTGAGCACAATAGCAAAGTTTTGTTTTTGTTTGTTTGGTCATTGTAGCAATTTTTTTCTGCAAGAAATAGTGTTTCGTCGTGTTTAGTACAACAGAAAGCAACATGAAAGTTCATCGTAGCACAAGAAAACAGAGGGTGTTCCAAAATACCGAGTTGGTACAGGATGAGATAAACCACCTTGAGCAAGCAGCAAATACCAATAGTTTACATGAGACTGCAGGAAATCCCGCGGATCCACAATCGTTAACCAATTTAAGGAACAATAATGATACAGCTCAAACGATGGGTAATGAACATGTGAAGTCTGAAGTTGAGTCGGTCGGCGATAAGACGCCACAGGCTAGCGAAGGATTACAGAAGTCGTCCAGCTGGTAACAGACACATCAGAACCAGGTTTTGCGTCAATGTCTTTTAAACGAACACAACACACGTCACCTTCAGTGAACTATCATACAGAACCTGACTGCGCGAATCCGACAAATTTTCTAGAATTAATTCGTCAGATGCTTAAAGAAACACAAGGGGAAAATAGAAAATCACTTAGGGAAGAAATGAAAAAATCACAAGACGAGAATAGGAGATCACAGGCGGAAATAAAGCCGGCCGCGGTGGTCTAGTGGTTCTAGGCGCGCAGTCCGGAACCGCGGGACTGCTACGGTCGCAGGTTCAAATCCTATCTCGGGCATGGATGTGTGTGATGTCTTTAGGTTAGTTAGGTTTAAGTAGTTCTAAGTTCTACGGGACTGATGACCACAGAAGTTCAGTCCCATAGTGCTCAGAGCCATTTGAACCATTTGAGCGGAAATAAAATCTAAAATACAAAATTTATCAGCTGAGATTAGGGAAGAAATTAAAAATGACCTACAACCAATAATTAACAGTTTTGCAACTAGAATACGTGACCATGAAATAGAACGCGAAAACTTGAAAACAAATCAGTGTAATGACAAGGACGGACTGTTATTTAAAATCAACAGTGTGGTTCCGAGTGTGGTAATTACACAGATAAAAGAACGGAACGAACAGCTTAACACAACGGTGAAAGAAATTACAGATCAAGTGGAAACTTTGACACTAATTTATGAAGTACAAAAGTAACAATTAAGCACAATGAAAGAAAAAGTTGATGACCTGACAGCGCAAATGGCAAATTTGTCAACCAGTGCAGATATAGATTCAAATGACACTGCCAGTACAACTTTCAGACGCAGCAGAATATCAGTCATTAATAAACTAAAAAAAAAAAAAAAACAAGAAAATTAATAAGGAAAATAAGAGTCACAGGAACACTATTAATGAAATGGTTGAGAGTATTGAAAGAAAGCTTAACCGCTACAATGAAAAAGACGAATTCGACCGTGTACATTCATACTCAGAAAACTTTGTTGACTATACAAATTTATGGCGATTAGGCGATTTACCACACATCCAGATACGACAATGAATCGCAGATGTGGTCCAATAGAGAACAATCTGGTTCACACAGAAATGGTAATTTCGATTACAAACACTTTCTGGCAGTACGTACATTCAAAGTTCTACGGAATTACAGTAACGAAATTCATCCCAAGCTTGGAATGACCAGTTCTTTTATTCTTTACCACCAAATTAACCACTTGACACAAATTAGAATTTATCTGCGGTTATTTAGAAAATGAAGCTGCAGCAAGAATGCGCTCAATAGTGAGAGAATGGCATAGTGTAAATGATTTCTGTCGAGCATTGTTATATATAAATGTTGAATAATGTCATTATTTTTTGAAAAGAAGAAGTTTGAGGTAAGACTGCAACACAGCGCACCTAATTTGTCGCAATGATTGTTGTCAGCTAGTTAACTTGCACAGAACTGAGAGAAAGACCACCCCACTTTCCTGACTCATGGATTAACATGTTAACTGATTAATCGGTTTGATTTTTATAGATATTCTCTATTAACTTTATACCCTCTTTAAATCATTGTTCACTTTGTTAAGCATAGCTTTGTTCAAACTAATGTTATGAGTGAAGACCACGCGAAGGTGTACTCTACCTTTTTGAATATATGTATATTTCATTTTAAAATCCTTGTCTTGGAATATCATTTCATAGAAATAGTTACTCTCCCTACCTCGTTGTTTATCACTACGCATTACCACATGCAACAGTTTGAATCTGTATTTAAAAACAAAAATCTAGTTTAGCCGCTGTCTACTTGCTGGTTGCTGGTGTACTTCCGAGAAATCTGCGCCAATATTGTCGAGACGCGAGTGAGTGGATGTTTTGATTAGGGCCAGATATTTTTTTTACTCCCGTTGCGCATTTAATACTTATACAAGCTGCATTCAAAGCAGTTATAGTTCAGTTTAAATTAGCTTCTTTTATTCAAAGGTTAGCATTCGAGTTTAAGTCGAATAACAGGTTGTGGGGACATAGTTTTTCGTAATAGGTAGATTTTGTAGAGTGGGAGGTAAAGTTGGGCTGCATTTCGGACAGAAACTAATATAGCGGGGAAGTTACAAAGTGATAGTTGGAAAATATTTACAACTATCAACACCTGCCTTCTTTGGAATTGAAATTATTGCATTTGGCCTGAAGTCTGATAGTGTTTCGTCTGACTCATACCCCTTGGGTACTGGGTGGGATATTTTTGTCATGGTTGGCTGTCCCAAAGAGATCGATGATGTATTGTATTGGTGTTTGTGCTACACATAGTGCGGCCAGCACCTTATTACAACTCATTAAGAAAAATTTATGAGAGTAGATAGTTTAGAGAAGTGGTTGACTACTCGATACGGCGACTAACCTTCGTCCTTCGCAACAGTGCAGCACGCTAATGAGGCATTATTATCCTAACTGCCGCCGCGGCAAGGCGACACGCGCAATCCCGCGTTGCACTGAGTCATGCATTACCAAAGGTCTACGTCAGCAGTAACCGTGGCACAGAAACACGTCAAAGAATTTAGAAACACTCAAGCTATAGTTTCGACGTTTATGGAGAACCGTGCTCCCTTGAGATAGCAGGAAAACTACTTCTATGAGAGCTGTGTCATAGCATCGGTCGTCAGCCAGACCATCGACGTAGAAATTCGCGTCACAGATTTCATTTTTCTGTATCTCTATGGGCGACTGCTGATCCATCTCTTTAAATATGGGAGCCATCAGTTAGGATGACTATAGAAATGTTTAGTGACGTTATTTTTCTTAATTATGCCTATTTATCGGTATTCCAATATCGTTTGATTTGCGCCTTTATGGCCATTTCATGTATTCCGTATGAACAGACAGCCTATAAAAGAATTCGTACGTCTAAAATACGAATAGAAACATGTAAGGGGTGATTAAAGAGCTCAAATGGTTCAAATGGCTCTGAGCACTATGCGATTTAACATCTGAGGTCATCAGTCCCCTAGACGTAGAACTACTTAAAACTAACTAACCTAAGGACATCAAACACATCCATGCCCGAGGCAGGATTCGAACCTGTGACCGTAGCAGCAGCGCGGTTCCAGACTGAAGCGCCCAGAACCTCTCAGCCGCAACGGCCGGCGATCAAATTGTTTTCGTTTGAGAGTGTTGCTGCAGCGTATATGCAACGTAGCGCGACTTCCATGCGAGGGAATGAACTCCGACATATAGGCATGGGGTCAGTGTGGCACTGGTGTCTTTCTGAAGTGAATGCAGTTTGTGCAGAATCGTGAACTATGACGACGCTGTTACCAAATACAGGACCAAGGTGCTGTTACTCTTTTCTTGAATGTCGAAGGGCAAACACCGCGAGACATCCATCGGGATATGAAGCACTTGTGTGAGGCGCCATGTCTGTTGGAAACCACCGTTGAGAAATTATCTGCCAAATTCCATACTGCTTCGCGATAACGCACGTACCCATAACGCAAATGTCTTAACGTAGAAGTTACGCGAACTCAAGTGGGAGACATTCGAGCACCCGCCCTATAGACCTGATCTCTCCCCATGCGATTATCAAGTCTACGGTCCCTCAAAAATGGCTTGGAGGGGTCGACGATTCATGTTGGACGAGGACCTGCAGCAGGCAGTTGCGGACTTCCTCACGTAGTAGGACACGGTGGTTTACCAAAATGGTATTTGAATATGGCACGGCGGTGGGATGTGGCCTCACTGCTCACAAGGATTTTGCCTGATTGGCATACCGATTGTGGACTGTACTTCAAAACGTTTTCGCTTGCGGGCTTTGCTGCAGCGTACATGCTACCTATTGCGACTCCAGTGCGGATATATAAGCACCGACATGTAAGCAAGGGGTTACTGTGACATTCTAGTGGAAAATATTTGATCGCCACTTATGTTATAATGCCCCAACATAAACCGAAATTCATTTGCCAATAATATGTGTTCAGTAACTTACACATTCATATATGTGTATGCGCTGTGTAAGTCACTGAATACAGAAGTATGCGATTGGTAAACGAATTTCCGTTCAGCGTGTTAGACTAGTAAAGTAAAGCTGCCTTCAACTCAAAGGCCGGTTTCAACACCACAGTACGTTTATAGCCCTAGTTCCAATGGATGTGGTGTGCCTTTGCCATCGTCTGACTTTTGAGCAACCTTTTCCAATCAGTTACAGGAGGATCTTTAATGTGAACCCTGAACCAGGCAGCGACATGTGAATTTTCACATGGATAAGTCATTACCAATGATGAAAGAAGAAATATAACTCCTAGGATCTTCTGAGGTCTGAAGTCACGCCTCTGGGATTTTCCACTGACCAACCGAGCAGTACGAGACTAATGAAACAGCCTAATAAGAATAAAATAACATCATCTAATAAAACTTCTAATAAATTGTGAAGTAATGCCAGCATGATTTACATTCACATATTAGAGAGATATAAAAACGCCTTGAGACTAGGAAAAGACTCATGAAAAGCCATGTTTCGAGTACAGCTCTGTACAGACGCCCAAGATGTGCCATATAATAGACGGAAATGAAACTATCAGAAATTTGTGAAATTTACAGGAGAGGATCAGAAGGGCCGATCGAGTAAGGAATGAATATGTCGCGTAAGGACTTGACGGGTAAAACATGATTAGTGAAGAGGCAATGGATCGAAGAAATCGAAAGGTTAGGCACATCTTAGATCATTCCTTGCGAAAAACTGGAGTTTAAGGAACGGTGGAAAGAATAATTAATTTTTGCGGTACTAGATATTGGTATGTAGGACACAGCAGTTATGCTGAAATGAAGAGAATAACTGAAAAGTGATAAGAATGCATAAATGCACCATAATAACCTTAAAATCGATGATCGAAAAACCAGTAGAGCACTGCTCGTAATCACTATCACTAGGCCGCAAAGCTGCGGATAGATTGTTGCACAGAAAATTTTCAGCATCTTGTGTTATCTCTTTCATGTATGACGCAATCTTGCACTCATAATACAGAGCATCTTAGAAGTTTCGCATCCCATATTTTGGAGAATGTTCCCCCTGCAATAGTCGCAGTCGGTAATATAGACGGTATCAGACGTCATTAAGGCGTGGTTCCATTATGTTAGCCAGTACAGTTCGAGAAACGTTTTTCGTATCGCTTTATGTGATGTGTGAAGTACGTGTAGCAGGACCATGCAGTCAATCATAAATTCCTATCCAAACCAGCTTTAATATATTGACCGCCATTGGATCTTAAATCCCCCCTGATTGAAACAGTGATCCATCTTCGTCAATGTTCGTGGTACGTATTGAATTACTGAGGTTGGGTCCCGCTACGTTAGTTATAATGCAAGACGTTGCAGTTCCACACGAGTACGTCCTCTACGTGAATGAAGATGGGTAAATCTTGACACAGGTACCAAAACTAAAAGTTTCTTTTTTTTTTTTTGCGCCACTTGTAAGTTGTCAGTTCGTATGGCTGCCTGTAGGGGATCTCTCTGGTGTGGTTACCTCCGAGGCTCAACGTTTCATTACACAATGTGCGTCCAATAAGGAGGCAATGACACAGCAACAAAAGGCTTTTGCGTTCTCCGTTTTAACATGTGCAACCCGGTTACAACGCTGCAGCATCAGTTTCGTCGAGAGTATAACACTGCACGTCCTACAATCCGTAGCATTCGACGGTGGCAGCAGTACTTCTGTTTTTTTTACGTAAAGGGAACATCCAAACCTCACCCCCGCATGATAGTTCAAGAATTGGAACGCAATCCACAGCTTTTTGCATGTAGTCGACAGAAGTCTACTCTTCGTGCCAGCCGAGAATTAGCTGTTCCTCGTGTGTGTGTCTGACGTGATTTGCGGCAACGATTGTGTTTCGGGGTATCCAGTATTCAGTTGCTACAAGCCCTTGACCACTTTGGTAAACAAAAATGTTTGTAGTTCTGTTGATCCATCGCTGATACGACACAAAGGCGGTCAAATATTTACCAAAGAAAAATCACCAGACAGTCGTATGTTTTCAGAAGTTATTTTATTTAGACGACCAGTTTCGGCATCTCATTAATATCATCTTCAGGCCGCTGTGCATTCCATGTGTAGACAGTCAGGTAATCGATACTTGCATAACTGGAGCCATCGACATCTGGATTGAGTGAATTCGTATTTGAAGTATTCATTTTGAAGACTTGTTATCAAGTCTCCGAAGTAAACACTCCAGGTGTGTGTATATGACTTGCATATTTCTGCGGCGTACAGCTAGTGTTGTTTTAAGTAATTATGGAAAAGAAAGGAAGGGAGAGGATGAAATCCGTTTTAAGGTACCCAAGTTATACATAGAATAGAATCATTGAACGACAAAGCTTTAAATTCCTGTCCAGTAGACGGATCATCGTAAATAGTTCCGAACTCCGTCACTCCAAGAGGCACTGCAAAAAGATTTGCAATTTAGAGACAGGTTATAGCTTCGAAATTTTGGCAATACGGCAATTTACGGCAGTGTTACCTCACACCGTAAACTTTTTCCACCTTCAGCATTCGAAACTGCTGCATCAGGTTCGCACGCCACTCCATAAACCATGGTTAGCGACCTCAGTTTTGGGGAGGTTTCGGTGAAAGTGGCTTAACCGTAAATCATATTTTGCAGGCGTATTAGAAAGATACCAAAAGAAAGTTAAAACTGTTTCTTACGTGCTCCATGTCTGATAGCCTGTTTATTGTTAACTGGAGACAATCGCAAAGCTACAGAAATTTCTCCGAACTAGTTTGGCAACTTGGCCTCTGATGCAAAAGCATCTAGTTAACGCATCTACACTTTGTAATTTATTAAATGACCGATTTGTTCGACACCGGATGCAGTTAAAGCGAACTGTATCTTAACTGCGTCCTGAATGTTCGAGATATTTTAAGTCAGATTTGCCTTTTCACTTAAATTTCGACGATAATTAACAGACAACATCGAGAACGAAATACTTTCGTATATCCAGGAAGTCCACAATCTACTTAAGGTCGACATATCTGAACAGATGGCGACTTTCTCATCCATCATTAATAAGTTAGCGCGTGCGTTCTTGTCATCGGAGATTAGGCGATAAGATACTGTTTAAATTATTGCCTATAATAACATACCATTACAACTGACTTGTAATCATCTTATGCTTTCAGTTTTGACCTCTCTAAGGACCCTCTACGAGAACCTAATGTATAAGATTTGCCTTGTTGATCCCGGACGTCCTTTCTCGCTTTCCGGTACACTTTTTCCTCCAAAGTCCAGCAGTCATTATCTTTATTCTTTCCCTATAACTCACAGTTATAGAATGCAGGTGCAAGAACCTACTGCCAAATCATGTGCGCCTCCTATAGTTACTCAATTGTCACAGAACTGTTTCAGGAACACACCACCCATCTGAGAGTACTTATTGTAGCATAAATTACACTAAACCTATCCAGCACGATCAGAAACCATCCTAGATGATAGAAACTTTCGTACCATCTAAAACTCGCCGTAATACTGTCGTAGACGCATTGGTGGTGTGCGCTCTTGCATTCCCCTGAAAAATGTTGCTGTATGTTGCTCTCATACCTGTACTAACCGGTCAAAAGTATACGGACATCTGTTAGTGGACATTAATATAGCGTGTGTCTATCCATCGCCTTTATGACGGCTTGAATTGTGCTGGAGCCAATTTCTATGAGATACCTGAATATCTGTGGAGGAATGGCAACTCATTTTTCCTCAAGAGCCAAACCCAGGGAAGGTAGTGATGTTGGACGCCGCAGTCTGGAGCGAAGACGACGTATTATCCTGAAGCTAATCCACTGGGTTTAGTTCGGGACCCTGGGTAGATCAGTCTATTTCAGGAATGTTATTGTCCACAAATCATTGCTTCGTAGTAGCGTTTTCTTAATAATAATAAGGAAACCACATCCTAACCACAAAAACACCCCCACAGCATAACAGTACCTCCTCCGTACTTCACTGTCGGCACTACACATGATGGTGCGTAACTTTCCCTGGCATTCACCAAACCCAAACCCTTCCATCGGATTGCCACATCGTACAGAGTTACTCATCGCTCCAAATCACTCGTTTCCAGTCGTCCACTGTCCAGCAGCGTCGCTCTTTACAGCATTTCAAGCGTCGCTTAGCATATACTACAGACATCTGTGGCTTACTAGAAGCTGCCCGATCATTGTACCACATTGTACATACATGAATAATATAAATGTGTGGTATCTGTTCTTTCGGACATTAAAGATTGTTTCATCCAAGTTCTTCTTGCCACATACCTTAAATTATACGATATTCCCAGAATTTTGTGACGATTAAAAAATCTTCACAAAAGCATAGGCAACATTTCGGGAATGTCAGGGGCATAGGGTCGTACGTTTTTGCTATGATTGAAAACTTAGTTTCTGGATGAAAGGTATGGAAATGCAAATGAGAGTTTGGCGTCATTGGCCGGAAGGCCCCTTACGGGGCAGGTCCTGCCGCCTTGGTGCCGGTCTTATTAAATTCGACACCACATTAGGCGACCTGCGCGCCGGATGGGGATGAAATGATGATGAAGACAACACAACACCCATTCCCTGAGCGGAGAAAATCCCCGACGCAGCCGGAAATCGAACCCGGCCCGTAGGACGGCAATCCGTCACGCTGACCACTCATCTATCGGGGCGGACGTCTTTCTTACATGAGAGCTATAAAGTAACCGAATCACTTTTTGACAACTGGTACAGTCAATATTCCAATGCCCGTTTAGGTTAGTTTCTGTTTAGTTTTTAATGACACACGCTTTCACATAAGAAAATATGGATTACAGATAGAAAGGACTCCAATTTCTTTTGAACAGGGTGTTACTAGATTTAAATTAGAATTGTAAATTATTGTGGAGCCCTTTACGCGCAAAGTTTGTAGTACAGTCTCTATGAATAGTCTTGCTATTCTTTTGCACCTCAGTAATTTTGCAAAATACTGTGTGCAATTAGCAGACGATAAACTGATGAAGAGAAAGACGCTTTAGCTAGGTAGTGTCTTAGGCATTAGTTTCATAAAACATCCGATCAGCCAACAACTTCGTCGCATGTTCGACTGGCTGGCTGGGGCGGTATCTGATCCACGAGTCGGAGTTTCCATATTTGACTATGTAGCAGAAAGTTCATTTCGCTTACTTCAAATTGAAATAAACTGTCGGAAAAATTAGCACACCCTTTTAGAGTTTTCCAGTTCATTCAAGATTTACTGTCGCAACAGTGTATATGGAGTACTAAATGACTGCATTTACAGATAAATACACAAGCGGTTCTTAGGTACCAGGTATCAACCCATGCTTAAACACCCATATTAGTATGTGGCGCAGTCTCCGCGTGTGGCCATTCACGTGCTGACTCTGGCATCCAGTACATCGTGCAGGTGGCGTATACTGTCCTGGGATACGTTATCTCACCCCAGCTCGACCCGTTCACGCACTTCAGCAAGAGCTCTCGGCTAACGAGTTGCGCGAGACACATCTCGACCCCTCCAGTATCCCACACGTGCCTGATTGGAGAAAAATCCGGACATAGTGCTGACCAGGGAAGTTGCTGCACGCCTTGCGGAACACGTTGAGTTCCATGGGCAGTGTGTGGGTGAGCGTTATCCTGCTGGTCGAACAAATCATCTTCCTGTTTCCAAAACGGCAGAAGAACAGGTCCAACAGCATTCTGCAAGTACTGAGAGCTGGTTAGCTCCCTTCCAGAGACACCAGTGGTGAATGAGAGGTATTGCTTATCGCACCCCGGACCATAAGGCCTAGGGTGGAACCAGTGTGTCTTAGACGAACGCACTCTACGAGACAGCGCTCGCCAGGTCTACGTTGCACGCAGACGACCATCGCTTGCGTGCAAACAGGATCTGCTTTCATCGTTGAAGACCAAGTTGCGTCACTCCACCTTCCAAATGATCCTCTTACGGTACCAACTTAGCCGTGCACTTCGATGCTGTGGCATGAGCGGAAGACGTGCTAGAGGTGTGCATGCCTGTAGTTCGAATGCTAATAACCTGACTGCAATAGTTCGCGTTGACACATCAGACTTCACAAGCCCTCTTATTTATGCTTTGGTAGCTGTACAATTTACGAACTTCGAGCATGCTGGAATAGCTGTGGGTCAGCAACTTCTGTTAATCATGCAACGAAAAATCAGTCCAAAGTTGCAAATTTTACTTTTTTATTCACTCGATGACTAGTTTCGGGCCGAGATAAGTTTCCAAATCATTGTAACATAGTCAAAAATTGTATACCTGTCTCTGTGTACCGTACTGTTCGTTGCACATTTTTAACACGGTTTTCACATCTTCGGAAATACCATTTTCTGCTATGTTACTGTGATTTGAAAATGGTTCTCGAACCGAAATTAGTCATCGAGTGAATAAAAAAAGTAAAATTTCCAACTTTGGATGGTTTTCGTTGGACGAGCTGTACAATCTGCCACTGCTGCCTTTACGATACGACGATCCTCAATCGCATGTATGCTGTGTTGACGTCCAGAACATCGTCTGCGGATGTGGGAATGTTCACGTAACCGCTGATACCAGTATCGTTGCCGGCAGCAGTGACCAAGCGGTTCTAGGTGCTTCAGTCCGGAACCGGGCTGCTGCTGCGGACGTAGGTTCGAATCCTGTCTCGCGCATGAATGTGTGTGATATCCTTAGGATAGTTAGGTTTAAGTAGTTCTAAGTCTTGGGGACTGATGACCTCAGATGTTAAGTTCCATAGTGCTTAGAGACATTTCAACCATTTTTGAACCAGTATCGTTGCACAAGTGACGCAGTACGTCTAGTTCGTGTGGCATATCTCTGAAAAGATCATCGCGGCGCTTGAAAGGTCATAATTTGACACCTTTCAAAATGGCTCTGAGCACTATGGGACTCAACATCTTAGGTCATAAGTCCCCTAGAACTTAGAACTACTTAAACCTAACTAACCTAAGGACATCACACACACCCATGCCCGAGGCAGGATTCGAACCTGCGACCGTAGGAGTCCCGCGGTTCCGGACTGCAGCGCCAGAACCGCTAGACCACCGCGGTCGGCGACACCTTTCAAAAAGCTCGTTCAGTTAACTGTAGGAAGCATGAGTGCTTCTCCGTGTTATGGTTGCTCCACACGTTTGCACCACATTGAGTCTTCCGGCTCCTTTTCTTTTTTTTTTCTTTTTTTTTTTTCGTATTGTGTCCAAAGAGTGATCGCCTTTGGCCATTTTTTCTTATGGGGTGGCAAGGTGTGAGAAATAGTTTCACTTTATTGTGTATTCGCTTGCAAAGCGACTTGTGCTCTCTGTGGGTCCTTGAGTCCTTTGAGAGTGTTGGTTAGGTAGTCGTATGACTGATTGACAGTAACTATTAGAGGTTAGATACCGAATAACTGACCATTGCATTGTGTCCAAGGATCCTGTGGTGTTAGTGTCGTGGTGGGGTCTGGCCTACATTCGCAGATTGGCAGACATTTTCGGGATACTCGTCTAATTTGTGAAAAAGAGTTTCCTTCTCTTTTATCTTCTCAGCGACGTATTTTTCTCTAGTCAGCTGGTGTATTTCTCTCGCCCTGGCCCACCTTGGGGCGCCTAGGCTCCACTTCAAACACCTGTTTTGTAGTGGTTGCAAACTGCGCATATTAGAGTCACATGTTGTTCCCCAAGTCGTCGAACCATACAGCAGGGAGGGTTGTATCGTTGCTCTATAAAGTTTTAATTTCGTTGATGGTTTTAGATTCCTGCTCGTGAAAAACGGCGTGAGTGCCCGGATCATCTTCATAGTATTCAAGTTTCTATCATGTGTATGTGGGGTAAAAGTCATCCCTTTATCCGATACCACTCTCAGGTATTTCATCGTCGTAGTCCAGGATATTGGCTGTCCATTGATGGCAAGTCGCATCCTCAGTTCCTGCCGTTTCTTCGCAAAGAGTATTGCAGCAGTTTTCGTTGGGTTTAGGGTGATTTTATTGCTCTTGCCCACTGTTCGGTGACGGCAAGTTGTCCCTTCATCCTGTTGACAAGTTGTTCGATTTCTTTCCAGAAATTAAGAACGCTGTGTAATCGGCGTAAAGACTGGCGGTGATATGTTGAATGGTGGGACTGACGTTAATATACAAATGAAACAGGCGTGACGATGTCACCGCTCCCTTTCGGTGATGATTTCTTCCCATCTATTTGTACAATCAGACGCCTGTCCTGCAGAAAGCTTTCATTCAGCTTGATCTAAAAGTCGGGAAGACAGGTTTGAGTGACTAGTTTGACTGTAAGCCTGTCACGCTACACCCGATCTTATTCCTTTTCGATATCTAGAAAAATTCCAGCTGTGGAGTTTCGTCTATTCAGGTTGAGTTGTATGGATTCTGTGATCCGAAGCAGCTGAAGCTCGGCCCAGTGCCCAGACAAATTGCCACTCTTCCCTAGTTTGGAGAAACATTTCGTCAGAGGTCTTGTCGACATTCTTCATCTTCTGGTGTGAGCATTCCCTATTAAAGAGTAGACACAGATGGAGCTTTGATAGCTATGCCACTACGCTATCTGTTGGCGGACACCCTAGAAAACATTATCAGTACGTCAACTATTCCCCAGATGCCGTCAGCGGATCGAACTCGACGCTGTTTTTCCAGATGTACTGTAGTAATTTTTTCTGGTAGTGTACAGATTTAACCACGTGCTACATAAAATGTATCGAAAGCATTTTTTTGTCTGAAGTCTATAATCACCAAAGGTTGTGGAATACACCTTCCTGCTACTGATTTTGGTATTTTCTGTATCGGATGAATTTTACCCGTAGTAACTGATGTATTAAGCCACACATATACTAATCTTAAACCGAATTACCCAGACGTGTCCTGTCATTCTGAACTAACGCGTAATAAATTCTTGGAGACGTTTGGTAGCAGACAAATTTATTTATTGTGACGCATTTGAATACATCATCTCCAGAAGACTGTGGCAATAAAAGACAATACAACAGTCATAAACAGAACATGATAGGATATATCCAGTCGAAACGCGTCGCAATAAATAAATCTGTCTGCGACCAAGACGTCTACAAGAATTTATTATATGCCAAGTGTGACTGGTCGCGTACCTTAAACATGATGAATTCATCAGTCAATTGGAAAAAGTCGTTCTGAATGTCACGCATTCGATCGTCTTGTCTGTGTGTTTATATTACAGCCATTGCTGAAAGGCGATATACAGTGTATGAAGTGTGCGTCTGCTATAATCAGGGATAATTTCGTTTCTCGCTTTAATTGCTGAACATTACCAGTCGGATGTTACTTCGTATTTACTTGACACGTTGTCTACCACTACCTTGTGACAGGCCGTGTTGTTTTAACAATATAAAATAAAATAAAATTTAAGTTCATTGTAACCGTTGTACACAGAGACTGTAGACTATGTTTCAAACAAGGAAAAGCTATTCAGCAATCAGGAAGAAACATTAGAATCTGGCCATGTACGTTCTAAGGTTGTATATTACCTTGTTGTCAACAGTTTGACGAGTCTATATGACTCGATTTGAATGCCCTGAAGATAGCCATGAAATCCAACTCGCACTTTTCTCACATGACATACTGAAAGATTTGAATCAAGGCAATCAGGTGAATGCAGTATTTCTTGATTTCGAAAAAGCATTCGACTCAGTACCACACCTACGCTTAATTGTAAAAAGTACGATCATATAGGGTTTCAAGCGAAATTTGTGACAGGATTGAGTACTTTTTGGTAGGGAGAACGCACCATGTTATCTTGGATGCAGAGTCATCGTCAGAGGTAGAAGTAACTTTGGGTGTGCCCCAGGGAAGTGCGTTGAGACCCTTGCTCGTCGTGTTGTATATTAATGACCTTGCAAACAATATTACTAGTAACCTCAGGCTTCGGATAAAGCAGGTGATAGACTTCGGTTTATTTGTAGAATACTGTTAAAGTGCACAGAGTCTACTAAGGAGATTGCTTACGAGTCACCTGTGCGACCGCTTCCAGAAAATTGCTCAAGTGTGTGGGAGCCATACCAGAGAGAACTAACAGGGAATATTGAACGTATACGGAGAGAGAGGCAGCACGAATGGTTACTGGTTTTTCTGACGCGTGGGAGAGTGTCACAGAGATACTGAAGGAACTGAACTGGAAGACTCTTGAAGACACCTAAACTATCCCGAGAAAGTCTATTAACAAAGTTTCAAGAATCGGCTTTAAATGATAACTCTAGGAATATACTACAGTCCCCTACGTATCACTCATATAGGGATCGAAAGGATAATATAAGAATAATTAATGGACGCCCAGAGGCTTCAGACAACCATTCATCCCGCACTCCATACGTGAATAGAACGGGAAGAAGCACTAATAACTGGTACAATTGGACGTACCCTCTGCCATGGACCTCACGGTAGTTTGCAGAGTGTAGAAGTAGATGCAGATGTAGAATAGCTGAAACTTAGATCTGCAGCAAAAAGTAGAGATTGGATTTGCGACTGATAGGTGAATTCCTTTTTCCTTTTTGTTTAATCTGCTTCACTGTCGTCGTCGTGCTGACTCTATGGTTTTCTATCCCTTTGATATCTCCAGTGCGTAAGGTTTGTGCTCCGTACATAGACACCGATCAGGTGCATTGAAGAGAACAAACACAATCTGAAGTGATTCGGATGTAAATCAAACGTCGCTGCTCGGCACTGCAAGGCGAAAAACTAGGTGTGAATTGGTGATAGCGGGAGGCGGAGAGCCGCATCCTTTGCGGGCAAGCGTGACAAGAGGTGCGCGCGGCGAGACGGACAGAGTGGCCAGGGGGCGACGCGTTCCACACCTGCGCTTCAAAGGCGCCGCCCATCTGATAGCGGCGTCCACTCCTCGTCGCCCTAAATTATGATGTCCGCCCGCCTGCTTGTTCTTCCCGAATGCCGATTGCCTCGCGCGCGCTCAAATAAGACGTTTCCGACGGGGTCGGGCCGTGCCGCGCTGCAGTATAACACTGGCGGATTGCTCGGACAGATTGTAACCGAGAGCCTGCCTGCCTCCTTCCACGGCGGAATTCCTGGCCGCGCCGGGCTGAAAATGCAGCATCCTACCTGCGAATCAGCCAAAAGGTATTCTTGGTAGTATCTTGTGTGAGATATTATCGATTTCGGCACATCTCTGGGCTATTCTGAGCCAAAGCGTGCTATAGTCTCCCACGTTCACTTCTTTTCCTTTTCCCGTTTCTTCTGCGAGTCCGGCGTCGTTATTTGAGTTGTTGCAATGTTTGTCGTAAGTCGTGGCCGGATGCCCTTTCTGATGCCACCCCACCTCTCGGGACGGAGTTTCTGTACCTCACCCCATCTATTTGCATCTAGAGTAAATCTCATGTTCAAGTGGGAGACTGTTTTCTAAATGTTTGTAAATATTGTAGTCGCGGTAAGACGTGGACAGGAGACCGGTATTCACCTAGTGGGATGTGAGGAACCGCCTGAAAACCACATCCAGGCTGGTCGGCATCCCGCTCCCTTCGTTAGTTCGCCGGGCGTATTCGATCGGGAGCCAGTGCGCCTTTCGGTATCCTGGGAGCAGGCGCTTTACATCTGCATCTACAGATGCACAGAGGATTTCCATAATTAAAGTTCCACTACAATACGTTGTAGGAAGAGACCCACTGGTCAGAATTACGTCAAATTTGAACAGCATATTACTGAAGCAGGGGGAAACGTCATAGACGGAACAAATAACGAAAATTTGACCAGTAGATTGGGCTGTAAGCGTCAGAATGCGCACACCAACAGACTCGTGCCACATGGCTGTTTCTGAGTCTGCGTCCGTGACGCTAAACATGACCGTCTCCATAAAGAATCGCGCGCTGCTGGTGAAGCTCTTTTACAAGACTGGCGACTGTGCACCAGAAGCATTACAAAAGTTCCGGACATTCAAGGAGATGACAGGAGGCACTGTTGCGGTGTCTGCCAAGGGTATGGAGAAAATTATTATAAAATTTGAAAAGACAGGTCCTCCTGAAGTGCAATGTGGCAGAAGGAGGGAAGCAGTTGAATCGACGTCTGTCGAAGATGTGGCCACAACATTACAGGAGGGGTCGAGCGGTGGTATGCGAACGTGCACTGTACGATAAACGGCCATGGAACATTCTGTGATCAGACAAAGCCCATTTCCACCTCCAGTGAAATGTCAGTATGCATACTTGTAGAATATGCACAATGGAAACTCCGCAGGCATATCAATCGGTATCATTCCATTCTGGAAAAGTGACTATGTGATGCAGGTTGACGGCATAGTTTACTGTAGGACCGCATTTATCCGAGAAGATGAGTTCTGCGGGTCTTGTTACCTGTACCGTCACCGTGATTTTTGGCCCCAGGAAGTTAAAAACCGATGTCATTTTGTTTTTCATGCGGTTTTTCGCCTGGTGCAAGGGATTACCTAACAAACAGTGCCATAACTGTTGACTTCAGAACTCACGCAGTCATGCACATTGAACAATACGGATGGTGTAATGCGCAGCTGAAACCCTCGCTGTTGTACTGCAGTACATCTGTCTTTTGTAGTCGGTCCCACTTACGTTAAGACGTTTCCAGCGGCACCTATTGCTAATTTTTTTTTTTTCGATGACCTTCCTCTCTATGCCAAAAGTTTGCAGTTCGAATTTGACGTCATTCTGAGCACTGCTTCTCTTTCTACAGCGTTTTGAATCTGTGGAACTTTCATTATGGAAACCCTGTATATACTGCGCAAACAACCGTACTGTGCATGGCGGAGGTCACCTTGTACCAGCAGTAGTCATTTGCTGTCCTGTTCCACTCACAAATAGAGGAAGGGAGAAAGGATTGTCTATATGCCTCCGTACAAGTGTAAAGGTCCCCTTAGAAAAATTTATTAATTACTCTGCTGATAAACCTCTTACATTACTTGATTTTCAAACAGCTGAGCAGAACTGAACGTACTCAGACATTTCGCTCTTTACCTATTCTGATCAACACTAAACTGACACACAATATTTTTTTAGCGCAACGCAATCTGACTTTCAATAATCCCTACAAAAGAATGGCCCTGACTAACATTAACCTATACCTTTCACAAATCACTTACCTCACAAAAATCTTCGTTACTCGAACTATTGCAATACAGCTAGCGCCATTACTGCCAGCTAAATAAGGGATTCAAACTACTGAAGGGACTAGCTACTGATAGGCATAGTTAGCAAATGAAAGATTTTGATAGAGAACAAACAATGTATTTATCTTAATAGTGGTCAAAAGTTATAATATATATATCAGTTCATGACATCCAGTCTTACAAATTTACTGTCTCTGATGGACACACGCCCAGATCATCCGCTCTCAAAACTCCGCCATCTCTCTCCCCACATCCACCACTGATGGCGGCTCACCTCCAATTGCGCAACGCTACGCGTTCTTAACATCCAGCTGCCCAACACTACAATAGCGAATTCCAACATTGCCACCCAGCCACAGACTGCACACAGCACAGCCAGTGATTTTCATACAGAACGTTACGTGGCGGTGTCGTTACCAGTATCAGCAGCCTTCAAAGCAGCGTCTATAACAAAGGTGCGCTCCAAGCAGGGAGAGCTGTCATTGAGTTTCTTTTCGTGGGAAATCGGAATATGGCATATATTAATAGGCGTTTGCAGAATGTCTGAGGACACCTGTCAGTGAACAAAAGCATGGCGAATTGAGGGCGAGGCGTCTGTCATCATCGGAACAATGTCGCCAAAACCTGTCCCACCTCCCGCTTGCCGGCAGGCCGCACACGGCTGTGACTTCTGCAATGTTGGAACGTGCAGACACGAGGTGATCGACGGATCACAACACGTCACTGTGTTATCGGACGCCTCTGTTGGTAGTGCTGACGCAACCGTCCACCAGCTGAAGTACTTGAAGGTATGTGCTCGATGAATTTCTCGCAACCTAACAGAAGACAATAAAGAGCAACGAGGGACCATCTGTCCGAAATTCCTTGGACGTTACGAGGCTGAGAATGACAACTTTTTGTCGAACATCGTCATAGGCGCCGAACTTGGGTGCATCACTTTGGACCGGAATCAAAACGGCAATCCATGGAGTTGGCCACACCAACTCTTCTCCGAAGACAAAGTTCAAAGCCGGACCCTCAGCCGGTTAAGTCATGGCGACGGTCTTCTGCGACTGTGAAGAGGTTATTCTGTTTCATGTCCTCCCTCGTGGTGGAGGGATCAACTCTGAATTGTATTGTGTTACCCGCAGGAGTGCAACGATCAACTGTAAAGTGTACTGTGTTACCCGCAGGAAATTGAATCGATTCCAGCGTGTTCGTCGCCACAAAAATGCAAACGAACTTCTGCATCTTCATGACAACACAAGTTCTCACACAAGTCTGCGCACACAAGAGGAGTTCATAAAACTTCCTTCAACTGTTCTTCCTCACATCCAGCCTACCCCCCCCCCCCCTGATCTCGCATCTTCCGACTTCCATCTGTTTGACCCAATGAAGGATGCGCTCTGCGGGAAGCAGTACGTGGACGATGGGAGGGTTATTGGTGCAACAAGACGTTGGCTCCGATGTTGACCAATAGTATGGTACCATGAAGGCACATAGTCCCTCCTACTAATAAGTAAGGGCGTCTCATTGAACGGAGATTATGTTGAGAAGTAGAGTTGTGTAGCTGAAGGAGTGAGGAATAATACGCTGTATTGTATTCCTGAATAAAACCAACCTGCTTTCAGAAAAATAATGTGTTGCGTTGCTTCTTGAACGCTCGTCGTAAAATATTCCAGTTTCCACGGAAAAAACGCCATTTATTCCTGCGAAAATGACACTCTATATCCCTAACTACTGCCAAAAGTAGGTACGTGAATTCAGACAGGTTGATGGTTATTTTAAAGGGTAACTAGTGTTTCTCCATCGGTTATGGTTGAAGTTACGTTTCATACCAAAATGCCAATCGATTGTTCAGTGTTAAAGTCTCAAACTGCAACTGCAAAGACCTCAGGTTCGATATCCAGTCAGTACCAGTATTTTATCTTTCTCTTATTTCTTCCTTCACCTTTGGCAACGTTTGTTAATTTGTAGACCGCCAGTTGCGCTGTGGTTCATAGCCTACGTTCAAATGTAGTTCCCGCTATAATGGGCTAAGTCAGTTCGTAGCGCAGGAGAAAGTGACGGCATATCACCTCCAACAGGAGCATGCTTAGCAATGCACTGTGATGTTCAAACAAACCTTTAGGCTGATGACAGATCTCTTTACTGCCTTTGCAGACACTTTGTGCTATGGAGACTGCAAGAGATACGGACAGGAACGGACACCACACAGTCATTATAACTGCCGGTCGGACCTTCTCGTACCTCACCCAGCTTGTGAGAGGCCGTCAAATTCTTCCAACTTGCAGTATCTCAGAAAGCAAGAAAAGGCGGTCGCCTCACTGTTTAGCGAGCTTGGTCAGCTTGGAAGCGCTGACTAATCGACGCTACTCTCAAAGACTGAAGCAATATCGCAGCGCACCTAGCCCTCCTGCAATTAGTGTCTATTGCACCTTGGAAGTCTGACACCAGTTCTTTCCAGTCAACAGTTACGTAATCCCCTTCCATAGGCAAGTTTTTGCTCGATCTGCAGAAATTTCATATACTCATTTCCGTAAAATAATTTCTGTCCGTCTACCTTATGTTGCCAGTCGAGCCATTCCCAAGAAATAATTTGGGTATATTTGAGTTGTGTAAGTGTTATATTTCACTCAACTTATACTCTTTGATGAACAGCCTTATATTCTGTGTAGAGTTACTTTATGTGATGATTTGTAGCGCCATTCTGGGTATGTTTATTGTCTAGCACATCTCGATATCTCTTGTGGTTGAGTAGTTAGTGGGGCTTCAGCACTTGCCACGGAGATTGAACATATTTGTTCTCATGTGGTTGTTAATTAAGGACATAGCCTGCTAATGCACTAATATTCAGTTTTGAGCAGTGGTACCACAAACAGCTTGGACGGAGTGCTGCGAGTATATAATTTTTCGTAGACTTAGATTAATTATAATGTAAGTGCAGTACTTAAGAGGAACACGTGCGAGTGGGTCGGTATCCATTATAGTTACATTCATTAACGGTGAAAAATGTAAAGCTCAACGGTGAACGGAAGAGTGAAATGCGGAACTGCATATGCGTTACATTCAACACCAGTATGCCATGAACTAGTGATTCTACATTTACATACAAACTACGCAAGTGATTGTATGGTGCGTAGCGGAGGGTAACCTCTGCTACTACTAGTCATTTTCTTTCCTGTTCCAGTCGCAAATAGAGTAACAGAAAAAACGACTGTCTGTATGTCTCCGTACGAGCTCTAATCACCCCAATGTTGTCTTCGTGCTCCTTATGCGCGATGCGTGTTGGAGGCAGTAGAATCGTCCTGTAGTCAGACTCAGATGCCGATTCTCTAAATTTTCTCAACAGTGCTCGGCGAAAAGAACGTCGCCTTCCCTCCCGTGATTCTCATTTGTGTTCTCGAAGCATCTCCGAAACACTTTTGTGTTGTTCGAATCTACCGGTACCACATCTAGCAACCTGCCTTGCACTACTTCGATGTCTTCCTTCATTCCGACCTGGAGCGGATTCAAGACACTCGAACAGCATTCAACAATGGGTCGCACTAGTATCCCATATCTGGTTTCCTTTTACCAAAAACCACACTTCACTAAAATTTTCCCAACAAACCGAAGTCGTCACTTCATCTTTCCTACTACAGTCCTTACATGTTCATTCCCTTTCATATTGCTTTGCAACGTTACATATAGATATTTTGTTTGTTTCTTTTTTTTTTTGGGGGGGGGGGGGGAGAGGAGACCAGACAACGAGGTAATCGGTCTCATCGGATTAGGGAAGGACGGGAAAGGAAGTCGGCCGTGCCCTTTGAAACGAACCGTCCCGGCATTTGCCTGGAGCGATTTAGGGAAATCACGGAAAACCTAAATCAGGATGGCCGGACGCGGGATTGAACAGTCGTCCTCCCGAATCATATAGATCATTGTGTTAAGCAGCATGCTACTAACGCTGTATTCCAGTATTATGGGTTTGTTTTTACTACTCATCTGCATTAACTTAAATTTCTCTACATTGAGAGCTAGCTGACATTCAACTCATCAACTAGAAATTTTGTCTATGTCATTTTGTATTCTCCTACAGTCAACGACGACACCTTCCGATACACCATAGCATCATTAGCAAACAGCCGAAGACTGCTGCTTACCCTGCCCGTCAGATCATTTATGTACATAGAGGCCGGCCGCAGTGGCCGAACGCTTCTAGGCGCTTCAGTCTGGAACCGCGCAGATTCGAATCCTGCCTCGGGCATGGATGTGTGTGATGTCCTTAGGTTAGTTAGGTTTAAGTAGTTCTAAGTTCTAGGGGACTGATGACCTCAGAAGTTAAGCGCCATAGTGCTCAGAGCCATTTGAACCGTTTTGTACATAGAGAATAACAGCTGGTCTATCACATTTCCGTGGGGCATTCCTGACAATACCCTTGTCTCTGTTGAACACTCGCCACCGTGACCAACATACTGGGTTCTGTTACTTAAGAAGTCTTCGAGCCACTCACGTATTTGGGAACCTATTCCGTATGCTCGTACATTCGTTAACAGTCGGCAGTGTGGCACGTTGTCAAATGCTGTACAAAGTGTACTGTGATTCAAGGCACAGTCGTTTTCCCACCTCATTTGTCTGTTGGCACCAGTAACAGTCAGTGTTGCCTTTCGTTGTGCCAGACTCCACCTACAACAGCACAACTGCCATTCGCAGTGCTGCGGTGAGGCATAGGGCAGCGTATTGTCATAACAAGGAACCGCTTGGAGTATTGGAGTAAACTGACATTAACTTGGAGCCTGGGGGCTGTGGGCCGTGTTGTGAAATTCCGTGTTCGACGCCGGGCCATGCATGGTGTGCTGGCTGAGCCTACTTATGTTCCAGTCTGGCTGGCAGAGAAATTGCGTGGTGATAGTGGCCCCGTGCAGATAGAAGACGAAGTGGCCGCTGCCGTTATCAGTGGAAGACGCAGTGAACTGAGTATTCAGGCAAAGAGCATGAAGTCAAGACAGCAAGCAAGTGAGCAATCGGCTGGACGAAGTGAAGCAGCAAGTTGTAGAGAAAGCAGCGAAGTAGCTTAGTGAACTATATAACTAGCTTTCACAATGGTGTTACTGAAAAGATTCACCAAAATATGCATCTTTAGCTAATCGTCGCATTCTTGCAAAACAAGAATATTCCACTGAGTGACAGTTATATAACACTTCGATTTCTGTTTATCTCTTTGATGGCTTCAGTGCTCCAGGGACTAAAATTCATTTATCAGAACTCCGGTCCGGGTTTTGCTTTGTAAATAACTGAACACTAATTGGATGCTGTTGCTGATCCACTTCCCCGTTTCCTTGAATGCAAACATAATCCTTGTCATACAAAAAAATGGCTGTGAGCACTATGGGAATTAACTTCTGAGATCATCAGTCCCCTAGAACTTAGAACTACTTAAACCTAACTAACCTAAGGACATCACACACATCCATGCCCGAGGCAGGGTTCGAACCTGCGACCGTAGCGGTCGCGCGGTACCAGACTGTAGCGTCTAGAACCGCTCGGCCACCCCAGCCGGCCCTTGTCATACCTTTTACCACACAGTAAATCTGTCATTCACGTAGCTCTTCAAATTGGTCATATGGAAGTATATCGTACCAGCAAGCTTTCCAAATCTCAGACATCTACGATGTATATATGCAGACTGAAGCGACGAATTAAAACGTCTCTGGAAGTATATAGTTTCATTTGGATAAAGTGCCTATGCCTGCGTTTTAGGCGGGATCTCCCGATTATTTCGATGTTGAGACGCTATTCCAATATAGTTGGAGCGACTCTGCAAAGTTGTTCGAGTTTAGGGGGCATACCAAGTGGAGTGAGATGGGAATAGGAACTAGATTGAGGAGGGAGACGTGCTAGGGTAGTCCATGCAGTTGTGTAAAAACATTTCCCAGGGTGGCGTAGTGGTAAGCGCGTCCGCATAGTCAGCTGGAGACCCGGGTTCGGATCCTGCAAATTTTCATTCATCGCTTCAGTCTGCAAATACATATCTTCAGATTGGATCTGTATCTTTCGCAGTGACAAGAGATAATATTGACATACTGTAACTTCACAGAAGAGGTGCGAAACATGACTTAACTGAGCGGAACCATAACCACAGCAACAACTTAACACAACCAAACTCCTTTACACAACAAAGAAAATTTTCAAATCAAAATGGTTCAAATGTCTCTTAGTAATATGGGACTTAACATCTGAGGTCATCAGTCCCCTAGACTTAGAACTACTTAAACCTAAGGACAGCACATACATCCATGCCCGAGGCAGGATTCGAACCTGCGACCGTAGCAGAAGATAATTTTCAAAGAGATTACATTGCTCTGTACTGTGACATTAACTGTGTACATTAGAAAATGAGAAGATATTCATACATTCTTTCTGTGGGCCTTTGTCCCGCTCCAGCGCGGCGTCGGCCGTGTTATTGCGGATTTGGCAGTGTTAGTTGCAGAGGGTGGCCGGAAGCCCTTCCTGCCGCCACCCCGAAGCCCCCAGGATGTAAGTAGTGTACCCAAGCCGTCTGCGTCTAATGTAAGCCATGAAATAGTGCGAACGTCCTCAAATGTCTGTGAGTCGCTAACTGAGGCGGAACGTGGGGACTAGTCCGGTATTCACCTAGCGGGATGTGGAAAACAGCCTAAAAACCACATCTAGGCTGACCGGCATACCCGCCGGACGGATTCGATCTGGGGCCGGCGCGCATATCCGAGTCCATGAAGCAACGCGTTAACGCTCTCGGCTACCCTGACGGATGAGAAGATGTTCGTGCATTATTGGAAACATAATTTGTATTAACTTAATAATTATTTTTATCCAGTTTCGTTTGAGTTACATGTAAAAATACCCGAATGACAATGTTTTTAGAGGGTAAACACTTGTGTATAAAAAAATCATCAAACATTTTCCTCACTATCCATAAAGATATAGAAATAGAAATAATGGATAAACACACTACAGAAATCAACTCCCAGCAAGAGCCGAGAATAATGCATATATCAACCAAACGTGGTACAGGATGATTCATTAATAGTGAGACCAGCATCGATAGAACCAATCTGGGAAAGAGAAAATCACCCTTGGTCTGTCATAACTTGCAGTCTGGGTTTGTGGTGGCTTGCTGTCAGCGCAGGACATCGATTCTGGTCGGGCAGCAGATGGTGCTGGGTTTTGTGGATCCAGGCAATGCGATGCCCAAGATTCTAGTTGTGCTAACTGTGACGCATGTATTCGGCTACGACGGTTAAGGGCATTGTGTGGTTTGTGTTCAGAACAAACGACTGAGCAGACGACTTTGTCTGGCGTATCCAATTTAAGTTGTACGAGAGACTACACATTTTATTTTTTTTGTGTTCAGTAAAACTTTTATCCGTCCTTTGTACTGGCTTTCACTGACCTGCTGTTCTTATTTATCGTGCCAGCAGCGGTTAACATGGATTTCTGTGTTCTGCTACTTACGTTTCGTTCTCTTTTTAGTTGCTTATTTGCCGGCCGGTGTAGTCGAGCGGTTCTAGGCGCTGCAGTCTGGAACCGCGGGATCGGTACGGTCGCAGGTTCGAATCCTGCCTCGGACATGGATGTGCGTGATGTCCTTAGGTTAGTTATGTTTAAGTAGTTCTAAGTTCTAGGGGACTGATGACCTCAGAAGTTAAGTCCCATAGTGCTAAGAGCCATTTGAACCATTTAGATGCTTATTTAGCTTTCGATAAGGTGTCAGATTTTGTTTGAGTAAATTTTAGGATTGTGTATTCTAGAACAAGACTGTAATTTCTTGTATAATTTACCGTGAGTTATTGTTTGTGATAGACTATTTCCAGATTTCAACAATCTACTTGTTCTAATCTTTCGTCTTGTCCTCCATGTTGTTTCCCATATTGTTCACGTCATCCTATCCGTCCGGAAAACTTTCCCCTTCTGATTTCTCCACATGTTTCCGCCATTCTCCAGCACAGTTATCTTAGGTCTTCACCTCTGTCACTCTTTTTTTTTTATCTTATGGGACTTACATGCTAAGGTCATCAGTCCCTAAGCTTACACACTAATTAACCTAAATTATCCTAAGGAGAAACACACACACCCTTGCCCGAGGGAAGACTCGAACCTCCGCCGGGATCAGCCGCACAGTCCATACTATAGCGACATAGACCACTCGGCTAATCCCGCGCGGCTCTGTCTCTCTCACCACCTTGTTCACTGATTAGTAATTTTCTCATTATTGGTCTGTCTTATCTCACTACTTGTTCTGCAGAGTTTCTTCCAACTGTTAATGTCTCAACTGCATGTAGTATTACGCATTCGTCACTATTGCCTGGTAGTGTCTGATCGCTCATTCTGCAGATATGTTCTTTCTGTTGTAGATATTTCTGGTCATGCAGAATGCTGACTTTCTTCATCCTCTCTATTATTTGTCTCTCTTGTTTCTCTAGTTGTTCTGCAGTGTTTCGTCCTACTGTTATTGTCTCAACTGGATATAGTGCCGCATTCGTCACTATTGCCTGGTAGTGTCTGATCGCTCCTTCTGCTGATATTTCTGGGCATACGGAATGCTGACTTTCTTCATCCTCTCTATTTTTTCCTTTTTGCTGCAGTTTTTCCTGTTATGCAGGGTGTAACGGGTTTTTATGTCGTATCTTAATCTGTACACACATCATAGTGTTGGTTGTTTTATCTCTGCGGCTAAAAGTCTTCATACAAATACGTCCCGTATTTTACTCCCTGGTGTCTTCTGCACTGACGTAACTGCACCACTGAGTGAGCTACACACATTTTGCGTCCACATGTCCACACTTCAACGCCTGATCAATGCCCATGGAAAAATTAACAGTAGAGAATTGCTCTTTGTCATATGCACTTGTAGGTACTACTCAACCTAAAAGCATACGACTCGTAATATGTGTAATTATTAGCCTGCAAATGACGTAAATACGGATGCAATGTTATGCAGTGCACCATCCTCACTCATCAATAAAAATATCTGCACTTTCACATGTTATGTCCTGTACATTCTCCCAGACATTTAAATTTGTTCACCTTTGCAGGGTGCTGCTGTTTTCCAATCCCCAGTGGTATTCAATGCAGTTGTCGTGTTGGAGGCTATCCTCAGTCCCACGTTTCCGGCCGTCTCGTTTGTGTTGTCAAGTTGTGTCTTTGCGTCTTCTTCCGTCTTTCTTCATATAGCTATGTGACCGCAAGGCTACGCAGTCCACTTGGCTCCCATTGTTCCCTTTCTCCACGACGTGCGTCTTTTCCGCTCGCGTTTTATCGTTTATCGCTCTCCACTGTCTGATCGTCGAATGCAATGTTGAACAAAATTGGTACACAGAGATGGGGCCCCTCCACGCCCGCACCAACGTGGTGACCAAACCAAAAGTTCTACTGTCACCTCCGTAAACATGTTAGTTATCTAGTAGGTGGATCACAGGATGCCGGGCTGTGATGTTGTCCGTGCGTCTGGGTAAGGCTACGCATTAACACGGTCCATCAGGTGGTAGATAGTGGACGAAACGCGAGTGAGGGTAGCGATTTGAAGAGCAGAGGGAAAAAAGTGCCATGGCTCGTTCCGTGGGAAAAAAACCTCTGCGACAGTGGGATGGGTAGTAAGAGCAGTAGTGGCTTACTAGCTGCGATAGCTCATGCAAGGTTGGATTTGTTAGTATAGGTATCATGCATCATTACCGTGACAGGCGATGGCGATGTGTCCCAGTTGCTGCGGCTGCTACTTTCCTGGAACAATCAAGATCGTTATACAGTAGTGGGAGATCGGCCATAGATCATCTCACTGTGTGGGGGATGTGTGGAGCTTGTTTGCATGCAGTGTACGGTACGGCTTCCCTGTGTGGTGCCAGTTATTCGGCAGTGTATTTCAGCTGGATATCCAGTAAATGCGTCTGATTAACAGGGGCTCGCCTGTGCCGTTATGTTTGCGTAAGCTTGGCCATAGATGTTATGTCCTCGCAAGTATGTCTTTTGGTCTTTTATGTTTCCATCTATGGTTGTGGTCGTAGTTCCCCAGATTCAGAATAAACGGGTTCTGCGAATGTCTGGAGTTTCTGTATAGTCTTGTGGTGAGTTTGTGGATTACCTCCGTGAGAGTCTCAAGTCGGTATTCCCGGTGTAGGTCCGCGATGCGTGTGTATCGTGGAGCATTGCTTATGATTTTGAGTACCTTGTTTTGTATGAGCTGCAGACGGCGCAGGCGTGTAGGCGCAGCGTATCCCCAGACAGGAGCTGCGTACGTCATCAGGGGTCGGATAAGTGTCATGTACATGGACCTCGACACCCTTCTGTTCAGTGTGCTACGCCTGTTGAGCATAGGATAGAGCTGTTTGAGCCTCGCGCTAGCTCGGTTGGTCATGTGTTGTATGTGGTCCCCCCAGAGTAATTTCCGGTCCAGCCAGACACCGAGGTATTTGACTTTCTCGCGGAAACGTATTGGACGTGCATGTAGAGTTATTGGTCTGCAGTAGCAGTGTTTGCGCAGTTGCTTCGGTCTTCTCGTGAACAGAACGGCTTCGCACTTGTCGACGTTTACTCTAACACGCCATTTCTCCAACCAAGCCTCGGCCACTCTGAGTGCAGTCTGTAGGCGTGACGTAATGTTTGATGGTTTCCAATCTTGCGCAAGGATGGCTGTGTCATCCGCGTAGATTGCCATCATTGTGTTGTGTGTGGTTGGGAGATCGTTTATGTAGAGGTTAAACAGTAGGGGCCCTAGGATGCTTCCCTGGGGTACTCCCGCGTGTATACCGTGTCGTGTTGACTGTTTTCCCTGCACGTCAGTGTTGAAACTCCTGTCTGTGAGGTATGAGTGTATTAGACGCAGCAGCCCGTCGGATGAGGCCGTTGTGCCATAGACGGTCGAAAGCCTTTTCGATGTCCAGGAACACTGCCCCTGTAGCTTTGTTTATGTTGAAGCCATGTGTTATGTGTTCAACGACCCGTAGGAGTTGTTGTGTTGTGGAGTGGTGATTTCTGAAGCCGAATTGCTCCGGTCTCAGGATGTCATTTGTTATGCAGTGCCTAGTGATGCGTTTGAGAATCACCTTCTCAACAATCTTACTGAGCGAGCTCAGAAGGCTGATGGGTCGGTAATTTTGTGGGAGGCTGTGGTCTTTCCCCTGCTTCCTGAACATCAGGACCTTGGCCGTCTTCCAAAAGGCGGGGAAGTGTTGGTGTTTTAGTATGGCATTCGTTATGTGTGTTAGGTACTCAGTTGCTTTATCCGTGAACTCCTGGAGGACACGGTTTTGAATGCCATCATGACCAGGGGCTTTCCTAGCAGCGGAATGCATTATAGCCCAGGAGTTGACATTCTCTCTCCATCTTTGACATCAGTCTTGACATCAAATGTTGGCAAAGGTTTATGACACACACTGCATATTTAATAAATTTTTCAATCACGAACACGTGGTGTACTCTACTTTGAGTTTTAAAGTCTGCCAAATGATGACAAAACAGTCGAAACTAGTTGCAGCGAAATAAAGTTTTATATGAGCTTTTTACTGATAAGTATAAAAATGTACAAATAAGAGCCTAGAGAAGAAACGGAAGGGGTGCGCTCTGAAGTCGGACTGTGAGAAGGAAATGCAGCAGCAGCTGCGTGAATCGCGACTCGTCGTCAGCGAGGCAGTAATGGCGTCCGCCTCTAACGAGTAGCGTGTGCGTTTGCCGGCGACTCCTCGGCTGATCCTCCACAGCGTGAGCCGCGCAGCAGAGCACGGCAGCCGGCCGGCCGGCGGTACAATGTATGCAAAGATCGCAGGCCTCGCTCACCGCGATAGGCCTGCGCCCAAATACGGCCGCGATAGAGCCGGAATAAATCTCCGCCGGCCGGGAGGCGGGACAACTGCGCCTTTTGCAGCGGCAGCGAGCGTCGCTGGCTCTGGGGAAACGTGCCGCAATTATGGCTGATTATGCGGCACAGACTCGAGGAGGGAGGGCGGCCGGCCTGCGCAGCGCGCAGCGACTGGACGGACTCGGGGGTTCCCCGCGATCGGCAGCGGCAGAGGCTCGCTCGCCCTCGCGCTGCCGCGGGCACAACCGCGACCGCGCAACCCTTCCCTCCCCCCCCCCCCCCCCGCATCGCCGCTAAATTGATTAAAGCGGCGCTCGCGGGACCTAACGACCGCGCCGTCGACGACAGAGGTCCCAATTAGAAATATCGCCCTAACAAGGATTGTCAGCTGCCACGCCAAGACGGATGGGTCTGCGGCAGGAGCGCCGTGCGTGGTACACCTCCGCTTCCCCTCCGGACCTTCTGGCCGCGAGACCGGCTGCTGTGTTTTTGTGGCGCCGCTGTCCGGTGCCCGCCGACGAGGCGGACCTGTCAGAACTGTCACCTGGGGGCCTCGCATCCGCCCAGCGGCGGTCCTCCTGAAACCTTTCCTTCTGGCAGCGGCGTGTCGTTCTTCATTATCGACACCTCTGCAAGCACCACCCGTAGGCTGAACCCGAACTGCGCCAACATAATTTCGGAGGATATTCAAGAATGTAGAACTTTTATCCATTTTAGATGTGGAACCATGCGACGATGATGAATAAATATTCCAGATATTACTGCAATCAGTCCCCTTTATTTTATTCTTCAATTTTTGTTGTCCATTACTGATCTCTTATCGCCTACCGAAACGTCAACAGATGGTACATCTACATCTACGTGATTACTCTGCTATTCACAATAAAGTGTCTGGCAGGGGGTTCAGTGAACCACCTTCATGCTGTCTTTCTACCGTTCCACTCTCCAACGGCACGCGGAAAAACCGAGCATTTACATTTTTCTGTGCGAGCCCTGATTTCTCTTATTTTACAGAGATGATCATTTCTCCCTATGTAGGTGGGTGCCAACAGAATGTTTTCGCAATCAGAGGAGAAAAGCAGTGATTGAAATTTCATGAGAAGATCCCGTCGCAACGAAAAAACGCCTTAGTTTTAATGATTGCCACTCCAATTCACATATCATGTCTGTGACACTATCTCTTATATTTCGCGATAATACAAAACGAGCTGCCCTTCTTTGTACTTTTTCGATGTCATTGGTCAGTCCCACCTGATGCGGATCCCACACCGCACAGCAGTACTCCAGAACAGGGCGGACAAGCGTGATGTAAGCAGTCTCTTTAGTACACATGTTGCACCTTCTAAGTGTTCTGCCAATGAATCGCAGTCTTTGGTTTCTCTACCCACAATATTATCTATGTGATCGTAACAATTTAGGTTATTTGTAATTGTAATCCCTAAGTATTTAGTTGAATTTACAGCCCTCAGATTTGTGTGACTTATCGCGTAATCGAAATTTAGCTGATTTATTTTAGTACTCATGTGAATAACTTCGCACTTTTCTTTATTCAGTGTCAACTGCCACTCTTCGCACCATACAGATATCTTATCTAAATCATTTTGCAAGTCGTTTTGATCATCTGAAGACTTTACAAGACGGTAAGTGACAGCATCATCTGCAAACAATCTAAGACGGCTACTCACATTGTCTCCTATGTCGTTAATATAGATCAGGAACAATAGAGGGCCTATAACACTTCCTTGGGGAACGCCGGATATTATTTCTGTTTTATTCGACGACTTTCCGTCTATTACTACGAACTGTGACCTTTCTGACAGGAAATCACGAATCCAGTCGCACAACTGGGGCATTTATTGCATGTTTATATCATTGTGGGGGTCGCACAGCCGTAGCGATATGAAAAATGAAACATGCAAACACTGAATGTGCCGAGAATTATTCATATTTATGAGATTGATTTAGATGCATTACTAACAGCTGTTAGCACCTCTTGGTTTATTCTTGGTGCACACCTTATTCTGAAAAACATAACGTATTTTTTCCAGCGACTATTTCACAGCACTTAACAAACTCAGTCATAGGAAACGAGTTTTACGTGCTTTACAAAACATAGATAAACCACGTTCGTGTTGGGGCAGACAATCCCTTCCAAAGGTACTTCCATCGCTAACGACATGACTGTTAGAGCAGATACACCAAAAGGTGCTTATAATAAGTAATCTTTATTTACGACAGTCTGTTTCGGCTTTAGGGGATGTATACTATCATTTGGTTCAAAAAAATCGATTTTTTAAAAAATTGCATTTTTGGATCCATAAAAGTGCTTAGAATCCACCCCTGAAACGGTTCTTCCGAATACGGAACAGAAATGTTTGTTATTCGCAGTTGAACAAAAAATGCGCCTTTTTCATGCACCAGCTTTTATCTTACGGAGGACGAGTTATTGTACCGGTGCTTGGGAGGAAACACACAAAATTCAAATGAAAGTTTAGACGCGTGCGTTTGGAAGCTAGCCTCCAAGCATGTGCATTCTGATGCGAAGACTGTGGAGATTGCGACTTTCCTGGCAGTGAGAAGCTTCACCGAAGAATATTCAGCAATTCTGAAGACCGTTACAACGATGGACGTCACCCTGGGACTCTATTCAACGCAGTTCGCCAATCATTCGGACGACCACTGGATTCAAGAGGCCGAAACCGCTTGTCACCGGACGTACGAGCGGCTCTGGAGTAGCGCAGGATGGCCCAGATCGAGCAGAACGCCCTCTCTGAGGAAGGACTAGTTTATGGACCCGGAATAGCCTATTGAACGTAAGTTGCATAGTATTGCAGTAGTCAAAACTTGAAACGCGTTTTTCTCGAAATTACTTTTTTTTTATCGCGCTGTATGGTAACTTCAAATCTACTGTACCGATTGGCATGATTCTTTGTTTCCGACGAAGCTACCTAAATTGTCTAGGAGTTGTACCACTTTTATTCCGATCCATCGACTATAAATATTTTTACTTGGCCGACGATGTCAAAAAATCGATGGAAAAAAACCCTATTTTTTTCAAATGGCCGCCATTTTGTTTCCTATGGTACAAATAACTTAAGCGAGGTACAACCCCTAAAGAATCTTATACACTTCGCTGAAGTCAACTCAATTTTGATTTCAGACGAGCCGGCTGACCTGTGACATACCGCGCGTGGAGGTCTAAATCGAAATTTTGTTTGGTTCCGACGGGACTTCCACCTTTGCTCTTCGACATTTCAGTTCGAATAAATTCCAGTTTGTAGAGGAAATATCAATAAACATTTTGACCAAATTTGACATTGATATCTATAACACATCCAGAGAAAAAAATCTCAAAGATCATGCTTTTTTTCGGGCCAAAGATAGTTAACCTCCCCTTAATCGCCATTTTCAAGTACGTCTAGCTTGATGAGACGTCCTTAATGCGTCGTTAGTGGACTGTTTTGTAACTGTTACTGCTTTATTAAGCTTGTAAATGGAGTCAAGATGTAAGAGTTATTGCTCTACAAAGAGCCACTATAAATCATGAGTTGCGAACTCCAAAAAAGGAAATATCCCTGAATAAAGGTTTCCCGAAATTACTGCAATTTCCTGAAATTACTGAAAGCAGTCGCCTTTTGTTTTATTCTTCTGTTTTTATTTTCTATTACCGGTTCCGAATCGCGTCAGGTGATTTATATATAAACTGAAATTTCATTTCAACATCTTGTTTCCATTTACAATATTTACGGTCTTAATAAAGCAGTGACAGTTACAAAACAATCCACTAACGACGCAATATGGACGTCAATCAATCTAGATGTACTTCAAAATGGCGATTAAGTCGAAACAGACTGTCGTAAATAAAGATTACTTATTATAAGCAACTCTATGTTGTATCTACTCTGACAATCATGTCGTTATCAGACATATATTACGCTGCTGGCCCTATAAAAGAAAAATACATGCTTTGCACTTTGACGATAGTAAATATATATCTACTTACATAATATAAAATAAATATTTATATAATACAAGTAGGTATATACTCACTGAAGCCAATGTGCAGTGCAAGTGCCGTAGAAAGAGACTATGCACCAACACAGACTCTTTTAACACAAATTTAGTCTGGATCTTTGGTTTATGTTTTTAAAGCACGTGGAAGTTATTACCTGTGGCTAAGTTTGTGATGTCCCGTAAAATTGTCGCTAGAAAACATACGTTACGTATTCCAGAGTAATGTGTGCACCAAAAGAAAACCAAAAGATACTAACAACTGCAAGGAACGCATCAAATCGATCTCATAATACGAATAATTCTCGCCACATTCAGTGCTTACATGTTTCGTTCCTTGCCACAGCTACACGGTTCCCAGAATGCTGCAGACATGTAATAAATATGTACTACCTGAAGATCAATCGCTAGACGATTCGGAACCGGTAACGGAAAATAAAAACAGAAGAATAAAACAAAAGGCGACTGACTGCAGAAATTTCAGGAAATCTTTATTCAGAGTATTTTCTCTTTTGGAGTTAGTAACTCACGATATGGTGGCTCTTTGTTGAGTAATAATGTGCAGAATGGCGTACGATATGTGTCATCATTTCCTTTTTGAATAAATATTTTTCTCTCAAGACAAACTCGAAAGAACATAAACTATCACGGAAAAACTCTGTAGAGAATTGTTCTAGCTCAGTACATGCTCAGAATGTCCACCTTTTTGTGTCTTAACTGTTTTCACACGAATACTGATGTTAGCGATAACGCTATGGCACATGTCTTCCGTGATCTCACTGCAAGCTTGAAGAAAAAGGCGCCTGAGCTCCATTAGTGGACGTTTCGGGAAAATTGTTTCCTTGAAGTATCCCCAAAGAAAGAAGTAACATGAGCTGAGGTCTGGAGTACTGAGGGGTCGTTATTGAAACGACCTGGAAATCTGAGTGAAACGACTCGCATGTCGAACGATCGTCTTGGCAGTATGTAGCCTTGCTCCATCATGCATGTGCCACTGCATGCTGAAGGGCAACGCAGTAGCAAGAAGCTCACATAATACGTACTGTTCACAGTTTCTTCAAAGAAAAAGGCTCATCATGTCCGTGAAAGGAAACTGCGGCCGGTCGTTGTGGCCGAGCAGTTCTGGGCGCTTCAATCAGGAGCCGCGCGACTGCTATGGTTGCAGGTCCGAATCCTGCGTCGGGCATGGATGAGTGTGGTGTCCTTAGGTTAGTTAGGTTTAAGTAGTTCTAAGTTCTAGGGGACTGATGACCTCAGAAGTTAAGTCCCATAGTGCTCAGAGCCATTTGAACCACTTTTTGAAACTGCGACCCACACTGTAATCCTCGGTGCATGATGCCGTCGTTCATGAAGCACTTGCGGGTTTTCAGTAACTCAAAATCATACATTTTATTTGTTAGCCACACCGGCCAAATGTAAATATGTCCCGTCTAAAAACCAAACGTTTTTGAGAGTTTGCTGTCTGTTCTCCGCCCAGTGGGAAAACAGTAGTCCCCACCGCCATGTTCTGCAGTGAGCTTCTGAGTAAAGGTCATCTTGTACTGGGTAACTTTAAAGAAATCGTTCAGCGTGGCATCTGGATATACCCATTTGCACTGCTGTCTTTCTGCATAATTTGCTACAGCTTCTCTGTAGAGTAACTCGTACGGCTTCAATATTCTCCAGCGAACAAACATGCTTTCACCGAGGTCGCTCCACCTGCAATATTGATCCTTCCTGTACAAAGTGGTAATACATTCCATGAAAGTTTTTGTACTTTCAACATTGCAGCACAGTCAGCAATCGTGAAAATCTAATATGTAAGAAACTATCAGCCTAGATTGCGGTAATGAAACCAACCTTAACCTAGGTTTCAGCCCAAATAATTGAGCCTTCTTCAGAAGATATAACTGAATCTATAATTTGTCTAAGAGGGCATGGTCTAGAAATAAAACTAAAACAGCCTGAATAGGCGAAGTCATATTTTAAAAACGCAGTACGTAAGTACTAAATCAACACCAAGACTTAACTTAAGCTCTGGCGTGCGCCTCTTCTCCATGGACGCCGTGCGCTGGGCCTCGGGAACTCACGTGAAACTAAGTAGGACTAGATAACGCGCAGCAAGTCAACATGGTGGGGAACATTTCGCATGTCTAACTGAGATAAAACACCAACGCAGTTATATCTTAAAACAAATTACTTATAGAAAGGCAGAAAATCGTGATTTGACTTATGCTTGTAATTTGCTATTGCATGGCGATGAAGTGGCGTTGTTCGTCCACTCACGCATTATTTTCAGTAATAAGATAAAAAAAATTGATCTTGATAACATTCTTCATTCAGTGGGTGTCAGCAATAAGAAAAAAATTACTCTGAGCGCTATGGGACTTAACATCTTAGGTCATCAGTCCCCTAGAACTTAGAACTACTTAAACCTAACTAACCTAAGGACATCACACACAACCATGCCCGAGGCAGGATTCGAACCTGCGACCGTAGCAGTCCCACGGTTCCGGACGGCAACGCCTAGAATCGCACGGCCACCGCGGCCGGCTCAGCAATAAGAAGTATGTCTACCTCAACTGATAAAAACACCTACTCGACCATCTGTGTACAGGTCAACAGAGATTATTGCATTATGGCGTTTACATACCACAGTTTCGCTGTTTTATGTCCTATGTCATCTTTCATTAATAATGATGGGTGCATTATGCAGCATTCGTTGTGAAAGGGCTGGTATATTCTAATAGTGTAAGTCGGGGTAGTGTGTTCGAACTTATATAAATCCATGCACAGTTTGTTACATTTTAGTCATAACTTGGTGTATGGGCTTTATGTTTAAGATCTTCAACCGTTCTATAAGTTATTTGTTTTAAGATATAACTCCGTTGGTCTTGTATCTTTGACAGTCATGGTCTCAGTTAGACATGCGTAATGTTCCCCGCCATGTTTATTTGCAGCGCGTTATCTAGTCCTACTTAGTTTCACGTGAGCTCCCTAGGCCCACCGCACGGCGTCCATGGAGACGAGGCGCACGCCAGAGTTTAAGTTAAGTCTTGGTGTTGACTTAGTACTTCTGTACCGCATTTTTAAAGCGTGGCAACGCCAAAGAATTCGTGTTAGTATTTTGCAAACTAGGCTTGTTAAACTGACACTTCAATAATTTTCATACCTGTCAGCAGCTGCTTTGTTTCAAATTGGAATTATTACATTCTTCTTCAAGTCTGAAGGTGTTTCGCCTGTCTCGTACATCTTGCACGCCAGTTGGAAGAATTTTGTCGTGATTAGTTCCACCAAAGCTGTCAGTAGTTGTGACGGAATGTCATCTACTTCTGGGGCCCTCTTTCGTCTTAGGTCACTCTGTGCCCTGTCAAATTCCTCTGGTAGCATCATGTTTCCCACCTGCAAAATAGCCTTCAAGTTTGTGTCCCCCCCCTCCCCCCCCCCCTAGCACAGACCTTCTATATACTCCTTCCACCTTTCAGCTTTCCCCTCTTTGCCTAAAGCTGGTTTTCCATCTGAGCTCTCAATATTCATACAACTGCTTCTCTTTTCTCCATAGGCCTCTTTAATTTTCCTGTAGGCGGCATCTACATTTCCCCTAGTGAAATATGCTTCTAAGTCTTTGCATTATTCCTTTGGTTATTCCTACTTAGCCATTTTGTACTTTCTGTCATTCTCATTTTTTGGTCGTTTCCATTCCCTTTTGCTGACTTCATTTGCTGCATTTTTATATTTACTTCTTTCATCAGTTAAATTCAACATCTCGTGTATTATCTAAGGATTTCGACCAGGTCTTATATTTCTACCTATTCGATGCGGTTGCCTTCACTATCTCACCCCTTAAAGCTACCGATTCGTCTTCTACAGTATTCCTTCGCCCTGTTCTCGTCAAATGTTGCCTAATGCTCCCTCTAAAACTCTCAAAAACTTATTGCTCTTTCAACTTTTTTAGCTTCCATCCCATTAATTTTCTATCTTTTTGGTAACTTCTTCAATTTTAATCTACAGTTCCTAACCATAACCAATCTGCCTCTGGAAAAGTCTTACAACTTAAAATCTAGTTCCGAACTCTCTGTCTTATTATTATACAATTAATCTGAATCCTTCCAGTGTCTTTAGGTTTCTTCCACGTATACAGCCTTCTTTCATGATCCTTAGCCGGCCGCTGTGGCCGAGCGCTTCTAGGCGCTTTAGTCCGGAACCGTGCTGCTGCTACGGTCACAGGTTCGAATTCTGCCTCGGGCATGGATGTGTGTGATGTCCTTAGGTTAGTTAGGTTTAAGTAGTTCTAAGTCTAGGGGACTGATGACCTCAGATGTTAAGTCCCATAGTGCTTAGAGCCATTTGCACCATGATTCTTAAACCAAGTGTCAGCGATGATTGAAGTATACTGTGTTCAAGATTGTGGCAGACGGCTTCCTGTTTCATACCTTCTCCCAGCCCTACTATCTTTCGTTCTCTTCCTTTTACCACTATCAAATTTCAGTCTCCCATCACAATCAAATTTTTGTCTCCCTTCACTATCTAAATAATTTCTTTAATTTCATCATACATATCTTCAATCTTCATCATACGCGGAGCTAGTTGGCACATAAACTTGTACTACTGTGGTAGGTGTGGGCTTCGTGTCTGTCTTGGCTACAATAATGCGTTCACTATTCCGTTGATAGTAGCTTTCCCACACTCTGATTTTCTTATTCATTATTAAACCCACTCTTGCGTTACCCCTATCTGACCTTGTATTTATAACCCTGTATTCAACTGACCAGAAGTCTTGTTTTGCTGCCACCTAACTTCACTAATTCCCTCTATATCTAACTTCAACCTATCCATTCCCCTTTTTAAATTTTCTAACCTACCTGCCCAATTAAGGGATCTCACATTCCACTCCCCGATCCCTAGTATGCCAGTCTTATTTCTCCTGACGTCATTCTCCTGAGTAATCCCGGACTGGAGATCCGAATGTAGGACTATTTTACATTCGGCATATTTTATCCAAGAGTATGCCATTATCATTTAACCATACAGTAGAGCTTCATCCCGTCGGGAGAAATTACGGCTGTAGTCCCTCCTTGCTTTCAGCCGATCATAGTTCCAACAGAGCAAGCAGTTTTGGTTGATGTTACGATGCCAGATCACATAATCATCCAGACTGTTCCAGATGCAACTACTGAAAAATCTGATGCCGCCCTTCAGGACCCACTTGTTTATCTGGTCCCTCAAGAGATTCCCCTCCACTGTGGCTGCATCTACCGTACGGCTCTCTGTATCGCTGTAGCACCAACCCACCCCGTCGACGGCAATGTCCATGGTTTATGGGGGTCCAGTGCCCCATATCCAACAAAGGCGGCACTGGGACAGATATGGTACCTTGTCCAATTTCGGGAAGAACCGTACCTGTAAGAATGCTATTATTATTATTGAAGTAGGGTCGCTTCTCTTAAAGGCATTTTAAAGCTACTGCCAGGAGCGAACCCCCTCTCCCCCACCCCACCCATCCCTGGTGCAGGGAAGAATCTGTGTACCTCTACTGTCAGTGTTTAGTACATAACGCATGGTCAGATATGGGCTAGTTCTTCAATGTGTTTGCACATCATGTAACTGGGCCCTGGGAACCAGCCCACTATTTACCCAAGTGGATGGGGAAAGCCGCCTAAAAGCCATATTCAAGACACCGTCGTTGAATCTTGATACATATTCGATCTTGAGCAGGACCAAAAGCAGTTGTTATGTGTGTTTTTTTTTAACCGACCGCCAGTTTCGGTCAAGGGAGCATCATCATGTTGTGACTTTACAGTGCCATATGGCTGTGTGCTATTTTATTATTTCTGCTTATTTCTTCGTTAAGTTTGAGGAGACGAGTGGGCCCTTGTGTCGTCCCATGGTCTGGCTTGTCAGTCGCAGTGACTTTGGAGAGGGGCGTGGTTCCCCAGAGCAGTGCGGTCCGTGGCAGTCGGATGCGGAAGATCCCTGCTCCGTGCTTTGTCAGCAAATGCCAACGATTTTCTGCTTTGAAGCCAGTCCGCTGCTAAGCGACTGCAAGTTCCTGATGTATCCCTGTATGCATATCTAAGAACATGCCACCACAGCTCTGCTCGGCTAACATCCAGAAATTCGTTGCCTTTCATTTCAGATTTTGTTATCCAAACAAATGTGTCTCGCCCGCCACCGTGCTTCGGCGCAAAGGGTCGACTAATGAGTAGAACGTTGCTAGCAGACAACCTCTCATATGTTCAGATGCATTCTGTAAGCCAAGAATGGGAAATATGTGCAATGGCCCCTGTATTCAATCCGGCTGTAATGGCATCAGTGGAACGACAATGAACCAGAGAGACGAGTGCGAGAGTGCGGAACTGTGACGCTGGTGCTGCCGAGGCAGTAGAAAGAAACAGTACTTCGTTTCCGGACAAGCTTCGCACTTCCTTTACGTGATCAGGGCCTGAGGACTGCGCGCAGCTACATTTCCCGTCTTTCATTGGACGCTATCTCCTTCTTTCTGCCACCTATCACTCTCTGATCTGCAGCATTCCACCTTTTTTATTTCTATCTGGCTAGTGGTTTTATTGTGGAGGTTTCAAAGGCTGTTGGTGTTGATCCATCCGAGAGACATGCCCTGACCGCACATGCTATTCGGTTCTCCTCGGGCCTACAATACATAGCCTGCTGCAGATCTCATGCGGTTCACTGCTATACTAGACCCCCCCCCCCCCCTTTCCTATGATCTCATCTTGTACCGTACCATAGATCTTCCTTAAGACTTCTCGCTTGAAAATGAAAAGAAAACGTTATTTAAGTCCTTCTTCTGTCAACCCGGAGTTCACAATTATAAAGCCCCAGAGTTTGGATCTGTGTTTTGTACAGCGGGAGTTTGAAATTCCACGAGAGACTGCGTGTTTTAAAGAGCTGACTCAGACTGAAGTGCGATCAGTTTGCGGCTTGGATCTTCACCTTGATTTCCGCCTCAAAGCGAGAATAGCCTGCGTAAGATTGTCAATATTACAAAAAAGCCCTGAAACTCGCTTGCTTATTGAAAAATATTGCGAGAAGTCTAAGGCACTTTATTGGCCTGTAGAAGGCTAACAGCGTACCAAGTGGACTCATATCCTTTGCTCTCCGAGAGCTTGAAGTTCCTGAGGAATTAACTGAATGGGTCCGGCTGCTCTACCACAGTCCCAAGAGTCGGGTGTCATTTGCTGCTTGTGTATCAGGTGACTTTCCCGTTCTGTAGGTGTCCATCTGGGATTTCCTCTTTTCTTCCCTTCTCTTCATTATAATAATGGATACGGTCATCAAAGGTTATCGGAAATTAGCAACTTTGAGACTCCTGTATGCTGCCGGGCGCTGAAGAGAGCAACGACCTTGAACGACAAGTCCAAGCGTGAAAGAGCCGCGCTGAACACTTCGGACTACGCCTCAATATAAGAAACCCTGAATACCTGTCAACAGATGCAGATAGTATGGGCGCCATAAAGATCGACGATATACATCTGACAAAGACAAAAATCTTCAAATAACTTGGCTCAAAAATCTCTGCCGACGGATCGCTCGTTCCCACGATAACAAAACGCATTAGCAAACGGTAGACAATGTTGTGCTTTCTAATGAGAAGATACCTGACCGGCTTGTATCGAAAATACCCCGTTCGGCTAGCCGCCCAGTTACCTTGTACGACGTAGAATGTTGGCCCGTAAAAAAATAAGCAGAGCAACGACACGCTGCAACAGAAAAAAAGTACTTCGGTGGACATCTGGCGTCAAATTTCATGATAGTGTGACCAATGACGAAATTCTGAGAAGATGAGAAGATACCGTCTACAATAGTATGAGCACATACTTCGAGCTGATCAAGAAGCAACAGCAAACCGACAGTTTTCGTTGGAAGTCGTCGCTAAAGACATACTGGGAGGCAACGTTCACTAGACATTCTCCATTTGGACATCATGATGGCCTACAGAAAACGAACAAATTAATTAGGTAACTCTTTTTTTATCGAATGAAACAACAAGTTTAATGCTACTAGCCACTCTTTAACTCCGTAATGTGTTTCGAAGGTTTTCGTCATAAGGTTCATATTTTTGTATGTTAATATGGCACTGTCTCCAGTGGCCACAGGCTCCTTTCAGCGTCATATTAAATCACATACACTGTCACACTTTGTAAACACAATTTTTTTCTTCCCTGAGTGTTTAAATTGTGATAGTGTATGTAATTTAACGAGACACTGAAAGAAGCCTGTAAGTTCTGCAGTCACTGACACTTGTTGATCTTGAGTCCAGCTAACTGTGCTGCTATCAATAGTGCATTATAGATAGTCATGTAGACTCAATGTAATTATAACAATACATTCCAATACAATTTAGATATGCACAAGCAGTAATTGGGCTAATGCCAATATACGGGAATGTGTTGTTATAAATATGTTGACTCTACATGACTACCTACAGTGAATAGCCAAAAAACTGGTACACCTGGCTAATACCGTGTAGCGCCTACGCGAGCACGCAGAAGTACCGCAACACGATGTGGCATGGACTCAACTAATGTCTGACGGAGTGCTGGAGGGAACTGACACATGAATCCTGCAGGGCGCTCCATAAATGGGTAAGAGTACGAGGGGCTGGAGATCTATTCTGAACAGCACGTTGCAAGGCATCCCAGGTATGCTCAATAATGTTCATGTCTGGGGGGGGGGGGGGGTTGGTGGCCAGCGGAAGTGTTTAAACTCAGAAGAGTTTTCCTGGAGCCACTCTGTAGCAATTCTGGACTTGTGGGGTGTCGCGTTGTCCTGCTGGAATTGCCCAGCTCCTTCGGAATGGACAATGGACATGAATGGATGCGGGTAATCAGACAGGATGCATATGTACGTGTTACCTGTCCGAGTCGTATCTAGACGTATCAGAGGTTCCATACCACTCCAACTGCAAACGCCCCACACCATTACAGAGCCTCCACTAGCTTGAACATTCCCCTGCTGACATGTAGGGTCCATGGATTCATGAGGTTGTCTCCATATCCGTACACCTCCATCTGCTCGATACAATTTGAAGCGAGACTTGTCCGACCAGGCACATGTTTCCTGCAACAGTCCAATGTGATGTCGGTGTTGACGCCCCCTTCCCGAGACGTAAAGCTTTGTGTCGTGTAGCCATCAAGGGTGCACGATTGGGCTCTCGGCTCCGAAAGCCCATCTTGATGATGTTTCATTGAATGGTTCGCACGCTGACACTTGTTGATGACCCACCACCACTGAAATCTGCGGAAGGGTTGCACGTCTGTCGCGTTGAATGATTCTCTTCAGACGTCTTTGGTCCCGTTCTTGCAGGATCTTTTTCCGGCCGCTGCGATGTCGGAGATCTGCTGTTTTATCGGATTCCTGATGTTCACAGTACACTCGTGGAAAGGTCGTACAGGCAAATCCCCACTTCATCGGTACTTTGGAGATGCTGTATCCCACCGCTCGTACGCCGACTGTAACACCACATGGTTCCCCCAACGTTCAGATGGTGTTCAAATTGCCAGAACCTTGGGTGGTTACAAGGTAAAACATGAAAAATACCTATGTGTAGCAGGTGCAGGCAGTGTACATGAGTATTCGCAGACTGAAGAAACGACTGAAAATTTATACCAAGGCCGGGGTGCGAAGCCGAGTCTCCTGCTCTCCTGCTCACTAGGCACATCTGCTAACCAATACGCCACCCTGGCACAATTGCTTTGTAGACCTACAAAACTACCATAGTACGCCTCCCTCCTCAATCCCAATTCCTATTCACGTCTCAGCCCACCTGGTGTCGCCTCTAAACTAGAACAGCGTCGGAGAGGGTCTCCACCTGTGAAACGTCCCCTTTGAAAAATTATACATATGAAACGTCCACTTAGAACAATTATACAAGCCTGTGCTTAACCTGACACACAATATTATTTAGCGCAACGCAATCTGACTTTCAATAACCCCTACAAAACAATGGCCCTGACTAACTTTAACCTATACCTTTTACAAATCACTTACCTCACAAAAATCTTCGCTACTCAAGCTACTGCAAAACAGCGAGCGCCACTACTGCCAGCTAAATAAAAGATTCAAACTACTGAAGGTACTAACTACTGATAGGGATAGTTATCAAATGAAAGATATTAATAGAGAACAAACAATGTATTTACCTTAATATTCATAATTGACATTCAGTCTTACAGATTATCAAAACTCCGCCATCTCTCTCCCCACGTCCACCACTGCTGGCGGCTCACCTCCAACTGACCAGCGCTACGCGCTGTTCGCATCCAGCTATAGCAGTTCATGACAACAATGGCAGACAACAATGCAAACTAGCCACATACTGCACACAGCACAGCCAGTGATTTTCATATAGAGTGCTATGTAACGTTGCCAATAAAAAACATAAACAGCAAACTTACATAAAGAAAACATAAACAGCCTACTTACATAGCCCCCATGCTCCCCACAAAAAATTTTACAAAATATTTTTGGGCAGTGGCCAATAAAGATTTGATAAAATTTTTCATAATTACAATAACAAAGATATCAAATGCACACACTTATTGATACAATGTTGGTCAACAGCTAAAATTTTCTCACAGTCCATAAAGACAGTCCTGATCGTTCATCATAATAGTAATTACAGTTTTTTTTACAAAGTCTCATTAGTAAAAGAAATTGCACACAGAAGTAGTGGATTTCCATGCAGTCTTGAAGAAGTAGTGTTGTCCTTCCAACGGAAAGACAGTGCTGACTCTTGACATGCTGACAGGTAATGGGCCACAACAGAGCAAACCCACAGCAGAGTCAGTCGAAGTTGATGAATATTGGTAGGTCACAGAGCAGACCCACTGCAGTCCTGGTAGGGAGTATTGGTGGGCCACCAGAGATGCAGACCCACTGTAGTCCTTGTAGAAATTGTGGACAGGCCCACTGTAGTCCTTGTAGAGATGGCCAGCAGCCATCTGCTGCGACTGTGCAGGTGCACAATCACCATCGAAGAATCTTGCAGAGAAGATAGCAAGTCCATAAACCATCACTTGTGCACGCACAAAGTTTTAGGAATTGTCTTTAGAACCAGCAATGCTGTTATCCAGTCCCTTGCTGAATTATCAACACACGTGCAAACACTATCAGTCCCTACTTCTCACATATTGTCCATATACTATGACCAACAGAAATGTGTGCAGTGAGATGGAACTTACAAGTTACTTAATTTGATGACCTGCTGTCAATTACAATTTTATAACATAAGAATACAATGACAAAGGTACAAAATACATAATTAAAAACATAACAATACAGATAACATTTGTAGTACAGGCTTTACAAAAGAATAGAAATAAACATATACATCAGTGTTACAGAAATTATGACATGAGTACAAAAATAAAAGATCAGAATCACTTTTAAAACGTCAACTTCACACATGAGCATTAAAACAACACAGAATAAATAATGTCTAAGCATCTTTACAAAGAAAATACCAGAGTATTAGAAAAATTCTACAACATAGCTCTCATCAGCACATAAACACATCAACACATAAAGACAGGAAAACCACAAATACATAAGGGTACACAACATATAGTGGGATAACACCAAAAGGAAAGGACAATACACAATTACATATTTGGAAAAGGCAGCAAAGAGGAAAGGACAGGGTTTGGTTTACTGCAGTATTTTGCTTGGAGATCTCCCTTCATTCCATAGATCGTTCGTCTTATTTCAACCTTTGCTTCCACCAAAAAAATCCTATCCAAGCATGCTTTCTGTATTTATGTGTTCACATATTTCTTACCTCATTATTTATTTCCAAGATAATCCTACCTATACCTCCTTCCTGTATTCTATTCATATTTCTTTCAAAGTAATTATTTCTGATTGTACAATACTCATTGGGGCCCAAATCTTTCTTCGCAATGCATTCTTTACCTATTCTCCATAGTCAGTTTCTTATATAGTCTACCCCCTCTTAAGCTAACTTAAATCTACTGAGCTCAGATATATACCAAGGGACGAGGCAATGCAGCAAAAAAAATAATTAACACAAACATCAATGACAAAATATAGAAATGGCAAAGCAAGCAGCATAAATTAGCAAAGCAAGTGCAATATTACAACTAATATAAGGCAATGCAGGAAACAAGAAAAACTAGCTTAGAAGAGTAACACAAAGTCAAATTCAGTAACACTATGCCTGACAAACAGCAGCAACTTATACCTAAACATGACATAGCTCAAGCAGAAAAAATATTACAGGAAACAACAATGCAGACAGGGGAAATGCATATTCACATCTTAATGTCTATGTAATTAAAGTGGTGCACCATAACAACTGATTGTAAAAAAATATTACCATGTACCTGAAAAGAAAATTAAGTGTTACTGTTACTAGTTACTTCTTATTGTTCTTTCCTTTCCAAGTGCTCCTTTTTTTTTAAAGAATGTGGATTACAAAATTATCATTTAATAGATCTGTTGACAGAAAGAGTTCACATTAGCAAATGCATCTCATTTTATAAAAGCAATGCTGCAACACAGCTGGAAACCAGACATCAAATGAAATAAGCAATTACACAAACCAAAGCATAAAAATATCATTCAGTAGTCATGTGACATTTCATTTCATAAGTTAATGGCTCTCAACTCTCGTAGAAAGACACTTGTCATAATCAGGTGTGCAGATGTAAAAATATTTCTTGTCATTTTGTTAGGCATTTCAGTAAATATCATAAATTTTTAAGTAACGAGGGTGTCGTATTAGCGATGAAAGGCACATCCTAATGGTTTATTCTCCAGGTGTTTGACACAGCTGTGTGCCCACAACGCATTACAAAAATCATATGTTTTCAAGTAACGAGCGTGTCGCATTAGCGATGCCCTCTACAAAGGAATGTCAAAGGCACACCCTAATGGCTTGTTCTCCAGGTGTCTGACACAGCTGTGTGCCGACGACGCACGTGCAGGTGGTCACTTAACTTTCTTACGGAAATATTTACGACGTTTCCGCTACAGTGACAGTCTCATATAAAAATTTCACAGGTCGAGAATTTACGTTGCAAATGTGTAGAAACAAAATCCTATGAATATAACATTGTCCAAAAAATTTTCGCCGGCATTGTGATACATTCACGCATTTACACACATTTCATAACTCTTAAAGTACGATTCTCGGTTTCCAACATCCTTTTTCACAAGTCAAGAGTCCCTAACTTCTATTCGTTATTCATATACATATAAACACGTAATCACATTCCTCATATATGGTAGCATCATCTTATTGACATAAACATACCTCAACAGCATAATACACATCGTCGTCGTAAAAATAACATCATAACACCTCAGTCAAATCTCAAAATCGTCGTAGCTTTCTGCAATAATTTCAAAACCTAAAGAAAATTCTCTGCTCATGTCAATAGCGTCATCTACCTCAAACGTACTTTAAAATCATGCTCCCTTACCAAATACATCATTCAAAGCTCTCATAGTATCACAATGCTTCTAAAAAAATATGAACAGTTCACAAAGTACAGACAAAATACAATTTCGTAAGTGTGAAGTTACCCATCTGTGTAATTGCGTAAACATCTGTCACTGACGTAAAAAAAAAATGTTTGTTTCTCTGTTAAATGATCAGATAGCTGTGTAATTCGTGTTAGAGAAATATGGTACCGATGTGTTAAATTGTATAAGCAAATACCATATTAGCTAGGGCTCCTTGTGCTTGCCAAACACATGGTACACAAAGTAGGCGTGTACCCCCCTGAGGTTTTGTAATTGTATCCTCAGGTGTTACAGATTACAGCAATGGAATGAAATGTATCACGAAAAACTTTCTTTGTGATTCAAAAATCTTTAAAAATAAATGTTTTAAGTACAAAATTAATCACTCAAATACGTGTCCAGTAGCGCTAAATATGCGTCTTGCTGTAAGATAATCTCTGGGAAGTGTCGTAGTTATTGTCCTCCGAAAGCTAAGTTCTGTAGAAGTCAATGTACTTACCTCATGATACACAAAAGTGAAATGCTTTGCGTATAGATATCATACTTATTACGCTTATTGCCGTGATGAGGAAAGTACTGTGCTGTAACGTATTGTTGTCCTACGGAAAAGGCTGTCTCCTTGTAGCAATAGCACAAAAGTCACCACTAAAACATGTTTTACTTTACAGAAGAATTCAGAAAAACTGTGCAGATATCAAACAGATACACCGCAAAAGCAACATTGTAAATTGTCACTCATTAGTAGCGTCGTGATAAAATCGTGTAGCTGTCACATAAACTAACCACTGTGTCATCTGGCATTTCACAGAAAGCACCTCAAATCCTGAATCCACTCTCAAGCAAACCAAAATGTTGCATGAAAATTTCATTAGCAGTGCTGGTATATGTTCTAAGTATGTAATCCGTATATTCGTTACGTAATCGTGCAACTAACAAGGAGGAATGTATAAATAACAACACTGTGTCGTCTGTTCGCAGTAACAATGCATTAGCAATTACTTGTGTAAGTTACCTATGTTCTTGACTGAATGGTTAGTTAGCTTTAAAACATAGTTGCATGTTAACAGTTTCTCAGTGTGACAAATTGTACAAGTGGCGTGAAGTGAAAATTGCAAAGACTAAGTTAAAAAGCAGATTATCTGTCAATAAATGGTTTTACATGAGAAATGTGGTGTAAACCTTTACTCTTCCTAGTACGCAGAGTTTCAACTTCAACGCAATTATCATGTGGTATACGTCGGATTCTGTAAGGTCCATTGTAAACTAGAAAGAATTTGTGACTCAAGTGTTTCTTCTTATGTGACAATGAATGAGCTTTAATGAGAACTTTCTGACCAATATATAATTTCTTTGCATTTGCTTTACCGTGTAGTTTTCTCCTTTTATCTGCTGCAGATTTTATATTTTTAAGAGCCAAATCAATTATGTCTTTGTGTCGAAGTTTACGTGTATTCGGGAAAGGTACAAGCTCTCTGATTCTGTTCGGAGGTTCTACATTCTTCAGTACAAGAGTAGGTGGTAAAGAAGTGGAATCATGAGGCATTTCATTCAGCACATTTTGAAATAAGTGTAAATATCTGTCCCAATGCTGATGCTTTCTGTGACAATAAAGTCTGCAAAGCTTATTGATTTCTTTCATAATCCGTTCAGACGGGTTACAATGTGGTGAATACAATGAAATAAAAACAGGTTTGATTTTATGATTCCGAAGCATGCGTGACCAAACAGCAGATCTGAATTGCGGTCCGTTATCTGAAATGACTTTACTAACGTGTCCAACTTCACGTAAGAAATTTTTAACAAAGGCGTTGGATACAGACCGTCCAGTGGCTTTACGTAACGGAGTGAAAGAAACAAATTTTGAAGTAAGTTCAACAGCGACTAGAACGTACGAAAATCCATTCGATGTTCTGACAAGGGGTCCCAAAAGATCAACAGCAGCAAATTCTTTTAATTTAGAAGGAATAATTGGAAACAACGGAGCACGATGTGAGATAGTAGACGGTTTCGCCTTTTGACAAAGTTTACAAATAGACAAGACTCTTCGAATTCGCTTTTCCATATTGTTAAAATAACAAGTCGTTCGAAGAATATGATAACATTTTCGTGGACCAAAATGTGCGTAGCTGAAATGAATGTACCAAATGAGCTTATTAACAAAATCGTCTGGAATGCAAAGTACCCATAGCTTGTCATCAACAGTGCAGCGTTTGAAGAGTATGTTGTTTCTAACTAGGTAATAATGCCGAATCTGAGTGTGTGCCTTTTCATGCCATTTACTTTTGATATCTTTCCAAATCGGATCTTTATCTTGTTCATGAGCAATGTCCTTTAAAGATGTGGTGATGAAGTTTTCAAAGGCGACTTTCTGAATGTAAAGAATACTGAAATTTTTCTCGAGGTTGCCTTCTGTGTTACTTTTCTCAAGCCCAGCCGGTGCGCGTGACAGCGCGTCCGCAACAATGTTCTCCTTGCCGGGAATGTAGACTATTGTGAAGCGGAATTCTTGCAGAAACAATGCCCAACGTTTTAACCTATCATGATTTAATTTTGAAGACATAAGAAATTGTAATGCACGATGATCACTGTATACTTTTACGTGCTTACCAGAAAGAAAGAAACGGAATTTGTTAAATGCCCAAACGATAGCTAAAGCTTCTAATTCAGTAACGGAATAATTTTTTTCAGATTTTGTTAGCACTCGGCTAGCAAAAGCAATGGTTTTCTGAACAGTAGTGTCATTTTCTATGGCTTCTTGAAATAAGTGGGCACCAAGACCGACTTTAGAAGAATCAGTGCTAAGGCAGAAATCTTGTGACAGATCTGGATGAGCTAGTATTGGCGCGTGAAGTAACGCTTCTTTCAAAGAATTGAATTCCAACTGTGCTTGTTCGTCCCAGTTCCAAATAGTATTTTTTCCAGTGAGAGAACAAAGTTTTGGTGTAACTAGAATTTGCATATTCAGAAAACGACGGTAAAAATTTACGAGACCTAGAAAACTGCGGACTTGTTTTTTTGTGGATGGAACTGGAATGGCTCTAATTGCTTCTAACTTTTCAGGATCCGGCTGAATGCCTTCAGAAGAAATAATATGTCCCAAAAACTTCACCTTTGACCTACCGAATTCAGACTTTTCCAAGTTAACTGTAATTCCAGATTCTGCAAAAATACGTAACAAACTGTTGAGGATGCGGTTATGTTGTTCCCATGAAGCTTCTGCTATTAGAATATCGTCCACATATAAGGTGATGTGACGTTTTAAGAACTCAGGTAATATGGAATTTAACCCGCGAATGAATGCTGCCGAAGAAATGTTCAAACCAAAAGGAAGTTTCCGAAACTGATAACAAACGCCGAAACAAAGGAAAGCTGTGTATTTTCTGCATTCTGGATGAAGTTCGATCTGATAAAAGCTGGATCTGAGATCAATGGAAGACAACACTTTTACACCATTAAAATTTTGAAGAAGTTCTTCCATCGTCTGTGGCCTGTCTGTTTCAGGAATAATGATAGTATTGATTTGTCTCGAATCTAAGACAAGTCTGATCGATCCATTTTTCTTCTCAACAACATGTAACGGATTGTTGTATGAGCTTACTGCAGGCTCAATAATGCCCTCGTCAAGCATAGATTGTATTTCTGTTCTAACACGGTCCCTATAATGTGCTGGAATTACGTATGGTCTAACACAAAATTTAGTATGCTCACGAACACGAAATTGGTATTGAAACCCCTTGATTGTTCCTGTTTTGTGAGTAAAAACTGTGGAATGTGCTTGTAAAATCTCAAAAAGGTCCTGCCTATCAGTGTCATTACAATTCTCAATTGTCTGAATTTTATTCTGAATTAACTCATTAATTTCAAATATGCCGTCGATGTCATCCCTGTCAGTACTTGCAGAGTGATTGTTAGTGTCTAGTTCCGTAGAAAATTCCGAACTGTTGTCTAACAGAACGTAAAGCCGATTAATTTCCTCATCATGGTTTGAGAGCCAGTCTTCAAATTTCAAAGCTATTGACTTACCTTCTTTCTCTAAACTTATTTCAGCATCGTGAAAGCTTAAGATTGCTTTATATTCATTCAAAAAGTCTACTCCCAGTATAATTTCCGTCGACAATAATGGAACAATAAGGAAGTTCATAGAGAAGCTGTGGCTTTGGCAAAAGAATTCTAAATTGGTTTGTTGGCGTACATCTACACTTTTTCCAAAGATTGCACCTTGTAATTTAATCTTACGTAACGGAAGTGTGGGGCAATCGTTCGATTTGTTGCATTTGCTAAAAGCTGTTTCACTAATTACTGAAATAGGACTGCCAGAGTCAAGTACTGCCGTAAATTTTACGTCATTTACAGTAATGTGGATCACAGGATATGCAATGTTGTTATGTTTTACGTCGTGTTCCTGGAGTAAGATGTCTCTAATGTCTTCCATTTTTACGTAATTACTAGCTACGGCAGCAGCGTCATCAGTTTCATAAGTACATATTGTGGCTGCCAGCGGTGTGAGTCATCGCCTATTGTCTCTTTGTTGGCGCGCGTCGTTATTGGGATTTGGAGACCTAACTTCCACAAATTCGCCTTGCCCAGAGGGCCCAGCTCTGTTTAAAACTCGCCAGTTCTGATGCAATTCAGGTCTGTCGTTACGATCATATCGTCTGTCGTCATGTCGGTAGGTTCGATAGTTTCTTTCTTGTCGGTCATGTGGTGGAGAATTTCTGCCTGAGTCGTAACTGCGTGCTGGACCGTTGCGTCTAAAGTTATTCTGTCTCCCTTGATAATAGTTATTTTGGTTCCCATATTGTCTGTTTCTCTGATTGTCTCTGTGATAGTCATTACCGCGGAAAGGTGATATTTCCCTGTAACTATTACTCTGCCAGTGGTTGTCATATGGGTGGTGTCTGTTTTGGTCACGATTTACGTTGTAAGAATAGGTTTGTCGTGGCCATTTATTGTTTCTGTCGTCACGGAATTGTGACGGATGTGACCTATAGTGATTGTTTTCCTGTTTTCGCATCCCGCGACTGCCTGTGTCAATTTCCAGTTCTTGTAACAGTCCCTGAAAAGCTTCAATGTCGTCTTTGCAACGTCCTGCTAAAATAATATGTCTCAAATGTTCGGGCAGTTTGATTAAGCAAATGCGGATGAGTTCTGAGGGGCTGTATGGGTTTGACAGGTATTGATTCTTGTGCAACATGTCTTCAAAATATTTGACAAGACTGGAAAATTCAGATTGTTCAAAGTGTTTCATCATCATGATGCTATGTTTTACGCGATCTTGTGTAGCTTGTGACCAATATGCTGAGAGGAAGGCATGGTAAAATTCTCCTTCACTGTGACAATCGTGAATGACCGATCGCATTCTTACAGCTGGTTCATTCTCTAAGTAGCCACACATAAATTCTAACCTGTGCTCCAATGACCAGTTGGGAGGGAAACAATGAGAGAATTGATGGAGCCATGCTTGTGGATGAATGTCGTTGCCAGAATTCTTAAATGTTTTGAATTTACGTGTAGTAATGAACAGCTTATAGTCAAAATCATCGTGTCGGCGAGTAGCATGTCGGTCATTGTCACGTCGTTTCGGCGGTTCCATCTCAAAATTCGGTGTACCTTGCCAATTTCTTTCATAATTACCGAAATGCCCTGTGCTATTATTTTGTGGCTTTTCCGTATTTCTAAGTTCCTCTTCCCGTGTTGGAGCGCGAGTATCCTCTGAAATATGTAATTCTTGTATTACCTGTGTCAGCTGATCTTGTACTTCCCGCATTTCTCTTTTGTACTGTGTGTTGATTTGATTTTGATTTTGTTTGAATTTTCTAATTTGTTCATACTCTTCTGTGTCAGTGAAGGCTATGGGTCTTGTGTCATTCAGATCATCATCTACCTTTGTAGATAAGTTAGTGACCTGATCCGAAAGTTCGGCTACTTTCTCTGATAGTGAACTAATTTCCCCCATGTGTCTTTCTACTGTGTCCTTTAAGTTTTCCTGAGTTTTTGTAAGTTGCGTAACCGAATCGGTAGATGCAACTGAGTCAATTTTAGCTTGCAAGGTCTCATGATTTTCATGAACAATAGTTTGCAGTTCTTTTATGGCTGCTTCGTGATTCTGTAATGTATTTTCATGCCGCGAAAAAATAGGTTGGAAATGCTCACAAATTTGTGTTTTTACATCATTACAGACTTTCTGACATTTCGATTCAATGTTATGTAATTCAGTAGTTAAATCTTCACGTGTTTGTTCAAGTGTGGTGTCTAACTTTTGAAGCTTTTGCTGTGTTTGTCTCTGATTTTGTTCCATTGTGTCTAACTTTTGAAGATTTTGTTCCACTGTGTCTAACTTTTTAAGATTTTGTTCCACTGCGTCTAACTGTTGCTGTGTTTGTCTCTGGTGTTGTTCCATTGTGTCTAACTTTTGAAGATTTTGTTCCATTGTGTCTAACTTTTGAAGATTTTGTCCCATTTGTCTCTGATTTTGTTCCATTTGTTGCATTAATTGCAATAATAATGTATTAGTGTCTGGAATCTGTTTCTCTATGCTTTTTGGCAGTGGATTTTCACCGGCAACATTCACATTTTGACAAGCAGAAAATGTGTCTTGACTCATTTGAGAAAACGGTGAGGACGCAAAACCTGAATCTACAGTATTTGCAAAATTGTGTCCTGTCATTTCGGATTCCTGAGGCGAGCTGTTGCCGACCGATCGATCGATAATGCTTCCCTGTTCACTACCTGTTTCACTGCCTACGCCATTGTCTGACGCCCGCTCCATTTCCCTATGCACAGTTACCAAATTACTACTTTGAATATTAGTTAACTCATTACATGGTGGGGCCAACACACTGCTTTCGTCTTCACTGTCATTTCTCAGTTTACTTTGGAGTCGAGTGTTACGTTTTTCACACGCCATTATTTTCACAATATTTCACACGATAACACAGAAAAGCACAATTTGAATAGCAAAAATAAGAGAACACATTAACATAGCACTGAAAATAATATGTAGTTAATTACAAGCGCAGCTGCGAAATACTTGGTGCAAATCTACATGCATGCCACAACTGTTTTACAGTACAACAATGAAAGTCTGCAACTACCCAGGAGATTCTCTCTACAATTACGCACTAGCAATAAACAAAAGCTACATTAAATACACAAACTACAAGAAAAAATCAGAAGATTCCAGTGAGGTATCCTAGGCTAAGGGTCGACATATGAAACGTCCCCTTTGAAAAATTATACATATGAAACGTCCACTTAGAACAATTATACAAGCCTGTGCTTAACCTGACACACAATATTATTTAGCGCAACGCAATCTGACTTTCAATAACCCCTACAAAACAATGGCCCTGACTAACTTTAACCTATACCTTTTACAAATCACTTACCTCACAAAAATCTTCGCTACTCAAGCTACTGCAAAACAGCGAGCGCCACTACTGCCAGCTAAATAAAAGATTCAAACTACTGAAGGTACTAACTACTGATAGGGATAGTTATCAAATGAAAGATATTAATAGAGAACAAACAATGTATTTACCTTAATATTCATAATTGACATTCAGTCTTACAGATTATCAAAACTCCGCCATCTCTCTCCCCACGTCCACCACTGCTGGCGGCTCACCTCCAACTGACCAGCGCTACGCGCTGTTCGCATCCAGCTATAGCAGTTCATGACAACAATGGCAGACAACAATGCAAACTAGCCACATACTGCACACAGCACAGCCAGTGATTTTCATATAGAGTGCTATGTAACGTTGCCAATAAAAAACATAAACAGCAAACTTACATAAAGAAAACATAAACAGCCTACTTACACCTGTAATGGAAGAGCACCTCAGCATCGAACGAAACGGCGAGTCCTACTTGAAACCCAAGAAAAGGAGGTTTCATCCTGTGAAACTATATGGTTCTAAAGGTCTAGAAAACCCGTAATGTATACAGGGTGTTACAAAAAGGTACGGCCAAACTTTCAGGAAACATTCCTCACACACAAAGAAATAAAATATGTTATGTGGACATGTGTCCGGAAACGCTTAATTTCCACGTTAGGGCTCATTTTATTACTTCTCTTCAAATCACATTAATCATGGAATGGAAACACAGCAACAGAACGTACCAGCGTGACTTCAAACACTTTGTTACAGGAAATGTTCAAAATGTCCTCCGTTAGCGAGGATACATGCATCCACCCTCCGTCGCATGGAATCCCTGATGCGCTGATGCAGCCCTGGAGAATGGCGTATTGTATCACAGCCGTCCACAATACGAGCACGAAGAGTCTCTACATTTGGTACCGGGGTTGCGTAGACAAGAGCTTTCAAATGCCCCCATAAATGAAAGTCAAGAGGGTTGAGGCCAGGAGAGCGTGGAGGCCATGGAATTGGTCCGCCTCTACCAATCCATCGGTCACCGAATCTGTTGTTGAGAACCGTACGAACACTACGGCTGAAATGTGCAGGAGCTACATCGTGCATGAACCACATGTTGTGTCGTACTTGTAAAGGCACATGTTCTAGCAGCACAGGTAGAGTAGTCGTATGAAATCATGATAACGTGCTCCATTGAGCGTAGGTGGAAGAACATGGGGCCCAATCAAGACATCACCAACAATGCCTGCCCAAACGTTCACAGAAAATCTGTGTTGATGACGTGATTGCACAATTGCGTGCGGATTCTCGTCAGCCCACACATGTTGATTGTGAAAATTTACAGTTTGATCACGTTGGAATGAAGCCTCATCCGTAAACAGAACATTTGCACTGAAATGAGGATTGACACATTGTTGGATGAACCATTCGCAGAAGTGTACCCGTGGAGGCCAATCAGCTGCTGATGGTGCCTGCACACGCTGTACATGGCGCGGAAACAACTGGTTCTCCCGTAGCACTCTCCATACAGTGACGTGGTCAACGTTACCTTGTACAGCAGCAACTTCTCTGACGCTGACATTAGGGTTATCGTCAACTGCACGAAGAATTGCCTCGTCCATTGCAGGTGTCCTCGTCGTTCTAGGTCTTCCCCAGTCGCGAGTCATAGGCTGGAATGTTCCGTGCTCCCTAAGACGCCGATCAATTGCTTCGAACGTCTTCCTGTCGGGACACCTTTGTTCTGGAAATCTGTCTCGATACAAACGTACCGCGCCATTGCTATTGCCCCGTGCTAATCCATACATCAAATGGGCATCTGCCAACTCCGCGTTTGTAAACATTGCACTGACTGCAAAACCACGTTCGTGATGGACACCAAACTGTTGATGCTACGTACTGATGTGCTTGATGCTAGTACTGTAGAGCAATGAGTCGCATGTCAACACAAGCACCGAAGTCAACATTACCTTCCTTCAATTGGGCCAACTGGCCGTGAATCGAGGAAGTACAGTACACACTGACGAAACTAAAATGAGCTCTAACATGGAAATTAAGCGTTTCCGGACATATGTCCACATAACATCTTTTCTTTATTTGTGTGTGAGGAATGTTTCCTGAAAGTTTGGCCGTACCTTTTTGTAACACCCTGTATATGCAGACCGTAGCGACGAATGAAAATGGAGAGCCTCTGCTATGCTGTTCGAGTTTTAGCGGAAATACCAAACACTCTGAGGTATTGTGGCAGTGTGGCGTAGTGGTTAGCACATCTGCTTTGTGAACAGCAGATCTGGGTTCTAATGCTGGCATCACTACAAATTTTAATTCGTCACTTCAGTCTGTTTATGTACATCATAGATGTCTGAGGCTTTCAAAGGTCTCTGGAACCATACAGTTTTATTTGACTGTTCATGAGCACTGGGAGCCGCAGGTATGGAGCAGTGATTAAGAATCATCAAATGCCCTCAAAAGCCACGTGACTGTGCCTGAAGTAGGAAGGTCAGGTCTCCAAGCAGCCCAACTGGTGTAGTGTTATTGAACCTGAGAATGCGATTAGACCATCGAGATATCGGTTGGGTATGATCCTGTAATAATGGAACTACCAATTGCTAATGCGGCGACCAAAAGTTTTTTCGGAGGTTTTAATAGTTTTTTAAGAAGTTTTTTGTGATATATCAGTCATGTACCTAAGCTGTGCATGTTCAAACTCTGAAATCATATGCTTTAACCAAAACTTTTGGGATTCTTTTTTCGATGCGATAATTACAACTGTATGATTTGCTCTCGTACATCCTAATTCGTATCAGTGTTTTACTTTCGGGCAGCGGCACCTGTTTCTCGCAGGCAGTCTACGTGTTGAGCAGCAGTGACGGCACGGCTTAACGAGGAGATGAGCCGCAGCTGCGGGCTAATCCGGCAGCGTCGCGAGTGCGGTGTGAGCTGCGAGAGGCGGGCAGACCGCCGAGCCCGCGCCGCCCTTCGTGGCCCGAATATTAATTAAGCCGGATGCCGTTATTACCACCTCCGGCACCCTCCTTTATCCTTTTTTTTATTTCCTTTCTTTCCCCCTCGCACTGCCCGCTGTCTCGCGCTGGACTAGCCGCCGAGTGTACGCGGGTTTTAACACTTGATCTACATAATAATACGCAAATTATCGCCACACATGTAGCGGCGCGCCTTATAAATGGGCCCGGCGCCGTAATGCGGAGGAAATGAGCCGGCGATGTAATCTGCTGGCCGCACCTCACCTCACCTCACCTCGCCTCGCTGCCTAATGCTCGCAGCTGCCTGGCCACGCCGCGCTGTCCGGCGCGCAGCACGCGCCCAAATTAATTTGGGCGCAGGCTGCGACCGCGCTCCGTCCGTTTGTTCGCCAAGATAGCTCCACGCCACACCTAGGTATTCTGCAGGACACAACGCCTGGCCACCGACAGACGGCAAACAAAGCAGCATATTGTAACGAATATACACGCTGAGACAAAAAAAAGACGCACCACGAAGCAAGTGTCCAAATGAGACGGAAATCGGTAGACGTGACGAAAATGTACAGACGAACAAATGGTTTCAATTTGATAAAAACTGGATAATTTATTTACGAGGAAGAGCTTCACCAAAAAAATGGTTCAAATGGCTCTGAGCACCATGGGACTTAACATCTAAGGTCATCAGTCCCCTAGAACTTAGAACTACTTAAACCTAACTAACCTAGGGACATCACACACATTCATGCCCGAGGCAGGATTCGAACCTGCGACCGTAGCGGTTGCGTGGTTCCAGACTGAAGCGCCTAGAACCGCTCGGCCACCACGGCCAGCGAGCTTCACAAATCGAGCAAGTCAATAACGGTTTGGTCCAGCTCTGGCCCCAATTCAAGTATTTATTAGACTTGGAACTGGTTGTGAGTTGTTGCATGTCCCGCTTGAGGAATAGCGAGCCACATTCTGCCCAATTAGCGCGTTGCGTCGTCACAAACCCGAGTTGGTTGGAGGTCCTTTCCCACAATGCTCCAAACGTTCTCAATTGGGAAGAGATCCGGTGACCTTGCCAGCCAAGGTAGGGTTTGACAGGCACGAACACAAGCACAACTCTAAGTTGTCTGTGTCTTGCTGAAATGTACTCCCAAGATGTCTTGCTATGAAGGGTAACAAATCAGGGCATAGAACATAGCCCACGTGGCTCTGTGATGTAAAGGTGCCGTGGATGACAGCCAGAGGGGTCCTTCTATGAAGAGAAACGGCACACCAGGCCATCACGCCTGGTTGTTGGGCCCTAGGGTGGGCGACTGCCGGCTGTCTGGGGCGCATCCGGACACATCTTTGGTCTGGAATATCAGTGACTGGAGTAGAATTGTCTTCAGTGATGAGTCCCGCTTCTAACAGAGACCCGATGGCAAGCGAAGACATGTCTGGAGACTCCCCGGACAGTAGTGGCCAGACATCTGGGAGTAGTGGATTGAAGTGGCATTTCTTTTCATAGCACGACCCCTTTGGTTATCATCTGCGGCAGCCTTACTGCACAGCGGTACGCCGTTTTCAGCAAGATAATCCCCGCCCGCACACGGCGAGAGTCTCTACTGCTTGTCATCGTGTTTGTCAAACCTAACCTTAGCCACTGGGGTCGCTAGATCTCTTCCCAATTGAGAATGTTTGGAGCATTATGGGCAGGACACGCCAGGCATCTCGGGATTTTGACGATCTAACGCGTCAGTGGAACAGAATTGGCACGATGTACCTCAGGAGGACATCCAACTACTCAATCAATCAATGCAAAGCTGAATAACAGCTTCCATAATTAATAATCAAGTACAAATATTATACAATTTTTCGTGAACAGTGAATAATTTTTATAAGATTTAAGGCCAACGTGAATTAATGGCAGCATGAGAACAGAGGCAACTTTAACATGACATGCTTTTTCATGACGCATATTTACGTAAAACATGAGACTAAAACTAGTATCATCACGTAAAAAATACAGAATAAACCAAAATCCCAGACGTGGCGTTAACGTCAGCGTCATGGCTGTTACATCATTACAAAATACCCATAATATTATCAATTACAAACTTTGTCAGTTTTTAACGAACAGTATTTTTTTTTTCTTCTAAGAGTTAATGTCTACTGGAATTAATGGCACCATGCGAACACAGACGACTTCGCAGTGGGATGCGTTTCCATTAAGCACATTTATGCATAAAATCAAACTAAAACCTTGAAGTTAAACATACAAAATGAACCATACAACGTACCGATGACCACAAACTAACCGAAAGATGAATGAAAATGTCAGGTTTTTGTACGTAGTTTTAACCTTTTTTTGTTCAGCAACAACTCGTCAAAAATACTAAGGAACCACTGTTTGTTGCTGGTAACCTGTTCGTTAATTATTGAATCTGGGGTTAGACGGAGGTTAGTGTAAATTTCAATCTCTTCAAGGATATCCTGTGTTCTACCTTTCTGTTTAGAATGCAAAATCCTTAGGCTATTTTCTGTTGACTGTAAACAGTGATTTTGTTCTCTGAGGTGACAACCAAGGGTTCTCTTGTTGCTGGTATACGATATGTGTGCTACCTACACATTACTTTACGTCTGGCCAATATAAAAGCTATTACAAGACCCGCACTTTATTTTATAAACACCTGTATTATATTTGTCTGTATCCTCGTCAAGGCTACGGCGCAGAATTAGAACTATTTTATGATTTTTTTTCGGCCAATGGTCTTGCCGCAGTATTAACAGCGGTTCACGTCAGATCACCGGAGTTAAGAGGCGTAGGGCTGGGCTGGCACTTGGATGGGTGACCATCCGGTCTGCCGAGCGCTGTTGGCAAGCGGGATGCATTCACCCCTTGCGAGGCAAACTGAGGAGCTACTAGATTGAGAAGTAGCGGCTTCGGTCTCGTAAACTGACTGACGGCCGGGAGAGTGGTGTGCTGACCACATACCCCTCCACATCGGAATCCACTGACACATGCAGGTGAGGATGACACGGCGGCCGGTCGGAACCGTTGGGCCTACCAAGGTCTATTCGGACGAAGTTACTATTTTTTCGGAAACGTGCTTATATACTAGATTTTCTAAAAGCATCGACAATTTTTTTCTCGGATCCTGGGTCGACGTAGGAAAGAGAAACATGGGCGACTGCAGTTTGAACACTGGCTGTTTGATAGTCCACCTTTCCAAAAATTTTTATACCTGTCTTCGGAATTCATTTTTCGGTAAAGCCATTTGCTACCCCCACTTGAACTATTGTGTCAATTTCACGTTGGCCTTAACACTTATAAAATAAAGTTTACTTTTCACAAAAATCTGTATAAATTTTGTAATTGATAACATTATTGCTATTTGTAATGACGTATCATCCATGACGGTAGCGCCACATTCGTACGCTTTATAGTTCATTTTGTATTTTTCACCTCATAACACAGGTTTTAGTGTGACGTTTCACACAAATATGCTTAATAAATAAGCATATCACTAGAAAGTTGTCTCCGTTTCCGTAGTGTATTTTATTCAAGTGTGTCTTGATTCTAAAAAAATTTATTGTTCTCGAAAAATTGTATGAATTCTGTAACTGATAATATTATTTCTATTTCTAACGACGTATCAGCCACGGACGGTTCGCCACGTAGTGCCAACTAGTTCTCCTAAGCGAAAACGGCCGCCAGCCAATTCAATCGGCTGTTAGTAGCGCACATGTTTAGGTGAAATCTTATTGTGCTGTGTGGAACTGTAAAACCTCTGTCGCTTTTGACGTTACTTGACAAAGCTGTCAATATTGCATGTTCGCTTTTTATCAAGGCGGTATGTATTAACTCTTAAAGGTTTTGTTGTAATATGGTGGTTCAGTATAGGGTCACCATTTATACAGGTGTGTAAGTCTGCAAGATTATATAAAAAAAAATAGATTTGTCACCAGGTCATCTGAAGATAGGCAGAACCCGAGACACGTAATAAAGGGTCCAGAAACATCCTGTGAGTATTATTTTGCGACAAAACAGCCATTTTAAAGCCATTTTCATTCTTGCGATTAGAATTGTCACATTTCTCTACCGAGACTTTCAGTCACGTCTACCTTAAAACTGAGTGTCACATTGGTGTTCGAACCCAGAATATTGCATTTTACATATAATAGATACTGATAGATCAGTTGGTCAGGCTGAGTAGCTCGGTTGGTAATACTATTGCTCCCGAAAGGCAACATACCAGGATTGAGTCCCAGTCCAGTACACAGTTTTAATTCGCCAGAAAGATTCAGTTAGGATTTGTAACAGACTCTCTATGTGCACCAGGAAGTCAATGAGAGTTCATCATGTACAGAGTGTTTCACGTGTAACACAAGTACTGTCACGAGTGTGCCCGCACAAGTAGACCTCGCTCACCGCGGTATGTGCTGAACCGTTATTCAGAGAGTGTAGCAGGTGGAGTATCAGTTGGCAGTATGTTTTGTACCTCGTTTACTATGCCATCGAGTATATGTTTCCTTCCCTTTGTTGTGTGTAATATCCGTTCACTATTGTATATACGACAGATGCAAGGACAGATTCATATGTCGTACGTCGGCTTTCATTCATGCGAAAATTTCTCGTCGTACGTGTTCCCACTGCTTCAGTAATACGTAGATCAGTAAAGAAATTTAAACTTATTTGGTCCTTTTAGACTAAGGACTCTAGAAAAGCAACTGTTTCAACCGAGAATAAACTAGGACATTTAGGATCATATTTGTAAAGCCTTTAAACTGATACAGCAGTAGTATCTGCTGATAGCTGTGCAGCTACACAAACAGAAACGTTACAAAAAAACAGTATTGCATCGACTGACCAGTTCAGAAACTGGTACTTGTCGTCAGTACTGCAGCTAGTTACTGCAGTGTGCGGATTACCAGGTTGATAAAAGTTTACCACAAATCAGTTTTATCCATAACTAAGCTTTACCTGTAACTGAGTTTTGACCATAATTATGTTTTATCCATAACTCTATTTTTCCTATAACTATATTTTAACCACAATTTTGTTTTACTCGTACTTGAGTATTACCCACATCGGAATTTTCACGGATCTGCGTTTTTCCTAAATTTGGATTTTCCCATATCTGTGTTTTCTCTGTCTTTTTATTTCCCTCATCTTGGTTCTCCCACACGTGGATTATTCACGTATCTGTATTTTCCCCATTTCTCTGGCATTTACTGAAACTTGTGGGCTAACCAAACTGATGTTTCTCCTAACTTCAGGTTTAGAAAAGTCTGAGATTTACAAAAATCTAAGATTTACCAAAACCTGAGATTTACTAAAATCTGAGCTTTACTCAAACTTGAGTTTTACCCTAACAATACAGACTTGAGTCTCACCCAGACTTGAGTCTCAGCCAGACTTGAGTCTCGGCTAGACTTGAATCTCGGCTAGCCTTGAGACTCACCCATACTTGAGACTTGGCCAAGACTATTGACTTGAGTGGTCTGTTATTCGTGAGTGTGCTTACGTCGTTCATAGATGTAATCAGATGTTGCACATTCAAATAGTGCAGTTCATGACCTAAGTTCATCGCTTGTAGAAAACAAACTAACGCTAAATTACAGTAAGAATCAGATGTTACACTTTCTAACACACAATTCAACAAAATCCGACGTTTTAATTCCACTGAATGGGCATATGATTAGTGAAACTGAACAGTTCAAATTTCTAGGTATTCAGATAGATAGTAAACTGTCGTGGAAAGCCCATATTCAGGATCTTGTTCAAAGACTTAATGCTACCACTTCTACTATTTGAACGATATCTGAGTAAGTGATCGTTCAACACGAATGTTAGTCTACTTTAGTTATTTTCAATTACTCATGATGTATGGTATTATATTTTGGGATAACTCCTCCCATCCTCAATGGGTATTTTTGGCTCAGAAGCGGGTGGTTGGGGCACTAAGTGCTCTAAGTTTGCGAACCTCTCGTCGACCCCTGTTCGCTATTCTGGGTATTCTGACATTGGTCTCTGTTCTTTATTGTCGTTTCTTGTTAATATCTGCTTACTCCCAATAATTAGCAGCCTTCACACAGTTAATACTAGGCAGAAAGCCAACCTGCATTTGGATCGCACTTCCTTGACTCTTGTGCGGAAAGATATGCAGTATACTGCTGCATCCATTTTCAGTAAGCTACCACAAGAATTCAAAGATCTTAGCAGTAATCCACCAGCCTTCAAATCGAAACTGATGAGTTTCCTGATAGGTCACTCCTTCTATTCTGTCGAGGAGTTCCTTGGAAAATTAAGATGATTCCTCTGTTATATTGTTGACTGCATTTACACAAAGTTACGGATTGTTGTTTTTTTATTCATAAACAATTTATTTTTTCTGTTATTACTTTCATGTTGTAATTTCCATGACCTTGGAGATTTGCTCATCAATTTCATCCTATTGAACTTGATAAGTAAATAAAAAAATAAATAAGACTTCAGTTTCAGCTGGACTTCAGGTTCACCCAGACTTTGGTATCACCCAAACTTCGGTTTCACCCAGAATTTGGTGTCACCCAGACTTTGGTATCACATAGTCTTTTGTTCACCCAGACCTTCATGTCACCTAGACTTTGGTTCCAGTTTCAGCAAGACTGGGTAAGTTTCAAGTCTGGGTAAGTTTCAAGTCTGGCTGAGACTCAAGTCTGGCTGAGACTTTCACGCAAACCCGTGTTTTACCCAAACCTGAATTTTAAAAAGCCTGGGTTTTTCCAAACCAGTCTTACCCCTAACTGATTTTTTTTCCACAACAGCGTTTTTTCCCACATCCGCATTTTCCACCTGACTCAGTTTTTCCCGTACATGTGTTTTCCCCTGACTTTCTCAATTTGCTTTTATTTCTGGTTCTGGAAGGATTTTTCGTTGTTTTTTATCCCAGGGCACGGAACATCTTCTGACCTGTCCTAAATGTCCTAGGAAATTCACTCTTGATGTGTTATGGCAGAGAGGCCAAAAAGCATTGGGTGTAGCCAAATATTAGTCTGAAAATTTTGTTTTCAAGACATAAAAAGATAAGTAAAGTAATATTTTTCATCTGAGGATTTTGCTGTACCTGGCTTTTCTCCTCATTTCTTTTTCCTGTGTATTATCTTTTCTATATGTGTCCACCTCATTTGCTGAGTGGTCAAAGCGTCTGATTGCCGTGCAGCAAGCCTGGGTTCAAATCCCGGCCAGATCGGAGATTTTCCCTGCTAGAAGACTGGGTGTTGCGTTTTCCTCATCATCAACACGCAAATTGTCCAATATGGCCTCAGCTGCAAAGACTTAAAACTTGGCGGGCGAACTTTTTCCCCAGGTGCGGACTCCCAGTCGTCAATGCCATACGATCATTTTATTTTCCATACGTGGTTTTTTCCTTATCTTCATTCTTTCTGTATCTACATTTTTCCCATATCTAAGTTTTCTCATGTCTGCTTTTTTCCTATCTACACTCTTTTCCTGTAACGGCTTTTTTATGTGTTTGCTTTTCTGTATGTCTGCTTTTTCTGTGTCTGCTGTTTCTGCGTCTGTTTTTCGAACATATCTGCATTTTTCCTGTAACTATATTTTTTTCATGTCATTTTTAGCCAAACCTGAATTTTACGCAAATTTTAATTTTACCGAAACATGAGATTTTCCTGATGATGAATTTTACCTATAGGTAAGTTTTACCCATTGCTGAGTTTTATGTATAACTTTGTTTGACCCATAACTATGTGATTCGGAGACCTGACTTTCAGCCACGGGTTGTCTAACATCTACACTCCTGGAAATGGAAAAAGAACACATTGACACCGGTGTGTCAGACCCACCATACTTGCTCCGGACACTGCGAGAGGGCTGTACAAGCAATGATCACACGCACGGCACAGCGGACACACCAGGAACCGCGGTGTTGGCCGTCGAATGGCGCTAGCTGCGCAGCATTTGTGCACCGCCGCCGTCAGTGTCAGCCGGTTTGCCGTGGCATACGGAGCTCCATCGCAGTCTTTAACACTGGTAGCATGCCGCGACAGCGTGGACGTGAACCGTATGTGCAGTTGACGGACTTTGAGCGAGGGCGTATAGTGGGCATGCGGGAGGCCGGGTGGACGTACCGCCGAATTGCTCAACACGTGGGGCGTGAGGTCTCCACAGTACATCGATGTTGTCGCCAGTGGTCGGCGGAAGGTGCACGTGCCCGTCGACCTGGGACCGGACCGCAGCGACGCACGGATGCACGCCAAGACCGTAGGATCCTACGCAGTGCCGTAGGGGACCGCACCGCCACTTCCCAGCAAATTAGGGACACTGTTGCTCCTGGGGTATCGGCGAGGACCATTCGCAACCGTCTCCATGAAGCTGGGCTACGGTCCCGCACACCGTTAGGCCGTCTTCCGCTCACGCCCCAACATCGTGCAGCCCGCCTCCAGTAGTGTCGCGACAGGCGTGAATGGAGGGACGAATGGAGACGTGTCGTCTTCAGCGATGAGAGTCGCTTCTGCCTTGGTGCCAATGATGGTCGTATGCGTGTTTGGCGCCGTGCAGGTGAGCGCCACAATCAGGACTGCATACGACCGAGGCACACAGGGCCAACACCCGGCATCATGGTGTGGGGAGCGATCTCCTACACTGGCCGTACACCACTGGTGATCGTCGAGGGGACACTGAATAGTGCACGGTACATCCAAACCGTCATCGAACCCATCGTTCTACCATTCCTAGACCGGCAAGGGAACTTGCTGTTCCAACAGGACAATGCACGTCCGCATGTATCCCGTGCCACCCAACGTGCTCTAGAAGGTGTAAGTCAACTACCCTGGCCAGCAAGATCTCCGGATCTGTCTCCCATTGAGCATGTTTGGGACTGGATGAAGCGTCGTCTCACGCGGTCTGCACGTCCAGCACGAACGCTGGTCCAACTGAGGCGCCAGGTGTAAATGGCATGGCAAGCCGTTCCACAGGACTACATCCAGCATCTCTACGATCGTCTCCATGGGAGAATAGCAGCCTGCATTGCTGCGAAAGGTGGATATACACTGTACTAGTGCCGACATTGTGCATGCTCTGTTGCCTGTGTCTATGTGCCTGTGGTTCTGTCAGTGTGATCATGTGATGTATCTGACCCCAGGAATGTGTCAATAAAGTTTCCCCTTCCTGGGACAATGAATTCACGGTGTTCTTATTTCAATTTCCAGGAGTGTATATTAATCGCCGTACACTAACACACAGAAAAATCGATGCTGGAGTTATGCAAATATTCCTTAGTTCCACCACGATACTCTACATGACGTGTTAACTGGGATACAGTGTGCAATCTGTTCAACATGAATTATTCGACCTATCTTTTTTCCCAAAACTACAAGTTTTGTATGTAGGTGACCAAATATTGTAACCTCTTTGATGCGACTCATAGCTAACGAAAAGAGCTCTGGACAGTGCGAGAATACAAAGCTGACATGACAGTATTATGAGGTGTTTTTAAAGATAGCAATAATCATAGGATTTTGCAGAACATCAATTGTTCTATGAGTTCATGTACCCTTATAAAGTCAACTATGCTTCATTAGAAGCCCGGTTAAGGTCAACCTTTCAATCGTAAATAGATTTCAGTAACCATTCGCAATACTGATGTCGAGTAACAGTGCTTGTATTGTTCAATGGTTGCACTACTGTTACTTTGCAGTGTATCAGTTTGATTTTGTGCACACCTCTACGGACATGCCAGTCTTAAGTGCTAAATGGTGCAACGATTTTCTTAGACGCAGCTAAAGCCATATACCACCATTCCCAGTGCGTGACGAACTGACCACGGCTTACGTGGTTATAGGGGACACCGCAGAACACCAGATACAGTACCTGCTTCATCTGATAGGTGAGGAAATTCAGAACTATTACAGGACGTTTGATATATTGGCCGATACCGATAAGCGTCTATTCTTATTTTTAATCAGCTAGAGCGTACGGACCCCTTAATTCAACAAATAGTATGAAATTAACGCTCGCCATTGCAGCTGATTTGATGATTTGATTTAGCTCACCTCTGAGTAAATTTCGGATGGATAGTGTCAGTTACTCACTTACTTAAGATGTAATCAGATAGCACGAAATATTTCCTGCACCCATCAACAGCACCAATTACACTGGCAAATTAATATATAGAGCATAGTGATTCACTGACGCTTTCTGACACTCTTTCAGTGTTCAGTCGATGGTGCTACAGATCTATTACCATGTGGAAAAAAGACGCATCGTAGACTTAACAAAACGCCTCAACTCAATAAATTCGCAGTATGCATCTTACTGGGGAAAGGCCCATTTTAGGCTACTTTCCCTAACAGAGACATTTGTACATTGGCGTCTGTGTAACAGTAAACATATCATGCAAAAACGATAACGGTAAGTAACTGAAAAATAATTTATCTACCAATAATTTCTCAACGAAAGCCCAGGCTCCAATTAGGTGCTTACATTACCTGTAAAACCTTTTGTTATTGTGTGATTTTATGTCCCAAGACTAAAGCAGATTCGAGCGCGCACGGAGGCTTTCCGGTAGTCGTTCTTCCCGCGAACCATACGCGACTGGAACAGGAAAGGGAGGTAATGACAGTGGCACGTTAAGTTCCCTCCGCCACCCACCGTTGGGTGGCTTGCGGAGTGTAAATGTAGATGTAGATGTTAGTCTATCATGCGCAAGTCTATTCAACTCTGCTGAACTACTGAAACCTACATCCGCTTTAACCTGCTTACTGTAATTTGCCCTTGGCCTTCCGCTAGAATCCACTCCAAAGCCACCGCTCCCTCCTCTCCAGTTCCCTCAATTACCAAATTGGACAATTCTTGATGTCTCAGGAAGTGTCCCATCAACCGTCCCCATCTTTTAGTCAAGTTGTGACACAAATATATTTCCTCAGGAGTCCATTCTCTACGCGTCTAACCTTTAGCAGCCTTATGTAGCAATACTTTCGAAAATATTTTTCTCCTCTTGTCTGCAGCGTTTATCGTCCACGCTTCACTGCAGTAAAGGACTACACTTCAGACAAACACTTTCAGAAAAGACTTGCTGCTGAGAGCCTGCATTTTGCAGTTTATATGGTCTTTGCTTCTGGCATGTAAGAGCCAACTTTCCTGACAAAGTAGTAAAAGTCCTCTATTACTTAATTATATCCACTGTCGATGAAGAACTGCAACTATGATTGAAATTGGTGGTTAATATACGAGTAGATATGATACGCAACCAGTCGCAGTTTGAATTTGATGGAAGTAACTGCACCATTAGCTAGTTTACGAGCCGGTCAAATATTCATCGTCAAATATTCCTTTAAGACGTTCATCTGATCAGCCGGCATTGCTTGGAAAACTAGTTAATAGTACAATAAATCGTATCAGTGGATCATTTGGAATACCCACGAGGAAAAGCCAATGGAATGGAGAAGAACTGAAGTTGAACTGACCTTCCAAGCCACAAAAAACACATAACAAGAAGTCTCTCTCATGGAATTAAAAAATAAGACTTTACAACAAGGTAATCATATCGGAAGCCCTGTATTCAGCCGAAACACTGTCCAACACCAACCGTGGCCCAGTTGAGAGACTGGAGATCAAAGAAAGAGAGGTACAGTATTAAGGAAACTCCTGGCCCCACGATTACACAGTAACAAACTAATCCACATCAGAAATGAAACCCTTTACCAAACCACCGGAAAACTCTCAAACACAACGAGAAAAAGAATAATTGATTTTATGGCGACATCCTCGGAATGAACCCCAACATATTAACCAAATAAATTTTTGACTAGCTGATTTTTAGAGTAGATGCACCAAATATCTGCTTATAATAAGTAATCTTTATTTACGATAGACTGTTTCGGCTTTATAGCCATTTTCAAGTACCGGTACGTCCAAATTGATGTGACGTCCATATTACGTCGTTAGTGAACTGTTTTATAACTGTCACTGTTTTAATAAAATGGTAAATGATGTCAAAATGTTGAACATAAAATGTTAGTTACGATGTAACAGCAGTTTGACAGTTCCACTGTTGCGACACCATATGTTTACATAAGAATGGAGCTGTCAAACTGCTGTCACGTTGTAGTTAACATTTACCATCTTAACAAATCAGCGACAGTTATAAAACAGTCATCTAACGACGTAATATGGACGTCACATCAATCTAGACGTACTTGAAAATGGCGATAAAGCCGAAAACAGTCTATCGTGAATAAAGATTACTTATTGTAAGCAGCTATTTCGTGCATCTACTCTAATAATCATGTCGTTATCAGATAGTATTATGCTGATGGCCCTAAAGAAGAAAAGTTATTCACCAATTAAATTTGTTTAAGGAAACGGAGAGGACTCAACTCGAATTACAGAAAATATGCTCATTGATAGAACTGCACAAAAACAACCAAATACAAGAAAGAGAGATTTCAAGTCAAAATCGAAATCAAACGAACGATCCAAATCTTGAAAGAAGGAAGGAAAGCAAGATCAGAAAGACTGAAATAATACTCGGCTAACAGGCACAGAGCATTAAAAAGTGATTGATTTATAGTGCTCCAAATGCCGGTTGAAACGAAACAAATCCAAAAAGCGCCTGCTTGCATATCATAAGTACAGAAATCGTCTATTACTTTCATTGCCTCATTTCTAAATCTACTTCTTTCAGGCTGGAGTCCATTACCCTTGTTTTACCTTTGTAATTTTCATCTTATAACTTCTTTTCAAGACAGTATCCATTCCGTTCGATTAACCTCACAAGGCCTTTGCTGCCTCTGTCGGAAGTACAATGTGAGCGGCAAATCTCAAAGTCTGATTTTGTTCTCGATGAACTTTAATTCTCACTGCAGTTTCCTCCCTAATTCCGTTAGCTGCTGTCTCAGTATTCAGATTGAATAACATGGGGCGTAGGCTATAATTCTGCCTCACTCACGTCTCAACCTGTAAAACTTGCTGTTTTGATATTACGATTAACTACAAATATATATATCCATTACAAGGCAGGAAAGACATTAACAAACTTGTTCGGATTGTGATTCGAACACCTGTCTCGGAAAAGTTGCACATTTGCAATATCTAGGTTGTATACACACAGAAGTCGAAGGCCACATAGAACTTATTGTCACATAGCGGGCGGAGTTTCGAATAAAAGCACCATCCTTAATCAGCACAGTTACCGCTTCGATAAAAAGGTTAGCTGATGGCAGTTTTATGCGAGATGGTTGCTCGCGCAGTCCCGCAAACTAGGTACGCACACAAATGTCACATTGCTCTGCAAGACCTAGCACTCAGAAAACAAGGCAAGGTCAGTCGCTTTGCGCGATGCATTCCGATAATCGCCGCTCCCTTGTCGGGAGCGACAGGTTGTGGGAACCTAATGAAACAGAGGACAACAGTGTTTGTTACACTCTCGATCAGAATGCTTTGCCAGTAGGAAGTAATATTAAATCTCAAACACGACGGCGCTATTGGTATGACGTCTATTAACCAACATTTTCTGTAATCTCGGCTAACTACTCGGCACGTTCGTGCCATTTAATTGAGATTCTAGAGATGAAATAGTACATTCTATGGTTTCAAGTAACAGTTGTTTCAGTGTATAAAAACGGTATTGTCTTTTTATGGGATGAGTTATAAGTTTTCTTTAATACTGAACACCATGGTTATTAAGATCACATGAAGCAATGGAGATCTGTAATTCTTATTAAAATGAGGTGTGAACGCAAGCTTGTATCCAAAGACCTTCTGCGTATAAACCATCTAAATTATTCAGTGTGTCCCAGGAGAAAAGATTAATTATCAGGAATATGACAGGAGCGGTCATTGGAAGCAAACAGGCCTAGTAAATATGGGCTCAAGAATGGATCTTCGACACTGTGAATCAGACCTCTTCTCCTGCATGCTCTTCGCTTTCCGTATTTTTGGAGGAGCTAGTATGGACAAAAACAAGAAAACATTGTCTAGTAAACATATTTTAAAAGAGCCGTGGGTACATGTTCAGTAAATGGGACGTGCTTCACAGTATCGAAAATGAAGAAGTGTTCATAAATCTTAAGCAACGCCGTTTGGAGCCCTTCCTTTCAGTACTTTTTTCTTGTTTAGGTCCATACTACCTCCTCCCAAATAATGGAACACAAAGAGCTCACTGTAGAAGAGGTTTGCTTCACATTATCTGAGATGAAGAAGTACTCGAAGCTCTTAAGGTATGCACTTTATGGTCCACATTTTCTACCCTTTTTTGCTTCAAATGATCCTCCCTTCCATGTCCATAAATTTTGGGCATTCCTACTAGGACAAAAAAATGGTTCAAATGGCTCTAAGCACTATGGGATTTAACATCTGAGGTCATCAGTCCCCTAGACTTAGAGCTACTTAAACCTAACTAACCTAAGGACATCACACACATCCATGCCCGAGACAGGATTCGAACTTGCGAGCGCAGCAGTATCGCGGTTCCGGACTGAAGCGCCTAGAACCGCTCGGTCACAGAAAGAGCGTGTGCATTAAATATCTCAATCGTAAGACTACTAGATAAAAAAAAGCCTGACTGGTAAAATTGTTAATGCGCGCAGATACAATGTTGTTCTCTCGGTTGTTGTTAATTGAGACGCCGATCGTGTAAGATAATTGAAGTCCATACGTTGACCGAGGGAAGAGGAAGAGAGGTTGGGATATAATTTCTGCCCACTAAACATTTTGTACTTGTTCTCAGTTCAGTTAAGGTCATTTATGACCTAGATGGATACGATATTTAATCCTAGAACATTAAAAGGGGGGGGGGGATGTTGTTACATTGCTACTAACCCAACGTAAAGTTTACTACTCAACGTTTTATTCAGAGGAAGTCATAATTTGTAGTTATGCATCAGTTAATTACAATTTTCTCGATCGACAGTGATATGTTAAATATCACATTAAGTACAAGATGTCCTGTTTTCCTACTGCAGTCGTAAATTTTACGAGAGGTTAGTAATCTAGGGTTAATGGCGATACGTCCTCAAAGTAGATGAGATGAGGCTGTCAACCTCAGCAGCTGCCTGTTTTTTCACGAAAGAAATGGGTTATTTGTAGGCAATAATTTTTATCGTCTTCTTTCTCACATCCTCACTAGCAACAACACAGACGTAACGAAGGAACTCATGGACTAACGACCCGTCGACGATGAAGTCGCTAGAGACGGAGCCCAACGTCAGACTAGGGAAGGAAGGTTAAGCATATAGTGTATAGACTATGTGCTTTTCACGGAAATCGTCCTAGCATTTGGTTTGAGTGATTAAGGAAAAGCACCAAAAATCTAAACATAGGTGGCCGGTTGGGTATTTTAACAGGCGTCCTCCAGAATACTAATCCATTGCCTTCTCAATCACTACGCACCCTAGTTCGATACAAACACAACACTAAACTCTTAAAACTCTCATTTTTATACATTTTTTGAGACAGTTAATTTACATAATTTGCCCCCATACGGCTTATAATAGGTTGTGTAATACATCTACCTTTCATAGTATGACACCTGAAATAATAGAATAATAATTTATATTTTGTTTTTATCATCATCATCATCATCATCATTTAAGACTGATTATGCCTTTCAGCGTTCAGTCTGGAGCATAGTCCCCCTTATAAAATTCCTCCATGATCCCCTATTCAATGCTAACATTGGTGCCTCTTCTGATGTTAAGCCTATTACTTCAAAATCATTCTTAACCGAATCCAGGTACCTTCTCCTTGGTCTACCCCGACTCCTCCTACCCTCTACTGCTGAGCCCATGAGTCTCTTGGGTAACCTTGCTTCTCCCATGCGTGTAACATGACCCCACCATCTAAGCCTGTTCGCCCTGACTGCTACATCTATAGAGTTCATTCCTAGTTTTTCTTTGATTTCCTCATTGTGGACAACCTCCTGCCATTGTTGCCATCTACTAGTACTTGCAATCATCCTAGCTACTTCCATATCCGTAACCTCGACCTTATTGATAAGGTAACCTGAATCCACCCAGCTTTCGCTCCCATACAACAAAGTTGGTCGAAAGATTGAACCGTGCACGGATGACTTAGTCTTGGTATTGACTTCCTTCTTGCAGAAGAGAGTAGATCGTAGCTGAGCGCTCACTGCATTAGCTTTGCTACACCTCGCTTCCAGTTCTTTCACTATGTTGCCATCCTGTGAGAATATGCATCCTAAGTACTTGAAACTGTCCACCTGTTCTAACTTTGTTCCTCCTACTTGGCACTCAATCCGTTAGTATCTCTTTCCCACTGACATTACTTTCGTTTTGGAGATGCTAATCTTCATACCATAGTCCTTACATTTCTGATCTAGCTCTGAAATGTTACTTTGCAAACTTTCAATAGAATCTGCCATCACAACTAAGTCATCCGCATATGCAAGACTGCTTATTTTGTGTTCACCTATCTTAATCTCACCCAGCCAGTCTATTGTTTTCAACATATGATCCATAAATAATATGAACAACAGTGGAGACAGGTTGCAGCCTTGTCTTACCCCTGAAACTACTCTGAACCATGAACTCAATTTACCGTCAACTCTAACTGCTGCCTGACTATCTATGTAAAGACCTTTAATTGCTTGCAAAAGTTTGCCTCCTATTCCATAATCTCGTAGAACAGACAATAACTTCCTCCTAGGAACCCGGTCATATGACTTTTCTAGATCTATAAAACATAGATATAATTCCCTGTTCCACTCGTAACACTTCTCCATTATTTGCCGTAACATAAAGATCTGGTCCTGACAACCTCTAAGAGGCCTAAACCCACACTGATTTTCATCCAATTTGTCCTCAACTAATAATCGCACTTTCCTTTCAACAATACCTGAGAAGATTTTACCCACAACGCTGATCAAAGAGATACCTCTGTAGTTGTTACAATCTTTTCTGTTTCACAGTTTAAAGACTGGTGTGATTACTGCTTTCGTCTAGTCTGATGGAACCTGTCCCGACCCCCACGCCATTTCAATTATCCTGTGTAGCCATTTAAGACCTGACATTCCACTGTATTTGATGCGTTCCGACTTAATTTCATCCACCCCAGCCGCTTTATTGCACTGCAATCTATTGACCATTTTCTCCACTTCCTCAAATGTGATCCTATTTCCATCATCATTCCTATCCCATTCTACCTCGAAATCTGAAACATTACTGATCGCATTTTCACCTACATTGAGCAACTCTTCAAAATATTCCCTCCATCTGCCCAAGGCATCCACAGGATTCACCAGCAGTTTTCCTGACCTGTCCAAAATACTTGTCATTTCCTTCTTACCTCCCTTTCGAAGACTGCTAATTACACTCCAGAATGGTTTTCCAGCAGCTTGACCCAAGGTCTCCAACCTGTTTCCAAAGTCTTCCCAAGATTTCTCCTTGGATGCTGTAATTATCTGTTTGGCTTTGTTTCTTTCTTCAACATAACTTTCTCTGTCTACCTGAGTTCTAGTATGTAGCCATTTTTGATATGCCTACTTTTTCCTTTTACAGGCTGCCTTGACTGTCATTCCACCAAGCTGTTTGCTTCATCCTACCTTTACACACTACTGTTCCAAGACATTCTTTGGCCACTTTTAGTACTGTGTCCCTGTACCTTGTCCATTCCTTTTCCAGTGACTGCAATTGACTACATTCAACTAACTGGTACCTTTCTGAGATCACTGTTATATACTTGTGTCTGATTTCCTTATCCTGAAGTTTCTCCACTCTTATCTTCCTACACATGGACCTGACCTCCTGCACTTTCGGCCTCACAATACCAATTTCACTGCAGATTAAATAGTTACCAGTGTCATCAAAAAATCCCCTGAATACACGTGTGTCCCTCACAGCCTTCCTGAATTCCTGATCTGTTATTATATAGTCAATGACAGATCTGGTTCCCCTGCCTTCCCAAGTATACCGGTGAATGTTCTTATGTTTAAAAAAGGAGTTTGTGATTACTAAGCCCATACTGCCACAGAAATCCAAAAGTTGTTTCCCGTTCCTGTTGGCCTCCATATCCTCTCCAAATTTACCCATAACCTTTTCATACCCTTCTGTTCGATTTCCAATCCTGGCATTGAAATCACCCATGAGCAGAACACTGTCCTTGTCCTTTACTCTAACAACTGTATCACTGAGTGCGTCATAAAAACTATCCATCTTATCTTGATCTGCCCTTCACAATGCGAATATACTGACACAATCCTAATTTTCTTGCTAGACACTGTCAAATCTATCCACATCAGTCGTTCGTTTACATACCTTATTGCAACTACGCTGGGTTCTATTTCTTTCCTGATGAAAAGCCCTACACCCCTTTGGACTATTCCTGCTTTGACTCCTGACGGGTAGACCTTGTATTCTTCCACTTCCTCTTCTTTCTCACCCCTTACCCGAATGTCACCAACAGCTAAAACGTCCAACCCCATCTTACTTGCAGCCTCTGCCAGCTCTACCTTCTTACCAGAGTAGCCCCCATTGATATTAATAGCTCCCCATCTCGTTACCGGATAATGGAATGTAGTCAAATTAAGTCGGGTGATGCTGAGGGAATTAGATTAGGAAATGAGACACTTAATGTAGTAAAGGAGTTTTGCTATTTAGGGAGTAAAATAACCGATGATGGTCGAAGTAGAGAGGATATAAAATGTAGACTGGCAGTGGCAAGGAAAGCGTTTCTCAAGAAGAGGAATTTGTTAACATCGAGTATAGATTTAAGTGTCAGGAAGTCGTTTCTGAAAGTATTTGTATGGAGTGTAGCCATGTATGGAAGTGAAACATGGACGATAACTAGTTTGGACAAGAAGAGAATAGAAGCTTTCGAAATGTGGTGCTACAGAAGAATGCTGAAGGTAAGGTGGGTAGATCACGTAACTAATGAGGAGGTATTGAATAGGATTGGGGAGAAGAGAAGTTTGTGGCACAACTTGACTAGAAGAAGGGATCGGTTGGTAGGACATGTTTTGAGGCATCAAGGGATCACAAATTTAGCATTGGAGGGCAGTGTGGAGGGTAAAAATCGTAGAGGGAGACCAAGAGATGAATACACTAAGCAGATTCAGAAGGATGTAGGTTGCAGTAGATACTGGGAGATGAAGAAGCTTGCACAGGATAGAGTAGCATGGAGAGCTGCATCAAACCAGTCTCAGGACTGAAGACCACAACAACAACATCTCGTTACCATTCGTTTGCCGAGTCGTATCTTAGGAGTCCCTGGTTTGTCAGTTAGAGGTGGGACTCCATCACCTCCAAAGGTCCGAGGCATTTTGCTCTGATTGTTGCCAGCATCATATTTATAGTACCAGGGAAGCAGGTTGCTAGCCTTACTTGCCCCGGGTCCCATTGAGTTTTACCCCTAACGGTTGAGGGACTAACCGGTGGATTTGGTAGTCTTTGCCGTCTGAGCACAAAGGTGGCCACGACTCGGAATATGTCCGATATGCCCAGCCTTATTCCAAAGTAACTGGTATCCCGAGTGTCAGGACCACTTACTTGGCCACTCATACGTTGCCCATGGTTCATGAACTAGGACATGATACCAGGAACCCACACCATGAACCATGTTTTTATCTTAAAATAAAATATTACATTAAGAAGGAAGGAAATTAAATTTATAATTAAAAATAGTGTTCCGCATTGGTTATGGCACAAATGACTATATACACACACTGCATGAAGAAATTAGTCGCGCCAGTGAACATATAGTGCTATTACGCATAGCTGTTATAATTTCGAAAAGGCTTTTTATTCTGTCAGTCACACTGCAGTTATGCACTGTGGAAACAATGTTCATAAATAAAAATGTACCATCTATAATTCCTCGATAGCTTCTGTCAGCATAGGAAAACAAACAAGGGTATTTTCCAGTGAAAGAGGAGTAAATCAGGGCGACCCTAATCAGTAATTTCCAGATGATGTAGCAGTACTAGCCAATAATTCGATAAAACAGTCAGGGAAAACCGGACCTTAAGATAAATCAGCCCAAAATAAATATTAAGAACAACAAGTGGATAGCTGCAAGATAAATAATATTCAACAACTGTCTACAAAATGTTAATGAATATATTTAACTGGGACAATTAACTGATTTACGAGCAAACTTAAAACCTGAAAGTTTTCACAGAACAAAGCTAGATTGGAGGGGTTATGGAAGAAATGCAAACGTTTTTTATATAATATGCCAAGAAAATTAAATAAGGTTGTCTTCGAACAGTTTGTTCTCACCATACTAACGCGCGGCTGCCAAATATGGTCTTTAGATGAATTTATCAAAAGAAAACTTCGAGTAGCGCAGGGGGAGTCATAAGAACAATAACAGGAGCATTTTTTTTGCATAAATAAAAAGAAAACGAAAATGCTTCGCTAAAATTGCTTTGATCTATTACTTCAGTTTCCTTTCCGGAAATTAGTAAATGTTTTCTGAAATGTATTTATTTTTGTTGAAAATGTAGTATTCTTGCTTCTCCAGGTTGCTTATGTTGATATCTTACCCTACTGGCATGAGAACAGGAGTTTCTACACTACCTGGCTGTTCTAATACGAAGTCTTCGTAGCCATACTAATAACACGGTAGCAGTTCCCTAGAAAAAATAATAGATTTATAAGTCACAAAAGTCCACAATTTATTTCCACCTGTTTTTATATTCTGGAGGCGTACGTCATCGAAGAGTGATGTCTATACTGCTTTTTGGCAGGGACGGTCTTAGAGAAGCTCAATATCGTTATCCATAAGTGTGGCTGTGTTCTGACGGATGGAAGGAGTGTGGCAGAGTCATTGGGTTTCTAGCTGTAACCAGATCGTAACCACGTGCCGATTTGATACACGGATGTCTGGAAGGGGATGTGAACCCGCTTCTCGTGGTTTTAAGAATACAGTATTAAATACCACAGCACCTAGCTCGGTTCACTCCAGTCACTGGAGGGGATGGGGACAGAAAAAGTAGCCTTTCAGTCTAAAGTAAAAGGAGACGCCGGATCAGATTCTGGCGATGAGTTGCAGGTCAGTACGGATGCAGCAAATTATACGATTTTCTAGGTCGTTACTTGTTATTTTTCTCGACCGAATCATCTTCACCACCGGTCCAATGAAACAGAGGACCTAACGTTGGGAAGTCCAATGAACACATGCTTTATTTCTACTCAGAGATTTACTCCCCTTATATGGGAGAGGGGTGATGCATCAAACCGCCTATGGGTGACACAGCTGTCGTTTTATGCAACCTGCAGTTTGGTACCTGGCCTTAAAAAACCACGCACGAGATCTTCATATCGCGCGAACTATTAACCCGGCAGAAAAAAAACTGGACCTTTTTGTAGGATATGTAATGTAGTTAAATTTTGTACTGGGATACTTTTTCATTAGAGGCCGTAGGACTTCTACCACGTTGTTCATTCCACTCCTTCCTAGTACTGTGCAAAGGTTTGCAACTACTCGAATTCTTTCCCACATCCGACCTTCTTTAGTCGTTATTGACTGGCCATAGCCGGCCGGTGTGGCCGTGCGGTTCTAGGCGCTTCAGTCTGGAACCGCGTGACCGCTACGGTCGCAGGTTCGAATCCTGCCTCGGGCATGGATATGTGTGATGTCCTTAGGTTAGTTAGGTTTAATTAGTTCTAAGTTCCAGGCGACTGATGACCTCAGAAGTTAAGTCGCATAGTGCTCAGAGCCATTTTTGACTGGCCATATTACGCCACCAGCTTAGTCAAGCACTTAAATGTTGTAAAATTAACGTTTGTGTAAATTTTACCTAATAATTATGTGAATTTTAACAGTATAAAATAAACACTTATATTGTTTTCTTTGTCAGGCATTCTGACTATGAAAGTACTGTGCTTGTAAAGCTCGAACAGCCAACGTAATTAGTTTTAGGGTAGCGTTTAAGAAAGTCGTTTTTGTTTCATTACGCTCAAGAGCATGTTTAAATTAATGACGTTAACGAAATAGCCGACAATCCTGGTAACGTAATAGTCCAGTAAGTAGAGACTAAGGAAGGTCGAATATCGGGAATAGTTCGTGTAGACGGAGATTTTTGTTCAGTGGCAAGAGAGAGTGCCATGAACAACATACTTTAAATCCTGACTGATGAGGGGTTAGTGTGGGGGTGGAAGTGCGTTTAAAGGTCACTTTTGTACGTTTTTCTTGAATAGATCGAAAACCATGGCCTACAGCGAAAACATATCCTGATACAAAATTTAACTACATTAAACTTCGTTGAGAGGGGCACCTGAATCACCATCTACAAGTCTGTTGCTCCAAATTAAAAAAAATAAATAAATAAATAAATAAACTAACAGTATTTCATCCTGATTCAGTTTCTATACCTATCGGTTTAATTCTACTTTTCTCAGGATGTTACCTAATAATCAAAAGGAATGCTGTCTGATTTGAGGGGTACCGCTAGCAAAATGTGTGACGAAATTCTCTTTCAGGTATATCATTCACTGCCGGTCGGGGTCAGGGATTTTCTCTGCCTCGTGATGGCTGGGTGTTGTGTGCTGTCCTTAGGTTAGTTAGGTTTAAGTAGTTCTAAGTTCTAGGGGACTTATGACCACAGCAGTTGAGTCCCATAGTGCTCAGAGCCATTTTGAGCCACTGCCGGTCCGAGCTAAAACAGGAATAAAGCTACCGCGATAATCAGTTAGGTGTTTCGGTAACTGTTCGACATAATACCGTGGGGCTTGTTAACTGCAGAAAGATGCCGAAGACTGTGGAAGGGGAATACACATATCCTGATGATGCTTAGGTAGCAGCGCTAGGACGTAATGAAGAAATTAACACGTTCTTTCAGAATCGCCTGATTCTTTCCTTTCGAAACAGGAACTGCATTCTTACAACCACTCAAAATTTGCTGTCATGTTCGGAAACAAGTCCATCACTGTGTAAAGAGAAGTAAGCTTTTATACTGTCGACAGAATTCACAAAAATAATTTTACTTCATGTAAAGCACATTTTATTGCTAATTAAAATTTGTCTCAAGTTTTAATTAGATAATAAAATACGTGTAGCATGATCTAACACTTGTTTTCTAATTAGCATCGCATTTCTAAAATATTAACTACTTAATGGATATAAGAAAGGCGATTAAAACCTCAATCTGATCGGTTTAAGTTAATAAACAAATGAAAATACAGACGCAAACCATCCTTCATTAAACTATCAAAACTAATATTTACTCTCTGGTCCGTTTTATCCACAAATCTTCTCGTCCTTCCTCTTGGTTTCTTTTTTATTCTTTATAGCAATAACTGTGTCTCATACCTCATCGTTTCAAGGCACAGAAATAAATTTTGCTGTCAATCTCTTTCAGAGCATCAGTTTCACAGCGGATTCTAGCTTTATAACACGACGATCGTGAAACATAAAATCTAATGGTACCGTACAACTAGACTGAAGGTAGGGATCAGTTGATATGTTACATTCTGAGGTATCGAGGCAAGGTTGATTTGGTGGTGGAGGGAAGTGCTTGACTATAGTATATAGGTTCAAGTCGATGTAAGTTGTAATAGTCATGCAAAAATGAAGAGACCAACACAAGTTAGACTGGTGTAGAGAACAGCATAAAATTAGTGGCTCTGAGCACTATGGAACTTAACATCGGAGGTCATCAGTCCCCTAGGACTTAAAACTACTTATACCTAACTAATCTAAGGACATCACACACACCCATGCCCGAGGCAGGATTCGAACCTTCGACCGTAGCAGTCGCGCGGTTCCGGACTGAAGCGCCTAGAACCGCACGGCCACCGAAGCCGGCTCATGAAATTAGTCTTTAGATAAAAAACAACAACAACAACAAGAGGAAAGTGTCAGGTTTGATTTCATGAGGTAGCAGATGTGCCCAGCAACTGTATTGATTTCAAGTAGTAAAGAGTGCAACAATCAGTCGCAAACAGTGTTCATTGCTTTCCAGATTTCGGTTACTGTGTGGCCATCTTGAGTGCAGTAGCTGCAAGATAGAACGATAAAACCACTTATTTATCCATATGGTCCTAACTCGACTATTCAGTGACAAAGTCTGAGTTCACACCACATTTTCCTGTTACGGGCATTTGCATCATTGACGAATGAGTTTGGAAATCCGGCTCGCTCTGCGATTCTCTGCTTAGAGAGTTCCCTTCGTGTTGTTTTGGTGCTGCCAGGTTTCGCGATGGCGACATTCAGTTCTGTAGTGACTTTTACAGCTGTCGCCTTCTTATTTTTCGTCACAGTGACCATCCGTCACGATCGCTCAACACACATTTTCGTCCGTGTTGTGACTTAGCGGATGACTTTTTTCCGTTTTCCCTGTGTGCAGTATAAATCTTCGATTCGGTGCCTCATGTAACACCAAACGCTTTGGTTCCCTCGGTTATGGAAACACATACCATATGAGCACCAACAATTTGTCGACGACCGAATTCACTTAGCTCCCTACATGGACTCACAACTACACAAAACGCTGTTCTGACCACGACTGACGCTAAGTGTTGAGGATACTGCACAAGTGCCGTTCGTGGTTCATGGTCACACACAACACTGCAACCTGCAGGCTTGGCTAACAACCGCATTTTACGTTCAGGCGTGCATTTTTCTTCGTGTTTCCATATTTTTGTCCAGTTTCTGTATTCTTACATAACACTTTTTGTTTTTACTCGTCTTCCCTCTATTAATAAAGTAAACTCTGCTCGCAGAGTTTTTAAACATGATGGAGCTACATACTGTCAGATGTACGACTTCACCATAAATGTTGCCAAAATAATACGAAATATGTATAGAGACCGCTAGCACAGTTTACAGGAGACTGTGAGGCAGTTCTGTCTCAGCTTTCCAGGCTGGGTTATTTTACATATACTGGTATATAACTGGACAGCTATAAACGAAGAAAACAGGTCCCGTGTAGTCAAACCTCCATGGAAGCTCATAATTACTAGGTAAGCTCTGTGAGAATTTCGCTACTAGAAGCTGCGAAGAATTGTCTCAATTAGTTGCATACTTCAGGCTGATGACGCAAAAAATTAAATTATATAGACCACTTCGCCTTCCCGTATCTGATGGCTCAGCGAACCTTTTTGAGATGGATTCCTTGGTATTGTGTCAGAGGAAGTTACATCAAAACCAGAAGATCTGCTGCAAATTCGTTAGTAACACATGAAGATACAGCGAAAAGTAAGATAGTTCATGTTCTCAAATATTAAGCTAAAGTATGCATCGTAGCGGCAACCAGTCTGATCTACCAGGAAGTTTCAGTAACTATTGGAAAGTAATTGACGAAATGGACAAATTTATAACAAGGTGCAGAAGGATAATTGTTAATTACTTGGGAGCCACTCACGATAGGCGAAGGCAGCGCTAATTTAGCCAAATTTTCCCTCCAGCTACGGCAACAACAACAGGTTGTTTTTTAATGAAGAAATATTCAACTCCGTTACAGGAGAGAGGGAACGGCATGGTCGTTGCAACGGGTGGTTGACTAAGAAGAAGCAGCTTTCTTCGGAGAGCACCGCTCCCAGCCCAGTAAGTGGCTTCCCCTTGGCTTAACCTAAGAATATCCTTTATCTCTTAAAAGCTGCTGTTTCCCGGTACAGGAGAAATACAAACTAAAATCTGTTTCCTGCTGAAACTTTGCCTAAAAAATAGAAATTTCCACGACTGGAACAGTTTAAGTAATTAAAATATTTAGAGGTACAGAGTGTCCTAAAACATGTAGACACTGTTCAGTTGTTCTTAAGTTCCAAATTAATTGACGGATGCGTTTCAGTTTTGGTAGTTTGATAGTTTATTGTTATGGGAGTCGCCACATAGGCGAATTTTTGTTTTGGTACCTGATAGTCGTCACAGAAATGTTTTGTTTTGTTTCCAGTTACGTAAGTAAACATGGTTGGGGCAAGGCTGACAATAGATGAATCGAAGGCAATAAGTATGGACCTTTAATGGGGTTCAAAGCCAATGACGAAATGAGTTTCAAACAGAACCATCGACAGGTGTAACAACTGTGTGCATTCCAGACAAATTTGATGAAACATTTGAATTTTCCAAATAATTCATATGTGCCCAGCATAACAGGCCAGAAAATTATGAAGTGTGAGATTTTAATTACGTTAGGTTTCTTGTTTAACAGCTTGCCAACAATCTAAAAAAGAGAGACTAGTATGGCACTGCTAGCTGAGAAACCGTAAGGGGCAGGTACAGCCACCTAATCTGACAGGGCTTTCTTCCTCCATACACAATGTAGCCCTTTCCACACAATGTGTCACAGACGTCTTCAGTTGAGTGTAGGCGGAAGATAGGCACGATCAACATATCTTCACTTCATGAGACACTGCGTGAAGATTTAGAATTCAATCCAGGTCCCAGGCCCAGACTGCCGACCACGTGCTTTACCTCATCTTCACAGCCTGATACTGGCAGTGCAAATTGCTTCCGCCTCCTGGATTTGAAGCAACTACCTCAGAGTCGAGCATCGCCGCACACGCGATTGCTTGCGACCATCGTAATAGTTTAAAAATTGTTTATGAATAGATAGGAGTATTTTCCTCCTTTTAGCAGCCTCGAGCTGCCGGCCATCAGTTTCGTTAAAAACCCTTATCGCCAGTGAGACAGCGAGGTGACGCAGCCGTCAATGCACATGATTCGTATTCATAGAGAGCGGGGTTTAAATTTCTGTCAAGCCATATTGGATGGACGGACAGGTATTGACAGATGTAGAGCTAACGTCAGGCCTATCCGAGAGACGTGAGTTGGACCCCTGCAGGCAATATTAATGGAATATTAATAGTAGTCTCAGACCTTTTGCAGATGGCGCTATAATGTACTGTCTAAAGAAAAGGGGCACAGACATTTCGTCATATGCAAAGTGACTCAACAAATTGTATACACTGTTTAATTACTCATACTGTCGAAATTAACAGTCGGAAACATCTCATTCTCGGTGAAAGTAATTCAAGTAATTAAACTCAGGGTAGATGTTGGAAGTGGCCGCCATTAACATCCACAGATAGGCGATGCCGCTAAACTGCTGCACGAACTACCGACTGCAACGTATCCAGTTGGATATCTGCACAGGAATGTTCGATGCAGTCTCGAAATTCGACCGAGCGAGGTGGCGTACTGCTTAGCACACTGGACTTGCATTCTGGAGGGCGACGGTCCAAACCCGCGTCCGGCCGTCCTGATTTAGGTTGTCCATGATTTCCCTAAATCGCTTCAGGAAAATACCGGGATGGTTCCTTTGAAAGGGCGCGGACTGCTTCCTTTCCCATACTTCCCTGCTCCGATGGGACCGATGACGTCGCTATTTGGTCCCCTCCCTAGACTCAACCAACCAACCTCGAAGTTCACTTAGTGTTCGTGGTTTTTGTAGTTAAAAGACGTCCTTTAATGTTCACCATAGGTAAAACTCCAGAGGCGTTAAGTCTGGAGAACGTAGTGGATAACAAACAGCATCTTTTGGACTTATCCATTGTGTGGATAATTTCAGTTGTGGTACTCCCTGACACAGTTATGGTAGCGGAGTGGTTCACCATCTTGTTGAAAGCGAAACCTCTCGTCCCCATACAACTCACGGATAGCAGATAAAGTAAATGTTTCTAGCTACATCTCACCGGTAACTGTATTGTCAAACAAGAAAGGTCCAATCACATCACGATGAGATAACCAAGACTACACATTCACTCCTGGCAAATTCAAGGTTTTGCCCACATCGACGTGCGGATTTGCGGCATCCGAGTAGACGCAATTGTGGCATTGTATTGTACCACTGAGTTTAAATTTTGTCTCGTCAAACCACACAGTCAACTCTGCAAACACTTCAGTGTTGCTACAATACATTTCGATCACTCGCAGTACTCCATCCTACGATCTCAGTCGTCCTTGTTCATTGCGTGTAGCAATCTTGGGACGTAGCACTTAAACTTCCCAGTCTAGAAACTGCGCTGTAGATTTTTGCGACTCAGTCTTCTTTTACGGGCACATTGTCTCAGAAACTTCTGTGGCGAGAGAGCGAATTGTTGTAACATATCACTGGAGTTCGTTGGACATCTTGTTATTACAGGTCGTCCACGTCGTTGTTTGTGTGCATTTGTAAACACAGCCTTCGACATCAAATATGTCTCGAATGCGCGCAATCGTTACACGTGTCGATGGTTCTGCTTGAAACTCATTTCACCATTGGCTTTGAACCCCGTTAATGTTTTCGTACTTAATGTACCACTTCAAACTGCCTTCGTCTCATCGATTGTCAGCCGTGCACCAGCTATGCTTACTCACGCAACTGGAAACGAAACAAAACAGCGCTTACTTGTCGACTTTCACGTAACAAAGCAAAACAACGCTTGTGCGGTGACTACCCCTTAAAAGAACAAAACAACGCTTATGTGACGTTTGACAGAAGAAAAATCTACTAAACTACGAAGAATGAGACGTTTCCGTCAATTAATTTGAAAGTTATGGACAATTAGAAAGTGCATACAATTTTTGGACCAATCTGTATAGATAACATCCAAGATCACACATGAACTAGCTCATTGTCTTAAATGGACAAAAGTTTCAAACTGTGCCGTTCACAAATCTACAGTATCAGTGAGTCACAGCCGGAACTAGTCAGTTCATACGAATACCTGTGGTAAGGATCTGTTGGAATGTTAAATGGAATGGTCTCACTGGTCCAGTCGTCGGTAAGGCAGGTGACACGCTTAGTTCATTGGCAATATATTAGAAAAGTGCAGTTCTACAGAAGAGACAGCTTCCGAAACTCTCTTACCCCTGATCCTAGAATGCTGTTCAATTTATGAGACACATACCAAATATGATTAAGAGTGGATATCGAATGTTTACAAAGAAGGGCAGCACGAATAGTCACAAATTTGTTTGAGCCATGTGAGAGCGTCATGGAAAAATTGAAAAATCTTAAGTGACTGATGCTTGGTGATAGAGGAATTGGCCTCTGCCATGCCCGTGTCAGTGATTTGCAGAGAACAGACGTAGACGTGTGTTAGATTTAGGTTTCCTACGGTGTTTCCACAGCGAATGTTTAAGCATAAATTATTTCTTTGAAGAATTTCCCTCCCCTCTTTTTCATCTTCACACTTTCGCTCTGTCCCCGATCAGTACGATACAACCTTATCTCTCATCATTCATTCCTGTTTCTCTAGGACAATGCTGCACCGCCCAGAGTTTCACAAAGAGCGATAACAAGCAGCTATATGTCTACTACTTTCAAATATGTGCACAATAAACTTTGTATTGTATTGTATTGTATTGAACTGGGGCCTAGAAACGACGGAGAGGCTTCGTCCCCACCGTAGCCGCGGTGGTTCACAACCCCGCAACAGGCTACAGCAGTCCACTCACCCCTCCGCCGCCCCACACCGAACCCAGGGTTACTGTGCGGTTCGGCCTCCAGTGGACCCCCCGGGAACATCTCACACCAGACGAGTGTAATCCCAATGTTTGCGTGGTAGAGAAAGCATGGTGTACGATCACGTGGAGATAGTGTTTGCGTAGCAATCGCCGACACAGTGTAACTGAGGCGATATAAGGGGAACCAGCCCACATTTGGCGAGGCAGATGGAAAACCGCCTGATAATCCATCCACACACTGGCCGACACACCGGACCTCGACACAAATCCGCCGGGCGGATTCGTGTCGGGGACCGGCACGCCTTCCCGCCCGAAAAGCAGTGCGTTAGACCACACGGCTAACCGGGCGGGCTACAATAAACATAGTCGTTGCTTGCCTCTCATCCAGAAGAAGGCTAGAACGGGTTCCTCGAGTTACACAAATATGTGAATCTGCTGATCCGTCAATTTATTCATCAGGAGACATTTCCACACATTCAGAGAAAATTTGTTACAATCTGTAAAAGACTGCTGTGTGAGATGTTGATTATTTCGAAAGCCGAGAACTGTTTGTAGATCTCGATTTTCGTTTCGTTACACCATTCAGAAACAAACCAGTAAACCACCTATTCTTTAAAGAATCGAACTTCCCACTTATAAAACAGCTTCAAACGTGTGATTACAAATGAGTTACTGTATTAAAAACGGTAGAAAGTGTCGTAAAAGTAAAGTTTGTTGGAAGTCGGTAAAGGGCTCTCATTCTCAAATAATGGATGAACATTTTCTAGCTAATTTACTCTGCCTCAACGACATATACGCGATTTCTTACTGTAATACCCGTAATGTGTTAAACCTTCAACATAAGACTATACCTCTTAATGAGTAGATTATGATAGCTTTTTAAAGTCGTGCTATAATTATCCTTGTATTAAACATTGAAAATAATTTTATATTCCTCCTGGAGGTCCTTAGTCAGGCAACATGCAACAGGGCCAGCGAACCACGAGCCATGAACCATGAACCGGGTTACCCTTTTAGGAACAGACTTTACGGACAGATGGGATGCAAGGGCTCCTATACGACAGTTTGCAGGGGGGGACGAAGGGGGAGCTGTACCTGGGGTTATGGCGTATTTCTAATATTTTAGAAGTCGAATAAGTAACCATAAAATTTTTTTGCATCTGACAATGTTAAAAACCTGTGGAAAACCGAATTTTAATTCGATTCCTTGAAAAAAAGAAAAGAAAAATGAAACAACTGAATACACCATACATTTTCCTTTCCAGAGAGCTAGGGGGGGTGGGGCCGCCCCCCACCCACCTGCCCACAGGTATGGGCGCCCTTGATCCGACGCAGAATAGCAATCGTTGTCGAAAAGGACCACACTCAAACCACAGCGAACCAGTCCCGATTTAGTATTCCTTCTTTTCCCCTCTATCATTACTACCGAAAGTTAAAATCTTTTTCTGGATAATGCCACTGCCAGTTCCATTAATTTTCCTTCTCTAGTGATGGCATCCCACATACTGTTATTTGTACCGTACGTCGGTCAGTACGTGAACATGGCTCCAGATTGTTTAATGAGGAGACACTGCTCCATTACTTAGGTCCGTCAGGCCTTGCGGTCTACGCCCACGACGTGCCATTACGTCACCAATATAGTTTCAGGAATCGACAATTCGTATTTTCCTCTTATATTTACGAAAGAAACGGTTAAGTTTTGAGTTCAGTTTGTTCCTGCTAGAATTTCTCATTATATCCTCTTAAATTGTGAGATCATAATACGACTACGTTCCGATTTTAGGATCTTCTTTCACTGTGGAAATTTTGTCCTATGTCGTAGGAGAGATACTGAAAGTGGGTTACATGTTCCAGTAATACAGTTTCTTAAAATTTTACATCATCTCCGCAATTTTCCTTTGAGTGCTACAACCTTTCTTTATTAGATACTGAATGTAGTTGAAGACAGGCCACATCCTTCCCTAACTCCCCGTGTTATTAAACGCTTAGACAGGGTATCTTTATCTTCAATTACAATTTTTGTCTCTCTGTGAAGAACTTTTATATAGTTAATTAAATGCGTTTGGAAGCCTCTTTTTCCATAATCTACATCAGTAGGAGTCTTCTGACTTTGTCAAATTCTTTTTCAAAAATCTAGAAATGCTGCATCTGTCTCTAAGTTAAATTCTTTCTTTTTCTTTACCAGTTGTTTTAGACTTTTCTAAAAGCTATCTGTTATTCTAATAAAACTGTATCAGAGATATGGCGCAGTCTATTATTTAAGATAGTGCTGTAGATCTAATAGACTGTGTTAACGATGCTAATTGCGCTACAGTTGTTTGGGTTGCGTCTGTTGCCTTTCTTGAATGTGGGAAAACTTGCACTACTTCCGCTCCTCCGGTACCTTACCCGCAGTCCATCATAGGTTAATGAGACGTAACATGCTTTCCTTCAGTGGAATATCTCCGTATGTAAACAATTTTGTGTCTCCTTGTTGCATTTCTCTTCCTCAGTTTTTGCACTGCTACATCTGATTCCTTCATTTCGATTATATCTGTGCTCCTAATAATTAGGCAACTTTCACATTTGTTCGTCGTCAGTTCAGACATTTTCCTAATGCTGTTTCCATTATTCTAAAGTTAGTATGATTATTTTGGCTGTATCTTTCTCTTTTTAGTTCATGAACCTCATTAATATGTATGCTCTTGACTGTCGTCTATGAATGTCGTTTTCAATTTCCTTAATATATTCTCTCATAAGTCAGTTTTCGCTGTATATCAGTAATGAGAATGGGGAAAAAATAATAAGAGAAAAGTAATTACTTGAATGAGAGTTTTTCAAGCAACAGATTTTCGGCTGGTTAGGCGCTGTTCTCCATGTGTCCCTGGGGATCTGCCCATCTCCACGTAGCTACTACACCCAACAGCGTCTATAGTCTGTTTTTTATATTCTAGTCTTCGGGTGTACCCACAGTTTCCCCCCTCTACCGCTGCTTCTAGAACCGAAATAACTACTCCTGGATGTCCCACTGGCCTGTCCCTTCTTCTGGTGAGGTTCTTCCACAGACCTCTTTCCTAATCGATTCACTTTAGTACGCTTGAATTCACACTACATCTGTCCACTTGATTTTCAACAGTCTTCGATAGCACCAAAAATGCTTCCAGTTTCTTCCTCCGCCGCTCACCTTCCGGACAATGCTCCGCTCCGGACGCACATTTTTAGCTACTTCTTCCTCTTTTGCCTGTCAATATATGATAGCAGCAGATCTCTTTCATTGAAGAAAGGCTGCTTCTCCTTTGCCAGTCACACGCCGTTATCTTTCATTTCTTCGGTTATCGTTTGTAAACTTGCTTCTTAGACATAGACATCAGCAAGGGGGATTGGGATGGGAGGAGGGTCAAGATGAGCACTCCCCTTCCCCACCTGGAATCTGTGGAGGAAACAGAGTTTTTAGTTACTGAGGAAGTGAGTGAATAACCATCAGTTCTTTGGGATATAAAAGATTTCTTATGTCACCTTCAAAACTTAATTCCTGCGGCATGGCAGTTCTCGAAATTAATCAACTTATTTATATCAGAAATGGTAATTTTAAACTCTTGAGCCGCTCCTCCCTTCCCCATCCCAGATAAATTTCTGCAGACGTCCATGTTCTTCAACAGGACAATTCTTATGTTTCGCGACTGTGTATGCTGTGAGCTGTGTGCAGGTACTCCAGTGCTTAATTGGATATAATTTTCGTGCCACGAGATGGAATATCAGGACATATGTCACAGGGCCGTCGTATACGACCCTTAGGTAAAGAACTTTTCCCCTCACAGATCAGGTTCATTTGGGTTACATACATAACGCACACTAGCCCACACTAGCCCTTTCCAGTTCAAACGGAAACAAACAAAACGTGTCGGATTCTACACCGCCTTGTGGTAGGAAGGTTAACACGTCGGTTTAAGGCTTGATGCTTGTTAATAGTTATAATCTGTCATGCATCTGATTAACGATGTCGCACCATAACTGAGGTTGGTCCGTTTCTGACCGAAACTCCTTGTTTAATAAAGTGACGATGCAGCTTTCTGCAAACTGTGAGTTTCCAAATGTCGTTTACCACCATTATGTTGTTCTTCAGAAGCTTCATGTTCCGTTATTTTTCCCCTTCAACCCTATCTTAATCAGTCAACGATAAACTAAACGATAGCGAATTAATCACGATGTAACACATCCACATTATGGCACAAGCATAGTTTGTCTGAAACCAGCTGAAATATCAAACGAGGGAGGAAGAGGATGTGAAGTCCTCAGAGGAAGTCGATTTGGAAAGATAACGAAAGGAATGCTGGAGTTAGTGAAATGAGGCAGAGGAAATGAAAATTAGTTGTCTGGTAGCTTCCTTGGGAGTTTACTTTGAACAGCAGATTCAAAGTGGAGGCGAGAAGGAGAGAAAGAAGATATGTGAGGAAATGCAATACCTCGTAGCATAACTGATTTACCAAGCTCTCAACCATGTTATGTGGTTTACTGTAGACGGTATTTCCTGTTTACATCAGAAAAGGCCATCATAAAAAGTAGCTGACTAAGAACATCTTTTATAGTAGTGTTATTTGCGGGCGATTACATTTTCCGTGTGTGAGTCATGGAGCGCAGATATAACAGTTAACCCGCAGACTCTCGTAAACACTGAATGCCACAACAGAGCAGCCAGACAACTACAAATGCTGTCACATTTGCGTCGAGCGAGTTCGCGTGAGCGGAGTGATTTATATCGCCAGAGACAACCAGGTAGGAGACCTGCGCTTCGATTCTCAACAGAAGCAAGTACACTCATCACCCTGCTACTGTCGGCGGTGTTAGTTCGTTGGGAGGGGGGCGCGGGAAAGGGGGCAGAGCTTGCGGCGCGAGCCACCACGCCCAGCCGCCAATAGCCGGCCCGACGGAGCGCCTCCCGGCCAATGGGCGGAGAGCGCGCCACGCCTCCCGGCAGATGGCTATCGCCAAAGCGCTGCCAGCCAGCTTCGTCGGGCAGTACGGCGGCCGCCGCTGCAGGCGAGCAGCGAGTCGACCGGGGATCGATAACTGCGCGCTGGTCGATACCAGAGAGTTTGCGGCCATGCGGAAGGCAGCAGCCGGCGGGACGCAAATTTGCAGAAGGATAAACATCGGAAAGCGCGTAGCACACTGTTGAGTCTGCTTTCGGTGTATCATCCGTAGCTAATGAGTGTCTCCAAATTTAGCAGTAGTTAAGTGTAAAACTGTCATTACACGCGATAGATCTCGAGCTTGTATTGTTGCACATCAGGTAAACTCGGCATAAGCCCGCGCACAGGTTAAACATTTTCGTGACCGATCTGGTGGGCCTACCCAATACCCATGCAACCGTGTCTCTTGAACATGCCGCGTGCAACGTTCATAAGTGCAGAGGTGACTGTTGCCGTAAATTAACCGGTGTGTAGGTTTTATTTGCCAATTAGGGCTGTAAAAGTAGCGACTTAATTTTGTGCAGTATATAGACTAGGCCTATTCGGTATGACAGAGAGACATAACCGTTACGACATATTGGTTACTCGTTAATTTCGTTACTGAGTGCCAGTAGCCACGAGAAAGAACGAAAACATCAGTCTATTGCGTTCACTGGTTTATTGTACCGCTTGATCTATGTTTCGATAATTATAAAATTGTCTCCTTCAGAAGAAAATTGTAAGACTCCTTACATATTGCGCGGAAAAGTAACGTTAAACTGGTAATCAGATAACATCAGTGTGAATTTCTCGGATATAACTATAAAGCCATTAAGTATATTTGTTTCTTCAATTGGTTGTGGACGCTTCTTTGACTGCGTAAGATTGGCTCTTCTCTGTTACAATTATCATACCGGTTTTCTTCTTTCCCGCTACATGATGGTTTCACTGCACGCAGAAAATGTCTTATTTACCGTTACTGATATGAATAGTGGACCTATAACGAATCGTTGAAAAATAGAACGAATCTCTCCAGTCACATCAGAACGCAATTTAATTTTACAATAGAAATAAACACTGCAGAAAACGTAGGTACGTCGAACTAATTGCTGTCAGTCAACTCAAGCACGGAATCTACTGCTCTCGCTTGGCCTTTGAACTAACAGAAATAACGCAATGTAACTTACCTGGGACGGTTATGAGTATTGCCGACTCGGCTAGCGCAAGACGAAAATAAAACCTGGCGAGTGACATTCGGCACTCGGTATCACTACCTACTCAGCCCGTTGAGAATAAGGAATTGGAGGAATCTGGAAACTATAGTGTCGGCAATAGTCAGGGAAGAAGACATGTGAATCCACTGAGGGCAACGAACTGTAGCATTACGAAAACGAACGATTCGGTCAGAGTCGACACGAACTGCGTACGAGGTACACAACATATGAATAACGAAACGTTTCATGAAGTAATGAAACGGTACTTACAGTCCCAAGACATATTCATTACTCAGTAACGAATGTACACAACATCCAACAGCTCTACTGCCAATCCATTAGCCTGCGAAACGATCATCCAACTTTCCTCGAAAGTTATTTACAAAAAGAGGATGTGAATGAATAGAAGATGAAAATTTCGTCCCACAGAGTAGTCAGCGTCCACACCTGATCTTCTATCAGTCATTGTAGCCTTCAAAACAATAATGCAAATTGTAAAATAAATGTCCTGCAGCTCCTTTGTGAAAACCTTTCGATTCTTTGCTTCTTCCGCTGTTTATTTATGCAAGCAGCTTCTGATTTGCGCCATGGGACTGTGTGGCGAGCGTTACAACTTTTGTGCCACCGCAGTTTTCCTTACTTCGTCCTCGGGAGTCTAACCCCGGACTTACACGTCCGCTGCAAGAGAAGGGTTCCACCAGTCGATCGCGAAACGGCGTAACAATTGTGTTACCCTCATGCATGCCTTTTTAACAGAAATCTCGGGTTTCTCACACCCCTAACAGTTCCGCCTGTTTTGCTGCTATGCCTCATCTGGCCACAGTACACTGCCAAATAGACTCGGCCATTCATCATGCCAGACCATGACTAGTGTGGCGAACTCCAACCAGCCGTCATAGGTTACAGGCACTAAAAGTTGACGTAATTAAGCTTCCCTTTCTTATATTAGATTCCTTCGCTATTTGTGCTGTCCACATCTGGAAAAAGCACCCTCCACCCTGCGCACAATTCCGGATCCAACAGTATACAAGAATAAGAAGCACTTCATTTTGTCAGTCACAGCCTGCGTTTCAAAATGTATGACCATTCGCATCTGTCAGTCATGACAAACGGTCACTTCTGCTTCCAGCTAAGCTCCCCTGTTAATTATTTGTGTTCCATAACTTCCACACTTTCCACTTCTTTCCTCGCTCCTATATTTCCTTTCATCTCCATTGCTGTCACGGTGTAAAGTTCATTCACCTACCTGCAAAAATCTCTTATTCTACTCCTCCTAAAGAGATGTAAACTGTGGCCTCTTCTGTGATACAGCGGTCGCTGTTTTAAATATTTTTTCGTAACTAACTACAAATGTTAGATTCCATTCCAAGTGAAAGACGTAAATTATAAAATGTGGAGAATACTTTGTTAAATGTAAGAGAGAACTATATAGTTCCAATATTTCCAAGATACGTAGACAGAATAAGTAACTACTTTTCAGAGAGGGTCTGCTACACGACTGTCATGAGACGCAATAAATTCTGTCGGCTCCTCATAAAAACCACTGGCGGGTATTCTCGAGAATTCTCTTGGTGACAATGGTGTAGCATTCAATGAGAATTTTCAGTTCTTTTTGTGTTTAATGTATTACTGATTCCATGCACGTCGTCTAATACCTACGCCACTACCTTTCCTCTCACTCGTCGTGTTACTTTTCTTTACATAAACTGTCTGATGAAAGAAGCCTATCAGGACACCTGTTAGTGGACACCCCTGAAAAAGTTTTGGGTGAACTACGACGCAGCATAGCAACAGCAGCTTGAAATTCTCTCCGTGAAACTCTGCCACCGGGACTGGAATGTTGCAGAAACAGCATAGCGGAAGCCCCTAGTCCGCCGCAGTAGCGAGCTAAATTTCCTCATCTTGCAGGGCTCTGTGAAAACAAAATAAGGCAGAGCCGCTATAAATACTTTCCGTTCAGACCCTGGCAACATCTTGTCTTCGACTGTTGCCGACGCCGAGACATACCCCTTACCAGCCGTGATCCCATGGGGCGAATCAGTTTTGTCTGGCTTCACCTTCTGCCACACTATGTGATAAAAAGTATCCGGACACCCTCTGAAAAAGTTTTGGGTGAACTACGACGCAGCATAGCAACAGCAGCTTGAAATTCTCTCCGTGAAACTCTGCCACCGGGACTGGAATGTTGCAGAAACGGCATAGCGGAAGCCCCTAGTCCGCCGCAGTAGCGAGTTAAATTTCCTCATCTTGCAGGGCTCTGTGAAAACAAAATAAGGCAGAGCCGCCATAAATACTTTCCGTTCAGACCCTGGCAACATCTTGTCTTCGACTGTTGCCGACGCCGAGACATACGCCTTACCAACCGTGATCCCATGGGGCGAATCAGTTTTGTCTGGCTTCATCTTCTGCCACACTACGTGATCAAAAGCATCCGGACACCCCCACAAAATTACGTTTTTCATACTAGGTGCATTGTGCAGCCACCTACTGCCAGGTACTCCATATCAGCGTTCTCAATAGCCATTCAACATCGTGAGAGAGCAGAATGGGGCGCTCCGCGGAACTCACGGGCTTCGAACGTGGTCAGATGATTGGGGTGTCACTTGCGTCATACGTCTATACGCGAGATTGCCACACTCTTAAACATCCTTAGGTCCACTGTTTCCGATGTGATAGTGAAGTGAAACCGTGAAGGGACACGTACAGCACAAAAGCGTACAGGCCGACCTCGTCTGTTGACTGACAGAGACCGCCGACCGTTGAAGAGGGGCGTAATGTTAATAGGCAGACATCTGTTCAGACCATCACACAGGAATTGAAAACGGTATCAGGATGCGCTGCAAGTACTATAACAGTTAGGCGGGAGGTAAGAAAACTTGGATTTCGTGGTCGAGAGGCTGCTCATGTGCCACTCATCACGCCGGTAAATGCCAAACGACGCCTCGCTTGGTGTAAGGAGCGTAAACATTGGACGACTGAACAGTGATTAGAGTGTGTGAAATCTTATGGGACTTAAATGCTAAGCTTACACACTACTTAACCTAAATTATCCTAAGGACAAACACACACACCCATGCTCGAGGGAGGACTCGAACCTCCTCCGGGACCAGCCACAGATTGAACAGTGAAAAACGTTGTGTGGAGTGACGAATCACGGCACACAATGTGGCGAACCTATGACAAGGTGGGGGCATGGCGAATGCCCAGTGAACGTCATCTGCCAATGTGTGTAGTGCTAAACTCCGTGAAGAATAGGCTGTCATTCTCCAAGAAACCTTCCATCACCTGATAGAACGTATGACTGCGAGAGTGGAATCTCTCGTCAAGGCTAAGGGTGGTCCAACACCATACTGAATTACAGCATTATCGATGGAGGGCGCCACGAACTTGAAAGTCATTTTCAACCAGGTGTCCGCATACTTTTGGTGACATAGTGTAGCTGCTGGTATACAAACTTGATCATTCTGGTGCTCGAGCCGGAGCGATGATTAAGGAGCCAATTCCAGGGTGAATTCGTCCAGTTTCCTGGCGTAGACTTGGATTTGGGGCCCGTGCGGCAGAGCGCCAAGCGCCAGCCTGATCGCCAGAGCGACCGGTGTCCAGGTCACGTGCCTGTCGCCCGCCGACTCTTGACGTCTGCAAGGCCCCCGCCGGCCGCTACCACTTTGCTGAGTCAGCGCTCCTGCCTGCGTCCACACAAAGCGGTCGCCGAACAAGCCCCTTGTGCTATGCTGTGGTACCCACTGCTACCTTGGGGTCAATGCATGCCATCAAGTCGCTAACATCAGCCACTTTACGAGCATCTTACTGAATAAAGAATGTATTTCGTAATTGAACTTTTCCGATTCCACGATTTCCGTGTAGCAGCTACTACGCAGTCCACTGCATTGCACTCGCCATCCTGGGCTGGGATGTTTTCATGATGGAATGTTTTCATGACTGTGTAAGACATTGTTGCTGACGGGGTTGCCGCAGTGGTAACACCGGTTCCCGTCAGATCACCGAAGTTAAGCGCTGTCAGGCTGGGCTAGCACTTGGATAGGTGACCATCCGGTCTACCGAGCGCTGTTGACAAGCGGGGTGCACTCAGCCCTTGTGAGGCAAAACTGAGGAGCTACTTGATTGAGAAGTAACGGCTCCGGTCTCAGAAACTGACATACGGCCGGGAGAACGGTGTGCTGACCACATGCCCCTCCATATCTGCATCCAGTGACGCCTGTGGGCTGAGGATGACACGGCGGCCGGTCGGTGCCGTTGGGCCTTCGTGGCCTGTTCGGGAGTGGTTAAGTTTAAGTCATAAAACATTGTTATTCGTGACTACCCGAACAGAAAAAATTTTAAAAAGATTTATTTATGTTACAACCTAAAAATTATTGTTATTTTGAAAAGTATAATTCTTTGTAAATGCTGTAGATAAAACAAAAGGAAAGAAAACTGTAAAAAGATGAATAACGAAAATTGTAAGATGTACGACCTGTTTTAAACATCAGGTAACAGGTCTATAATTTGGTAATAAATAAATAAATAAATATCCGAACAGGTCCAGTTTGTATCATGAAAATTAGCGTACAGTGTCTCCCCTCATGTAATATGATGATTTTGCTCTAGGCTAACTAAAGAACGCTATTTTACTTCTGTTCGTTTTTGTTCCTCCTTTATTGCTCCAAATATTTTTTACTTTTTTAATTTTTTTTTTTATTTTTCGAGTTCCATAGGATCAAATTCAGAAGCAAATCTCCAAGGTCATGGGACGTGTAAGTACATTAAATTACTACATGAAGGTAATAACACATAAAATGAAATGTTTATGAACCCAAAAAACAGAAAGCCCATAAGTTTATGTAAACGTAATCAACAACATAACACAGGAATCAGTTTAATTTTTCAAGTAACTCCTAGACAGAATAGAAGGTGTGACCCATGAGGAAACTCTTCAGTTTCGATTTGAAAGCTCGTGGATTACTATTAAAGGTTTTTAACATGGCTGTCAATCAGATCAGATTACTATTAAGATCTTTAAATTCTCGTGGTACCTTACTGAAAATGGATGCAGCAGTATACTGCACATCTTTCAGTACAAGAGTTAAGGAAGTGCCATCCAGATGCAGATTGGATTTCTGCCTTGTGTTAACTGAGTGAAAGGTGCTAATTCCTCGGAATAAGCTGAATTTTTAAAAACAAACGACAGTAATGAATACATATATTTAGAGGCCAATGTCTGAATACCCAGACTAACGAAAGGGGGTCGACAAGAGGTTCACTAACTTACACCACTTATTGTCCGAACCGACCGTTTCTGAGCCAAAAATATCCTTTGAGAATGAAAAGAGTTACCCCAAAATATAATACCATACGTCATAAGTGAATGAAAAGAAGCAAAGTACACTGCTTTTTGTGCCGAACTATCACTTACTTCAGATACAGTTCGAATAGTAAAAATGTAGCATTAAGTCTTTGAATAAGATCCTGAACGTGAGCTTTCCACGACAGATTACTATCTATCTTAACACCTAGAAATTTGAACTGTTGTGTTTCACTGGGCATATGCTCATTCTGTGAAATTAAAACGTCAAATGAATTATGTGTTAGAAACTATAAAAATTGAATATTACTATGATTTAGTGTTAGTTTATTTTCTACAAGCCGTGAACTTATGTCATGAACTGCTCTGTTTGAAACAGAGGCAATGTTCCACTCAACATCCTTTACTATCAAGGTAGTGTCTTCAGCTAACAAAAATATTAGTTTATTTTCTGCAAGCCGTGCACTTATGTCATGAACTGCTCTGTTTCTGCTAACAGAAATATATATTATTTGTAACATCATGCTTATTGCTATTTTATGGACGTTTTGAGACTGTAAACGACAATATACACGGTATCTTTTAACTTTTGACTGTTTATGCGTTTGTTTTACATTTATGACTATTTAGATGGCTCCATGATGTGTTATATCGTAGTGATGTAACCTATACTTTTGTACATCTGACGTTATGCACGCATATTTTATCGAATTTCGTGGAGTATTTATGACTGTAAACAACTGTGGTCACGGTTCTTTTAAACTTCAATTTATTATACTCCCTGTTTTATGTTGTTGACTGCCTCGATGGATCAATGAGATTTTGTGCCGTAGTTCTTTTGAAATAACTTATATATTTTTTTCATGCCTTAGCTATTATGTACCCTACTTTACTTGTTATCTTGTTGGTTACTTGTCCAGTGTTATCTGGGGTAACTGACACAGATTACGACAGTCGTCTTACCTGTATGCCAGTGGATTTAATTTCTTCTTCCAATATTTGTTATGTGTGATGTATTTTACATGTTACTACTGTTCTAAGATATCCCTCTAAATCCATCCTATGTTCATATTTCAATATGAAGGTCCGAGGGAGGACAAAAACTGACAGAAAGCGGTTATCATCAAAATAACGGCTTCACCAAGCAGTATTTTGTCTGGCACTAGGATCTAGAAGCAATCTGCAGTACCTGGAACGCATTTCTATACGTCGACTTGCATGCCAGTACGTATTTAACATGCAGTCGCTGCCGCAGCTCTGAAAACGTTTTCTGCTGGACGGCGCATATCGATGCGACAACGCCGTCTCCATGGGAACTACTGGCGTCGTTTAGCCACAGTCTTTACTGGCATACAAAATACGAGTTTGCGATAAATCCCCACAGACGATATCGGTATTCTCACAACCGATTATGACTGATTACCTCTTTCATATATATTTACGTCATATATGACGAAATGCTGTTTATAGCAGTTACTTTATGTAATGTAATGTACCTATTTCTTCATTTGGTATTAGATTTTGCGCAATCTTCCTTTGTGTACCTACTTTATGTAATGTAACGTACCTATTGCTTCATTTGGTATTAGCTTTTGCGCAATCTTTCTTTGTGTACCTCATTGTAATAACTGTTTTACGTCCTGTATGCCTGAATGATCATGGCTCACGTAATTCGGTATGCAATGGGCGGAGCATTGCGTATTTAATCAACAACTGCGTTGCTCTGCTCAGTAGTTGAGTTCGTGGAATCACACCACTTGTTCATTCACCACCACTGCCTGCCCATCATGGATTTAATTTCTTCTTCCAATATTTGTTATGTGTGATGTATTTTACATGTTACTACTGTTCTAAGATATCCCTCTAAATCCATCCTATGTTCATATTTCAATATGAAGGTCCGAGGGAGGACAAAAACTGACAGAAAGCGGTTATCATCAAAATAAATGTTTTTGCCGTCGATACTAGTCGTGTCCATTTTTAAAGTAAAGCGAGTGCCTGGAAGCATAAAGGTCCCGGGATTGATTCCCAGTCGGACGACAGGTTTTTTAGTCTGCTTGTTAACCCAGCAATCGCCTCTCAGTGATGTTGGGATTCGCCGGAAACGAGACGTGGTTCGGATTACAAGTTAACCTGTAGGACGCCTTGCCCAGCTGGACAACTGGGGTAGTAATCGAAATGAGCTCCAGTTGAATAACTGGCACCACAGCATTGAGTGTCACTCAATTATTTTTATACTAGCTATTACACAGCAACGACAAGCGACTAGCTTTTCTCCATTTCTTCCAAACTCGGCATAAACTCTATGTTCGGCTGCCAGCACAATGGAAGCAAAAATGTAGCACAAAAACAAATCTCATGATGGCCACTGGAAAATTTCCTGCAAGAATTTATTAAAGTACGACAGTTGACGCGGAACGTAAACAAATGTAACGTACTGTGCGCATATTCTATGATCACACCACTGCAGAACAATCACTGGATACAGTCACATCCAATAAATATCTGGGAATATGCGCAAGGAACGAATTAAAGTAAAGCGATCCCACAAAATAAACGCAGATAAGGCAGATGTCAAGCAGAGAGTCATTGGCAAAAGTCTCAGGAAATGTAGTCCACCCACAAGGCAGTAGCTTACAAAACGCCGATACCTCAATATTGCTCGTCAGTCTCAGATGCTTCCCAGACTGTGTTCACAAAGAAAACAGAGAAGGACCAAAGAAGAGCAGCGACTTTCGTCAAAAGTTTTATTCAGTAAGCGTGAAATTGTCACGGACTTGCTAATATAACTCCATTCGCGGATGCTACCAAAGAAACATTGTGCATCACTGTGTCGTTAACGTTAAAACTGCGAGAGTATACCTTTCTAGAAGAGTCGACCAATTTAACTCGTCCTTCTATGTATATCACGCGAAAAAGTCATGAAGGCAAAGTCACAGAGATTCAATGATGGTGATGTTTGGTTTATGGGGCGCTCAACTGCGCGCCCGTACAAAGTTGCAATTTTTTACAGACCAATTTTTTACACGGTCTAGTCGAGCCGCTGTCTCGAAGGATGATGATGAGAATGAAACAATGAGGACAACACAAACACCCAGTCGTAGGGCAGAGAAAAACCCCAACACGGCCGGGAATCGAACCCGGGACAAAGGAGAGAGATTTGATCTCACACTTAGGCATAACAACATGTTCTTACGTCGCTCGGAAGCGTTCGCGTCTGCAACAGGATAGGAGAGAAGTGACTGCGCTACACGAAGTACCCTCCACCAATTGTCAAGTATACGTACAGAATAGGAAAGGAGTTCGGGCTTAGATGCGACACTCAGTTATTCCCAGATGTGAGGCTGGATGGCTCATTCAGAAGAATGGCACGTATGCTGCTTAAGGGATCAATTTGGAAAGACTTTCCATTTATCGCTTATATTCAACGTAGGACTGCACCACTAAACAGTAAGAACGTTTAGTTTATAAAATGTACCTTGTTATCCATGATGTGCAATGAAAGTTGGAAAAATCAGATATCGTGTAAAATGTTCGACCATTGTTTAAGGTGTCAACTCAGCTGTTGCAGTACCACTAAGGATATAGCAAAGGACTGACAATTTTCTGCCAATATGCTGCAGTTCCACCGCCCCGCCAAACCTCTTTTCCATTATTACAATGTCCAATGAAATGTTCCCCATGTTCTTCTCCCAAGTTTTGACGGAAAAAGTCAAGCTGGCAATTAAGAAGAGTAACTTTGGTGATTCAAATGGTTCAAATGGCTCTGAGCACTATGGGACTTAACGTCTGAGGTCATCAGTGCCCTAGACTTAGAACTACTTAAACCTAACTAACCTAAGGACATCACACATATCCATGCCCGAGGCAGGATTCGAACCTGTGACCGTAGCAGTCGCGCAGTTCCCGACTGTAGTGCCTAGAACCGCTCGGTCACCGCGGCCGGCAACTTTGGTGACATATGGCACTTCATACTTTGACATCCTCCTGTTATGTTATTCACAATCTCTTTATAGTCACCACATTTATGGTTTCTAAGAAAGTGCGTCCACTTTGACTTCAAGGCTTTCCATGCATCTTTTTCACTCTCACTTTATGAGTTGGTGAAATCTGTAACTCGCATAAGCTCTTGTATTTGGGAGCCAATAAGTATTCTTTCGTTAATCTTTCCACCACTGATACTGGGAAACTTTGTCTTCAGGTGTGCAAAAGCTTCCTCTTCTTTGTCCAGCACTTTTACAAATATCTTAACCCCATTTTATTATGCACAGGTGGGAGGTATATGTAGCCTGGGTTTACTAAGAGTTCATACGGCACACTCATTTTACTTGGAATGTAGCCATTCTTTACGTACGTAATGTTCTTTCTTGTTGCGATTGTCTCAGTCGTACAGAACGCAGCAGTACTTTGTGTAATCTGGTTGCATACCTGTCAATAGCCGTATTACTTTCAGATCTGTACACAATTTCCAGTTAGACATATCCGTGTGCAAATAATTGAGCAAATCTCGCATAGCTGCGTAAGTCTCTTTCATGTTAAACTATTATCCGACTGTAACTGAGGAATATTTACTACCATTACGAAGGGGGACAGACTTTAAGTTTTATTTCGAGGAATTACCAAAGTAGTCGCCATTCCTCAGGGTGGGAAACATGACAGACGTGACGCGAATAAACCGTTGACGTCTCTACAGTCAGCTCGTTGGAGAAAGAGAAACAGGTTTCAAACTCATGCAGGTGCTCAAACATGAAATCACTTTTACACCCTGAGCGAACAAATCCTACCCTTGCAGTCACGAAGCCAGTAACTCAGAGTACCTTTGACAAATTCAAGTTTCAACAGAGGTCGTTAAGTTAGTTCTCCCTGCGTAATGCGATGAGACGATGTTAATACTGGTGGGAAGCATTTCTATCCGAACCAACACGTGCTCTGCTGGTTGCTACTGCCGTTTCATTCCCGCTTCTACCGCATAGCACCTCTATCATCAGTGATCCAACCAATTCGTGGCTTAGAAGACGGAAAAGCATCACGAGAAACTGGCCGCATGACTGACGGTAGGTTTGGATACTGAATAGCATGTTTTGGTTTTGCAGAACACCTTTTCTCTTTGGTCAAGCGAAAACAGCAGTCAGTGGCATGAGCATCCTGTCTGCACCACACCATTGACACCATAAATGGCACTGTTGCTCGACAACACTGCAGCCACTTACACATCTTACACATGTGCCACAACATAAATGGGGAGCAAACGGCTTATCTTAGTTCTCATCCCTGCGGTGAAAATACAACTTGTATGCCATCTTGACTACAGAAGTAAGATTACGCCCTTGGCCTTTCACTGTACGCTGAGCACTGAGGTGATAGAGTCATGGGATAGCAATATGCATATATACAGATGGCGGTAGTGTCCCTTACTTAAGGTATAGAAGGCTAGTCATTGCCGGACCTGTTACTTGTACTAAGGTGATTCATGTGAAAAGGTGTTTGACGTGGTTATGGCCGACGGAACAGGCGTTGAACGCGGAATAGTACACGGAGCTAGACGCACCGGGCACTCCATTTCGGAAATCGTTTGGGAATTCAACATCCCGAGATCCACAGTGTCAAGAGTATGCCGAGAATACTACATTTCAGGCATTACCTCTTACCACGGACGAAGCAGTGGACAACGGCATTCACTTAATGACCGAGAGCAACTTTGTCTGTGTAGAGTTGTCAGTGCTAACGGACAAACAACGCAGCATGAAATAACCACATAAATCAATGTGGGACGTACCGTGAACGTATCCGTCAGCGCATTGCAGCGAAATTTAGCGTTAATGGGTTATCCCAATAGACGCGAGTGCCTTTTAAAACAGCACGACACAGTCTGCAACGCCTCTCCTGGGTGCATGACAGTATCGCTTGGACGCTAGACGTCTGGAAGACCGTCGCCTGGTCAAATTAGCCCCAATTTCAGTTAATAAGACCTGATTGTAGGGTTCGGTTGTGCGCAGACCCCACGAAGCCATGGACCCAAATTGTCAACAACACTGGTGGTGGCTGCATAATGGTGTGGTCTGTGTTTACATGGAATGGACTGGGTCTTCTGGTCCAACCGAACTGATCATTGACTGGAAATTGTTATGTTCGGCTACTTGGATGCCATTTACAGCCATTCATGGACTTCATGTTCCCAAACAACGAAGGAATTTTTATAGATGACAATGCGCTATGTCACCGGGCCACAGTTTTTCGCAATTGGTTTGAAAAACATTCTGGACCATTCGAGCTATTTGGTAACCTAGATGGCCACAAATGGGATATAATACAAAGATCAGTTAGTGCACAGAATCCTGCACCGGCAACACATTCGCAGTTATGGATGGCTACAAAGGCAACGTGGCTCAGCATTTCTGCAGAGGACTTCCAAAGACTTATTGAGCCCATGCCACGTCGGAGTTGCTTCACTACGCCGGACAAAAAGAAGGTCCAACACGATATTAGGAGGCATCCCATGACTTTTGTCACCTTAGTGTATATTCCCCACATAAGTAACAAAATATATTGCGATTGGAAATTTCTGACTGAATGTACTCCCACATCGCGAACTTCACATAAGCACAACACATAAAACAGTAGTAACTGCCATTACAGTGTGGCTCCAACACTCTTTCTTGGAAACTGCATGAAATCTCATCAGGTGGCAGTACAAGGCAGAATTGTGATTTCTAATTAAGACAGCTAACACTGGATGGGTAAACACAGAGATCAGAACAGAAGTAGAAAATAAAGTTTCAATGTTTCATATGAATTGAAATTTATGTCAATTCAATTAAAGTATATTTTCGTAACAGAGAAACGACTGATACCCAGAAGAAACTGTACGTGATGGAGAAAAATAAAATCATATCCGTATTCAGCATACTAAATTAGTCATAACGCTCATTTTCATCCAGAAGACAAAAGTGTGTTGTGCCCTGTAGACCGATCGCTCTCCATAGTATCAAATACTTAAATAAAAATTGTAGCGCAACGGATTAATGATAGGAAAATGATGGCACCTGCAAGTATGAGGCATGGCTGTTGCACCTCACAGTAGATACTGAAAAGGGGATCATCTAACTACTACGGGAAAGACAGGCATCGTGCAAATCACTTATGGAAAGACAGATTCGCGATGAACACACAGTGATTGTTTGAGTGCACCAGAAGAACGGAAATTTGCTACATACAAACATCACTGGTGGGGTCATGAACGAGCCCTCAGTCACACCAGAAAAGCATAAAATTCGTGGAACCCTAACAACGCCCCTACGAACGATCGATAAGTCTCATACTCCGCTCGCCTAAGCTGCACCATACTCTGCATACTGTAAAAAGTTGGGAGTGCCGTGATCGGCTGCTCTCTACAACAAATCGGCTGCTATTGCGGAAATTTCCCTTTCTGCATCTGTGTGTGAAATGTTCTTCTCAACCTCTGGGGATCAAGTGCCTCCCTCGAGATCTACCGCCGAAGTGTTTTACTCAGAATCCCTAAGCGAAGTGTTACACTCCGAAAATACTTCTCTCTCCTTCCCCTGTTCCAATGAAAAGGTTCTGCAAAATGATGATCAATGATACTCTTGTTAAGAAAGTAACTAACTCTCCATTGGGAAAATTGTTTACAATGTTAACAAACGTCTAACTCACGTTTACATAGTTCTTAAGTAATTCTGTCTTACACTCCCATACTTGAGTTTTTAACCCCAACCAAGTCTGAATGGTCACGTACCTTCAACATCGATGAATTCGTCAGTCAATTGAGCAAAACTTTTTCGTTACATAAATACAAAGTGGAAGCATTGGTTAGCTATGCTTGTACTGCAGAGCTAAGCATCTAGTTCTTTGCAGTTACTTCTGTAACCAACATACAGATTATGCGTGAAAGATGCGCGTTTAAATTATTTTTCGAACTAGTATAAGTTTCGTCTTCATCCTTTCTGTTGCGCCTGCGTCATTGACGCAGAAGTCCACCAGTTCGTCGGTCTATTACTCGCACTGATACAATTTTTTCGTTAGATGTCTCTTTCTGTTTCTGTCCTGAGTCCAATTTCATATGCCATTAACGATAACTAATTTGAGATTTCTCACTTAACGCCTTTATCTACTTTGTCACAGAGTAAGGACACCCAAACTCATTTTCATACAAGGTACAGTATGACGTTGATCTTGGGGTTCGTAGACGTGTTTACCCCAGCTCGGTGTGAATTCACTCCGAACCAATCCGAGAAATAGATTGAAGGAAGATTTGTGTTTATCGCCTGGATAAAGTCGAAATCACTGGGGACTACCCACTTGGTTCGTGGAAGAGAATCGCGGCTGAGGGAGAGGTAGCATATTTAAGAAACGAGTTAGGCATTTTCCCGGAGTTAATTAGACAAACCATGAAAATCTGAAACAGATGGAAGCCTAGTCGTTTAACCACTGCATTGCCACGTTCCGTCTGTGAGAAAATGAATCTACTGCTTGATTTTCAGATTTTCCACCAACTCACAGAGACGGAGAACGAAATTAATCGTATAGTTTACTTCTCTAAAGGTGGTGTTATGTTTTGTTCACACTAAATAATTTTTACTCAGTACCTGGTTAATTCCAGATTATCAGAAAACATACACTATTTAAGTATTTCCTGAATGAAAATTTCTTCACATTGATTGTTATTCTTGAAAGCACTCTTGGAGTGATGATATTTCGACTGCACCAGCATCCGAACACTTTCCACTCTATCGATGCAAAATTATATCTAATTGCCGTGCCAGTTTACAGAGCCAGAATTACGGTGGTACGCGTACAATATTTAATATTTACAGAGTGTTATTTTTTTGAGAATGATGCTAGTCTTTTAAAGGTTTTTCTTGATGTGAGAATAATCAGAGTTCCTTTTCAAACTTACCGTTTTTGCATTGAAATCATACCTAGGAGGTGTCATAAATCAAATGAGAAACGTCTTCTTTAGGCACAAACGACGGTGACAACAATATGAGTAAAGTAACTGCCTTTCGTCTCATCGCAACACATAACAGTGTCAGTAACATCAGACGTTTCGTAGTTCATACGGGATACAGAAATAGCAGCAATCGATGAGGCACACTAAATACTTAGAAGAAGAACAAACAACGTATTCGAATCTGCTACAGCCCTTTGTGCACCAGTACACCACGCTCTAGCGTTAAATGCAAAATCAACATGTTGTAATAGATACATTAACAAAAATAATGCTCTCTCACAATTCGGCAGTAAGATCTCAAAAACTTCGAGAAATAAAGTGTAATGTCGTAGTATCAGCTAGAGCATCGGAGCAGTTATGCAGAGATATTCGCAATGGAATAACACTTGGTGATACAAGGCCACATAAGAAAATAAAGCACTGAGAATTGTTTTACATAAGGATATTGCCATTCGCCAACTTTATTCGATGACATACGCATAAAACAGAATGAAGATAGGTAGCAACACCAATAAATGCCACCCGCGGCACTGTATTCCTCGCAGTCTATCTGACCATGACAGGCTTCCTTTAAAAAGCATTTATAATCCACTACCTACCTGTTCATTAAGCTAAGCAGAAATTATACCACATCTAAATATAAAATTCGAATACGGCAAACACATTGTTGCTGTAGTTGTTCACTTCGAAGGCTGTTGATGCAGCTCTTTACACTCGTACACCTTTGAAAACCTATTCAGCTCTGCATACCTACTGCAATCTACTTTTGCTCCAGTATCTTCAGGATCGCAGGAGCTCTGCATAAAATACAGTATACTGTAGGCACGGAAAGGCGAATCCTAACAAATTGCTAGTGCCCTACAATCGTTGCAGAAAATGTACCCAGCAGAGAAACTAGTCCATCTTGTACATGACCAACTGTACTTTCCACAGCGGCGGAGAAAGAAGGTGTCACTCTTCTGGGTATCAGGCAACGTGAGAATTTGGGGAAAAGAGAAGACTGACGAAACTGCCAAGGAGGCTAGCAGGATCGTCATTTTGCTGGTGCATCGCAGGTACCTACCATCGTGGGAAGAGTGTGGCTGGCAGTGACGGACAACACACTGCGGCTGGTGAAGCCAACTGTCCGGCCGTGGAAATACTCACGGCGGTCGCTGCGGCGCGATGAGGTGATGCTGACCCGTCTCTGTCCTCTCATACATGACTTTTACTCCAGATAGAGAACACCGCTGCCCGCGATGCCAGTGGCGTGAAAGTCAGTGTATCACACATTTTAAATGAGCGCATTGTATTTTGTGACAATCGGACATCTATTTTCTCTGATGACCTGCCGAGTGTGGTCAAGCTTTTAAAATTTTATAATATGTCTGGTCCCTGGCCTAAGCTTTTAGGAGGGAGGTTTTAGTGTGTTACAGAGTGGCTCACTCATCCCCTTTTATTCCAGCGATCAGCCAGCCGCAGGTATCTGCTGTCATCTTTTAATTCTTTCCACAGCTTTTTCCCTTTCTATTCTGTGTTAGAGTTTACAAGGTGAATTTCGTTGTGTGTGTGTGTGTGTGTGTGTGTGTGTGTGTGTGTGTGTGTGTGTGTGTGTGTTAATTTTGAGGACTTTCTGTACATTGTTATTCTTAGTTCCCTTCTGATTATAATAATTTTACGATCTTCCTCCACACTTAGAATCATTACATTTTGGTACTGGTGACAAAGACCTTGCTGTCGCACGCCCAAACACCTTTCCCTTCATCATCTTCACCGTCATCATCATCTGCATTGAAGATGCATACATTAGTCAAGCGTTGGTTTCTACGTCTTTCACCCCCCCCCCCCCCCCCCCTCCTCCTCCAACATTTACCTTCATTACCAGCTTAAGGATTTATTGATGCCTCAAAAAGTGTCTAGTCAGCTTTATCCTTTCCTTAGTCGGCTTTTTTTTTACTCAAATCGATGCAATACCTCTTCATTAGTTACTCAATCTGCTCATCCAATCTTAATGGTCCTTCTGTGACACCATTTCTGTGACACCACATTTCTGTGCTGTTTATCACCCACATTTAACTACCACATACCCGTAGCGCAAGATTCCAGATAAATTCTTTAAGAAAAGACTTTCTTAGATTTACATTTATATTCAGTGTTGACATATTTTTCTTTTCTAAAAACGCTTTTCTCACTATTGACAATCTTCATTTTATGTCCTTTTTACTTCGACTGTTCTCAATTATTTTGCTACCTAAATAGTAAAACTCATCTACGAGCTTTCTTCCTAATCTAAATCCTTCAAGTATTGCCTGATTTAATTCGACTACACTTGATTACCCTTGTTTTACTTTTGTCAGTACTCATACTAGAAACTCTTTTAAACAGCGAGTACTTCATTTCTTTTGTTCAACTACCATGAACTCTTTTGCTGTCTCAAAAGAGTTGCAATGTCATCAGTAAATATGAAAGTTTTTACTTGTTCTCCCTGAACTTTAATTATTCACCTCCAAATTTCCTTCACTATTTGCCCTATTTTCAGATTGAATGACATCGTGGATAGCTTATAACCCTTATCTTCTTCTCAATTACTGCGTCTTTGTCATGTTCTTTATCTTTTAGGACTGCAGTCTTGCTTCTGGACGAATTGTGGAGAACACCTCACTCAGTGCATTTTATTCGTGATAGCTTTACAACTGCAACGAGTGAAAAGAGACTATAAGACAAAAACATATATCTGAATAATATTATCCTACATCAAGTAATACGTTTTAAATATTTTCAGTATAATGTTAGATACTACATAAATACTGAAAACAAATAGGTATTCTCAGAAGTGAAAGGACGATTGCAACAAGATCTGTGTACGTTTCGGGGGGGGGGGGGGGGGGAATGGATACAAAATACCAAGATTTAATGTAGAACTCAGATCTTTGGTACGAAATGAAGAGCTGTACGTAGTGCGATATAACTGGCATGGTCAGGTTCGCCGCTATAAACAATAAAATTAAAGACCATGCATAAAAACAGCATTAGTACCGTTCACGTGTAGGTTATTATCGCTTTTGAGAGTCAACCGAAGGCTATAAGGAGGGCGAAGCGACCAAGAAAAAAACTAGTTCAATGGACTGGAAGAAGCAACTAATAAGAACTAATAAGTGATGACATAATGACAATGAAAATGCCTACCATTAAGCAATCATTAACACCTGCACGCAACGTGTTACTTCAGGTCTGACCAAGCGAGGGTGCACAGCGATTAACAGAACAGATTTGTTGTCGAAGGTAACGGATACCAAATTCTTCATCCGTTCATCTCGGATGTACCTAAATACTTTACACGATAATACGATAATAGTTTAAGCAACTCCACTGTCCATTCATTCCTCCATCAATGTCCAACTGAGATGTACTATGACCTGAACGATCTCATTATAGGCGGAAAAGTAAACCCTCACTTTCCTGTGTATTTCTTTGATGTAGCGGCGTACCTGGGAAGCAGAAAGTGGTAGGATTTAATGCCGTTCGGACAATGGATTTTTCAGTCTGCCTTTAAATCAGTCGTTACTTTACAATGATGTGGAAATTCGCCAGCAACGACATGTGGTTCGGATTCTACGTTTAACTGTAGGTTTCCTTCCACCGATAGAATTAATGGGGGAGATTAGGAATACGTAAGTCGCTGTAGTGGTGTCCAGTTGTAAGACAGGAACCAGACCACTGAGCCACAACAAATCGTTATGATTTCATTCCCGAGATTAAATTTCTGTAAAAGTCATGTTACTCTTCTAAAACGGTATCTAACGGTATTTTTATTTTCTCTCCTCACATTCAGTTTTACTTGACCTGAAAACTGAAGACGCTAACCCCAAAAATGTTTCAGTAGCTGGTGGCCTACAACTTGTAACTATTTGTAGACTCTTATACTGAAAAACCAAAATGAAGAATCACAATCTTTATGTAGTCGGTTATAGTGGTACTACATCACCATCGAAAATTTAAAATTTTTAATTTTTCGTTATTTGTGTGAAATTACAGCCTTAATGTCCAAAGACAACCTAAGCAAAGATGAATAACTTGTCCGAGTTTTAGAAAATATAATTGTAACATTTTATCTATAATATCGGCGTTGATATACGTACACTCTAAGACAAAAAAAGCTGCATGTAAGGACAAACAAGTGACTATAATTTGTCAAATCTATAGTTTTTGGAATAGGTTGTCATGTTTTTAACAAGTTATTTATAAGGTATTTTCGGACGTCGTAGTGAAAACCACACACAAATACCAACATGGTAACTATTTTTTGTGCTTTGTTGAAATATGTTTCAACTGAAGCTGTCTACATAAATAAAGTGATTCATCGTAGCAGTTATTAGTGGTTCAGTATGACTTTCGATTGTAAAGTAGTTTTTATTAATATGAAGAATGTTTCTTTACATCTGTTTACCCTCTCAAACATTTCTGGAGTTCTTGACGTTACATAAACAAAAGCCAGACAGTAAAATCTATTCGAAGAGAAACATAACTATTTTAATGGCTTGTTGACTGTTGCTGTGACTCTTGATTCTGATCAATAAATTTAAAAAATGGAAACGGTAACTAGACACTGTTCTTCATTTTTTGAAACGTAACATAAATCGTTGCGAAGCATATTCTGGATCATCAAGTCAGGTGAAAGTATCATAAGTGCAACCTGGACTACCATTCCGTTGCCGTAACCTATCATATATATATTGTGAAAGAAATGTAATTAATTTTTGTGATATATATATATATATATATATATATATATATATATATCACAAAAATTAATTACATTTCTTTCACAGTTGCTGTACATACCAGTCGGAGAAGGAGAACCTGACATCTGACTGGATGTCAGTATTGTGATGGGACATACGGCGTAAGAAGCCGCTTAGTGTTGATGAAAACTTTTGCATTAGCTTATAATAACAATGCTTAAAATAAACTGCTATGTTTTAAAGACAACTTCCGCCGCTGCACTGTCATTTTCCAGGGGCGGCTAATGAACTGCACAAAGTGACCGCCTGGTAAATTCCAAGCGAATAAGAAAATTAGCCTCCCGCTTATCTGGACGTTTAGAGTATTAAGCAGCAAGACGTTCGGTTTCTCAATTCGGTGTTTACGTTTGAATGACCCGAAAAAAACTGGTTGGGCACCATCCGGACGACGAAAAGAAACGGTTTGTCGGCTTGTGCGCTGCGCTATCAGAGCGTTAATCTCGGGGGACTGAGTATCCCACCTGAATTCTCATCAGAGTAACAGGCTCGGCGCCTCATAATTGAGCCATTGTTCACGAAATGCGACGGCGGATCATATCAGCCGGGTTGACTCACTCTGTTACACGAGTTTTTAGTTAATCCCTCGCCCCGACAGCCAAGCGAGCCTATTATGCACTCTGCTTCTGCATAATAAGTCGTACCGTCCTGGCATTACCCCAGGGGGATAATAACTGCTTTAATGACTTAAATGGTTCGTTGAGTACTTCCAGCTACATATGGGGCACCACGAGTTTATACTGGAAGGAACAGCCTGAATTTGCAGCAATCTTTAGACGCATTAACTTACGTTTTTCACAAAAAAGACTTCAGTATCAGCATATAAGCGTTTTCCGACTATAATTCAGTGTTACTCTGTGACCTATGCAGTTATGTTCAACATGGTGTTTTCTGTTCATATTTAGCCATTCTAAGCTCTTTACTTACCAAATTACATACTGACTACAGTCAACAATCTCGTTGTGGAGCAGTGGGACAAATTTCCCGTCCAACCATCCATATGAAGTTAGTTTTCCGTGGTTTTCCTTAATTCATTAATACAGGTAAGTGGATGGTTCCTTTTACACTGAAGCGCTAAAGAAACTGTATAAGTATGCGTATTCAAATACAGAGATATGTAAACAGGCAGAATGCGGCGCTGCGGTCGGCAGCGCCTGTATAAGACGACAAGTGTTTGGCGCAATTGTTGGATCGCTTACTACTGCTACAATGGCAGGTTATCAAGATTTAAGTGAGTTTGATCGTGGTATTATAGTCGGCGGACGAGCGATGGGACACAGCATCTCCGAGGTAGCGATGAAGTTGGGATTTTCCCGTACGACCATTTCACGAGTGTACCGTGACTATCAGGAACCCGGTAAAACATCAAATCTCCGGACATCGCTGCGACAGGAAAAGATCCTGCAAGAACGGGACCAACGACGACTGAAGAGAATCGTTCAACGTGGCAGAAGTCCAACCCTTCCGCAAATTGCTGCAGATTTCAATGCTGGGCGATCAACAAGTGTCATCGTGCGAAACAAAAAACGATGCATCATCGATATGGGTTTTCAGAGCCGAAGGCCCACTCGTGTACCAATGGTTACTGCACGACACAAAGCAGTACGTCTCTCCTGGTCCCGTCAACACCAACATTGAACTGTTGATTACTGGAAACTTTTTGCCTGGTCGGACGAGTCTCCTTTAAAATTGTATGTGGGGCGTGTGCAGTTGGAATGATATGGGACTCCTGATACGTCTAGATACGACTCTGACAGGTGACAGTACGTAAATATCCTGTCTGATCACCTGCATCCATTCATCGCCATTGTATATTCCGGCGTCTTGGATAATTCCAGCAGGACAATGCGACACCCCACATGTCCAGAATTGCAACAGACTGGCTCCAGGAACACTCTTCTGAGTTTAAACACTTCCGCTGGCTACAAAACTCCCCAGACATTAACATTATGGAGCATATCTGGGATGCCTTGCAACGTGCTGTTCAGAAGAAATCCCCCCCCCCCCTCCATAGTACTCTTACGGATTTATGAACAGCCCCGCAGGATTCAAGGTGTCAGTTCCCCAGTTCCCTCCACCAGTACTTCAGACATTAGTCGAGTCCATGCGACGTCGTGTTCTGGCATTTCTGCATGCTCGCGGGGGCTCTACACGATCTTAGGCAGGTGTAACAGTCTTTGTCTCTTCAGTGCAAAAGGAACTGTCCATTGCCAACTTCTGTTCTGTCCGTAACGACCTCGACATAGACGTGATGTTAAACCTTAATCTTCATTTTCCTTTAGGTTTCAAAAATGGCTCTGAGCACTATGGGACTTAACTGCTATGGTCATCAGTCTTTTAGGTTTCAAAACAGTTCAATCACACTGCAGTGACTGTAGCGACCACCGCTACATATGTGCCTCCTGCTCAACTTATAACAGACAAAAAATCTAATTTTTCTTCAAAAAAAATTTCTCAGTAAGTTTTTTTTTTTTTGTTTAACGAGAAAATTTTTTCATAAATAACCTGTTATTCATTTTTTTCCCGCATGATTTCTTTTATCCACGCAATGTCCGTCTAAAATTAGACTTTAGTGAGATGGAAATCTTTTGTTATAATTATAAGCAATAATCACACTCCACTGCAGCAGTAAACACGAACTCGTTAAATTAATATTACCACTTTCTGGATAACGGCTTCACATGAAACGTTTATCATTTGTAGATGCACCTATGTGAGTCTGATGAGGATTTTATTTCTCCTCCGACATATGCCTTTTTTGTCCATAGCGTTGAAATCATAATGAAAAGGGTAGGGTGGACGACGCTAACGTTGAGAAAAGCCAAGAAGTGACACGATCTAAGGATGTCGGATTCAGAAGAAGGAGTTCAACAAATCGCTAAACGGTACCACACTGAAACTGCAATAAAAATTAAAGGCTGAAACACAAAATTAATATTTCAGCACAATTTTAATTTTCTTTCCCTTTATGAATTAGTTTACGTTCCCAAGTAACAGCGAATGGAAAAGTGTATTCAGGCATTATAGCCGTTAACTATGTACCTGCTAACTTTGGCTAAAATAGTATGAGTGCTGCAGGTAACCCATCATACTACCCGCAGTCCAAGTTAGACGGAACTGTATGTCCTACAACTAAATGCAATGCAAATGAAAAATGTACGAAATTACGAAATCACACTTCCCACAGAAGTACCAAGTTCTGATTACTATAAATGAGTTATTGAATAGCACCTAATTAAAAGTCAACTAATTAATACCCCACAGAGCGTGATGTAAGAACCCATAGTTAGACCGAGGGCATTGGAGAACACACAGGGAAAGAAAATCAGTCAAGAGTTGAATCATTTTGCGGAAGTATAGTTAAACGTAATCAGCATGCAAGATAAAAAGCTCACCTGCCGGTTGAAATATGTCCTGCTTAACAATATTTTCCTGCATTATTTACTTATGACGGCCAAGAATGTTTGGAATTTATTCTTTGTTATTGGTGTTGTAGCATAATGGTAAGTGAAACTATCCCTGCGTTTCTTGTCGGTTGCTTTTATCATCGCTCAACCAAAGAAATTCCTGAAGTAATTTGTTGGGTGGGTGAATACATCCTACACAGCATTATGAAATTTTGCCTGAGTGGATAATCACTGAAAGCCGTTTGCTAAGAGTGGCAGTGCTGCTTTATGAAAGCAAATATTTGGGGTTTTTTGATTAGGGGGATACACTTTCACCATTTGCAAGTATATGCCGATGAGTTCCCATAGGATTAGCGTGTTGGTCCGTGTTTGGAATGCTGTAGAGTAATGATTCTGCTGGACATGGGTTCGACAATTTATTGGTAGGTTTCTGAAGGTATGCTGCACCACATATTTATGCACACGTCGTGCCATACCCGTAGATTACGAGCCTGTAGTATATGATCGCAGAGCTGGCGCACGATAACGTCCAAAATGTGTTCCATTGGTTTCAGACTAGGCGATTACGCCGCGCGGGGTAGCCGGTAGGTCTGAGGCGTCATGTCCCCCCTCCCCGCCCCCCTCGAAGATTCGAGTCCTCCCTCGGGCATGGGTGTGTGTGTTGTGTTTAGCATAATCTAGGTTAAGTTACATTACGTAGTGTGTAAGCTTAGGGACCGATGACCTCAGCAGTTTGCTCCCACAAGATCTTACCACAAATTTCCAAATTTCCTAGGTGAATCTAGTGTCAAAGTCATCAACGTGAGTTCACTATCGTGCTCCTCAAACCATTCTCTCTTCAGTCTTATGACATGGACAGTTACCTTGCTGGATGACGCCATTGCCGTCGACAAAGATTTTAAGCATGAAGGGATGCAGATGGTCGGAAATAATATTCACAGAGTCTAAAACTACTCTGGTGCCTTAGATTCCTACCACATGTCCCATGGAAGTCCAAGTGAATGGTACACTATCTCCAATGGCCTGTGCCCGTGGCGCGGTACATGTTTGGAGCTGCCGTTTGTCTGGATGGCTCTGAGCGCGATGGGACTTAACTTCTGAGGTCATCAGTCCCCTAGAACTTAGAACTAATTAAACCTAACTAACCTAAGGACATCACACACATCCATGCCCGACGTAGGATTCGAACCTTGCGACCATAGCAGTCGCGCGGTTCCAGACTGTAGCGCCTAGAACGGTTCGGCCACTCCGGCCGGCTTTGTCTTGATGACGGCGCGCTGGGACACGGCCACAGCTCTGATGGAGTGATAAAACCGATTCGTCCGACCAGGCGACACGTTCCCATTGATTCTAGGCCCAGTTTCGATGATCCCGTGCCCACTTCAGTCGCAACTGGCGATGTAATTGATTCAACATAGGGGTCGTCTGCCGCAGTCCCACGTTCAACATGGTGTTCTGAATGATGTACTCAGAAACATGCTTGCACCAACATCGCACTCTGTTGTCACATCTTCCAGAGATCGCTGCCTGTTCTGCCTTGCATAATAGGCAAGCCTCCTAATTCCGCGTTCTGTGACAAGGTATGAACGTCTACTCTTGGTTGCACCACCCTGCAACATTTTCCATATATTCTCACGACAGTAACAAGCGAGCAGACGACCATCTTCGTCGTTTCGGAGACGATCTTTCCTAGCCGTCGGCCCTTTGTCAAAGTCGCCTAAGTCAACGGATCTGCCCACTTGCAACCCTGTTGTAGTTAAAATGACACCCCGTTCCTCTCTGCTCCGCTTACATGCTTTACTTACTCCGTCGCGTGTCCACAACACCTCCGAACGTTATTCAATGGACAGTGGTGATACAGTTTGGGCTTATCAGCGTATAATCCAACAAATGCCACAGGAAGTAATCAATGGATAAAAAAACGGTTACAAGTGTGAGAGAAGTAATTAGATGATAGAATCCTAGTAGAGACTGTGTTCCGCTACCTTTCATCAAGTTGTTGTTACGACTAGTGAGAGAAATTTACATGCAACATGGATAGCAGTGACATATGGTTCTGAAAGGCATTTAGGAGTATCATCGTATGGTATTCCATCAAACCTACTGATCGCAAAAATTCTTAGAAGGGCTGCTGGTGTTGTAATCGCAAATAATTTATTGTCAGGTACAACCATACTAATTTCAAACGAAATGACCAGTTTTGGTCGACATTACCCACTTTCATCCACACAAAACCGGTAAGTCATACTTAAGCAAGTCATACTTAAGCAATTTAGTTAATGGAATGTATAAAACTGCGCTAAAAAGTCTGCAATTACTGTATTGTATGACGCAGATGTGATTCATATACAACAAGTACAATTATGAAAATGGTTTGCATAAAGCACTTATATATGCTCTTTTAAAACTTCTATTGTTGCATAAAATCCAGCAGAAGGGACAGCTGAGTCACCTAAACCCCAGGGCAGGTAACTGGAGCGGCCACCACGCAAGAAAAATTACCGCTGGTTGAACTTAACAAATTGTAACAAGTTGGACGCAGTTAATAGTAATAAGAAATCGAGGAAAGCTAATCATATCCGCCTTCCCCAATCGCTCCACTCGCTGTTCTTCGCCTCGGCAACACTACGAGCAGCAACACGAACCCATGTCACTGGAGAATCGCAAGATATCACAATGGTGGAGGTTTCTCTACATGGATTTAAATGCACTCATCTTAAAGCCTGATGGATCCGGTTTACGACGAGGTCGTGCACCCTCGTGACCACAGCCCTTCCATCCGGTAGTCCATGCGTGCTACCATCGGTCCCGGCGTGTTCCCACACTGTGCGGACCTGGCTCCTCCTGAGTCCCCAACCGAACTGGCCCACTCACGCGACCCGGAAAATCAACGACGTCGCCCCAAAGACAGGGCAACAGTTACTACAGTTACTAACCGCCGCTGCTGCCACTAGCGGACAGGCAACGCTTGCGAAACCGTGTGGCGTCAGTCAACACGAGAAGAAGACAAACAACCGCAACCATGCCAACTAAACGACACCGTCTGGCCTCCAACAGAGGCCGGAAACCTACTAACAGCACCAACGCGAGCCGCAGCACGGCTCAGTGCTGTATCAAATTACCTGTCTCAGATTCCTCTACACTACTGTGGTACGTTGTAAACAATGATAATGTTTGAATAATACAGAAAATAAATAACCATGTGCATAAAATGTGTTCTCTCCCGGAAACCATTGGAAGTAGCGCGTATGTCCTTGTGAAGGATTTTTGTTTAGTATCACTGACAGTGTCACGTATCAATACATAAACCTTTCCTTCTGACTAACGCTGTATGGATAGATCATCTACAGGTTTTGATAACTGAATACGCAAATATGACATAAGTGGCCGCATCTTCTCGTTGCATTGACTCAGAAGCTTATATTTTTATACCCCACCCACGACATAAATGCCAACTTGATAAGTCTACCGTTTCCAACTTGATAAGTCTACCGTTTTTTGAAAGAATGTGTTTTAACAGACAACAAAGTGATCCAATAAAGGTTGCGTTTCTACCGAATGAGGTATGGAAGTCTAAAAATGAAGTGAGGGCCGAATGCTTTTAATGTGTGTGTTAATTCCTAAGGGACCAAACTGCTTAGGTCACCGGTCCCTAGACTTACACACTAGTTAGACTAACGTATAATAAGAACAACACACACCCCCATGCCCGAAGGAGGACTCTAACCTCCGGCGGGAGAGGCCGCGCAATCCGTGACATCGCGCCTCAAACAGCGTGGTAAGGGGGAGGGGGGGGGGGGGGGGAAATGCACACCTGAAAATACGCACATGGAGAAGGAGTGCAGTGTCACAATAACGTGGACCAGTCAGTGCAATGTACCATATTTGAAGAATTGGAGGTCAGTTCACCCATGCAACATTGTGTCAAACCATCAAAAGGAGCATCTTCTACAATGTTGCTGGGCACGTTACTTGTTTCCTCGTCTTGCCATATGAGGGTACGTCTACCATTCTCGAACATGACCGCTTTGATGACCCAGATGTTATGGCGTGGGGAGACATAAAGTTGGAAGGGCGTACTGACCTCCATAATGCATGAACATAGGCAATTTACCTTTCAAATTTACAGTAGTGTGCGGGGCACTCCGGAGGTTGAGTGAGTGGTGACGAGGGGTCGTGGGGCCCAAGGAAAACTCTGTTAGCACTTACAAAGAGCTTTATCGATACATGGCGTAGCGAGGCAGGCACGCTTCCACACACTGGCCCGCGCTAGGGCTGCTGTTTGGGCGGCGGCACCCGAGTGGTGCTGCTGCTGAGTTGGCGCCGTGCTCATCTGAGGCCGGCAGTCTCTATAGGCCATGGACGTTGGCATCAGCGGCACGTCATGTTATGCTGCAATGCTGACTCGTTTTGGAGACCTCCCCTCGGCTCTGCACACGGCCGCAGCGGCAGTATACGGGGTACAATCTACTGCCCTCAAACAGAGGCCGGTTGGCGGCTGGCGTTGTGGTGCCGAGCCCCGCTAGGAACTCACCCTTCAAGTCGGCAGATGCTGACAGCAGATCGACAGGGCCGAGGTACCGTCCCTGGCTGGACATAATGCAGAGGCCAGGCACGGCCCGGTGTCGAAACCAGGTTCCAGTTGGCGGAGCCCAGTCATCGCTGTCCGGACTCGTCTGGATTTGTGATGGTACTGATAGATTCCGGCGATGGCGAGGGATTTCTACCTCAAGAATCACACTCATTTATATCCATCCAGCGCTAATTTGTTTCACTAAAACGTGGCACTTAGTCACTTCACCATAACAAGAGATTTGCTCTTGTGTGTTGCCACCTCCCCACTTGCAACGTGGTTACCGCTGCGTAGCGCCATTTACCGCTGAGTACGGCTACCCTCGGTGTGCAATCCATTTGGGTGTCTATTATTTTGACTCACATGTCGCCACGCTGGCTTTTAATGCAACACTTTGTGGACCTTTAGTGCTTCTTGTTCTTACCTTCGCCCTTCGTTAAAGACTAATAAGTTTTTGACCGAAGACTGTCGTGGCACTGCATTACAGCGACACTGTAATCCTTCACCATGTGCGACTTTTCAGGCGTACATTCAGCCCTAACTTCGTTTTTATAGAGGACAATGCGCCGCCGCTTCGAACAGCAGAGGGCGGAAAGCACTTGGAATGAGAGGATATTTGGCGAATGGACTGACCTACCTGTTCTCCCTACTTAAATCCCGTTGAGGGGGTGTAAAATTCGTTGAGGCGACGTGTAGCACCAACGATTATACAGCAATTGACAACTACACTGTTGGAGCTATGACATACCCCACCATGAGAACTGCTTACCAACTTTGCTCAAATTGCAAAGCATGCATTGTCATCCTTGGTGACCACAAACCCTGAAGAGAACCCCGTTTTGTAAGTTTGCGGTTACCAGACGTCACACATCAGCCCCAATTTTGAAATGCTGCATGAATAGGGACGCAGTTGCACGAATAGAGCTGCTGCTGAGCGAACCTTATAGCGAGAGGGAGATGCAACGGAAGCTTTGCTGCACCAGCATCATTCGGAGCCAACGCGAGCAGCCAGCAGTGACAGTACAACAGAACACTGAGTATCGCCGAGAAGAAGGTTGAAACGCTGGATACCACAGAATAGAATGTTAACCTCCAAAAGTCACAGTGTTTTGGAGTGGTCTGAGAGGAAGCACTGGAAGACATGCTGTGATAGCCGTTGGCTGGCAGGCATCTGGCAATCAGAGTTTGCTGTTTGACGTAATCAAGATCTGGGGTTAGTCTTTGAGCTGTGTTTGTATCTGTTTTGCATGCACCTCTCTCCAGGCTCCAGCACATGCAGGGCTGCATGTGGCATGGACAATATCGTATTTACAGGGTGTAGTACAGTGCTGTGTACATACAGTCACTTTTTGTAAGCTTAACTATGTTAATTTTTACTGCTGTGAAAGATGACGTGAATGGCAGCTCACACCAGGTTTTGAGCACAAGGTTTAAGCCGAATTACCAGCTACGAAATACTACCCATTGAATCAAATTGTGTTTGTCTTTCTGATCCAGATGGATGTGGGTAATCCTTTGTTAGACATACATCTGCCATCGTCGTAATTCTAATTACTTGGCAGCGTATAATTCAGCAGGTCCATGGTGTTCATTAACTAAAGCTGAATTTCCTGTGTATTGGACATTTTGTGTAGTGTAATTTGGCTCTAACTTTATACACTCAAGAGCGAAAGAAACTGGTGCACCTGCCTAATATTGTGTAGGGCCCACGTGAGCACGCAGAAGTGCCGCTACACGACATGGCATCGACTCAACTAATTTCTGAAGTAGTGGAGGGAACTGACACCATGAATCCTGCAGTGCTATCCATAAATCCGTAAGCGTACGAGGGGGTGGAGATCTCATCTGAAAGCACGTTGGAAGGCATCCCAGATATGCTCAATAACATTCATGTCTGGGGAGTTTGATGGTCAGTGGAACTTTTTAAGTTCAGAAGAGTGTTCCTGGAGCCACTCTGTAGCAATTCTGGACGTGTGGGGTCTCACATCGTCCTACTGGAATTGTCCGAGAACGTCGGAATGCACAAGGGCCATGAATGGATGCAGGTGATCAGACAGGATGCTTAAGTACAGTCACCTGTCAGAGTCGTATCTAGACGTATCAGGCGTCGCATATCACTCCAATTAAACACGCCCCACACCATTTCAGAGCCTCCACCATCTTGGACAGTCCTCTGGTGACATGCAGGGTCCATCGATTCATGAGGTTGTCTCCAAACGCGTATACAATTTGAAACAAGGCTAGTCCGACCAGACAACATGTTTCCAGTTATCAACAGTCCAATGTCGGTGTTTACAGGCCCAGGCGGGACGTAAAGCTGTTTGTGGTGCAATAATCAAGGGTACACGAGTGGGTCTCCGGCTCCGAAAGCCAATATCGATGATGTTTCGTTGAATTGTTCGCACGATGATCCATGTTGATGGCCAAGCATTGGAATCTGCAGCAATTTGCGGAAGGGTTGCACTTCTGTCACGTTTAACGATTCTCTTCAGTTGTCGTTGGTCCCGTATTTGCAGGATATTTTTCGGACCGCAGCGATGTCGGTGATTTGATGTTTTACCGGATTCCTGACATTCACGCTACACTCGTGAAATGGTCTTACGGGAAAATCCCCACTTCATCGCTTCCTCTGAGATGCTGTGTCCCATCGCTCGTGCGCCGACTATAAAACCACGTTCAAACTCACTTAAATCTTGATAACCTGCCAGTTCAGCAGCAGTAACCGATTTAACAACTTCGCCAGATATTTGTCTTCTAAAGTTGTTGCCGGCCGCAGCACCGTAGTCTGCCTTTTTACATATCTCTTTAATTGAATACGCAAGCCTATACCAGTTTCTTTGGCGGTTGAGTTTATTTACAATGAGTACAGTAGTGTAAACCTAATATTTACTTTTAACATTTTGATGATTATTGATTCTCTTCCGTTGGGTTCTCTCAGTCACCATGGGCTTTTATTATAATCTAATGACACTTGCATTTGGCTGCAGTTGAGCAAGCATTATCTTGCTAATAAATTTTGTCGTTATTTTGGCTACCCAGGTGATTGCTTTAAAATTTTTTATGTGGTTGTTAAAAAAATGTCGAAAGCGTACGTTCAGGCACAGCTCCAGCCAGCGCTGCCACTCCCACTACCACCAGTAGAACGGTAGCAGACTGTAGTTGTGGTGTGGTTAGGCGCGAATGACAAATTAAGTTGAGGGGTTATTTTTAGTTGTAACGGTTTGAGTTTTTAACTTGGTTCTGTTCCAGACTGGCTGGAAGGGATGGACCTACATAAAGCAGAGTTGAAATATGAATTGGAAATTAAAGACATCAAGAGAGTAACCGATTACCCGGTTGTCCCACCGGACACACAGCGGGTAGAGGTGAGTGTGCCCATTTCCCACATACAGTTCGCTTTTTCCAAGTCTTCTTCTGTAGTAACAGTGTTAGTAATCGTGAACCATCGCATTCTCAGATTTGTAGGGTTTGGTGCGAGTGTTACGTTATATGAACTGTCGCAATGATTTACAAAGCGTCAAGGAAACAGAAAAGTTCGAGAAATCCATTGGGAATCTAATGAAGGGTTGCAAGAGCATACGCAATCACTTTTGAATAAGATAACAGAACGTATTACGGACAGTGAATAATATTATGGGAACGAGCTGGGAAACGGGTAAAGGGTAGTATCCAGGTATGTTGAGCATATGTCTGAAACGTTTACTAAGTTGTCTAACCTCCAGATAGGATTAGTACAGTAAGGAGGTGTCCTGTAAGTAGCGAGGTTATTGAAAATACAGTACAATCTCTGGAGAGCAACAGGATAAAGGAGAGGTGTCAGGATTCAAAGACTTCCAATTTTATCTGTTGTTGGTACCAATAGACTCTGACCACTTAGAACAGGCGGTGCACGAAGCTGGTTCGTGAGTTCTGCAACAGACACGTCTGTCCACTAGAGCTCGACATAAGTATATAGCTAAATTATACTTTGGGATGTAACTTTCCAGTGAGCACCAGAGGACTACGTCAGCATAATTAAAACAGGCACTCGATATATGATTCTTCCGTTCTCTTAGGAGGAAATTTTTGATAACATTTTGGTAGGAATTTGCCCGACAGATAAGATGCGAATAATGTTTAATACACTACCAAGGAATTTTGTGGAACTGGAACAGCTACTGGATTTTATAAACAAGTAGTACATGTTAGTGCGCATTCGTCAGTTAGTGATAGTGATACTAGAGAGTTATCTGATTACGAATGGAATCATTTGAACCCAGAGCAGCATGAACAGTTGGAGACCTTGCGTGGTGAATTTAGCGGACGTTCTAACTAATCGGCTAGGACTGGTAAAGTGTGGCAAGTATAAAATAGAACTGCCTGATAGTATTCCAGTTATGCATCCTACTTATCGTCTATCTCTCACACGAATGTCTTCAGATACTGTCCTCTTAGCAATAAAAATGTTTCACAGTGTATTCCGTTACCGTACTTTTACTCTTGCTTTTTATGGTTTCAGTGGGAAGAGTTGTTCAGAACCTTTGAGTTGTTGTTATTGCGGCCTTCAGTCCAGCGACTGGTTTGAGGAAGCTCTCCATGCTACTCTATCCTGTGCAAGCTTCTTCTCAAATGTTCAAATGTGTGTGAAATCTTATGGGACTTAACTGCTAAGGTCATCAGTCCCTAAGCTTAAACACTACTTAACCTAAATTATCCTGAGGACAAACACACACACACCCATGCCCGAGGGAGGACTCGAACCTCCACCGGGACGAGCCGCACAGTCCATGACTGCAGCGCCTGAGACCGCTCAGCTAGTCCCGCGCGGCAAGCTTCTTCTTCTCCGTGTAACTACTGCAACCTACATCCTTCTGAATCTGCATAGTGTATTCATCTCCTGGTCTAGCTCTACGACTTTTACACTCCACGTTTCCATCTAACAATAAATTGGTGATCCCTTGGTGCCTCAGAATGTGCCCTACCAACCGATCCCTTCTTCTAGTCAAGTTGTGCCACAATTTCCTCTTCTTTCCATCTCTATTTAGTACCTCATCATTAGTTAAATGATCTACCCATCTAATATTTAGCATTCTTCTGTAGCATCACATTTCGAAAGCTTCTGTTCTCTTCTAGTCTAAACTATTTATAGTCCATGTTTCACTTCCATACGTGTCTACACTCCATACAAATACTTTCAGAAACGAATTTCTGGCACTTAAATCTGTATTCGATGTTAACAAATTTCTAATCCTCAGAAATGCTTTCCATAGCCAGTCTACAGTTTATATCATCACTACGACCGTAATCAGTTGTTCTGCTCCCCAAACAGAAAAACTCATCTACTACTTCAAGTGTCTCATTTCCTAATCTAATTCCCTCAGCATCAGTTGATTTAATTCGACTACATTCCATTATCCTGGTTTTGCCTTTGTTGATGTTCACCTTATATCCTCCTTTCAAGACACTGTCCATTCCGTTCAAGTGTTCTTCCAGATCCTTTGCTGTCTCTGATAGAATTACATTGTCGTCGTCAAACCTCAGTGTTTTTATTTCTTCTCCATGGATTTTAACTCCTACTCAAAATTTTTCTTTTGTTTCGTTTACTGGTTACTCAATATACAGATTGAATAACATTGGGGATAGTCTACAACTCTGTCTCACTCCCTTCTAAACCACTGCTTCCCTTTCATGCCATCTGGTTTCTGTACAAATTGTAAATAGCCTTTCGCTCCCTGTATTTTACCCCTGCCACATTCAGAATTTGAAAGAGCCTATTCCAGTCAACATTGTCAAAAGCTTTCTCTAAGTCTACAAATTGTAGAAACGTAGGTTTCCCTTTCCTTAATCTATCTTCTAAGGTAAGTGGTAGGGTCAGTACTGCCTCACGTGTTCCAACATTTCTACTGAATCTAAAATGATCTACCCCGATGTCGGCTTCTACCAGTTTTTCCATTCGTCTGTAAAGACTTTGACTTAATCAGACTCATTTTCATTTGCCCTTAAGTGAGGACTCGAAACTAGTAACCGATTTTACAACTGACTGGAACCTTCACGCCATCAGTCCGAACAACAGAGCAACCTTTTTCCTTTTTATTCTACATAATGTTTTCTTTCCAGATTTAAAGTCCAGTTGTGTTTATCACTGTTTGAATGACTTGCCATTTTGAGTCGCGATTTTCAGGAGCACCTAAGCCATGTTAGTGAGTTCTTAAGCATTTGTGAGAGGCTAGATTTACCGACCAATCATCTAAGGCTAAATTTGTCCTGCCAGATATCTAGGACCTATATTGTTTCCAGCGGGAGCTAGTACTGAGAAAAGTCGAACAGAAGTGATTTACACCACCCACTGTTTAAAAATGTGAAGGCAGTGTGTCGCTTCATACGGATGGAGACTTTTTTCTGAAGTACATCCCGAATGTCACTCAATTAGCACTTAATGAGCCGGTAATATGTTTGAGTGGGGATCGTCTTAGCAGGCATCGTTCACAGCTCCAATGTAAGCTCTTGTAAGTACTCCTGTGCTTGGGAGACCCGAATTTGCGAATACGTTTATCGTCCAGACGGACGTTTTGACGTCTTGTGTGACTGCTTTCCTACTTCAGGAATATTATAAGGGGATAATACTGTGTCACGGCCTATCTCACTTTGAAGCTAAGTATTCTTCACATCAGCTTGACGCCTAGGCAGTATTCCTCACCTTAGGGAAGTTTAAGATGTATTTAGAACACTGGACGTTTCAGCTGCAAATTACCCTCTTATTTGCATCCTTGTCAGGTCAAAGCGATGTATCGACTGGTGGACGTTTAGGATCAGTGTTTTGTTTTAAAATTAACCACATCTGCGGTCTAAACGGAGTGTTTGGTGAGCACAATGACGGAGATAATCAGGAAGAGGAACAGGCACATATTATTAACATAGGACCAGGCAGAGTGCCCGATTTTTAAGGAGCAAATTAAGATGTTTCATGCAGTGATTTGTTTGTTTTATGTAATGGGAAAATAAAATTTTCTGTGTTGCCTACATTATGGTAGCCATTAATGAGCATTTGAGAAAGTGGGGGATAGTCATACCTTGTGTTCGGAAATGTTTTGTGTTCTGCTTGGGGGACAGAGTAGAGAAAAATCTGTATTACTACGAAAACTGGAACCATGCTCGTTTAACTATTATCGTGAAACACGTATATGGGGCAATTTAGGCAAGCTTAAGATTAGGATGAACATCCCCATGAGTTTTGTTTCGAAAGGGATGGATAAGAAGGTCCAGAAGTTGATGCAGTTCCGTAAAATCTGTTCGCTAATTATACCTTCGCTGAACATCCAACAACGTTTGCTGTCCTTCAACATTATGCAATTCCTGATGCACAAACGGTATTTTGATTATATCACTCTGTTTCCATGGTCAAAGGAGCGGAACCGCTTCGCCCTGGTTCGTGTGGACGCCGTTTTCTTGGTTAATCTCCACTGGTAATGTTAATGTGCTGACGACTATCAAAAGTCTGAAAGGAATTTTTGGTACTTTTGAGCTGTGCAGAACGATGGTATCGGATAATGCCACGGCTTTTACGTCGGTGAAGCGTAAGGACTTTTGTTTCGACATGGGAGTAGTGCATGCATCACAATACGTTACTACCTACTTCCCACATTTGTGGAGCGCGTTAATCAAAATTTACATGTAGCACCCACTGCATTTCTTCACGACGGTCACACTATGTGCGACACATCCTTGTGTTGGTTGAACTATGCGTTTAAAACCGCGCTCATGAAGCACACAAGGAAGCTCTGGCCAGTCTGATGCTTCCATTCAAACCTAATTTGGCCCTCTCCAACCTGTGGTCTTTGGATGATTTTTTTCCACAGAAGACCTATGCTGCACAAATCTGAAACATGTGGAAGTGGGCTAGGAAAGCTCTGAAAATGAATCACAAAGGGAATGCTAGGCGTTAAAATGTGGGGAGGTGGCCCATGTCATTGAAACCAGGTTATCAAATATTTGTCAAAAATTTTAGTGCTGCGAGCAAGTGGACCGTTAAGGCCGGGGCAAGCTATCGCCCTATTTCAAGATCCCTGTCCGTATCATACAGTTCCTCACTCCAGTTAATTTACTGGTAAAGGATCACATTTGCAGTTTTTTTAGAGTCCGTGTAGCCCAAACTAAACCATATTTGGGGGAGTGAGGCTTTTTCTTTATTCTACAGTATACCTTAGTGGACCTGTACCACAATGTTCTTTGGTATTTAATGCTACAGTTTAGTCAAAATTAAGGTGTTTCATGCAGTAATTTGTTTGTTTTATGTAATGCGAAAATTAAAATTTTCTGTGTTGCCTACATTATGGTAGCCTTTCATGTTGGTTAATAGACGTATTGGAGTTTTCCAGCCTCATTCCTTCGCCTAGTGCCTTACAATTTGTTGTGGGGAAGATGTTGCACCACCAGACGTCAAAAATCTACGAAAATGCGAAAGGCTACTGTGCTGCAGCGTGAAGGGGCTGCCAGCGAGAGCACAGTTACACCAGCGCCTTCCGGAGCCAACGTGAGAAGCTGGCTGTGATGGTAGGACAGACAGAATGTTGGGTGCCACCGAGAAGATTGTTGAAACACCAAGTACCACTGAGAAGAACATTGACTACCAGAAGGTAGAGTGTTGTAGAGAGGTCAGATAGGAATCATTGGAAGTCATGTCTAGGTAGCCGTTGGCTGGTAGATTGCTAACAATAAGAGAGTGCTGTCTGATGGGCGCCAGTACTGAGGTTAGTCTTCGACCCTTATACGTATCTGTTTTTCATGCAGTTCTCTCCAGGCTCCGGCAGATGTTTTAAGTTTGACTGTAGCACAGAAGGTATCATATTTACAGGAAGCAGACACCAGTACTATGTGGCGCTATATGCAATCAACCTGTGTGAGCTTGACTGTCAATTTGTACTGATGTCAAAATCTTATGTGGCAGATCGTACTTGATTTTGAGCATAAGGCTTAAGTCAAACTGCTACTTCGTGTAACGGTACTAAGAGAATTCAGCTGTATTGTTGATGTATATGCAACTTGGGTAACATTGTGTTTGATATATGTCAGCCATTATGGTAATTCTGATTACCTGACAGAGTGTAATTCAGCAAGAACATGATCACTATTAGTTAATGCTAAATGTCCTGTGTATTGGTTATTTTGAATAGTGTACGTTTATTTGGTTCTCTATTTTTATTAACATATAGGGTAATAGTCTAAATTCTTTCACTGCTTTAAAATTTTTTATTGTTATTGCTGTTATTGGATGTTTAGTATAGTATAATCTTATTTGGCTCTCTGTCTTTAATTACATTGATTGTAATAGTGTAAATCCATGCTCTACTTTTAATATTTTGAAAGTTATTATTTTTATTCTTTGAGATTTGCTCAGCCACAGTGGTTCTTAATTGTTTGCTAGGGCTCTTGCATTTCGCTTCTTTTTAGGTGGCATTATATTGTTAATAAATCTTTGTTGTTATTTTGGCCTCCCAGCTGATATATTTGAAATTAGAGCCATTTTAGTGAAGTTTTTGTAAACTGATATTTCGTGTGGTTGTTAAATAAGATGTTTATAGTATATGTTCACCCTTAGCTTAACCCACTCTATCACACTCATTTTCACAAGTGCAGTAATGTCCAGAGGACCATCATGAATCGCGATGACTTCAGTGTAATCATTGTCTTTGAATAAAAGAGACAGTTCTGTTCGTGCCATTGCCTATTTATTTCAATTACATTCTGTACTATACTACAGCAGTGTTTTCTACGCATCGTCCAAGATTCATCAAGCTATGTTGCTTGACCGGACACATAACGAGAAAGTTACTTTCGTCGTTAAGTTTTGCACACATCAGTGTGTTTTATGGTCATACGATGCATTTCGGGATTCCTTATCATAACTGTCTAGTTAGGCCCTTCGACAGCCTCTAGAACCCTGTTCAAAAAATGGTTCAAATGGCTCTGAGCACTATGGGACTTAACATCTGAGGTCATCAGTCCCGTAGTACTTAGAACTATTTAAACCTAACTAACCTAAGACATCACACACATCCATGGCCGAGGCAGGATTCGAACCTGCGACCGTGCGGTTCCAGACTGAAGCGCCTAGAACTGCTCGGCCACACCGGCCGGCGGAGAACCCTGTAATAGAAATTGTAAACATTCTGTATTCTTTGATAATGTCGTTTGCGCAGTGACAGGATTGAACCACAGCATGTGTTTTGTAGTATGATATAACTCAATAACTCACATCCACTGTTAAGCGCAGAGGAGGCAGTGGATAGGTTGAAAGAACACACTGAAGGTTTCTGTGAGGGAGAGGGCTTGTCTGATGACAACTGAGAAAGAAATGGGAGTCGGTATGGAAGAAATAAGGGATCCACTATTAGGGCAACAGTTTAATAGAGTGTTAGAAAACTTGGATCAAATAAAGCAAAAAGGATGCATAATATTACATCGTAATTTCTAAATCATTTTAGGGAATTGGCAATGAAATTATTGTTCAAGTTGGTGTAGTCAATCCCGAAGATTCGCAGGGGGGGGGGGGATGAGAGTGAGAACTATCACGCAGCAGCTCAACAGCTCATGTTTCTAACAGTGCTGTTATGCAGAACAATGGGAAAAAAATTGAGCATCTGTTAGGTGACGATCGCTTTGGCTTTGGGAAAGATAAGGTCACCAGACAAGTACTTCTGACGTTACGATTGAAAATGGATGCAAGGTTTAAGGAAAATCAGGACACGTTCATAGAATTTATCGACGTGGAAAGAGAGGTCGGCAGATAGGAGTAAGGTACAGGGAAACACAGACAATGTACAAGATGTACAACAAACAAGAGGGAACAATAAGAATGGAAGACCAAGAACGAAGTGCTGGGATTAAAAAGTGTGTAAGACAGGGGTGCATTCTTTCGCACCCACTTTTCAATCTAGACGTGGAAGAAAGAATGACGGAGGTAAAAGAAACGTGGTGTTAAAAGTCAGGTTGAAATGATATCTATGATAAGATTCTGTTATGACATTGCTACAATCAGTGAAAGACAAGAATTACAGTGTGTGCTGAATGGTATGAACAGTCTGAGTATTGAACATGAACTGAGAGAAAATCAAAGAAAGACAAAAGTAATGAGTGGTATCAGAAATGAGAATAGCGAGAAACTCAAAACTAAAACTGGTGATCACGAAGTAGACCAGGTTAAGGTATTCTGCTACCTTGAATGCAAATTAATCAATGACGAACGAAGCAAGGCGCACATAAAAAGCAGACTAGCACCTCCAAAAAGGACATTCCTGATTAAGAGCAGTCTACCGCTATCAAGCATGGACCTTAAGTCGAAGAAGAAGTTTCTGAGAATGTACATGTGGGGCACAGCACTGTTACATGTGGGGCACAGCACTGTATTGGCTGTGGGAAAAAAAGCAACAGAGGAAAATCGAAGCATCTGAGATATGGTGCTATAGAAGGATGTTGAAAGTTAGGCGGACTGATAAGATAAGAAATGGGGAGGCAACCCGCAAATCAGCCTGAAAAGGATGAAGGGGCAGAACTTGTGTTAAGGCATCAGGGAATAACTTCCATGGTACTAGATGGAGCTATTGAAAGTAAAAACTAATGGGGAAGACAGAGATTGGAATACATCGAACAAGTAATCTAGGACGTAGAGTGCAAGTATCACTCTGAGACATAAGGTACGGAGATTGACGGAGGAGAGTAAAAGTCCAAAAATAAATAAATAAATAAAACGGGCATTCGTTTGGAATTATTGTGATAGTGCCAGATAATAAATTACTTCGAACCAATCACTATGCGTCTCCAGCTCAACTAAAATTTCGTTATTTACAAAGATTTTTAACTGTTCAGTGCATCCGTGTGTACGTTTTCCCTAGGTATTTATGGAATTTCTATTACAGTTATTAGAAAAAAGAATTTCACTAAAATGTTTCATGTGTTTAGAGTAACATAATTGGGACACATCTTAAAAAAGTTCAACTGCACCATCCCATACTTCGCGTAAGGATTGAAAAGAAAAGCTATAAGAGGACGGTGGGAAGAAATCCGTCGTGTTCCTATAGATGGAATAGCCCTGTCTGACTGGCCAAGTAGCGTAAGTGTTTTACGAGTAAAATCGTCGCAAGACCTCGGCTGCAGAACCATTTAGGCCAGCATGATTATGTGTTAATGTACTTTTTCATATGTAAACATCGTTAATAAAATGTGCTATAGGCGTGTTGGCGGAAGGACGAAGCGGCTCGAAGTGGCCGGACGGAAAGTCATCACCTGCCGCAGAGCAGCTGTCCACAGGGAAATACGACACCATCTATATAAATTGAACTACTGTTACAAGTACTAAAAACGCCATTCTTTTGTCGACGGTAAATTGTTTCGTAATATTATCGTAAGAGACTATCGGCAGTGAAGTTTCTTTGGTTCTCAAATGAGCATAGTTGAATGGAGGTATTGAACTATAAAAAGCAACAAACACCTAAGGGGTGAGTCAAATTCTGATCATTCTGTTGTATCACATAGCGCAGGTGAATTTGTGATCCTATCTATGAATTTTAGGAACCATAGGCTATAGGAGAATAACGTTTTCAGTCGCTTAATGGTGAAGCCGGATCGAATAACCACAATCTACAGTATTAAATCACTGGGAACGGTAGTATAGACAATAGCCAATGCCTGAGAAGGGTGAGGTTTGCTAAAATTTTAGTAACGGGCAGGGTTAAAGTGGCAGTGGCAGTCTTTTTTTTTTTTTTTTTTTAGGATAGGTGCAGTGGAACCCGGTTTCAGCGAATGTTACAGCTACATGACTAAAAAATTTCGTTGCATTTTATTTCTACAAATGAAAGTCAAGGACTGGTTCTTAATTTTTCGAAGTTGGATCTAGTCAAAATACAGTTTTAAACAGAATCCACTCTATTTTATAATACGAGCTAGTTGGGCCTTAACTTGAAAAAGACTGTTGACCACTGTTTATCACTGATCACCGACCATGTTTGACCAATATTCATCGTCACTGACCACTGATCATTATTGGTGGCTCACCATCATTGCCAGTTGCCATCATTCTCCATTGACCATCATCCTCCACTGACCTTCATTCCCAAGCTAATAGTGAACAGGGTACTGATCAGATATTTCCACGTCCACTTCATCTACTGCACTGCCTCATCATTAACTTTAGTCACATATGAATGCACACAAAATCAAAAAATAAGTACATTATTTTGACATTTTCCCTATCAACATCTCTAACAGTGGGACGTCCAGAATGATGTAACAACAATATGAAAAGGATAGACTACTACTCACCACATAGAGGAGGCGTTGAGTCACAGACGGGTTCAATGAAAAGACTGCTTAACATTTAAACATTCGGGAAAAGATGTCCTTCTTCCTAAATAGAAAGCACACATACACAAACAGTGACACAAGCACGATTCACACAAGCGCACATTGCCACTGTCTCCGGCCAGGGACAACATGAACTGATATTGTAAAATACCGTAAAGTATGGAGCAGTCTGCTGGAAGTCTTTATACAGCAGTGGAGGTCGAATGGATGATTATGATCATGGTGCTGATGATTATGACGAGGAATATGATGATGCATGATGACAATGATCATGATGACGAAGATGATTACAACGATATGATGATAACGACGACGATACCTAAAAAAAAGGGGAGGGGTCATATAAAAACTACATGTTAGTCTTAACCGCCGAGGATATGATTATCGATTGACACAGAAAAGTAGTTCCAACTTTTATTTTATGATTTAGAAACACATGTGGGAAGCTTACGCTGTTGTTTAGGTGGGGTGAGCAGCTGCTCGTTTTTCAACGGTTTTATAGGCAATTCATTGTGCTACCATTAATAAGCCACACGTCAACTGTAACACACTGATGACATACTTACAATACTTCAACAAGCCTGATGATGAAATATAATATTCACAAACTAACGGTGAAGTCATAATGTTGTCGCTGAAGAAATAATATCACGTAACTGACTGTCGAATTTTCCGGATTTTGGTCAGATGGTATACTTGACAGAAATCACATTCTGGTATTGTGGGAATGGCGAATTTTCAGTTCTTCATAATTAAAATGGTGCTTGCAAAACACCATGTAAATTAAATAAGTCTAAAAAATGTGAAATTTCAACTGCAAAAAATGAAAAACCCTGCTAACGGATTGTCGGTTAATTAGTTAATTACGAGTTGCATGAGGCTGTTCGCGGACTATGCTATTATCTACGTCTACATCTACATGGCTACTCTGCAATTCACACTTAAGTGCCTGGCAGATAGTCCTTCGAAACACATTCAGATTATTTCTCTACCGTTCCACTTTCGAACAGCGCATGGGAAAAATGAACACTTAAATCTTTCTGTAGGAGCTCTGCTTCATCGTACTTTATTATGATGATCATTTCTCCCTATGTAGGGAGAAAGTTGATGATTGAAAGTTCGCGAAAAGATCTCGCCGCAACGAGAAACGACTATGTTTTAATGATTGCCAACCCAGCTCGTTTATCATATCCGTGACACTCTCCTCCTATTTAATGATAATATAAAACGAGCTGCCCTTCTTCGAATTTGTTCGATGTCGCCCGTCAATCCTATCTGGTAAGGATACCATACAGCAAAGAAATATTCTAGCAGAATACGAATAAGCGTAGTGCAGGCAGTGTCTTTAAGAAACCTGTTACATCTTCTAAGCGTTCTATCAATAAAACATAACCTTTGGTTTGCATTCTCCACAACAGTATCTGTGCAATCGTTCTAGCTAAATCTGTTCCTCATTGTAATTCGTAGGTATTTAGTCGAACCGACAGTCTTTAGGTTTGTGTGATTTCTCGTGTAATAGAAATTTAAAAGATTTCCTTCTGTACTCATGTGGATGACCTCGCTCTTTTCCGTATTGAGACAGAACTGCCACAATTCTCACCATTCAGATAACGCGTCTGGATCTTCTTGCAGTTGGATTTGATTTTCTAATGTCTTTACAAGACGGTAAATGAGAGCATAATCTGCAAACAATCTAAGAGGATTGATCAGATTGTCTCCTAAATCGTTTATGTGGATTAGGAACAGCGGAGAGCCTATACCACTTCGCCGGTCGAAGTGGCCGAGCGGTTCTAGGCGCTACAGTCTGGAACCGCGAGACCGCTACGGTCGCAGGTTCGAATGCTGCCTCGGGCATGGATGTGTGTGATGTCCTTAGGTTAGTTAGGTTTAAGTAGTTCTAAGTTCTAGGGGACTGATGACCTCAGCAGTTAAGTCCCATAGTGCTCAGAGCCATTTGAACCATTTGAACTATACCACTTCCTTGGGAAACGCCGGATACCACTTCTGTTACTCGATGATTTTCGGTCAGTTACTACGCGCTGTAACCTTTCTGAGAGGAACTCACGGATCCAGTCGCACAACTGAAACGATACTTCATAGGCACACTATTTAAGTCACTTGTAAGGAACGATGATGAAAGCATTCTGGGAAACTAGAAACATAGAATGAATTTGAGAACACCTGTCTATGGCACTCTTACTTCGTCCGAATAAAGAGCTAGTTGTGTTTCACAAGAACGATATTTTCTGAATCCGTGCTGACAGTGTGTCAATAGAACGTTAACTTCGAGTTAATTCGTAATGTTCGAACACTGGATATTTTCCAAAATTCTACTGCAAATCGGCGTTAGTGATATGGATCTGTAATTCAGCGGATTACTCCTGTTTCCTTTCTTCAGTCTTTTGGTACGAATATTCGAGTGAGTGGTTGTAAGTGATTGCTAAATATAACGCTATTTCATCAACATGCTCTGAAAGGAAACCTGTCAGTTCGCTGTGTGGAGCGAAAGAGTTGCTTTTACTTCTAAATTACTCATTTTGATTTTGAAAAATGAAGCAATCGTAGGTCAGTTGCTTAATCCACCATCTTTTACTGTGTACACACGAAAGTTTTCGGTGTAAAAATAAAAAATAACTTAATCAACTGAGGTCATCCTCTTCCCAGCGTTGTCGTCGAACCAAAGGTTCTGTGTCAAAAGGATAAAAGGGACAGAAGTTCAATGACAACCATTTCCCCGTGCTGCGCGACCGGGAACACAACTACAAAAACTATACCCTTGTGGGCAGTTGTTCTCGATTCGAATTCTGGAATATTTACTTCGTCGTCTTGTTGAAGAAATTTCTGAAAAGTGTGAACAATAACTCTGCTTTAGTGTACTTTCATCGGTAATGTTACCATTGGTACTGCGTAGAGGAGGTATTGCTTGTGTCTTGCCGTTGGTGTATTTTACATACGACGAGAAACTCCTTGGATTTTCTGTGTGATTACGAGACAGAGTTTCCTTGTGGAAGCTACTGAAAGCATCTAGCATTGAAGTCCGCGCTAAGTTTCTAGCTCAGTAAAACATCGCCATTCTGCCGCGCGATGTAGCCGCGTGGTCTAGGGCGCCTTGCCGCGGTTCGCGGCTCACTCCGTCGGACGTTCGAGTCTTCCCTCGAGCATGGGTGTGTGTGTTGTCCTTAGCGTAATTAAGTTTAAGGTAGATTAAGCAGTGTGTACTTCTAGGGACCGATGACCTCAGCAGTTTGGTCCCATAGGGACTTACGACCACCAGTACTTGCAGATCTTGCGTTCCTTTAAATCTGACAAGCTGTTTTCATTCCTTTTGTAACAGTGTTCTCGCCTGTTTTGTGTATTATAGGGAAGGAAGGAAGATTGGATTTAACGTCCCTTCGAAATCAAGGTCATTAGAGACAGAGCACAAGTTCGGATTGTGTTAAGGATGGGGAAGGAAATTGGCCGTGCCCTTCAGAGGTACCATTCCGGCATTTGCCTGGAGCGATTTAAGGGCATAACGGAAAACCTAATTCTGGATGACTGGACGCGGGTTTGAACAGTCGTCCTCCCGAATGCGATTCCTCTGTGCTAACCACTGCGCCACCTCGCTCGGTTTGTATCATAAGGGATCAGCACCATCTTTTATTAATTTATTGGGAAAATCGCTCAACTTCCACATATAGTAACTGGATTTAAGCCACACCTTGCCGGCCTTGTGGCCGAGCGGTTCTAGGCGCTTCAGTCCGGAACCGCGCTGATGCTACGGTCGCAGATTCGAATCCTGCCTCGGGCATGGATGTGTGTGATGTCCTTAGGTTAGTTAGGTTTAAGTATTTCTAAGTCTAGGGGACTGATGTCCTCAGATGTTAAGTCCCATAGTGCTTAGAAACATTTTCAAGCCATACCTCGTCTTCGCTTACATAGTTAGTTGGGAAGGAGTGGATGCTGTGTCTTAGGAAGGCATCTAGTGAATTTATATCTACCTTTTTAGATTGATATATTTTGCGTTTATTTATGATGGATTTGGATGTTGCTGTGCTTAGTCTCGCCACAACGATCTTTTGGTCACTAATCACTGTAAGCTGTCTGTCACGATGCTCCCTACTTACTTAGGATTGTTCAAATGGCTCAAATGGCTCTGAGCACTATGGGACTTAACAGCTATGGTCATCAGTCCCCTAGAATTTAGAACTACTTAAACCTAACTAACCTAAGGACAGCACACAACACCCAGCCATCACGAGGCAGAGAAAATCCCTGACCCCGCCGGGAATCGAACCCGGGAACCCGGGCGTGGGAAGCGAGAACGCTTAGGATTGTTTGTTGCTAAGAGGTGAAGTATGTTTTCGCAATCATTTACATTTCGAGTGGGCCCCTGGATTCAAGTTTTCTTTGAACTTCTCGACAACTGTATCATCTGAGTAGACGGATCGGTTAAAGGAAACCAATTACTAATTTGTTCCGGCTGTCAACTATAACCTGTATCCATACTAACTCACAGGAACTACCTATTTCAATTTCACTGCAAGATAAACATCTTCTAACAGCAACAAAGATTCCAACACCACGTGTATTTATCCTTCATAAACAAGGTAAGGTCCTTTGTAAAATCTTAGGTTGAACTTATCTCCGTCTATAACAATTTGAGCTTCATGCTTTCTATTAGCGCTTGTGGGGAGGTCAAAATGTCGAAAGAGCGCAGGGAATTGCAGGGAGATCTGCAGAGGGATCGACGGTTTGTGCAGTGGCCGTGGCTGCTAACTGTTAGTCACGCTCAAAAACAGATCTCCACTTCCATATGCTAAATTCAAGTGGGCAACGATTTCTCTACCAATGAAAAGATTTTCTTGCGAAACACTTTCATCAACAGAAGCCTTGTCTCAAGATTTGTCTTCCATCTCACAGAAATGCGTAAGAAGCAATAACTAGGGACATGAAAATTTCACGTAAACGATAACGCGAAAGATAACCCAAAATTGGCAATTTTTAATGACATAGCGTGGCATAAGCGGTTTTTACGAAATGACACGTAATTTGGCACCTTCATCAAAACGTGAAAATATTACCCAAATCTGAGGGCGCAAGTTTAATCATTTACTTCGATTCAATGTTGAAATTGGATCTAGACTTATTTTCCAACAGCTAATGTCCTAGATGTGATAACTATCGAGGATACCTCACTCCCAAGGAACACTATTTTGATAACTTTTATTCACAGAAGTCACATTTTCCGAAAGTTATCCACAGTAAATCATACAAAAATGTGACGCGTTCTTAAAATGTCCTTAATACTGTGCACGAACTAATCTGCTTATTTTCATAGTGAACTAATATAAATACGAAAACTACCAAACTTGGCACTTTACCTTTCCAAGAACGTAATTGTCATGATGAAGCTTCGTTTGTTTCTAACAGCTAGTCGCACAACAGGAAAACTAACGTCAGTAAATATAATGTAATTTAACTGATATCTATATTTTCATAAGCAACGTAACAGTGACAAACAATGAATAAGAGAAAAATAAAGCTCCTGCAATACTCGAAAAATAAACTGTAAGAAGATAACACTGAAACTGGATTGAAATAAAACCTAAATTAGCCCGAAAATGAAATTATTTTTCTCGTCCTTAACAATAAAATCAAGAAATCTGAGGTTCTATTAAATGACGATCAGTTTGATTTCGGAAAGGTGAGGGCTCCAGAGAGATAGCTTTGAATTGCGATTGATAGCGGAAACAAAATTTACACAAATTCAAGACGTATTCGTCATATTTTTCGACTGTGTAAAATAGTGCGAGGTGTTAGAAGTTCTGAGAACAATAGGAGCAAGCTATAGGGAAAAATAAATTATATACACTATGAACAAGAACCGACGAAGAAGAGAACAATGACAGCGTGAAGGTACAGGATGACAGCACATGTATTAAGACGTGAGGGAATAACTTCGATGGTACCAGGGTGAGCTGTAAGTGGTAAAAACTGTAGGGGAAGACACAGATTAGAACGCATACGTAGGCTGCGAATGTTACTCTGAGATGAAATGGTTGGCACATGCGACGAATTAGTGGCGGGCCCCATTGATGAAGCAGTCTGAAACCCGAAGTTACAGAAAAATAAAAGGTGAAAACCAATAACTATGTCCTCTTGCTGTGCGTGCTTTTCCATTTACGTGGCAAATCGATACAAAACAGCTAGGCGATATCGTTTCTTCAGCGACTAAATAAAAATAACTAATGGCAGAATTTGTACTTTGTTTCAGTTCAAACGCGAACCAGTTTAGAATTTAATTATTGAGCTAAAAAGTAATAAATAATTCTAATTCGTACCACTCTTTCTTTGGGGATTACAGAGATGAAACTTTCTTCCGCCTTCGTGGCTTCAGTCCAACTACCTCCGGTTCAAAAAACCTAGTGCCACAACGGTTATGGAGAGCAGCCACGAAATATGCTGTCGATAATATGCGCGGAGAGTCGACACGAGCCGTCGCTCAAATGCCAGTCACAGGACGGAGGTGGAGGTCGAGACGGCGCCAAAGAATTCCAGGGAACGCCGGCGCAGGCCATATTTCACCGCAATAAGGATGTAAACAAAAGAGGTCGTGACGTAATGGGCGCGGTATCCGTCCATCTGCCGCGGGCGAGCAGCCGGGCAGCCGGGCGCGCACCTCGATATGCGGAACCGCCGGAGATGAGACCGCCGATAGCGGGGGTGTGGGCGGGGGCGGGGCGGGGGCGGCTGCGGGGGCAGGGCGGGGGTGGATGGGCCGCCGCCGCAGCGTCACGCCCGCACATCGGCTATCGGCGCCCATCGCCACGGCCCGCCGTCAGCGGTCCAGAAACAATATTTTAAGTAATGGCCCCACGCGCGGGCAAACGGCCCGCGTCCACAATTTCTGGCAAGCCCTGCTATACACCTTAGTCTCGATAGCCTTGTTTCCCTACCGTTCGCCGATACTGCGCGATATCTGTATCCAGTTGCGCGGGCGGGCAAGACGCGACAGCGCGGGACAAACCTTTTAAATTTCACTTTTATTTTCAGATCGCTTGCTCTAGAAGCAGACTGTTGCAGGGATGGTTAGTGTCTGATCAACAGCGAACACAGACGCATTTCCCTCTGCGAGAGGAAGGGAACTTGACGCTCAGTCTCGTGAAGACCACTTGAACGTTCCTTTCGTCCGTGCCCTGAAGCTTCCGTAGCGCAGCACGAAATCACATTTGCGTCAGGGGCCAGAATTCACGCATTCTATGCGACAAGCAGAGCGCGAGATAAACTACGCGACGTACCGCTCCACAGAGCTAATCGGATATGTTTATTGTCGGATCCGGATAAATTTTCTGTGCTGCTGCACAAGTAAAATCGGACTGAATAAGGGTCGCAAGGGTCGGTTTGACCTGCGAGACAGGATTAAACTTCTCAGTACTCCAATGTCAGTAAATCAGATCCCGTAGCAAGCAAGCTACTTTCAGCAAGATTAGGAGGCCGACAACTGGATTGGCAATATAAGTACATTGACTCCAACTGTGCGATAGCAACTCTCACCGACAATGACCAAAACAACAAAACCGTCTTCCGTACTGCAGTAAGTACGTTGGCTGATCATAAAACATCAGCTATAAACGACTTTCGAATCACGCAACGAGAACATCATCTCCACACTAGCGAGAACACGATTTCTACACCCCACGAGAGCTGCCAGGTCGCTCCACGAAATTATTTAACACCTAGGACTTCCAGCCATTGCGAATCAAGAGCGGAATGTAGGCAATTTCCTGCTTCTGCTTACAGCGCTTCTGTGAACTGGTGCATCCTTTCACAAATTTCTCTGTAAATGACAATGGGCACATAGGCCGTTGTGGGGATATCATTCGTCGACGAGCTGGCCTCTTATGCCACGGCCGCTACCCGTTTAGGAGAACTGTGGAAAGACCGGCGTACCGTCTCCAGGCTGCAGAAAGCTCCTGCCCTAAAGAACCGATAGTGTCGTAGATAATAGTCACAGGAAGAAGGCATGGCCGAACCATGACTTGGTGAGAGGTGGGAACACGTGATGCATCCAGGGGCATTGTCGAACATTGTTTCGGTGGTCCAGGTGTCATGGTTTTGGGACGCATAATGTTTCAATGAGGCACTGACCTCCAGATAGTTAAAGACAGTACACTCATCGGTCAACGTAATTGTGACACTGCCCTCCTCCCACGTGTCCGTCTTTACAGAGTTGCATATAGCCCTGACTTCATTTTTATGGATGACAATGCGCGACCACATCGAACACCACAGATGGAGGAGCTGTTGGAACGCGAACATATTCGGCGAATAGAGTGGCCTGCACATTCTCTCGACTTAAATCCCACTGAGCACGCGTGGGATGCGTTAGAGAGACGTATTGCAGCTGGCATATGCACCAAGGACCGTTTAGCAGGGTAGTTGTCAACCACGCTGGTGGGGGAATGGAACGCCCTACCACAAGAACTACCTAACAACATTGTGGCTAGCGTGTTGCAGAACATACATAGCCATCCGTAGTGTTCACACACCCTACGAAGAACCACGTGCTGCCTTTTGTAACGTCCAGGGGACCACCATGAATAGCACTGACTTCAGTGTAAATATTATTTCTCTTCGTCACGTTGGGTATTTGTTTCAGTTACCTTCTGCATTATATTGCAGCACTTCTATGTATGGTCCAAGTTTCATCGAGCCAAGTTACTTAGCAGTGTCACATCACGCGAACGTTATTTGCACGCTGGTGTAGTTTTACTACCTGTATTACAGGCACTTCTTGTTTTGCTACTGTCTTTATCCCGCACTGTGCGCAGGGTTGGCAAGGTTAAGTACGGATTTGGCGTGGTTAATTGTAAGGGGTGGCCTGATGCCCTTCCTGCCGCTACCCCATACCCCCCGAGACGGAATCAGTGTACCCCGGCTGTCGGCGTCTAGTGTAAATCGTGAAGTAGTGTGAATGTGTTTCAAATGTCTGCGAGTCGTGTAACTGAGGCAGGACGTGGGGACCAGCCCAGTATTCACCTAGTAGAATGTGGAAAACAGCGTAAAAACCACATCCAGGCTGGCCGGCACACCGGCCATCGTCGTTAATCCGCCGGACGGAGTCGATCCGGGGCCGGCGCGCCTACCCGAGTCCAGGAAGCAGCGCGTTAGCGCTCTCGGCTCCCCTGGCGGGTTACCTGTATTACAGGCACTGAATAACACTAATTTCTACAAATCTGTATTGAAATTTATTTTCTAAAGCTATTTCTTTGGAAATATAAAATTTACTTTTGTGGTTTTCTGTGATAAGCATTTTTTGTTGGACGGATCGTATTTTCAGTCTAATTGCTGCTCTTCTCGTAAACAGTTCCATTTGTGTAATGTTACACTTTTAGGGCGTTTATCGAGCAGAAGATCTATTCGAAACCCAACGTACTCGGTTACAAAGAGAGATTACAGATACAGAGATTAGAGATTTTTCCACCCTGAGGACCGGATCATCCAACCAGCTGTTTCATAGACTGAAATTCTGCCACAGACGAAAAATTCTCTCCGTATGGAACTCTTAAATGTTTGGCTTTTTTAGTAGTATATTTACTCAGAGTTTCAGATGGGCGGGAAATTAATAACATTTAAGACTCAAATGACAAGTTGGGGTAATATGTTGTCACTCAAAACTCATCATGTACGTAGTTGACGTTGCTATGCTATATCCGTAACGCTGAACTCGTAGTAATTTGTTAACCGAAGTATTTTTTCCTCCGATCTTTTCCGTACCTCAGGCATTCTTCACAACCCTCTGTGAAAAACTCAAGGTGCCGTGATCACTGTGGAAAACAATGAGATATAGTGCAACCCTTTTTTTATGAAACGTCATGCATCTTTCCGGTATGAACGCCTATGTGAGGTGTCTTGAACACGCTACCTATTCGTTATACAGACATAACTAGTACACCTCCAACTGGATTACATTATGGTCTACAAAGCGAAGAAGTCTACATCTCCTCTGCTTCCAAGACAGAATCTGAACAGCATTCTCGAGGAGCAGTAGGTAGAGTGAGACCATTCCACTACAAGTACTGTTCCTTTGGGAATGCATCAGTCATTAAGTGGATTCACATACTCTCTTGTTGCGATTCAAAAGACACCAGAGAGGAATCAATGTACGAATTTTCGCTGTTGTTGTAATAAATTCAATAGGTATCAAGTTTCCGTTGTAACTAAATTCTCTTTTATATTGAGAAAATGGATGTAATGAATATAGACATTAGTAAACTGCTCACAAGGACATCTCATGTGCGAGTAGATCCGTCATTTAGTTTCATATAAGTTCAGTGCTTCAATCTTGAGTGAGTAATTGTGTGAGGTATCGTTGGAAATCTGTTGTCCGATATATATTTTATTCGCTCCCATATTGCAATCACAACACAAACAATCAGACTGAAAGTGTGCGATCTGATATATCTCTAAACCTAACGTAACGAAGCATTTGTTGACCCATATACTTCACTGACTGAACAAAAAATCCATAAAATTCTAGCAAGTGCATCTTGAGCCCTGAAACTATGATTCGTACACTCTGAATATCTCCCTAGGACGAAATAAAAGTTTACTAATAACAAATTGATGTAAATTATTGTATTAATTAATGAACCTTCATTATATGTATTGCAGACTGCTTTAGTAATCCAAACTTTACGATCGCAACTCCTAGAAAAGTCCCTCGTTAGGATACAGGGAAATCCACATAATATTCGGGCATCTGGTATTTCGCAGCAAGAACTACGTTTTCAGTAAGTAGTGATATGTTAAGGAATGATTCAATACGCTCAATATTTTTTTTACGAACCAAGATATTTAAGCGACTGTGTTATATTGAATATGTCCTAAAAGCCGGCACGGTAGTTCAGCGTGTTCGGTCAAAGGGCTGCGTGCTCTCTGTAATAAAAAAAAAACTGAATCAAGGCATCAACGATCACCATGAACGGATGTCTTGTGACGTGCGCCCAGACCAAACGCAACGAAATATATCGAACAAAATGCAAAAAAAAAAAAAAAATGGATAGAGAGTCTGTCATGTAAGCAGGAGATCCCGGGTTTGAGTCCCGGTCAGGGCACACATTTTCAGCTGTCCCCGTTGACTTATATCAACGCCTGTATGCAGCTAGGGGTATTCATTTCATTGTAGTTTCAGTTTAATATTGAGTTTTCTACTATTCCACATACTTCAGTTATCTTCTAACACACATACTGTCGATTTTGAATATGTGCTAAAATGGCGGCGATTCATACCGAGTTTAAGTGTAGTATTTTAATCTTAGTTTGTCCCAGGTCACTGCGCTGACGACCAATGTAAACTTTTTATTGTAAACTCTAAGTTCAGAGCTAAGGAAGTTTATGATCGTAAAACGATAGCAAACCCGATCGTCGAATCGCTGTCAGCGTCGATTAAGCCAATAGTAGAAGGTTCGGGGGGAGACACATGTCGGGGTGAGATGGCTGAAGCTGGCATTTCCGCCGGGTAGCAAAAGATCCCGACACCAGTTGTACGGCACTCGCTGGCTGTAGTATGGCGCAGAGGCAGCTGCGTACGGGTATGTCATTGTATTAACTGGTTCTGCCCTCTGAAACCAACAAATACAACGTAAAAGATTAAACTGACGCTCTGTTATCGACACAATCATTTTCAAGTGCCCACGTATGTATGAATAAAGCCGAAGAGCCAAATATCACACATGTTGAGGATAGTGGATACTGTGTGGTGTAGGTTGCTGCCAGTCACGGAAAGTGGCTTCTCACCCCGATCTTCGGGAGATACACTATTGTTTTCTCGGGGTAAGATGCCGAATTTTTTTTCTCATTTATACCTCGTTTATTTTCGTAGGATATACCTCGAACGTATGATAGAACATCAAACAGGGGTCAGCGGTCTGAAGAATCCGTAAAATTGACCACGGAACGTACAACGACTAGTGGAGGTCAACTGTTTTAGAGCTTTGCAAGAATATAGCATCCCATACAGAAGTGTGAAACGATGTTTATTGTAGAATGATGAAAGGAAGCTTACCATCGACTCATAAAGTAAGTAGTATTCCATTAATTATAATGTTTTCTTCGATTATGCAGCAAAGTAAGAATAGTTTCAGCCAGTAATACTTTGTACTTTATTCAGTTAAAAATTAACGATTCAAATGCAAAGTTCTTCCTTGTTAAGTACACATACTTGAATTACATTTTTCCCATTGCTTCATACTTTTCTCAGTGACAGGTAACTGTCGCGTTATTGTTATTGTTGTCATTATTATTATAATTATTATTATTATTGTTATTATTATAAATTATAGGTGAGCCGTGCACGGCTCGTGTTCATGCCATTTATTGTTTGTCATTTTCTATGGCAGTACTGCCGCCTCATTTTCTTATTCCATTTACTGGCGTCACTAACTTCCTGCCTTACTTGTCAGTGAGCGCAGCAGCAGCGCGTATCGATAAGTGCACTGTCGTACCATCTCTGGAGCGACCGATAGAATTTCCGGGTCGTCGTGTGTTTGGCAGTCGGTTAGAGACGGACCAGCAGTGCAGCAGCAGCAGCGGGGACGGAGCGCCGGTGAGGCGCCGACAGCCAGTGCTCGCAGACCGCTGAAGACACACATGAACTGTCCGACGGAGAGAGATTGGAGCGGGAAGACCGTTGGTTGGTTGTTCGGTTGTTCGTCTCGTCGGCAGACGATATTTGGTCCTTTCACCGTTTCCGGGCCTGCAGTTGGTCGGTTGGCGAGGAGCAGCGAGGAAGTCTTTGTGGCGCGTATCTGGCCGGGGCCCTGGTGGCGACCACTCGTGGTGAGGGGCTGTTCCCATTGCTACGAGGTCCGTGGCTCACCTATCCCGGACACGAAAGTTGAGTCTTTACTTAATCTACCAGCCAGCCCCAACTGTTCACATTGTGTCGTTTGAATTTCGTTGTGGGCTGTTGGGACATTCCCGCGAGCAACAACGTATGTTTTCAAGTTGGCGAAATTCTAGCCGCTCTCCTGTGGAGTTTAAGTTGATTATTTTTGAATTGAAGTGCACCAACGGAATCTTCTGCCTTGTGGCCGTTAACATTCCGGTTACCTGCCCTGGGCGTTGACGTAAATTCAAGCAGTGTATTTTCCTCGTCGTGTTGTGGCTGTCCAGCAGCGCGTGTAGTTTGACAGCTGAATGTGTAATTCGTTGTGGGAGCCGACACCTTCTGCGTGTTCCATTGAACTCCCTGTTGTGTGCTGGTCGGGTGGAGGGGAAGTTATCCTGTCGCTTGGTCCGTTGACTGTCTGTCGGTTTGGTTGCCGTCGTAATGAGAATTGTTGGGCCGACTGCCTGTCTCACGTAAGCGAGCGTTAGTGTTTGAATTCCAGGCCGACTCTTGGAAACTTCGAAGCGCCGTTTGATGTACTGCCTTTTCTTATTTCTCCTTGTTGTATGTTTATGTATGGCTTCTAGCCTATTTTAAATTAAAGTTGTCTTGCCCTTAAGGCGTGAGATTGTTTGGACCTTCAGCCTGATTTTAAGAAATGTTTCAAGGTAAGGCCTTCTGCCTTTTAAATTCAAATTCCCTTTTTTTGAGTCTTTAGTTATTGGCCTTCAGCCGATTTTAAATTTGTTTTGCCCTTAAGGCATGAGATTGTTTGGGCCTTCAGCCTAATTTAGAGAAACGTTTTAAGATAAGGTTTTCTGCCTTTTAAAATTCAAATTCTTGTTTTTGAGTCTTAAGTGATTGGCCTTCAGCCGGTTTTAAATTAAAGTTGTGTTGCCCTTAAGGCGTGAGATTGAATGGCGCATTTGGCCGTGAATTAAGTTCTAAAATTTATGTTTGGCTTGCTCTGTTTTTAATGTTTACTTTACTCTTGTGATGTTTGTCAAATGAATAAAGTAGTATGTTTGAGTGCAACTGACAGCCACTCATTTTGGCCCCTTTCCACAAATTAAACTATCTGTCCTGTCCCGTGGGTATAGCAGGGGATCTCAATACGTAGCCTTGGGGAAGAGAACGAGAAACTGTTTGTCACCTAGATAAGGAAGTGGATCTCCACCAACCAGAGAAACTCTGCGCGGGCTGATGTTCCACTTTGCCCAAAGAAATTGAACTCCTTTTAGATTTTCTTAGAAAAAATGAAATAGCACGTTGGGATTGGTTCCAATCCTTTCTGAAACGTTACCCACTTCTAGCTACGAAAAAATAGCAAGGTCTCTCCCTTCACAAGGCTTTTGCAATGAATGGGGAAGCAACTGCAGCGTATCTTTCATTCGTGCTGGATGTATTAACAGCAAATGCGTTACTGTATAAGCCAGGGCACCTGTACAACATGGAGGGAATTGGCTTTCACATGAATCATAAGTGAGAAAAAATTTCTTCTACTATGAAACAAGTGATTTCTAGGGAGAATGGGAGACGCCATGGCGATTATCAGTTAATGCAATGCTGAAGGCAGCTCCAGACCTTCGACGTGGTAAAAGGAAGACGGCTGAATGAGAGAAAGGACTTCCGAATGGTTCGACTGTATTTATGATTGGGAAATCAGAGTACGTCAACTATGATGTATACATGAGCTGGATAAAAGACCACTTTAGTGCGAGGAAACAAAACGGTTCTGGTACTCGATGGCCACCCCTCGCATTCTGCTGTTCCAGATATGCTAGGTCTTTCTACAGAAAATAACTCAGTCACGATCTCTTTACATCCACATTTGACGCACTATCTTCAGCATCTTGACAGTTGTGTTTTCAAATCACTGAAACAAACTTTTTACAGAGCAGTGCGCAACTGGGCACTATATGAATAAAGCAGAAGAAGCAAATGTTACGCATGTTGTTCTCATACTCTCGGGGCCTCGCGACGGGAGCAGCAGAGTGGGAGGGGATTCCCCGGCGGTCCCACGTGCTGCGCGCAAGGAGGGTGCATGGGTGGTCCCGCAGGCGACGGCCGCATCAGATGGGGCGGCTACCAAGCGCTGGTGGCGGCGCGGCGCGGCACGCCGGCATCTCATCACATCTCCCGGAAAGGCGACGCTCAGGTGGAGTCGGCCGGGCGGGCCCGCACCTCCCCGACCCGACTGCTCAATCGGCGAGAAACGTGCCGGGAGTCTGTCGGAGCTGGACACCCCCTATCGCCGTTATCTCCAGGACCCGAGCCAGCAGCCCGCGCCTCGAACACGTGTGGCAGTGTGCGCACTTTGCCATATAAACGCGGCAAAGTGAGGTAATGCTCACTGCGCTTCGTTTTGGTCTCGTTCTGTTGCGTCCGCCGGGCGGAGGGGCGAAGGCGAGATATCGTTCGGAGAAGATCTGTCTGGTACTGCCGCAAGAGCTGCGTGCCCCCCCCCCCCCCCCCCCCCCCGTCCCGTACAGACAAGCATCTCCCTGGCGCCAGCACACGGCGATTTTTCGGAGCAGGGGGGGGGGGGGGCCTTACTGGTAAATTTGCCGCAAGCGGGAGTCTGTATAACTACATAATGCTTCGGGCCTGTACAGATCACTTTTCTCCCTTTTCTTTCTAGATGTATAACGCGTGATAGAATAGATGCAATTTGTAAGGTCTGGTGGGCTATTTTGTGATGTTACACCGTGAATACCTTGACCGAACATTACGAAATCTATACTTCATTATTTCCAAGCCCACGGGATACGTTCATTAAAACTTACTTTCAGTGAAGATAAAAGAAAATTCCTACCGTTGACGAATGGTGCGAATACATGATGACTTTTGGGTGTGTCTAACATTATTGGATTTTATTTAGGTGGAGACAGCAACGCAATATCACCCAGAGGACGTACACCTGCTGTTTATCACCATCTTTCGGTTTTCGGGAAAGGCTGAATCATCGCTATGGCGATCACGGCAGCATCATACTTACAGATCGCAAAGACAGTTAGCTATAGTACAACGCCGTCCGGTGTGGCCGAGCGGTTCTAGGCGCTTCAGTCTGGAACCGCGCGACCGCTACGGTCGCAGGTTCGAATCCTGCCTCGGGCATGGATGTGTGTGATGTCCTTAGGTTAGTTAGGTTTAAGTAGTTCTAAGTTCTAGGGGACTGATGACCTCAGCAGTTAAGTCGCACAGTGCTCAGAGCCATTTTTTATTGTACAACGACCGCAGGACGAGTGCTGAAGAGATGGCTCCAGGACAAGAGTGTGGCAAGAAGAATAGCCACGGGTCCTCCACAGGGACTAGCCACAGGGAGACAGTTTGATTCTTCGACTGACTCTGGTGAATAGACGGATTACAACAGCTGAAATCCGGTCAGAAATAACGCTTAGACCATCACCGCAAACCGTGGGGGACAGTTGAAGCTGGGTTGAAAACTAGAGTTTTAACAGGTCTTACCGAAGTTACCACACTAGAGGCAACAGAAACTTGTATGGTGTAGAGGCAGAGTCCACTGCGGCGTTGACTAGCATTTTACGGTGTACAGAGATGAGTTTTTTTTTTTTTCTCGATGTGTCTGTAGTCGACGTATCTCGAGACATAACTACCCTCATCTGTTCCTGGAATCGTATCTTGGGTAGAACATTACTGACTCAACGATTGTTGAAGGAAGGCTGGATGTGAAGTGACAAGAATGGGAACCCTGTCGTCACGCTTTTCATAATAAAGATGCCAAACAGCATATTCTAGCAGGATAACGCAAGACGCCACACTAGTTAACATACCGTTGAGGAATGTATAGGTAATCAATTGTCCGCCTGAGCCCCTGATTTGTCAGCCTTGGATCATGTCTCGGATGCGATGGAAAGACGTATTTTTTCGTACTGGCCTCCAGTTTTAATGGACTGACACAGCATGTCTTTCAGGCACGGCAAGGAATCCCTCAAAATGACAACCTGAGATTATTTCCATGGAATAACGAATATACGAGGATAGCGTGCCCGTGGAGATTATACCTCGTAACGATGGACATCAATTCCGAATGGAATGAAGATTTCCTCATTTAATACTCATGAAATATCCACAAAGTTTGATAAATGTTGTACTGGTGCTTCATGATCTAACACTCTCATTTCCATCACTATAGATAGTGTACTACCATACCTGTCACGCTGTACTCAAACAAAGGCCGTTTTGTGCAAATGGCGCCGAATTACTTGTTGTACGTCTCGATTCTGTCTGTTGCTTGTCTGTTATTAAATTCTTAACAATATAACCCAGTTACGATGACATGAAAGGTCAACTGGCATAACACAGTGGAGTTTTCGTGGTGGCTTAGCCTCAAGCATCTCCAACGTTGTCCGCTGAAATTTTTTCTTCCCGTCGTTTTCCCAGCGATCGTAGCCAGTATTTTCATGTCTTTCCTTGTACTGATTGCACTGCCGATCTATACCTCAACATAAACAGGGTGAATCGTAAATGAATAAAAAAATATTTCGAGCGCAGCGTTACACAATGACGTACAAACACAAAATTATTTACCTACATTCCTATGTCAATATATATGGCAATCCAAAGGAATTTCGTAACATAAAGAAATACGAAGGTTTTCGCCCAGAGCTGCGTTGGACATCCTCAGAGGTGCTCCTGGTCCGCTTACTTTTAATGAGTCGGCAAGACAACTGAACTAGGAACTCCTCTGAAGATGCCCAATGTAGCACTGGACGAAAGACCAGGAGCTTCTGAGTGTTCTGATATGTCTGCATAACCCAAGAGGAAAGAGTGGCTAGCCTGGATAATTATCGCACGGTTTAGTAGCTGACGTCGGTGGATCTCTTCGCTTGTGGTTTATGCTTCACGGGGCACTAAATTGTACACGCTATCGGCAACGTGTGGTTCACAGATTCTTATACACTTGCTAGTAAATAACGTTACAATCAATCATTTTCGCCGTATTTCCCAATGCTGGCTGAAACAAACCAATAATTTGGTGTGTCGTGTGATGTAACCATGGAGAATGCCATGTCCAGATCTTGGAGAGGGTATTTTATGTCTACATAAATATTTAACTTGTTTTCTTTATTTTGCAAACAATGATACTAAGAGAAGAAATAAAAACAGTTCTCGACTTATTGTGCATAGCGGAGTGTGATCCTCTGGATATATTTTTTTTTCTCTCTTTTACGACTAATCTCATATTTTCTCACCACAACGTGTTTAGTCGGTTTTGCATCTTCTCATTGACGCTGGTGGAAAGCCAGTTAATCAGTAAATAGAAAAATCAGTCTCACACCTTTTTGCTTGTAGACCAGTGTTAAGAACCCCAGATGCTATCGACACGCCCCACGAAACATCGGTAAGGGAAAAATCAACCAAGAATCAAAACCAGCAGGTGAGATCAGGAAATGACGGCGACGAAAGCCTTAATAACAATATAACATATCCACATCCGTAGCTGAGCCCGCTAACGCACGCCTGTGCCTTGTGCGCGACTCGGAGATAACCCGATTCAAATCCTGGAGGAGGATGGTGTTTCCACTGCCAGCATTTGGCCAGTTGGGGGAGGAGAAGTGTTAGCGTGAAGTTACTGACCACCAGTTTTTGGCGCCACTGACCTGGATTAAATTCCAAATTTCTCTACGGTATCTCATGAAGTGAGAGCATGTGACACTGTGACTGGTGAGCCGCATGTCGGATGGGGACTTCAAGTTCGGAGGCACCTCTGGTGCTATGCGAGAGGAGTGGGCTACGAATACGTGTTGTCACCGAATTTTACCCTCTCTGTTTTCTTATCATTATTGTACAACACAAACATAACACTGCACTATACACGCATCCACTACACTCACCTACACTCCCAAATACACATGCGACACAACTCTCACATATCCGAAAGGAAAGGCGCCAGTGTGCGCGGAGGGTGAACGTTTTTTCCGCTAGGTGGCTCACACACCCCGTGGGATACCCAGCCAACAATTCCATACGACATTTAATTTTAATGATATACCATTAATAACTTTCGTCCCATTTCCATGTATCTTGCCATAACTATGGCCTGAGTATTCCGACGTAAGTGGTAAATGGTTAGTCATGGTTGCATTGAACATTATAATGATTCAAACGTTGAGTTAAAAATTATTCTTTGCTGTATAGTTAAAAGAGTTGACAGTAGATTAATTGTAAATGGTTCACAGCTAATATGGAAGACTACCTTACGATCAGTTTCTGCAACACATCTTGAAACCGGAAGAATAATGCATAACTGGATAAAGTGGGACAGTAACTCATTTAAGGTTGTGATGCAAAACGAGACAGCCAGAGTTGCAACTAAAATGAATGTTTATTTAGTCGGTGATCGGTTTCGCATTATGCCCATTATCAAATCAACCAATGTTTGCCAAGTAGAATGTCCTTCCAAAATAGCAGTAAATAAAGTGGGTTCATATGTGTGTGGTCCCAACTAATATTCTTTTGTTTGGCAAACATTGGTTGGTTTGAGGATTGGCATAGCTCGAAACCGGTCACCAACTAATTAAACATCCATTTTACTTGCAACTCTGGCTGTCTCTTTTCGCATCACATGAAAATCATATACAGTTTCCTTCATTTGTTCATTCGTAACAAAACTAAATCCCACTTACATGCACTTCGCAGGTGTTGCGGATAAGTTCCCTTATAGTTAGCATTAGGAACTATGTATGACATGCTGAAATGGTGTGAAGAGGGAAATGAAAGGGAATAATATTCTCTATCTAGCTGTGCTAATCTTTTTTCCTCGTTTTCGTACTCCGTGTAGTTCATATGGGTTTCAACTGGAGATTACTCCCGCATTCTCCTTAATGGGTAAAATCTTATGGGTTGTTAGGCATTGTCATGTTTCTTCTGTAAGATCGACGTTTCGACCCCTCTACTGGGATCTTCTTCAGGCTGTTGTTGCATCTACGTTTAATTGAACATCGTCAAAGACCAGTGTCGCGTTCGTCATAAAAGGGAGTTGTTCCGGGCTTATGCTGAAGAAGTTGGGTAATTGGCTGCAGTTCCTGTGGCTACCATTGATAGGCCATAGTTACTGTATAGAAAACAGCCGGTTCTTATGAGACATTGTTTCGAGAAAGCATTTTTTAAGCAGAGACGTGCAGCTTATAACACTGTAGTGAAATCAGAAAGCTTCTAGCTCTATTTCTAGGAAAGGAAATTAACAGAATCGATCCGGTAAGTTAAAAATATTTACAATTACACAACCTAAGAGCAGAGGATTCAACAGAAAGAGATATTTGTAGAAATAATGTGTTACTTTTAGAAGGATTTGTAAGACCCGCAAGAAATTTTTCTGTCCTCACTTTAATGAAAAATTAAATGTATGGACCAGAGAGTCCACAAATGTTATTAATTACATGTAAAACCTTCTGTGATAATAAAGGAAGGCGTAGCCTTCATATTTTTTCTACGAGCAGCAAGGAGATCTCCTGCTGCTTGTCACCGGTTTTTATCCTTCAGCTTTCACCACGAAAGCATCTATCTTAAGAATACTTTAACATATATTTCAATTAATACCTTTCAGATTTACTTACTTAACAATCCAAACGTGTCCATTTTCATTAATTTTTTCTAATTATGAGCTTTGTTTGCAGCTATTCGTGAATTAAATGCGACAGTGCTTACGACGAACCCGTCTGCCATTGGCGTAATGCTAATGCTGACCAGTAAATTATCAGATTTTTTGTCGTGCATTAATAAACCTTCAGTCTCTCAAAAACAAAGTCCGACACTCTGTTAACCATACACCATAACGTGACTGATCGTTCGCGTTTGGCATTCAACTTTTCAAATTACGTTGTACCACGGCTGTAGCTTTGCGTTTCTCCCCAACAGCTCTCTGGAATCATAAAAATTACAACACGGGTTGACAAGCACTGCCCGGCCAGTTGCATTTAGCAGTACCGAGTTGACTGCCTACAGAGAAGTGTTAGCTGATTACGGTGTTCGAATCCTGCCTCGGGCATGGATGTGTGTGATGTCCTTAGGTTAGTTAGGTTTAAGTGGTTCTAAGTTGCAGGGGACTGATGACCTCAGAAGTTAAGTCTCATAGTGCTTAGAGCCATTTGAACCATTTTAGATTCTCTATCTTCCTTCCACCTTCTCAGGCAGGCATGGCAGCTGTTAAAACTCACAGGTTCCAAGGCAGAGGCGGCAGGAGCATAGATGTGAAGAGGTCTGCATAAAATTGTGTGACATGGTCGAAATATAAAGGAATATCGGAGGAAAACGAAAGATTAAATGAGATGGAACGGAAACTGTCAAGTGGTCCGTAGATTACCAAATGCAAGGAAAAGAGAGACATGCAGATATTACTGGTCAGGTGCGGTGCTACCTACTAGTGAAAAAACTTCACAGTTGGGCGTTTGACGATTGACTTTATCGTCAGATTTTACCTTCAATGACAACCGCCAAGAACGCCAGAAAACTTACATTTTGAATTATTCACCTGGTTTCTGTTACTTAGCATCTTGCCTAAGATTTATTACACAAGCATTTTACAATGATCGTCAGTATCGACCATCCGGCTGAGAGAAATTCGTCCAGAGGAATATCGCCTGCTGGAGGAGCGGTGTGGGAGGCTCGGCCGCTCGTCTTGATTTATCTGGCTCACACGCGCGCCACGCGAGATTTACGTACATCTCGCCCCCGGATCCTGCAGCACCGCGCCATCGACGTCTCCATCGCAGCGCGGTTCCCGCAGGCAGCAGATCTGCTGCTCCCCGACACTCGCCTCGACCGCGTGAGTTATTTCGGCGGAAAATTCGCCGCCGCCGCCGCCGCCGTCGCCGTTGGCCCGCGGAGATTTACAGCTCTGGGCCAGTGGTCCTCAGGTGCGGACGGCAGATCCGCCGGGGATAAACGTGAGCCCTGGACGGGCCCTCCGCATTCCGGGAAACGCGCCGGCCCAGCACTCGAGCACAGCATAGCACCGCAGAGTGCCACTGTCGAATCTGCACTAGCTGTGTAGTGTATTCTGCTATTCGGTTTCCTTAGGTAACAGTTGTAAAGTCACTGTAGGCTACCGTAATTAAATGTAAACTACGGTAGTTTTCCTAGTAGCTTTGGCTAGTTAAGGTCGTACCGGCATTACACATGCGTTAGGTGTGGCGCGTACCTATCAGTCGTTACCTAATAACGATCGCTTTCTTCCCATATTCGATCAGTATCTTTTTAGTTTTCCCAAAAGACCGGAAGCGGTAAACCACCTAGAAACGAGTAGCATAGACACTAAAGAGGCAAAGAAACTGGTACTCCCGCCTGATACAGTGTAGGGCCCCCGCGAGCATGCAGAAGTGCCGCAACGCGACGTGGCGTAGACTCGACTAATGTCTGAAGTAGTGCTGGGGCGAACTGACACCATGAATTCTGCAAGGCTTTCCATAAATCCGTAACAGTACGAAGGAGTGGGGATCTCTTCTGAACAGCACGTTACAATGCATCCCAAACGTGCTCAGTAATGTTCATGTCTGGGGAATTTGGTGGCTAGCGGAAGTGTATGAAATCAGAAGATTGTTCCTGGAGCCACGCTGTAGCAATTCTGGACATGTGAGGTGTCGCATTGTCCTGCTTGAATTGCCCAAGTCCGTCTTAAAGCACAACTGATATGAAAGGTTGCAGGTGATCAGACAGAATGCTTACGCACGTCTCACCTCTCAGAGTCGTATCTAGAAGTACCAGGGATCCCATATCACTCCAACTGCACACGCCTCACACCATTACAGAGCCTCCTACAGATTGAACAGTCCCATCGTGACAAGCTGGGTCCACGGATTCATAAGGTTGTCTCCATACCAGCACTCGTCCATCCGCTCGATACAGTTTGAAAGGAGACTCGTCCGACCAGGCAACATATTTCCAGTCATCAACAGTCCAGTGTTTGTGTTGACAGACCCAGACGAGGCGCTAAGCTTTATACTGCGCAGTCGTCAAGGGTACACGAGTGGGCCTTCGGCTCCGGAAGCCCATATCGATGATGTTTCGTAGAATGGTTCGCACACTGACACTTGTTGAGGGCCCAGCATTGAAATCTACAGCAATTTGCGGAAGGGCTGCACTTCTGTCACGCTGAACGATTCTCTTCAGTCGTCGATGGTCGCATTCTTGCAGGATGTTTTTCCGGCCGCAGCGATGTCAGAGGTTTGATGTGTTACTGGATACCTGATATTCACATTACACTCATGAAATAGTCATACGGGAAAATCCATACGTCATCGCTACTTCGGAGATACCGTGTCCCATCGCACGTGCGTCGATTATAACACCATGTTCGAACTCACTTAACTCTTAATTACCTGCCATTGTAGCAGCAGTAACCGATCTAACAGGCACTTGCTGTCTTATATAGGCGTTGCCGACCGCAGTGCCGTATTCTAGCGGTTTATATATATCTGTACTTGAATACGCATGTCTATACCAATTTTTACGGTCACAGGTTCGAATCCTGCCTCGGGCATGGATGTGTGTGATGTCCTTAGGTTAGTTAGGTTTAAGTAGTTCTAAGTTCTAAGGGACTGATGACCTCAGACGTTAAGTCCCATAGTGCTCAGAGCCATTTCAACCATTTCTATACCAGTTTTTTTGGCGCTTCAGTGTACGAAGGGCCGTGTAACCTCCGAAACATTATTGTTCTACATAGTTATCCTCCTGACTGTTACTTAAAAAAACCTGTTTTAAGAGAAACATTGCCCTTGCCAATGTTTAATTCATGTTCGAAAAACTGTTGATTTGTAATGAGAAACAGAGGATGTTGCAGTAAAAACAAAGAAGACAAAACATATTTATCAAATAGCGCTAGAAAACGCAATTTCCTGAAAAACTGTAAAATAAAAAACTGAAAAACAGAAATATATCAAACATCGCTTCAATACTCCGTCAAACATACTTAAAACATGTTTCTGTTATTCATAAACTACTTTCTTATTTATCGATCTAAAACGAAACTGTTGCCTTTAATCATGATGAGTGTCTACTGAGTACAAAATAAGAACAATTATGATATATATATTCTTTATGTTTGTGCATGTAAGGTGTACTCACATCCAAAGTAATTGGTTTCGTTAAATAAAAGAGCAGAAGTCTCAGCATCGACTAATTTCTATTACTTATAAAACGCAATTTCCATTCTGTAAGGATATAAATATGTAATGGACTAATACTGAATGATGTGCGTTTCTAATTATGTGCAAAACTAACAAGAAAAGCAAACTAATAAAGAGAAATCTTCGGCTCCCAGTTTGTTTTACAAATTCATTTGTGTGTCTCTCACTCTACCAATTCTACAGGTCATCTTGCCATTTACAAAACTGGTTCAAATGGCTCTTAGCACTATGGGACTTAACATCTGAGGTCATCAGTCCCGTAGACTTAGAACTACTTAAACCTAACTAACATAAGGACATCACACACATCCATGCCCGAGGTAGGATTCGAACCTGCGACCGAACCAGCAGGGCGGTCTCGGACTAAAGTGCCTAGAACAGCTCGGTCACAGCGGCCGGCTTGCCATTTACTTCGTCATTTATGAAGTGTACCGAAACTATCGAACGATAGTTTCGATAGACCGCAGCTCTATATACCACCTACCCTTGGATTGAGGGAGTTCCGCAATATTATTTAGTGAACAGGATACGAGCTTCCCCAGTATTGGACCGGATTTACGACAAGATTCAGGACTATCTTGCCGACAGAACGCAAACCGTCGTTCTTAAAGCAAATAATCGACAAATATTTTAAAACAGATGATACATTTTGCAGTTTTTCATGTAATAAAATAAATCTTTCCTTATTCCAAGCAAATATTGCAGTCAGCAATAAAAATCGAAGTAACAATGAGTTGAAAGACAAATTTGAATTAATTAACGGAAACGGAGGGTGTTAGATAAGACTTGTAGTAATTTATTGAAACAGGAGGAAGATTAAAGATGGTAGGAAATATAAGAAATGTAGAGTCCTGCCACAAAAGTGCAGCTTGGGAGTTGGAAGGGGGCAGGGCGGGGAAAATACTTCGGAAAGATATCAAGCTATTCGCCCGCCGCTGGTTCTTGTTGTTACTAGGCTATGTGTCAACACCTACTCTACAGGCTTTACGCGACTCTAGGTGCAATAACCCGTCACGGCTTGCATATTAGGTGCTTTGGTCAAGGAGTACCCCAAGCAAGTGCGATAGGACCGTTATTGTTTACAGTATATTTAAAGACCTGGTGGGTAACTTAGGAATCTCCATGACGCTGTTCTCAGATGATGCGATTGTCACCAGAAGACTGTAGCGAACTGCAGGAAGACACACATAGGGTTGATGACTGGAGTAAGGACTGATAAAAAACTCTGAACGTAAACACGAGGGGTGTACAATAAGTAATGCAACACTTTTTTTTATGAAAGCGGGTTGGTTTTATTCATAATTCCAATATACCATATTAAACCCATTCTTTTGACTACAAAACCCTTTTTCTCAACATAATCTCCGTTCTATGCGACGGCCTTACGCCATCTTACTGAAAGAGCCGGCACGCCCCAATGGTACTACTCTACTGGTCGACATCGGGCCAACATCTACTTGCATCAAGAACCTCCCCATGATCTACATACTGCTTTCCGCAAATTGCATCTCTCGTTGGACGAAACAGATGTAAGTCGGAAGGTCGAAGATCTGGGATCTAGGACGAATGGGGCAGAAAAGTCCAATGAAGCTTTGTAAACTCCTCTCTGATGGCCAGATTTGTGTAAGGTCTTTTGTTGATACGGAGAAGTTCGTTGCATTTTTGTAGCGACGAACACATTGCAGAAGTCACAGCTGTGTGCAGATGGCCAACACGCGGGAGATCGGACAGGGTTGGGCGACCTTGTTGCGATGCTGCAGACGCCTCATCCAACTACCAGGTCTCCTTAGTCATTGTGCAAGTGCTTATGAATACCTGCGATGCTCTGGTTTTCCGCCCAAAGAAACTCAGTGACAGTTTGCTTGCAACGCATCTCCGTTACAGACGCCATTTTGAAGGCTACGTATAGCACCGCCACCCATCGCAACTTCATGGAACTATAGGGGTTGAAGCGGGAATATTCCACGATGTCCCACAGCCAATTCCGCATTTTTCAACCGAAACTGGCCGGGCAAAAAAGATGTATTGCATTGGTTATTGAACGCCCCTCGTAAATGAAACACATATCGCATTAATAGGCGATGAAATCCACTACTGTACGATTACGCTATAGATGGCATATCCCTGCAAACAGAAACTACCGAAAAATACCTAGGAGCAACAACCTGGAGCGATCTACAGTGGACCGGCCGAAGTGGCCGATCGGTTCTAGGCGCTAGAGTCTGGAGCCGCGCGACCGCTACGGTCGCAGGTTCGAATCCTGCCTCGGGCATGGATGTGTGAGATGTCCTTAGGGTAGTTAGGTTTAAGTAGTTCTAAGTTCTAGGGGACTGATGACGCACAGTGCTCAGAGCCATTTACACCATTTTTTTATCTAAAGTGGAATGATTACATAAAACAAACTATAGTGAAAGCAGGTGTTAGCCTCAAATCCACTGGACGAATCAGAGTATCTGCACGATCGAAATGGGTTACAAAACACTTGTTCGGCAGATTATTGAATAGTGCTCATCGCTCTAGGACCCAAACCAGCTTGGATTAATAGAAACGATAGACAAGATGCAATGAAAAGCGGCACATCTCGTCAAAGGTCGTTTACTCGGCACATGAGCATTACGCATATGCTTAACAAACTCCTCTGGAAGACGCTACACGAAAGACGTTGTGCGTCACGGAGAGGTTTGCTAATGGAATATTACCGCATTCTTTTTAAGTCCCTGCGCACGATCATTGTGCTAACTGGACTGCTGGTAGCAATTTGGAACTGACGAGTGATTTCTTCCTCTGACTTCACGCCAGTTTTTACAACCATCCTCCTGAGTACTCTACGGTCCTCGCCCGTCAGTACATGAGGTCTGTTGGTCTTGCGATTGTTCCTTCGCGTTTCCACTTCACAAGCACATCATTATCAGCTTTGGAGGGGTTTAAATGTCCCTGATAGATTTTTTTCTCAATTAACATGGAATGACTAGTCCAGTTTCGAAGTCATTGAATACTTCTTTTACATCTTCTTTACTGACAACATAATACTCCTCGCTAGTACTAGGCGGGCCAGCCTTTCGTGACGTGTAGTGGTTAATTCCGCCTTACATAGTGTTGTCCGAAACTGATAACAAACCTTACTCTCTGACTGGCCACCCATCCTTCGGTTTTCTATTATTTCTCTGGCTGCGGTAAAGGCTGAGGTGCTTCCAGTGGAAAAGTGAGTCGAGTTCTTCCCATGTAGTTCTGTATTCGGTCTTCGGCTCCGTCTCTTATGACCTCTCAGTAGACGTGATATTAAAACCAACATTTCTCATCTGTCGACAAGAATCCAAAACTAAGCAACTCTGCAATACTACGGTTAATTCGTCGTCTTCATAAAAATAGTTTTGCCAGTGGGAGGTTATTCAACATTCCATAAAGCAGTGCAAAATCATAAAAAACAGTAACAACTTGGGAAAAGAAGCAGTTGAACCGAAATTTGACTACACTGTTACAAAAGTAGCGTTTCATGATAATACCATGCGGAAATCACCGACTCTCAGAAGCATCATTGTGCTATATAGAAAGCTGGTAACAGCGTCTTCCAGGGTGGAGTAACTGCAGGAAATGTAAGAGGGGGAGAAGACTGCCGAGACAGTGAACTTGATCAGCTATGGTACAAACCATGGTGTAGTGGCATTGGCAGATTTAAGACATATCAGCCTCAGACGAAGGGGTCCAGGCTTCGCCCTTTTCTTATGTTTTTTGTGGGTGTGTTTATAGGTCCTTCATGTAGCTCGTGTCATGCGCTCTTCAGTTTATCACATTTCATAAATAGCTTTCCGAGTTATTATTTTTGCTATTTTTCTATCATTTTTGGAAACTAGTGCAACTTATACCAGATACGATCGTTTCTTAAGCAGCACCGGAACTTACTAAAATGGAGTCAACAATGCTCGGCTCGAGGCCCACGAGAAAGACAGGCCGTGGCGCGTACGTCAGGAAGATAGGCCTGAACTTGCTCGCTCGCTCAGCTCAGCTCAGCTGACAAAATGCGTTTATAGACCTGTTAACTCGCAGCTGAGAGTGTACTTTCTCACGAAAATTGCATATTCTACTGGAATCTGCTACTATGAAGTCATGCTTATTAACAGTACTACTCGCCGGCCAGAGTATCCGAGCGGTTCTAGGCGCTACAGTCTGGAACCGCGCGACCGCTACGGTCGCGGGTTCGAATCCTGCCTCGGGCATGGATGAGTGTGATGTCCTTAGGTTAGTTAGGTTTAAGTAGTTCTAAGTTCTAGGGGACTGATGACCTCTGAAGTTAAGTCCCATAGTGCTCAGAGCCATTTGAACCATTTTTTTAACAGTACTACAACAAAATTTAATTTAAAATCAATGCTCGATATAAATAGTATAATGGCTTGTTTATAGTATTTAGTCTCTCCTGCCGAACAGTCTTCATTTCATACAAGTGGTGCCTTATACAACTGAAAATCATTTTCGCATGATTTTAATTTGATTGTACCCCAGTACAGCCGTAACAAATTATAAGTAGGGCTATGGATATCCGATCATTGTAGGACTAATAACAGTAAGACTCCATAATACCGGACTCCCACAGAAGATGCAATTCTCGTTTGTACGTACACACCTAGTTAACAATTAACAGGTGTAGAAACGTAGTTTGCCTGCTGAGTTGAGCGAGCGAGCTCAGGCTTACCTTCGTGACGTACGCTGCGCGGCCTGTCTTTTTCGTCGACCGCGGTTCGGCTAACTTAGATAGCGAGACGGTGACCATGGGTAAACCTGCACTACTGCTGCAAGCTGACTTTGTGCTTTCCAAGCGTCACAAATGTCCATGAAAGTACATCAGTGCCGTAATTCTGTCACAAACTATAATGAAACAAAGACAAATATTGAAAAAGACCTTAATCTTCGAAAGTGGGAGATGTAGGCTAATAGCTCAAGCCATAAACCATTGCTATTTGTTGATGGAGGAGATTGGAGTCAACAATTCTCGGCCCTCTGCACTAACAAAGTTCTAGTCTTAAACAGGTAAACGACTCTCTCCGCTCCCGCTCCCTCGAGCTTTTCGTCTGGGAGCTGTTTTACATAAACACTTTGGGTGCCTGCGTTTGAGCGATGCAAGCTATGGTCAGCGCCTCAACGCGATCTACCTGGAAAAGGATTCTCTAGCGACGGAAGACAGAATCTCAAGCACATATTGATGATATGTCTTCTAATCCGCCTTTACGTATTGGAACGGTTTGACAATAAACATATTTGATAAAGAAAGCAATGATCGCAAAGGATCGTCATGTTATAGATGATCCACACACTACATTAGTCGATCGGTGTACGTACCCCGGCTGACTGAATAAAGAATATGAAACAAATTTCTAGTACGAGCAGGGTTGAAAACCTAACTCTTTAGAACCCAACGATTAATCAACTCTTCAAGTAATTAACTTTCCATAAAGGAGGGACAAATAGTCACTACTATACTACCTTATCTGTTTGTTTGACTTCAAATATGAGACTACAATCGGCACTCAATAAAGTGAGACTAGCCATTAGCATCAAACTTACATACGTAATATTGTTTTTTCTTGTGATAGTTATTTCAGATGCGTAGTTTCGTTTACATATAAATCTGGAAGCTACGACGATATAGCTGCTTTTCGATACAGTATCATTTAATCTTTGGTATGTGGCAAGTTAACAAACATCGCTCTTTATGGAATGCTGTATTCTTTTCTTGAAAGAACTCTCAAATGTGCAAAAGCGAATCAGAGACATTTGTATTGTTTACGCGCAAAATTTTTTGTACTTATGAAACATCTAATATGAAGCGTAGCACCTTCTAAATCCGTTTGGATATTTTATGGTCATTATCCCACAAATTTACCAAAGTAATTTTTTCTTTACCGCTATCCTACCTCTTTGTACCTGTGATCCAGTAAACCTCCAGCTTTCATTGGGTTTTGAACAGACATAATCATCCTTTTCACACACGTTATTATGGAGGATACTATACATAACAAGTGAGTATTGCCAAGTCTATGAGCCTACAGTGTTTGAACAAAAGTATGGAAACACAGCTAGAAATGCCCGTTTGACGATAAATGCAGATGCTAGCCAATCCTACCTGTGGCACTTTCGTATTTCACCACGAACGGGATCTGTGCAAAGCCCTCAATACGATGCAAGTTTCAGCAGTTGTCAGAACAGGGTTCTGTGTAGTTGTGAGTGTCAATGCCACTACTCCGTCGTTTGTACCACAACTGATACCTCGATGCAGTCGGATCATGCTTCTATCTCAGCTGTCTTCTCTCCCTCCTACAATTCCTGCAGCTACTCTAATCTGGAAGATGTTGTTACCAACTACGTACATAGCACACTGATACTTCTGAGAGTCGCTGGTTTTCGTGAAGCGCTGTAACAATATAGTCAAGTTTCGGTTCAACTGCTACTTTCCTCGAGTTGTTACTGTTTTTATGATTTCCCGCTAATTTATAGAATATTGCATGATCTTCCACTGGCAATATTACTGTTGTAAAGATGACGCATTAACCATAGTATGACTTGCTTAGCTTTGGATCGTTGTTAACAGATGAGAAATGCGGGTTTTAATATCACGTCGATCTGACGGTCATAGAGATGGAACACAAGATCGAACATAGAACTATAAGGGAAGAACTCGATTCATTTTTCCTTCTCCTTACTCGGAGAAATACGAGGCTTATTCGGAAAGTGAGGAACGATCGGTCGCGAAATGGAAACCACAGTGAAAATCCGATTAAGTTTTGCACAGGTATGTTGGGCAGTGTCTCTAATATGCCCGTCGATCACATTACGTCGTTCTTTTTAGTACTGAGCACACAGGGAGCACATAAAGAACAATAGTGTCTCCCGCCAAGTACGGGGGCCTGGTGAGAAATTTCGCCTAAAGCTAAGCAGCCAACATTACATAACTGTCATGCGTTTTCTTCTTCAAGACAATTCTCAGCCGCATTCTGCATGGACAGTGAAGATGCTCCTGCATCGTTGTCAATTGGAAATATTTGATTACCCACAATACAGCCCGTAATTGTCTCCCTATGAGTTTCATCTCTGCTCACATGAACCACTGGCTATGAAGACAGCATTTTGGCACAGAGAACAAGCTGTAGGCCAGTGTAGAGAAATGGCGGAAATCACTGCCGGCTACCTTCTATAACGAGGGTATTGAAGAGTTGGTACAACGCTACAACAAACGTCTAAGTCGGATCGGCGACTATGGAGATAAGCAGCTGGAATTTGTAGCTAACTGTTGCAAATAAAACAGTTTTGATTTTCACTGTGGTTTCCATTTCGCGACCTATCGTTCCTTACTTTCCGAACAGCCCTCGTAATATAAAACCTAAGGCTGGGTAGCCAGACAGATATTGATGATTCTTGGATTCTTATCAGTTTCCTTATGTAATGCGAAATCAACCACTAGATGTCACGAAAGGCGCACCCCGCCTTGTACTAGTGAGGAGATTATTTTGTCAGTAGAGAAGCAGTAACAGCAGTATTAAGTGACGTCGAACGCGGACGAGTCATTCCTTATTAACTGATGTTGATGATGTGCCTGTTAAGTGGAAACAAGAAGGAACTACCACAGCTAAATCAAGACCGGCAGACCTTGTGTACTGACGGATGGGGACCGTCGAACACTGCAGAGAACGGTTGTACAAAATCGCCTGAATTCATAGGAAGGGATCATCCTGAGTTCCAAAGTGCTACCAGCAGTCCAGTTAGGACAATGATTAGAGGTGAGTGAATTACAACGTAGGAAAGTTGTTGGTGCTCGTATAGTGGGTGCCTCTGTTATCAAGGTAGCTGCATCGTTTTGTGTTTCAAGAGGTGCCGTATAAAAGATTTATATCTCATGTAGGAAAGCAGAAACACGTCATCCTCTAAGTCACAACGCGGATTAAAGTATGTGGTGAGTGGTTGCGACAGACGGTCATTGAAGAGGACTGTGACGTAAAATGAGGGGACGACAGCTGGAGAAGTCAATGACGAACTGAAAAATAAATGTAACACTGATAGTAGTTACGAATGCCAGCTGTTTTGCGACCTCGTATTAGGCATTGGTGTTTCCATATTTTTTCCACCCCCTGTATATTCTTATTACGCTACTGGCCATTAAAATTGCTACACCACGAAGATGACGTGCTACAGACGCGAAATTTAGCAGACAGCAAGAAGATGCTGTGATATGCAAATGATTGGCTTTTCAGAGCATTCATACAAGGTTGGCGCCGGTGGCGACACCTACAACATGCTAACACGAGGAAAGTTTCCAACCGATTTCTCATACACAAACAGCAGTTGACCGGCGTTGTCTGGTGAAACGTTGTTGTGATGCCTCGTGTAAGGAGGAGAAATGCGTACCCTCACGTTTCAGACTTTGATAAAGGTCGGATTATAGCCTATCGCGATTGCGGTTTATCGTATCGCGACATAGCTGCTCGCGTTGGTCGAGATCCCACGACTGTTAGCAGAATATGGAATCGGTGGGTTCAGGAGGGTAATACGGAACGCCGTGCTGGATCCCAACGGCCTCTTATCACTAGCAGTCGAGATGACAGGCATCTTATCCGCAAGGCTGTAACGGATCGTGCAGCCACGTCTCGATCCCTGAGTCAACAGATGGGGACGTTTGCAAGACAACAACCATCTGCACGAACAGTTCGATGACGTTTGCAGCAGCATGGACTATCAGCTCGGAGACCATGGCTCCGGTTACCCTTGACGCTGCATCACAGACAGGAGCGCCTGCGATGGTGTACTCAACGACGAACCTGTGTGCACGAATGGCAAAACGCCATTTTTTCGGATGAATCCAGGCTCCGTTTACAGCATCATGATGGTCGCATCCGTGTTTGACGACATCGCGGTGAACGCACATTGGAAGCGTGTATTCGTCATCGCCATACTGGCGTATCACCCGGCGTGATGGTATTGGGTGCCATTGGTTACACGTCTTGGTCACCTCTTGTTCGCATTGACGGCACTTTGAACAGTGGAAGCTACATTTCAGATGTGTTACGACCCGTGGCTCTACCCTTCATTCGATCCCTGCGAAACCCTACATTTCAGCAGGATAATGCACGACCGCAGGTTTCAGGTCCTGTACGGGCCTTTCCGGATACAGAAAATGTTCGACTGCTGCCCTGGCCAGCACATTCTCCAGATCTCTCACCAATTGAAAACGTCTGGTCAATGGTGGCCGAGCAACTGGCTCCTCACAATACGCCAGTCACTACTCTTGATGAACTGTGGTATCGTGTTGAAGCTGCATTGGCAGCTGTACCTGTATACGCCATCCACGCTCTGTTTGACTCAATGCCCAGGGGTATCAATGCCGTTATTACGGCCAGAGGTGGCTGTTCTGGGTGGTGATTTCTCAGGATCTATGCATCCAAATTGCGTGAAAATGTAATCACATGTCAGATCTAGTATAATAGCATTTTTAATGGCCAGTAGTGTAGATCGTTGCTCTAGCCTCACTCCTGCATGTTAGACAGACCCGCGCTACATTGTTGGCCATGTGACAGAACTTACCAAGTCAGTTGCTGAAAGCTGCTGCTTCTCGTTTGTACATCAGTCGACCGGTGAAGAATAGCGTTACTTTCATTTTTGTTGAATGTTCACAGTGCAGTATAACGTATTGCGTTCTTTCTGTTTAAATAAGAACCAGAACAGTAAAGGGCCAGTGATCGTCAAGGGAACCTGACAGCAGTAGAAGAAAGACTGAAGGTCTGAAGAAATGATATGCAAATAAAAAACAAGAAGAATAAATCTGAAGAATATCGCTGCATCAAACACGGAACAAACAAAATTATCAGAAACGCTAAGAGCAATTACATTTTACCGATAGAAATTTCGAGAAAAAAATAGTAGAAACTTTTATCGATTATTTACAAGAGAATTAAGAAAATTTAAGTCACACGGGCTATATTCTAGGAATGAAGAAGGTAACTTTCATATGAAACACAGAGATAAGTGGAATATTTTTCCAACTATTTTGATTAATTACTGAATTGTGAAGAATCAAAAAAAATGGGAAGTTACTTAAAATAATCCAAGAGACAACTCAAACTCAAAGTTAAGAATAAATTGGAGAAATTCTGAGTTCTATAACGAATTCTAAAGCACCATGAAAAATAATTACGGACAGGATGAGCAGCACCCTGCGGCTGTTAGCTGATGATACTGTGGTGTACGGGAAGGGGCCGGAGTGGCCGAGCGGTTAAAGGCGCTACAGTCTGGAACCGCACGACCGCTACGGCCGCAGGTTCGAATCCCGTCTCGGGCATGGATGTGTGTGATGTCCTTAGGTTAGTTAGGTTAAGTAGTTCTAAGTTCTAGGGGACTTATGACCACAGCAGTTGAGTCCCATAGTGCTCAGAGCCATTTGAACCATTTTGTACGGGAAGGCGGCGTCGTTGAGTGACATTAGTAGTGTGCTACTTGACATAGTCACATCGACTAAATATCCAAATATGCAAAGCGATGTGAAATGCAACGAGCATGTAGCGAAAGCGGTTCATCGACTTCGGTTTATTGGGAGGATTTGAGGAAAATGTGGTTCACCTTTAAAGGAGACCGCGTATACAACACAAGTACAAACCGTTCTAGAGTACTGTTCGAGTGTTTGGAGTTCCCAAACACAAGAAGACTTAGACAAAATTTGTAGTTTGTGTGATGAATGTCAGCTAGCTCAAAATGTGGAAAAATATAAGTTAATGTGGATGAGTAGGAAGAACAAACCTGTAACGTTCGGTTATTGTATTACTAGTGATCTGCTTGACGCGGTCAAGACGTTTAAACATTGGGCGTAACGTTCCAAAGCGATACGAAATGGAACGAGCGCGTGAGAACTGTGGTAGGGAAGGCGAATGACCGATTTCGGTTTATTGCGAGAATTTTACGAAAGAATAAAGGAGATCACATATTGGACGCTGATGCGACCTATTCTTGAATGCTGCTCGAGTTTCTGGCATCCGTACCAGTTCGGATTGAAGGAAAACATTGAAGGAATTCAGAGGCGGGCTGCTAGATTTGTTACCGGTAGGTTCGAACAACACGTAAGTGTTTCGGAGATGCTTCGGGAACTCAGATGGGAATCCCTAGAAGGAAGGTGACGTTCTTTTCCAGAAACACTTTTGAGAAAATTTAGAGAACCAGCATTTGAAGCTGACTGCCACATGATTTTACTGCCGCCAACATACATTGCGCGCAAGGACCAGACCACGAAGAAAAGATTCGATAAATTAGGCTCATACTGATGCATATAAACATTCGTATTCCGCTCGCTCTATTTGCTAGTGGAACTGGAAAGGAAATGGCTGGTAGTACCCTCCAGCACGCACCGTACGGTGGCTTGCAGAGGATCTATGTAGATGTAGATGTAGTTAAACTCACGGGAAAAATCTGGGAAGTAACAGTAATCCACGTACCACAAGAAGGTGACAAAATAGACGTGATTAATTTCAGGGGCAGATCCTTAATCGCTGTAAAATACAAAATATTTTTTGTAGCACTCTCAGATGATTAGACGCCCGGATAGACGCACGGCTAGATATGAGAACATCAGGCAGGGTTTAGGAAAGGTAGAAAGGCAGGTTCCAAGCAGAACAAATACATAAAAGACTAAAAGATCTACAGAATAATGACGTAGATTTGTAGGTTTCAGAAAGGCTAATGACTCTATGGACAAGCTGAGTTAATTCTAACTCTTGAAGAATTTCGAATAGCTAAGAAAATAAAGGAGGTCTTAAAAGAGTCACTAACCAGTAAAAAACCTGAAATAAAATTAACGGTAGAAATTTCAAGCCCGTTTTACGCTCAGATATGAGTCAAACTAGGCAGTCCCAATCTTGTTTAGTTGTCTACTTGAAAATGTGATTAGAGAGTGAAGATAGAAATTGGTAAGATTCTTACCTCAAAATCAGAATACATATGGACTTCAGCAAGGATAACCTTAAAATTAATTACATATCATTCGCAAATGATTTAGCTGTTCTGGCGACAGACAGTGTAACGTTTGTGGAAGAACAGATAAAAATATTTTAAAAAGAGACAGGAAAATCCGGGCTAAAAACAAAGGCAATGACAAACAATAAAACTACACAATCAAAGTTAAGAACAGACAACTTTAAGAACGTAGCAGAAGTGATACAGCTTAATGGAAGTGTAAAAGGAGCAATCAGAGCAAGATTACACTAGATGGACTTAGCATTTTCCTTAACAAAAGATGTTCATAATAAAAAATAATTCTCTAGAAATGCAAAAATTCATCATTGTAAAGCATTAATTCCTCACTCATCAGGAATAGCAATTTTAGGATCAATAATAGAAAATTAAGAAAAGATATAGAAAAAACAGAAATAGAGATAGAAACATTTAAATTAAGAAGTAACGCAGAAACGTGTATACAATCACACAGAAAAAAGTTGCAGACGAAATTAGAAAAGGAGTATCCTCGCAGACTGATAAGAAAAACTGAACAGCACTTTGAAAATTTAAAGGCAGATCCTGTTGGGTTAGGGAAATGCATGAAGATCTATAAGAAGCTGGCATAAATAAGCAGGAATTTGAAGACAGAATAAGATACAGACACAAAATTAAGATGTGGTAGGATTTCCAACCAAGGAAGACGTATGCCTGTATAGGGCGAAAATCATGCTACCTTGCTTCCAATAATTCCTTGCAATTCTTCCAGGGTGACCAGAAAATCTGTTCATATCGGATTTATAGTTTAATAATTACTTCATAACAGTTCTTTTATAATATTTTCCATCCAAGAGAGCTTCAAAACTCCGCAGCACGTCCAACTTTAGGTAGTTCAATTTCTGATTCGTGGTAATAGTTAATGTCGACGGCTGCCCTTCGTAGAAAAAAATAACATTTTTCATATCGACGGAAAAAAGGATTTGTTTGGTGTGGGGCTGGGGGAAGGGAGGTGGGGGCAGGAGGTAAGAATGTCGATAAAGATAGTCTACCAACGGCCATAAGTAACAGGAACTAAATTCTGCCATGTCTGTAAGGCACCACAGTATCATCGTACAACACTTTTGCAAACAAAGAAGCCTGATAGAAACTTATACCATAGTGATCAAAATAATGATAAAGAGGAACGTTAACGTCAAGTACATTGATTTCCTTTCGATAAACATTTGTATTCAGCGGAACGACTGCATTAATTCACACGATTTCAGCTTCTTAGTGAGAGAACTGTATTCACAGCCATAGTATGTATTCAGAATACTACACAGCTTGTGTTCTTGACATTTATATGTCCCTAAATTTTTAATTAATTACTGACACAGAGAGAGAAGCATTTACGTTATGTGGTGAGGTAGTGTGTGTATGTTGTACGGTTTTAGTGTCGTTAAGAGCTTGATTTTGACAAAAACAGGATCTGGAGGACTTGGTAAGTTAATGCAAGAAGGAAGTCTCCTGTGCAATACGACTTTTAGAGAAAAACGTACATCAGATAAAAATAGTTTGTACTCTATTTGTCATTAACTGCGACTTTCTTACGCCTGACTTATCCTTCCGAAACTATAATTATTCGTAACACTTATAAATTCTTTATACATTCATCCATACTTATTATAAAAATCGATGTACATATGTATGTATGTATGTATTTATGTCCCACATCCCCCCCCCCCCCCTAAATCACTGGACCGATTTTAAGCAAACTAGGTACACACGTCACTTGCTGTCTGGAAATCATACCTGCAGAGTTAGGAACAACTTACCTATCAAAGAGGCGGGAGTGGAGATGAAAAAGTAGTGTAACTCACGAAACGCGAATTCGCAGACTTCATTCATCCAGTTTTCGAGAATGAGAGCACTTAGTAACTTGCAACAAACTTTACACGTAATTTCATACCTTTAAGAAACTTTTTCTCGATAACAACCCCTCATAAAATGATAAAAGAAAAAATGTTTATAGATTATCATATTTTCGATATTCCTGCAGTAAAACTGCCGCATCATTAATGACATTTAGATTTATTCCCTCTCTGTTGCTAACTCTGTTCGCAAAAAATTCTGCAGACAGTATAGAAATATACCACTGAGTGTACCTGTAAAATTATTTCATTTTTTGAGGCATTGTTCAGGAGACACGACGTCGTAGAGGTTGAGCTACGTAAATCCAAATACAAATAAAATTCGCTACAGACACAGGTGAAATATGTGCATTAATATGTGTGAAATATGGTAAACATATGTGCGTACTCTGGCAAAGCCGCAGGTAAAAATCTCCTGTATCGATTTCAAGCAAACGTGGTAGCCTACACAGTTACTAACTGGAAAACAATACTGAGGAGGTAAGAACCAGTAATATCCCATTGGAGTGGAGGTGATAACGTAGAGAAGAAAGAGCAGCGGAAAAGATGGACGGGCAGAGAGTGGAAAGGATAATATGGACACGGATATGAGAGAGGAGGAGCTAGCACAGTGAGGGGAGGAGGAAATGGACATAGAAAGAGAAGAGGAGGAAATGGAGAGAGATGGGATAGGAGGAGATGGACCGACAAACAAAATAGGAGGAGATAGGCAGAAAGAAAGGGGAAGAGAAGATGGATTGAGGTGGAGGAAGAGATGGGTAAAAAGATGGGGAGAAGGAAATGAACAGAGAAAATGGAGAGGAGATGGACATAGAGAGGAGATTGACTGAAAGAGGGGACAAAGTGATAAACAGAGAGTGGACGAGCAGGGCATGGATAGAGAGAAGTAGGAGGAGGAGACAAAGGGAGTGAGGAGGATATAGAAGGACAAGAGCATATGGACTCAGAGAAATATACCCGACAGTTTGTGGTTAGGTGATATTCGCTGTATAGGAAAATAGCTAAATGGGTAAGTTTACAAAAGGAGTTGAAGAAATCAGAGCGACTAATAAAAAAGTGAAATGGAAATGAACGCAATATATGCATGAAAGAATAGTCTGGGAAAGTAACGGGTAACTTTTAACGCTGAAGCGGGATATTAGATTTTCAGCAGGATGCTTTGGATTCTATATCAGGAACGACAGACGAAACATGTTAGTTGAATTCACTGAGAGAAACCTAATGTAAAAATTAAACACATTTTTCGAGAAAACCCAGGCAGAAAATGGACACTGGAAATACCGAAGGCACTTAGAAAACATCGACTATGCGTTTTGAAGTAACAAACAAATCATGCTGGATACGCCCGTCGTAAACCAGTTCAGGATTTTTAGTGACCGCAATACAGTAACGTGGAAAATTGAACCGGATATTTAGTTACGAAGAACTTCTGTTTTCATTGAATCTATCAATATTAACATGTTAAAGAACACATGCAACAAGGTTACAGTTTCCACTCGATTACATCATGAGAGTGGAAAGTTCAAAACTGATGGAGACTGAATTTCATCAAGTCTATGTTCTGCATCTTTGAAAGAGGTTTTCAAATCATTAAACAGGCAAAAATAAAGATTATGCGTATTTTCTATATCAGCTGATTTTCAAACTACAGTGTTTTATTTGTTACGGATCCAAAAGAACTTCGGCAGAGAATCGAGGAACCGAACAGAGCAAGTATCTAGTATGAGAAAGCCCTGAAGATAAATTACAGAAAGACAAAAATAATGTAGAATCGTATGCGGGTAGTAGAATAATAAGGATTAATATTGAAGTAACATAAAAAGTTGACAAATTTGTAGACTTAAGACAAATGCTAACAGCTACTACATGGGCACCTAATAAAATAAACAGGAGAGAAACATGGCTTGGATTTCATTTGGGAAACTGAATGTTGTATTCAGAAGTAAGTTCCTAATTCTCCGTATTCTGAAACTCTACAACCAGTGAGTACAGCCAGTACTAGCAAGAGGAAGTGCAACATGAACACTAAATGTTCAAACAGGTTTGCCCAACGAGCAGTGGGAAAATGTCTGTTGGGCATAACAAGAAGATACTGTAGGAGTTGTGGACGTGATATCGACCGTTAGGAAACTGAAATGGAGATGTGATGTGCATACAGCGAGACAAATTGTAGGAGATGGACTAAGAATATTGTGTGTTGAATTCGTGATATGAAAAGACAAAGAGGAAGACGGAAGATGGACTGATAACACAAAAAAACAAGCAGGACAAAGTTCGATGCGAACAGCTGAGGACCGTAACACGAAGACAAGTCTGGAAGAGGCCCATATACAACAGTGGATGATAAATGGCTAACGATGATGATTATTGTGTTACGAAACGGTTTAGACGACTTCCAACTGAAAAGTGAACAACGCAGAGATGATGCACGGGGGCGAAGATGACGATGATGGTGGTGGTGGCATTAACCCTCTATTGTCCAAAACGAAGTGAGAGGTAAAGCGAATATGAAGTATCTTCTTACTAAATCGGACAAGAAATAAAATGGCAATCAGGTGCAACAATAAAAATAAAATAATACTCATGTAGAAGGCCCATCGTTCTTCTAACGTAGTGCAAGCTGTGATCCATCGATTTATATTAAGAGATGCCCGGAAATAGTAGAGATATTTTTTAAATCTCAAAGGGGAACTTTTTTGCAGTTACTTTTGTCGGTCCCTAAGAGGGACGAAAACACGAACAGTGTTAGAAAGAGTTAACAACCAATGTCGTAGAGATGCTTCAGAAGTATCACTGAGCATCCAAAAGAGAGTTAATCAGTGATAGCTGGTAAATTTTCAGCTGTTGATGATTTGTGTAAATTGTATCGTTGGGCTTTTAATCTAATGTGACTGTAGACAGGAATAACGAACTGTGTTGTTATTGTGTAGTGAGAAATTTCCCCTCTTACTGTATCTTCACCGATTATCATCAAACCGAACAGTCGATCGAACATTACTCTCAGTGTGCCAACTCGCCATTGCAGGAGGTGTTCCACTCCTCAGCCAACACTTCGCTTAATACGAGATACATATTTACAGCACATTAGCCCGTAGTCGCACTAAATGTGTAAGGAGAATTGATAAATTTTTATTTTGTCCGTCTCAATTGCATGAATACTGGTTACCGGTTTCGGGCTGCCTCGCCCTTCTCAAACCACACACTTCGTCATTAATCTTAACTAATTGCACAACATGGCGTTAAAATGCAAGAACTGCTTCATAAAAGTAAGTCAAACTGTAAGCAACAAATATGCTCATTGATATGACATCCTATGTGTCTACTACTTCACATGAACGACACAATCAATTGATGTGACGTTCAGATGAAATAGGAGACTCACACAGACTGTCATATCAATGGGTGGATTTGCTTCTCACAGTCTGACTTTCGTGTATAAAGCAGTTCGTGCCTATTTGACACAATGTGGCGCAATTAGTTACGGTCAATAACAAGGTGTGTGGCTTGAGATTTGGCGAGGCAACCTAAAACGTGTAATCACTTCAGCAATAAGTTGTATATGCATGCATCTCAGACGGGCAAAATAAAAATTAATCAAATTTGCTCCGTATTATACAGTTGCGGAGCAGCATGCCTACAATCAGTTAAGTCATTTAATGTACGTCAGTTATGACAAGTTGTGTCGTCTGCTGTTACACCAGAAAATTTGCTTCTGTATGCGCCTGCGTGCGTAACATACACTTATAATGATAAGTTAATGGATCTTCGACATGCACGAATAACGTTGTGTAATGGCGACACCGTATGAACTCGACTGAGACGGGACAGCATAGGAGTGTCAGTAAGAGACTACTTAGTACACCTGCAGAACTTTGTGGAAGCAGGTAGCTTGGATACAGTGAATTTGGTTGCGTGCTATACGGATTAGGCACACAATATTCGAGTGTTAGGGAAGCAAATGGCCACAGTGGACACATTTTTATCGAAATAATTCTTCTTAATTTAATCTCACCTCAGCCGGCCGGTGTGGCCAAGCGGTTCTAGGCGCTTCAGTCTGGAGCCGAGCAACCGCTACGGTCACAGGTTCGAATCCTGTCTCGGGCATGGATGTGTGTGCTGTCCTTAGGTTAGTTAGGTGTAAGTAGTTCTAAGTCTAGGGGACTGATGACCTCAGACGTTAAGTCCCATAGTGCTCAGAGCCATTTGAACCATTAGTCTCACCTCGAACGCTAATAATTGCCATGATTGAGAGACCATTTGAAGAACCTATTTTAAAATCAACGATCTAACGAAATTCACAGCCAAACATTTTTATCTTTGGGGGTGATTATCGTCAGACGGACGAAAACCGGTCAATTAAATGATGAATGTTGTATAATACTGTATTACGCACGCATTGTTTGTTTTTCATACAGAACATTTGGATGACATTAAACGTGACTGTATCTTCAAAGCAAACCAGAATACAAGATTGCCGAGCCAAACCAACAGCGTATTTGTTGTACTGTCAAGTATTAAAGCTCGCCGTATCAACCTTGACACATTAAATGCCAGTTAAATATTGCAATGCATGAAAAAATTGAGACATTCAGCCTTAAACCGATAGTGTGGGGAAAATGAATGATGCTGATGATTTTTACGAATTTAACATCTGCTATCATTTCGCCAACAGAGAAAGATATTCGAGGAATTGGCTGTTATGGAAAATTTGTAAGACATAATTACTGAGCACAAACTGGGTTTTTGAACTGGTTCGCAACAAATAATTTTCAAACGCCATAGATCTGCAGTGTAATATTGACATTTGGCACAATTGCCAGTGTACAAGAGGTTTATAGGTAATTTCCATTAGAAACATTTCAAAAACTGCATAAAAGGGTTCCATAAATAAAGTCTTGAGCTTAGCAACTCACAAGATACGTTATAAGCGAATGTGTTTGTGATGACAGCTGCCCGGCAATTTCTGGGGAGACCGATGTACCGATATTTGTAACCGTTATTTCACTGCTTCAGATACCGATGACATTTACAATATTAAAAAGATTTAATGGTTTAAAGAAACTGAACATTACAACGTTGGCCATGAAAATTTAAATTTTGTCTCGAATGTGTAAGCTAACAAAGTCTTTCTGCTTCACTGACAGTAATTTGTCCGTGTTGTAGCACAGAAGTCGCGAGCCTTCCGTATAACAGTAACATATTTCCGCATTTAATATTACGAGATACCGTGGACTGAAACTTTCGCAGTACCGGTGATCTCATCCCTGAGCTATGAATAATTTACATACTATGGTCGGAAATCTAGAGCGATGGTGGAAGACGATCTTAGCTAGCTTGCTGGTAGGTCACAACATAGTATCTAGTCTCATGTTTGAACGACACACAACTACCGTTAAATGTAGCCAAGTTTAGGAAGTTGCCACTTTTTTGCTCCAAATATATCACAGGTCTGGCTAACTGTAACTCTGGTTCTGTATCCTCTGCTTCATCCGTAAGAACTTATTCTTACACACAAATTTTCACTAGCTCCCAGAGTGTTTATAACATCTTATGACCCGTTTTTCCTATAGCTATGATCAGATGAAAATAAAACCTGAAGCGCAGATACAATGTACCACTTCACCTACAGTACTCCGCATTACAGTGATTACACTTATAATTTTTGTTTGCCCATGGGTACACAGCCTCCACATATTTCAAAAGAAAACATTGTCCATCACGGGCTGAACAATTTTCAGTTTACTACCTACTGGCCAAATTCAACTTCGTAATAATTGCTAGAATTTACCTGAATGTTGCATATTATTGAGTAGAAAGGCGAAATTGGACAACGGCTAATAAAATGAAAACTGTACAGCACGAGACGGACAATGTTCTCCTTCGAAAAATTATTACAGCGGGGTTGGGTTGGGTTGTTTTGGGGGAGGAGACCAGACAGCGAGGTCATCGGTCTCATCGGATTAGGAAAGGATGGGGAACGAAGTCGGCCATGCCCTTTCCAAGGAACTATCCCGGCATTTGCCTGGAGCGATTTAGGAAAATCACGGAAAACCTAAATCAGGATGGCCGGACACGGAATTGAACCGTCGTCCTCCCGAATGCGAGTCCAGTGTACTAGCCACTGTGCCGCCTCGCTCTCTGATTACGTAAGCTGACACTTATTATCATGTACTATGTAACTGTTTAAGTGATACACCGTTTCTGGCGAAGATGATGAGAATGGCGTTAATGGGAATGTCGCAGAATTTCAACGCAGCCACCCGAATGGAAGCCTTAGAAAATATTGCACACGTCGGAAAAGTGTGAGCCTACATACAATGTGCCTACGTTTCGGGATATGTTTTGGCCTCATAACGTCCTTGGTCGAAACGTGTCATAAGAAATAATGTAAACCTTCCAACCCAGACAAATTCTCTGCGTAGGTGCTCACAACGGTCGTAGACATCTTTAAGAAACTACCATCCCATGTAGTGAGTGTATACTCTTTGTCACGCTACACCTGTTTTGGAGGAATTTGAACAGGAAGCGGTTTGAGACTTCAGAGCCAGTAAGGATTTTCTGCATGTCCATCTTTCGACTCTCTTCTTCCATTCGTTCAACTACATAACCTCTCTTTCTTTCCACACTCCACCCTCCACCCAGAAACCTTTACCAATTCACCCCACATTACCCCGCAACTTTTCTATGCTTGGAATATCAATATTGAAAGTCGTGAGGTGCGGTCTTCGTTGTACAAACAAGTCACAAGTACACTTATAGTATCACATGTCGTATATATGTATTTCCATTCTGATCTTCTTGTGCCCTCGACAGTACGTAACGAACTGAAGGATGTCAAAGTACTTACAATAATTGGTACAGGAATCCACAATATATTCATTTTTCCATGAAGTGACTTCTCGACATTATTGTCCTACGCTCGACTTAAGTGTAACTTCTACCTGTGTTTGTTGTGAAATTTGAATAAGTAAATCGAAAAACATGACAATTCACAAGTATTTCCAGACTCTCTAGCTGTGATATTATTTCGGAAGCTTCTGATTTTCAAGCCGTTTATACATATAGGTTCAGTACGAATAATTGAATTTTTTGTGTTCTCTCCCTTTCCTACAGGTTTTAACTTTTACATAGTAAATTAACCTCCAGTTTCTATTCCTCTCTCCCCATTCACGTAATGACCAATGCAGTTGTCAGCATGTACCAGAATGTTTGCTGTTTCATTATTGTATCCAATTACAGAAATGCAGAACGAAAATATGAATTTAAAATAGATCATAGCTAACAGAAATCAATTTTTTGCAAAATAGTTATCAGATAAAGGTTATTAGAGAAGAACTGGAAGTTTGATAGACTGTAGAGGAAACGAAGAGACGCTGACATAAACCGCTTCCACCAAAGTAGAGAACTGGGCTGTGTAGGCTACAGTGGTCCTTACGTCGTTACACTATGTTCACCAGTCACTGGCTCACTTAATAAAGCAAAGCTCCGCCTTCTGGCACAGACGGGCCAACCGGGTTCGACCGACCACCGTGTCGTCCTCTGTCAATAACGCCATTTGGTTTCGCTATGGAGAGCCATATGGTCAGCACACCACTCTCCCAATCGTTGTCGGCTTTCTTCATCTTGTAGCCGCTACTTCTCTAGTAGCTCCTCAATTTGCATCATGAGGTTGAGCGCACCCTGTGCCACTCCTTCCACCAAGGGGAAATCGCTGGTAGTACTGGGTATCGAACCCGGGCGCTCCACATGGCAGACGACAACACTAACCACTCAGCTACGGAGGCGGACGGCTCACTTAGTGCCAATCTTTCTTTTATTTTCTTGTGTAATTTCTAGGTACAGCAAAGAGCAGTAAGAATGTAAAATTGATCTTTTAAAATGTACAGTTGTCTACTCCGTACGGATTTCTTGTCTTTTCTTGCAAGGAAAGGGGGGCTATGTCGAAGCCTTTGCCGATAATGTGGTAGATATTCTTTATTCAAACAGTTTGTTAAGTGTTAAGTGACCTCTTGAGACGGGATAAATAAGTCTTTCTCTTCGATGCTCCCTCCCCCCAAATCACTCTCTCTCTCTGTCTCTCTCTCTCTCTCTCTCTCTCTCTCTCTATCTCTCTCTCTCTCTCTCTCTCACACACACACACACACACACACAGCCAGACGCTCGATGACGTGCTCTGAGGAGCAACCAGCTATTGACTGTATCAGCTACAAATACCATAGTATTTCACGTTAAACTGAAGCAATATGCTGCGTCTCAGCTTTTCTGAAAGACCACTGTTGTACCACTTCGCTCTGCAAATTTTAGTCATGTTCTTTTCGAAAGAACCAAGCGAATTGTTTCCCCGATGACCATAAAATTTCTCCTCTCCTCTTTCTTCGTGTTTTTCACCTAGGAGTTTTCAGCTTTCGTAACTGAACGCACATTATTAACAGCGACCACGGTATTTCGGAACACCTTCCGTACCAGGACACTTTTCTGTCTCCCGGCATTTCGAGCGAATGATTTCTGCTTCACTTATCTACGTATTATTTGTTTCATACCATTTGTCCGCACTTTACGTCCTTGTTCTCTAAGTGGGAGGGTGGAGACGAGGTCAAATACAGGATGGATAAAGTAAGTTATCAAAAATGCGTTTGATGCAGTAACGCTAAACAAAGGAAAATACGAATTTATTATCAACACAGAAATAAATATAGAATTCAGTGAACCTACAAAAGATGCTAAAGTGGTTTCCACGCTGTTCTAAGCAAATGTTGCATCTTTTCAACACTGATTTAAAATTTTGTCCAAATCTTCTGTGACCGTAGGATTTTAATTGTGATTGGATTCATTGCTTCAAACGCTCAACGCCAAGCATCTTGAAGGAATAAATCTCATTTCTTAGCACACACGAGACTGAAAAATACATGAATACGATATCTAATGGTCGTAGAGGCCATTCAGTAGTTTCCCGTCCTCCAATCCATTCATCAAAGTTTTCATTTAGGAAGTCTCTCATTATAACTTGGTAATGTGGGGCTAATATTTTGTTGCCATATTAACGTTTCCTTAACCGCCAGTAAATGATCAAACAGTGGACTGTTTTCCAGTTATAACAACACTTCCTGAAATACATCTGGCACCATTAAAAAAATAATGACCGATTAGCCTGCCGCTGAAAATCCCTGCCCACACTCTCACACCAGGAGGGTCTGACACCGTCTCCATCGCCACATGGAAATTCGTAGAATGCCAATAGAAATAGTTGTGTCTGTTCACTTTGCAAAGTCTCTTCGTCACTGCAAAAAATGCTTCTTGTCGGACTGTGAATAACTTGCAGAATTCCATGCGGATATCCGATTTATTTTCGTTTAGATCCTGAAGTAAAGTGGTTCTAGACGGTCTCAGTTTCAGCGTTCTCTTAATCCTTCGCATGCTTGTTCTTGCTATTCCATACTCCTTGGGCACTTTTCTTCAAGATTTAGTTGGTGGCTGTACTGCGCTGCAATATTATGATTATCTTCTTTGTTAGCAGACGTTGGCCCATTTGAACGCGGAAGTTCCGCTACCAATCCAGTCTCTTCAAAGCTTAAATTTAATTTGAGAATACCTTGTCGAGATGGAGGTTGTATGCTTGCAAAACGCTCCACAAACAAATCAAGAACGCCACCGTAATTATGGTCATGTTTCCATTTCCCCAAAACAATTACACTCTCTGTGATTAACTTTCGTTGCTTCACAGATAACAACAAACAACGAACCAAAAAATGGCTCTGAGCACTATGGGTCTTAACATCTCAGGTCATCAGTCCTCTAGAACTTAGAACTACTTAAACCTAAGTAACCTAAGGACATCACACACATCAATGCCCGAGGCACGATTCGAACCTGCGACCGTAGCAGTCGCGCGGTTCCGAACTGAAGCGCCTAGAACCGCTCGGCCACCGCGGCCGGCAACAACGAACCCCAAACTGCTTGTGTCAACTGACTTTTGAGTATGACGCACTAGTCAAGCTCACAACCGACTACCACCACGCTAGGCAAAACAAAGTCTAAGGGTTGTTAGTGACACCTGACTCATGACCTTAGCTGTATTTCGTGAGCAGGTGTAGAAAGCGTCGAATAGACATCTCGCCTTGTCCAACGTGGATAGTAGGACAAGACTCACGCGCATTCGATCCTAGTCTCGCTCATCTGTGCGTCTTCGAATGCCGAACGTAACACGTTGTACATCCCGCAGAGTTTCGAGTGGCTATCAAACGATAATTTTGAAGCGATATCGATCAAGTGCGTTTCCGCCTTAATCGCGAATGGAATTCGTGGATGAATTGCAACTCAAAAAGCGAGTCGTATCAGATGTAAATCGCAGATTCGGAAACTGGCTGCGGAACAGATTCGCCGGTCAGCCGAAGAGCACGCAGCGACTGATGCCTTTTTTCCTCCGACACCGATCAGCGGGGATAGGGGACGGTTCCGATGGGAACCGGGGCGGCGCGGCGCGTGCGGACGCTAACGAGACAGCAATGCACTGTGGAAACCGTAAATATTTAAGCCCGCGCCGGCCCCGCCTTCTTTTTCCTTTTTATACGATCTTACTCTCCTTTTCTTTTCATTCCCTACTTGCTCGGGGTTCCCACTTTAAATGAGATTTCTTTCTCTGTCCTTTTTTTATTAAATAATGACCGCTCCGGTGGGAGGAGCAGCAGCGCGTTTTAAAGTTTCGTGGGCTGTAACAAGTGTTGCCCTTCGGGTAGCACATAACTCGTTTCGTCTCGTCTCGTCTCATTTTGTTACCTTTTTTCCCCGTTCTTCTTTTTCGCTCTCTCCTCGCCGCTCTTATCGGGCGTACGCCCGCCGCGCTAGGTAGGCGTGAGGCGCGCAACTTCTTTAAATAGTTCCTCCCCCTGCCCACCGGCCACCTGTTCCGGGCCGGCTGGCCGCGGTACCTCGGATCCTGTTCGCAGCGTTCTTCCACCTGGCTAATCAGCCACCTCTCGTCGCAGCATAAATGCCTCGAGTATTCACTATGAATATTCAAACATTTCTCTCCTTATACTCTCATTGATCCCTCGAACAATAAACCGTAGACGGTAGTTGCAACAAACCACAGGTCACACACCCGTCTACAAGATGGGCAGGAGAAGTAATCCAAGAAACTACCGTCCAATATCCTTGACATCCACTTCTTGTGGAACTTTATAACCTCTGATCTCGAACGTAATGAAATATCATGAACAGAATGACCTCATCCACGCCGACTAGTATGGATGCCGAGAATATCGATCGTGTAAAACACAATTCGCGCTTTTCTCACATTGAAAACAAGGGACCAAGGCGGTCAGACAGATGCAGTGTTTTTTGTCTTCCGAAAAGTGTTTGACTCATCACCAAACATACAGGGGTTGGACGTTATTATGGAAGCACCGCGAGAAATGCATCCTTTAGCATAACTGCAGATGCTAGCCAAGCCTGTAGGTTGGCCTTTGTAACTGACCAGTAACGGCACCTGTGCAACGCCCTGAATACGGCGAAACGTCGTTCATCGCCAGAACAGTGTTCTGTGTAGCTGTGACAGAATTATCTCGGGGCACAGTGCATCCTAACGTGGGAAAATTGTTGGTGCTCGCATAGTGTTGTTCCTATAACCAATGGAGCCCAAGTGTTGGGTGTTTCAAGAAATATACCGCATACAGATAAAGTGAAAAAACTTCATCCGCTAAGTCACGATGCGGACGAAACGAAAATATGTGTTGATTCATACTGACAGCCGGTCATTGAAGAAGATTGTGACGAAAAATAAGAGACGACAGACGCAAAAGTTACTGCATATATCAATGCCGCACTCGCGAATCCGGCAGCCCAAAATAACACGAAGGCAGCTGCATAATCCCATAGTACTCAGAGCCATTTGAACCATTTGACGCAGGTTCGAATCCTGCTTCGGGCATGGATGTGTGTGATGAGGTTAGTTAGGTTTAAGTAGTTCTAAGTTCTGGGGGACTGATGACCTTAGAAGTTAAGTCCCATAGTGCTCAGAGCCATTTGAACCATTTTTAACCATTTGAGCAGTCCATAAGATCGCAACTGCAGGACAGCTGAAATTCTAAAACGGCTCATTAGTGACGCAAATTCTCGTAACAGATAAAAGCTGGACTACGGAGAAATGGAAGAAAGTCATTTGGTCCGGTGAGTATTGTTTCACAACGTTTCCAACTTCTGGCCGAGTATAGGCCCCAATAGTGAAACATGAGGGGAGGGGGGGGGGGGGGGAAATCAGTGATATTTTGGGGAGCCATGTGGTTTTTCTTGAGTCTCTTGGTTACTCTGCAAGGTCGCATTACTAAAGGATTATGTGGCCATTTTGGCTGATCACTTCCATCCCGTAGTACAATGTCCGTTCCCCAATGGTGATGCTATGTTTCAAAACGACGGGGGGAGGGGGTCGGACACGGGGATGCGAGGGACGTCGAGTACGTTCCACGTGACCCCCGATCGGTCTACTGCTGTGGCTGGCCCGGGTACTGCCTGCACTGAGGTTGATTCCTCACCCCTGGTCGAGAGGGAGATCGTTCCAAAGTCTGGCAGGCATCGAAAGACTTTTCAAAGGGCCGATCATAGGGCCTCCCTGGTTCGTTTGATAAATAGGCTTCGGGCGTTATCTGTACTGACGATGTCTCTAAGCCGGATGCAGTCGTCCACCCTGTTACAGAGGAAGCCTCTCAGCCGGCATGATCTGGGCATTCACAGAAGGTGGGTTTGCTGGTAGTTAGGAGCTCCAACGTTAGGCGCTTAATGGGGCCCCTTAGGAAGATGGCTGCCAAGGAGGGGAAGGAAACCAGTGTGCACTCCGTGTGCATACCAGGGGGAGTCATTCCGGATGTGGAAAGGCTCCTTCCGGATGCCATGAAGAGTACAGAGTGTAGCCAGTTACCGGTGGTGGCTCACGTCGATACCAATGATGTGTGTCGCTTTGGATCGGAGGAGATTCTCTCTGGCTTCGGGCGGCTAGCGGAAATGGTAAAGACTGCCAGCCTTGCTTGCGAGATTGAGGCGGAGCTCGTCATCTGCAACATCGTCGATAGAACCGACTGTGGTCCTTTGGTGCAGAGCCGAGTCGAGGATCTGAATCAGAGCTCAGGTGGTTCTTTGACCGTGTAGGCTGCAGATTCCTTGACTTGCGCCTTTGGGCGGTGAAGCTCAAATAGTTATGGGTACGGAAATCTAGCTAAACCGGAAATAACTTCAACCGAAATTTTTTCAAACGACCTAACAGTATTCACAAAGGATAGGATAAATAGATTTGGTGGTGGAGTACTTATTGCTGTCACAAGTAGTGTCACCTTGTAGTGAAATTGAAGTAGGCAGTTCCTGTGAAATACTATGGGTAGAGGTTATACTTGACAACTTGACTAAACTGTTAATTGGATCGTTTTATCGACCCCCGACTCAGAAGATATACTTGCTGAACAGTTCAAAGAAAACTTGAGTCTCATTTCAAATAGGTACCCCACTCATGCAGTTATAGTCCTTGGTGACTTCAATCTACCCTGGATATGCTGGAAAAATTATGCGTTTAAAGCCGGCGGCAGGCGTAGAACGTCATCTGAAATGGTACTGAATACTTTCACAGAAAATTATTTTTAACAATTAGTTCATGAGCCAACTCTAAGCATAAATGGTTGCGAAAGCATACGTGACGTCTTGGCAACAAATAATCCTGGAAAAATAGTGAGTATCGCGACGAATACAGTGATTAGCGACCAAAAGGCAGTTGCTGCTATGCTGAATATCGTAACACCTACAACCATCAAAAAGAAATGCAAAGTATATCTATTTAAAAAATGTGATAAAAATGCTCTTAACGCCTTTTTAAGAGTCAGTTTCCACTCCTTCCGATCTGATCATGTAAGCGTAGAAAAGATGTGGAACGATTTCAAAGAGATAGTATCGACGGCAATTGAGAGATATATATTACATAAATTTATAAGTGATGGTACTGATCACCCATGGTACACAAAACGGGTCAGATTGCTGTAGCACAAGCAACGAAAAAAGCATGCCAAATTTAAAAGAACGCAGAATTCCCAAGATTGGCAAAGTTTCGTAGAAGTTCGAAACATAGCCGTACTTCAATCCGAGATGTTTTAATAATTTCCACGACGAAACTCTGTCTCGAAATCTGGCAGAAAACCCACATAGATTCTGGTCGTACATAAAGCACACTAGTGGCAAGACGCAATCAATACCTTCACTGCACGATAACAACGGTGAAGTCACTGATGACAGTGCCACTAAAGCAGAGTTAGTAAATACGTTTTCCGAAACTCCTTCACCAAAGAAGACAAAGTAAGTATTCCTGAATTCCAGTCAAAACAACCACCCAGATGGAAAACATAGAAGTAGATATCCTCGGTGCAGCAAAGCAGCTTAAGTGACTTAATAAAGCCAAGGACTCCGGTACGGATCGTATACGAGACAGGTTCATTTCAGAGTATGCTGATACAATAGCTCCATATTTAGCAATTATATACAACCACTCGCTCACAGAAAGATCCGTACCTACAAGACTGGAAAATCGCTCAAGTCATACCAGTACCCAAAAAAGAAAATAGGAGTAATCTGATGAATTACAGGCTCATATCAATAACGTCGATTTGCATTAGGGTTTTGGAACATATACTGCGCTCGAACATTATGAAGTACCTCGAAGAGAACGATTTATTGACACATAGTCAGCACGGATGCAGAAAATATCTTTCTTGTGAAACACAACAAGCTCTTTATACACATGAAGTAATGAGTGCTATCAACAGGTGATGTCATATTGATTCCATATTATTAGATTTCCAGAAGGTTTTCGACACCGTTCTTCACACGTGTCTTCTAACCAAACTGCATGCCTATGGAATATCGCCTCTGTTGTGAGACTGGATTCGTGATTTCCTGTCAGAAAGGTCACAGTTCGTAGTAATAGACGGAAAGTCATCGAGTAAAACAGAAGTAATATCCGGCGTTCCCAAAGGAAGTGTCTTAGGCCTTCTGTTGCTCCTGATCTATATTAACGACATAGGAGACAAACTGAGTAGCCCCATTAGATTGTTTGCATATGATGCTGTCATTTACAATCTTGTAAAGCGATCAGACGACCAAAACGAATTGCAAAATGATTTATATAAGATATATGTAGGGTGTGAAAAGTGGAAATTGACCATGAATAAAGAAAAGTGTGAGGTTATTCACATGAGCACTAAAAGAAATCCGTTAAATTTCGATTATGCAATAAGTCACACCAATCTGAGGGCTGTAAATTCAACTAAATACTTAGGGATTACAATTACAAATAGCCTACGTTAAACGATCACATAGATAATGCTGTGGGTAGAGCAAACCAAAGACTGCGATTCATTGCAGAACGCTTAGAAGGTGCAATAGGTCTAATAAAGAGACTGCTTACACCACGCTTGTCCACCCTATTGTTCCTTTGCAAGGGCACGGCCGACTTCCTTCCCCATCCTTCCCTAATCCGATGAGACCGATGACCTCGCTGTTTGGTCTCTTCCCCCAAACAATCCAATCCAAACCACCCTATTCTGGAGTATTGCTGTGCGGTGTGGGATCCGCATCAGGTGGGACTGACCGATGACATCGAAAAAGTACAAAGAAGGGCAGCTCGTTTTGTATTATCGCGAAATAGAGGAGATAGTGCCGCAGACATGATACGTAAGTTGAAGTGGCAGTCATTAAAACAAAGGTGTTTCTCGTTGCGACGGGATCTTCTCATGAAATTTCGACCACCAGTTTTCTCCTCCGATTGCGGTAACATTATGTTGGTACCCACCTACATAGGGAGAAATGATCATCACGATAAAATAAGATATATCAGAGGAGATCAGGGCTTGCACATAAGGGGAACGGTACAGAGACAGTTTGAAGGTGGTTCATTCAACCCTCTACCAGGCACTTTATTGTGAACAGCAGAGTGATCACGTAGATGTTGACGCTGATGTAGACTACTGTTCACATAAATCGAATTGTCCAGGACTGGCTTTGTGAGCAGGAGAATGAATTGTATCTCCCCTGCCACTACGGTCAATATTATTGGAACTTCGTTGTCTACTTCGGAAAAAAGGCTGTATCATCATTATCAGTCTCCGTCATGGTTACCTCAACTTTTAACTACGAGGTGCATTCAAGTTCTAAGGCCTCGGATTTTTTTCTAATTAACTACTCACCCGAAATCGATGAAACTGGCGTTCCTTCTCGACGTAATCGTCCTGCAGACGTACACATTTTTCACAACGCTGACGCCATGATTCCATGGCAGCGGCGAAGGCTTCTTTAGGAGGCTGTTTTGACCACTGGAAAATCGCTGAGGCAATAGCAGCACGGCTGGTGAATCTGCGGCCACGGAGAGTGTCTTTTATTGTTGGAAAAAGCCAAAAGTCACTAGGAGCCAGGTCAAGTGAGTAGGGAGCATGAGGAATCACTTCAAAGTTGTTATCACGAAGAAATTGTTGCGTAACGTTAGCTCGATGTGCGGGTGCGTTGTCTTGGTGAAATAGCACACGCGCAGCCCTTCCCGGACGTTTTTGTTGCAGTGCAGGAAGGAATTTGTTCTTCAAAACATTTTCGTAGGATGCACCTGTTACCGTAGTGCCCGTTGGAACGCAATGGGTAAGGATTACGCTCTCGCTGTCACAGAACATGGACACCATCATTTTTTCAGCACTGGCGGTTACCCGAAATTTTTTTGGTGGCGGTGAATCTGTGTGCTTCCATTGAGCTGACGGGCGCTTTGTTTCTGGATTGAAAAATGGCATCCACGTCTCATCCATTGTCACAACTGACGAAAAGAAAGTCCCATTCATGCTGTCATTGCGCGTCAACATTGCTTGGAAACATGCCACACGGGCAGCCATGTGGTCGTCCGTCAGCATTCGTGGCACCCACCTGGATAACACTTTTCGCATTTTCAGGTCGTCATGCAGGATTGTATGCACAGAACCCACAGAAATGCCAACTCTGGAGGCGATCTGTTCAACAGTCATTCGGCAATCCCCCAAAACAATTCTCTCCACTTTCTCAATCATGTCGTCAGACCGGCTTGTGCGAGCCCGAGGTTGTTTCGATTTGATGTCACACGATGTTCTGCCTTCATTAAACTGTCGCACCCACGAACGCACTTTTGACACATCCATAACTCCATCACCACATGTCTCCTTCAACTGTCGATGAATTTCAATTGGTTTCACACCACGCAAATTCAGAAAACGAATGATTGCATGCTGTTCAAGTAAGGAAAACGTCGCCATTTTAAGTATTTAAAACAGTTCTTATTCTTGCCGCTGGCGGTAAAATTCCATCTGCAGTATGGTGCTGCCATCTCTGGGACGTATTGACAATGAACGCGGCCTCATTTCAAAACAATGAGCATGTTTCTATCTCTTTCCAGTCCGGAGAAAAAAAATCGGAGGCCTTAGAACTTGAATGCACCTCGTATTTTGCAGGCAGAATGGTATACGATTCCCCTGAAAACCATCCTATTTATTCGTTCCGAGACACTGGGAACTGTTTTGAATGCCGTCTGGTTACCTACACCTGTTAGGTATCGTAATGTGTGGGGTTTTCGGTGTTTACATATTTTCATCCAACCCCTGTACTCTTATAATTGAAAGAACGATCGTATGGGTTACCAGGCGAAATTTGTGACACGATAAAGCCTTTCTTGTTAGGAAGGATGGAACATTTCATCTTGGATGGAGTATCATCGACACACTTAAAGTTACTTCAGGTGTGCTCCACGAAAGTGTGTTGGATCCAGTGCTGTTCATTTTGTAGATTAATAACCTTGCAGACAATATTAACGCACCCTCAGACTTTTCGCATATGTTGCAGTTCTCTGTAGAAAAATACTGCTTGAAAATTGCTGCTCAAATATTCAGGCACATCTTGGTAAGATTTCAAAGTGGTACAATGAATGGATCTGGCTTCAAATGTTCAAAAATGTAAAATTATGCACTTCACAAACTGCAAAATATTTATGAGTGGCAACAGGAATGGAACATCACAAAAAATGGTTCAAATGGCTCTGAGCACTATGGGACTGAACTTCTGAGGTCATCAGTCCCCTTGAACTTAAGAACTACTTAAACCTAACTAACCTAAGGACATCACACAAATCCTTGCCCGAGGCAGGATTCGAACCTGCGACCGATGCGGTCGCGCGATTCCAGCCTGTAGCGCCTAGAACCGCTCGGCCACCCGGCCGGTGGAACATCTCACATGGATATCAGGGTGCAAAACTTTGTAGGGATACGAAATGGAACGATCTCATGCTGTCAGTCGTAGGTAAAGAGGATGGTATATTGCGATTCAGTGGCAGAACAATAGGGAAATGTAATCAGTTTACATAGGAGACTGCATGCAAAAACATCGTGCACTCCATCCTAGAATATTGCTCCAGTTTGTGGGATACTTACCAAATAAACTGAACGGATATAAAAGAGGGTAGCGTGAATGAACATGAGAGAATGTCATGAAGATGCTGAAGAACTGAACTGGCAGACGCTTAAAGACAGACGCAAACTACCCCGTGAAAGTTTAATTAGAAAATTCTTAGAATCAACTTACTAGGATCTAGGATATCCTACAGTACCCAACGAATCGCTCCAATATGGTCGTGGGGAAAAGAAGCGCCCAAAGAAGCGTAAGCCCCTCCATACGTGAACGGGAAGAGGAAAAACCGTAATTACTAGTACAATGGGAAGAGTCGTCTGCAAAACTTACACACTAAAGTTACTTTCACATGATGTGTCACTGCCAAGTAATTAGATTTATGATTGATCATCTTGTGGTGCAGTTCTTCTTGTTATGTCGTGCTTGCTACTTCGCAAATCACATTTTTTTTCATCCCATAGAATGATGAAACTTGCACCATATATAGAAAGAGTTGTTACAGTATAGTACAAAAGCTAGCCGAAAGAAATAGGCAGTAAGACGAACAGAAATTACATTAAAGTCATGGCAATTCATGATGGTCCCCTGGATATTACACTACAAAAGGCGGGACATGGTTCTTAAAGGGGTGTGTGATCACGACGGCCGGCAACCCATGCTCTGCAACGTCCTCCGCTGCTGGCCTCAAGGTTGGTAAGGAGCTGTTTGTGGCAGGGCGTCCCACTCCTCCAGGATTCGAACCTGGGACCGTAGCGGTCTTCGCGGTTCAAGACCGTAGCGCCTAGAACCGCCTGGCCTCTCCAGCCGGCACACACAAGTAATGCCAGGGGTGAAAGCACTCCTGAAAAGGCGTAGATGGGAAAGGAGAACATTGTCAAAATACCGTTAACGAGTGAGTCTGCTGTGATAAAATTTTTTGGTCAGTACGCCCATGGAATATTTTGCCTCCCCACCAATAACTGGACCATCGAAACGATCATGTTCGGCAATGTACATCACAAACCCGCCTATGTCGAGAGGTGGGAACGCGTAAAGCATCCAGGAACGTTGTCGAGCGTAATCGTTTTTGCTACCTGTAGAGTTCTTCAGGCGCAAAATCCCCTCCATGGCACAATACTGTGGATTTTCGTGAGCCTTAAAATTGAGATGTGTTTAACTGAAGAATACTAATACACTGTTGGAGTAAGAACAACATGTTAAAGTTCTCCAAGGCACGATACGTGTGATATATTTGCAACATTCGCCTGTTTCACAATGCCAGAACATTGCACGTTCACTTAACATCGGTGCGATACGACAACTATGTCTACGGCACTAGTTTCTTAGCATGCGCGACCTTCATTAGCTCAGGTCATACATGAAAAACCCATCACCTCCTTATACCGATACTCAACAGTCGATCTCTATGACAGGCTGCACTTAATCATAAAAAAATTCTCCCTTGCTGCCATCCGACATGAAAACGCACTGAATTTGCAGTTTAGGTAGAACACTGCAAAAAACTGCTTCAAAGAAGGAGATAAAACATTTCCTGCTAATAGAACAACTTATTCCTGACAGGAAGTAAGGCGCTTATGGTTTTTTTTTTTCATTAGTCCTATTCATCTGTTTCCTTCTTCACCTCTCTGACGCCTTTCCTTTCGAATCAGTCATCACATTTAACTCTTCCTCTTTCATTCATCATCATTTGTGCTTTTTGTTATCTTCCCGTCACGTTCTCTTTTTTATTTTGAATTCTGTCTCTCATACTGAGTGTTGCTGTCCCCTATAATCTCATAGTAGCGATGCCGCCTCGTAGAGCGGAGGTCTGAGCTTCGAACCCCGCCTCGATTCAAATGGTTCAAATGGCTCTAAGCACTATAGGACACTATAGGACACCTGAGGTCATCAGTCACCTAGACTTAGAACTACTTAAACCTAACTAACCTAAGGACATCACACACATCCATGCCCGAGACAGGATTCGAACCTGCGACCGTAGCAGCCGCGTGGTTCCGGACCGAAAAGCCTAGAAACGCTCGACCACAGAGGCCGGCCCCCGCCTCCACCATGAGTGCGGGTTTTAAATGTGCCATTACTGTGTAAACAGGAACTGACAACGAATCTAATCATGTAAATGTGTATTCTGTATGTGTGCAACTTATGTACAACCCATTTCAGTACATTTTGTCAAGTATATGAAAAGGATGCATTAGATTCATCACTGGGTGATGGAATAATAGCGAAGTAGCCAAGAGATAATTTTAATAACAATAAAGAAAATTTACGGCTTATGGTTCGCGGGAAGAACGACTGCCGGAAAGCCTCCGTGCGCGCTCGAATCTCTCTAAGTTTACATTCGTGATCTCCTCGGGAGGTATAAGTAGGGGGAAGCAATATATTCGATACCTCATCAAGAAACGCACCCTCTCGAAACCTGGACAGCAAGCTACACCGCGATGCAGGGCGCCTCTCTTGCAGAATCTGCCACTTGAGTTTGCTAAACATCTCCGTAACGCTATCACGTATACCAAATAACACTGTGACGAAACGCACCGCTCTTCTTTGGATCTTCGCTATCTCCTCCGACAACCTGACCTGCTACGGATCACACACTGATGAGCAATATTCAAGTATAGGTCGAACGAGTGTTTTGTAAGCCACCACCTTTGTTGATGGACTACATTTTCTAAGCACTCTCCAAATGAATCTCAACCAGGCACCCGCCATAACAACAATTAATTTTATATGCTCATTCCACTTCCAATCGTTCCGTAGGCATACTCCCAGATATTTTACAGAAGTAACTGCTACCAGTGTTTTTTCCGCTATCATGTAATCATACAGTAAAGGATCCTTCTTTCTATGTATTCGCAATACATTACATTTGACTATGTTAAAGGTCAGTTGCCACTCCCTGCACAAAGTGCCTATCCGTTGCAGATCTTCCTGCATTTCGCTGCAATTTTCTGATGCTGCAACTTCTCTGTATACTACAGCATCATCCGTGAAAAGCCGCACGGAACTACCGACACTATCTACTAGGCCATTTATATGTTGTTGTTGTGGTTTTCAGTCCTGAGAATGGTTTGATGCATCTCTCCATGCTACTCTACCCTGTGCAAGCTTCTTCATCTCCCAGTACGTACTGCAGCCTACATCTTTCTGAATATGCTTAGTGTATTCATCTCTTGGTCTCCCTCTACGATTTTTACCCTCCACGCTGCCCTTCAATACTAAATTGGTGATCCCTTGATGCCTCACAACGTGTCCTACCAACCGATCCCTTCTTCTAGTCAAGTTGTGCCACAAACTCCTCTTCTCCCCAATCCCATTCAGTACCTCCTCATTAGTTATGTGATCTACCCATCTAATCTTAAGCATTCTTCTGTAGCATCACATTTCGAAAGCTTCTATTCTCTTCTTGTCCAAAGTCTTTATCGTCCATGTTTCACTTCCATACATGGCTACACTCCATACAAATACTTTCAGAAACGACTTCCTGGCACTTAAATCTATACTCGATGTTAACAAATTTCTCTTCTTCAGAAAAGCTTGCCATTCGCAGTCTATATTTTATATCCTCTCTACTTCGACTATCATCAGTTATTTTGCTCCCCAAATAGCAAAACTCATTTAGTACTTGAAGCGTCTCATTTCCTAATCTAATTCCCTCAGCATCACCCGACTTAATTCGACTACATTCCATTATCCTCGTTTTGCTTTTGTTGATGTTCATCTTACATCCTCCTTTCAAGACACTGTCCATTCCGTTCAACTGCTCTTCCAAGTCCTTTGCTGTCTCTGACAGAATTACAATGTCATCGGCGAACCTCAAAGTTTTTACAGGGTTATTACAAATGATTGAAGCGATTTCACAGCTCTACAATAACTTTATTATTTGAGATATTTTCACAATGCTTTGCACACACATACAAAAACTCAAAAAGTTTTTTTAGGCATTCACAAATGTTCGATATGTGCCCCTTTAGTGATTCGGCAGACATCAAGCCGATAATCAAGTTCCTCCCACACTCGGCGCAGCATGTCCCCATCAATGAGTTCGAAAGCATCGTTGATGCGAGCTCGCAGTTCTGGCACGTTTCTTGGTAGAGGAGGTTTAAACACTGAATCTTTCACATAACCCCACAGAAAGGAATCGCATGGGGTTAAGTCGGGAGAGCGTGGAAGCCATGACATGAATTGCTGATCATGATCTCCACCACGACCGATCCATCGGTTTTCCAATCTCCTGTTTAAGAAATGCCGAACATCATGATGGAAGTGTGGTGGAGCACCATCCTGTTGAAACATGAAGTCGGCGCTGTCTGTCTCCAGTTGTGGCATGAGCCAATTTTCCGCGGGCTACTCGTGAAACTTGCCTGCACGCGTTCAACCGTTTCTTCGCTCACTGCAGGCCGACCCGTTGATTTCCCCTTACAGAGGCATCCAGAAGCTTTAAACTGCGCATACCATCGCCGAATGGAGTTAGCAGTTGGTGGATCTTTGTTGAACTTCGTCCTGAAGTGTCGTTGGACTGTTATGACTGACTGATGTGAGTGCATTTCAAGCACGACCTACGCTTTCTCGGCTCCTGTCGCCATTTTGTCTCACTGCGCTCTCGAGCGCTCTGGCGGCAGAAACCTGAAGTGCGGCTTCAGCCGAACAAAACTTTATGAGTTTTTCTACGTATCTGTAGTGTGTCGTGACCATATGTCAATGAATGGAGCTACAGTGAATTTATGAAATCGCTTCAATCATTTGTAATAGCCCTGTATTTCTTCTCCATGGATTTTAATACCTACTCCGAAGTTTTCTTTTGTTTCCTTTACTGCTTGCTCAATATACGATTGAATAAGAGCGGGGAGAGGTTACAATCCTGTCTCACTCTCTTCCCACCCACTGCTTTCCTTTCATGTCGCTCGACTCTTATAACTGCCATGTGGTTTCTGTACAAATTGTAAATAGCCTTTCGCTCCTTGTATTTTACCCCTGCCACCTTCAGAATTTTAAAGAGAGTATTCCAGTCAACATTGTTAAAAGCTTTCTCCAAGTCTACAAATGCTAGAAACGTAGGTTTGCCTTTTCTTAATCTTTCTTCTAAGATAAGTCATAGGGTCAGTATTGCCTCACGTGTTCCCATATTTCTACGGAATCCAAACTGATCTTCCCCATGGTCGCCTTCTACCAAATTTTCCATACATCTGTAAAGAATTCGCGTTAGTATTTTGCAGCCGTGACTTATTAAACTGATAGTTCGGTAATTTTCACATCTCTCAACATCTGCTTTCTTTGGGATTGGAGTTATTATATTCTTCTTGAAGTCTGAGGGTATTTCGCCTGTTTCATACATCTTGCTCGCCAGATGGTAGAGTTTTGTCAGGACTGGCTCTCCCAAGGCCGCCAGTAGTACTGATGGAATGTTGTCTACTCCTGGGGCCTTGTTTCGACTTAGGTCTTTCCGTGCTCTATCAAACTCTTCACGCAGTATCATATCTCCCATTTCATCTTCATCTACATCCTCTTCCCTTTCTACAACATTGCCCTCAAGTACATCGCCCTTGTATAGTCCCACTATATACTCCTTCCACCTTTCTGCTTTACCTTCTTTGCTTAGCACTGGGTTTCCATCTGAGCTCTTGATATTCATACAAGTGGTTCTCTTATCTCCAAAGGTCTCTTTAATTTTCCTGTAGGCAGTATCGATCTTACCCCTAGTGAGATAAGCCTCTACATCCTTACATTTGTCCTCTAGCCATCCCTGCTTAGCCATTTTGCACTTCCTGTCGATCTCATTTTTGAGACGTTTGTATTTCTTTTTGCCTGCTTCATTTACTGCATTTTTATATTTTCTCCTTTCATCAATTAAATTCAATATTTCTTCTGTTACCCAAGGATTTCTACTAGCCCTCGTCTTTTTACCTACTTGGTCCTCTGCTGCCTTCACTACTTCATCCCTCAAAGCTACCCATTCTTCTTCTACTGTATTTCTTTCCCCCATTCTTGTCAATTGTTCCCTTATGCTCTCCCTGAAACTCTGTGCAACCTCTGGTTTAGTCAAATTATCCAGGTAACATCTCCTTAAATTCCCACCTTTTTGCAGTTTCCTCAGTTTTAATCTACAGTTCATAACCAAAAGACTGTGGTCAGAGTCCACATCTGCCCCTGAAAACGTCTAACAATTTAGAACCTGGTTCCTGAATCTCTGTCTTACCATTATATAATCTATCTGAACCCTAACAATATCTCCAGGCTTCTTCCATGTATACAACCTTCTTTTATGATTCTTGAACCAAGTGTTAGCTATGATTAAGTTGTGCTCTGTGCAAAATTCTACCAGGCGGCTTCCTCTTTCATTTCTTACCCCCAATCCATATTCATCTACTACGTTTCCTTCTCTTCCTTTTCATACTATCGAATTCCAGTCATCCATGACTATTAAATTTTCGCCTCCCTTCACTATCTGAATAATTTCTTTATCTCATAATACATTTCTTCAATTTCTTGTACTACTGTCGTAGACGTGGGCTTCGTGTCTATCTTGATCACAATAATGCGTTCACTATGTTGTTTGTAGTAGCTTACACGAACTCCTACTTTTTTATTCATTATTAAACCTACTCTTGCATTACCACTATTTGATTTTGTATTGATAACCCTGTATTCACCTGACCAAAAGTCTTGTTCCTCCTGCCACCGAACTTCGATAATTCCCACTATATCTAACTTTAACCTATCCATTTCCCTTTTTAAATTTTCTAGCCTACCTGCCCGATTAAGGGATCTGACTTTCCAAGCTCCGCTCCGTAGAACGCCAGTTTTCTTTCTCCTGATAACGACGTCCTCTTGAGTAGTCCCGTCCCTGAAATCCGAATGGGAGACTATTTTACCCCCGGAATATTTTACCCAAGAGGACGCCATCATCATTTATCCATACAATAAAGCTGCAGGCCCTCGGGAAAAATTACGGCCGTAGTTTCCCCTTGCTTTCAGCCGTTCGCCGTACCAGCACAGCAAGGCCATTTTGGGTAGTATTACAATTCCAGATCAATCATCCACACTGTTGCCCCTGTAACTACTGTAAAGGCTGCTGCCCCTCTTCAACAACCATACTTTTGTCTGGCCTCTCAACAGATACCCCTCCGTTGTGGTTGCACGTACGGTACGGCTATCTGTATCGCTGAGGCACACAAGCCTCCCCACCAACGGCAAGGTCTATGGTTCATGGCGGGAGGGTCATTTATATATATTGTGAAAAGCAATGGTCCCATAACAGTCCCCTGTGGCACGCCAGAGGTTACTTTAACGTCTGTAGACGTCTCTCCAGTGAGAACAACATGCTGTGTTCTGTTTGCTAAAAACTCTTCAATCCAGCCACACAGCTGGTCCGATATTCCGTAACCCCTTACTTTGTTTATCAGGTGACAGTGAGGAACTGTATCGAACGCCTTCCGGAAGTGAAGGAACAGTAGGGTAATCTGAAGAATTTTTATCAATAGTTTTAACCATTGTATATAATATGATATTTGATGTCTATAGGGATACAGAAAAGCCTTATTATTTGTATGAAATAATCTCACAGTACTAAATTTTACAGCTGAAAATAATACACAGATAAGTAAATAAATAGTTAAATATTACTATTTTCTACATCTACATCTACATCTACATGGATACTCTGCAAATCACATTTAAGTGCCTGACAGAGGTTTCATCGAACCACCTTCACAATTCTCTATTATTCCAATCTCGTATAGCGCGCGGAAAGAATGAACACCCGTGTCTTTCCGTACGAGCTCTGATTTCCCTTATTTTATCATGGTGATCGTCCCTCCCTATGTAGGTCGGTGTCAACAAAATGTTTTCGCATTCGAAGGAGAAAGTTGGTGATTGGAATTTCGTGAGAAGATTCCGTCGCAACGAAAAACGCCTTTCTTTTAATGATTTCCAGCCCAAATCCTGTATCATTTCTGTGACACTCTCTCCCATATTTCGCGATAATACAAAACGCGCTGCCCTTCTTTGAACTTTTTCGATGTACTCCGTCAGTCCTATTTGGTAAGGATCCCACACCGCACAGCAGTATTCTAAAAGAGGACGGACAAGCGTAGTATAGGCAGCCTTACATTTTCTAAGTATCCTGCCAATAAAACGCAGTCTTTTGTTAGCTTTCCCCACAACATTTTCTATGTGTTTCTTCCAGTTTAAGTCGTTCGTAATTGTAATACCTAGGTATTTAGTCGAATTTACGACTTTTAGATTAGACTGATTTATCGTGTAACCGAAGTTAACGAGTTCCTTTTAGCACTCATGTGGGTAACCTCACAATTTTCGTTATTTAGGGTCAACTGCCATTTTTCTCACCATTCCGGTATTTCTTCTAAATCGTTTTGCAATTTGTTTTGATCTCCTGATGACTTTATTAGTCGATAAACGACAGCGTCATCTGCAAACAACCGAAGACGGCTGCCCAGATTGTCTCCCAAATCGTTTATATAGATAAGGCACAGCAAAGGGCCTGTAACACTACCTTGGGGAACGCCAGAAATCACTTCTGTTTTACTCGATGACTTTCCGTCAGTTACTACGAGCTGTGACCTCTCTGACAGGAAATCACAAATCCAGTCACATAACTGAGATGATATTCCATAAGCACGCAATTGCACTATGAGCCGCTTGTGTGGTACAGTGTCAAAAGCTAGTTGTGTTTCACTGGAACGATGTTTTCTAAACCCATGTTGACTATGTGTCAATAGACCGTTTTCTTCGAGGTAATTCATAATGTTCGAGCACAATATATGTTCTAAAATCCTGCTGCATATCAACGTTAACGATATGGGCCTGTAATTTAGTGGATTACTCCTGCTACCTTTCTTGAATATATTCTCCTTTATTTTCTTCGACAATATTCTGCTCGGCAAAAATAAACTCTCACAGCTACGTAAACAGGAAAGAAGGTCTCGAGAGTTCACTTCAGAACTTTCGTCGATTTCGGCAACCATTCACATCTCAAATGTACTCTGCCGCGGTATAAACACGTACTCGCTTAGAGAAAGGTCCGTTGACAGATATCATTGTTGACATAACTTATTTGTCCTACAATATTTTGTGGCAACCTCTGTCTTCACTTTTATGGATTAATTTGAAAACACTTCGTTTAATCCTTCACTTTTGCTTTTAATTCTGCATGACAGTTTCATTGAAGGTTGCATGGGATCAGAAACAGCTAACTTATATCTTGTTATGGATATTCTGAGTTCACAGTGAGTTTTCCAAGTTCGCGATGAAAAACAAAGCATTAAGCATGATCAACGCTTTCCTCCATCTTTCGCTTCGGGTAAGATTTTCAAGTCATCCATATAAATCTAATAAATCATCAGTTCTCTGTTTACCATTCCCAGCTTTTACCTGAGATTTTATACCTTGTTCACTGGTGAACGAAATATTGAAGAGTAAAAAGAACCTGGTGTTCGAAAATGCCTACTTCAGAAATACTTCAGCGGCAACCTGTTTTATCTGTTGTCAATAGACACTTCTCCTAATAATAACAGTTAAATAATTAACAGTCTGAAATAGTCGTGTGTACCTAAACTGCTGTAAGACTTATTATCATCACTGTTGCGTTATTAATATCACATAATGAAACTTTAGTAATAAAAAACATGCGACACTGATATATGAGGTAAAATATGACATCGTAAATTGATCTCTAATCACGCAGATCTGATTAGGAACAAAGATAATATCGTATTGAACTTCACTGAAGCAGTTAAATAGTCCTAGAAGAAGGATTTATTTTTGAAAGCTCATTTATCGATTGAGCTGCCGAATTTACACTCGTCAGCGGAGTGTACGCTGAACTGAAAATTTCTGACACGTCTCTCGTTGAACTGGGAGTGGAACCGACAAACCTGTATTTTATAGTTAGATCACTATACGATCTTGCATGACAGACAGACTCCATAATGTGTGCCATAATAGCGCATTTAGTAGAGTTGTGCCTAATAAAGCAAGATCTGTTGATTCGAGTCTAAGTTCAAGAAAAATCTTAGTTTGGGACATATGTCCATTTATTCGTTGGCATCTGTTTACCTTATTGTAATTCATTATACGTCAGCAAATCATTTTTTTCTACACTTTCGATTCCTTGCAAGTGAGTGAAAAGAATGCTGATACCATCTCATATGATCAATAATGATTGTTATTTACACTTGACTGAAAACATTATACTGTGTGCCCAGTAGTACAAGCTTGAAGATCGTGTAGGAAAATGAAAAGTGTCCAGCTAATAAGGCAGTTGTAGAACACAATGCAGCGGCCGTGTCCTTGGCTCTGTCTCAATGACTAAAAATAGTAGCTGATTCACAATATTGATAATTTGTAACAAGTAATGCAGTCCGTGAGTTGTACAAGATACAGTGACGTACAAAAATAAAACAAATTATAATACGGACCTGCGATCAGTTTGAATTACAGAAACTTTATGACCGCTTTTGTAATGCTACGCTGATATAGGCTGGGTTTTCAGCGATGCTCTCACTTAGATTGAAGGCAATTTAAAAGCGAAACCAGTAACAGCCCACTTTTCTTTAATATATATAATGTTTGTGTGTGTGTGTGTGTGTGTGTGTGTGTGTGTGTGTCTGGTGCAGCGTATTAATCACGATTTTGTACCTATATTAGATAGCACAATTCAAATTCAGTCCGGGTCATCTTGGTTTAATTTCATTCATCAAAATAGACGTTTTCCAAAAGTGCACAACTATGTCATTAACTATTACATAATAAAACACGGCGCCAGTTTTTTTTTCGCTTATCACTTCCCCTTTTCAAGTGCGAATATTTCCATCGTTATTGTACACGGTGTTCAAGTGTGTTTTGTTCTGCCTGCCTTGCCCTGCAGTCATCTGTTAATAGTGTTTCTGGTGTCAAATAGTTGTGCCCCCTGGAAACAAACAGAAGAATGCAGGGCAAGAGATTTGGAACAATAGCAATGTAAATAAAATGGAGAATAAATTTCCGACGCGTGTCGTACTATACATGAAATCAATCTTGATTACATTTTTGATGGTTTCCCTAAATCACTTAAGACCTAAGTTGGTGTGGTTTCTTCAGTAAGGCTACGACTGACTTCCTCCCTCGTCCTTGTCCGGTTAACCTTGTTGTTGTTGTGGTCTTCAGTCCTGAGACTGGTTTGATGCAGCTCTCCATGCTACTCTATCCTGTGCAAGCTTCTTCATCTCCCAGTACCTACTGCAACCTACATCCTTCTGAATCTGCTTAGTGTATTGATCTCTTGGTCTCCCTCTACGATTTTTACCCTGCACGCTGCCCTCCAATGCTAAATTTGTGATCCCTCGATGCCTCAGAACATGTCCTACCAACCGATCCCTTCTTCTAGTCAAGTTGAGCCACAAACTTCTCTTCTCCCCAATCCTATTCAATACCTCCTCATTAGTTACGTGATCTACCCACCTTATCTTCAGCATTCTTCTGTAGCACCACATTTCGAAAGCTTCTATTCTCTTCTTGTCCAAACTAGTTATCGTCCATGTCTCACTTCCATACATGGCTACACTCCATACAAATACTTTCAGAAACGACTTCCTGACACCTAAATCTATATTCGATGTTAACAAATTTCTCTTCTTGAGAAACGCTTTCCTTGCCATTGCCAGTCTACATTTTATATCCTCTCTACTTCGACCATCATCGGTTATTTTACTCCCTAAATAGCAAAACTCCTTTACTACCTTAAGTGTCTCATTTCCTAATCTAATTCCCTCAGCATGACCCGACTTAATTCGACTACATTCCATTATCCTCGTTTTGCTTTTGTTGATGTTCATCTTATATCCTCCTTTCAAGACACTGTCCATTCCGTTCAACTGCTCTTCCAAGTCCTTTGCTGTCTCTGACAGAATTACAATGTCATCGGCGAACCTCAAAGTTTTTACTTCTTCTCCATGAATTTTAATACCTACTCCGAATTTTTCTTTTGTTTCCTTTACTGCTTGCTCAATATACAGACTGAATAACATCGGGGAGAGGCTACAACCCTGTCTCACTCCTTTCCCAACCACTGCTTCCCTTTCATGCCCCTCGACTCTTATAACTGCCATCTGGTTTCTGTACAAATTGTAAATAGCCTTTCGCTCCCTGTATTTTACCCCTGCCACCTTCAGAATTTGAAAGAGAGAACTCCATAATTACTGACCTGGACGTCTACGACCGACTAAATCATAACCCTCTTCCGCTTCTGCTTCATACAGGCACACCGAAAAAGTAACGTTTGCACAATAAAATAGTAAATATAGAAACTTTTCGTTGGGATTTTGCAGATTTTGAAGATGGGTTCGGATGGCTTATCTTGTACGTATTGCCTTTTGCTTTCGCAAGTTCCCCTCTACGGAGCTTCCATGATACGTCAAGATGCTTGAACGTGGCAGCGTCGTAAAATTCACTGCCGTTGGCTGTTCCCTCGAGAAGCGGACATACGCGACGTCTCACCATCCGGAGATGGCCGTGCAGACCTCTGGCCGCTGGGCGTCTCCCCGGGGCCCGAACAATGGGCAGTACGTGGCGCCGTGTAATTGGCGACTCCTACAACGGCGCGCGTCTCGCCGATCTGCATACGGAATTGCCCGCGCACTTGTTTATACGTACATTCTCCACACTGGCGCGGCTATTACCTCGGCGCCGTCATCCGAGACCTCTGCTCAACTCGTCTCGATTCCCGCTGTGTCCACACAATGCGCCCTAAACGTTAACGACGTTCGACCCATTCGTATTTATTGCGAGCGAGAGTAACGCCACTTCAAACCAGTTCTCGTATGACGTACATCGAATGATTTTGTTTCTGCTTCCTTTTCTCCTGTTTCATTACACCGTCAATTACAACAGTGGTACGTGATAGAAAAACAATGGGAAAATATTTGTGTTGGCGTCCTTTACTGGTTCCGAGACTGACGCGCTAATATTCTCAGTACGGTGAAGGAATTGTAGACGGTACTTTGGTATAAGTGATGCTATCTGATTATTCAATAACATTCAGATCGCCCGCTGTTTCAAAGAGAATATCGATATTCTGAAGTTATGTAATATTATTCAGTTCCAAAAAAAGCTAATTATTCCTTAACTCTCGCCCAGGAACAGGTTATTACTATATCCACTACAGCACAACGTGCCCTTAATTACACAGAGAATATGGATACACAGTAATCACTTGATAGTTCACAATTCCAGTCCACCCCAGATCGTTGTAAATTGCAGAACACACCAAAGGAATAATTCAGATCAAAGCAAATCCATCAATAATCCGTAGAATAGTAACCCAAAATGTAGTCCAGTTGAAATCCAGTCCCGGCGGTCCCGGCGGAAGTTCGAATCCTCCCTCGGGCATGGGTGTGTGTGTTTGTCCTTAGGATAATTTAGGTTAAGTAGTGTGTGAGCTTAGGGACTGATGACCTTACCAGTTAAGTCCCATAAGATGTAACACATTTATTATTATTATTAGTAAACATCTCGGTCACGGAAGTATGATGTAAGCGAAGTAGAGACTTTAGCACAGCACAGTTCGAAGTGTCTTCCAGTGGCCCGACGGCTGGATTTTACCTCCGACTCGACGTTAGCGGCCAGTCCCATATGGCGTGTCTCTTACCACTGGAGGGCGCGATGACAGTGCACATCGCAGGATATGAACATCCTTGCCAGAAAACAGAGATATAGCAGTTATTATTTCCTTTAACGTTAACTTACAAAGCGCAGTCCATTTGCTCCATAAAACAGTAAAAAAATGTCAATTTCTTATCTTAAAAACTAAAACCAAAGTTACACCCTTTCAGGAAAAGGATATCATAATATCAAGAGTGTGGATGGATAGCACCTATCTAAGAGAAATATTAATCTTCGACTGCCTAGACTGCAATAGCACACACGAATACGACAGAGATTTCCAGAGAAAGTTAGCTAGTTTCTCATGGATGTACCGCTCAATTGAAGAACATCTTAGAAAACTTGCTGCACAGAGACCCGGATAAAATACTACAAGAAAATGGCAGTCGGAACTCTTCTGAATGGAAGCATACAAGTAGTAGGGATAGTAATGACTGAAGACAGGACTCGAATTCAAGAAATAGAAATGAAGTTCCTGACAGGAATCAAAGAACGTGGCAGAGTGGATCACATAAGCAGTAACGACATCGCAAAACAATTTAAGATCTTATCAGTGCTTAAAAAAGTTAGGGAACACACGTAAAAAAGGATCACCACGCCCTTCGAATGGATAAGGAGCAGCTACCCAAACAATTATTCATTATTCCTGTTATGGATATTTGTGCCTTACTGACCTGAATACATTATCGGATCAAAGTACTCCATATACAAATTAGAAGATATTAATATGGAGTGTGTCGGCTCTCCGCTGTTATGAGAGCTTGAACTCTGTTGATGACATTTGCAATGAATGCCTGTGGTGGTGATGATGATGTTTGGTTTGTGGATCGCTCAATTGCGCGGTCATCAGCTCTCGTACAAATTCTCAATCTGTTCTCAGTCCAATCTAGCCACTGCTAGGAATGATGATGGAATGATGAGTACAACACAAACACCCAGTCCCTGGGCAGAGAAAGTCCCCAACTCGGCCGGGAATCGAAACCGGGACCCCGTGATCCATAGGTAGCAACGCTAGGCACTAGACCACGAGCGGAGGACAAATGACTGAGGAGGGCTGGCAGTCCATTCTTCCTCAAGAATCGAGACCAGAGAGGTAGTGATGTTGGAGGCTACGAGAGAAGCCGATGGTACAACGAATCATAAAGGTGTTCCACTGGTTCACGTCGGAACTCTCAGTAGGTTAGGCCTTTCAGGAGTGTTATTGTCCATAAATCATTGCCTCATAGAAGCTACTTTATGGCAGGGTCCTCTGTCATGCTGGCACAAATAGTTAACGCCTCTGTAGAGTTCTTCAGGCGTACGCACTACACAAAGCTGTAAGACGTGTTCATATCCTTCCGTATTTAGCTCCAGTCACGAAAAAATACCCCATAACCCAACACTATCTCTTCACTACTTCACTGTTGGCACCACAAGTGATGGCAGGTAATGTTCTCCAGGCATTCGCCAAATACAAACACTTCTATCGGATGCTCCAGTCCGGAACCGCGCTGCTGCTACGGTCGCAGGTTCGAATCCTGCCTCCGACATGGATGTGTGTGATGTCCTTAGGTTAGTTAGGTTTAAGTAGTTCTAAGTTCTAGGGGACTGATCACCTCAGATGTTAAGTCCCACAGTGCTTAGAGCCATTTGAACCGTTTTCTATCGGATTGCCACAGGCTACAACGTGATTCATAACTTCAACTCACTCGTTTCCAGTCATCCACTGTGAAATGCCGTCGCTCTTTACACCACATCAAGGATAGCTTAGCATTATCTACAGAAATGTATGGACCATGATGAACTGCTGGAACATTGTACCCCATACGCACAATCATCGTGATAGCTGTAGTGCCGGTAGCGCTTTTGAACTCAGAAGTGATTTCCTTCCGCTCATTTCACACGATTTTTTTTACAACCACCATCCATAACGCTCGACGCTCTTCGTCCGTCGGTACATCAGCTATTCTTAATCTTCTCTAAGCTCTGGTTTTTACATGCCAATCACATCACCCTCTTTACGAGGGTTTAAGTATGCCTGATGGATTTGTTGTTAATCAGGTGACATCCCACGACTAGTCCACGTTCGAAGTTACTAAACTCTCCTGACCGACCCATCTTGCAGTTACTGTTTCTCTAATGACAGTACTCCCCGCCTTCTTTCATACTGGCGTGTCAGCCTCTCGTGACGAATGGTTCAAATGGCTCTGAGCACTATGGGACTTAACATATGACGTCATCAGTCCCCTAGAACTCAGAACTACTTAAACCTAACTAACCTAAGGACATCACATACATCCATGCCCGAGGCAGAATTAGAACCTGCGACCGTAGCGGTCGCGCGGTTTCAGACAGAAGCGCCTAGAACCGCTCGGCCACCCCGGCCGGCCTCTCGTGACATGTAGTGGTCAATTCCGCATAACATAGGGGTGTGCGAATACATTTGATTATACACTGTATGTAATTTATTTGGCCAATGTGAGGCGCTATGTTAGAATAAAACTGTTTGCAGCGGAAATAAGAAGAAGATGATGGAGGGATGATGATGGTGGTTATGATAATGATGGCAATGATGATGACATGACATTTTGAGACCGGTATGGCATTTACTTCAAGGCACACTTACAATCACAGAATTAGTGTAGCCGTAAGCTACTATCCAGCACTGAGATGGATCTACACGACAGGATTGCAGCACCGAGTTGGGTGTACGTTGGGATGCAGTCTACAGCAGGAAGTGTACCTCGTTCTAAAATAACGTTTCATGAATAAAAGTACTGCTACAGTGTAAGTGTGAGTAACTTGGTGAGATTCGTTCAACGTAAATACATTAAACGGGCACACCTTTCAGCGTATTGATACTTCGGAAATGTCATCAACTAAGTTCTTAATTTGCGTAGCAATGGTGTCAGTAGCTACTTTGTAAACGGTTCAATAATACTGGTACTGTCCAAGTAGTCACTGAAACGAATTAATATAAGAAAATCGCGGCGAAAAATGGAACACAACACAGGAAGGCTGACAATGAAGTCTACTACTAACGTAACACAGTACTTTGTCGACCGTTAACAATACAGATCGTACAACGGCCTACCTTCTTTCCCATTCTCCCTCAATCCAAGTATGAGCTCTTTCTCTATCGATTTCGTCGGTGACAGGACATCAAATCGCAATCTTCCATCCAATACAATCGCTAGGGGATTTCTTCACAGATATTGATCAATATATCTGTAGTAATTCCTTAGACATCTGCTTTTATCTTGTTAGTCAAAGCGGATTGGCCAGCCGATAGCGGAGATACATTCATGCGATATTTTATGAACTCCTAAAGAATTAAACCTGGTTGTGTCAGGACGGGTGACTTTAGAGGACACAGCAAATAAACTATGACAACTGGTCCATAGCAAGTGATCGAGCAGTTAATGAAACGAAATGTGCGCGGTTACACGCTCTTACTTTCAAAGAGAATCTTGGGGTATCAAGATAAGAAATCAAGATAAGAAATTTCACTCAGTGCAGAAGGACGGCCTATTAAATTACCACAAGAATATAACACTAAGAAACTTAATTTTAGGGAGTCCCTGCAATATCTGTTGGAGAGTTCCCCATCCCCCCCCCCCCTCCATTTCTTTTCTCGCGGAATGAATGAAGACGACAAAATCCAGGAAGTCTTCTCAATCTCAACACTAAGAAACTTAATTTTAGGGAGTCCCTACAATATCTGTTGGAGAGTTCCCCATCCCCCCCCCCTCCATTTCTTTTCTCGCGGAATGAATGAAGACGACAAAATCAAGGAAGTCTTCTCAATCTCATATTTTGTTTGTTAACTTGTCGTTCGGCACTGTATACGCCAGTGGGCCTGTGTTACCAATTATCCATCATTACTTTCCAACGTTCACGTATACCCGTCTCGGCACCTACCTAGATTACTTCTGTATCATAGCACAATAACAGTAAACATACTGTATAACAGAATTTAAGATGTTATGTTTTGTCAAAGGAGAGAAATCAATGAACAATACCTAAACAGGTAGAGGTCCAATTTCTATTACAATCTTCAGTAAACCATACGTAGTAGGACTGGAGGAGACCAAATTACACGTGTTTGAATCATTTCCGACACGTCGTTATTGTCTGAGGTCGCTCATTATCTGGTATTACTCGGTTATTAAAGTCGACGTCATAGTTTAGTAAGTAACACAAATCGAGCCATTACGTCTTTAGGCCACTCGTTAGCTTCTCACAAATTGTCCAGCATCCCCGCAGTGGGTCCCACCGTTTAAAGGCAGAGCTGGGAGGGGGAAGGGCGTGAAAAACAAAAACCCATCCAACGGCAACAGATGTAGAGCCTTTTTTATTGGGGAGATTGATGAAGAAAGCACCAGGAAACAAAGTGCAAGGAGAGCGAGAGAAAGAGAAAGAGAGAGACAGAAAGGGATCGGGAACAGGAAATCATTCCTCTTGCCCGTGTGTTTGTGTACGTGTGTGTGTGTGTGTGTGTGTGTGTGTGTGTGCATATGAGTAATGTACATCTATCCCTCTAGAATAGTTTGTGATGACTATACCAGTGGAAGATACTACGTTTTACTGCAACGTATATTAAATTTTTAACACTTGAATGAAACAACAGGTATCGTAGCTGTTAGTAATCTCCCTACACCGAAGGAAAATTAACAGTGTTTACCGCATCCATGTCTCTTTTTGAAAACTAGTATTCTTATACTCAGATAAAAATTATTTACTTCCTGTTTCACTTGTCACAAGTAAATCTGGACAGTACCACCAGGTAAATTTCGCGGTAATGTCATAATGTGGAACTCTGAAGTAGTAACAGATTAAGATTTTAAAAACAATTCCATCTGCAGCAAAATGCTGTAACTAATTACAGCGTACATAAAACTAACACGCAGTTCTCTCAAATCACTCGGCTATGCTTCCACGTATCTCGCTAAATAAACTATGTCTGAATCGTCTCTGTGACTGCATGACCAATTCGTAATATGGTACGTTTTAAATCTTTCGCATAGTACTGGTCACAGAACATTGCACAGGGAGCATTATTATATCATTCCATGGGCGATTACTTGCAAAACAAACAGACGTGGTGAAAACACTTGTAGTATGAGGTAGGTAGGAAAGTAATTTAGAATAAGGGGACGAATGTCCTGCGCATGTTGCTGACGTTGTTATAATTTTGTACTTTGGAGTAGATATTTCGGGTTGTGAGTATTGAAAAGTGTGATAATTCCATCTTTGGGAATTACGTACCCAAGATAGCTCTCTCTGAAGACGGAGAATGTTGTCAAACAATGACGTGTCATTTATACAGAGTATTGGAAAATTAAAAGCCGCAGAGACAATGCTGACAGTAATCGAAAACTTTTACTATTTTTTCACTCAAACCGATATTTGAGTAGCATTAATGACCCAATGGACATCAGATACATATCACCATGCCGTAACTGCTATTCCAGATCGGACACATCCAATGTCTTAGTTGTACTTCTGCACAATACTAAATCCTTCCCCCTCTCTTCTGTTCTAGTGTAACACTGCCAGCACGAAAATAATCGACTCTGGGGATCAGATGGCAGATGGCCTCTGATGAAACTGTTTTTTATGAGACTGCAGTGTAACACGAAAGATAAGTGATACAAGTGTACAATCGCATATTTGCTATATAATAGGAAGAGTCATGTCTGGAAAGAGATCGATGCTAAAATCCAAATTACACGTGGGAAACGTACAAATTTCGCTCGGTTCAAACAAAATGGTTGTATTATTGTTTAATAAAATTACTTCATTCTTCGAATTTTTATATGTATTATACTTGGTGAAGCAGTCAATATCTAAGAAAGTCAAAAGTGAATATCGTTTATGGCGAATATTGCTGAACTATTAGTGCAGTGATGCGGTTTTGTGCTGAAGAGTATGCAGCTCACGCCAATCAGTGAGGATCTGTCCTCGCAAACATTATAAAAAGTTCTAAAACTTGGACGTGTGGAGAAGAAAATACACCAAGGTAAAAGAAAAACAACTAATAAAAAATGAAACTAACATTTTAACAGTAGTAACATACAATGCACGTGTTACTAATTGTAAGAAGCATCTCGGAAGTACAAGAAGGATCGACGAAACAAGTGTTCTGCGAACATTACATTCCAACGGATTTTATCCTCTTCACATTTCGCAGTAGCTACGTCTTCATGGGCTTGACTTCCAGACTTGGCTACAGTTCTTGGAATGTTACCTATGAAAAGCGCAAAGTGAAGGGGGATACCCATGCAAAATTTTGTTTAAGGAAGAAGCCACTCTTGACAATATGCGTTAATCATCAACTGGAAATTGTCGCTCACTCAAAAATTGGATAAAAACAACGCTCCTGGCCTATCAACGTTTGGTGCGTGTTCAAGACCCGCATCATCGGTTCTCGTTTTGCTGATGGGAATCTAAATACACTCAAGTATCTCGTGTTCCTAAGATATACTGCTGTCACAGTTATCAGTGTGGTAATCAATGTGGTACCAACATGACGGATGTCCCTCCCATTCCGCACCAACACTGACAGATTCTCTTACGAGAACATTTGCAGAGCACTGTATCTGTCGTTCAGGAAAAGCAAACTGGTTTGCACACTCACTAAACTTGACGTATCCATACTTTTATCCATGGTGAAAATTAAAACAAGAGGCTATGGAACAACGACGACTCCCGAAGGTTTGAAATGTCTTATAACACAAAACTCTGCCACCGTTAACTCCAGATGAAATTCTACATACTGTATCGTTTCTGCAGAATAATTTTATGGTCTGTAACAATGCTCAAGGTGAACATTTTGGGCGTAGTATGATAGCCATGGTAATAGACGCACGAACCGTACCTTAGGTATGTGCTATCCTACATTTGGTATGTGGAGCCTCTTCCCCTGACGGTAGGAAAGTGGTTTGCGGTGCTGTTATCTTGATACTATTTCATCAAGCCCCTTGTAGTTCTCTTAAAAGCTTCTTTCAAACGCCACAGAAAAAAGTATATAGCTCCTTTAGAAAAAAAACAAAGTTAGTGTCGTAATTCGGCAACTACGAGTATAAGCGATAAAAACTACTTCGAACTTCAGGAAATTAGCCATATTGTCCGATATAACTTGACGAAAACCTCACCGCGATATATTTATTCATTCTGGATATATTTGGGATATCCTGTCTTAGGTGCCTCACCCTGCTTATATGCAGATGTACATACATTTACACGCTAATACAGGGTGATCGGAAACAGTCTGAAAAGCTTCTAAGAGAGTTGCAGTGTAGGTTATACTGAGATATAACTGTTGAGGAAAACATTCCATATGTTGCGCCGTTTCCAAGTTGAAGTCAGCAAATCAAGCAGATGCGCGAGTAAATTTAAACCGTCCAGGAGCGACGATGTCGCAAACGTGTACTTCTTTTTGTTTCCTACAGCCGAAAAAAGAGAGTCATACAAAAATTGAAAACGGAACGGTCGTAAGGATCGAAACCGAGCCAAAGGCTGAATAGTCTCGTGCGGTATCATACACGCTATCATAAAAACTGATGCTAATAATTGTATCTGCCGGGCAGCTTGAATTTGCGCGGATAACGGCCTGATTGGCTAACTTCAACGCTAATAAACTCGGAAACGGCGCAAAGTATCGATTTTTTTTCCCTAACGATTATTTCTGAGAACAACCTATCCCGCACACCATTATAAGCTTTTCAGACTGTTTGTGACCACCCTATATATATATATATATATATATATATATATATATATATATATATATATATATATATATATATATATATATATATATAGGGTGGTCACAAACAGTCTGAAAAGCTTATAATGGTGTGCGGGATAGGTTGTTCTCAGAAATAATATAATATATATAATATATATATATATATATATACGGGGTGTACCACAGGAGTAATGGTCAATATTAAGGGATATGACAGGGACGATTATTCGCAGCCAAAACGTCAAGTAAACATGGGCTCTAAAAAGCATTCCTTAAGAGCTCAATTTCGGTATAGTGAGACAGATCTCTTCTACAGCAAGCCCTTTACTTTCCATGTTTTGGGAGGCCGTAGTATGCATTAAAACAAGAAAAAGTTGTCTAAGAAACGTGGGCTCTAAAATGCATAACCTAACAGGTATGAGTACTTGCTCAACTGAAGATATGTGTTCCACAGTAGGGAAGATGAACAAGTGTTCGCTGCTCTTAAAATATGCACTTTGGAATCCATGTTAAGCGGACTTTTTTTTGTTTTGGTCCACCCTACAACCTCTAAATATGAAAAGTAAAGAGTGCAATGTGTAGCTGGAGTCAACCCAAAAATATTGCTGATCACATCTTTCATGCATCGCCCAGTGTTGACACGAATCGTCAGTTAGTTTCACGTTACAAACAAAGTGATTTTTACAGCGGAATTTTACGTACCCATTAGATAGAGAGGTCCCAGATTAGTTTAGTGCGATATTCGGGTTAATCGTAAGTATTAACAGGAGCATTAAACCACGAATAATAAATAGTGCTCCAGCAGCGTCTAAGCGGAGCCCTGACCCGCGCTGACTGCCACCGCCATGCAGCGTGTGGTGCGATCTGCTTCATGACGGTATGATGGGACTGTTTTTACTTTCAGGAGCATCAGTGACCTCGACTGTTTATCTGGACATGTTGGAACATTTTGCATTTGCACAGGTCGAAGAACTGCTGCAGCAGGATGCTGCCGTTCCTCACTGGGCCTCGATGGTTAGGAAGGCTTTGGACGACACATTTCCATGTCGCTGGATTTGCAGAGGAGGACCCATTTCCTGCCCCCTCAAACCAGTCTCACGACTGAAGACCACAACAACATTGATTTCCCGTGGGCTCTGCACAGAGCTGAGCTTTCGCGAAGTGTGGTGGACAAGTCGAGCTGTGTGACATCACAAGTTCGTTACAGGGCCCGTATTTCTCGTGGGCCCCGAGCTATCTCCTCCCGTATGAGGACGTCTTAAGGAGACAGCGAATTCGATGATAACGTCGTAGGATCCGATCGAGGATTTTAAGATAGTGTACAGAATCATTTCCGATCTCGGTGGGCAGGCAGTCACGTGGAGCACTTACCGCCGCGACTAACGGAGCTGCTAACCCTGTCAATATCTCTCCTATCGATATGTCTTCGTCTATCTACGACAAATACACAATATTTTGGAAATAAACAGTGCGAGATCACGCGTACCACGTACAAGCACGGGGCTGCAGCTCGCTGCCGTAAGGGGCAGTCGACGTAAATCCCGAACGTGAGCACAGCGGTGAACGGAAAGCAATAACGCGGCACAGGGCGGCGCCGGTCACGAGTGGCCGGCAGAGGAGAGGCGGCGGTGTGCCGCAGGGGGCGTGGCCCGGCCCGGCGCGGCGCGGCGCGGGCAGCCCCGGACGTTTACGACCCCGCGCGGGTCAGCGCTCCGCGCTAATTGTCCGAGCCCGCAACCACCTGCGGCGCGCCGCAGACACCTCTCCTGCCTCATCGGCATTTAATCTGTCGATAGGCTTGCCGTTTCCACATCGGCACCGAGATTTCCCACCATAGTGTGCGCAGTCACGCAATAACTTCTACAGGCGAAGACGCCTACCCGATTGCTGTCGGCCGGACGACGGCACCTTGACGCCAGAGGTTATCGTGTTGAGCAGCCCATATACTTCTTATACTGATCGATGGAATGATTTGTTCCGCTACGACTTTTGGACTCAAACGGCACTTTCTAGTGGAAAGACATGTTGTCGACTCTGGCCGCACTCGACGACCAAAGCACGATCTTTAGCACAAATGGTTCAAATGGCTCTGAGCATTATGGGACTTAACTTCTGAGGTCATCAGTCCATCAGTCCCCTAGAACTTAGAACTACTTATAGCTAACTAACCTAAGGACATCACACACATCCATGCCCGAGGCAGGATTCGAACCTGCGACCGTAGCGATCGCGCGGTTCCAAACTGTAGCGCCTAGAACCGCTCGGCCACTCCGGCCGGCCTTAGCACACAGTAATTAAAATCAGTCATGTAAGGGGCAACAAAACGACTATTCACGTTGGTGTATAGAACATATTAGACCTGTGACGTACCATCAGATTTTCTGAAAAATATCAACCGAACAATTCCGAAAATTGTAAGAGTCGACAAGTGCGAGAATTATCACACTATCAGCTTAACCGATCATGCGTCCAAGACAAGAATAATATACAGAACAATGGAGCAGAAAATTGAGAATGCGTTAGATGACGATCAATTTGCCTGTAGCAAAGGCAAATGCACCAGAGACGCAGTTCTGACGTTGCGGCTGATAACGGAAGCAAGATTGACGGAAAATCAAGGCACGTTAATTGGATACGATGACCTGGAAAAAGAGTTCGACAATGCCAAATGTTGCAAGATGTTTGACAAAATAGGGGTAAGCTGTGGGGAAAAACGGTTAACATACAAGCTGTACAAGAACCAAGACGGAACAATAAGACTGGAAGACCAAGAACGAGGTGCTCACATTAAAATGAGTGAAAAGGCGTCTGTAGTCTTTTCCGGTATTGTTCTGCCTATGTATAGAGGAAGCAACGAGGGAAGTAAAAGTAAGGTTCAAGAGTGGAATTACAATTCAAGATGAAAGGATATCAATGATAAGATTTGCTGATGACATTGCTATCCTCAGAGAAAGTGAAAAAAAATATTACAGGATGTGCTGAATGGAATGAACAGTCTAATGTGTTCAGAATATGGATTGAGAGTAAATTGAATAAAGACGAAAGTAATGAGAAGTATCGGAAATAAGAACAGCGAGAAACTTAACATTAAAACAAGTGTTCACGAAGTAGCCGAACTTAAGGAATTCTGCTACCTAGGCAGCAAAATAACTGGTGACAGACAGAGTAAGAAGGACATAAAAATCACATTAGCACTTGCAAAAAGGGCTTTCCTGGCCAAGAGTAGTCAAAAACCAGGCCTTAATTTGAGGAGGAAATTTCTGAGAATGGGCGTTTCAAGCACTGCATTGTATAATAGTGAAACATGACTGCGGGAAAACCGGAGCAGAAGACAATCGCAGCATTTGAGATGTAGTGGTACAGAAGGATGTTGAAAATTAGGTGGACCGATAAGGTAAGGTATGAGGAGGTTCTCCGCAGAAGCGATGAGGGAAGGAATATATAGGAAACACTGGCAAGAAGAAGGTACAGGATGATAGGACATCTGTTAAGACATCAAGGAACGACTTCCGTGGTACTAGATGGAGCTGTAGAGGGTAAAAACTGTAGAGGAAGAGGCAGACTGGAAAACATCCAGCAAATAATTTACGTGTACTTTGCAAGTGCTACTCTGAGACGAGGAGGTTGCCAGGAGAGAAATTCGTGGCGAGCCGCAAAAATAAATAAATAAGTGAAAATAAAAATAACTAAGTAAAGAAGCTATCGTAACTCTGAAAGCTTTATTGTTGTTGATCCACAGCTGTCAATGATTGGAGACATAACGTCGTCTTTGAACTAGGACTAATTTTTTTAACCTCGAGTGAGTCGCACAATTAAAACCACGTTGAAACTCCAGGGAAGCTTTGCCCAGATGTGCTGCATAGTGCCTCCTCAATGCTCATCTATCGCAGGCATCACGTCACATTTTTCAGTTCTGAACGTACAGTGAGCAGGTAAAGATGACCACGACTATAGTGTCTCCCGCCAAGCATGAAGTGCTTGAGAGGTTTCACTTGATTTCAAGCAGCCCTCATAACGTAACTGTCATGTGTTTCTCTTCGTCATAAGAATTCTCGGCCGCACACTGCAGGTGCAACGAAGACACTCACGCACCGTTTTCGATGGGAAGTGTTAGATCATCCATCATATAGCCTGGACTTGGCTCCCTCCGCTTTTCATCTCTTTGCTCAAATGCACCGCTGACTGTGAGGACAGCATTTTGGCACAGACAACGAGCTGCTCACTAGCGTAATGAATTAGCAGTAACCACAGGCAGCTACCTTCTATGACAAGTTTGTAGGAAAGTTGGTACCACGCTACGACAAATGCCGAAACTAGTCACCATCAAGAAATAAAAAAAATACTTTCTTCGCAATGCAACTTACGGCGAAGCTACAACCACTTGTTTCAATTACAAGACAAGTTGTGGACCTGTTTTTCACCTGCAGCCCGATGCAAGTTGATAAATGCCTAAGTCGCAGCGGCGCCTACGTAGGAAAGTAGCCGGAGGTGTAACTAAATGTTGCAAATAAAATAGTTTTGATTTTCACTTCACGACCGATCGGAGGTTGCAAAAAAGTAGTCCTCGTTGCAGAGTTCTAGCTGGAGGTCTGTGTCCTCATATAAAATTATTCAGTCAGAGAGCAGGCTGTGGAAGCTAGAGATTCAGTTATCTTTCAGCAGATGCAGATCCAGTAGAGAGTCATGGGGATCGTGCCCTTCTTCTCCAACATCCCCCCACCAAAAAAATAGAAGAAGAGTTCATATGTTTACACCTATTAATTTCCAAGTGGCCATGTTGGTCTAGTGTTTAGACGATAGGTCTCCGGCTCTAAGAGTCCGGGGTTCCAACCCAGATAGGGTCACCGTCTACCACAACCATTGCCAAATCCAGACTAACATGCCAACTGCGTGCACATACGGCATAATACAAGGAAAAAGAAGAAAGATTCTAATTATTATTATTACTAAACCTATACAAATCTGTGGCATGTTAAACGTGTATGTGATGGTAAGTTATACTTAAGACGCGGAAGCAGAGTCAGAAACAACTGTGACTCCCCTTCTCCCCCCTCCCCCATCACAGAACCATATTCTGGACTCATGCGTGCACACCTGTCTTTCAGGGCAGCATACAGTAGAAAATGATGCAGCTACAAAGCAATGTAGACAGGAACGTTACATGGCAACTATCGCGTTCTGATCATGTTGATAATGTTCAAAATGAACTTCACAAATCTTCGGAGCAGCAGAGAAGCGAGGAAATAGATACTCTGCAAAAGGTAGCTCGGAAAAAGTGAAACACAGCAAGAGGTAGTTTGATACTGGTCTGCCTTCCGTGAGTTTCATAGTAGCACCGAATAATATAGCCCTTTTCCGCATTCAGTGCAAGAGTGTTGTCAAGAGGAATATAGCGCTGAATGTCAGCAAAAATTCAGAAGTTTTGTTGCTACATATTTCTTTTGTATTTCAGATTGTGACCTAATACCGCTATAAGCGGTATAAATTAGTGAAATTTAAATTAACTATTCAGTTTTCTGTCCAGGCTAAGTGACTGTTTTGGGAATTAAACACCAGTAAAATGATAAAAAGTAATTTAAAGTAATATAATTCATTATTTGGAACAGTAGTAAAGTATATTAGTCCACGTAGAACGTCTAAGCTAACTAAATTTAAAAGGCAGGTAAATATTTTAAACTGCGACGATAATGAATTGCTACAATCAGTACTAGTAAAGTGATTGTAGCTAATACACAGCTGTTTTTCAAAGGAAGGAGGTAGTCTTGCTTTAAGAGAACATGTACGTTAGTGAAATTATGTTACGACATTGAAATGTATTGACTAGACGGTTGCTCTGTCGGAATATCGTGATGGAAGTGCTCAAAGGACAATGATAGATAATGCTGGTCAAAGCAGTGGCTGATACAGAAAAATCTCAAGGAGGGGGCGCTAAAGATATCTTCAGCTACCTTTACTTTTACCGTAATAAAAGATAATCAAGTCACATGTAAAAGTTTAAGAAAATTTTATTTAAAATGGTTATACACATATACAAGACAATGCCATCTTATGATATAAAAATGTTACAGTTGTGGTTCTCTTCCTTAAATGATGAATTCTATGCGGCTATTCTTCCTCGAAAATCGGTTAATTACATCGTCAATAGGACAATCAATATCAGGGTGAGCGTTCAACAGAGGTAATCTATTAAGTCGATCCGCCTTCATTGTCGACCTGAGCCATGTCTTTGTACGCCGCAGTGTTGAAAAACTTTCTACTGTAGCAATAGAGGCAGGTAGACAAGCAAATATTTTGTACTGCACGTGCAAAGAACGATAGTCAGATCTAGAACAAACAGACAACGCTAGCATAACAGAATCACGATCATTAAGAGCGTTTATGCTCGTTTGCTTGTATTGAAGAATCTCTCCCATTAGTCTCTTTGTAATCAGAAAACAGTAGAATATTCGGGACTTTTCTCGATCAAATGCCAGACAGAATAATGTATCGAGATCACTAGAATGGGGGCGACTGTTCTCATAGTATGTGTTAGCTATCTATGTTCCGGACAGAAACGTATAAAATACAACCACACGGACGGGCGTGCTACATAGGAAAGTACAACTACTCGATAACTCGATTCAGTCGAGTCGACTGACGAAAGAAACGAACGAATAGCGTGCGGTCTGACTGGCGGGGGCGGCGCGAGTGGCAATGCAGTCGGCCTCTCAAGTGGGGGAGGGGGGGGGTGGCGCCCCGCCCCCCACCCCCATATGTTTCCACCACTGGGTCAAACAATGACATTTAGGCTCTGAAGATGAATTTAGGGGTCTACCATTATTTAGTAAAAAAAAAAAAAAATACCTCAGCTTCTGTCAGCAACTAAATTTCTGGACACCTAACTGATTGCTTTGTTTGTAGTATGCATGTAAAAGTTTGTACATTGTAAACTGAGACGAGATGAACAAGCACCAATTTACCACATAGGTCTACTAGTTCTTGCACACAGAAAGACCGGTTATTGCCGTATGCAAGCAAAAGTTTGAGAATTACGATCTACAAGGGATATTAGTAATCGCTGATTGTGCTTCCCCATCTTCAAGCAACACGTTCAAAGAAATATCTCTATTACTTTAATGTACTTATTTGCTTCATTTTGATGAGAAAGAGGGAGCGAAAGAGAGATAGGGAGGGTGGAAAAAGACAATTTTAACGCTCTCTTAATGAAGGGACTTTAGAGAGATTCCTCAAATTTTACTTACCGCAGGACATTATTTCGTAGAAGATTAAGATGCCGGTCGTATTGTATATACCGCCAGGTGAATCAAGTGATGTGGACTCTAGAACTCGCTACGTTCAGAGCTGAATTTATTGGACTTGGCAAAATAACAGTAAGGGGTGATTATTTTGTTTTCCTTCTTGTGAGGGGTAAACAAAGATAGGAGTTAGTGTCAGTGGTACCGTTGTGCACGGCTTGTTATTTACTACTGCTGTGCCTACTCACTTGTTTCAAAGGTAAGAGCTCGTGTAATTGTGGGGGGCTAATTCTTGTGGCTGAGTTCAGACGCAGTACACTGAATGACTCCGCTTTAGCGTTTGCCCGTTACGATTTAAGATAAGATGAAGATGCTCTGCCGAGATAGCCGAACCGGATGGCGAAGCCAGGCCTTTTGAATGCAGACCCGTGTTAGAAGATACACTCGCTGCATAATAATGGAACTCAAACTGAAATTATTGACGTTCTAAGTTACTTACAGCAGCTATACCCCATACCAATGCGTCACATCTGCACATATTTGATTATATCAGAGAAATACTTAACCTTTATTTATGAAATTTCTCGTAGTTCATTGCAAAATTACCAACTAATTTTGTCAAAAATTCACCTAGTACCCGTATATCATTAACGCTACGATGCCGAGTGAAATTATGCTACTTATTTACTCTACAAGCAGAGTACTATAACTGACACAATGTGCCAATAAAAATATGAGCTGTAGTGATTGTCGTGTTGTTGGCAATAGGCTCGTAATCGGGTAAAGCCAACAAAATAAATTCTTTCCACTTGGAGTGTAGTTCGAATAGCGAATAACTATAGTGTGTGTCGGCATCTTGCGCTGGTAAAAGTCGTTCATGGTAGTGAGAAAAACTTGACTGGAAAACATTTAAACAATTTTATGTACAATAAAAGCATCCTTAACGGGAAATTTAAAGACATGTTATTGCTTCTCATTAGAGTCGTCAACAACAAAAATGCACTTGCGACATGTCAAAGCTGTGTGAAGCACCTGGAATGAAACCTGGACACTTGCTTTTGGCCAGTAGTGTCCTCCCCATCTAATGCGCTATCGCTGCACTCATTATAGACCGACACAAACTTTTCTGCAGACAGCCCTTTAGGTGGGGCAACCACAGCTACGAGTATTCATCTTGGGTATTACTATCGCTTGAGCTGTATTATGGTACTTTGTTACTGTACCACTACCGGTTTCTCGTTCGTTGTCTGTCAAATACGAAACACCGCTAAAAGATGGTATGTCATGGATTAAAAACTGCCAAATTCCAATATAGTGGATGGGTCCAAAACAAATCGTATCATAGTCTCGCTTCTCCAATCTATATGGAACCGCATACAGGGGACGCGGCCGCATGTTCTGTCATGTCATCTGAAGATGTGGCTTTAACGCCACGAAACCGGTAGTGGTACAGTAACAGAGGACCAAAATACAGCTGAAGGGATTATTAATGCCCAAGATTCTAACACTTCACTCGCTTCCGCAACTATACCTCAATTTTTAAATTTTCACGTAAGTTTCGCCCATAATTATATCTCATCGTTTATGCAAAAAATTGGAAAAACATAAAAATATCCATATACAATTATCACCATCAACAGAATCTCGATAGCAATTTTGTAACAGTATCCACAACGGCTGTTCCCGGCGGAGTTTCGGGTCCTCCCTCGGGCATGGGTGTGTGTGTTTGTACTTAAAATAATTTATATTCATATGTATTTGATAATAAACCATAGCGTTATTTGAATCATGATTTCTTTATTACTGAGATGGGACAAACCATAGCCTTAAGATAATTTAAAAAAGAGGAACAAAGTTTCGAAAATGTTCACTACAACACTATATGTTAATGTAGCTACTGGCAACAAACCAAAACGAAACGACCCATTAGCATGTATGAAGTCAAAGAATAGCTTTTTTCATTTCATTTGTGTTTCCAAGGCTCGTCGAAAAAGTTCGCTGAATGATCTCAGAAAATAAAGGAAACAAGAGCTACAAACAAAATATCTTTACTGGCCTACAAATTAATCACAATTAGCCGAAACACACTTCTCACGTCGGTTTTAAAGTTGCTGGAAACTGTCGAGAAACGCTTGTTGTGGAATCGCTCCAAGCACCATGCTCACGCTTTCTTGAATGTCCGCAACGTCTGCGTGGTGAACTTCCTCGCTCAGCGCAAAGTGAGTTACTTAACACCCCCCTTATTCTCCGTATTTGGCACCGACGCACTTCTTTTCCTTTCCTCACCTTTCCTCGCCTTTTCTTTCCTCGCCTTAGCCCCGAAAAACCTACGTTTCCCAGATGTTAATTCGAGGTGCTTCGAGCGATTCCACAAGAAGGTTTCCTGACAGTTTCCAGCTGCTTTACAACCGATGTCAAGAGTATACTGTAGCTAATGGTGATTACTCTGAAGGCTAGTACGAGTATTTTATCTGTAATTCTTGTTTCCTTTAATTTCTGAGACCACTCTCAGAACTTTTCAGATACACCCTGCGTTTATGAAACAATAAGACAGGAGGGATTACTTCACTGCTACATGTTTCTGACATAAACATTTTAGCTGCGAGAAAACTAAATGCTATGAGAATAGCATTTAGTTTACTCCTCCTTCTTCTTCTTTCCTCAGGAAACCGTAAGGAAAATCATCCTTGACGCCTATCCAGTGTAAGAGGAAAGGAATCTAGCAATGGTTGGTATACATTCTTATTACCGTGAAATTGTGAAATGAGGCAAGGCCTTTGGGTAACCTATTTTCATTCATTGGTCGTCTTTATTTATGCAAACGGTTGGGAGTTGAATTAGCTAACTTGGATACGTACTGCCACAGTGATGGTATGTGCCAATTTCACTACCTCTTCTTAATTTTTTTGTAATCTAACTTGATGCTGGGCACTTTCAGTTGCTTCATGAGCCTAATTTTGAAGTGAGGAGTGCTGAAAATATGAGAAAGGCTTCGTGTGGCGAGACCCAGTTGAACGAGGCACTGGAGGGTGAGGAGGGTGGGAGGAAAGAGGGGCGTCGACCTTTGCAGAACCGCAGAAACAGGGAAGAAATATCAGGTGAGGCGCCTGCCTCCTGCCCAGAGGATGGAAGCCGCTTGGGTGCATGGAATGCGAATGCACGGTTATTTTCCATTTATATGATGGTCGGCGGGCGGCCGAGATGCAAACGCTTTCGCTTCAAAAGACGGAAGTCTGTCACTGGGCAATAGGGGCTAGGAGCTTATGAAGTGACATACTTGGGGAGATAGACATCTCCCGGCTTCCACAAAAAAAACTCAAAAACAGCTCTCACCTACGTTGCGGATGAATGCTGGAGCAGAGTTGGCTGCTAGCCTCATATCAAGCTTTTATAAGGTTTTGTGTGATCTGTAATAGGAGGTTAGCTGATGTCAAGAAGAGCACCGACTGGAGTGTTAGTTGTGTTGTCATGAGGACGTAACATTTGAAAATTTATTTATTTATTTACTTTTTAGCAAAGATTGAAATAAATGTGATTCATTAGTTTGTTGGTGTTTCAGCATTTTTGAGCGTGGAATGTCGCCTGTGAAACAATTACACCGTTGGGTGGCTCAGGCAAATTTCTAGACTGCTGCTGAACGTGTAGTGTTGGCATGCAGACAGCAGCAATGCAAGTCTATAAAGCGGCAGGGGAAGGAGTCTCTGAAGACACGTGGACGTGGAAGATAACACGAATGAGAGAGGACACTAGGAGACGCAGAGGCTGATACAGCTAAAATCACGGACAAGAGATGGAGACTAGAATGCGGTTGCGTTCTCAAGTTGCGGAGTCCCTTGTCTTCAATGAAGTTTATGGTAAGCATCGCTTACAGCTTGGTCGTATGAGGGAAACCGAGAGTATGGCAGTTCACTTCCAAGATAGCTAACACTGGCTCAATTATCAGCACTTCGTAAGACCTACAGGGTTCTTGAGTGTGGTTTCCAGACAAAGTGTCACTGTGATTAGCGTGCCTATTTCACAGAATTAGATCCAAGATTTGATGCAACTCTACCTCATCCAGTAACACTGTCAACTCATAGCGTTACTCAGCAATACGTATAGTAGGGAACAGTTTTGTAACTTTTTGGTCAACATAATTGTGTTTTACTGCATTTATATTCATATGTCTTTGATAATAAACCGTAGCGTTATTTAAATCTTGAGTTCGTTATTACAACCAGCTCCTTTAAATGTCAATATCGCGTCAATTCCCCACCTCCTAGGGCCAATGAATTGAGTTAGTAACTGAAAAGTAAGGAAGATTGAATTTAACGTTCCGCCGCCATCGAGGTCATTAGAGATAGAGCAAAAGCTGGGACTGTGTCAAGGATTCGGAAAAGTTCAAAGAAGGGCAGCTCGTTTTGTATTATCACGAAATAGGGTAGATAATGTTACAGACATGGTACGTGAATTGGAGTGGTAATCATTAAAACAAAGGCGTTTTTCGTTGCAATGGGATCTTCTCTTGAAATTTGAATCACCAGCTTTCTCCGCCGATTGCAAAAACATTCTGCTGGCACCCACCTACATAGGTAGAAATGATCATCGCGATAAAATAAGAGCCGGCCGCGGTGGTCTCGCGGTTCTAGGCGCGCAGTCCGGAACCGCGCGACTGCTACGGTCGCAGGTTCGAATCCTGCCTCGGGCATGGATGTGTGTGATGTCCTTAGGTTAGTTAGGTTTAAGTAGTTCTAAGTTCTAGGGGACTGATGACCACAGCTGTTAAGTCCCATAGTGCTCAGAGCCATTTGAACCATTTGATAAAATTAGAGAAATCAGGGCTCGCACAGAAAAAATTAAGTGTTCGTTTTCCCGCTCGCCGTTGGAGAGGGGTTTTATTTTCTGCTTGAAGAGGATAGACTGATCTTCCTCTAATCCTCCTAAATTGGTAGTGGTCTGGGCTACGAGGACGACTTAAGGTCGAATTACTTCCCAAAGATGGCCGGTGTTTCCCAACACTCACTGCGGAGAAGCTTATATAAATTTTGGAAGAAGACACGCCGGCCGGGGTGGCCGAGCGGTTCTAGGCGCTACAGTCTGGAACCACGGGACCGCTACGGTCGCAGGTTCGAATCCTGCCTCGGGCATGGATGTGTGTGATGTCTTTAGGTTAGTTAGGTTTAAGTAGTTCTAAGTTCTAGGGGACTGATGACCTCAGAAGTTAAGTCCCATAGCGCTCAGAGCCATTTGAACCATTTTTTGAAGAAGGCACCACGATACAAACATGCTATAAGTCGGAACAGGAAACGGCCAATAAAAATGTCTACGTTCTGTTCCTGATTCTGACTGGCTTGAATGGTTGAATTTTAAATAATTTCGTGGAGCGGTTTGGAGCTTGCGAAACTGCAGGGTCGGCGGAAAGCCCTCACAGGTGTGGGTGGTGTGGCGCACACTCTGAATTTCTGAGGTGCGTTTCTACAGTCAATGGTTGGTGATTAACCAAGACTTTTTCCAGGGCGAATAGTTTCCAACAGGGTTGGGCAGTTATTGTACCTCAAGGCTACTTTGTGGCAGCAGAGGTTTGCAGAGAGTCACACCTTCGAAAACGTTTGCCCTCATTAGTTAACTTTGTATTTCAGAAAAGGTCCATTCTTCATTATGTACACGACATTCATCACCGATTTTACGTTTTTTCGGGGGTCCGTGGTTTCATTAAAGCTGGTCATTTATACACTCCTGGAAATTGAAATAAGAACACCGTGAATTCATTGTCCCAGGAAGGGGAAACTTTATTGACACATTCCTGGGGTCAGATACATCACATGATCACACTGACAGAACCACAGGCACATAGACACAGGCAACAGAGCATGCACAATGTCGGCACTAGTACAGTGTATATCCACCTTTCGCAGCAATGCAGGCTGCTATTCTCCCATGGAGACGATCGTAGAGATTCTGGATGTAGTCCTGTGGAACGGCTTGCCATGCCATTTCCACCTGGCGCCTCAGTTGGACCAGCGTTCGTGCTGGACGTGCAGACCGCGTGAGACGACGCTTCATCCAGTCCCAAACATGCTCAATGGGGGCAGATCCGGAGATCTTGCTGGCCAGGGTAGTTGACTGACACCTTCTAGAGCACGTTGGGTGGCACGGGATACATGCGGACGTGCATTGTCCTGTTGGAACAGCAAGTTCCCTTGCCGGTCTAGGAATGGTAGAACGATGGGTTCGATGACGCTTTGGATGTACCGTGCACTATTCAGTGTCCCCTCGACGATCACCAGTGGTGTACGGCCAGTGTAGGAGATCGCTCCCCACACCATGATGCCGGGTGTTGGCCCTGTGTGCCTCGGTCGTATGCAGTCCTGATTGTGGCGCTCACCTGCACGGCGCCAAACACGCATACGACCATCATTGGCACCAAGGCAGAAGCGACTCTCATCGCTGAAGACGACACGTCTCCATTCGTCCCTCCATTCACGTCTGTCGCGACACCACTGGAGGCGGGCTGCACGATGTTGGGGCGTGAGCGAAAGACGGCCTAACGGTGTGCGGGACCGTAGCCCAGCTTCATGGAGACGGTTGCGAATGGTCCTCGCCGATACCCCAGGAGCAACAGTGTCCCTAATTTGCTGGGAAGTGGTGGTGCGGTCCCCTACGGCACTGCGTAGGATCCTACGGTCTTGGCGTGCATCCGTGCGTCGCTGCGGTCCGGTCCCAGGTCGACGGGCACGTGCACCTTCCGCCGACCACTGGCGACAACATCGATGTACTGTGGAGACCTCACGCCCCACGTGTTGAGCAATTCGGCGGTACGTCCACCCGGCCTCCCGTATGCCCACTATACGCCCTCGCTCAAAGTCCGTCAACTGCACATACGGTTCACGTCCACGCTGTCACGGCATGCTACCAGTGTTAAAGACTGCGATGGAGCTCCGTATGCCATGGCAAACTGGCTGACACTGACGGCGGCGGTGCACAAATGCTGCGAAGCTAGCTCCATTCTACGGCCAACACCGCGGTTCCTGGTGTGTCCGCTGTGCCGTGCGTGTGATCATTGCTTGTACAGCCCTCTCGCAGTGTCCGGAGCAAGTATGGTGGGTCTGACACACCGGTGTCAATGTGTTCTTTTTTCCATTTCCAGGAGTGTATATTTACTGTTGCACAGATAACATGGAAATAAACCACGTCAATCAGAAAAGCGCTGCTCATCGTACTCTTCGCCCAAAGCTTGTTGATACGCGGCGCGGTGACTGAGGGCAGCGAGAATAAATTGGAAATGACTTTACGGTCGCTTCTATCAGCCGCCGCACCGAATGTCAACTTTGTTTGCGCGAATAGTATATACACTGCGCATGTGTATTGACGTGGCTGTCCTAGTGAAGATGTTCTGTCACCCACGGGAAGGATATCTCGTTTCAAGACAGGTTTTTCTGTCTTGGCGGGCCACACAAAAAGCCTTAGCGGGCCGCACGTGGCCCGTGGGCCGCCTTTTGACGACCCCTGGTCTATAAGTATCAAAACTGCGTTCCCGTAGGCCAGAATGAAATTCTGCCTAGGAACTTGATGGTTTTCTAGACGGTTGTTGCATTTAAGTGAGCATAGGCAGAGGTCTTATGCCACATAGCGGAGCAAGTACGTTGCTAGTTGGACGGTGGTGTTTTAGGGAAGGAGACGGTCTTGCGAGGTTTAATGGAAGCCAGTAAATTGTTTCCATGAAAACTGGCGAGCAGTGTTTTTATGTGACGTATTGACGTCGAGATGCAAGCTCTTTACGTGGAAATTTCCGGCACATGTTCTGGAGACTGTAGAAATTGTAAGCAGTGCACATGCATAGTCCAGTGGAAGGATCTCGTAATCTTTCTCAATATAGTGGGATTGTTAGAGGGCTTTTATTATTGGTGACGATGATGATCCGGAGGTGTGGGCACACGATAGGAAGGTCTTTAGCACGCTTACTGAAATGTGATGAGACGAGTGTGGATAAAGGTCACAATACTATTAAAATGAAAACTGCAAATAAGAGCATAAATAAATCCCAACAACTTGTACATACACATACATACATACATAAAACTGCGTTATTATATCCAACACACTGTAAAAAGGAAAAAAGGGAAAAGTCAGGGGAAAGAATTAAAAGAGGACAGCAGATACCTGCGGCTCGCTGATCGCTGGAATAAAATGGATGGGCCAACCACTCTGCTATATCCTAAAACCTCCAACCTAAAAGTTTAGGCCAGAGTCGAGAAACATCACAGAATTTTAAAAGCTTGACCGTACTCATCTCGGCGTCAGATAAAGCAGTTCCCCAACTAAATTTGCTTCTGCCCTCATATCACAAACTAACCATCAACCCCAGCTTGATGTCCTCCTCCTTCCACAATCGAAGGGATGTCCAATTCGCTAGTGAAATGACTGACTGGCTACAGGGGAATGGCACATTGTGTAACAAGATGTTCCCTTCAGACCTTTTTGCAGCATAGTCTGGTCATTATTTCCCCAAATTCCCACGTAGCCTGGCGCCCAGCAGAATGACCTCTTCACCCAGAGCTTTAGGTTGTACAACTGGTCATGTACGAGCGGACCATTTTCTTTTCTGGGTACATATGCTGCAACGACTGTAGGATACTTAGCGAATCGGAATAGATGGGAAGCTATTTGCTCTGAAGACGCTGTATCTGCTCCAGATCCTTCAGAATCGAATGGAGCTCTGCGGTAGATACATTACGGGTCCAGGGAAGACGAATCCTGAAGACACTGTCTGTGAATATGACTGAATAGCCAGGGGAGTATCCTTGTTGGGAGACATCTGTGTACGCTTATGTAAAATAGTGATGCCTATCTAAAATGTTAAAAACTAGAGATTTAAACGTAAAATCTGGAGTGCCATTTTTCTTAATATTCGTAAAGTCTAAATTAATTCTGAGTCTCTGTAGGAACCAAGGTGGAGACTTGCTCCGACCTTGGTGTAAAATTTTGAAACCAGCCATCCCCATCCCTATCAGGCAATCCGTCCATAGGGCCTCGTCATTTAACAACGAAATTCGGAAGATCCCATGAAACGAAGGGTATTGCATTCTCGTTTCAAAAGAGAACTTGCAAATGACCTAGACAAAAATTAGTAGAAATTCGTGCGTCTACGAAAAGATCGACGCGCTAAGAGAACTACTACCATCGTACCTTACAAGGGAACCTCCCCATCGCACCCCCCTCAGATTTAATTACAAGTTGGCACAGTGGATAGGCCTTGAAAACTGAACACAGATCAATCGAGGAGACAGGAAAGTTGTGTGGAACCATGAAAAAATAAGCAAAATATACAAACTGAGTAGTTGATGTGCAACATATGAAACATCGCGGAGAGCGTGAGCTTAGGAGCGCCGTGGTCACGTGGTTAGCGTGAGCAGATGCGGAATGAGAGGTCCTTGTTTCAAGTCTTCCCTCGAGTGAAAATTTTAATTTTTTATTTACAGTTTATGTCACAAACTCTTATGTTTTCATCACTTTTTTGGGAGTGATTATCACATCCACAAGAAAACCTAAATCGGGCAACGTAGAAGAATCTTTTTACCCATTCGCCAAGTGTATAAGTTAGGTGGGTCGACAACATATTCCTGTCACGTGACGCACATCCCGTCACCAGTGTCGTATAGAATATATCGGACGTGTTTTCCTGTGGAGGAATCGGTTGACCTATGACCTTGCGATCAAATGTTTTCGGTTCCCATTGAAGAGGCACGTCCTTTCGTCTACTAATCGCACGGTTACTAAACTTATTACAGTGAACAGAGACGTCAATGAACGAATGGACAGATCATAACCTTGGGAAAATAAAGAAAGTAAACTTTTCACTCCAGGGAAGACATGAACCAAAGACCTCTCGTTCCGCAGCTGCTTACGCTAACCACGGGACCACGGCGCTCCTATGCTTACATCATCCTCGATGTTGCCTATCTTGCGCATGTACTACTCAGTTTGTATATTTTGCTTATTTTTTCATAGTGCCACACAACTTCTTCCTGTTTTCTCGATTGATCTGTGTTCAGTTTTTCAAGGCCTATCCACTGTGCCAACTTATAACTAAATCTGAGGGGGGTGAGATGGGGAGGTTCCCTTGTTAGCAAAAGATCTTGCCGAGAATCCAAGAAAATTCTACTCCTACGTAAATTCCCTCATCGAGTCTAAGGCTTCTATGCAGTTATTCGTTGATCAATCTAAAGTGTCAGTAGAAGACAGCAGAAGGAAAACCGTAGTTTTAAGTTACTTATTTAAGAAAAAATTGACGTAAGACAATGATACAAACATATCGTTGTCTGACCATGCACAGACTCCCGTGTGGAGGATGTAGTAACAAACATCCCTGTGGTAGGGAAACAACTGAAAGAGTTGAAAGCAAATAACTCGCCAGGTCCGGATGCAATCCCAGTTCGGTTTTACAAAGAGTTCTCCACGAAATTGGCCACTTACTTAACTTGCATTTATCACGAATCTCTCGCTCAGCGTGAAATCCCAATCAACTGGAAAAATCGTAGGCGACTCCTGTATATAAGAACAGTAAAAGAACAGATCCGCAAAACTAAAGACCAATATCCTTAACATCGGTTTTGCTACACATTCTTGAACATATTCTCAGTTAGAATACAATAAAGTTCCTTCAAACGGAAAAGCATCTGTCCATAAATCGGCATGGTTTTAGAAAGCATCACTCGTGCGAAACTCAGTTTGCTATTTTGTCACATGACATTCTGCGAAATATGGTGAAGGGCAACTGGCAGCTTCCATATTCCTAGATTTCAGAAAAGCATTTGACACGGTGCGCATCTGCAGACAGTTAACGAAGATACGAGCATATGGAATAGTTTCTCAGATATGTCAGTGGCTCGAAGACTTCTTAACCAGCAAAAGGCAGTACGTTGTCCTCGATGGCGAGTGTTCATTGAGGCACAAGGATATCGCCAGGAATGCCCCAGGAAAGTGTGATATTACGGCTGTTATTTTCTGTCTACATAATTGATCTGGTGGACAGGGCGAGCAGTATTCTGCTGTGGTGTACAAGAAAGTGTCGTCGCTGGGTGACTGTTCGAGGATGTAATATGACTTACACAAAATTGATATGATGATTGGCAGCTAGCTCTAAATGCGTAAATACGTAAGTTAATGCAGATAAATAGGGAAAAAACATCCGTAATGTTCGAATACAGCATTATTACTGTGCTGCTTGACACAGTCATGACGATTAAAAGTAAAGTTGCAAAGCAATATGAAATGGAACGAGCATGTGAGGATTGTAATAGGGAAGGCGAATGGTCGACCTCGGTTATTGGGAGAATTTTAGGTAAGTGTGGTTTATCTGTAAAGGACAGCGCATGTAGGACAAAAATGCTAGACATTGCTGAGTATTGCTCGAGCGTTTGGGACCCGTACTGAATCGGATTAAAGGAAGACATCCAAGAAATGCAGAGGTGGGCTGCTTGATTTCTTACAACACGTAAATGTTACGGAGATCCTTCAAGAACTCAAATGGGGCTCCACTGAGAAAATTTAGAGAACCGGCATTTGAAGCTGACTGTAGAACTATTCTGCTGCCGCCAACTTACATTTCGCATAGGACCACGAAAATAAGATAAATTAGAGATCGTATCGAGGCACACAGACAGTCGTTTTTCGCTCGCTCTGTTTGGAAGTGGAATGGGAAAGAAGTGACTAGTAGTGATACGGGGTATCCTCCCATGAGAGTTTCGAGTCAAATGTGGCGCCTAGAAACATCGCCGTTTCTTATCATTATTGCCAGTGCAGTAGTGAGAAGTTCTGACTGTTGGATCAAAGCAAGGCTGGCGCCCATTATTTAGACTGATCTGATAGTGTAGCTGAATAGTGAATTAATGTGCGTCTGGTAATAAACGGTTCCACTAAATCCGAGGATCAGTAACTTGCATAATGTGCAGTGCGCGTAGCACATCGCCAAGTGTGCATCAATTCGGGTAACTGCCTGGAGTGTGACTTCCCCGACGCCACGTAAGGGTAAAAGGAACGTTTCAAGACATTCCAGGAGCTGACAGTACACAAGGTCGTCGGATACTTCACAGTGTCGGAACAGCATAACGCTGTGTATCTATTTAGTTTTGACTCGTACTTTAACCTGAAGTGCAATAACTTAACCGAACTAGCAGCGGAAATATTTACCATCAACTAACACACGTCGTTGTAAAATTACAGCCCATAATTATGAGATGTAAAGATTGCCAAAGGACGGATTCTTTCGGCGTCCTATGACGGTATCCTGCGGACTACATTACAGCCAGATCAGAATACTTTTCGCTCATTAGAAAGTGCAGTAGAAACTGGCACCAGCCAGGCAGCGTTCTGATTTGTTAGTGGATTGAAGGGGCTCGCAATTATGTGAGTTTTTGTTTTGAAATAGAAACGCTAGATGAGGGTAATATATGTTTGAATGAAGGTGTTGTGCCGGCCGTTGTGGTCGAGTGGTTCTAGGCTTTTCAGTCTGGACCCGCGCGACCGCTACAGTCGCAGGTTCAAATCCTGCCTCGGGCATGGATGTGTGTGATGTCCTTAGGTTAGTTAGGTTTAAGGAGTTCTAAGCACTGATGACCTCAGATGTTAAGTCCCATAGTGCTCAGAGCCATTTGAACCATTGTTTTGTTTAACACAAAAGGTAAATTAATCAATCTCGTCGTGGGATACTGCAGTCCCAGAAACTGGAACACCATAACTCGGCCTTTAAGATGCAATGCTCTGTTAAATATTTTGCGGTGTTAGTCTGTGGGAATGAAAGAGCGATACAGTAAAACCCACTGCCGTCGTAAAGGAAGTTTGCAAGCGCCGCTGTTGATATCTACAGTTGTATCATTCGCCATACTGCTGAGATCAGTTATACGACGGACTGCCGGCATTGACAGAAGTCGTCCTGCTGCGGCTTTGGGGCGATGGTTATCCGACGCGGAGCATCTGCAGCAGCTCTGTTCGACATAAATGTTCAACTCCTATGTAAGCTATGGGCGAAACTGAAGTTTATACATTATGTCCTAGGAGGACTGGTCAGTATTCAAGGATATGACAGGAATGATCATTTGAAGCAAAAAAGTGCAGTAAACAATTCCCTAATATGCATACCTTAAGAACTGTGAGCACTTTTTCAACTTCAATACTGTGAAACACATCTCTTCTGCTGCAAGCTCTTTGCTTTCCATATTTTGGGAGCAGGTAGTGTGCACGCAAATAGGAAAAAAGTCTATTAAATACAGGCTTTAAATGCATACCTTACAAGTTATAAGCACTTCAATAAATGAGGTTGTTTCACTGTGGCAAAGATAAACAAATTCTCATAGCAAATTAAGGCATGCACTTTAGAACCCATGATTACTGGACTTTTTTTCCTTGTTTTGGTGTATACTACGGCTTATCAAAACACTGAAAGCAAAGAGCTTACAATAGAAGGGATTTGTTTCAGAGTATCTAAGATGAAGAAGTGCTCATAGCTCTTAACGTATGTGTTTTAGAGCCTAAGTTTAAATAGAATTTTTTGCTTCGATTGATAGTTGCCGTCACATCCCTGAATATAGACAGTTCCTTCTGGGATACCCTGTATATCCTTTGAGTGACATCGCTTGTATATTTCACAAACTACACAGAAGCTAAAATGGAAAGGAAGCACCGTTCCCAGGGAGTGGCTGTCGTAAACTGACATTTCACTGTCCAGTACTAATTGATCAGTCGAGAGAAGCACACTGTAATCAGTTTCCAGTCAATTTACCTGCTTGATACGAGACATGCAAAAATATTTTAGATGCTTTGCCTGTGCGACATACTCAGAGATCGATAAGAGTTTCATATCTATTGCACATTAACGAACCAAATTCAGTGTCAATAGAGAGCATTTCATGAAAGACAATAATCGGTTTATAATATAATAGCCGGCCGGAGTGGCCGAGCGGTTAAAGGCGCTACAGTCTAGAACCGCACGACCGCTACGGTCACAGGTTCGAATCCTGCCTCGGGCATGGATGTGTGTGATGTCCTTAGGTTGGTTAGGTTTAAGTAGTTCTAAGTTCTAGGGGACTTATGACTATAGCCGTTGAGTCACATAGTGCTCAGAGCCATTTGAACCATTTTATAATATAATCAACGGGAGGGAATTTTTCTCTTTACAAAACGTGGAAAATCGTGTCCCCTGAGCCACCAGTCAGCCACAGCTGCAATCAGTCGACTCGTACAAACACCTAGATATAACATTTTGTCGGGATATGAAATTAAATGATCACATAGCCTCAGCCGTAGGAAAGGTAAATAGGAAACTTCAGTTCATTGTCGGGATACTGTGAAGGTGCAGTCAACCTACAAACGGCACTGCTTACAGACCTGCTAGGTGCCCCATGTCTAGCGCGCATGACACGTATCATACTGGGCCAACATACTGAAAGTATGTAAATAAGAGCGGCTTCGTTTGACCCACGAAAGAGCGTCACGGGAATGATGATAAACATGAATTTGAGGACTGTTGAGGATAGACGTCTCAATTACTCGCAAAAGCCTACATACAAAGTTTCAAGAACCAGTAATAAGAGTACAATCTAGAGATATTCTTCAACACCCAACCTAGCTCTCCCGTAGGGATCGTGAAGACAATGTAAAACTAATCACAGCATATATAAAAGCATTTAAAAACTGATTCTTCCCGCGATTGGAACAGGAGTTTAACACTTGGTACCATGCTAAGTATCCTCTGCCACGCATTTCACAGTACTTCGCACAGTACGTATTAGATGCACATAAAGCACAGAAACGACAAGTAATAAAAAAATATCAGCAGGAATGTTGATGACAAATCTCAGTTAACATCACTATCACTGGCGCAGCAATCTGTAAGAGGCAGTCAAATGAAAACGAGACACATGAAAAAAGTAAACTGTTTATTAGTTCAAAAGCAACACCGCACTGTGAGACAAGACAATCAATGCCTTAATAGAAAAATGTTTGCGATTGCCCATGAAACAATTATTGTACCAAGGCGTGCAGCTCTTCGTGTGAAGCAAACCGACATCCACAAATGTCTTTCTTCATTGCTTCAAAAATATGGAAACAGCACGGGGAGAGATCGGGACTGTGTGGAAGATGAGTAAGGGGTCCCCAGCGAAACTTCTGCAAAGTAATCGAAAAACCTCGGTAATATGTCGTCCTGCCCACATTCTCCATAAAGTCACGATCCCTCCAAATGAGATTTCCATAGTTTTGGATCCCGGAGGAAGGACATTCGTGGACATCGATTTGCTTCGGACGAAGAGTGCAGTCATTGTTCCGTAGGCAATAGCAAACGTTTTCAATGAAGGCAATGACCTTTTTGTCCAACAGTGGGATGAATGTGTTAACAGTCATGGCGATTACTTTTGAAATAATGATCAGCTTGCTTACTTTTTTCCGTCGTTTGAGTGTCCTGTGACTGACCCTTCTATAATAGCACACACATCTTCTTAAGCGAAGAAGTGGAGGGGAGGGAAACACAATTTTGAATAATATTACTGATACTGGTTGCATAGACAGGAACTAATTAATAAGAATCTTTCGATATGAAAGCTGTGAGCCTCAGGTCGTTAGTTCCTAGGTTTAGAATGTGAAACAGGCTAAGTGCACGTTAATGTCTTGCATTAGTAATTTTATGATAATGATTTTTCTTAGTTCTGAAGAATTCCTAAGATTGTATTTGTATCCCCATGCGACCATCTGAATTATGTTTTTCTTTTGAAAACTTCACACTAATGAAAGGGTGATTCCTCTGCAATCTTGCTTTTCCCATCAGAATGCAGTACAAACACGTAAAACGTGCTAAATTCGCTTAGTAAAATCACACAATAGAATAAAAGTCTGCAGGTAACGAAAGAGCTTCGATTATCCTTCTCTCTGAGCACTTAGAGGGGTTGTTTCACGCATTCTTACTCATATGACAAGTTCCACAATAATTTAGCAACACCGGTAGCTTATGACTAAAGATAAAATACGCTGAGGTGGACTGAATTTCGGAGTATTACGCTAGGAATACGAGGCAATGTTAAAAGGCACTAATAGTAAAGAATTTTTTTCCTTCCAAATTCGAAAAAAATGTACCCGCTAACTTCTGAGTGTGTACAAATGTTCGACACATGGCCTGTTGTGCCCGTATGTGTGTACAGTAGAAATTAAACACGCAGGTACACTTTTGTGCTTAAGAACATTTTTGAGGGGACGGGAGCTCCAGGGGCCAGTTTGGAGTGTAATGCGAGTGTACAAGTGCCCCCGCCCCTGCTCCGCCCCCACTCAGCATTTTAACACTCCCCCTTTTTCTCCCGGCGAGGTTCCACACAGATAAAACTGCTGGACTCCGGCTGCGTGATGCGCGTGCTTTAGCGAGATTCCTATCTGGCCGGCATCTTAACTGGCCATAAAACCCATATACACTGTCGATACCCACACAAAAGTGCTTACCCGTATAATATTATAAGGTCTAAACCTACCAATTAACACTTAAATTATGGTTATTCCGTGGTCGAAAAAAAGTAAGGCTCAAAATTATATGGAACCTATATTAATATCGATGTTAACATATTACGTGCAAAACTGGGGCCAGCATTTCTGCCCCGGAGAATAGTGTGGTAAGAGTCGTTATGGCGTCTCGAAGAAGTATTTTGAGTATTGGAATGCAGGAACGTGTCGTCATCACGAATGTAGAAGTACTCAACGAAACGTGTGTCGGTATTACACGCGTGCCTTAACAGCACACCAGAACCGGCACAATGTTTCGCCAGTGGCGTACTGTTTAAAACCTCTCTATTAATGCTATAGGGCAGCAATAATTACTACCTGCGCACTTCGTGAGCGTAAAACGACGGAGATCCAGCAAGCAAAAATTGTTAGTGATCGAGGATTTTTTTCCTAAGGAGAAATTCTTCCCATTTACACCGATCAACGATAGAAACAATACCCTGTGTATAAATCTGTTTCGGTGAAATCCACTGTAACGCTCTTACATATTACAATAAGTATTCGAAGGTGAGAACATGTAACTCCGTAAAGATATATGACTTTTTTTTTTCAAGTTTAATTACAGCAATTTGAAGCGTTCGATCCTGTATTAAAATTTCACGGGAGAACGGCAGAATAATGCAGTGCTTTCTGTCTGATTCAGACGGCAAACATCGATAAAACTCACTATTGTGAACATACTAATCGTAAAGCTTTATGGTCTTCTCTTAGGCAACTTCTACAGATTTTTAAAATCTTTGATGCTATTTCTCGAGAGTCCAACAGCGTACGAGCTCCAAAAATGTGCTCCTCAATGTGGTAATAAAGATTTAATATTCCACTAACTGTTTAGCTGGCGGGTTGTAGAATGTGTCTATAAGTACTATCTTTTTCATCGCTCTGAAAAAGCAGGCAATAATAATGTTATGCTTTTATGTATCATGTTAACTGGTCAGTGCTTCTATCGATTAATAAAATGTTTTCCAGCCTACCCACATAAAATGGAGCTCTTCTTTGACTACACGACAGCTGTTCACAAGTGGAGACCCTTGAGAGAGATCAGCGAATAGTGGAAACTGGAAATAAATACAGCGCTGGCTCTGGCCATCAAACAGTGTGATCCTAGGGCTTCTAACCAGCTTTCTACCCTAGCACAAATTGATGAGAAGTGAAACTTGTGACAGAATCCAGGTTCAAATACTGCTTGTACGTCATCTGTTTCCTACACAGTCCCGCTGTTACACCAGAGACCATTATCATTCATAATTATGAGAGAACCTTTATCGTCAACGACATTAAATTCTAGGAACGCTGACCGGCCGAATGATTAACAACGCATAAAACAATAGCAAATTAAAATTTTAAACCAAGTTCCATAAACAGTTATCTTTCGATCCCCATGAATCTAAAGCTCTATAGCCATCCGAAGTTAGGTTTGCAAGCAGCTAACGCATTTAATAAGTACAATTTCGTCCTACAAAATACGATTCATGTAGACAACGGAGGTTTTTCTGAATGGAGAGAAACAATTAACGCAGCTTTACAGGGTACAGTCATCAAAATTTGTGTTTTCTTTCACATGTCACTGTATTTTGATCAACCCCAGAAGACACACAGCAATAAAATAAATGTGAAATAACGTATTTAAAGGGACAGTTGAATGAATTTCTCTCTTAAATAAAAAGTATTTCTACTTTATCATTCTTTCTATTACAAAGAAAAATGTTAATTCGATGCTTAAAGCTTATGTGAATAAAAACATACATGCCTAATTCCGGTATAAAACTTACATATACTGTTACGGCGGTATGAAGTTGGCTGCAAGAAACTTTCGCTTTTCTGTCTGGTAGCTGGCTTACAACGCGCTAAATAATAATTTACGTTCGCCTTCTCCTTAATTGACTGTTTCATAATGCTAGGCTTTTTAGATTCACATCTGGTGTGAAACTAATATTATGTCAATTGTACGTCCTAAGTTTTTCACTTGCATTTTTATAAAACATTATGAATAGCTTTTAAAAACACATTTTCATGAACGTAAAGACGTATAAAAGTTGATTTGTTACGTATTTCCAACTGCTGTTTTACTTAAAGTCATTAACTATCCATTTTCAAAATTGAAGCGAACCTCATGTACCAGCAAAAAGTTCTCTCTACTCTCAGTTGCGGTTTAGGCGACATTTTAAATAAATGAGTGACTGGAACCGCAAGCATAAGTAAAATGGCGGTCCCAACTTCTTATTCATTTTGATTGATCCCGATTTACACTGCTGTTGAGATAAGACTGTTTCTATGAAAAGTTGGAGGGACTCTTCCACAGTATCCTACCCGTAAATACGCAGCTGATACTTTCCCCCCACCTCGTCAATTAGTTTGTAATATCTGATAGGTCATTACTCCACATGCTCCGCAGAGGTTCTGTAGAAAAATGTTCATCAAAACACCTCGTGAACCGTTAGATTAAAGCACCACGTACCAGTCTATTTAATCAAATCCGAAGCAGATTATTTCTATCATGAGCTAGTGCATATCTGATATTATATGGTAGATAGCGTCTATCTCTAAGAAGAATTGACAGAGCTGTCAGATACGGAAGACAACCACAACACAAGGCACATACAAAATAAATACACATTAGTGAGAAAAAGAGATAAAATATCCACAAATATTATTTAAAAAGAGCTGCTGTAACTGTACATAACTAGGTTAGTGTTTGCTATTGAAGATGGATGTGTCGGTAGCGCCACTGCAACTTTGTTATACGAAAACTTCCTTCACAAAACTATTAAATTTTTTGCGTATCGGCTTATTACTGTTAGTAGTTTACATCTGTTAGATTTACGTGGGAAACTTTAATTGTAAAGCAGAGCAATCAACAAATAAGTAAATGATCCCTGACTGGAACAACGTTGTCAGCCCAGGGAATGGATGATGACCTGCATTTAAATCATGTTTCTGTGAACAGTTACGACTTCAAGTCGTTGTTAGCTTATTATAAATGCCTCTGGTGATTCACAAGTACTATCTTTAATAACAAAGTTTCACAGTATCAATAGATTAAAATAATTTAATTTTTATCCCCAGTGTCATCAAAATATATTTCTTTGAACTATTGCTTAGAAATTACCGCTAATTAACACACTAATAGGAAATTACTGTCCTCAGCACAAACCATTATGTCACCACACCTTGTTATGATACAATACGTTAAGTACTAGCATTTGAAACAAGCTTTTACAGCAGAGAATGTAACTTTAATTTAAGGTGTTACTGAGGTTATGCCGTTGGAAGGTAACTCGAAAACTGACTTGAACCTACAAAAGACAATTTATTAATCTATCGATGAGAGTTCGTATTGACACACCGCAGCAAGGAAATGTAAGTTGACAGTCGATAGTGTGATTTCAGAGATGTGCGTACTGCAGCTTCCTACCTGAGATGATTGCTATAGGTTCTCTGCGTCCGACGCTCTGTTGTCTTGTTGATCGCTGGTCCATCAAAATACACCATAATAAACTTTCCCTGTGTCTGTAAACGGAACGGAATGGATCTAGTCGAGTTAATCCTACATTAGGAATCAAAATTTAAGAACTGGTCGAATATCAACCATGACGCGCAGTCCACACATTTAATTGCATATTACCAAAATGAAGCTGTTCAGAAGCCCGGCCCTTACCTGGATTCAGATACAGTTCTGTGCATACCCCACCAGACAATACACAGTTTATTGCCGCTAGAGAAAACAGTCTGTTTTACCCGTGGCATACAACTCCCCTCACAGTTGTCACTCTACGTACCTCCTCATCGCTCCTCAACTGTCTCTTCGTTACATCTGTCACAGATATTAATTTTCCTAACGGTCAGAAACTCCCATTATTACAACGAAATTACATACATACATACATGGAATTAACATTACGCAATAAATAATATTGATTTTACGTAATACCTTGCACTGTACTTGTACACACAAAGTCACTATAACCCAAGATAAGCAACGTTAACAGTGAAGGAAAAAAATACGGAGCAAATGAATACATATTTCATTAATGTTTTACAGAAATCTTAAAGAATAGTAACAGTAGATGTACAACACAACAGCATATGCCAAATAAGCCCGTTGCTATTATCTCGATGGCTATGTAATTATTTTAAAAGTAATATGACAATAATATTTGTGCCATTAGATATTTTTGGCCAGCCACTACATACGTTGTTTCAGTCTGAATTCGACGAGTCAAAATCTACGAAAAATCAAGCTATTTAAATACGGTCTCAAGAAGTAGCTGTAGATTTTGTATTTATATGAGCCATAGGATTACAAATCTGGTCCCTACTGTCCAGTAATAGTGATACCAAACCACTTTTCACAGTTCTGGAGTCATTCGGTTCGGCTGCAATATATGACTGTATTTTCCCTCTGAATGCTGCTACTTCCTGGTATTGTAACTCAAAATACGCAAGAAATTACCAGTGCAGATGTACAGCTCCAACTATGGAGAACACATTTTATGAAACTAGAAATTGTCCTCCTTAACTAAATTAACTCTATCCGAACATGTCTCGCAAGGCCCAACGGTACCGACCGACCGCCGCGTCATCCTCTGCCGATAGCGTCACTGTATGTGGGTATGGAGGGGCATGTGGTCAGCACACCGCTCTTCCTACCAGAGCCGCTACCTCTCAGTCAGGTAGCTGCTCAATTGGCTTCACAAGGGCTGAGTGCACCCCGCTTGCCAACAGCGCTCGGCAGACCCAGACGGTGATCCATCCAAGTGCCAGTAAGTCCAACAGTGCTTATCTTCGGTGATCTGACGGGATCCGGTGTTACCACTGCGGTAAGGCTGTTGGTTAATTTAAATTAAGCAGATCCAAAAACTATTTAACGAGGCTAAAATTAAAAGTTCTGGTTTATTGACAATTGTGCTCCAGAACTGCCATGTATACCATGAGACACTTTTTATATGTTCCACCGAAAGCTGCTATTAGATAATACGTTATTCGAAATATTATGTGCTGGCTGATTCAAAATATTCCATGGAACATATATAACGGTTATCTGATGTTTTTAATTAATTTTATTCAAAACATTATGTAATAGGAGGCTTTCTCCTCGTTGGCAATAAATTTTGATTAGAAATTATCTAAATATGACGCTCTAGATAAAATGAGAATTTAAATAACAGGTAAATTTTACCGTTTTAGAGTTCGATTGAAAGTGGCAATGCGCATCTGCTAACATGGAAATTCTAAAAACTCTCAGTATCGTGCGTTTTTAATTACAAATAGATGCACCCGATTTGCTTAGTATCATCCCTATAAATTACTCAAACGTTAAAAAACGGGGGCAGCTTGAAACAGTTCATGAATAGTACATCCACAAATTTAGGTGAACAGACGGAATGCAGTACCGTGATGCATACATTGCAGCATAAAGCCTACTTGAACGGGGCGATTGTAGGAAGACGAACAGTATGTTCCACTAGTCCTGCATGTGATAACATAAGTAAATGACATCCGTCTGTGGGACCATGATAAGCGTTCCGGTGAAAAGTTGCAGCGACGTTGAATTTCTATCCGTCTTACGTTATCTGTGTATTTAGCTGGGTTATCATTTTAGATCTTAAAAATGCTGGCGAAGAGAAAGTCATTTGACAGGAGAAGATCTGTGTCCCTCGCTAAAAGTGACTGGTAACAAGTAATCGTACTGTTATCTATTAAATATCTCCAGCTTCTTTTAATACTATTTACAGACGCCGACCAAAACCAGAACTCAAACAAACTGAATCATGGCCAACGATACGTTCAAGCCAAGAAAAAGAAAGAATAAAGGTTTCAATTTTCCCTGTCCCCTTGCCATATTGTCTTCAGTTTCTTTTTCCCTTTATTCCGACGACGATTTTTTGTTGTTCTCTCATCAGTTTGCAGCAGCAAAGATATTATAAACGGCCGAGTTCCTAACCACGATACCGAAACGTTCCTTTCGTCCGTCCTCGAAGGCTCCATGGGGGCTTATGACCGCGCCCCACGAACCAAACATCATCATCATCAAAGATTCCGTGCGTCATGCGAATTCTTATTAGCGACCATGCCCCGAATCGATGCACTCTTTCCAATGTGGGGCGCGTGAGGCAAATAATGCAACGCACTCCTCCTCAGTTTTATCTAAAACGTTTGTTAGTGGGACCAGCGTAATTCTCTGCGCTGCTAAGGTAAGGAAGAGTTGCCGAAGTTGGACCGTTGCATAAGTGGGACCACCTTCTTATTTTACTGTGTGCTGGTAACTTAAACTTTTAAGTTAGCTCTCCTGTGAGAAATGTTGTCAAGGTCACGTGGCACAGCGGGCAGTCGATAAGACCCATTGAAGAGAGAACAGTTGCCGTTATTCTATTTTCTTCGTACTTGCTGTAAATCATAAGCTTTTCTATACAGGACGAGTAAGTAAATAATCTGCAATATAGTTCATAAGTGCCATTCAATAGTTAATAATTAAACATCTCAAACTATAATTTAATTTTGTGTGTTCCTGTAGCTTATCTTTACTTATATAGCGTCCAGTTACCGAAATTCGACCAATGCGTATTTCCTAATCTGGATCGATCCAATTTAGGAGGCACTCACACCAAATAATATTTAAGTACATTTTCACAACAAGTAATAGGTACGAGTATTCTTGTTAGGTTTTCAAAAAGGCAAAACTTTTTCAGTAAGTAACAGGCACGGATAATCTGTTTAGGTTTCCAAGATGGCAAAAAGGGGAATGAACGGGAAACGGTCAAAAGATGAGCTGAAGGTCGCCGTGACAGCATACAGAAACGGTGACCATAGACTTAACGAGTGTGCTCGTGTATATGGAGTACCCAAAGCTACAATAAACAGACATGCTGATAGTAAACACACGTACTCAAGATTTCAGGTATTTGGACTGTTGAATGAAGCCTATGGTCGAGCAGCAACAATTGGAATAGCGGAGAGTGCCTTCCGCTCAGCAGGAATTTGGCCTGTTAATAGGAATGTTTTCAGATCATCATTTTTACCAGCTGATTGCTTCAAAAGTGATGATAATTTTCTAGAGAAACCCAGTTCTACGAACAATGGAGAGGAATTTTGTTCAGAAAACATTTCAAGTGATGGCGAGTGTAGACCTACGACATACACAAAGAATTTCAAGAAAATTGTGAGCAAGGTGTGCCCCCCTTACAAATTAACACAGCAGATAGAGGGAAAGTACAGACTGCCACAGTCACTAGCAGCCCGTATAAGCAACAAGTAGAGCAGTCGAAGGGTCACGTAAAGAAACAAAAAGCTGCTAAGAGAGCTTTTTTCACAAAGAACAGAAGACAAACGGCGCTGTTCGAAATTCAGGCTGGTTCTGTGTTTTGTGTAAGAAGATTAAAGAAGATAACATGATACAGTGTATGGACTGTAAATTATGGGTTCATACACGATGAGCCAATGTGAAGCCCAGCATAAAGAAATTTTTCTGAGCAGTTAGACTGCTATGTAACTTGCCGTCCTTAATCCCAGTAAATAGAAATCATTAGTGTATTTCAGGATGTCCAGTTTTCTCATATTTTTCAGTGAACAAGTTTCCTACTTTATTCTTTGTTTCTATTTGAAGCGATTATAGCTCTGAGCACGAAAATTATTTTAGCAATTTCCTAATATACACATCTTAATGACGATGAATATTTCAAAACTCTTTGTTTTGTGTAATATAGCCTAAGTACCTAAATAATATGTTTGTTTAATTAATGTGTTGAACTGAAGCTTAATTTAAAATATTTCAGTTGCCTGTTGGAACACTGTTGGAACACTTTTTTATTTTGATACTCCAAGCCTCCATGTCTTTTACCACCTGGTCCAACTTAAGCAACTGAAGGTCCAAATTAAGCAAGCGGTTTCCTATTTTGGACTATTTACACATTTATAAATTTTAAATGATACGTATTTGTGCTAAGTGTTTATTCAAAATATAACACCATCTGATGAAAGTGTGCAACATGTAGCTTTTTGTACAGTACATTTTGTTTCAATTAGATGCATAATAAAGGCTTGGAGTATCAAAATAAAAAAGTGTTCCAACAGGCAACCTTTCCCTTCACCTCTTTAGTTCCCGCGCCACCTCCACCTGTCTCCTTACAACAATATCATCACAAGAAAACAAGCACACGCTTCATAGCCTACACGGAAAGAAGTCACAACAAAAACGTCACTCTCAAATTTCGACAGGAACAAACATAATTTGTTGATTGCTATTATAACTGGCCACGTCCGCTTCGTTTACCAAAACGCCACTGTCTACAGACACTTTACACTCCCACATGAAGGCAACACTCTCCTGGAAAAACGAAAGTGCCGAAGCAGAATTCCACAGATCAAGGGAACGCCACTTTCGAGTGCTTGTAGACTTTCTGTCCTACAATAATGCCTATGTGGTTTTGAAAAGAAAATGAAAATAATAATAATGATGATGAATGATAATAAGAAATAATAATGCAATATATACACATCAAAAAAAGTTTTGCATCACCCCGATTCACAGAAATCCTGAAGATAGACGCTGACTGTGGATATTGTATCACAGACACTGCCCCTTTGACCGTTCAGAGATGTCACTAAACCCGCTCAAAGATGTAAATAACCATGCATGAGCAGCACCTATTAGGCGGAGGGGATCCTACAGCCGATCAGTTCCAGTCATTCCATCAGGAAAGAGGTACATGCCTCGTGTTGTCTGTAGCTCAACCGTGCCTAGACGGTCAATACCACAGTTCGATCGCGTCCGCATTGTTACTTTGTGCCAGGGAGGGCTCTCAACAAGGGAAGTGTCAAGGCATCTCGGAGTGAACCAAAGCGATGTTGTTCGGACATGGAGGAGACACAGAGAGACACGAACTGTCTACGACATGCGTCGCTAAGGCCACCAGAGGGCTACTACTGAGGTGGATGACCGCTCCCTTCGGATTATGGCTCGGAGGAACCCTGAGAGCAACGCCATCATGTTGGCCCAAGAACATGTTCAATGGATCGCTCAGTATTGGCACCACGTTCTCTTCACCGATGAGTGTCGCATATGCCTTCAACCACACAATCGTCGGAAACGTGTTTGGAGGCAACCCGTCTTAGATACACCGTCCAGTGAGTGCAGCAAGGTGGAGGTTCCCTGCTCTCTTGGGGTGGCATTATGTGGGGCCGACGTACACCTCTGGTGGTCATGGAAGGCGCCGTAACGGCTGTACGATACCATCCTCGGACTGACAGGCATTCGTCTTCGTGGAGGACAATTCGCATCCCCAACGTGCACATCATGTGAATGACTTCCTTCAGGATAACGACACCGCTTGACTAGAGTGGCCAGCATGTTCTCCAGACATGAACCCTATCGAACATGCCTGGGATATATTGAAAAGGGCTGTTTATGGACGATGTGACCCACCAACTACTCTGAGGGATGTACGCCGAATCGCCGTTGAGGAGTGGGACAAACTGGACCAACAGTGCCTTGATTAACTTGTGGATAGTATGCCATGACGAATACAGGCATGCATCAATGCAAGAAGACGTGCTAATGGGCATTAGAGGTACCGACTTCTGTAATTGACATTTGAAGCTTTTAAAAAGCAAATGTCACTAACACGGAACTTTTTAAAAGGTCATTTAATATATTGTGTATGAATGTTTGAGTTAGATTTATTTAAGAAACAGTAACACGTTTACTCATTTATATGGGGTGGCGAATGTGATTGTACACTATTCTACGTAATTAAATTTGGAAGTTTTCCATTTTAAGTTACAAGTACAGATCATAATGACCACCCACCTAATAATCGGTGTGTCCACTTTTTGCACGAACGATAGCGGCGAAGCGTCGTGGCATAGATGCAATGAGGCCTTGGTAGGTCGATGGAGGGATTTGGCACCACATCTGCACACACAAGTCACATGATTCCCTTAAGTTCCTGGGAGTGGCATCAACGAGCTCTGACGCCACGTTCAATCACGTCCCAGATGCGGTCGATCTGGTTCATATCTGGTGTGTTGGAGGCCTACACATTATTTGGAACTCGCCACTGTGTTCCTCGAACCACTTCATCACACTCCTGACCTTGTGGCATGGTGCATTATCTTGTTGACAAATGCCACTGCCGTCGGGAAACATGATAATCATGAAGGGATGTACTTGGTTTGCAACCAGTGCACGATACTCCTTGGCCGCGATGGCGCCTTGCACGAGCTCCATTAGACCCATGGATGCCCATTGAATGTTCCCCAGAGCATGTGGAGCCGCCGCCAGTTTGTCTCCGACCCACAGTACAGATGTGAAGGAGCTGTTGCGCTGGAAGGCGACGGATTCTCGCCCTCCCATCGGCATGGGGAAGAAAGTATCGGGATTCATCAGACCATGCAACGCTCCTCCACTCCGCCAACGTCCAGTGCCGGTGGTCAGCTGCCCTTTTCAGTCGTAGTTGTCGATGTCGTCGTGCTAGATTGCCACATGCATCGTCGTCCGCTGCGGAGGCCCATCGTTAAGATTGTTTTGGTGCACTGTGTGTTCAGACACACTCGTACTCTGCCCAGCATTAAAGTCTGATACTAGTTCCGCAGCAGTTCGCCGACTGTCCTGTTTTACAAGTCTGCCCAGCCTATGACGTCCGACATTAGTAATGAGGGGTGGCCGCCCAACCCAACGACGTCTGGACGTGGTTTCACCTTTGTTTCACAGCGTGCTGACGACACTCACCACAGCACTCGTCGAACAACCGACATGTCATGCAGTTTCCGAAATGCTCGTGCCGAGGCTCCGGGCCATCATAATCTGCCACCGGTGAAACTCAGATAGGTCTACACACGGACAACACGCTCGCTGATACTACAGTATTGACCATTAAAATTTCTACACCACGAAGATGTGCTACAGACGCGAAATTTAACCGACAGGAAGAAGATGCTGTGATATGCAAATGATTAGCTTTTCAGAGCATTCACATAAGGTTGGCACCGGTGACGACACCTACAACGTGCTGACATGAGCGAAGTGTCCAACCGATTTCTCACACAGAAACAGCAGTTGACCGGCGTTGCCTGGTGAAACGTTGTTGTGATGCCTCGTGTAAGGAGGATAAATGTGTACCATCACGTATCCGACTTTGATAAAGGTCGGATCGTAGCCATTGCTGCTCGCGTTGGTCAAGATCCAATGATTGTTAGCAGAATATGGAATCGGTGAGTTCAAGAGGGTAATACGTAACGCCGTGCTGGATCCCAACGGCCTCGTATCACTAGCAGTCGAGATGACAGGCATCTTATCCGCATGGCTGTAACGGATCGTGCAGACACGTCTCGATCGCTGAGTCAACAGATGGGGACGTTTGCAAGACAACACCCATCTGCACAAACAGTTCGACGACGTTTGCAGCAGCATGGACTATCAGCTCGGAGACCATGGTTGCGGTTACCCTTGACGATGCATCACAGACAGGAGCGGCTGCAATGGTGTACTCAACGACGAACGTGGGTGCACGAATGGCAAAACATCATTTTTTCGGGTGAATCCAGGTTCTGGTTACAGAATCATGATGGTCCCATCCGTGTTTGGCGACATCGCGGTGGACGCACATTGGAAGCGTGTATTCGTCATCGAAATGGCTCTGAGCGCTATGGGACTTAACATCTATGGTCATCAGTCCCCTAGAACTTAGAACTACTTAAACCTAACTAACCTAAGGACATCACACAACACCCAGTCATCACGAGGCAGAGAAGTATTCCTCATCGCCATACTGGCGTATCACCCGGCGTGATGGTATGGGGGGCCGTTGGTTACACGTCTCGGTCACCTCTTGTTCGCACTGAACAGTGGACGTTACATTTCAGATGTGTTACGATCCGTGGCTCTACCCTTCATTCGATCCCTGCGAAACCCTACATTTCAGCAGGATAATGCACGACTGCATGTTGCAGGCCCTTTAAGGGTCTTTCTGGATACAGAAAATGTTTGACTGCTGCCCTGGCCACCACATTCTCCAGATCTCTCACCAATTGGAAACACCCACCGTCCGCGTGTATCACTAGAAGTCATTCCTCTCCAGGTGACGCTGCTATCGCATGAACGGGTTTATATTGATAATAGGTCGGTGGTCCTAACGTTCCGTGTGATCCATGTACATTTTGTGTGTCTGAAGCACTCATTAGGTGGCATGCTGCTTTTTAAATTCATCAGCAGACTCCTCCACATCACAGCAATTGCGACACAGAGCTTCCAACTCCCCATGAAACTCGTAAGGATTGCGTCGTAATAAGAGATGTCGAGAAAACTAAATGCAGAATGCCTGTGAAAAAACTCGTACAAAAAAACCGCTCGTTTGTCCCAGTATTGAAAGATAACCCTTATGTCTCAATCACGAAGGATCAAGTATTCACGACTTCTGAAATACACTACGAAAACACCACCTGTACCCCAGAGGGCCTGCTACTTCTACACCCCATGAGGACTTCCAACTGACTCCCTAGTTTCACCAGCTCCCAACAGTTACGAAATTATTTAAAATTTAGACCTTCCATCAGCCAGAAACACTAGCAAAGTGTAGGTATTTTCATTGTTCATTTCCTGCTCCAGCTTACAGAGGTTCTGTGAGGTGCTGTTTCTTGCTATGACTTTTAGAAGTTCCTCTGCAGTGGAAAACACTGGCCACCACCTGTACCTGTACCCCACAAGTGAATTTTATGGTATTTGGACGATGGTACACTCTGTACGCAAATTGCGCGTCGGAAGAGCGATTGTTAGAAAACCTCCGTATTAGTTCTAATTTCTGGGATTTCTCGTTATGGTCATTTAGCACGACGTATGTGAGAGGATGTTATACGTTGCACTACCCTTCGCGGAACGTAAACCTCTCCGTGATACACAACACCTCTCTTGTAGCGTCTGCCACTGGAGTTCGTTGAACACCTCCCTAACGCTCTCGTGCCAATTAGGCGGTCCCGTGACGATACGCATCGCTCTTCGTTGAACCTTGCCTGTCTCTTCTACTATTCCAACCGAGTAAGGGCACAGACTGATGAGCAATACTCAAGAATCAGTCGAACAAGTGTTTTGTAAGCCATTTCTTTCTTGGATGAATTGCATTTGTTTAAAATTCCTTCTATGGGTCTCAGCCTGGCATCTGTTTTCCCTCTGATTTGTTTTATGTGGTCATTCCACTGTAGGCAACTCTGGATGTTTACTCCCAGGTATTTAACGGTGGTTACTGTTTCCAGCGGTTTGTCATCAGTTATGAAATTGTGTAATAGTGGACTTCTTTGCCTATTTATGTCCAGTATGTTACATTTACACGTATCTACGTTCAGAGTCAACTGGCTGCAGCATTCAACGAGACTCTGCAGATCTCCGTGCAGTTGGCTACAGTCTTCTGGCATTGATGTGTTCTGATAGATAACCGCATCACCTGCGAACAGTCTCATGGAGCTTCCCACGTTATCCTTTAGATATTTTATAAACATAATAAACAGTGACGGGATGTCACAACTCCATGGCGTACACCTGATATTACCTCAATAACTGTCGATTTTGTTTGGTTAAGAGCGACTTCTTGAGCTCTATCTACAAGGAAGTCCTGGATCCAGTTATGGATCTGATTCGATGCTAAATAAGCTCGTTTGTTTGTCACTAAACTACTGTGCGAAACTGTATCAAACTTGTTCCTAAACGCAAGGAACACAGCATCAGTCTGAATGTCAATCTGTGCAGCGCCCTGCATCTCGTGGACGAACAAGGGGGGTTGAGTTTCTTTAGATCTCTATTTACAAAATCTAGGTTTATCTTTTATAGAGCAGATGTTCGTTCTCCTGAAAATCATAACACTTGAGCATAAAACATTTTCCGTATTTCTACAACAGTCTGACGTCAGCGATATAGGCTTTTGGTTCTGTGCATCTATCCTATGAACCTTCTTTGAAACAGGAATGACATGCGCTTTTTTACAGTAGCTATTTACTCTTCATTGTTCCATCGAAATACGATAAACCGCTGTTACAAGGAGGGGTGACACGTGATCCAAATGCCAGTTCACTATTAACTGATTGTAGTTACTGTTTTATTCTTAGCGATCACTTGTCTCAGTATCTGACATTTCGAAATTTGTGCTTTGTCTTTCGAGAATTGAAAGAAGGTACCATCATGGAGAAATCACTCGACCTTGAGCCGATGTCATATGCCCGGACCTCTACCAATTTGGAAGGATTAGGGGAAAACCAGTTATTCAATTCCAAGTGATAAAAGCCTCCGACCCGCACAAACCCACCCTGTTGTAGATGATAGTTGTAAGAAAAAGCACACAGGTCCGTTTCGGAAATTATGTGGCAGTATTTATCAGATATGCTTCACATGTCTTTGAGAGAACCATTTGCTCGGATTCGAAGCTCCTGTTGTCATTTTTTCCGTGTTTTCGAATTGTATTTTTACACTGCCTTACACAAAACACAATGGATTTCTTTATTATTTACTCAAACATGTTTCGACACTTACGTTTCATCTTCTTCATCTTTAATTTCTGGAATCACATTACTTGTGAAAATGGATTCTTATAGCTCGGCTTGTTTTTATACCTTTCACTTGTTTTGACAGCATGTCATATTTTAAGTCCAGTTGTGCATCTCTGTTGGATTATCTTCTTCTATTGCTATTGTATACACTGATCTCTACATTTTCTTTTTTATCTTTCACTCAGTCTGTATGAGTATGGTGACTTAAGTTTTGCTCAAATCAGATTTTGTGTAAAACGTGTGTGAGGCAAGGTGACAGTGAAATATAAAAAATCTGTGGAAAACAGTGTATAGAATAGCACTAGAAAAAGAAAATCCACCAGAGATGCGCAACTGGACGGATATGCTGTCAGAACGATAAAAAGGCATTAAAACAAGTGACGTAATTCCGTCAATAAATCGAGAAGCGCAGAAGATGACACACACATGTCGAAATAGTTTTTTTTTTTTTTTTTCTGCATATGAAGAAGTTAAAAAATCTACCGCTTATTATTCTAGAATAAAAATCAGTATTTTAAAATATTGTCGTGCGAACGGTCTCTGTTCGTTTGTAACTGCTTTCCACACGTGGCGTTGTACGACCCTAGCGTCAGTGGATGAACGAGACTTCGACACCAGCTGGCTGATGTACCTGGTATAAACTCTTGTCAAAGGCAAGCGGAGTCTTACGCCGACCACTGACGGGGACGTGAAAACGCACATGGACAAGGAGCGAGGCCCACGAGAAAGACAGGCCGCAGCGCCTACGTCACGAAGCTAGGCCTGAGCTGTCCCGCTCACTTAATTAAGCAGAATCTGGTATTATGAAGACTTACTGATTACTAGTCGTGCAGCAAAATTTAAGATCAGTTCTCGACATAAATGGTACAACGGCCCTTTTGTGGCGTTTAGTCTCCTCTGTGCCCCCCCCCCCCCCCTCCCCCATTAACCATGGACCTTGCCGTTGGTGGGGAGGCTTGCGTGCCTCAGCGATACAGATAGCCGTACCGTAGGTACATCCACAACGGAGGGGTATCTGTTGAAAGGCTAGACAAACGTGTAGTTTCTGAAGAGGGGCAGCAGCCTTTTCAGTAGTTGCAGGGACAGTGGTCTGGATGATTGACTGATCTGGCCTTGTAACACTAACCAAAACGGCCTTGCTGTGCTGGTACTGCCAACGGATGAAAGCAAGGGGAAACTACAGCTTTAATTTTTCCCGAGGGCATGCCGCTTTACTGTATGGTTAAATGATGATGGCGTCCTCTTGGGTAAAATATTCCGGAGGTAAAATAGTCCCCCATTCGGATCTCCGGGCGGGAACTACTCAGGAGGACGTTGTTATCAGAAGAGAAAACTGGCGTTCTACGGGTCGGGGAGTGGAATGTCAGATGTCTTAATCGAGCAGGTAGGTTAGAAAATTTGAAAAGGGAAATGGATAGGTTAAAGTTAGATATAGTGGGAATTAGTGAAGTTCGGTGGCAGGAGGAACAAGGCTTTTGGTCAGGTGACTACAAGGTTATAAATACAAAATCAAATACGGGTAATGCAGGAGTAGGTTTAATAATTAATAAAAAAAATAGGAATGTTGGTAAGCTACTACAAACAGCATAATGAACGCATTATTGTGGCCAAGATAGATACGAAACCCACACCTACCACGGTAGTACAAGTTTATATGCCAACTAGGTCCGCAGATGACGAAGAGATTGATGAAATGTATGATGAGATAAAAGAAATTATTCAGATAGTGAAGGGAGACGAAAATTTAATAGTGATGGGTGACTGGAATTCGATAGTAGGAAAAGGAAGAGAAGGAAACGTAGTAGGTGAATATGGAATGGGGGTAAAGAATGAAAGAGAAAGCCACCTGGCAGAATTTTGCACAGAGCATAACTTAACCATAGCTAACACTTGGTTCAAGAATCATAAAAGAGGGTTGTATACATGGAAAAAGCCTGGAGATACTGGAAGGTTTCAGATAGATTATATAAAGGTAAGATAGAGATTTAGGAACCAGGTTTTAAACTGTAAGACATTTCTAGGGGCAGATGTGGACTCTGACAACAATCTATTGGTTATGAACTATAGATTAAAACCGAAGAAACTGCAAAAAGGTGGGAATTTAAGGAGATGGGACCTGGATAAACTGAGAGAACCAGAGGTTGTAGAGAGTTTCAGGGAGAGCAGTAGGGAACGATTGACAAGAGTTGGGGAAAGAAATACAGTAGAAGAAGAATGGGTAACTTTGAGAGATGAAATAGTGAAGGCAGCAGAGGATCAAGTAGGTAAAAAGATGAGGGCTAATAGAAATCCTTAGGTAGCAGAAGAAATATTGAATTTAATTGATGAAATGAGAAAACAAAAAAATTCAGTAAATGAAGTAGGCAAAAAGGAATACAAAATTCTCAAAAATGATATCGACAGGAAGTGCAAAATGGCTAAGCAGGCATGGCTAGAGGACAAATGTAAGGATGCAGAGGCGTGTATCACTAGGGGTAAGATAGATACTGCCTACAGGAAAATTAAAGAGACCTTTGGGGAAAAGAGAACCACTTGCAAGAATATCAAGAGCTCAGATGGAAACCCACTTCTAAGCGAAGAAGGGAAAGCAGAGAGGAGGAAGCAGTATATAAAGGGTCTATACAAGGGCGATTTTCTTGTGGACAATGTTATGGAGATGGAAGAGGATGTAGATGTAGATGTAGAAGAAATGGGAGATATGATACTGCGTGAAGAGTCTGACAGAGCGCTAAAAGACCAAAGTCGAAACGAGGCCCCGGGAGTAAACAACATCCCATTGGAACTACTGATAGACTTCGGAGAGCCAGCCCTGACAAAACTCTACTATCTGGTGAGCAAGATGTATGAGACAGGTGAAATACCCTCAGACTTCAAGAAGAATAAAATAATTCCAATCCCGAAGAAGGCAGGTGTTGACAGATGTGAAAATTACCGAACTATCAGTTTAATAACCCATTGCTGCATAATACTGACATGAATTCTTTACAGACGAATGGAAAAATTGGTAGAAGTCGACCTCGGGGAAATCAGTTTGCATTCTGTAGAAATGCTGGAACACGTGAGGCAATACTGACCCTACGACTTATCTTAGAATATAGATTAAGGAAAGGCAAACTTACGTTTCTAGGAAGTGTATACTTAGAGAAAGCTTTTGACAGTGTTGACTGGAATACTCTCTTTCAAATTCTGAAGGTGGCAGGGGAAAAATACAGGGAGCGAAATGCTATTTACAATTTGTACAGAAATCAAATGGCAATTATAAGAGTCGAGGGACTTGAAAGGGAAGCAGTGGTTGGGAAGGGAGTGAGACAGGGTTGTAGCCTCTCCCCGATGTTATTTAATCCGTATATTGAGCAAGCAGTAAAGGAAACAAAAGAAAAATTCGGAGTAGGAATTAAAATCCATGGAGAAGAAATAAATACTTTGATGTTCGCTGATGACGTAATTCTGTCAGAGACATCAAAGGACCAGGAAGAGCAGCTGAACGGAATGAATAGTGTCTTGAAAGGAGGATATAAGATGAACATCAACAAAAGCATTACGAGGATAAAGGAATGTAGTCGAATTAAATCGGGTGATGCTAAGGGAATTAGATTGGGAAATGAGACGCTTAAAGTCGTAAATGAGTTTTGCTATTTGGGGAGCACAATAACCGATGATGGTCGAAGTAGAGAGGAAATAAAATGTAGACTGGCAATGGCAAGGAAAGCGTTTCTGAAGAAGAGAAATTTGTTAACATCGAGTATAGATTTAAGCGTCAGGAAGTCGTTTCTGAAAGTATTTGTATGGAGTGTAGCCATGTGTGGATGCGAAACGTGGACGATAAATATTTTAGACAAGAAGAGGAAAAAAGTTTTCGAAATGTGGTGCTACAGAAGAATGCTGAAGATTGGATGGGCATTCGCATATCTAATGAAGAGGTGTTGAATAGAATTGGGGAGAAGAGAAATTTGTGGCACAACTTGACTAGAAGAAGTGATCGGTTAGTAGGACATATTCTGAGGCATCAACGAATCAGCAATTTAGTATTAGAGGGCAGCGTGGAGGGTAAAAATCGTAGAGGGAGACCAAGAGATGAATACACTAAACAGATTCAGAAGGATGTAGGTTGCAGTAGGTACTGGGAGATGAAGGAACTTGCACACGATATAGTAGCAGGGAGAGCTGCATCGAACCAGGCCGGACTGAAGACCACAACAACTGTCTCTTCTGTGTAACAGTCCTCGTCTCATACAAGATGTGGTGCTTTATGCAACTAATAACCATTGTGACTGATTTTAATTTTATTGTACCCCATTACAGCCGTAACAAATTATTAGTAGGCCTATGCACTTTATACCATTGTAGAACTAATAACAGTAATATTTATTAATAATGGATTCTAGTAGACGATGCAGTTCTGGTTTTTACATACACACCGAGTTACGAGGTGCAGAAACGCAGTTTTTCCGCGGAGTTGAGCGAGCGAGCGAGCTCGGTTTATCTTCGTGTCGTATGCGCCGCCGCCTGTCTTTCACGTAGGCCACGGACGAGGAGCTGGTGACGTCACAGCATGGATTTCCACGTTCCACTACACTGCTGAGCGTGAAATATACAATCTGGCATGTCAGATTCTTACCTCGTGGAGAGGAACGTGGCCAATGAGATGCAAAATCATTTATACATCACAAGCAAAAATTAGGATCCGCCATTTTGTACGGATATAAACTTCGTATTTGTTTGGTTTTCTTTATCATATAGTACGTGTTGTGAATATAACTGTTTCACATCATCAGAATATTGAAGAGCTCTCGAGAACGTGTCGTTTTAACCACGATTTGCTGTTATAAATTTGCAGGAAACTTCATATCCGTAACTAAAGGCTACCTATATTTGATGTTTTTAGTGCTATAAGTTGTGTGCTATGAAAGAAATCGTTTCATTGCTTCGACTCAGTTCTGATCTTTCAAAAGCGCATCGCTTCGGTACAACTTTTCGTAGTTAAATATCAAATAACGACATTTTCAGGTAAGTCTTTAGTCTGTGTACACTACGTATGGCGGCACGAATATGGTGTTGAAGCTATAGAACAGTCGAGAGCGTCTTGCACTATGAAAAGAAAGATAACTGATTTGCGTCTTCCCGTTCATTTCTTTTTCTTCACTTTTCGTTTTCTAAAAGATTCTAGATCTTCTTTATTAATTTGTTAGAAGTGTTGTCTGCAATAGCTGATGTTATTTGTTAGGAATACTGTACCTGCTGCACTTCTCAGTGCAAAGGCGATCGACTGGAATGTTTCCCTTCTGGCCAGGAATCTCAACATGACTGCCACAGTATGTCATATTGTAGGGTTTTGCTACTATGAAACTTTGTGAAAAATATGTATGCCTATCTCTCGCTTTTACGTACTGCCTCATGTTTGCAATTTAGCGGTAAATATATTTTTCAGTGATTGTGAGCAACGTCGAAAAAAATGCCTCATACACTCCTGGAAATTGAAATAAGAACACCGTGAATTCATTGTCCCAGGAAGGGGAAACTTTATTGACACATTCCTGGGGTCAGATACATCACATGATCACACTGACAGAACCACAGGCACATAGACACAGGCAACAGAGCATGCACAATGTCGGCACTAGTACAGTGTATATCCACCTTTCGCAGCAATGCAGGCTGCTATTCTCCCATGGAGACGATCGTAGAGATTCTGGATGTAGTCCTGTGGAACGGCTTGCCATGCCATTTCCACCTGGCGCCTCAGTTGGACCAGCGTTCGTGCTGGACGTGCAGACCGCGTGAGACGACGCTTCATCCAGTCCCAAACATGCTCAATGGGGGCAGATCCGGAGATCTTGCTGGCCAGGGTAGTTGACTTACACCTTCTAGAGCACGTTGGGTGGCACGGGATACATGCGGACGTGCATTGTCCTGTTGGAACAGCAAGTTCCCTTGCCGGTCTAGGAATGGTAGAACGATGGGTTCGATGACGCTTTGGATGTACCGTGCACTATTCAGTGTCCCCTCGACGATCACCAGTGGTGTACGGCCAGTGTAGGAGATCGCTCCCCACACCATGATGCCGGGTGTTGGCCCTGTGTGCCTCGGTCGTATGCAGTCCTGATTGTGGCGCTCACCTGCACGGCGCCAAACACGCATACGACCATCATTGGCACCAAGGCAGAAGCGACTCTCATCGCTGAAGACGACACGTCTCCATTCGTCCCTCCATTCACGTCTGTCGCGACACCACTGGAGGCGGGCTGCACGATGTTGGGGCGTGAGCGAAAGACGGCCTAACGGTGTGCGGGACCGTAGCCCAGCTTCATGGAGACGGTTGCGAATGGTCCTCGCCGATACCCCAGGAGCAACAGTGTCCCTAATTTGCTGGGAAGTGGTGGTGCGGTCCCCTACGGCACTGCGTAGGATCCTACGGTCTTGGCGTGCATCCGTGCGTCGCTGCGGTCCGGTCCCAGGTCGACGGGCACGTGCACCTTCCGCCGACCACTGGCGACAACATCGATGTACTGTAGAGACCTCACGCCCCACGTGTTGAGCAATTCGGCGGTACGTCCACCCGGCCTCCCGCATGCCCACTATACGCCCTCGCTCAAAGTCCGTCAGCTGCACATACGGTTCACGTCCACGCTGTCGCGGCATGCTACCAGTGTTAAAGACTGCGATGCCACGGCAAACTGGCTGACACTGACGGCGGCGGTGCACAAATGCTGCGCAGCTAGCGCCATTCGACGGCCAACACCGCGGTTCCTGGTGTGTCCGCTGTGCCGTGCGTGTGATCATTGCTTGTACAGCCCTCTCGCAGTGTCCGGAGCAAGTATGGTGGGTCTGACACACCGGTGTCAGTGTGTTCTTTTTTCCATTTCCAGGAGTGTACATTCAAAGGATATTACGAAACGAAACTCGATCTTGAATTCTATGTGACGAAGTCTGCTACTTTAGAGTGATGGTAGTCAATGCAACATCGAAAATGTTAGACGCTGTACTTTAAAAAAAAAATGTGCAAATGTGTGTGAAATCTTATGGGACTTACCCGCTAAGGTCATCAGTCCCTAAGCTTACACAATACTTAATCTAAATTATCCTAAGGACAAACACACACAACCATGCCGGAGGGAGGACTCGGACCTCCGCCGGGACCAGCCGCACAGTCCATGACTGCAGCGCCAAGACCGCTCGGCTAATCCCGCGCGACTGTTCTTTAACTATTTTCAATTTAGAACGGAAAATGGGATGAAGAGTTAATTATGTTAAAGACCAACTTTGCCTAATGTATATCTCAGCTCGTTGTACAGCACTGTGCAGTGCTCATCTACCAGCAATTCGCCGTTTAAGACATCGACGAGTCCAGAACCTTCTTCGCGTTTTTCTCCCCTTTTCTTCGACAGTTGCTAACACTTGATTTATGCTTCAGACACAGCCGAGAACTGCTGTTGGAGAGCGCTTAGATCGCAAATCACAGTGAGGATCAAGTTCCGTGAGATTTAGCAGCTCGTTTCAAAGTGTACAGCAGCCACGACGGATACAACGTCTGGCGTGCTTCGCGATGACAAACACGTAGCGTGTGATGACGGCTTCAGGGGGCTCGGAATACCTGTTGGTGTGTTCGCGTGCCTGTTCTGCAGTAGACCATTACTCATTCGCTCGTCCGTTTTAGCGGTATCATGCATAAATATATACAAATTATTAATTTAGGCACTCGGCTGTGTGTTGGCGACGTGGTTGACTCTGCGGTAACTCAGAGCCGGACAGGCACATTTCTACGAAATCCGCAAAATTTGTTAGGCGCTACAGCTACTGTCAAAGCCATTTCTTGCAGTGGTTTTGTTCAGACTTTAAACTACATGGAACACGTTGCAATTGTTGGCATTTATTGAAAAGAGTCCATCTTTCGCCCCCCTTACATAATATATAATTTCATTACTTGCTGATGTCAAAATTTTATTGCTCTCAATGTCATATGTTGAACACATGTTGCTGCTTGGGAGAAGAATACAATGCAACTCTTTTGTTTTATTTCTCTTGACATCAGCTGCCTCTTTGTTTTGCCTTACCAGGTTCTAATTACCTTTCTGTGTAATATGGAAGCATGTGTGTGTATTTCGAATGGTCCGGGGTAGTTCAGTAGCAATACTAACTATCCAGAATGAGATTTTCAGTCTGCAGCGGAGTGTGCGCTGATATGAAACTTCCTGGCACATTAAAACTGTGTGCCGGATCGAGACTCGAGCTCGGGACCTTTGCCTTTCGCGGGCAAGTGCTCTACCAACTGAGCTACCCAAGCACGACTCACGCCCCGTCCTCACAGCTTTACTTCTGCCAGTACCTCGTCTCCTACCTTCCAAACTTTACAGAAGCTCTCCTGCGAACATTGCAGAAATAGCACTCCTGAAAGAAAGGATACTGTGGAGACATGGCTTAGCCACAGCCTGGGGGATGTTTCCAGAACGAGATTTTCACTGTGCAGCGGAGTGTGCGCTGACATGAAACTTCCTGGCAGATTAAAACTGCGTGCCAAACCGAAACTCGAACCCAAGACCTTTGCCTTTCGCGGGCAAGGTTCGCAGGAGAGCTTCTGTAAAGTTTGGAAGGTGGGAGAGGAGGTACTGGCAGAAGTAAAGCTGTGAGGACGTGGCGTGAGTCGTGCTTGGGTAGCTCAGTTGGTAGAGCACTTGTCCACAAAAGGCAAAGGTCCCGGGATCGAGTCTCGGTCCGGCACACAGTTTTAAACTGCCAGGAAGTTTCACTAACTTCCCAATTTACGCTCCAACATCCCAGTCTGAGCTCCATAGATATTCAGTAAAACAGTATGCCGCGATCCTGAACTTCTCCATTACTTTTGTTTCACTCGATTGGCTAGCCGAGTGGCGCCAATCCCTCACTCTGAAAAAAAGACGATGTTATTGGACTGCCTTCAGCTGTTATTTTGAGACACTGTTCTTTCAAGCTCCGATTTTTGAGTATGGCTTTAACCTTGGAACTTGGTTTTAGAGTAAGTTGGTATGCTTTGTGTGAATTAGGGTGTTATTAGCTATGAAAGTTCAGCACTTTCATGTTGATTTAATAAAGAATTACGCTTTTTTTAATAACATTCGCGTTTGGACACCAACAGCATCGGATGTAACTGAAGATTCTGTGCTCATGCTTTGTTCGTCACTGGTACGTACCCATGTGGTCGTATCGTGAAACTGTTCATAAGCTCCTTGAACCAAGTCTGGCCTTGATTATCCAATGCTTTGTTTGCGGGATGTTGATTCAGCAAAATGCTCAACGATAACGAAATTTCACCGAGGCATTTGACTTGCTGTCTTGCCGAGCGATAGCCCCTCATGTTATTTCTTGTTCTTTGAGTTCTGTTTATTATTTCTTTTTCCATCAGTTTCAGTGAGCTTTGCCGTTATAACTCAGATTCAACCAGCCAATTTTTTTCCTGAGGCAGTATAGTTGGTAGAATCATGTCCATCCTTCGTGTGGTACTGGAGGCCACTTGGCGACAAACATGTGTTTTACGATTAATAATTAGTCTTACCAAGGGGAGCTCGTTTCTACCAACATAATGAGTACCAAAATCTGCTGCTGTGGTCGCAGATTCGAATCCTGCCTCGGGCATGGATGTGTGTGCTGTCCTTAAGTTAGTTAGGTGTAAGTAGTTCTAAGTCTAGGGGACTGATGACCTCAGATGTTAAATCCCATAGAGCTCAGAGCCATTTGAACTATTTTGAGTACCAAAATCACCAATATTAATTTCTTGTAACGATTTTTACTGGATGTAACGTGATTTGCTCCTGCAGTTCTGTCGCTTTTCCTATATCAATTCATAGTAGCTGCATGGTATCAGCGATCCTGAGCAGAATGAACTCTCACATGCTTGGTAATATTTCACTTGATCAGGTTTTTTCAGAAACGTTACATCACTAGCAGTTGTGTTATACTTGGAATTTTTTTACCCCGTCACTTCCCCCTGCATGATCGATTTTGGGGCAATCCAGTGGTATCCTTTCTTCTTCAGTTTCAAGCAACTTATCACAAATTTCTCGTGAGATCTGTTTTCGCTGATCCATTTAATCAATTTAATAAGGTCTTTTTCATGTGTAAAAGGACCATAGTAAACTAAGATTTATCTCTGACATTAAGATCATTTTATTTGTGCTGAATTGGAATTTTATGTAATAAATAATTGGGAATACGCGAGCTAATCCCCAGTTTGATTCACCCCATGAGAAGCCCCCACATTGCAAAAGCGTCCTAGAGATACACTAAAATCCGATACGCCTAAACAATCCCAACAGAATTGCTTAGCACCGAATGGTCATACAAGACTACAAGCATTTCCGCTCAGCACCTTGATATGAGTATCAAGTATACTAGGGATTAATCTTTTATTCTACAGAAATTCAGTATGACCCTTGAGCATACAGTGAACATCTTATGGATTTCAATAAGAATATTTACAAGTCAAATATCTCACAGCGACTGTTTAGATCACTTCAGCAATTGAACAAAAGAAAAACATTTAATATGGTGAAGGAGGAAACTCTCAAAAGGTGGCAGTGAACGATTTAGTAAAGAAAAAGCCCAACATTAACGATCCCCTAGTTAATTATAAACGAGTAGAAGTAGACAGGGACCATTTTGTTGCTTCACCACCGTTAGTAGTAAAGGTATGTAAAGAAAATTGATTCTTTTATGTATTTACGACCATGTCAGCATTCAGTTTCATGGTAGTTCTGTTTTTCGCAATCAGACGATAATAAGGGATGTCTCAAACCTTTTGGATCATATCGAAACAGATTATAGTAGATCCAGAACCGATTATATCTAGATAGGAAATAAATGGTTGGAAATACATATTTATTGTGTTATGAGGATACATAGCGTACACCGCATAACGATAACGTAGCTCATAGTAATTGTTCGAAGTGACGACAGCCAGTCTCAATGCATACATGGCAAGGCGCATGAACTTCTGCCACACTCTCTCAAAGATGCTGGTGTTTGTTTTACCAGGAGACAGGCAGCTTGGACGCTATTAAGCACGTTTTCGTCCATTTCTACGCGGGTTTGATACACCAATGTCTTGACGTAACTCCAGAGGAAGAAGGCCAGGGATGAGATCCAGCGACCGCGACGGCCTTGGGACAGGACCACCTCTTTCAATCCGAGGATGAGGGCAGGTAGTGTTCAGGTGCTCGTGGACGTTAACATCGAAGTGGACTGGTGCACCGTTGTGTTGAAACCACATCCTTTCGCACACTTCAAGAGGTACAGTCTGTAAGAACCGTAGCAGCTCATCTCGCAGAAACGCCAGGTAACGCCAGGTAACGTAGACCAGTCAAACGGGGAGGTAGCAAATAAGGTCCTGTTAGGTGACCTTGAACAACGTCCACCCATATGTGTACAGAGAATCGCCACCAATGAGCGTGGCTTGGGGATTTCCCTCACTCCGGTCATGGCTGTTGCCGCTGCTGAAAACACCATATGAGCGAATGAGGCCTCATCTGCTATCAACACAAATTATACGAAGTTCGGCATTACAGCACTGCGATGGATAATTCATTGATAGAAGTGAATGTGGTGCTTAAAATTCGTTGATCTCACTGCTTACACACGTTCTTTATGACAGGAGTACCATTACTCACCAGACTGTATCCATCGAGTGTGCGTTTCACGGGGAAGTTCACGGGGAACTGTTGCTGGGTGATCGGCCACACGATCCATCACCATCTCCTGTCTTTCGTTCGGACATAGCGTTGGCGGAAACCTTGGCTAGCTCTCTGTGGCGTGAGTGATCTTGTCTCTCGTAAGTTGGTATCCACAAGCTTCCTCCGTTTCAGACGACGCCTGTTGGGAAAGCGTTCTCTGTACATTCGTGGTGCTTTACGGGCATTACATCCTGACGCACCGGACATTAGATGCATGTCTTCCAACTCTCGTGACGAATAAAGTTCCATCTCTGACTACGCGTCCTGCACTGTAAACGGTAACATACCTCACCATGGACACATTACAGGCTGTCTAATGCAACGAAAATGTGGCTAGTGGTGAGCGTGGAGCACATGTTAATGCACCTGTGCGATGCATGCGGTCGTCCCATGACATACCTGCTACGAGCTAAGCTGTGCGCGGTACGTTTAGTTGGTGTTCAGGTATGTACACTGTCTATCACCAGCTGACTGTTTCAGTACACAACAGACACCCAGCTTCTTTGCGAGAGTGAGGCATAACTGCATGTGACGTTGCGTTGCAATACATGCATTAAGAGTGACGGTCGTCGCTATGCAGTGTACACTGTATATGCCCATAACACAATAAATATACTTTTCCGATCATTGATTTCTGTTCTCAATATAACGGTTGTGGACCCACAGCCTGTATATGGACAAAGTGTAAACATATAGATATTTCCTTCTTTTTGGAGGAGTCATGCAGTTCTGTCTGCACTTTGATTGGACTGCATTGATATACGGTGTCGTTCTGATCGTTGTGATTTTTTTGTGGGGAATTTGATTAATTTGTGTGTTGATTTTATGCGAATGCGGATTGCAGATAGGAATTTGTCACTAAACGGATAATATGGTTTTTTCTCGGTCAATCAAAGCACTATGCCCTATAAATGGCATAATGACCTGCTTGTGAACTAACAGGTTAGTCAATGTTAAGTGTGCGCATGAACAAGTGGCCGAGCAGGACTCATTTGTTGTTATCAGGGAGAAGTTGTTCCAGTAGGTCACACAATAGGACCTGTTGCCAAGCTGGTGGCCGACGGAGAAAGCGGCACCCACCCCACATATCTGTCCAACCCACATTCAGCACCAGACGATGAGGAGGCAGCTCTTTTCGTGCAAACCGGTAGCCAAGGCAAGTGAGGTCGAAATCCTCCGCACGGTCGGAACGACGTCTCGCTCAGCCGAGATGCTTACATGCACCTTTGACATCAGCACTTTCCAAGAATTGGTAATGGAGCAATTTCAGGTGCAGGAAAAAAATAAAGATATGAAGAATTCAAGCTCTGAGAATATTAAAAAGAGGCTAGTTTTGCACAAAAGTCGTTTAGATGAACAATGTGCTAAACTGGGCGCATTTTTAGCCGAGAGCAGGGTCACCGCAGAAGATGTTAGAAGACAAGTAACTCAGGTTAACACAAACTTCATTAGAAAGACTAAATCAATGGGAACTTGATAGAAAAGTCACAAAATCAGTCCGAGGTAACCGAGATACTTGAAAGCTGGACGAAAGCGCTGGGAAATGAACTAGTGATCAACACCAACGTGATTGCTCTAAAAAAAAGTACGAGAAATCCTCTCGGACAAGAAGCAAACAGAAACTTTAGAGACTGTTTGTCAACAAGTGTCACGGCATGATTAGATCCTGAAATAGTGAGTCAGAGCGGTAAGTAAGGTCACAGAGTGACTAGGGGTCCTGACGATAGTCGTACGACGATTGTCACTCAGGAATCAGGTGGACTCACATCGAACTTGCCCTGTTGAAGAGACCACAACCTACAAAGTGTAGTCTTTGCTCCAGTTTAAACAGAACCAAAATGAAATACATCACAGGAATATAGAAGTATTAAATGAACTCCATTGGACAGCAGCGCATGGTGAGTCAACAGTGGAGGAGGTGCTACGTAAGCTATGAGCATGCTGAAAAGTGTGAAACAAGAAGAGATGATTCAGAGTAAGTACAAGAATTAGAGGGGAGACTATGTGGACTCTGTGATTGACCAGCGTGCAAAAAGGCAAATGAAATTTAGTTAGATATTGAGTTTGAGGAGGAGGAAGACAGGAAATATTTTGTTACGATAGAAAAGTATAGACTCTACCTAGATACCACGACTTATCTGTATCCATACATGTCGACTGATCAGTCTAAAACTGCATTACCATTGTCATGGAGCCTATCACTCAAAATGAATTTTGTGTGTGACCACCTTAGAGATGAGTCGGATGAGTAGATTTGAATGCACGGTTGCAGGACTTCTTGTGAGTTTAGGATTGCATTCCTAGCAGAACCCTGGTCTGAAAGCATGCAGGATCAAGTTCAGTTTAGTATTTTGATGATGTAAGCATTAGTGATTCAGGTCATTAAAACCCCATTCTCTATTTCAAAGAGGTGCTGAAAAATAATCAATACTTGAATGCACCCTATGATGAACCTGAGTTAATTAGGATTCGTTTGATTAAGTCTCCTAACCAAGTATGCAGAGAAATAATCATTGCAGTTATGAAAGTTATAAGATAATTTTAATCTTTACTTCAAGAACTAGGTCACGAATGAGGCACTGAAGTACACAGTTCCGTGCAGCAGGAGAGGAACCATTCCATACCCGATCATTTTTCCTGGTGGACAGATTGGCAACCATGGTATCCTCTGCGGCAGAGTGGTTCCCGATGGAGTCAGGAATCGCGGAGAGGTTGTTAGTCACGGCGAAATAGATTTAATAATTGACCAGACTTTGAGGGAGTAGAAGAGACACGAAATTACAAGCCTCCAGTGAGAATTGTAAAGCTGCCCCCGGAACAATGTTTCAAAAGAAGAGGGAAAAATGGTTCAAATGGCTCTGCGCACTATGGGACTTAACTTCTAAGGTCATCAGTCCCCTAGAACTTAGAACTACTTAAACCTAACTAACCTAAGGACATCACACACATCCATGCCCGACGCAGGATTCGAACCTGTGACCGTAGCGGAAAAGAAGAGCGAACTATCGATGCTGTGAACTGACTGTGTCGGGACCTTGCAATACCATTCCTGGTAAAGTGGAACCCAAATGACTATACATTCAATTGGAGCAGGTAAAGATGTCACTTTTAAAGGCGATGGAGAGCTACTCATAGGTGGCTACCCATTTCTGAATTTAAATGTTAGTGGTAAGGCTGTACAGTGCAGTGTAGTGATATATCTTGGATACTGAAAGTCAACTTTCAGGGATAACAGAGTACCTTTAAGGCACATGTGCAGGAAAATTTATGACTATTTCATCTCTGCTGAAGACAGAGGTCACGTGTGTTGTAAGCAGAAGACGTGCGGAAGTTAAGAAATAAGTAAAAATTAATTTTTCTATGTCAGTCCCTGACAGTTACTGCAGTCTTCTTAGTTGTTCCATCTTATCCACTGATTTTGTCAGTCAATCCAGATGATTCTATACTTGGACACAAGGCCTATAGAAGCAAAAGTGGAAGGAAGTGCCATGCAACTAACATTTGATGACTGTTTGGATGAATAAGTGAAAAAGGAGATGGTTCAATAGAATTTGGGATCAATGTTAAGGTGGAACAATTGAAACTACAATCAGAGTAGTGCTAGGGTGGATGTGGTGATTGATGATAAACTCAGTCACACGGTTGCAATCGGTTTTTGGTATGCTAAACTCATGCTGAAAAATATTAATAAAATCACATTGACTATTGAAGATATACAAATGTCTCTGCAGTACATTCTTCAATGTGTACTGCGATGTATTCCGGATATGGAGAAAATTACATCTTACCGTTATAGAGCTGGAAACACTACATACGAAAAGTTCACAAGGAGTGCAGCATGTCTCTAGCAGCAAGAAATTCAAGGAGTGACCAATAAAATGATAGTCTGGACAAGTGATGACCGAGCCTCTTTCATAATAATAAATGAAGTACAGTAATAACTGAATATAAGTATTGATTCATTGCTATGGTGTGGATGCAGGTTGATCTTTTCTTTCGTTAGTAAAAGTGGTTTCGAACGGAGTAGTATGTCGTTCAGCGTGTGTGGATTTTCTGTGTGAGATTTGGATTTTTGGTATTGACATTGAAGACGTGCTATGTTCTCGTTAGGTTTTTGTTTTTGGTGAAAGAGACAATATCATGTCATCTATGAGGGACAGTGACCGAAGTCATCAGAAAGAAATCTGCTAAATGACTAGCTGCGAATGAAGTACAGCGAGAGAAATTTTTCCACTTCAGTTACCAAACATGGGAAAGTAGAGAACTGTTTTTTTTTTTTTTTTAATGTTTGATCTTCCAGTGGAGAAGCTTGCGCTATCCTTACGTGAGGAAATGAATTGTAGGAACGGAGCGTTATACGAGGGTTGGAACTTTAATAGTGACAGCTATTTATTTACAGCTCGTACAAAATAGATACGTCTTTCAAAGTTTTACTGACCTTCAAAGTAGTCACCAGCATTGTGTATAACCCGTTGCCAGCGATGTGGAAGTCGTAGGATACTTCCTAGCAGTGGCAGTTGTGTTGACAATTCGAGCGGCGCGGTCCATTTCCCGACGAATTTGTAGCAGTTCTGAAGCGAATGCCATGAAGTGTTGGGAGTTGAACTCACGAGGGCTTAAGTCAGGTGAGTGCAGTAGGTTGTATACCACTAAGCAGTCCCATCAATCAAACAAATCAGTAATAGCTGGCACTGTTTGTCCTTGAGCATTGTCCTGCAAAATGATGTTCAGTTCCTGCAGAAAGCGTCATCACTTCTGTCTCTAAGCTGGTCTTAGGTTGTGTTCCAAAACTGAACAGCATAGAGACAGAAGTGATGACACTTTCTGCACGATCTGACCATCATTTTGCAGAACAATGCTCAAGCACGAGGTCAGTAAAACTTTGAAACACGTATCTATTTTGTCCGAGCTGTAAATAAATAGTTGCCACTATTAAAGTTCCAACCCTCGTATGTATCTGCGTTAAAGTTAGTCTTTTCAAAATAGGAGTGATTATTGCAACGTCATTGGGGAGAATATCACAGAGAGACTACCAATATGCAGTGCATGGCCAGCCATGATGACAGAGCCCAAGGATGTACTGGTAAATCCACAATACAAGCGAAAGGGAGAAGTGTGGGGAAGAGACAGGATCATCGTTCATATTAAGAGAAAATTCTGTAAAGGAGCAAGTAAATGAATGGCCAAAACTGTGAGAAATGTTTGGCAAGACTCTCGTTTTTCTTCATCTGACAACAACAACTTATGTTAATTCATTATTATTTTTAACTGAGGGAACTGTGTTATTCCTTGCTGTGTTTCAGATCTGCAATTCAAGTAAGAGATTTGAAGTGGTGGCAGTAGGGTGGCTGATTCTACGAGGGGACACAGACGACGTTGGGTTTAGGGAGTTATTGTCTGATGCAGAGAGAATCGAAATATTTACACTTAGTTTAAATATAAGACCAGCATAGAAGATGAAATATGATGAAGAAGAGGAGATGTTGTTACGATGTGAAATAAGTATGGGAGTTGTAAATCCAGTGTCGTACACCGCTACCATCTCTGCAGGTGAAACATTTAATCAGGCTGCTGCGAGCCACTGCTAGAGAAGGCTCACCAGAAGTCACCAAGTGGCTCTGCACACGCTACCAGAAGACGCTGGCCGGCCGCGGTGGCCGTGCGGTTCTAGGCGCTACAGTCCGGAACCACGGGGTTGCTACGGTCGCAGGTTCCAATCCTGCCTCGGGCGTGGATGTGTGTGATGTCCTTAGTTTAGTTAGGTTTAAGTAGTAATAAGTTCTAGGAGACTGATGACCTAAGATGTTAAGTCCCATAGTGCTCAGAGCCATTTGAACCATTTTTGAACCAGAAGACGCTGCATTCGAACTATCTCTCTGCTTACAGTTGTGACTGGTCCGCGTGTCTTTTTAAGCCACTAAACGTAGAGGTGCGCATTGAGATTATCATTAGATTAAGCTCGGATCACACCGAGTGACAGCTTTACGAACCTAGCTCGACGCTAGTGCTACAAATTCTGAGAAACAAAAGCTCCTGTGGCTCTGTGGACTTTCAGACACAATTCTGAAAAATTGTTCCAACTTAATAAGTGATGTCCTCAGTGCTATACGCAATGCGTCACTGCCACAGAGAATTTTTCCAGACAGGTTTAAATAAGTTATTCAATTATTAAATTACTTCGTAAGGAATCTGACAAGACGGGCTTAAACAATAATCTTTCAGTTTGCTTACTGTCATCTTTTTTCAGAATGTTCGGAAAAGTAACATACTCTACAGTATCCGCAGTGGCTACACCGGTACCCATAAGATCACGGAAGTTAAGCCCTGTCGGGCGTGGCCGGCACTTGGATGGGTGACCCTCCAGGCCGCCATGCGCTGTTGACATTTTTCGGGGTGCTCTCAGCTTCGTGATGCCAATTGAAGATCTACTCGACCGAATAGTAGCGGCTCCGGTCGAAGAAAACCATCATAACGACCGGGAGAGCGGTGAGCTGACCACACGCCCCTCCTATCCGCATCCACAACTAAGGATCACACCGAGGTCGGATAGTCCCGATGGGCCATTTGTGGCCTGAAGACGGAGTAATACAGTAGACGCACACGTAAGTGAAAACAATTTACTTTTCATATCACAGTTTGGATTCCAGAAAGGTTGCTCGGTTGCATCAAATGGTGCAAAATAGTGAAGACTGGCAAGAACTCAGTCAGGGCTCGGTATCTTTCTCGTTTCAAACAGTCGCGACTCCTTTTCAATATCGTGATAGCTTTTTCTACATTATCATATCAAAAGTATCCGGACACCCCTACGTAAAGCGGAATTGAGCACTAGATGTCACGAGACCTGTACCCGACAGAACAAAAGGAGTTGGGGAGCACTGTGTCGTCATTAGAGAAGCAATAACAGCAGACTGAATCTGTCAGGCTCAGTGTCTTCGAAAGTGCGTGTGTGAAATCTTATGGGACTTGACTGCTAAGGTCATCAGTCCCTAAGCTTACACACTACTTAACCTAAATTAACACACACACACACACATGCCCGAGGGAGGACACGAACCTCCAGCCGCACAGTCCATGACTGCAGCGCCCTGTCCGCAGCTCGTGGTCGTGCGGTAGCGTTCTCGCTTCCCGCGCCCGGGTTCCCGGGTTCGATTCCCGGCGGGGTCAGGGATTTTCTCTGCCTCGTGATGACTGGGTGTTGTGTGATGTCCTTAGGTTAGTTAGGTTTAAGTAGTTCTAAGTTCTAGGGGACTGATGACCACAGATGTTAAGTCCTATAGTGCTCAGAGCCATTTTTTTGCAGCGCCCTAGACCGCTCGGCTAATCCCGCGCGGATCTTCAAAAGTGGACTAGGCACTGCGTGTTACTCGAGTCACAAACCCATCGGGGACATTTCAGGCCTTCTAAAGCTGCCCAGGTCGACCGCTGGTGATGTGACTGCGAAGGGAAAATGCGAAGGGACGACGACAACTAAACCAACTCCAGCCAGACCTCATGCAGTGACGGACAGTGACCGTCGAGTGTTGCGGACGTGGTTGTAGAAATCGCATGAAGGGGAATAACTCGTGAGCTAAAAAGTGCTACCAGCAGACCGTCTAGCACTGTGACTTTACGTAAGGAGTTAAAAAGAATGCCGTGTAATGGTCGAATAGCTCCTCGTAGACCACTCGTAAACCACAAAATTTCTGTAGTCAATGTTAACCGACGCTTGAGGTGGTGTAGAGAATGTCACCACTAGACAGTGGATAACTGAAAAAGTGTGACTTGAAGTGATAAATGACGCTATACGCTATGGCAATCCCATGAAAGCGCCTGCCGGGAGAATGTAACCTGGCGTCATATGTAGTGCTAACAGTGAAGTAAGAAGGAAGTGGTGATACGGTGTAGGGGTGTTTTTCTTGGTTACTTAGTGATCCCGTAATACCGCTCAAGAAAACACTACATGAGGAAGCATATGACCGCATTTCACAGAATGGATTCGAAGATGATGACTGTATCAACATGACTATACACCCAGCCGTAAGGAAGCATCATTGAGTCAGTGGTTTGTGGACAATAACATTCCTGAAATGGACTGGCCTGTCCACAGGCCCGACCTGAATCCAGCGGAATACGTTTGGGCTAAGTTAGAATGTGGAAATCGCTCCAGACGCCCAGCGTCCAACATCGCAACCTTCTCCGGTTTTACCGAGCGAAGTGGCGCAGTAGTCAGCACACTGGACTCGCCTTCGGGAGGTCAATGGTTCAATCCCGCGTCCGGCCATCCTGTTTTATGCTCTCCGTGATTTCCCTAAATCGCTTCAGGTAAATGCCGGGGTGATTCTTTTGAAAGGGCACGGCCGACTTCCTTCCCCATCCTCCCCTAAACCGATAGGATCGATGACCTCGCTGTTTGGTCATCTTTCACAAATTAAAAAAACCAACCATCTCTGGCTTCCACTCTTGAGACAGAACGCCATGCCATTCCTCCACAGACATCTAATTGAAGGTATCGCCAATAGATTTCAAGTCGTCATAAAGGCAAAGGGAGCATAATCCCTTTAATTAATGTCTACTAATAGGAATCCGGGTATTTTTGATCAGACGTCACGCATTATCAGTTTGTCCTGCTGTAAAACACTTACATTGTTGTAAGTTCTATTAGCGCTGTTTAAAATGTCAGCTTTCCCCTCGTCCTCTTTCTCAGCTCCGGGCTTACCCTCAAGCACAACTTTACACGAAATAATCGTGAAGGCTTTTTGAGGCCCGGAACACATCGAGTCAAGAGAGCGCCGACCCACGGCAGACTGCCCGTCCGGCCGCGGCGTCTGCCTCCGGTTTACCGATGAAATTACCATACGGGTGCGGTATCTGGCTTATGATCGCGCCAAGCTGCGCAGGAATGCGGCTAAATGGATGGAATGCGCTCCGAGTATGCGCCGCCCGCGGCTCCACGTGCTTCCAGGAAACGAGCCGAGCCGAGCGCTACGGAGCCCTCCTGTCAGGAGCGTGTCGCCATGTACCACCGTCTGGTCCCGCAGATTTATCTCGCTTCTCTAGCCACCTAGTCGCAGAAGTTCTGCGAGCATCAACACTATACAATGGAAAGTCATCACCGCGGTTCGGACCTGAAACGTGATACCACCCACGCGCGCGAAATGGGAGTTACCCGGTTCGTAACGCCGGGCGCGGTGGCCGAGCGGTTCTACACGCTTCAATCCGGAACCGCGCTACTGCTACGGTCGCGGGTTCGAATCCTGCCTCGGGCATGGATGTGTGTGATGTCCTCAGGTTAGTTAGGTTTAAGTAGTTCTAAGTTCTAGGGGACTGATGACCTCACATGTTTTTAAGTCCCATAGTGCTCAGAGCCATTTGAACCATTTAAACCGGTTCGTAACCCACTGGTATAAGTAAGTACCACCTCGTATTGCACAGGCATTAGCGCAGTAAAAACATTTATCAGCTTATGTGACAATGTTCTGGGGATTTCCAGATTGTTTTTCGCGAGGATTAATCAGTCATGTGCTTAGATTAATGAGAGCGTTCACTCTTTCCACACGGCCTCAACGACCGTGCCGAGGTGGCTTCACGGGTTCCCGTCAGATCACCGAAGTTAAGCGCCCTCGGGTGCGCTCAGTAGTTGGATGGGTGACCGTCAAGGTACGCCGCGCGCTGTTGACATTTTCCACTTTGCCTTTACGGTAGATATGTCAGGAGGGGTAGTGGGATGGAGTTTTTTTTTCACTAGCTGCTTATTTTTTTTGGCCCACCATCTAATTTCTTATGGTGGGTCGTATGTTGCCACTTAGCCGCTGTGACTGGGTCCGGCGTCCGGTGTGACTGAAAGTAACACCACACCGGCTCCCGTCCCCACCCACACCGTTGCCCGTATCCCGCCACGTGGAGGCGGGCTCTATTTGTTTACATCCATTTGATAACTTTTTGTTTTTTGTGCAGCATTAGAAAAACTTATAACTAATACAAAATCAAGTGAGATATTAATAAACAAAACGAAATTAAATATTTAGAAAGAAGGAAGGAAGAAAATTGAATAGAGAAGAGATAGGTATAATATTGCCCGTCACCTGGTTGTGGGCGGCGGCCCGGGTCTTGGAATGACCCTCAAGACGCTGGCCATGGCTCACCATGCCTTTAACATCTACCATCCTAAAAACTAACTTAACTAGAAGAGATTAGGGTACGCTAAAGCTAGAAACTAAGTCTAAGACCTCCATGTCCACCGTGCTAAACTATTTACGATATACAATAGAGAGGTAACTGATTTTGTGCTTGGCTCAAAGTTGCTTGGCTCAAAGGGTTCTTGTGGTAATAGTAATAAAGGTAACTACGCTAACGGTTTGTGCTGAGCCTACAAGGCTCCTAGTAGAGTACATCAGGCGCAAGCACCTCCCGGCCCCGCCGACAACACGACCTGAACGGTGGTTTTCCCCGATCTACCATAGGTATCCGTCGAGTTGGGCTCAAAAGAGAGGAATCACAATTAAGATCCTATCATCCAGGCTGTGCGCCGCCTCTTACCAGGAGGCGTAGGTCCCTTGAAGAGGTGCCTAACTTTAAGCTTCAGATCAGAAGTAATTAGTGTTGTGGAGGTTGAGGTATAGGCTGCGTATGTTGGTTGTACAAACAATTCATGCTGAGCCAGTGAGACTTATAATGTTACGTGGTGTGGCAGTTAGCACCTTCCGGCCCCGCCAGCAACACAGCCTAAACGGTGGTTTTCCCCGATCTACCATAGGTATCCGTCGGGTTGGGCTCAGAAGAGAGGCACCACAATTACGATCCTTCCATCCAGACTGTGCGCTGTCTCTTAACGGAAGGCGTAGGTCCCTTGAAGAAGTACCTAGCTTTAAGTTCTTATTAGACATGGAGGTGCTGTTAGCTATTTACATATAAGGTGCAACCTGTTTATAGGATTGTGTGTGACTTGTACACCTCTTGTCGGTTGTTCCAGACTGTTCTTTGAAGTGGACTTGGTTGACACTATGGATCATCCGCGCTGGACGTTTGAATACCTGTGTTGGTGCCCTGGTCTGTATCTGTTTCTTCTTCATCACTCGTAGAGCTAATCATATCTGTGTCCCCCTGGGCATCATGATGTCTGTTTGGACCGACTTGCCTTCGGTAGCGTCTGTTGCGCAGTATTCTATTTGTTGAATCTTCGAGATTTCGTCAGTTAGTTTGTTGAGTTCAGTCCACCTTTCCGGTTCACGTATTATGGCATGTAGTTCGTTCTGTGTGTTCAGGCGATTTATGTGTACTGCGTGTCTTGTGTTCGTGTGTTGTCCGCAGAAGAAGACAGGGGAACCTTCTTCCCGCATGTGCATCTGTTAATCTGCTGCAGACTCACGCGGTACAGGTGCGTGGGATAAGGGCCATGTCCTGTGATGAAATGTACCATACCGCGGCTGGGATCGATATGTTTTAGTTTTAGTCGTTCCCGGATGTCAGGGAAGAAGTTGTGGCATGGAGTCCCTGATCATCAGCTATTGCGCCAAATGTCCTGGATTCAATTCCAAGACTCATCCGTCCATAGGATGTGGACGTTCAGATCTGCGGCCCCGTTGGTGCTATGGGTCGGTATCCGGTTTCACCTTCTGCTTCCTCTCTCCAACTCCAGCACGAACCTGACACTGCGCTACACGCACACCCATCATAGTCACCTACACTTCACAGATACACTTACACACACAGTTCTCATATTTCGCGTAACGTGTCTATGGCCGTGAAGCATAGGGAAAACCTTTCCAATTAGGCGGGTCTCCCAGCCATTCGTGCCATACAACTATTTTTTTTTCCCCACGTGGTGGTCCTATATTTGCCGCTCGGCAGGTGCACTATATTAAACAGGTCTGTATAAAGGCAGAGAAAATGTACACCTGTACTCTGCAAGGCGTATTACGGTGTGCGGGGGAAGGTACATTGTGTCCCTTCCTCATTTTCTCTTCCAGTCTTGAATGGTGAGCTAAAATCTCCTTTCACCACCTTTTCCTGAGATACATGTAGAAGAAAATAACATATTGGACGCCTATTTCAGAAATGTCCGATCATGAATTTTTTACTGTAAATGATACCGAAATGTATAATTTCTCTCTTGTAGCGTCTGCCTCTGTAGTTATATAACAGCTTCGTGATTCCAGAATGAGATTTTCACTCTACAGCGGACAGTACGCTGATATGATACTTCCGGGCAGATTAAAACTGTGTGCCGCACCGAGACTCGAACTCGGAACCTTTGCCTTTCGCGGGCAGGTGCTCTACCAACTAAGCTACCCATGCACGACTCACACCCCGCCCTCACTGCGTTACTTCTTCCAGTACCTCGTCTACTACCTTCCAAGCTGTGAGGGAGAGGCGTGAGTCGTGCTTTGGTAGTCCAGTTGGTAGGGCACTTGCCCGCGAAAGGCAAAGGTCCCGAGTTCGAGTCTCCGTGCGGCACAGTTTTAATCTGCCAGGAAGTTTCAGCTTCGTGATTATTGTAAAAACAGACGTAGGTTGGTGATTTGTCATTTATTTATTATGTGTTTCGCCCGGACAGGGTTCTACATCTACATCTACATCCATACTCCGCAAGTCACCTGACGGTGTGTGGCGGAGGGTACCTCGAGTACCTCTATCGGTTCTCCCTTCTATTCCAGTCTCGTATTGTTCGTGGAAAGAAGGATTGTCGGTATGCCTCTGTGTGGGCTCTAATCTCTCTGATTTTATCCTCATGGTCTCTTCGCGAGATATACGTAGGAGGGAGCAATATACTGCTTGACTCTTCGGTGAAGGTATGTTCTCGAAACTTTGACAAAAGCCCGTACCGAGCTACTGAGCGTCTCTCCTGCAGAGTCTTCCACTGGAGTTTCGTCAGATAATGTTAAAATTAGTGTCACATTAAAATTAAGGCCAACGCAATATGTCACATCGCGAGGAACACCAGAACGGAAGATTCTTAGGTACTTTGACAAAAGCAGTCACAGCAGTAGAGAATACAACCATGCGTACATAAACAAACGCGGTCCGCATGCAAGGCGGCGTTGCAATTCCTTCGGCTGTGGTAGATGACACGTGTGGACAGGGGCCGCGTATACTTATGTACGCATGGTCATATTCTCTACTGCTGTGACTGCTTTTGTTGTTGTACCTAAGCATCTTCCATTCTAATGTTCCATTCGGTATGACATATAGCCCTGGCTTTGATTTATCATTCGATGAAGGCCTATCCGGGAGAAACGCGTAATGAATAAATCACAAATATGCAACTACGTCTCTTCCTACAATCCGCTTAAAGTAAGGAATGGAAGATTTTTTAACAGCATGATGCTTTCACCCGCACTAAAATAACCTGTAACGAAAAGTGAAGCTCTTCTTAGGATCTCATTTGTTTTTCGTGATGCTATACGTTAAGGGTCTAAAACTGACAAGAAATAGTCAAGTAAGTGTCGAAACAGGATTTATAAGCAGCCTCCTTCGTGAGTGGACTGAACTGTCTGAGGATTCTTCCATTTAATTTCAGTGTGGCATATTCCTTCCATACGGTTAATTTTAAGCAGTTGTCTCATAGTTCGGCAATTATGGAATCGTACAATAACGGGGACTTATGCATAATACGTTACCTTTGTTTATGCTGAGATTCAACTGCGAATACCAACAAGCCTCGATTCCGTACCCTGCATTCCGCTACAATTTTCTGCGTTGCGACTTCTCTGTACAGAAAAGCATCATCCACGGACAGCCTCATTAAACGTCCGACATTATCCACGAGGTCATTTATATAGAGGGTGGTCCATTGATAGTGACCGGACCAAATACCTCACGAAATAAGCATCAAACGAAAAAACTACAAAGAACGAAATTCACCTAGTTTGAAGGAGGAAACCAGTTGGCGCTATGGTTGGCCCGACAGACGGCGCTACCATAGGACAAACGGATATCAACTGCGTTTTTTTAAATAGGAACTCCCATTTTTTATTACATATTCGTGTAGTACGTAAAGAAATATGAATGTTTTAGTTGCACCACTTCTTTCCCTTTGTGATAGATGGCGCTGTAATAATCACAAACGTATAAGTACGTGGTATCACGAAACATTCCGCCAGTGCGGACGGTATTTGCTTCGTGATACATTACCCGTGTTGAAATGGACCGTTTACCATTTGCGGAAAAGGTCGATATCGTGTTGATGTATGGCTATTGTGATCAAAATGCCCAACGGGCGTGTGCTATGTATACTGCTCGGTATCCTGGACGTCATCATCCAAGTGTCCGGACCGTTAGCCGTATAGTTACGTTATTTAAGGAAACAGGAAGTGTTCAGCTACATGTGAAACTTCAACCAGGACCTGCAACAAATGATGATGCCCAAGGAGGTGTTTTAGCTGCTGTCGCGGCTAATCCGCACATCAGTAGCAGAAAACTTGCGCGAGAATTGGGAATCTCAAAAACTTCGGTGTTGAGAATGCTATATCAACATCAATTGCAACCGTACCGTATTTCTATGCACCAGGAATTGCATGGCAACGACTTTGAACGTCGTGTACAGTTCTGCCACTGGGCACAAGAGAAATTACGGGACGATGACAGATTTTTTGCACGCGTTCTAGTCAGCGACGAAGCGTCATTCACCAACAGCTGTAACGTAAACCGGCATAATATGCACTATTGAGCAACGGAAAAACCACGATGGCTGCGACAAGTGGAACATGAGCGACCTTCGCGGGTTAATGTATGGTGCGGCATTATGGGAGGAAGGACAGAATGGCGATGTACTTCCAACATGATGGATGTCCGGCACATAGCTCGCGTGCGGTTCTAGCGGTATTGAATAGCATATTTCATGACAGGTGGATTGGTCGTCGAAGCACCATGGCCCGCACGTTCACCGGATCTGACGTCCCCGGATTTCTTTCGGTGGGGAAAGTTGAAGGATATTTGCTATCGTGATCCACCGACAACGCCTGACAACATGCGTCAGCGCATTGTCAATGCATGTGCGAACATTACGGAAGGCGAACTACTCGCTGTTGAGAGGAATGTCGTTACACATATTGCCAAATGATTTGAGGTTCACGGACATCATTTTGAGAATTTATTGCATTAATGTGGTATTTACAGGTAATCACGCTGTAACAGCATGCGTTCTCAGGAATGATAAGTTCACACAGGTACATGTATCACATTGGAACAACTGAAATAAAATGTTCAAACGTACCTACATTCTGTATTTTAATTTAAAAAACCTACCTGTTACCAACTGTTCGTCTAAAATTGTGAGCCATATGTTTGTGACTATTACAGCGCCATCTATCACAAAGCGAAAAAAGTGGTCCAACTTAAACATTCATATTTCTTTTCGTACTAACGAATATGTAATAAAAAATGGGGATTCCCATTTAAAGAAACGCAGTTGATATCCGTTTGACCTATGGCAGCGCCATCTAGCGGGCCAACCATAGCGCCATCTGATTTCCCCCTTCACGCTAGACAAGTTTCGTTCTTTGAAGTTTTTTCGTTTGACGCTTATTTCGTGAGATATTCGACCTGGTCACGATCAATGGACCGTCCTGTATACTCTGAAGAGCAATGGTCCTATAACACTCCCTTGGAATACACCTGAAGTTACTTTTGCGTCTGAAGATGTCTCTACGTTAAGAATGACACTCTGCGCTCCATTTCTTAGGAACTTCTCTGCCCAGTCACAAAGTTGTTCAAATCTTCCATTAGCTCATATTTTGTTTATTAATCGACAGTGCGGAATAGAATCGAAAGCCTTACGGAAGCCAAATTCATCCCGGAAGCAGGGTATCTAACACCTTCTTGGTCTCAAACAGAGCGAACTGGTTTTCACACGATCGTTGTTTACGAAATCCATGTTGATTCATACAGGGCATATTTTCGCCTCTAGGAAAGACACAATACGAGAGGATAGAACGTGTTCCAAAATCCTAAGGACATACTGACGTCAGTGATATGGACATGTAGTTGTGTGTGATGTAGTCATATAGTTGTGTTTTAGAGTCTCAAAAATTCCGCTATGGGAGTCTTTACGATTTTCGTCAGTTAGGAAGTTAACGCATTATCATATTCTAAAATTGTTCACGCATAGGCGACGTGAATCCAAAACTGATATCTAGTTTCTGGTTGCGATTGTTAGATGAGACATAAAATACTTTCAGGATGAATTTCAGCGGAATTAGTCGCTCCTACAGGAGGTGCACACAGATTTGGGTACACCAAAAGCACAACACATTTATTTAAGGAATGGCAATACATACACAAAGTTTACAAAACTACTACATGTTGACATTTAATAGCAGCTCTCCAACATAAAATAACACAAATGACAACAGATATCTAGGTCTTTTACATATTTTACCACATCAACAGTTGCTGTCAGGAAATCTTCGAAAGGATTCTTGTAGGCACGTGCAGGACATGTTGAGACAGCATGAGCAACTGTCTGTCGTTCCGCACCACAGCCACACGATGGTGGTGAAGATTTGCTCCACCTGTAGAGAGTGTCGGCACATCTTCGTTGGTCCGTTCGGATGCGGTTCAGGGAAGTAAAAATTGTACGAGGCTGGTCGAACCTAGAGGTTTTTTTTGGGGGGATGCAAGGCAGTTTCAGGCTTTGTGGAGGACAATTTTGTTGCCAGCACCGTATCCATTTATCGATGGTATTGAATTCAGTTTCCATCAGAGTCCTGGCTGTGATGAGACTGGGATGTTTCGATTTTAGTCTTTTTCGCTCCGCACGGAATACGTCGTCTATTGTTGAAAGGTCTGTGTTGTTAGCAATCTTCCGTTACTTTCTCAGTGGCGCGCTCTTCCGTCTGATGTCAGTCGATGGAATGTGGCTCAAGATAGGTAGCCTTTATGTGGGAGTAGATCGTATTGAGCCACTAACAACGCTCATGGCCTCGTTAAGTTGTTCAAAATTGTGTGATTTACTGAGGGACCAAACTACTGAGGTCGTCGGTCCCTAGACTTAATGTAACTTATGCTAAGAACAACACACACACCCACGATCGAAGAAGGACTCGAACCTCCGGCGGGAGGGGCCGAAGGCCGCGCGCCCACTCCGTGTGGACGTTAAGTTGTAACGCTTATCTTTTTTTTTTTTTTTTTTTTACGTGTAGACTATAAAGCTAGAAGGAGCACAGAACTCTGCTGCTGAGTATATCAATCCGAGTGATGATACCCGAAGAGAGCCTGCTGACGATTCCCAACGAGTGCCACAGAATTCATGGAGAATGTTTTTTTTCTGTTTCTGAGATTAGCAGACGTTCGCGTCAAGTGCTCCTTAAAACAAAGAGTCCTATCAAACCTGATCTCACGATATTTTGGATGCATGTTGTGACGAATTTTGTTTCCCTCGAAACAGACATCTAGGGCTGTGTGTGCTAATCTATTACATAGATCAGAACATGGAACTTCTGTTTTATTTGACTTTGGTTGCGACCTCCATCTACGAAAATATTGGCTTAAAATGCCTTGCTCAGAAGTTAGGATTCCTTCAGTTGTTTCAAAGGATTTGTGTTGGATAGCAATTGCCCAGTCGTCCGCATAGCCAAACTTTCCCGTCTGTGTTGGAGAAATACCAGAGAGTTAAACAAGAGAGGAGCAAGGACGGATCCCTGTGGTAAGGCATTATTCAATACTTTTGGATAGCTAGTGTCTTTTCCTGTAGTTACTGTAAACGTCCATCCAGCTAATATGTTGTCAATTAGTTTCGTTGTCCGTACGTATGGGACAAGATGCAATAACTTATAAAGCGGTTCATGCCTGTAAACCGTGTCATATCCCGCACTTAGACCAACGAAAGAAACTTATGTTTTCTGCTACATTTGGTATCCTCCTTCAATAAACGTTGTCAAAGGTAAGACTTAATCAGTGTGGCTCCGTCCTGGTCGGAATTCAGCTGCTCAGAAGGGATGTTCTGAAAGATTACTAAACTAATTCCATTGTATACAGTTCTTTCGAAGAACTTATAAATAGTGCTCAATACTGCGATTGGGTGATACTTCTTAGGTTGATCTGATTCCTTGCCGGGCTTTAGAATTGCTATGATTTTAGACTGCGTCATTTTTGTGGGATTGAGCGAGATACAATAATGTCAGAGAAGAAATCCGCCAGCCAAATTTCTGTGTAGTTCCCAATATTTAGAAGAAATTCTAGGTAGATTCCATGGCTTCCCGTTGTGTTTCCATCTTTTTAAAGTTTTAAGAACAGCGGAAATTTCAGAAATAGAGGAAGTTCTAGAAAAGTCAGATTGTTCATTACTGTTCTTTTTGAGAAGTGTCAGTTTTCGTCTGATATATCTTGTATGAGTTTTATCCCTTGGTGCTCTTGACGTGGACAGTAAATCTGACGCAATCTTACTAGCTGATATATGAGAGTTGTTCCGTACTTTAATTTTGCTTCCATCCAACTACTTTAGTGAAGAACCTGCTTCTCTACTTGATGTACGAAAACTGAGTAACTCAAGAGCCTCTACACATTTAGTACATCCGGCTGTATCGAGGTTATGAAGTAGGTTATCCACTATTTCTGTGTCCCTGCTGTTTAGAAATTCATCATATTGTTTCTCAGTAGCTTCATTCCAACCTGGAATACATTGCTTTCGGTTGCCCCTAGAGATTGTCTTCCTTGCAGCACTTATCATGGCTCCATAGTTTTTTGCTTTTGGGAAGAATCCAACCAAGACATTTATCCAGATTTTTAGTAAATACATTCCATTTACTTTTCTGAAATTCCAACTAGGTCGTGAGAGGAATGATATGAGTCGGATATTTGTCCCTAAATCAATGAAGAATGTACGGTGTTGTGTATGTGGTATGTCTCGTAATACGAAATGCGAACTTTGGAGATGTGATTTATTTTCATGAATTGCTACAAATCATAGATCGGCATTACACTCCTGTCTCCAAGCCGAAGATACAAATGTTCCTATGCATCGAACACCAAATAAAAACTATTGTCTTCTACCCAGTTTACAACGGTTTCACCATTTTGATAACTTTCCTTATAGTTCCACTGATTATGGTGGCTATTAAAATCACCGAAGTATATGATGGCGTGTTGTGATACCGGGATGAGCTATAGAGGCCAAGAGATAGCTAGAGGTTTGTTAATACTAATTACTGTTACGTCTCCAATTTTTACTGTAACTTCTTGGATGTCGTTGACTTTAGATGCAGAGCATACATGTGCGTTATGATTTGCGATCGTACGTATTCTGCCACTCCGCAAGCACGATGGCACGTTGCTCCTAGTAGATCACAGCCAGGAATTTTTCCTCTCTGATTTATCTGCTCTTTATTTTCAGTGTGTGTTCCCTAAACATCAAGAACATCGATGTTATATTTTGATAAAAACTTCTGTCAGACTTGGCATTTTGATTTTCTTGTGCCTTCAATACTGATATGACAAATCTCTGTAACGGGTCCAAAGTTTATAGCTGGAGGGTCTTGAGAAGAACAGTGTGAGTGCATGTCTTGTGACAAATTCAATTCAGCCAGGAGATCGTTGAGATTATCTGGCTCCTACTGCTTCTTGGCTGTAGATATTTGCCTTGAAGTGACTGTTCTTTAGCACCACCAAGAGGACACGCGTGACTTACAGGACGCCACCGGAGGCGAACAGTCGTTTTCCCACAAAATGCAACACGTTACCATGCCTCGTACGGTGCATGACGCCCGTTGCCACCCAAACAGCTTCTACTCGTCCCGGAATGGGTAACTACAGGATGTGCATGGGTTTCAAGGGAATCTTATGGCATTATTCCTGCAAAATAGTGGCAGATAATGATGATGGAGGTGGATAGTGATCACCCACACTTCCCTCCAAAGCGGACCACAAACGCTCAATAATATTCAGATCTGTTGACTGTGGTAGCACAGGAGATGCGACAGTTCATTCTCATGCTTACAGAAACAGTCCTCAACGACGCCACCTGTATGAACAGGGTTCCTGTCGTCTTGGAACACAGCATCGCCATTGGGGAACAGACATTGTACAATGGAATGGGTCTGATCAGCCAAAACTTCACATAGTCCTTGGTAGCAACGCGGTCTTGCAGAGTAATCATGGAGACCATGAATACCGCGGTATAGCTGCCCAAATTATAACCGAATCTTCGCAATGTTTCACTCTTGGCCAGAAGTTGTAAACAGTGTGAAACAAGACTCATCCGACCAAATGGCATTCTTCCATTGGTTCATAGGCCAGGTTTTATGGTTTTGGCACCACGTTTTCCTGTTACGGGCATTTGAATCAGTGGTGAGTGGCTTTGGAATTCCAGCTCGCCCATTGATTTCATGCTTATTGAACTCCCTTCACGTTGTATTGGTGCTGACAGGGTTCGCGAGCACAACATCCAGTTCTGCAATCACTTTTGCGCTGTCGTTCCCCAAATCTTCGTCACAATCCTCTTCATTGATCGTCTGTAACGCTCACTCAACACACACTTTCGTCCGATTTGTGACTTCGTGCATAACGTTTTCCCGCTTTCCCTGTATGCGGTATAAATTTTCGATACAGTGCCTCTTGAAACAACAAACACTTCTGCTGCCTTGGTTATAAGACATAAGGTAAAGGCGCCAAATTTCGCACCCCAGTCTGTTTTTGGACTCTGAATACCATATCTTTAAATCAATTATTCCCAAAAATTGTATATAAGACCACCAACTAAGCCTACACATGTTATTTAGTTAAAAATGTATCAGAAACGATTTGTTATCTTTGCAGAAAAAAAACTTCAAAATCAATGTACTCGTACTTTTAGTAAACTTGAGAAAGTGATCCTATTTTCGTCTCCTAGTAATACGTCTTGTAAAAGAGGTATTAACAGATTAAAAACAAGATAATAATAATAAAAACATGTTACAACATTTATTTATATTAGATACAGGTTACAACATTCATTTTTGGTACAATGATTGTTGATTAGCAACTGATAATTTCTTACCCTTCGAATCAACAGTCGCAAATAATAATTTTTTTTTTTACCACATTTCGTGTTGCCACACGGAACACTGAGTGTAATGCACATATTTTTCCCCATGACTATCTTGAGAAAAACGCTTTAGGCAAATGGGGCTCTCCGCATCACCTTCATTATCCTCGCTTCCACTTGAATCACCGAGCGAGATGGCGCAGTGGTTAGCACACTGGACTCGCATTCGGGAGGACGACGGTTCAATCCCGCGTCCGGCCATCCTGATTTAGGTTTTCCCTGATTTCCCTAAATCGCTCCAAGCAAATGCCGGGATGGTTCCTTTGAAAAGGCACGGCCGACTTCCTTCCTCGTCCTTCCCTAATCCGATGAGACCGATGACCTCGGTGTTTGGTCTCTTCCCCCAAACAACCCAACCCAACCTCCACTTGAATCTTGGTATGGGACAACACAGTCGTCATCAGAGTCACTGGATATTTCCAGTTTTGTTTCCATTTTTAACGGTTTCTTTACCTTTACTGGCAATGTCTTCGGAATTAGATCTAACCGTTTTCTCTCATGACGATTGGTTTCCTCTTGAGATTGTTGTAGTTTCATCTTGTAAGGAGAGCCTGTAATAACAGAAGCACTGCCTCGTTGCTTAGATGTAGATGAGTGGATAACAGGCACCCCAACGGTATCTATTGGGCTAACTGCTGTTAACTGTGGCATATGGGTGCTGCTTGAAGGTTGAGCGGCTGGAAAGGTTCAAAAATGGTTCAAATGGCTCTGAGCACTATGGGACGTAATATCTGAGGTCATCAGTCCCCTAGAACTTAGAACTACTTAAACCTAACTAACCTAAGGACATCACACACATCCATGCCCGAGGCAGGATTCGAACCTGCGACCGTAGCAGCAGCGCGGTTCCGGATTGCGCGTAGAACCGCTCGGCCACAACGGCCGGCGGATGGAAAGGCCGGCTGTATAGCTGTGCTTGTTGAGGGTCGATTTTTTGCGTGTAAGTCAGCAGCTGAGCAGGCGTCAGCAATAGCCGAAAAGTCTACTGGGCCAAACACATTCGGGTTGTAAGGCAGAATCCCAGTTTTCTTAAAATCGGGCGGCAGTTTTTACAACCGATGCCTTTTCATAGGCTTCATTGAATAGCTGTGCAAGCTGCAGGTTACCAACAACCTTTCCAGAGTGGTTAGGCAGCCAATTTTCTATTGCCCGGGCATAAAAAAGGAAACATGAACGAGGCTGCAATTTTGAAGTGGAGTGAGGAGGCAAGCAGACTATGGCAACACCATTACCACGAGCAATGTTAATAACATACACGTTGCGAGAATGTGAAAACTGTCCGTTCAATATCAATACAATAGGATCTTCCTTTGATGGCTTTACAACTGAAATGAAATGTCGAAACCATTTTTCAAAAAGATCACTTTTGATCCACCCAGACTCATTCGCTGCTCCTATTGACCCAGGTGCAGCTCCATTAATTCGTTCTTCATCGGTTTTCTGGGAAAAATCATAACAGGAGGCACAAATGTACCTGATGCCGACATGCAGAAAACAACCGTCACTAGTGCACCTCGGATGGTTCAAATGGCTCTGAGCTCTATGGGACTTAACATCTGAGGTCATCAGTCCCCTAGAATTTGGAACTACTTAAACCTAACTAACCTAAGGACATCACACACATCCATGCCCGAGGCAGGATTCGAACCTGCGACCGTAGCGGTCGCGCGGTTCACGACAACGGCCGGCGGTGCACCTCTCTTTGCAGACGCCAGTTTGTGCAGACTTCTTCCCTTTCATAGCAACAATCTTTCCAACTTGCGTTATACCACTGTGATGCCGGTTTCACATACGTTGAACCCTTTAAGTGGATTAAATTGTATTTTCTCCAACTCGGGCTTAAAAATAGAGAAAAAGATCTCAACACTTTTCTCATTGAAACCTTGTACCCTAGCTAGTGACAAGGATTGCGGCGTTTGTGTAGAAAGAGTCGCAACCACTTCCGTCTAGCTGTTTTTTGCTCGACTGAAAATGGGTGAACAACATTATTGCGTAAAACAAGCTGAAACGCCATTCGCCTAAGATCATTTAGTGTAAGGCCGTAGAAATTCTTCTCGTTCTCCTTACAATAAGACACTAACTCACCCTCTAACTCACGTGAAAAAACTGGCTTCCTACAATAGCTTTTTCAATTAACTCTTCAGCACTTTTACCTTCTCCTTTCTTTATATAATCTTTGACAGTTGCCCCAGACACACTAAATGTCTTATTCGCAGATTTTTATCCCATTTCCTAGTTTCTCACCGCAGTTATTGCCGATTTTATCGCCCCTCTATCGCACTTCTTCCTAAGCGGCATCTGAAACAAAACGAAAAAGAATGTTCTAAATTTCATCCCCTCGACAAATTTAGGAACAGATGGGGGATGAAAATAGGAACATCCTACTTGTCGATATGGAGACTTCCTACACTACGTGAAGTAAACCAAACACAGCAAAACGCTCAGATCATTCACTTTGCAGCTTACCGTAAACAGACATGCAAATACAACTAAATAAATACATTATAATAATTTGAATAATAATATGGCGACTTCCTACACTACGTGAAGTATACCAAACACAGTAAAACGCTCAGATCATTCACTTTATAGCTTACCGTAAACAGTCATGCAAATACAAGTAAATAAATACATTATAATAATTCGAAAAGAGCGTTTACGAATAGTATTTTGACAACTCACCATTTGAAAAATTAGAATACGTTTTCTCAAACGGTCACGCAGAGGACTGGACGCATGAAACTTTCACAACTAACTGGTGGCCATAAGCACAACTAACGAAAAATTTCACCAATGCGCCTACCGGCAAAACAGAGAATCTTAGGGGGACGAAATTAGGCACGGAGACAAAATTTGGCGCCTTTACCTTAAAAGCACCAGGAATTTATCCATATTCAATTTCATTTGTCTGAGACCTAACGCACTCACATCTATACTCATTGTTCTGTCCACGGCTTACACTTGCAACGTATTGGGGGCATAGTACAGGTGGCGTTCGTGTTCAAATACAACAGCGCAATCTGTAAGCTTGTCTAGCAGTGCTCGCAGTGTGTCCTCATTTTTATCCAGTTCCTGCAGGTGCTACTACTTAGGAAACCTGCTATGGTCTAAGTGAAAGAAACTAGTTTCTTGTTCAACTTCAACTCGACAGCTGATTCTTGCTAGTATTAACATATAAGCACCATAACTAAATTTATGCACTTTCATTACTTCACCTTTATTTTCGTTCGAAAGATCATCATTGTGTTACACTGTCAACAGGCTTCATAACAAAATCCCCTCAGAGTTGTACCATTATCGCGATTTAAGCATCCTAGTTATCTTACTTGGCCAACCGCCCAGCTGCAGTGGTAACACCAGTTCCCGTCAGATCACCGAGGTTAAGCGCTGTCGAGCTGGGCTAGAACTTGGATGGGTGACCATCCAGTCTGCCGAGCCCTGTTGACAAGCGGGGTGCACTCAGCCCTTGTGAGGCAAACTGAGGAGCTACTTGATTGTGAAATAGCGGCTCCGGTGTCGTAAACTGATATATGGCCGTGCTGACCACATGCCCCGCCATATCCGCATCCGGTGACGCCTGTGGGCTGAGGATGACACGGCGGCCGGTCGGTATCGTTCGGCCTTCATGAGTTGTTCGGGCGGAGTTAAGTTTTAGTTATCTTACGTAATTTACCTTTAACGTTACGTAAGGTAACTAAAAATATTAAGTCGTGATATTGGCGCAACTCTACGGGTAGTGTAATCGAGACATGACAAACGTGTATCAATACGGCTCTGGTGGTTTCTTATTAATTGTAACTAGTTTCCTCACAGCCCCCGGAAATACTAATCATTATAATAGGGTCCAGCAGGACTACCCTATGCATCGGCACAGTGTTTTCGTTTAGCTCGTATCCACTCGACATCCACCTCCTACCTCAATCAACTTCCAGTCATTGTTGTTGTTTACACGTAATGTGCAGGTTTGGAAGCTATTTTTAGCACGTTAAACACGTACTAAAATGCTCAAAAGTATCCGAACGACCTGAATTCTGAATTATGTTCCGCTTGATTTTCATGTAGCCCACTTAACTTTTTTAGTTATTCTTCATTGTATCCTGTAGAGTTGTGTGACTTTATACAAAGATTACATCAAGAGCCCCTGCTAGAGAACACTGCTCTGTACATCTGCCATTCCAGATATAAATTAATGCCACGATGTAATAAATATCAGGGAACTCGACATTAGAGGTGAGAACGTCCTTAACGCTTGTAAATTCAAATTTATTACAATAAGTGATATTTCGAAAATGTTACAACTCCCATTAGTATCTGAGACAACTAATACTCGACTTCCCCACGGGAGCTCCACACAGCAGACGCTCACAGTTGTGCTCTATCTGAGCTCCGTAGGTCATCTGGTACTTATTACTCACCGTTCGCGCGCCTTCTCCTGGACGACAGCTCATAGCACAAACTGTATCGGTATTTCTGTTGATAATCTACCGACATGCAACGTTTGGTACCGATTACGTGTCTGACAGCTGGAGGTTGGGTGTGAGCAGGAAGTCCAAACTTTGCTATATGTCATTTCTGTATTTTCGTCAAGGTGAAAGAACATGTTGGGGAAATAGCTTTTCTAACGACGACTACATTCATACAGCTTCTCCAATGGCTCTGTTACCAAAGAGCGGTTTTCTATAGTCGAGGAACTGGGAGGATAACACGACCGTTGTTTACAGAGACTTATTGAATTTGTTGAAAATTAGTGTAATGTATTTGTGTCACTTTGGCGGATAGTACAGCATTTAATAAAAGTTACCTGGCCTCCCATAGTAATGAGTAGCTTCGTTATGAAGTCCCCTCATATGTGCAGTTCGAAACTCCCCTACCACCCAAGTTATCTGGCACAAAGTGACATTATTTACCTAAGCGGCTCATGAGTAACCAGTTGTGCATGTATTTGAACTTTAAATGACATGCCAGACACTTTTATTCTGTTTATAGATCCAAACCCGACACCTACAGCTAATGTTAAAGCTCTCGACTTGAAATTACACGAGAAAAATTTTTGTACTGGACACAGACTAGAGTAGTAGTTGTCTTACATGCTAATGAGAGTGCTAACATTTCTGAAATGTCACTTCGAATAAATGTCAGTTTACGAGCGTCCCTGTTAAGTTAGCACGAAATATTTAAAACATGGTTTTATTCGCATGTAAAAAAGTGTGCTCATGCTTAACTTTTAATTTGCGTGACGTAAAAGTTTTGTTAGACGGGGTTTCCGAACCCAGCATCTGATGGAATTGTTAACTAAGCACAGTCAAATGATAGTTATCAGTTTTTTTTTTTTTTGCGACCAGGAATCGAACTTGGCATTTATCACCGTCATTTTCTAGCCACAAATATATGTTTAATATAGATTTATTTCAACAGGAGCGATGTGCGAACATTTGAAGTAGGAATGAAGTGACGAAAGCCGGCCGCAGTGGCCGAGCGGTCCTAGGCACTTCAGTCTGGAACCGCGGAACCGCTGCGGTCGCAGGTTCGAATCCTGCCTCGGGCATGGATGTCCTTAGGTTAGTTAGGTTTAAGTAGTTCTGAGTTCTAGGGGACTGATGACCTCAGATGTTAAGTCCCGTAGTGCTCAGAGCCATTTGAAATATTTGATACTCTCTTAACTTCCGCTCAGATTTGACCTACTGTCATCAGTCTATTCATCGGAGCCAGTCAAAGGGTTCTACTGTCTTCTCGTAGTGCAGTCCTTTAGGAAGGACTCTTCTTGCTACACTGTTGTCTCTAGTCCATTTCGTCACCACTGGTTCTGCATTGATCACAGTACAGTCTAATGTCTATTCCATCTGTCGGTATGACGCTCCCACGTCTATCATGGCAATGATTCAGGCTTTCTCAAAGTCCGGAAGAAAACAATAAGAGTTAAGTGGACGTCCTCTGCGCATACTGTATTGCGATCTTCACCTGAAAATTTCCAACATCGTTAGACACATCCAACAGCCAACATGTATTCACAACATTCTTCATATGTAGGAGCAGTTCTTTTCTGTACTGAAAAAAAATTCACACAATGGCCGCGCGTGGTAGCCGCGCGGTCTGGGGCGCCTTGTCACGGTCCGTGCGGCCTCCCCCGTCGGAGGTTCGAGTCCTCCCTCACGCATGGGTGTGTGTGTTGCCCATAGCGTAAGTTAGTTGAAGTTAGATTATGTAGTGCGCACGCTTAGGGACCGATGACCGCAGCAGTTTGGTCCCATAAGACCTTACCACAAATTTCCAATTTTTTTTTACACAAGAATGAAATTTGACACAACATATAGCGTAGGCATGGACATAGTGGAGTAATCAGACTGACAGACTGAAATGAAGGAGTTCGTTGTATAACACTTTCCATTTCGGTCAGTATATAATTAATACCCTGGGGGAAAAAGAGGAGAACATAAGAAATTAATTTGAAATATTTAGTAATTGCTTCTTTTTTTCCCTTTTTGATGAGTCTTCTGTCTTGTGATTACTTTGATGTCACCTGCCACAAATTCCTCTCCTGCGCTAAGCTCTTCATGTCCGGGTAGCACCTGCGCCCTGCATACTAAATTATGTATTCAAATCTGTGCCTTCCCTGAGAGATTTTACGCTCTACAGCTCCCTCTAGTATGCATGGAAGTTATCCCTCATGTGTTAACACACGTTCTATCATCCTGTCACTTCTTCTTGTCAGTGTTTTCCACATATTCCTTTCTTCCTGAGTCCTTGTCTTTTCAGTCCACCTAATTTTCAACGTTCTTGTGTAGCACCACATCTCGGACGCTTAAATTCGCTTCTGATCCAGTAGTGTGGATCCGAAATACTCGAGCAGCCTTCAAGGATGTGTCGCACAGGTCTTCTGCCCGCTGTCTCCTCTGTATAACAGCCAAACTTCCTTATAATTCCCTCAATAAACCGAAGCCCATCATTTGCCTCCCCTACAACATTCCTTACAAGCCCGTTCCATTTCGTTTCGCTTTGCAGTGTTACGCCTATACAGGGTGGTCCATTGATCGTGACCGGGCCAAATATCTCACGAAATAAGCGTCAAACGAAAAAACTACAAAGAACGAAACTTGTCTAGCTCGAAGGGGGAAACCAGATGGCGCTATGGTTGGCCCGCTAGATGGCGCTGCTATAGGTCAAACGGATATTAACTGCGTTTTTTTAAATATGAATCCCCATCTTCTATTACATATTCGTGTAGTACGTAAATAAATATGAATTTTTTAGTTGGACCACTTTTTTCGCTTTGTGATAGATGGCACTGTAATAGTTACATATTGCTCACAATTTTAACGGTTGGTAACAGGTAGGTTTTTTAAATTAAAATACAGAACGTAGATACGTTTGAACATTTTATTTCGGTTGTTCCAATGTGATACATGTACCTTTGTGAACTTATCATTTCTGAGAACGCATGATGTTACAGCGTGATTACCTGTAAATACCACATTAATGCAATAAATGCTCAAAATGAAGTCCGTCAACCTCAATGCATTTGGCAATACGTCTAACGACATTCCTCTCAACAGCGAGTAGTTCGTTTTCCGTAATGTTCGTACATGCATTGACAATGCGCTGACGCATGTTCAAATGGCTCTGAGCACTATGCGACTTAACTTCTGAGGTCATCAGTCGCGTAGAACTTAGAACTAATTAAACCTAGCTAACCTAAGGACATCACACACATCCATGCCCGAGGCAGGATTCGAACCTGCGACCGCAACGGTCACGCGGTTCCAGACTGAAGCGCGTAGAACCGCGCGGCCACACCGGCCGGCTGACGCATGTTGTCAGGCGTTGTCGGTGGATCACGATAGCAAATATCCTTCAATTTTCCCCACCGAAAGAAATCCGGGGACGTCAGATCCGGTGAACGTGCGAGCCATGGTATGGTGCTTCGACGACCAAACCATCTGTCATGAAATATGCTATTGAATACCGTTTCGGCCGGCCGGTGTGGCCGTGCGGTTCTAGGCGCCTCAGTCTTGATCAGCGTGACCGCTACGGTCGCAGGTTCGGATCCTGCCTAGGGCATGGATGTGTGTGATGTCCTTAGGTTAGTTAGGTTTAAGTAGTTAGGTTTAAGTGGTTCTAAGTTGTAGGAGACTGATGACCACAGATGTTCAAATGGCTTAACTACTGTGGTCATCAGTCCCCTAGAACTTAGAACTACTTAAACCTAACTAACCTAAGGACATCACACACATCCATGTCCGAGGCAGGATTCGAACCTGCGACCGTAGCAGTCGCGCGGTTCCCACAGATGTTAAGTCCCATAGCGCTCAGAGCCATTTTTGAATACCGCTTCAACCGCACGTGAGCAATGTGCCGCACATTGATCAGGTTGGAAGTACATCGCCATTCTGTCATGCAGTGAAACATCTTGTAGTAACATCGGTAGAACATTACGTAGGAAATCGGCATACATTGCACCATTTAGATTGCCATCAATAAAATGGGGGCCAATTATCCTTCCTCCCATAATGCCGCACCATACATTAACCCATCAAGGTCACTGATGTTCCACTTGTCGCAGCCATCGTGGATTTTCCGTTGCCCAAAAGTGCATATTATGCCGGTTTACGTTACCGCTTTTGGTGAATGACGCTTCATCGCTAAATAGAACGCGTGCAAAAAATCTGTCATCGTCCCCTAATTTCTCTTGTGCCCAGTGGCAGAACTGTACACGACGTTCAAAGTCGTCGCCATTAAATTCCTGGTGCCTAGAAATATGGAACGGATGCAATCGATTTTGATGTAGCATTCTCAACACCGACGTTTTTGAGAGTCCCGATTCTCGCGCAATTTGTCTGCTACTGATGTGCGGATTAGCCGCGACAGCAGCTAAAAAACCTCCTTGGGCATCATCATTCATTGCAGGTCGTGGTTGACGTTTCACATGTGGCTGAACACGTCCTGTCTCCTTAAATAACGTAACTATCCGGCGAACGGTCCGGACACTTGGATACCGAGTAGCATACATAGCACACGCCCGTTGGGCATTTTGATCACAATAGCCATACATCAACACAACATCGAACTTTTCCGCAACTGGTAAACGGTCCATTTTAACACGGGTAATGTATCACGAAGCAATTACCGTCCGCGCTGGCGGAATGTTATGTGATATCACGTACTTATACGTTTGTGACTATTACAGCGCCATCTATGACAAAGCGGAAAAAGTGGTCCAACTAAAACATTCATATTTCTTTACGTACTACACGAATATGTAATAAAAGATGGGTTCCTATTTTAAAAAAACGCAGTTGATATCAGTTTGACCTATGGCAGCGCCATCTAGTGGGCCAACCAAAGCGCCAACTGGTTTCCCCCTTCAAGCTAGACGAGTTTCGTTCTTTGTAGTTTTTTCTTTTAATGCTTATTTCGTGAGATATTTGGCCCACACTGTATACTTAATCGGCATGACTGTGTCAGTGCACACGGCTTTTGGAGTAGCTTTCCATGTGACAGTAGACACAGTGCAGCCCGAGCTGCCTCGCGCGCTCACACACCGCAGGCACGTCTCGGCGCACCACGGACGCGAGAGTCGCCGCGTCGGCGGCGAGTGTGGTCTCTGCCGCCCGTGGGCCCGCGGCGAGACGCGGCCGACATGCTAATTGTGGGGGCTGGGGCTGGGGCCGGCCCACACGGGGGCCGCGCACTCAATCAGAACACATTCCGCGCGCCGCCATCTGCATACACAAAACAAACGCCAGCCCGCGGGGACTGGACTGGCCGCATTTGCATGGCGACGCCGGCGGCTCGCGGCCCGTTAGCATTCTGCCGTCGGGGGAGGACTCGAGGGCGCGGGACGCCCGAATTCTCACACGATTTATCGGGCCCGTCCGCGTGTGTGGGCCCGCTCCTCGCGCACGAAATACGGCCGGCCCTCCACCTGCCGAACGCGAACGCGCTCATTTGTTCCGGACCCGCTGGTCCGCCGGCCGCACGTCAGCCAGTTTTGCGCTTATTAAGGGTTCTTTACGGCCGTGCCCCCGCGCCGGCACATCGTCGCACAAATTGGGACTTCCGAACGCCTTTCTTCCCGCTAATATAGGGGCGCCTATGTGACAGAGTGACACGATTCCTTAACTAGCCTACCCTCGCTTTAGTTCGGGTGTCCACCGAATAGAGGTTCACCGAATGCAGGAGCTCTAGCGTCGAAATATGCAGTGACATCGATCGCCTAAGACGCCCTACTTTATTTTGTATTGGGCTTGGATGTCTCTAGAGACTGTGCTCCTGTTGGGTGACGGGAGGGGCGGGGGCAGTCCACACGGGACTGCTGATAATTCCTCTCCTTTTCATAGTTAAAAATTATGTGGATTAATTCTGATGTTTCGGTATTAAACCTTGTTCTTTACATTACATGTTATAGTAACTGCGTAGCGCTAACATTGGTTTTTATTTTTGTGTGCAGCCTTGAAATGAACGTGGCAGAAGAAAACAGAAGACTTACAGTGAAAGAGAATCACGCTGTGGTTAAGCATCTTTTCTTGAAAGGGAACACAGCCCAACAAAATTATAATGGTGCTAACCGAGAAACGGGGTATTTACTTATTTCAGTTTTCTATTAGTCCATCTCCTCTTGCCGGCCAGTGTGGCCAAGCGGTTCTAGGCACTTCAGTCTGGAACCGAGCGACCGCTACGGTCGCAGGTTCGAATCCTGCCTCGGGCGTGGATGTGTGTGATGTCCTAAGGTTAGTTAGGTTTAAGTAGTTCTAAGTTCTAGGGGACTGATGACCTCAGATGTTAAGTCCCATAGTGCTCAGAGCCATTTGAACCATCTCCTCTTCTCCCCTCTCTCCATCTCCTCTTCTCCCCTCTCTAACCACTCCTCCCTCCCCTATCTCTCTGTCCATCTCCTCCTCCTCCTGTCTGCGCCTATGTCCTTCCCTCTCGCTGTCTGACCATCTCCTCGTCTTCCCTTCTCTTTTCACGTCATTGCGATCACCCCAACAGGAGCCTGGTGGTTCTAGCCCCTACAGAATTTCTTTGCAGATTGTAACTAATATCTGTACCAAATTTAACTGAAATCGTTCCCTTAGCTTTGCTCGCATACGCACATATCAAATACACTTCACAAATATTTAACACATTTCACAGGTATATGTGCACACAGTTCCCCTGTATGTCTAGGGAATTTCGTCCTGCTGTTTTATTTTCGCTCAGTTCAATGTTTATGACGCGGTATCTCTTCAACTATGTGCTGTACAATGATATACCGGGTGATCAAAAAGTCATTATAAATTTCAAAAATGAATAAATCACGGAATAATGTAGACACACATGCTTGGAATGACATGGGGTTTTATTAGAACCAAAACAATACAAACGTTCAAAAACTGTCCGACAGATGGCACTTCATCTGATCAAAATAGCAATAATTAGCATAACAAAGTGATACAAAGCAAAGATGATGTTCTTTACAGGAAATGCTCAATATGTCCACCATCATTCCTCAACAACTTTGACTCTTACAGTGATATAAATTTTTGTAAGTACATTCAGTGACATATGTGGGTGCTGTCCGCGAAATACGCTGAAATAGATTTAGTAGCAACGAAGCAAGAAATTTAAGCGCCTTGGATGATGAGGTGGTTTTTTCGCGCATTCAGCTTTTATGACGTCATATCTCCTGAACTAACTCTTCTACAATTATATAATTTTTTCTGGTAGATCCAGTGTTAGTCTATATGTGAATACTGTCTGCAACATGTGTCATGAATACATTTTGTAGTAAAAAATTGATAAATTAGAACGTCGTGTTTCATGTGGCAGTTTTACTGCATGAGCAGCGGAAATGTGGTAATCGACAATTTTTTTTTTCCTTTCAGTACTTTGTAGCGGCCGTCATCGGGAAAATGTTTCGTAAAAGTATAAAATTACTTGCAAATTTTTTCGCAAGTCTCTAAGTGCACTTACTCTCAAATACTGGATAACTAAAGTTTGAGTATCTTGCGTAATGGGCTACACTGCGTTTTCAATCCCACTTCCACCCCTCTGATAGGTGGGTGGTTTTTACCCACACAGTGATTGTTTCCAGATAGTAAATGATATGTGTACCAAATTTGGTTGAAATCTACCCAATGGTTTGGGCATACAAACATACATACATTTTTGTAAATTGCATGACTGTCTGGTACATTGGCTGCTAACTGCTCTTCCTATTCCACTATCCGAGAACTGGGTCGCTGCGTGTAAAAGAGAGCATTTCAGCGCCGAAGATAAAGAGGATCCTGAATGGTGAACTGAAGTCGCAGTCTCGAGAACCGTGGATGCTGTTCATGCCATGAGCCTGGATGATCGGAGTGTAACTGATAAAAAGATAATAGAAACACTGAAAATATCCCGATAACGTGTGGGTTATATTATTTATGAGATTTTGGACATGAGAAGGAACTCAGATAACTGGGTTCCCAAATGTCTCAATGCAGATCAAATGAGTGACAGACTGGTTGCTTCACAGTCAATTTTGATCCAACTTCGCTGAGATCCTGTGCGATTTTTGGATCGTTTCGTCACCATGGATGAAAAATGGATATACACTTATGATCCAAAGGTCAGAGAACAGTCGAAAGAATGGAGACGCAGTGGTTCTCCAAGTCCAAAGCAGTCCGAAACACAACGATCAGCAGACAAGATGCGCGCATCCGTCTTTTGGGATGAAGACGGAATCCTACTTATTGACTACTTACAACATCATAAAACCATCACGGACAAGTACTATGTAGAACTTCTCAACAAACTGCAGCAACAATTTATCTCCAAACGTCAAAAAAACTAAGAAAATCAACCTCGTTTTTCCAAGACACTGCTTCCTCCTCAGCAGCTGGCCGTCACACAGCAAAAATTGGTAGATCTTCGCTTTTAATTCCTCAGACAACCACCCTTTTCACCTCACTTGGCTCCCTCAGACTATTATCTGTTCCCAAATCTCAAGAAATGTCTCCAGGGATAACGATTTCTGAACACTGAGTAAGCCAGAAAGGCTGCCGATGAGTGATTTGAGGCACAGTCAATATGTTTTTTTTTTTGGGTTAAAGAAGCTGTATGAAAGATGTCATAAATGTGTTGAGCTCAGGGGGTAATATGTTGAGTAAATAAATTCTTTTTCAAATCCATAACAGCATTTTTTTTATAAAGCCAAGGATTTATCAGCACATCCTCCAATATACGCATCTTCAGCCATGCATTGCATTAGCTGCATGTCGGACGATGCTTATCATTCCATTTCAAAAAAAGATTTTTTTCACTCAGTACAGAGTTAAACCGTGCGACGAGTTACTACTTTATCTTCACATAGCGGCTCAGTTAAGCTGTTAAACTCAAAGAACTCTAGTGTGATCAGTATTGGCTGATGGATGCGTATTTTAACAAGGTGGTGTAAGAAATTCGATATCTGAGCGAGCTAAACTTCACTATCTCTGTATTCGAATATGCACTGGAGCTATGCTATCCATACCTACGAATGATCTGCTCGTAGAGGCAGGGAAACCACACTGAGTATCAGAAGGGCAAAACTTGTGAATGAATTCATTTTGAAGCGAATCTCACAGGCAGGGCTTCGCCTAATCAGTCAGACACCGAAAAATGTAACACTTTCGCTGGGAGAAGAAGAAAGCCACTGATTATGAAACTTCTTGGATGGTGGACATTGTATGAATATAAGATATGGAAATATTATACCTTACCAGAAGTCCTAGCCCCATTCATCTACCGAAAAGAAAATGTTTCAGTCTTTGATAAAATGGTTCAAATGGCTCTGAGTACCATGGGACTTAACATCTGAGGTCATCAGTCCCCTAGAACTTAGAACTACTTAAACCTAACTAACCTAAGGACATCACACACATCCATGCCCGAGGCAGGATTCGAACCTGCGACCGTAGCAGTCCCGCGGTTCCGGACTGAGCGCCTAGAACCGCTAGACCACCGCGGCCGGCTAGTCTTTGATAATATCGAGCAATATATTCTCCAGAGCTTGCAAAAATTATCAAGTCCTATATTCTCTACCAAAACAGACAACGAACTACTGTACGAAAGGCATCGCAGTTTGAGGAACAGTAAAGTACGACAGATCTTGGAGACGAAGCAGTATAGTGATATTAACAGATTCTCTAAGTGTAGTGAAAAGCCTTAAAACACCAAAATGGACCAAAGTATGTTGCCTATAATTATAAACATTGTTAAAGAAGCCATTGCAAATAAGCAAGCAGGAATAGCAACAAATTTAATGTGGATTCCATGACACAGTGGCATCTATTACAATGAACTAGTAGACAGAACAGCGAAGTGAGCAATGAACTGAGGCGAAAACCTAAGTTATGGACTTCTTTAACCAGAAATGTTACACTTAATGAAAAAAAAGAAACGACTGCTGGACACAATGGAATTCGGCCGAAAGGAGTACAAATACGGCATGTTGCAATCTGAACTTGCATTATCCCCTTGGTTTACTCATTATAATAGCAGCACACGATTCATAGCAACAATTACACGTATGCTCTTAAATCATGGCAAATTCTCAGTTCACCTGTTCCAAATAGGACTGAAGGAATAGGAATGAAGGACTGAAGGAATGTGATTTTTGTAGTGAAGAAGAAGACTTGAATCATCTACCACACTCATGTGCCATATACGAGACATAACAAAAATCCCTTATTAGCGCATTAGTTAACGCAAAAATTCCTCTTCCAACATCAACAGCAGTGTTCTTGCTACCCAAAACAGTGCACTAGTATTAAATATGATGTTCAACCACTTAAATATGTGTAACCTAGCTGTGTAGAGACACTGTGTACATGATGAGTGGATTTTTGTATGATCTCACGCTATATTTGTTATTATTATGGTATAATCGCTTTATGGGTAGTTTATAATGAATGGTGATACTTGTTAATGTTTTATTCATACCTTAATTTTTTGTAGACAGCAATTAACGAGCTTTATGGTAGAATAACCATTAAGAAAGGTACTTTGTAAACGTGATGGATGGCTGTATGTCGATGGTCAAATGCCAATAATAATAATTGTAGTAGTAAACACAAAGATTTCCAGAGCGGTCGTAGAAATAGAAAGGAAGTTTTCTGAAAGTGTACGAATTCCTGGTTTTAGGGACAAACATACTGGTAAAATTTTCTCGAGCTTCCAACCATGTCGCCGGCCGCGGTGGCCGAGCGGTTCTAGGCGCTTAAGTCCTAAACTACGTGGCCGCTGCGGGCATGGATGTGTGTGATGTCCTTAGATTAGTTAGGTTTAAGTAGTTCTAAGTCTAGGGGACTGATGACCTCAGATGTTAAGTCCCATAGTGCTTAGAGCCATGTGAACCATCCAACCATGTCAAGTGGTTAAACGTCCACGAGCTTTCTGCAGAGAGCTCCTCGGCCTTTGTCAAATTGTGGATGTCGCGTGATTGTTGCCGCCTTCCTTATGCAGCCACGCTGGCGTCTGTGGCTCACTCCAGCGTCATATACGAGTGCAGCGATATTTTCTTCTTCCACCCGCCGCGCCGACTTCAACCTTTCAATGGTCGGGTCCCAAGATTTGCTTAGCTGCAAGCCACCGTCTTTGTTGAATGCCTTGCCAGAAATTTTTATCTCTATCGCTTCCTTAATAACGCTGTTCCAGAAAGTATTTGTCCGTTTAATGGTTCAAATGGCTCTGAGCACTTTGGGACTTAACTGCTGTGGTCAGCAGTCCCCTAGAACTTAGAACTACTTAAACCTAACTAACCTAAGGACATCACACACACCGGTGCCCGAGGCAGGATTCGAACCTACGACCGTAGCGGTCGCGCGGTTCCAGACCGTAGCGCCTAGAACCGCTCGGTGACTCCGGCCGGCTGTCCGTTTAATAACAGATGTAGTGTGCAATCTGATATCCGTTTTCCAGAACATATTCTGCTACTGCCGATTTCTGAGGTTACCGGCACCGTAGGCAGAACCACCTCTCGTGTCCTATATGGCGCTTTTCAACGGTTGTGCACTGTTTGTCCGACATAAAACCGTTCAACCAACATGGTACTCTGTAAGTGCCTAGCGCTCTGGGATATACATCATCTTTCACAGGTCGCATGAGTTATCGAATTTTTGTTGGAATTATAAACACGGAATCGGTTTTATACCCCTTTAGGAGCGAGATAATCTTTCCTCTTACTGAACAACCTCAAGGCAAGAACGGAGGCTTCTTCGTCTCCTCCTCGGGGGCCATCTCCTTACCTGTTGTAGGTGAAATGGCTTACAAAATTTGTCGTTGTTGTAGCCCTTTTCCTCGGGCATTTTCCGTAAGTGGCTCAGTTCTTTCGGCAGATTTTCAATGCCAGAAATGCCTTCCATTCAATGTACCATGTCACTCATGACAGAGCGTTTCACGATTGGTAGTAGTTGGGAACGTGCAGATACTGGTCCGCGTGGGTGGGTTTCTGATAAGCACTGTGGTAGACATCCATTTGCATTTCGGCGCATGAGGACGTCAAGGAACAACAAGGAACCATCTGTCTCTACTCCATCGTAACTTGATTGTCTTAAGGATATTGCTGACGTTGTGCAAGAATACTCCCAGACTGCTACGGGTATGAGGCCAGACGGCGAATGTGTCGCCGACGTAACGATAAAAGTGTCAAAGCTTTATAGGCAGCGTGCCCAAGGCGATGTCCTCGACGTAAGGAACAGTGTTGCACCATGGTACACTTTAATAGCGGTTTAATATATTTTCTTATTCCATTTTTAAATGGTACCGTGCACTTTACGAGTGCTGCCGTCTTTATCTAAAACTACAAAATTACAAAAATTACTCAGAAAAAGTAAGGTTTTTCCAAAAGTCAAAGACTGTTACTAGAGATAAAATGGTCATGTAACTGAGACCACATGTTCTATGCAAATTTAATCAGAAAATCTTGTCAATGCCGTATTTAATACACCATATGTTACATTATTACTCTACTTCACATCAATAATCAGTCAAATTAATTTAAGAAGACGTATTATCAAAAACCAGTCACAAGCTAAAAATATTTTGAAACAGAAACTATTGGTAGCTGACATAGTTTCCTATTTTCAAGACAGGGAAAGTAAAGCATGAAAGAAACACAGTTCATTCGCAAAACTCACTTGTTCCTTGCTAGACCTTCCGTTTCAAGGTGCAGGATGGTGCACGACCGTGTAAGTGTGCCTTAACAGTCCACACCTTGCGTAAATAGTTTTAAAAAAACTCACCGTAAAACTCTATAACTGAAGAATTAACAAAACCTTCCAAACAGCTTTAATATACTGTGCAGCACATATACTTGTACAACACGTAATATTTACAAACGTTGCACAAAATATAACTGTATGTCTCACAAACGCAAGACCGGTAGAAAATGCTGGAAACTGCTTATGGCGGTTTATAGTGAGCATTCCTTCGTGTTATCCTAAAATCAGGCACTAGACTGAAACACCGACCATAGAACATCTAGTGTTTCTAGATATACTACTCTCCAAGTGCGACGCTCTCGTCTACCTTCACGTTATACAGGTAGAGCTGGTACAGTTTTTGTTATGGGAATTGTGATGAAATATTACTTAACTGGGCCATACACTAACGTTTCCGACACCAAGTTTGCAGTATACATTGCTTCATCTACTGTGTCGTGAACAAATGATGAAAGATACCATTGAAACTTCCTGGCAGATTAAAAGTGTCCGCTGCAGAGTGGAAATCTCATTCTAAAGATAGCATTGCATGCATGAATGTTGTACCAAGAGATATTACCTTGCACATTGTGACATACTGCGGATCGATGCGTGATCGCTATCCATCTCTGACATCGTTACTCTCAACTCGCCACTATTTTGCAGGGAGAATAGTATAAAATTCACTTGAAAACCATACAAAACATGTGTTTATCCATCTCCAGGCGAATGGAAGTTGTTTTCAACACCAATGGATTCCGTACACCGTATGGCATGACAATTTTTTGTGTTTCTATATTTTTGTCCGACCTCTGTAGTACCCTGTAGCGCAGCGCTTTCAAGAGGACCAGACCTACACTCTCTACACACAGTTGAAGTGTATTTTCTAGCGGAAAAAACAGTAACGGAGAATAAATACTGAAAACCACTGGTTGGGCACTCCAGTTCCCTAGTGATGCTGCTTCATTCTCCTACATTTTACTGAGCACTGTATGCTACAGATAAGCGACCTACGAAAGGTAATCTAACTTTGACCACAATACTGATGCCTCACTAAACGCTATCGTATATTTTGATAAAGGAAACACAGGAAGAAGAGGTTGTGTCAGGCACTGTCTCATTAATTACCTCAGTTGATAAAGATAAATGACGAGGTATTTCTTATTAGGACGATCAGACCTGTGTCTAGCGACTTTCAAACTACGAACCCCTTATTTAATTTGTAGTCTGTCTACGGTTTCATTACTAGTTAGTGCAAACATTCAACTCTCCATTTCTACATCCACAATGGACAGTTTAACTCTTAGACTGCCAGAGTTCTTTTCTATGGGTTTTATTAATCTACCCGTTGTCTGGGTGCTAATGCTCATTCCCGTTTTCTACAAACTTCCAAGATCGTTATTTCATGTGAGCACGTCAAACGCTCTCTACAGCCATACATAAACATGCCAAATTCCTAAAAAGGCCTTCATTTGTTTAGTAACATAGGGTCGGAATTGTTTCTCGGCTCTTTCCTTTTAAGTTTCTTCAAAGGGGCATCGTTCAGTGCCTTCTAAGTTTATGATTTCATTCCTCTATGTATTACCCACTCGCCAAATGAAAATCCTTATCCATGATTCATAATACTAACCTGTTTTTTAGAGTGTTGGCATAGACTCAGAACCTGGAACAAGCCTTTCTGCTCGACACGTCTTGAACAGATTGCTCTCCAGTGACGCTGCGTATTTCCTCCAGTAGCTCTTTTCTTAGCTGCACCCCACTCCTCACGAGAAAATCGTCACCATGAATCGAACAAAGGGTTTTTTACATTTTTTTAATGTATCCATACGGATGTGGTTGACAAACGAACATTAAATATAGACGTACTTTAAGACAAAAAAAGGAGCATCACGAAGAAATTATCCGAAAGGGGTGGAAATCGGTATAGGTGATGAACATATGCAGACAAGTAAATGTTTAAAATTTCAGAAAAAACTGGATGCTTTATTCAGGAGAAGGAGTTTCACAATCTCAGCAAATCAAGAATGCGTTGTTGCACCTCTGACCCGTATACAAGCAGTTATTCGCCTTCGCGGTGATTGATACAGTAGTTGTATGTCCTCCTGATGCATATCGTGCCAAATTCGGTACAACTGCCGCGTTAGATTGCCAAAATCCCGAGCTGGTTGCAAGGCCCTGCCCATAATGCTCCGAACGATCTCTTTTGAGGTGAGATGTGGTGACCTTGCCGGGCATGGCAGGTTTTGGCAAGCTCAGAGACAAGCTGAAGAAACTCTCGTCGTGTGCGGGCGGACATTATCTTGCTGAAATGTAAGCCCAGGATGGCTCGCCATGAAGGGCAACACAACGAGGAGTAGAATATCGTCGAAGTACCGCTGTGCTGTAAGAGTGCCGCCGATGACAACCAAAGCGGTTCTGCGGTTCTACTATTAAAAGGTGTGGCCACTAAACCATCAGTCCGTATGACGGGCGACAGTCAGGTTGGTATCCCACCGCTATCCGTGCCTCCAGACACGTCTTCGCTGGTTATCGAGGCTCATTTCCAAGAGGGACTCATCGCTGAAGACAATTCCGCTCCAGTCAATGAGATTCCAGTCCGTACGTGTCTGAAAACGCCCCGGACACGGCTAGAGATTCTGCAGCTTGCCTTCGTTCTCGTGGAACCCTGCTTGGGCAACAAGGTCACCGGATCTCTCCCCAACGGAGAATGACTAGAGAAATCCAACAAGATCGAGATTTTGACTATCTGACGCACCAGTTGTACAGAATTTGGCACGATATCTGTGGTGTCACCGCCGGACACCACACTTGCTAGGTGGTAGCTTTAAATCGGAGTGGCTCAGTAATTGCAGACCGAGCGCCACCACACGGCAGGTCTAGAGAGACGTACTAGGACTCGCCCCAGTTGTACGACGACTTTGCTAGCGACTACACTGACGAAGCCTTTCTCTCATTTGCGGAGAGATAGTTAGAATAGCCTTCAGCTAAGTCCATGGCTACGACCTAGCAAGGCGCCATTAACCATTTCTAGAGAGAGTCTCACTTGTATCATCAAGAATGCTGTATACAAATGATGGATTAAAGTTTAAGTATTCCAGCAGCTACGTACTTTTCTTTAGAGCATTCATTACGTATCCTGTTTCAGACCTAACGCCAGCCGGCATGTGTAAACGCGTGCCTTTCGGTTACCCGTCACTGTGGACTGGCTGTCTTGTTAGTCCACTACAATATCCCTCAGGAGGACATCCAGTAAGTGTATCAGTCAATGCGAAGCCGGATAACTGCTTTCATAAGAGCCAGAAGTGACCCAACGCGTTATTGACTTGCTCAGTTTGTGAAGTTCTTTCTTTTCAATAAATGATTGGATTTTTTGTACATGTACATCGCAACTGCTGATTTTCATCGGATTCGGATAATTTCTTCGTTTCTTTTTTTCTTAGAGTGTATTAAACATAGACATTAAATTCAAGTATATAGACATGTGTCTGTCACGAAACGTTATGCAGAAGTAAATGATAGAATTGGCATGAACATATTACACTTCCGAGGGTCATTCCAATAGTACGTCAGCAAAGCTGTTATTTTTCTCCTATAGTTTCTACGAAAGTTTAAATTAAAAGGAAGGTCAGCGTTGGCCGTAATATTGATGTTTTATTGATAGCAAAATCGATTTTCAATCACATAGTGATCATCTTCAGTGCTCAAAGTTAAAAATTTCACATAGCGATCAGTGAATAAAAACAAAAAACCACAAATACACCTGAGTACAAATCAACTGCCGGAAAGAACATACCTGTGGTGTACAAATTAAACTCAGACAATGGTATCAAGTTATCAGTAAGCAAAACTCAGAAGCGATCACAATAACTGAAGCCGCTCTTTACATTCACCTATACAGCAGACCTCGGTGTGACAGGGTCTTGGAACGCCCTCTATGTTGCGTGTGTCACGTGGAGACTTAACAGTTCTTTATTTGCCAAGCGATTACCACAAAATACCAACGTGCACTTGCAAATCGTTAATTGTATATTTCAATTTTAAAATTGTACATTGAAAAGCGCACAGCAAAAAAGACAGGGGGGAAATGCACATCTTGCCAACATACGCTGGCGTGTTATTTTCAAACAACTTAAAAACATGTCAGAATAAAAATCAACAGGTGAAGTTCTATGGTGTGAGATTACAGGACTGGAAAAGAAGAAAAATATACAAATAACATGACATCAAATATAACAGAATTTGTTATAACACAGTAACCGCCATCTGGCGTAGGGCGTCAGAGATATAAAGCTCTTAATTTACGTAAAATATTACTTTGAAACCAAGAAGTCAAATACATAAATGGTGTTATACAATGTACGTCACAACATAGCAGGTCAAAATGCCATGAAACTCATTACGTCTTATAAAAAAAATTTTAAGGGTGCAGATTAACAATTTTTTATCGTATTTAACGACGTGATGAAACACACATCTCATTTATCCCGTTGGGACATGTGAACACTTTATATAATTAAAAAGTCATCGTAATTATGAAAGCAGAATGTTTTAAAAGCACATTGTGGATGCAGAGATCGCTTAGCGCATTCGTGAGTGAAAACTACTGTTACAAATTGCAAAGAATAAATTATGTGTTGGATAGAGACGAGTGCACGAAATACGCTACCTTAGTAGAAACTGATACTCTATGATTATTGCATTTCCAGTAAAGTATAATTAAAAGACAGGTGTTATTCAGGAGCTGATGTCCGTCGCACCGCGTCGTCATCTCATTATTTAGAAATAGATCTCGTACTGGACACAGCTTACTCTTGTATATACACTAATGACTCAAAACATGACGACTGCTACTACCTGATTGCATGCCGTCTGGTGGTGTGGAGGGCATGTGAAGCTGCAAGGAAAGTATACAAGTGAAGGAGAACCAAACAGGAAACCATTGTTGCTATGATATGGGCCGAAAATGGGAAAATCCACTGAAAAGCCACTTTGGCAATGGACTGATTGTTGTGCCACGGCACCAGCGAACGAGAATCTCGAAAACTGTGAAGCTGTTCGTGTGCTACTGTCGTCAGCATGTATGGAAAGTGGTTGAATGACGGACAAAACCACGAGTAGGCAACAAGGTGTTGGTCGTCCAAGCCTCGTAACAGAACGTGGAGATCTAAAACTTGTCACATCTGTAAAGCGAGGTACGCAGTGATGTGTACCAAATCTGAGGACGTAGTATAATGCTGGTGAAGACAAAAGTGCTTCAGAGCACACCGTCCAGGGTACATTGTTGAACTCATGACTCAGCAGCAGACAATCCTACGTGTTCCCATAACACATAAGACATCGTTACTGGCCGACCGAGGTGGCCGAGCGGCTCTAGGTGCTACAGTCTGGAACCGTGCGACCATTTACGGTCGCTGGTTCGAATCCTGCCTCGGGCATGGATGCGTGTGATGTCCTTAGGTTAGTTAGGTTTAAGTGGTTCTAAGTTCTAGGGGACTAATGACCTCAGTAGTTAAGTCCCATAGTACTCAGAGCCATTTGAACCATTTTGAACATCATTACTTACGACTGCAGCGCATATCGATATTAGAGCGAGAACCAGTAGAAAAGAGTCACTTGGTCGGATGTACGTTTCTTGATGACCGCCTGGTTAAAGCATGCACCACGCTACGGACTGGCCGTTCAAGGCAGTATTACGGTGAGGGGGACATTCACCTAGGTTTCGAAGGGGCCTGTAGTAGTAATCGAAGACATAATGACAGCTTCCGACTATGTGGCCACTATTGCCGACCTGCATACCTTCAGGCTTGATTTCTCCGACATCTTCCAGCCTGATAACTGTTTGTGTCGCATGGTTAGAATCGTGTTACAGTGATTTGAGAAGCACGATAGTGAGCTCAAGTTGATGTCTTGATCTCGAAATTCGCCAGGTCTGAACCATGTGGAACATGCCTGAGACATGATCGGGCACCAGTTTCGCACCCACTAGCCACTGGTCCTTAATTTACAGGTGCCACGTAAGCCGTACGTAGACATCTTATGTCACATACTGAAACATCCCCTCGAGAAATTTTGAACGACTGTGCTAGTAAACTTCTACGTTATTTGATACAAAGACAGCTGAGTAAAACGGAACGTACTCAGACAGGTCTCTCTTTACTTATTCTGATCATCACTAAACTGACACACAATATTATTTTTAGCGCAACGCAATCTGACTTTCAATAATCCCTACAAAAGAATGGCCCTGACTAACAATAACCTATACCTTTCATGAACCACTTACCTCACAAAAATCTTCGTTACTCGAACTACTGCAATACAGCGAGCGCCAATACTGTCAGCTAAATAAGAGATTGTACATAGCCCATATAAGTAGGCTGTTTAGGTTTTTATGTTGGTAACGCCACGTAGCGCTCTGTAAGAAAATCACTGACTGTGCTGTGTGCAGTCTGTGGTTGGTTGGACTCATTGTTGGAATATTCGCTTGGGTAGTGTTGGTCAGTTGGATGTGAACAGCGCGTAGCGTTGGGCAGTTGGACGTGAGCCGCCAGCAGTGGTGGATGTGAAGAGAGAGATGCCAGAGTTTTGAGAGGTTACTATAAACGGACGATCTGGACGTGTGTCAGCCAGAAAGAAGAAATTTGTAAAGATGGATGTCATAAATTGATAGATGTATATATGATGACTTTTGAACATTATTAAGGTAAATACATTGTTTGTTCTCTATCAAATTCTTTCATTTGCTAACTATGGCAACAATAGTTAGTGCGTTCAGTAGTTAGAATCTTTCATTTAGCTGGCAATATTGGCGCTCGCTGTATTGCAGTAGTTCGAGTAACGAAGATTTTTGTGAAGTAAGTGATTCATGAAAGGTATAGGTTATTGTTAGTCAGGGCCATTCTTTTGTAGGGATTTTTGAAAGTCAGATTGCGTTGTGCTAAAGAAATATTGTGTGTCAGTTTAGTGATGTTCAGAATAAGTAAAGAGAGAAATGAATGAGTACGTTCAGTTGTACTCAGCTGTCTTCGTATCAAATAACGTAGAAGTTTACTAGCACAGTCATTCATAATTTTTCAAGGGGATGGTTTATGGCTCAGGAACCTTCCAAGAACTGCTCGAATGTATGCTATAATAACTGTTCCTGTACTGTATTCCAAAGGTGGACCAAGATGTTATTAAGCATAATCGTACAATGCGTGCTTTCATTGCCGGTACTGGTGTGTTTAGTTATTTTTTATTTATGGGCATCAGGCCGTGGGCCAAGGCACTTTCCTCTGCCAAATGGAGAAACCTTCAGAGGCTATACTGACTCAGAAAGCAGTTACAATTTCGAACAAACAGCAAGCCAAACTGTTTAACGGTCGGTTCGTAATGTCATCGGACAGTCACCCTAGACCGCCGAGTCGTGCCGAGAAGTGTTAGGGAGCTTGTGGTGCGGAAGAGTTGCTTCCGTTTCTTTTATTGAGCACTAGTGTCCACGAATTGTCTAATTTCAACACTTCTTCATTTCTTCATTTACTTTTGTGCTTTCGAATTTCTGTGGCCATCACCGAGCAAGGTAGTGTAATGGTTGGCACAGTGGACACGCATTCGGGAGGACGACTGGTTCAAATTCGATTCCAGATATCCAGATTTAGGTTTCCCATGATTTTCCTAATTCGTTCCAGGCAGAGGCCGGAAGGATCCTTTCGAACAGCATAGCCAATTTCATTCCTCCTACTTGAAACCATTCCAAACTTGTGCTCCGTCTCTAATGACCTCCTTGTCGACGGAACGTTAAACCGTATGAGCCGTGTCGGTTCGTTATCCGAGCTGTTATATTGTTGCTTACTGACGCGATCAGTTTTCCTGTCACGCCTCCTGGTAGTGGTTCGGTCTTCTTGCGTAGTTGGCTCTTTGGTTAGAGGGAGTTGGAGGCAGGTTGTTGACAGTGAGAGAGAAGAACGACTGGCGAACGAGAAGCGTGCGATTACGGGACGTGATCGGCGATCGCTCGTCCAAGTGGGCGGTTACCTGTATCGGGCCTTATAGATGTGGAATGTTGCGCTCTACGCCGTTGCACCCGGTTGACTACCTGGGCTTGCGATTGACCGTCTGCTGATTTGAGTGTCGTGATCACGTTGATTTCCACTGGAAACCGCCCGTCCTACGCTATTTTTGTGTCAGCTACTTCTGTTTGTGGATTTTGGCACCTGTGCTCCGGTGTTGGACTTGCTCCCGTTAGGCTGGTTTGCCCGCTGTTCTCCGTCACTCCGTACTCAGGTTACTAAATTCACCCTCCTCTCTCTGTTTCAACATCCATTGTGCATGATATGTTTGAGAGTACTTAAACCGCGTTTTCCTTTTATTGCAATTTGTTCAGCATTTCGGCGATCTTGTCATTATTCCTTGGTTGTGAAATTAATTTGGTTGTAATATGTTCTAGGGCATATATTAGTGACTACTGATATCGAAGATCGAGCCTGACCTTCAGGGTGGCAAGTTCTTGCTTGCTCGACTTGTGCACGAATTGCAGCTTCGATCATAGTAACGATAAGCAAACGCCAGCGGCCCGATGCATGTTGGTTCATTTTCTGTACTCACTCTGGAAGGTCTTGCTGAGATCCAGCGCTTCTCTTAAAGGAAGGAAGTTATTGTTTTACTGTTTAGTATATTTTATTACTACTGTGATCTCGGGCTTAGGTACAGGCGTTAAACTTACTTAAGTGATTTTTTTCTTTAGAGGTCTTGTTTTTAGTTGGCTGTTTAATCAAATTAATTCCTGTTTTTGGTCATTACTGTTAAACGATTAACCGGTTAATCACGTTTGTTTTCATTATGAAGTCATTGTGACAGATTTTGGTCGGTGTCTGGAGCGGGGTTTGCGTTTGGTATTCTTGTGTCGGGCTTTGGGAATTTATTTGTTTGATGTTCAGTCTTGCATGAATTGTGCGGCTGGTCCACGTCGGCTGTGAGCGTGTCCTGCGGTAGCCACTAAGGCGGCGCGGCCTCCTCGCTTACCACCGCATCTCTCTATAACCTAAGTTCTCAATCTTATGGCATTCGGTATTAAGTTCAGATCAACCTGTCCGCTACCCTAAGCTACCCTATCCAAGCCTTGCCTCCTCTAGCCCGGTCTTGTCTTATACTGCTGCTTGACTTGAAGATCTTTCAGTTCATAATTGTGGATTGCCGTAAATTTTAAAATCTTTTTTACCTTCTCTTCCCATATTGTTAGTGCCCAAATTTCGTTCCAAATCTTTGTTGTAATCCTGGACCTTAAATTTTAAAATATTATCGAATACTGAACTTGCAAAGTTTGCAATATTGTTACCTTCCTGTTTTGAAAAGTTGCTATGTTACTGTCGCCCAAAGCGCCGTGAAGCTGTTTTAACACTCTGCCGTCCGGCAACACCACAGTGGTGTCGTGCGCGAAATAGCGATCAACGGCCGGCGACACCAGTGGCGTCGTGTGCATAGTATCGTGCAGTGGCCGGCGACAACACTTTAGTATCTTTTGCATTCTGTTGCTGTTTTGTTGAGGTAACAATAAGTTACACAAGTCAACAAGATTTTTGTTTTTATACGTACTTGTGCCCTTTCATCATGGCAGACGAAAGGGACGACACCATTATTTACGATGAATACGCGGAGCAAAACGTGGAGGTTGCCACTACATCGCGTACGTCTCATCATTATCCGGTTGACAGACTTTCCGGTCACGTAAAGCAACACCTACTAATAGACCTATGTACTTCCGAAACCAATAAACGAAAGCGAAGAAACTGCCATGTATATTACAAAAACAAAACAAAAAGAACAGTAAACTTAATGTGAAAGTCTTGTGGAGTTGCGTTACATCTTGGAGACTGTTTTGCTACACATCATATGAAAGAGAAATATTAAGTACCAAAGACAATGCAAATAAACAAGTATATGAAACAGACAAATTTTGTATTTATTTACCTATGAATATCTTCGAAATTTCATGAAAGTAGGGGAACAGGGTTGAGAACTTATGAGAACTAACGATGATATTAGTAAAACGTAACAATTTATAATCTCCCGATAATGTCAAGAATGGCCGGCGACAAGCCAAGTAATCCGAATTAACGCTGCCGGCGCCAAGAGAATAAATTTGTACGACACCTGCGGACGGCGAAGTGTTAATGGTAACCCTGAACCTGAGAAATTTTTCTAGGTAATGGCCACCTTCAATTGTTTGAAGTTTACGGTCTGGTTTTCAAATTGTTGTGGTAATGCTCTTTCTGTAATTGTAGTGAAGTCATATTTGCCTGCTTGTTGGAATCTTACGGACGCCCAAAGGGCTGTCGAGCTGTATTTTTTATGAATGTTACACTATTTTTTAAAATATGCATTACTTTTCCTGCAAAAAAACTATTGTAAGTTTGGTCCTATGGTCTTGAAACCAATATGACAGTTACTTTTGATTTGTATGTTATTGATGTTTATAAGTATTTCTTGTTAAAGGAAGGATTACTAATTACTAGCAACAAATGGTCCTCTGTAAACACAGCCTGCACCTTCCTCTCACCCATTAAGGTGTTGTATCCTGGAGCGTCCTCTGAGATTTCACCATAATCTTCTTCGTTCCTTCCTTCCTTCCTTCTCTGTACATTCCAGCATAGTAGTGAGCTGATCTTGATAAAACCAAAGCCTTCCTGTTTCTAGAGCATGATATGCTATTACCGATTTATCCATGTAGCCCAGACGACAATTGCTCTTGTGTTGTTTATGGCGCGTGTTAACGATTCCTTTATACTTCCTATGTACTCTTCACTACACGTACAAAGGATTATATATGCTCGTGCTCTGTCAAGCAGCGGGCTTTCTGTAGACTTTGTGCCATAAAGTTCCGTTGGTTTTTCTAAATACTTGTACATCAGAAACTGAAATTTAACCTTCTCTCTCGTTGTCCACTGTGACTTTTATAAAAGGAACAATTTCAGAGAATTTGGAAATTCTGGAAATTTTTTTTTCTCCATGATGTCGTATAACTCAAGGGCTCCTTCTTCATATTTACGCATATAAAAATTAGATGGAACTGTGGTGCACAGTTTCCCATAGACATGCCATCAGTCTACTCCCAGCATTTGTTGTCCCACTGAAAGTAAGTTGATGTGAGACAGTGTGTGTGTATGTGTGTATTGAACCGGGGACCTAGAAACAACCCCACAACAGGCCACAGCAGTCCACCCACCCCATCGCCGCCCCATACCGAACCCATGGTTATTGTGTGGTGGACTCCCCCGGGAACGTCTCATACCAGACGAGTGTAGCCCCATATGTTTGCGTGGTAGAGTAACTGTGGTGTACGCGTACGTGGAGACAGTGTTTGCGCAGCAATCGCTGACATAGTGTAACTGATATGAAGCTGGTATCTGTACCTATATGATTGGTGATCTTGCAGCTCTCAAAGAATGAAGTTATAATGAACTCTAGACCTTTCGCTTCTTGCAGGTGTTGATAAATATCAAAGTGGACAGTTGAAAAATGTGTGCCCCGACCGGGACTCGAACCCGGCACCTCCTGATTGTAACTGAGGCGGAATAAGGATTCGCCGAGGCAGATGGAAAACCGCCTGAAAAACCATATACATGCTGGCCGGCAAATCGGACGTCGACACTAATCCGCCGGCGGATTCGCGCCGGGGACTGGCACGCCTTCCCGCTCGGGAAGCAACGCGTTTGACCACGCGGCTAGCCGGGCGGGCATGCGAGACAGTGCTTAAAGAGATTGGCTGTATCATTTGTGGAAACAATATCCAACTGTAAAATCACCTCATTAAGAGGAACCATGGCAAACAAAGATGCAACATCAAATTGACTCTGGCTCAACGTGAAGGATCATAACTTTTCAGTAAAAAGACCAAAATCTTTAATATAAGTGTCAGTTTACCCTTCAAATAGCTGTATGACAGTGTATAACATAGGTTCAAATAGTTCAAATGGCTCTGAGCATTATGGGACTTAACTTCTAAGGTCATTAGTCCCCTAGAACTTAGAACTACTTAAACCTAACTAACCTAAGGACATCACAAACATCCATGCCCGAGGCAGGATTCGACCCTGCGACCTTAGCGGTCGCGCGGTTCCAGACTGAAGCGCCTAGAACCGCTCGGCCACCTCGGCCGGCTTATAACATAGGTCGGACAGTGAGTAGTATTAGCACTAGCTCTTAATGAGAAGCCAGGTATGTGAATTTTTTTCCCTGGTTCCCGGGTTCGATTCCCGGCGGAGTCAGGGATTTTCTCTGCCTCGTGATGACTGGGTGTTGTGTGCTGTCCTTAGGTTAGTTAGGTTTAAGTAGTTCTAAGTTCTAGGGGACTGATGACCATAGATGTTAAGTCCCATAGTGCTCAGAGCCATTTGAGCCATTTGTGAATTTTTGGTAAACCATGCAGTCTAGGTGGCAAGGCTTCTGATTTGACGAAACCTTGTCGTAATGTTTTGGTTCATCAGTGCATGAGAGTAAAAATTTCGAATTTATTCACAAGTTCAGAAACTGCAACAACAGCACACGGCCAAACTATCACTTAAGCGCCAGTTTTTCCATTCATCATTTCTTTCATTAATGGGCTCATCTCTGCACAATTCTAAATGTATGCAATAACCTAATCAATAATTTAGCTACCACTATTCCCATGATCATCCATTAGTAGTATTTGGTATTTTCCGTCCTGGGACCATACAACCTTCAATTCAGTCCTTCGAACTGATATTGGAGCAGTTTATGTGGGACGCTATTCTCTGAATTTCCCGTAACGTACTAGTACGTCTGTACAGCTGTCACATCATACACTGGTGATCAAAACTTAAGGACGAACGTAACTTTCACATGATTTGTCACTGCAAAGTCTCAATGTAACTTGGACTATACATAGAAAGAGCTGAGACAGTATAGTGTAGAAGATGACTAAAAGAAATGCCCAATGAGAAGAGCAGAAATAACTCTGTTACTCAAAACAATAATTACAGAGAAGCCATCGGTTTTTATAAAGGTCGCCTGAACATTACAGAAAGCGGGATATACACTACTGGCCATTGAAATTGCTACACCAAGATAAAAGGCAGATAATAAGCGGGTATTTATTGGACAAATATATTATACTAGAACTGACATGTGATTACATTTTCACGCAATTTGGGTGCATAGATCTCTGACAAATCAGTACCCAGAACAACCACCTCTGGCCGTAATAACGGCCTTGATATGGCTGGGCATTGAGTCAAACAGAGCTTGGACGGCGTCTACAGGTACAGCTGCCCATGCAGCTTCACCACGATACCACAGTTCATCAGGAGTAGTGACGCATATTGTGACGAGCCAGTTGCTCTGCCACCACTGACCAGACGTTTTCAATTGGTGAGAGATCTGGAGATTGTGCAGGCCAGGGCAGCAGTCGAACATTTTCTGTATCCAGAAAGGCACGTACAGGACCTGCAACATGCGGTCGTGCATTATCCTGCTGAAATGTAGGGTTTCGCAGGGATCGAATGAAGGGTAGAGCCACCCGGGTTGTAACACATCTGAAATATAACGTCCACCGTTCAAAGTTCCGTCAATGCGAACAAGAGGTGACCGAGACGTGTAACCAATGGCACCCCATACCATCACGCAGGGTGATACGCCAGTATAGCGATGACGAATACACGCTTCCAATGTGCGTTCACCGCGATGTCGCCAGACACGGATGCGACCATCATGATGCTGTAAACAGAATCTGGATTCATCCGAAAAAATGGCGTTTTGCCATTCGTGCACCCAGGTTCGTCGTTGAGTACACCATCGCAGGTGCTCCTGTCTGTGATACAGCGTCAAGGGTAACCGCAGCCATGGTCTCCGAGCTGATAGTCCTTGCTGCTGCAAACGTCGTCGAACTGTTCGTGCAGAGGTTGTTGTCTTGCAAACGTCCCCCTCTGTTGACTCAGGGATCGAGACGTGGCTGCACGATCCGTTACAGCCATGCGGATAAGATGCCTGTCATCTCGACTGCTAGTGATACGAGGCCGTTGGGATCCAGCCTGGCGTTCCGTATTACCCTCCTGAACCCACCGATTCAATATTCTGCTAACAGTCATTGGATCTCGACCAACGCGATAGGCTACAATCCGACCTTTATCAAAGTCGGAAACGTTATGTTACACATTTCTCCACCTCACACGAGACATCACAAAAACGTTTCACCAGGCAACGCCGGTCAACTGCTGTTTATGTATGAGAAATCGGTTGGAAACTTTCCTTATGTCAGCACGTTGTAGGTGCTTGTGAGAATGCTCTGAAAAGCTAATCATTTGCATATCACAGCATCTTCTTGCTGTCGGTTAGATTTCGCGTCTTTAGCACGTCATCTTCGTGGTGTAGCAATTTCAATGGCCTGCAGTGTAGTTCTTCACAGCATGTGTAATAACCACGGACAGTGATGCATGGTCTCCAAAATGCCCCCGTGCTGGCCACAGGGCTGGTAAAGAATTCTTGTGGTAGGGCGTTCCATTCCTCCATCAGCGCGGTTGACAGCTGCTGGATACTCGGTGGGCCATGTGAGCGAACTGCAGTAGACAACGCTCATTGGGCGTCATTGGGCAACATTCGCCGCCACCGTGGAGCGAGAGATGACGTCCCTTGTAGTCCTGTGGAATGTGGTTTCAATTGCACCTTTTGTTTGGTGTGGGTCTCTTCTTGCTCTTTGCACAATGTGGCGGTCACCTGCTGGTGTAGTTCAGTATGGTCGACGGCATTCGGCCAACAGTGCCTGTGGCTCGGACCACTCCCCACGAACGTGAACTAATGCTGTGAACTATACCAAATTCCTGGACTACAGTCGTCACACTTTGTCCTTCTTCCACTTTCCCGATGATGTTTCCTGGTGTGAAGTCGCCGAAATGTTGTCTCTGGGACATGTAATGAAAAACAAGAACACCACCACACTCCACTTTAGCTGCTCATTCACTGCCACAAATTGTATTTTCCCGGCCGGCCGGGGTGGCCGAGCGGTTCTAGGCGCTACAGTCTGGAACCGCGCGACTGCTACGGTCGCAGGTTCGAATCCTGCCTCGAACATGGATGTGTGTGATGTCCTTAGGTTAGTTAGGTTTAAGTAGTTCTAAGTTATAGGGGACTGATGACCTCAGAAGTTGTCCCATAGTGCTCAGAGCAATTTGAACCATTTTTTTGTGTTTTCCCGTTCCTTTAACTGTCCCGTGTTGCGGGGCCAGTCTCATTTAATGCTACAGTCATGCTGACCTCACGTTACGTGACGTCCAACTTTCTGTGCACGACTGGCAGTCTTCCGGCAACATGCTCCCCCACTTTCATCCATTTGCACCGAGTAAAAAAAAAAAAAAAAAATAGTTCAAATGGCTCTGAGCACTATGGGACTTAACATCTGAGGTCATCAGTCCCCTAGACTTAGAACTACTTAAACGTAACTAACCTAAGGACATCACACACAGCCATGTCCGAGGCAGGATTCGAACCTGCGACCGCAACAGCAGTGCGTTTCCGGACTGAAGCGCCTCGAACCGCTCGGTCACAGCGGCCGGCTGCACCGAGTTGTTCATATGTTAAAAGAACAACTTATCACCCGTGAGAGAGCAATTAAAGAGGCAGGAATGGAAATAAGCTGAACAAAAAGTGAAATAATGAAAATCAGCAGGAAAAATGAAAAATGAAGGACGTAACCTGCAATGGAAAAATTATTAAAGAATTAGATGCGTTCAAGTACCAAGGATCGGCGATGGCAAGGAAAGCGTTTCTGAAGAAGAAAAATTTGTTAACATCCAGTACAGATTTATGTGTCAGGAAGTCTTTTCTGAAAGTATTTGTATGGAGTGTAGCTATGTGTGGAAGTGAAACATGGAGGATAAACAGTTTAGACAAGAAAAGAATAAGAGATTTTGAAATGTGGTGCTACAGAAGAATGCCTAAGATTAGATGAGTAGATCACTTAACTAATAAGGAGGTACTAAATAGAGTTGGGGAGAAGAAGAAATTGCGGCACAACTTGACCAGAAAAAGGGATCGGTTGGTGGGACACGTTCTGAGGCGTCAACGGGTCACCAGTTTAGTCTTGGAGGGAAGCGTTAAGAGTAAAAATCGTAGAGGGAAGCCAAGAGATAAATACAGTAAGCAGATTCAGAAGGATGTAGGGTGCAGCAATTACTCGGAGATGAAGAGGCTTGCAAGGAGAGAGTAGCATAGAGAGCTGCTTCAAATCAGTCTTTGACTGAAGACCACAACAACAAGTACCAAGGAAGTAAATTAATCAAGAAAGCAAATACCGAGGATGAAATTTCAGAGAGAATAGGAAATTCTTCTAAATTTAATTATTTTGTATTGGACAAAATTGGAAACTAGCTACCAAAGCAAAGGTCATTATGTGCAAGCCGTATTATCTTCCATTTTTGACCTATGGATCAGAATGTTGAACTTGGACAAAGAAAGATCTGAGCAGATTGGAAGCAACAGAGATGCGCTTTCTCCGAGGGATCGTCGGTAAGACGAGAAGGGACTGGATGAGGTGTGGAACATACGAAATATCCTGCAGGTCAAGCCCCTGAAAGAAACTATGGAGAGTAACAGGCTTAAATAGTTTGGCCACATTAAAAGACTGCCGAGAAGGACCCTAGAACGGACAGAATCTTGACGAAGACCACGAACAAGATGGAGAAATCAGGAGAAGGATGCCGTGAATTGAAGAGGACTGCGCCGGGCGGGGTGGCCGAGCGGTTCTAGGCACTACAGTCTGAAACCTCGCGACTCCTACGGTCGCAGGTTCGAATCCTGCCTCGGGCATGGATGTGTGTGATGTCCTTAGATTAGTTAGGTTTAAGTAGTTCTAAGTTCTAGGGGACTGATGGGCTTAGAAGTTAAGTCTCATAGTGCTCAGAGCCATTTTTTGAAGAGGACTGCAGTAGGGGGTGATGCTAAATGAGAGAGAGCGGAAGGAAAGAGAAGCTTAGAAGAGGATCTGTGAACGAACTGCATAAGCAGATACGCACCGGGAAGAGGAAGAAGAAGAATTAACGTGTTATGTTACCTTATCTAGCTCCTTCTTAAATTTCGCGGAGCAGTGTGCTTACATAAGCTAAAATAACACAAAAAATTACATTTGTAAGAAGAAGAATCCCGTCTCGCTAACAAAAAATGATTCAAATGGCTCTGAGCACTATGGGACTTAACTTCTGAGGTCATCAGTCCCCTAGAACTACTTAAACCTAACTAACCTAAAGACATCACACACATCCATGCTCGAGGCAGGATTCGAACCTGCGACCGTGGCGGTCGCTAGGTTCCAGACAGTAGCGCCTGGCACCGCTCGGCGACCTCGGCCGGCTCTCGCTAACAATACAATATACCTTGTAAATTCTTATATTTTATGTAAGACAGCATGGCTCAACCTTACCATTGCGATTGACTTCACAATTTCTAGCATCTTACATTTAGTACGGTATAAATGCGCCGGTATCTGTGCTTCAAGTTTACACTGACTGCGGAAATAACCCGTCGCTTGCTGAATTCAACACTCAGACGTCAGGGTGTCGGTGATAACGTTCGGCTCTATTAATGCTAGGACCTGTGACTTAATAATGAAGAATGTTAACGCCTAGGTAACACAAGTTAGCGAACGCTGGAACTCAGGAATGATTAGACGAACGTGTTATGCACACACAGCTTGAGTGCTAAGTGTGTGTGTGTGTGTGTGTGTGTGTGTGAGTGTGTGTGTGTGTGCATGTTTGTGTGTGTGATGAGCGGCACAAAGAAATTACTGTGACAGCAAGAGGTGCGGGCAGGCAACAAATCCATCGCTGTTGTTTTGCGAAACTCGTTTATGCAGTGATTAATTCGTTTGTCATATAGCTGCGCCTGTCTCGTGGAAGCGCCCCTAACAACAGCCCGAGATAATCTCGACATGAAAGGCGCCGCTCAATACAAGAAGCGTCGCTGCGGGCCACGTAGCACCGCGCTCGGTGTCGACGCCGAGTCATCTGACACGTGTCCGCCCTTCATCGCGGATTCCGACGGTGTCCTCGCTGTACGCGTCACATCCCGAAAACAGAAGCATATGTCAGGGCGTATTCTGCGAGTCGATACCGCAACATTTATCTTACAATTCCGAACGAATCTCTTCCCCTTCCCCCTTCCGTTCTTTTTTTTTTCCTGTTTTGTTTTACTTTTCTCCGCGCTCGGGTATCGGGAGTCCGGCGTAGCCGGAGGATTTGTTTGATCAATCTCCCTTATCGGTCGCCTGACAATCGCTGCATCACCGTGATTAAAAGGCAGCACAAATCAAAGCAGAGTAAACCTCATTCGTTTGTCAGAGGAGCATCGCATTTCATTGTTCCACAACACAATGCCACTCGGCGCGCTCCTCCTTTTTCCTCGCCTACTTTGCTCCTCCTTTTTGTGTCCTATTCCTCTCTCCTCCAGCGCAGTTGTCAGGCGCCTCGGCGGACAGAGAGAGAAAGAGAGAGAGAGAGCCACAATGTTATCGCTTACTGGCCATCGCCATTAGCAGCAACAGTAACTCTCTATCCACTACGCACAGGAAATAAGTCCTTAAGTTCGGATACGGCTTGCCGACATTTGCTTACAGCAGTGAAATCTAATTGACACAAATTCCATCCGAGATAAAACTGAGACGGGAAAAGGGAGGGGCAGCACGAGATAAAAAGGTGAATCGACCGGGACTCGGAGGGAAAAATATTTAAGTTTCTGCTTTAGATTTAGATCTAGCACTAGGGAGGGCAGGGAAGACTCTTCCAGAAATGGAAGAAAAAAGGATTGGGGTAAAAAAAAGAAGAAGAAATAAACAGAGAAAGGAGGAAGGCCGGAACGTCTGGAGAAGAAGAAACCATTAGGAAGGGCGGCTATTATTCTCGGTGGCATTGTTTATCGGTGGCCGTGTTGGCGTTGTTAACCCTTTGTAGCGAGCGATGTCAACCCCGCGTCTGCGACGGAATGCCGAGGGGCGCGCGCCGTGTCGTTAGGACCGGGGCCTGTGTTCGCAGTCGAGGCTATACCTTCCTCCATTTCCGACCGGTAAAATCGAATCAGAAACTTTACCATTGTCATCGTAAAGGAACAGTGCTGAAGTGGACGCTGATCCAGAATGTGTTCTTTTTTTGCAGAATAGTCACTGCGTGTAAGACGGCTGAGTTATTAATGCGTTTCATTTACAGTCATCATCAGAAAATATGAAAAGATTACAGAGAACACAAGAATATCACGGTGGAGGTGGTTAAAATACAAGCAAAGATAAATAAGTAGAAATGCAACATAAGAGACCCGGCTTCGGTGACCGAGCGGTTCTAGGCGCTACAGTCTGGAACTGCGCGATCACTACGGTCGCAGGTTCGAATCCTGCCTCGGGCATGGATGTGTGTGCTGTCCTTAGGTTAGTTAGGTTTAAGTAGTTCTAAGTTCTAGGGGATTGATGACCTCAGAAGTTAAGTCCCATAGTGCTCAGAGCCATTTAAACTTTTTTTCACATACCACTCTGCTAAACTTGTACTTCGATGCTGTTGGTTGCAAGCCTACTATTCAGCACATGCATTCACATTCGCACATTTGCCTATATCAAGGGGTATTTCCAGCAGTACAAGTTTATATTAATTTCCCATAAATGCATACCTGCATTTCTGTCTATTTTCATACACTTAATTTATTTTCACACACGGTTTTCTTATGCTCACGCCCACCCGTCCCCTCCCCCTCCCTCTGTCTCCGTCTTTCACCATTTCAGTATATGAATATATTTTTAACAAATTTATTCATCTGCGTTTCCTTGCTTTTACTTTACATATTTTTAAAAATTTTGAGAGTGCCAAATTATTTCCATTAACCTTCATGATTTACGTAAATTTTGAATCAACATATGCATTTGTGTTTAACGCTTTGACATGTCACCACCAGTGCCACCCGGTGGCGATTTTGTCAACTGCAACGTCTTGTATGGAATGTGTAACATGCACACGACTCCATACTGTTGGCATGGAGTTTTATCCCAAGCAATGGTACGTGTCTACTTATTTGTCTTAGCTCGTATATTAACAAACTCTACTGTGATAATCTTGTTTTCTCAGTAACCTTTTCAGATTTTTTGATGATGGTTGCAATCCAAATGCGTCAATAGCTCATTCGCTTTACACCAAGTGGTTAATTTACAAAAACGAATAAATTTAGAATCAACGTCCATTCCGGCACTGTTCCTTCATGATAATCTAGGGGCGCATATGTCTTGCCAGACTACAGGACACATCTTGGCTTAACCGCACTTTTCATTTTTTCTATGTCCTCATACCGATAAATATGAACATCGCAAACCTTTATTGTATAATAGTTAGTGAATCTCTGAATAATCCTGAAATAGTGTAAAACGGCTAAAAACAACCTCTCATTCAGTTTTGTTCATATTACCTTCATTTGCTTAATATTCAACTGTGATATTCTCACGGAGTCCTCCCGAATGACAGAATCTAACGAATGCCAACAGCGATACAATTAGAGGTCTGTGTCGATGTATCTGTTGATACCTGCAGTAATAACTGAATCCGTCGTTGCATAAAGGGGATAAGTCAAGAAAATCGTGAAAATGAGTTAAAAGCGCCACGGCCTTCTTTTACCGTGTACGTACGCTATCTGATCAAATATCACGGGGCACCTACTAGTGGACATTAATATGGGGTGTGTCCACCATTCGCCTTTATAATGGCTTGAACGCTTCTGCAGACACTGAGGCTTCCGTATGCCTGTGGAGGACAGATAGAACTGAACAAGAGAGGGTTAGACTGTTGGTATCTGGAGCGAAGTTGGCGTTCTAACTCATCCCAAAGATGTTCCTTTGGATTCAGGTCGGGACTCTAGCCAGGACAGCCCATTTCAGGAATGTTATTGTCCACAAACCAATGTCTCACAGACGCTCCTTTCTGCCAGGTTGTATTGTCATGCTGATACCATCATCGTCTGCTAACTGTTTCTTTACTGTAGCAGTACACAGTGCCGTGAAATGTATTCATATCCTTCGGCTTTTAGGATTTTCTTAAGGGGAGCTTGTACCTTATATACTTACAACGTTAAATTTGTCAATTTTAGGTACATTTATCTCGTGAACGGTTCATGATAAGGTTATAAAATTTTAATGGTTGGTGGAGGAAGAGTCTCTCTCCATTGACCTATTTTTGTAGATAGGTCGCTTGCATAATTTATTTTTTAGAGAATTTTTTGCAAGTTGTAAAATTTTTTGCACATATTTAAGCTTTATTAATTCATAATTTCTACAATATTAAACTGGCCTTCTTTTAAAAAATGCATCATTGATGTTCAGCCCAGTTTCTGTAAGTTGTTTAAGTTCCACTGTTCTATGGTGGTAAGTTCCTGAAAAATGTACCTAATCATTAAAAAAATAAAATCTCAGGAATCCGGTTTTAAAGACGAACGTAGTTGGTTACTGACCTTAGAACATCCCTGTACCAGCCGGCCGCGGTGGCCGAGCGGTTCTAGACGCTTCAGTTCGGAACCACGTGGCTGCTACGGTTGCAGGTTCGAATCCTGCCTCGGGTATGGATGTGTGTGACGTCCTTAGGTTAGGTAGGTTTAAGTAGTTCTAAGTCCCATAGTACTTAGAGCCATTTCAACCATTTGAACCCTGTACCATATCCTGGGTCATCTACATTTTCCTCATCCTCCCTGTCTCTCTTAGCATTCCTTGCGTGCATTCTTGCCTTCCTAGCCATCATAGTCACTTCATAATCAGCTTTCTTCACACGGACAGCATCCAGTTGAGACCATGCCATCACCATATTTTCCCCAGGTTGTATGCCTAACTTTTAAAGCAGCCTAACTCTCCCCACATTACCATCATAAAATTTAAAGAACTGCATCATAAACACCCAAATTCACTGTATCGTTACCTACAAATACTGCAGTTCCATATCGGGCAGTGCTATCTTCATAACAAAATACAGTATCACTAACATGACAGACTTTACAAACTGCACATGAAGATATGGCAAATGACAACAGTTCCATATCTATTACAATATTGCCCCTTGTCTGTTCATTATTATATTTAGTACTTACAAACGATTCCGCACTTGAATCAGTTTTCAGCTTTCTTCTTGAAGCACTGGTCCTAATACCCGTGTTTTCAGTACTAAGAATACCACTCGCAATCACTGCGGAAGTTGTAGTTGAATCTAACCTAGAACAGCCTGCAGGATTCTCACTGACAAAATCACTATTATTTACACTATTATCATCATTAGCTACCATTGCTTTCGGGTTTCTTCCACGACCCCTTTTTCATTTCTTGTATACTCTTCCAATTCGAGACATCTTGTCACAAGAACAAACTTTCCGATCTAAAGATTCCGGAAACACAAGGCACATGTCAACGTAGCGTGCGAACAGGGCAGCCAACTATGAGCACGAAATATTTTCACAAATCAGTAAATTAGGTTTTTGGAGTTTAAGAAGTTGACCGAACGCAAAAGGTGAGCTTGGCAACATGTGCTGCCCTTAAAATAAATGAACATTTAGAGCCTTTAATAGCTAAAGTGCCCTTAGAAAACATATTTCTCTAGTAAAACACACTCCAAGGAATTTTTATGGGCAAAAAAATTTTTTATTGTGCCCCATACAAAGGTACAATTTCCCTTTAAGGAGACCACATCCTAACAACTAAAACCACCCCCATACCATAACACCACCTCCTCCGTATTGTTCGCCCCACATGTGACGGCAGTTAACGTTCCCCAGGCATTCGCCAGAACCAGAGCCTTCTATCGGATTGGCTGGGAATATATGATTTATCACTTCACATCACTCGTTTCCGTTGGTCCACTGCCAGGTGGCGTCGCTGTTTACGTCACCTTAAGCGTAGCTTAACATCGACTACAGAAATTGTGGTTTATGAGGAGCTACTCGACCACTATAGCCCACTTTATAAACTTCATAAGCACAGTCATTGTACTAGCTAGCGATATTTTACAACCACTGCGCTACGGTCCCAGTCCACCGATACATGTCTTAGTCGTGTTTTTACTTCACTTTCACAGCACAGTCGACTTGGGCAGCGTTGGAAGAGGTGAAACGTAACTGACGGATTTGTTACCCAGGTGACATCCAATGACTAATCCACGTTCAGAGTCACTGCTGACAACACAACATTCCCTGCTTCTTATACTGCCTGGTCTGCCTCCCGTGACACCTGTTAATCGCTTTCGCATTACATACGGATGTCCGTATACTTTTGAAACGGATAGCAGGCTAACTCATGCAATCCAGTCATTTCACTAGTGGGATAAGTCAGAGACATGTCACCTTTCTCCATTTAAGTAACTGAGGTACGCACACACGACTTCCAATAAGGCGAGTTCTGGGAAAATAGCGGATAAGATGGAAGTAGCAGGCAATTCGTAGGAAGAAGTGTGTTAGATTAGTGGTAAGCGTAATGAAAAGTAATTATCGCAGCAACGAAATCAAGAACAGTGCGTTAAAGGATATGCAACATGTCAGCTGGTCTGGCCAAACTGCACCGAGCCGTAAAACAGGAGAACCATTTGGGTAACTAGCAGCGTGATTTTGAAGAATGGATTGCTCCCTGACCTTGAGTACAGTTCATGAGTGGTTACTGTTGTCTTTTAGTTACACTAAGAATGTTTAAGATAATTTTAAAATGCGTGTTTTACTATAAACAACATACTTGTTGCAAAAGAACTCAGCCACTGCGTTGATATTTAAAGCTTTTCATATGTCGCCTATTTTTATGTCTTAGTTGCTCGTTTTCACGGTATTCATGGTTTCGGTAACACTCGATCGTTTTCAGATCTATGTAGCCGCACAAGCAACCTTGTGTCTCTATACATGAACTATAAACAATAATAGTGTATTCTGTATTCTGATGTCATAGTTCCTATACAGATACAATGGGTCGCTTACGCAACTACGTAGATCTGAAGATGATTTGAATGTTATTGAAACTAGTCATACCATAGAAATGTGCAACTGAGAATAAAATATAAACGGTATTTAAAAAATTTACGTGTGTTTTAATCTTTTGAGGGACTAAGCTGTTACAATAATAAACTATTTGCCAACAGAAATGAACAGGATATTCATTTACAAAGACTAATACAAATAAAACGAAGACCACGGTCAGAGAACGCAGTCATAAGCAAACATTCTTGTATTTATAATATAACGTCCTTAAGAGTGCCAGTACAAAGGCAGAAGCGAGTAAGAGAACAGTTGTTAGTCTGTACGCTATAGCGAAGAAGCAAGGCGAGCGACTCAGTAATTTTCTCTATCAGGGACAATCCCCTAAAGATATAAGCTGATTGAATGAAAAATGGAATACCATACCAGCAGAAAAAATATATCTGATCCAGGAACACATAACTTTCTCCCAATTTAAGATACATACTACCGCGACAAAACCGTAAAATATTTAGATGATCGTCTCAGTATAACGATAATGCACGACCCTTTTACTGCAAAATACTTTCATGATGTCGTGAAATATAAGTTTTATCTAAACCACCTTCGAGAAAATTTTACACTGGTTTTTGGCTGACTACAAGTGATGTGCCCATCAGTTGTGAGGGAGTAGAGGTAAAATAAAAACTTCAAACCTCAAATTTGTGTGAATCCGCCATGAGTACAGCTGTTGGAGAACTTACGGTTCATAAGCGCACAGTCATAAATTTTATTCTAAACTGGAAGAGGTACAAGAAAAATGAAGAGAAACTTGAAATACGCTTCTATTTTATGCAGAACCATCCTTCACCGAATATATCAGTGCAGTAAAATTTTTATTATAGGCGATTGTGGGTGAAAATATTTAGTACTCGTAGTCTTACAGACAATAAGGCACTTGTTATTCTGATTTTGGTTGCACTGACCCACTTGGGAATGTTTCATAAGATCGTTCACTATTTCCCACAGCAAAGTCATTCAGTTCTTCCATCTGACCGCGATTTCGGTGTAGTGAAAGGCAAAGTCAGAAGATCATACAGTGCATATCTGTCAGAACAATATGTCTTAATCAACTAGGCAACTGTGAACAATAAATTCTCTGTAAATGCATTCACTTGTAATGATGTAATGAACTTTAAAGACTGGTGATCAGAATTTTACAAGAGTATCTGCTGCTCAGTAACCATACTTGGGATAAAAAGTGAAAAGTAAACAATATTTTCTCCAGAACAGTTTAATGAATTTGTTTACTCAAACGAAAAAGCCCCGTTTTTAACTGCCAGTGTTTACAAGTAGTTCCTTTGCGAAAACCTGTCACTGGATGTGTAACATTGACCACACAAAACCATGCATTGGGAATATTCCCATTAACACGAAAAGACTCCAGGACATACAACAAGTGAAGCAGTACATTCCAACAGAACATACTTAAATTCCATGAATAAAGATGAACTAAATCGCTCGTCTTGTGACACAGTTGGTAACCAGCGTTCTGCCTTTATCTTTGGAGGTTCTCTTTAAAATATTTACTGTAACAATGAAATAAATCTTTATTAACCATTAGTGATAGTTACTCAAAGCAAATCTGTACTATTTCTTTCCATTTAAGCTAATTCATCTGATTGTGCTATTGGAACTAGTGGATAAGCTAGGTTTGACTGTTTGTTGATTTACATAAATACTTTATCTCAAGTTCCACTTTATTGTAATATAAATTTTTTCTTTTACTGCAAAAAAGCAGCATAGATTCTACTTCATATTTAAGTACTTTACAAATTCTTTTTACGGGAGAAATAAGACTACATATTGCAAAATACTATGAAACTTTGTATTTGTCACCTGTACACTTTTTAATGTTGTAACGTAGTCGTTTTCAACAACATTTACTAAAAACACATGTGTTTCAATACTTCCTTTTTGCTTACCCGACACTTCATTACAGAAAGGAGATAAGTAAAATTTCGATTAAAAATATTCTGAAAACCTGTTTGATACATCAAGCACAGTTAAACTTCTTGAACATAAAACAAAACCTGGCAAAAAAGTTATAGATATTTATTAATTATTGGAAGAGAAAACACGTTTTCTTTCATTATCTCAAAAGTTACATTCCCCTTTTTGCAATGACCGACTCCATTACTTTGCCGATAGAAGGCAGACATCCGTGCGTAATACACAGATATCTGAAGTACTGATTACTTTGTGATGAAGTTAAAGAACAATATCAACATTACTGTATTCGAGTATTTGAGCTATATCCGATCGACGATAATAATTATTTTTGTTTTAAATCACGAGATCTCACTTATCTAGTATCATAGCTGTGCCTGTCCAATAAATAAAAACATTAGCTAATTCCCACTCTGCAGGTAATGTCCACCTCCGGAATAAGCTATGCTGCACTCTCCACAGAAGTTCAGAGCTCTGGTGACCTTAAGAAGAAACTAAAACACCTCATTCTGTCACCCTCATAATATTTCCCCAAAAACTAACGCATACGACCAGCTTTGCCTTTGCCAAATAGTATAGCAAATGCTCTCATCTTTTTCCAGTTAGGCTGCTTTCTCTTTTCATTTTTCTGTCAGTCAAATCACTTCCTTTCCTCCTATTTGCATTAATTGTGTTTGGCCATGTTGATCTTCCTCTAATTCTTTCACCCCTCCTCTCACGCCCACTGCTGCCAGCGCTCATAATTTAAATACGCCTTTAATTTCTTTTTATAGTTATATCTCTCATGAAAGAATTTAAACTGCCCATTTTTCTGCAGTACAGTAATTTCTAGATGTTATATTCTATACTGGATGCAAATTAATAACATGCTTATTAATGATATGTGAAAGTAAAATTTGTAGAATGACTTATTAGATGTAAGAGATGGCTTTGTGACGCTAATCTGTCTAGATTAAATAAATCAATAAATAAAATACATAAATAAATAAATTATTACACATTCGCGACGGAGTGTTAATGTGTAGTGTTAAAAGCTCAGTATCATGGAGAGAGCAGTTGCGTTGTCGATTTACCAAGGGCTGAATATGGAAATACGTTCTGCTTCCTGGTTTTCCACATGTTTCATATGTCGATGCTTCTTCCATCGTAACGGCAGTCTTGACTCCTCTATATCACATACTACCTGTTCGGTGAACCATTTTTTAATTTACCAAAGTTCCTTTTAAATATAGGAGGGCTATTCGGAAAGTAAGGAACGATAGGTCGCGAAATGGAAACCAAAGTGCAAATCAAAACTGTTTTATTTGCAACAGTTAGCTACAACTTCCAGCTACTTATCCCCACAGTCGCCGATCCGACTGAGACGTTTGTCGTAGCGTTGTACCAACTTTCCAATACCCTCATTATAGACTGCAGCCGCCAGTGCTTCCTGCCAATTCTCTACGCCAATTCTACGAGCCAAAGAAGAGTCTGGAGACCGCCGTAATGTCTTCAGGGCGGTGACGTTGTTCAGGGTACAGCGTAACATTATGTGCGTGGATGGCAGACCCGATACCCAGTTGGGTATTAAAACGCTGCCCATCGTCAGACGTAAGAACATTAATCAAAATCCTCCGACGGTGTCTATGACATACATAGATGGACGCTTTTGCACTGACCCGTCGTATGTGTGCGCCCACACCATAGCTCCTTCAAGGTGGTGGCGAGAGAGGGGCGTGAGCTGTGCCTTGGCACGATTCACCACCGCCTGGCGCATCATAATACATTTCCGGAGAATACCGACTGAACTACCCAAGCACGACTCCCGTCTCGTCCCCACAGGTTCAATTCCGACGGTACCTCATCTCCCACCTTCCGAACTTCACAGCAGCTCCGCTGCATTCCTTGCAGAACTAGCACTCCTGCAAGAAAGGATATAGTGGAGACACGGCTTAGCCACGCAGTTTTAATCGACCAGGAAGTGTCATATCAGCGAAAAGTCCGCTGCAGAGTGAAAATTTCATTCTGGAAACATCCTCCAGTCTGTGGCTAAGCCATGTCTCCACTATATCCTTCCTTCCATGAATGATAGTCCTGCAAGGTCTGCGGGAGAGTTCTCTGAAGTTTGGAAGGTAGGAGACGAGGTTGGAACTGAAGCTGTGGCGAGTGGCCATGACTTGTGCTTGGGTAGCTCAGGCGGTATGACATTTGCCCACGAAATACAAAGGTCCCGATTTCGAGTCTCGGTCCGACACACAGTTTTAATCTGAATGATTCGTGTTTGTCAGGAGTTTGAAAAGAAGATATACTTCTTTGTTCAATTTAAACAGCCGATAAATTTAGATTGGTTTTCGATACAATCCAGAAGAGACATCTTTCCTGACACCTGATTCTCATCAGAGCAGTCAAACAAATAAAAAAAATGAAAGACAAGAAATTATTTATTTTGTTTTTCTTCCGACAGGTAAACCTCATCTTCAAGTGTATACTAAGCAGATTACTTAATAGCTGATTCCATGACGTTTCTGCACCGTGTAACAAGTTTGCTGCAATAATGTGAAACACAGCATCATATCCGATGTCCAGATCCACACTGTCATGGAGGTACATTTCACTAGCCATCATATTGATGATAAGAAATATGAAACATACATCCTTCCAAAGGGTGGTTTGAATACGACTACATTTAAGTAAGGGGGTGGTCCGGCCCGCCCGGTTAGCCTTGCGGTCTGACGCACTGCTTTCCGGGCGGGAAAGGCATGCCGGTTCCCGGCACGGATCCGCCCGACGGATTAGTGTCGAGGTCAGGTGTGCCGGCCAGCTTGTGGATGGTTTTTAAGGCGGTTTTCCATCTGCATCGGCGAATGCGGGCTGGTTCCCAGTATTCCTGCGCAAACACTTTCTCCACGTACGCGTACACCATAATTACCATTTTGGTTACAATCGTCAGGTGTGAGACGTTCCTACGGGGGTGGGGGGGGGGGGGGGCGGTCCACTGGTGGCCGAACCGTACACAATAACCCTGGGTTCGGTGTGGGGTGGCGGTGTGGTGAGTGGACTGCTGTAGCCTCTTGTGGTGTTGTGAACCACTGAGGGCTACGGCGGGGACGAAGCCTCTCCGTCGTTTCTAGGTCCCCCGTTCCATACAGTACAATACAAGGGAGTGGTCCATTTATGGATGAACATAAAGTACACGACTCCTAAGCATGTAACAGTAATTTTTCACACACATAAAATTCTGACATCTAAATCGAGATCTAACCAAGCTACCAGCCCTGTTAGGGCACGCAATAGTTAAAACAACAGATGTAAAATATGAACTTGTTGGTAGTGTAGAAAACTGGACTCCAGATATTATTCTTAATGCTCGTAAGAGATCCTTCCCCAAGGCTTCTAGTCCCGAAAATTTCAATTGCAATAAAAAAGGCACTTCAGATGACATATTCATTGCCGCTAATTTATTAAAAATAATAATGGTTATGTATGGCTGTCATTGTTAATGTGTCTAACTGCAGCTATAAGTGCAAAACTTGGAAACTTGATACTCCCATTATGTATTACTCGTAAGCCAGTGAAATACTTCATATTAGTGGCATGGCTATAGGCGTTCGATCGCATAGCTGAAGCTAACGCTGCGAGTCGACGCAGTCGACGCTGCAGTCAACGAAAAATACAAGATGCCGGGAAATTCAAAAATGCAAGACGTCGTTCGCGGAAAATGCAAAAATGCAAGATGGCGCTGGTGGGAAATGTAAAAGTCTATGACGGCTATGGAAATAAATTTGAAAATCCAAAACAGTAATGGCGGAAAATTTCCGAAATCCAGGAACAAACCTAATTGTCCAGTGTAAACCCACTCCCACTGATTTTACAATCCGAGATGGTGTCATGTTGAAAATGTTTATTTAAAATACTAAACCTATCATTTCGTATATGTGCACAGATAACAGAGAAACTATATAAGCTTCACTTGAATTTCGTAAATTCATGGCATTTTTTTAAATTAAAATTGCTACGGAATTTCCATATCGAAAAATATGTAAACATCACCTGGAGTGTGTAAATTTGCATCATTCAACACACACACATCAGATAAGGATACTATGCACAGACATTTCCAGACTTGAGTGGGAATCAGGTTGCTGGATAAACGAGAGAGAGAGAGAAAGAAAGAGAGAGAGAAGACCTTTGCTATCATTAGATATCCAACATGCTTGCAAAGACCTTGTTATTGGGGGTAGAACGTCATACGGGCCGACTTGGAGCAGGAGAGACACGACAGGACATTTTAATTTCCACTGTCTATACTTTTACATACGTATACATTCATAAAACTGCATGAGTGTCAATCCTGAATCCTTCCTGGTCATGGTGACAAAGTTTTATGAATGTATACGTATGTAAAAGTATAGACAGTGGAAATTAAAAAGTCCTGTGGTGCCTCTCCTGCTCCAATTAAGCCCGTTTAACGTCCTACCCCCCTTAAGTCAGGAAGAGCTGGGGCGAGCTGATGTGAGGTAAGACAAGCAGGAGCTGCTGTGCCCCACAGAAGATTCAGAGACTGGCAACTTACTGTATTGAAATTGGATATTTTCATTTTTGACCATAGATTTGTGCTCTTGCAAGCAACAGTTCGAAGTATTATTCAGAATTTTCAGGAAACGAGAGGCACGGCAGCAATCGATCATAATCCCATCACTTTTTATTACTCTTGCAAGTCTATATTTAGGCTATAATTAGCCATCTATAGTGTATTTGAGTTACAGTCCGACATCTCGCGGTACTACATATTACTATACGACCTTAACGACGTACACTGACGTATACTGGTGTATCTGCTTATACACCAATAAGATCATCTGGTGGTATGTACTGCCCTGAGATTCTTGGATTGTAGTTCAAATGGACTGAAGATGCCTACTTACAGGCGAAATCTAGATATGTAGGAGTAATAAAAATTAATGGGATTGCAATTGATTGCTGTCTGCCTCTCCTTCCTTATAGCCTACTCTCGCTGTGCGCAACAGTTCCTTATGGAATCAAAGTTGATTCAAAATGCTTTTACTACTTCTTCTTTATACCTTTCTAGATACATCCACAATATCAGTACCAGCTTTGTCTTTTTAGAGTGGGAGTCTAATGCATGTTTGGAGCACACACCAATTACATGCTGATTACAACAACGGCTGGATCTCGTCGGAATTAAGCATCAACTATATAATATACTACATTAATAATAGCACACTAAAGGAAAAAAGCAAAGAAAACTAACGAAGAATACTCTAGATATAAATTTATTACAAAATCGTTACATTTCTCTCTTTGTTCATCATTCAGTTGAAGATATTTATTCGTTTTCAACACCTTTTAGAATGCCATCTATTGCAAACAGAGGTTTTTACAGTTAAAGTAAACGTGTAAGAATCTCTAGCAGTTAAGGGAGTTTTAACAGCTGTATCTGCTTTAATAAAATATAAATGACATCGAACTGCGTTCTTCGGACAATCGAATCTTCAAAGACTCTGTGCTTCAAGTTTTTTAACATAGTCAGCTGAGGCTACTGAATGTTCAGGTGGAAAGTTGCATTTCCTTCCTAAGTTTGGGTCTGATCCATTTCGACTCTCTAATATGATTTGCAGTGTGCTAAAATACTTTCTAAAATTCTCAAAGGCCTTTCTACATAATAAACCATCAGCAACAGCTTGTATAGCTTGTTTCAAATCCACTGCAGCCATTTAGCTTTGTCTCCCCTATATATTTTCTGACCCTCTGAAATATAAGAACTGCACAAAGGAAAGATAATATTGGGGCCATGATGGTTAGTTTACAGGGTGAATGCCATTAACCACTGATCGTGGTGGCTACCATGATACCGAATGCACCATTTTTTCAACAATTTAAAAATATTGTACTTAAAATCCACAATAAACAGCTATGTGATACAAAGCAGAGCTTACCTCGATGCAGTGTAATCATTAGTATGTTAGCAGAAGCAGTGAAATCCAATTAATTATGGCCTGTATAATGTCTTTGCACAGGGTTGTAGCCTCTCCCCGATGTTATTCAATCTCTATATTGAGCAAGCAGTAAAGGAAACAAAAGAAAAATTCGGAGTAGGTATTAAAATCCATGGAGAAGAAATAAAAACTTTGAGGTTCGCCGATGACATTGTAATTCTGTCAGAGACAGCAAAGGACTTGGAAGAGCAGTTGAACGGAATGGATGGTGTCTTGAAGGGAGGATATAAGATGAACATCAACAAAAGCAAAACGAGGATAATGGAATGTAGTCGAATTAAGTCGGGTGATGCTGAGGGTATCAGATTAGGAAATGAGACACTTAAAGTAGTAAAGGAGTTTTGCTATTTGGGGAGCAAAATAACTGATGATGGACGAAGTAGAGAGGATATAAAATGTAGACTGGCAATGGCAAGGAAAGCGTTTCTGAAGAAGAGAAATTTGTTAACATCGAGTATAGATTTAAGTGTCAGGAAGTCATTTCTGAAAGTATTTGTATGGAGTGTAGCCATGTATGGAAGTGAAACATGGACGGTAAATAGTTTGGACAAGAAGAGAATAGAAGCTTTTGAAATGTGGTGCTACAGAAGAATGCTGAAGATTAGATGGGTAGATCACATAACTAATGAGGAAGTATTGAATAGGATTGGGGAGAAGAGAAGTTTGTGGCACAACTTGACCAGAAGAAGGGATCGGTTGGTAGGACATGTTCTGAGGCATCAAGGGATCACCAATTTAGTATTGGAGGGCAGCGTGGAGGGTAAAAATCATAGGGGGAGACCAAGAGATGAATACACTAAGCAGATTCAGAAGGATGTAGGTTGCAGTAGGTACTGGGAGATGAAGAAGCTTGCACAGGATAGAGTAGCATGGAGAGCTGCATCAAACCAGTCTCAGGACTGAAGACCACAACAACAACAACAATGTCTTTGCTTACAAAAATCATTCTATGTCGCTCAACATCCAAGCAAAAATTCTAAAGATGACTGTGCTATGATTCTTAAATTTAGTAGGCTGCTGGGCCGTGCTTACCTTTGCAAATGGAGGTCAGTTGACAGGGTGACCACCATTACGCTGGAGAAGAACATTCTTTTATTATTTTTGAGCATTCTTTGTACATTCTGTATTTTTTTTACCAAACACACTACTACTACTACTACTACTACTACTACTACTACTATTTATTAGCAGTAGTAGTGTACCCCTCCTTTCATGATATTCTTTATTATCTCTTATTGGCAAGACAATAACAAGTGGTTCCTCCTTCGACTTTCAGCCGGCCGCGGTGGCCAAGCGGTTCTAGGCTCTTCAGTCTGGAACCGCGCGACTGCTACGGTCGCAGGTTCGCATTCTGTCTCGGGCATGGATGTGTGTGATGTCCTTAGGTTAGTAAGGTTTAAGTAGTTCTAAGTGCTAGGGGACTGATGACCTCAGAAGTTAAGTTCCATAGTGCTCAGAGCAATTTGAACAATTTTTTCGACTTTTATCAGTAGCATGACCTTTGTAACCGATAAAATTTCAGCAGCATGTTACAGTGAAACTGTAACAAATTGCTCTACACGTCGTCATGTAATACAGAATCGTAAAACATCTGGGCATTAATGGTCAAATTATTTGTCTAAAACCGGCAAAAACTGGCTAAAACTGATAACGACACTTGTCGATGATCAGAGATTAGAGCATCCCTCCACAGTACTGGAGTCTGCACAATGCCGGGTACAGCGTTTGTGTCATCAATCATGGTGACTACCATAGAGAAACTGTAAGTGGATGTAGTTCATAAAAATCGAGGGTTCATACATGTTATATTAATTTGTACAAGAGTACGTACTTCTTAAACAAATTTTTATGTCGTTGATATCTGAAGTGACACATTATATCTAATATGTCTGTATGTAAAGACATTGACGGTATTCCGCCACTTCCATGTCTAAAACATCTGTCAATATATGTAAAGACATTGGCAATACAGTACTTCCACGACTGTATTAATAAGGTGGCGTCAAGAATTTTTTTTCTTTTTTTTTTACATCTAAAGACGGCAACAACACTAGCATCAAATGTGAAAGATTGTACGAGCCACACAGACTGAGTGATGCACATACCAAAAGACAAGTTAAAAGACAGATACCTGCAGGAAAGTTTGAGAGCTGTAGGTCAGCCTAAATTATGAACTGTACAAAATCATACTACTTACGTCATGTGATGTCTGATGAATTGAAATTACACCGATTCAAGACTTTAAATAAGTTCGAGAGTGAAAAATTTTCGTCATAATGTACAAGTCAAGAATTTCTTTGTTATTTGCGCCCTTCTTGCTTCGATACCGGACAGTTTATCAGTACAAAAAGGGGATGAATCTGCATCTCTGACGTAAAGGAAAGCGATTTTTAGCACAAACATCAGCTAATGAATGGAACTTGGTGAAACAGCTTTTTCCCCTCGTCTTTTGATCACGAAACTGATCTTTCCAACGCTCTTAAATCTCTTGCAAGTCTGACGCCATAAAAGAGTACCAAGTGATGGATAGAGTACGATACAAAGAAACAGACATTGATCATCTCCTGCATATCCGTTTGATATGCGTGGCATGGCATGTCCTGTCACAAAATTCTAACTTCACAATACAGTACATTTCGAGTACACAGTACACTGCATTTCTTGTATCATCTCACATACATTCATGTACATTGTCGTCATCGAAAGATAAAGGCCGGCCGGTGTGGCCGAGCGGTTCTAGGCGCTTCAGTCTGGAACTGCACGACCGCTACGGTCGTAGGTTCGAATCTTGCCTCGGGCATGGATGTGTGTGATGTCCTTAGGTTAGTTAGGTTTAAGTAGTTCTAAGTTCTAAGGGACTGATGACCTCAGATGTTAAGTCCCAAAGTGCTCAGAGCCATTTCAACATCGTAAGATAAAAGCCCCGCCAGACATTCTGTGATACCGCGACTGCAGGCAAGAATACTGAATGTGCATTTCATGCTTTCTCTCTTTGTTATTTTGGTCACAACAGTATCAGACACCTGCGACTATCTGATGCTTAACAAATTGCAATTATACCAAGTCCAGATTTTTGAATAATTTTTCGTTGTACAGTTGCGATCATCGCTATTGAATGTTTTAATAAACCAACATTATTTTTCATACTACTTTTGTTACGGATATAGTTTAGTAATATGACTGACACTTGACGAAGTAATGTTTGATGTTTCTGCATTGTAACGGCCTTGCTTATTCCAGGCCACTACACATCAGAATGGATGAAAGAAACAATGAAGGAGAGAGCAGATTTAATCCAGCGCTTAAAGTCGAACACTGGTCGTATTGGCAGGTGTTTATTCAAGCAGCCCTATAAACAACACTCCTGCCGTCCTCACGGCTGCACTGTGGGCTCGCGAACGCAGCTGATCACGGAATGCGCTTATACCCCGATCCGCTGGTGCCGTCAGTTGTCCTGGGTCGCAGGCAGCAGCAACCACTGTGCTGAACAGCCCACACCAGCAGACAGCAGTGGTGAAGAACAAATGTCCAATGCCGAGCAGCAATGCCCTGGTCACCGAGCCAAGCCCCCACCCCCCTTAGGACGTCTAGGTAGCTAGAAGGCCACAAGCGAACGGCTTCCCCAACTGGATCATAGGCAGCTTGCAGTCCGTCAACCAAACTCCCTCCCCTCAGAGGGCAGATGCTTGCAACTCACCAGCTCCCTACATTCCCATGTCCCACGGCCGCTATGGCACAGGTAGGCACTCCTCGCCAGAACTCCACTACACGCAGCAAGCGGCTACACGGGTAGCAGGGGTTGTGTGGCGTGAACTGGGCGGTTTTTTTAGGTTAGATGGCCTCGGGCAAGTACAGAAAGGGCAACAGCCTCAAAGGGTGCGGGGCAAAATCAGGATATGCGGGGACCAAGCAGCAATCGGTATTGTAATTGTAAACTGTCGAAGCTGCATTGGTAAAGTACCGGAACTTCAACCGCTGATAGAAAGCACCGAAGCTGAAATCGTTATAGGTACAGAAAGCTGGCTGAAGCCAGAGATAAATTCTGCCGAAATTTTTACAAAGGCACAGACGGTGTTTAGAAAGGATAGATTGCATGCAACCAGTGGTGGCATGTTTGTCGTCGTTAGTAGTAGTTTATCCTGTAGTGAAGTAGAAGTGGATAGTTCCTGTGAATTATTATGGGTGGAGGTTACAATCAACAACCGAGCTAGGTTAATAATTGGCTCCTTTTACCGACCTCCTGACTCAGCAGCATTAGTGGCAGAACAACTGAGAGAAAATTTGGAATACATTTCACATAAATTTTCTCAGCATGTTATAGTCTTAGGTGGAGATTTCAATTTACCAGATATATACTGGGACACTCAGATGTTTAGGACGGGTGGTAGGGACAGAGCATCGAGTGACATTATACATTATACATTATACATTACCTCGAGCAATTAAACAGAGAACCGACTCGTGGAGATAACATCTTGGACCTACTGATAACAAACAGACCCGAACTTTTCGACTCTGTAAGTGCAGAACAGGGAATCAGTGATCATAAGGCCGTTGCAGCATCCCTGAATATGGAAGTAAATAGGAATATAAAAAAAGGGATGAAGGTGTACCTGTTTAGCAAGAGTAATAGAAGGCAGATTTCAGACTGCCTAACAGATCAAAACGAAAATTTCTGTTCCGACAATGTTGAGTGTTTATGGAAAAAGTTCAAGGCAATCGTAAAATGCGTTTTAGACAGGTACGTGAAGAGTAACCTGTGAGGGACGGGAAAATACCATCGTGGTTTAACAACAAAGTTAGGAAACTACTGCGAAAGCAAAGAGAGCTTCACTCCAAGTTTAAACGCAGCCAAAACCTCTCAGGCAAACAGAAGGTAAACGATGTCAAAGTTAGCCTAAGGAGGGCTATGCGTGAAGCGTTCAGTGAATTCGAAAGTAAAATTCTATGTACCGACTTGACAGAAAATCCTAGGAAGTTCTGGTCTTACGTTAAATCAGTAAGTGGCTCGAAACAGCATATCAAGACACTCCGGGATTATGATGGCACTGAAACAGAGGATGACACGCGTAAAGCTGAAATACTAAACACCTTTTTCCAAAGCTGTTTCACAGAGGAATATCGCACTGCAGTTCCTTCTCTAAATCCTCGCACAAACGAAAAAATGGCTGACATCGAATTAAGTGTCCAAGCAATAGAAAAGCAACTGGAATCACTCAACAGAGGAAAGTCCACTGGACCTGACGGGTTACCAAATCGATTCTACTCAGAGTACACGAAAGAACTTGCCCCCCTTCTAACAGCCGTGTACCGCAAGTCTCTAGAGGAACAGAAGGTTCCAAATGATTGGAAAAGAGCACAGGTAGTCCCAGTCTTCAAGAAGGGTCGTAGAGCAGATGCGCAAAACTATAAACCTATATCTCTGACGTCGATCTGTTGTAGAATTTTAGAACATGTATTTTGCTCGCGTATCATGCCGTTTTTGGAAACCCAGAATCTACTCTGTAGGAATCAACATGGATTCCGGAAACAGCGATCGTGTGAGACCCAACTCGCTTTATTTGTTCATGACACCCACAAAATATTAGATACAGGCTCCCAGGTAGATGCCATTTTCCTTGACTTCCGGAAGGCGTTCGATACAGTTCCGCACTGTCACCTGATAAACAAAGTAAGAGCCTACGGAATATCAGACCAGCTGTGTGGCTGGATGGAAGAGTTTTTAGCAAACAGAACACAGCATGTTGTTATCAATGGAGACACGTCTACAGACGTTAAAGTAACCTCTGTGGTGCCACGGGGGAGTGTTATGGGACCATTGCTTTTCACAATATATATAAATGACCTAGTAGATAGTGTCGGAAGTTCCATGCGGCTTTTCGCGGATGATGCTGTAGTATACAGAGAAGTTGCAGCATTAGAAAATTGTAGCGAAATGCAGGAAGATCTGCAGCAGATAGGCACTTGGTGCAGGGAGTGGCAACTGACCCTTAACATAAACAAATGTAATGTATTGAGAACACATAGAAAGAAGGATCCTTTATTGTATGATTATATGATAGCGGAACAAACACTGGTAGCAGTTACTTCTGTAAATTATCTGGGAGTATGCGTACGGAACGATTTGAAGTGGAATGATCATATAAAATTAATTGTTGGTAAGGCGGGTACCAGGTTGAGATTCATTGGGAGAGTCCTTAGAAAATGTAGTCCATCAACAAAGGAGGTGGCTTACAAAACACTCGTTCGACCTATACTTGAGTATTGCTCATCAGTGTGGGATCCGTACCAGATCGGGTTGACGGAGGAGATAGAGAAGATCCAAAGAAGAGCGGCGCGTTTCGTCACAGGGTTATTTGGTAACCGTGATAGCGTTACGGAGATGTTTAGCAAACTCAAGTGGCAGACTCTGCAAGAGAGGCGCTCTGCATCGCGGTGGAGCTTGCTGTCCAGGTTTCGAGAGGGTGTGTTTTTGGATGAGGTATCGAATATGTTGCTTCCCCCTACTTACACCTCCCGAGTAGGTCACGAATGTAAAATTAGAGAGATTCGAGCGCGCACAAAGGCTTTCCGACAGTCGTTCTTCCCGCGAACCATACGCGACTGGAACAGAAAAGGGAGGTAATGACAGTGGCACGTAAAGTGCCCTCCGCCACACACCGTTGGGTGGCTTGCGCAGTATAAATGTAGATGTAGATGTAGAACTCGATGAGTTAATCAGCAGCGGGTAGTAAGCCAATCTTCATCGCCAAGTGTGGGTATGGTTTCTCTTAAATTCAAAACCCAACCATTCTCTTTTGTCAAAAACTGACATTTCGAGCCCATGGCTGTGTACAAAAATAGGTTGACTCTTATGCAAAAGATTACAGCAACTAGCCACTTTTTACAATGCTATTTCTTTATTTAAACAGCGCGGTCACCGGTTTCGAACTGACAGGTTCATCTTCAGACGGCTAGTTCACGTTTTACATTAGATTCCACCTTTTGTTTCCCCATCTGACAATTTCCTTGTGCTGGCGGTGCCCTACTACCAAAATAAGTTCTAGGGCACCAGCACCCCAACGAAATTTCGTCAGGTGGGGAAACAAAAGGTGAAACTAGCCCTCTGAAGGTGAACCTGTCAGTTCTAACCCGGTAACTGCGCTGTTTAAATAAATAAATAGCATTGTAAACAGTGGCTGGTTGCTGTAATCTTCTATTCAAGAGTCAACCAACTAATCCCTCTGGCTAAAAACATAGACAGAATGGCAGCACGACTGAATGCCTTGATCATCCTAACATCGATCACTTACACCCTTGTAGCTATATGCTTCTGATGTAGTCCTACTGGAGATGGATGGGTAAATTAGCTTCTTATTACCTGTCCTGTCAGCTTTTCCTATCTCGCTCTGCCCTAGGCACGGTTTCCTAGGCCCGGCTCAATTTGCAACAAGTGAGTTTCTCAGTAGCACGCAAGTTGCCGAGTTACACTCTCGGTCACCCTGTGTTAGTTTTACATGCACTCGACCAGTGGCTGATGTCACAACCCACATCTAGTGTTCTGTCATAATGTCAACAATAGCGTCCAGTAGCTTACTTCGTCAGCATATTGATCTGGCTGGCCTCTACTACATAGCCACGGTAGAAATAAAATTTAAATATCCGTAATTTCATCACTGAACTTTTCTATGGCGCAGCACGTCTCCCCTCTTTCGAAATATTCGTCCCAAATCTACCAACATGAGTCTTTAATTATAATTACTCTTAAACCAAAAAGGAACTCTGTATTGTGCTGATGGCCAAAAGCCACTCGCAGCCATGAGCTGTCCCACATGAGTTTCTCCATTATCCAATCCAGTACTAACACGATCATATTCTCAAAGGACGGTCTCCAGGACCTTACTACAATACAATCTTTATCTAATGCTTATATTACTCAATACAGAAGCTTTACTTCCGTCAACTGCCTCTCGTCCTATGCCAGCTAATCGCTCAACTAGCAACTAATGCCTTGATGGATCTGTAGACTGTGCACGTCCGCACGTCCGCACGTCCGCGGTCATTAAAGAAATAAAATGTGCAAGTACCTTGTAGGAACCCGCCACAACTGACAGCTGAAATGCTTATCGATATAATATTGTGCTGACTATTTTCGTTCCTGTATCTTCTCATATTGTTATTCAACACCATCTTTGTATCACTGGCATACAGAGCTAGCTCCATAATTAACTCCAATACTACTCTTATATTTATAAGAACGTAGCTTCTGCGGCCGGTGGCATAGTGATTAAAATTCTTCTGGGTGCTATGCCGCGTCATTGCTAATATTGTTTAATACTCCCTGGTCTAAACTAGGCAATCGCGTTGCATGCCATTCTACGACACCCTTCGTAGAAATCGCCATTTACTGGACCTGACCAAGTGTATGTATGATTTAATTTCTGAACATCCTCTTCATCGGCTGTTCCAAACACTGTTTCTAGTAATTTATCTCCTACATTTAATCAATCTCTTTTCCTCTGAACTATGGATCAGTGATAGCTGTGATAACTGTGCTCTTAATTTACTATAGATAAATCGTAACTTTTGGTACTCCCCTTCCGATTCCCTAAAAACGCCTCTTCATACGATTCCAAAAAAACTTCTTCCAATCTCCAAATTTCATTCCTAATTTTCCAGATCCCTGCTGTTGGTTTAAATGTCCACTGTGTCTCGTCAAAAGGCACCTGATTGCCTAGAGAACAACACAACTGATTCGAAAGAGTGAACGACAGTTAAGCGTTCTGTTCCAGTCCTCATTAAGTGTGACCAACCCAGGTCATTCCCATCAGCCAAGCTATCGTCACAAAGTCGACACCTAGGGAAAGAAACTGTCCATCTTTTCATCCCTCCTTCCAAAACGAGTAACTACACTCCTGGAAATTGAAATAAGAACACCGTGAATTCATTGTCCCAGGAAGGGGAAACTTTATTGACACATTCCTGGGGTCAGATACATCACATGATCACACTGACAGAACCACAGGCACATAGACACAGGCAACAGAGCATGCACAATGTCGGCACTAGTACAGTGTATATCCACCTTTCGCAGCAATGCAGGCTGCTATTCTCCCATGGAGACGATCGTAGAGATGCTGGATGTAGTCCTGTGGAACGGCTTGCCATGCCATTTCCACCTGGCGCCTCAGTTGGACCAGCGTTCGTGCTCGACGTGCAGACCGCGTGAGACGACGCTTCATCCAGTCCCAAACATGCTCAATGGGGGACAGATCCGGAGATCTTGCTGGCCAGGGTAGTTGACTTACAACTTCTAGAGCACGTTGGGTGGCACGGGATACATGCGGACATGCATTGTCCTGTTGGAACAGCAAGTTCCCTTGCCGGTCTAGGAATGGTAGAACGAGGTTCGATGACGGTTTGGATGTACCGTGCACTATTCAGTGTCCCCTCGACGATCACCAGTGGTGTACGGCCAGTGTAGGAGATCGCTCCCCACACCATGATGCCGGGTGTTGGCCCTGTGTGCCTCGGTCGTATGCAGTCCTGATTGTGGCGCTCACCTGCACGGCGCCAAACACGCATACGACCATCATTGGCACCAAGGCAGAAGCGACTCTCATCGCTGAAGACGACACGTCTCCATTCGTCCCTCCATTCACGCCTGTCCCGACACCACTGGAGGCGGGCTGCACGATGTTGGGGCGTGAGCGGAAGACGGCCTAACGGTGTGCGGGACCGTAGCCCAGCTTCATGGAGACGGTTGCGAATGGTCCTCGCCGATACCCCAGGAGCAACAGTGTCCCTAATTTGCTGGGAAGTGGCGGTGCGGTCCCCTACGGCACTGCGTAGGATCCTACGGTCTTGGCGTGCATCCGTGCGTCGCTGCGGTCCGGTCCCAGGTCGACGGGCACGTGCACCTTCCGCCGACCACTGGCGACAACATCGATGTACTGTGGCGACCTCACGCCCCACGTGTTGAGCAATTCGGCGGTACGTCCACCCGGCCTCCCGCATGCCCACTATACGCCCTCGCTCAAAGTCCGTCAACTGCACATACTGTTCACGTCCACGCTGTCGCGGCATGCTACCATTGTTAAAGACTGCGATGGAGCTCCGTATGCCACGGCAAACTGGCTGACACTGACGGCGGCGGTGCACAAATGCTGCGCAGCTAGCGCCATTCGACGGCCAACACCGCGGTTCCTGGTGTGTCCGCTGTGCCGTGCGTGTGATCATTGCTTGTACAGCCCTCTCGCAGTGTCCGGAGCAAGTATGGTGGGTCTGACACACCGGTGTCAATGTGTTCTTTTTTCCATTTCCAGGAGTGTAATTACAAGCAGAAACAAGAAACAAGAGCAACAAAAGCCTGACAAAATACACGAGGCAGTGACATGAAAAGACTAAATCCACCAGAACGCAACACAATGCAAAACATACCCATAACACAAATATCAAAAATAAATCTAACACCAACATAACATTGAAAAGAATGTAGAACATAACTAACTGAGCAGAGAGAATGTCTTGTGCCTTGTACATTCTAACCACTAGAGGTTGCTTCCTTTTACCTACTGCACGTTATTGTACAAGATAGTTGCAACTAATTGTGGTACCACATCCACTGTACCCTTACTTTTTTTTGCCTGACTGACATGCACAATAGGCGTTTTGTTAGGGAACTGTATCTTTACATTACTGGTGAAGTCATCTCCAAGATCTGATGCAGTCCATGATATTTGGTGCACAACTTCATCTTTCTCTTTGGTATACAGGAATTAATGACCAATACCCACTGCCCTCTACAATACTGTCGTAGTCCCCCCATGCACCTGTTCAGCTGTTCTGGCATTTGTGTTCGCCATCTGTGTGTTTCCCCATACTTCTCATATGTCTCCCGCAAACTTCTTCACTGATTCGCAGCTCGTTCCGTACACTACCTCAAATGGTGACACCCTTGTTCATCTATGAATATTTGAGTTTTATGTGGAAGACAGGTATCTCAGTTGTCATGTGTAGCTTTCACATAAAATCTTAACATTTGCGAAATTGTCTTACGAACATACTCCGTCCTACTGTTGGTTTGAGGGTGGAACAGGCTCATTCATAACTTCCAACTCTGTAAAACATGACATAACTGTTTCATTAACTCCAAAAGAAACTCCGTAACCTGAACTGTGAATAACGTATCAGGCGCTCCAAACTTCAATATCTAACTGTTTACTAATGCCTGTACCACAGTATTGGTTGGTTGATCTAGAATTGCTATCGTTACTAGAAACCATGAAAAATTGTTGACGATCATAATGACACATCTTTTCCCTGTAGGTGTTCTCCTATATGGCCTGAAAATGTCGAGCCCAAGCACTTTAAAAATGCTTTTGACGCCTCTGGAAACCTCTACAGAGGGATTTCTGATCCGAAATATCCTCTTTCTGCACGCATTATACACAGTAGTAGTGGAGCTACCTTCATACGAGTGCATTTTGTTAGGGCGAGTTGCCTACATCAAGGGCAGGTATGCACTCAGGAGCAAACCTATTGTTCTCCTTTGATTGACAGGTACTTAACTTATTGTTCTGTTAAGTGCTTTTCCATGTCACCCCACTTTCCTTTTGATTGACAGGCACTTAACCTATTGTTCCCCCCCACCCCTTCGCCCTCCCCCATTCCCCACATCCCCCCTCACTGCTACAGGTACACTTCCAGGCCTGATTTATTGGAATAGGCCCCTTCTCACTCTTATCAATTTGATTGACTACTTAATTAAATTGATCAAATAATTGAAGTCTCTGGAGGGAAAGTGCCACACCTCCTACCTTGCCCCCCTGGCAGGAAGTTCGAATTCCATCAGGACAATGCAACCTCTACTAACCTAAGAAAATGGTGAGAAAGAAAGGGCAGTTGAGCTACCTCCACTAACCTGAGTCATCCAGCCACCACCTCTTCCTAGGCTTTGTTAGGAAGTTTGAATTTTGGCTCTAAAGAAAGGTCAATTGGGTTATCTCTACTAACCTAAGAAAATGGCGCGAAAGAAAGGGCACTTGGACTGCATCCACTAACCCATGTCATCTGACTGCCATCTTGTCCTTGGAAATGGCAGCAAATGGACTCTGCCTGTGCTGGACATAAGTCTTTATTTTGCAGACATTGTTTCCACCACAAGTTCTTGAGTCCAACTGACCTAGTACACACTATCACCAACAGAGGACACTGTTGTCCATTTCATGATGTATTCCAAGATGGCGGTCCGGTGGTGGAGAGTAACGGCCTCATAACAGGAAATTCAAGGGTATATTGTTTATTTACAAAAAAAGGAAAGAAACACAGTTTGTGCGGGTTGGATTTCTCTTTCTCATCATTCTCTGCTCTTTGGAAACATTGTAAGAAGTAATTACAATGAACAAACATGTTGCATAATCCAATGTTCGTCACTGCACTCTGGGTGTCTTAAGCTAATGTTTGGCCCTTTGTCAACACTTAACCCATTGTTCTGTAAAGTTGTTTTCCACGTCACTCCCATTTCCTTACTATTGTACCCTCTTTGATAACTAATTAAGCAATTAGTTCTGTCCTCCCACCACTTTCTGGTGTACTTTTCGAATTTCACATGCTTTTGAACGTCATTTCTGACGCATTCGTCTTTGTCACCCACCCCCTTCAATTATTGTGCTTCGTTTAACATAAAAATTATGCAAATTAACCTAGTGTTCTGCACTTAACCTGCTGTTCTGCTCCATGTCACCCACTCACGTACACCCTCCCCTTAACTAGTGTACCGCTAATACCACATTGATATAAAAAATTTATGCAAGTTAATTAAATCGATATTTTTTACGCATAAGGGGTAGTTTTTTTTTAATTCGAAGCATCCTATTGGTCGGTGAAATCGATTGAATACAGTTTAAACAAAAGATCGCTAGTAAAAAACACATCTCACCCCTCGACACCGGACGCCGACACCGACCCCGCCACCGCAGCCGCCGCAGCCCCCAACCCGACCCTACTGCGGCCGCGCCCGCCACAGCATCGCTCTGATCTCCATGGGCCGCCCTCCCTCAGGCTAGCAGGTTAGGGCTGCAGCAACCAGCCTGCTCGCAGCGGCCCTATTCCGCAGCATCCCCTCATCCGACATCATGTCCTCGCCGATCACGTGAGGTACTGTACACAACCCTGTCCACGCTGCCACACAACTCCAAGGCGCGCTCACACCGATCCCATACGCGAAATGCCTCTGGGCAGCACGTGTGTTTACCGTTGCTGACGCTATACCTGTGGATACTGACGTCACAGATCGTGCTACAGAAGTCTGTTCCAGAATAGCACAGGCTGCTTTATCCCTGGCTATCCTAATGGAACATACGAGCTGTGTCCAGCCATGCTTACCTGCCCCAGTGTGACTGACAACTCGTCGCGAAATGTCTGTGTGGTGACTCACCATCTAAAAGATTCTCAATCTTATACTGACGTCACATGGCTATCTAAAATGAGAGCCAAGGCGACCTCTCGGAAATTGTATAGTGCCCCAGAAATACTTAACGCTCGCTTTCCTAATGTCTCAGCTCGTCTGCATGGAAATTCTTGCCCTAACAGAACCTGTTTACGAATATAGCGCATAATAACGTCGAATGCATTCTTCCTCGATGTCCTATCGTGGCACTCGTTCATCACGTGTTACCCTTACTGCTCTCAACATACGCAAACATTCTCACCGTTATGTAGAGACTCCTATATCCCAGTACAAATGATGTACCCCTCACAGCACTAGATATTTCCCTGCGAGCACGGTAGTCACCACGCCCGACAAGTGACCAGAACCCCCTCAGTGTACTGAAGTCACTCTCAGAACAGTTCTATTAATTCGGGCGCGCTTCCCTTCGGAACAAACGCGTTACTGTTTCTGGTCAGGACCTGATTGCTTGCTTGCTTTTCCACACAGACGTATTTTCGCATGGTTTGCGATAATATTATACCATTTTCGCGGTACTTATCGATATCAAACACACAGCAGCATCCTACAGATTACTAACGCTACATAATTCCCAAGATGTAGACTGGAAATTATTTATCTACAAACCCCAAACTTTAGCGACGTGGAGCGTGTCCCAGACCACTGAGTAACTGGAAACTTATCCCATGTGTGAGGACCTTTATGTCAAAAAAACTAGACAAAAGAAAAATAGAGGAAACTGATATTTCCACTCGCGAATAACGACGTCGTTGATGTAACAGCTTCCAAATCATCTCCATAATTTACAAAGTGAATTAACGTGTTTCTCATGTCTAGAGAACCAGCAAATGTGTCTTTGACTTGGTTGATGCGCACACCACAGTCTATGTTCCCTCAACTAAATAAAGGCACAAAATTTGCAGAAGCAGTGAACCGAACAATGTACATGGGCAGAAATAATGCCTCAGCGCAAACACATGTCAATATTGAAGTTTCTCAATTTTGCACGTCATCACGAAAGCTATCTGACGCATACTAAGTATTAGATCGCTATTCTGCCGCCTAGAGGACGACAATGTTAACTCAGGTACATTACTATGATCCAACGGACCTCTCCTTTCAGAGAGTGTAAGGTGTCAGGCAAGTCCAACACCTTCCATGAAAACCCTGACATGATAAGCAAATCCAGCAGTATGTCACATAGCTCCGAATAAATCGTGACATTAAATTAACCAAAGTAATACGATTAACGAGTGAGCAAACGGAATACCATAGACTAACACAAGAATGCCTAAATGCATGTCATACCTTCCCACCATGAAACAGACGTAGTTCCGAGAGGAGAAACAAGAACAGAAGCCGACAGCAGAACCGTGTTAAGCTAGAAGGCCCTACAATATGGGACGGACACCCACGTTGCCAGCCAACCTCCAGGACCACCCCCAGCCCATGTTAAAAGATAGAGCCCACCAGAATAACAGCATAGATCTTACGATAACACTAATAGGGCCACACCAGCTGCAACTTTTAGCGTGAGACTTTTTCGCGTCTCTGTTACGTTGCAAACGTTAAAAACATTGCCCCATCGCGAAAAGTATAACGTTTCTCATTGGATAGACAGAAGTTTTGTAGGCAGAGCTTAGGGTTAACATTGAGACCCTGATTGGTCAGATGAAAACACGGCCAGATAGTTTTTTTTTAAACCAACTTCGGTAAATTGTAGTAAGGAGAAGTTAGGAGAGAGTTGCTTCCGAGATGGCGAGGTGTGGAGCTGCGCCACCCGCCGACCCCTGACACTGCCTAACCAACGACAAGGTAATGAACGCACGCGATTCCGCATAACAGCGTATAAAGCTTCACTCAGAACTGCAGAAGTCTCATCTGTTACACCCCCTTTTTGCGTAATACTAGCGTCAATCGTCAATTAAAGCTCATGGTATTCACATTTGCTACATAAGTTAAAATCTGAAACGCGATGATTTTTATGTTATATAATTATTGAGAAGCCACATCAGCCACTGTAATTTAAGACAAGTTAGATAAGTAATTAAAGATAATTGAGTGTCACTGTAGACCATTTTGATAGTTTTCTCTTTTATGAAACTTAAATTAAATCTAGATTATAGATGTGATATGGCATAGGTCATCCTTCGATCCATTATAGAACTTGGAAACCCATTCAGGGTATATTCGTTCACATTTTTGTTGAACGCAGTTGTTTTTTATCATCCTGTATTAAAATATTTCCTTTTATCAATAGTACAATTTATAAACAATGTTTTGTGAGTAGAATAAAATTTCCAGTGGTGAACTTAACTGCTTTTTCGACATTATTTTACCAGCTAACTAAAAATAGGAAAGCCTTGAACCCCTTCCACTAAATTTAGCTAGTATTAAGATTCTTTTACAGGGAGTGCAGTGGACCTGACGCTGAAATCATTAAGCATTTGATTATATCATCGTTAGTCTCACTGAACTCTTCTGAACTCTGCATGTCATGTCTGGTCTGGCGTCTCCTTACCAGCAACAGGTCCCAGGTTCAAACTAGTCAGTTCTCTAAAAAACATACTCAGAGCATCGTTGCTCGAAAGTGGCTGGGAGACACGACTTAGAACAAACAGACACCACGCAGAATGTTAGAGAAAGGCGACCCTGCCAGGATGGTAAAATACCATGATTGAAGGTCGACCACATGCTCAACTACGTCAGAAAAATATCCTGTTAAAAAATTTTGGTAATAAAATTTTTTTTGAAAGACATAAGTAGTTGAAAGCAGGGGCTGCAGCGATAGATAGTAAGAAAGTATTCAATAGAGACATTCTAGCAGAGACAATAGCATAATTACGTTATGAATTTTAATATTCTTAGAATTAAGTTTTCTCTCCAATGCAAACGCACAGGTGGCGGATACATCGTTGACAAGTTGGTTCTGACCCAACAAGTAAGTGAATGGATTGTCAGTCTTGGTTATAATAAGTGTCAAGTCGTGTGAACATAAAGTTTATGAAACGCGTGAGATCGTATGAGCGCATGTTGATGCGAAGTAGGGCTCGTGATTTGCTTTTAAAACAGAACATAAGGGATTCGGGAAGGTTAGCAATGGCAGATCGAGACATTGACCGAATTGAGGTAGAGACCTGGCATGAAGATGGACAGAGAATAGAGGGCAGTACAACAGACGATGCAGTATCGCGAGAAATAGGACAGATAACGCATCATAACGAGGATAATGTACGTCAAGGCATAGAAAACGTAAGTCAGCATACGACAGAGGAGCAGGAAAGTAGAGAGACAGTCGATGAGGATTCTAACTTGCGTCTTGAATACGTAGAACCCATAGTACAAGTAATCAGAGCTCCCTCACCACAGAGTACAATGCGAGCAGAAACGTGTCACCGCACAGTTCAATGCAATCGGTTGCGAACCAACACTTGGGTGAAAACACAGAGCGTAGGGCGTCGGAAGAAAACGCAATAGGACCCACCAATCTGGTAGAATTATTACAACAAATTACGGAAACCATGACAAGGCAAAATAAAGAAATAGCGAACCAAATTCAAATTCAGAATGCAGAAACCACGAGACAAATGCGTGAGATTAAAGAACAAAACAAAAAAATTCAGTTACACCTAAGTCATATTGAAGACGAGGCAAAAGAATCTCGAGAAGTGATAGGAAACTTAATAACAGGTCACAATCAATTGAGAACAGACATTGACAAGGTACAAGCGGACGTACAAACATTGCGTAATTACACTCAGGACGAGATCAAAACATTATGTAACAACATCCAGGAAGAAGTCAAGAAACTAAAGAAACAGATAAACGTAATTACTAGACAAGCAGCAGGTACAGCGCGTGAAATTGTTGAAAACAGTGTGTTACACAAACGTATTACAAAAGCAGCGCTGAAAAGATATGATAATCGCATAGTCAAAATAGAAGCGCAAACGAAGCAACAATTTCAGAAATTGCAAACAGAGTTGTTGCAAACTACTGAAGAGCGTAGTGAAAAGGATCGAACAAGCACTGAGTCTGCAACCACATCCGTATCTGTAACAGCACCGGAAAAACAAGCAATTAACGAAGATATTACGCATTTGCGATTCCAATCACAGGCGGACAGTAACATACGCGAAATCAGACAGCCTGCACCGCAATAAACACGTTTCGAAATTCTTGATGAACAAACGGCACCACAAACACATGCAGAACCACAAATGTATGTTTCAAGACAGTTTGGATCGTGCAATGAAGCGGCAAGGTTAGCCAGACAAGATACCGAACCAATACGTGACAATGGAAAGCCAACAACCGATGGAAGAAAATTATTGCGTACCACTTCAACGATACTACGCAAGGGTAGGCGAAAGTTACAGTGGACAATATCCAATGGATCCACCACAACCGGAAAGAAGGACGGGAGAAATGATCAGAAACAAAAGTGGCGAAGAATCGCGAATTTCATATGGAACTATGACGAAGTACAACGATCATTTCCTCACAGTCAGAAAATTTCAACACTTTCGAGAAGGAAACTCATTACATCCACGAACTTTTATTGATCAATTCCAAGTAGGATTACCAGAATACTGGACGCTAGCACACAAATTAGACTTTATATGTGCACACTTGTCAGGAACAGTCGCAGAAACCATGCAGAATGTTGCAGCGACATGCCGATCGTACGAAGATTTCAGAGAGAAGTTTCTCTCACGATATTGGTCCGGCGAAGTACAGAACAGAGTGAAGTACGAATTATTAAAGAACCCATATTTTGAAAATTCAGCAGAGAAGAGTCCCGTGAAATTTTTCGAATTAATGGCAAAGAAAAATCAATGCTTAGATGTATCATACAGTGACGGAGAGTTGATTAAATTATGCGCGATGAAGTTACCATTGAAATACCAGCAATCATTAGTAGGTCGCGGAGGCAATGACGTCGAAGTATGTAAAGGTATTCTAAGGGAACTAGAGTTCACATTTTCAGAAGATGACGCAAGAAAAAGACGAAGCGCACGTGAAAACGAAAGCAAAAAGCAGTGGAATCCACAAGACACAGTACGAAGAAACAATAATTACGAACCATGTGATAACTTCGCACCGAGAAACGACAACAGATTTCAACAAAGAAACGGTTATGGATTTAGGAGAGGGTATGGCAATAACTATAATTCACCCAGGGACGGCAACAACTATTACAGAGGGAATAACGACAACTGAAACGGGTATCTGAGAACCAGTAGACCGACAAATTATCAACAAAGAAACTAATATCAACAAGCGGAGCAAGAAAAGAGAATACAGATAGAAGAGGTGGAGGTAAGACCACCAAACCAAGATAAACGTTCGAATTGACAGCTAAGCGCCCATGCCAAAGAGAATGACGCACCAACCCAGGATAATTGCAGCACCTCGAACAGAGAAGTAAATATTTTGTCACGAAAAGAGAAGAAGGAAGAGACAAGACCGCAGGGACCAGATGAAAACGAAGACAGGAAAATAACAATATTGTGTTGGGACGAAATTAATTGGGAGAATACTGCCGAGGAAGATGAATTACCAGAGGCATGCACAACGAATGTAGGAGGAAAGGACGAAGTAATGAGTATTGCAGAGATATTTGAGATGGAAACCAGGGAAAGCGAATTCAATGAGGATAAGGCGCAGTCGACAGAAGTTGAAAATAAGTTACTAGTGGGCAAACAACCCAACGTATATAATGAAGGAAGTTATGAAACGATAATTAGAGCATTTAAATGCGATTATGTGGAAGTAGCGACGAAGGAGAAGATAGACAAGGATGAGGAAAAAGTAGAGGATGTTGAAGAAAGCGTAAATGAACGAAGAAATAGAGAAGAGGAAATAAAAGAGAGAGAAGTAGCAGTCGAAGCTTATCCTACAGAAAGTTCGAATTCATAAGGGAAATTTCTGAAAAGACTCATGTATGATTCAGTGGAGGATTCGTTGATGCAAGAAGAAGAAGAACAGAACCAACCCTTTCAAATTCAACCAATTGTGAAGGCCATGGTAAAGCACATCCCAGTCAATATTGTAATTGATAGCGGAAGTGAACTGACCGCGATCTCAGAAAATTTATTCATGCAGTGTAATGCCAATGAGGAATTGCCAGTTCTGAAAACACATAAGATTAAAGTAAGAGGTCCTATTAGAAACAGTGCTGCGGAAGTTACGAGACAAACAAGGTTAACTCTTTCGTGCCAAGGTCAAAAGATCGAAGCCAACTTCGTGATTATACATAAACTAACTGTAGATTTGATTATAGGTGCAGATTTTTTAAATGAGAGATGAGCGATAATAGATATGGGGAAAGGTAGCGTAACATTCAGGAATGTCGCACTTCTCTTTGAGCAAAAGCTAAAATTAGAAGAAATACCAGTTATAAACAAACAATTAAGAATGATGCGAGATAAAGAGGATGCAGAATTAGAATGGTATGCACAAAAGGGGGAATCGCTTCAACTCATGTTAGAAGTCCATTAAAAAACTGACAAAAAATTTCAATAAGATCAAGTAAATAATCAGCACAATATTTCAAGTTGATATTGCAGATAAGATCGTCAGTAGAAAGAAGAATGAAGAGAGAGGAAGATGGGAAAAAGAAAGTAGTTTCAATAAAATCAAAAACAAAAATAACACCAATAGTAGCATAGATTAAGGTGAAGAGATAAAGCGTAGATAGTCTAACAGCGTGAGATACTAAAATGCTACACACCGTGACACTACACAAAAATAAAAAACGAATTTGAGGATTCTTGTAGAAGTTAAGACTCAAAATATCTTAGAATTGTAACATGGAAAGGGTGCCGAAATTTGTAAAGCTTTTTAAAAAGGTGTAAAACAATGTAGGTACTAGACATATGTTAGATGAATGTAAGTAAAACTTTTTGTAAGAACCATTGTAAAAAACTCCAGCAAAAAACCAGATACAACGACCCACAAGTTGCAACCAGAGAAGTATCAAGAAAGGAAAGGACGTAATTAGCAAAACATGATTCCTACAAGGCAGAAGCGTCGAGAGAAGAGAAAGGATAGTGATACCAACAAAGGGCACTTGTAAATCTACTGCTGAAGGGACCGGTGCAGGGACGGACAAGCAAACACTGGACTTTCACCACTCGTAAACCCCAGAACGCCCCCACTCAGCAGAGCAAACAAAAAAACGGCCCGACGAGAAGAGCGCTTGGGCAAGCCACCACTGGCAAAAAAATATGTGTAAAAGTCACGCTACTGCTATTAAACAGCACACTGATGCACGAAACTGAAGAAAACTTCCACAAAGTAAAAATGACACGTCCAAACAATTTATCAAACTGTTACTAAGAGGAGAAATTCAAAGCGACTAGTTATCAACAAATATTCCCATATCCTGCCCAGAGAAGAACCAAGAATTAAGTGAGAAGCAGAGAAAAAGCAGGAAGAACAGAAGTTGAAGATTCGCAAGACTGAGACAAAGAAAGAAGATGGGTGAAGAAATCCTATTGTAAACTAGTCGTCTGCAAAGTATTACAACGAAAAACGACCGCTTTCAGCGACACATAACGATGGCTTTCACGCATACAAAGCCAGTAAACCAAGAAATTCTGCACTCACAGCTCCATTCCATTATGGGACCTCCACAACAGCAACACACAGTTGCAAAACCAACAAGGAACGACGAGCAAAGCTGTACATCAAATACTTGCCCACATCCATCTGGCTCAAGTCCATCACCTTCATGCAAAAACATCTGCCAACCTCATGCTTAAACATTCACAGGATTGTGTGAATGTGTGAAATCAAATTATGTGATGTAGGAATCATGCAAAAGAAACATGTGAAAAACTAAATAAGTTAAGCACACCAGACAGCTAATAAACTACAAAATAAGTCATTAACTATGGACTTAAGTAAAAAATAGACTATCGATGAAAATATGTCATTAGTTCTGAAATGGACAGTATCTAAAAAACAAAAGTAAGGCATAATAAGCACTAAAACTATATGCCACTTATTTTCTCCTCATAAAATTAAAAGAATAACTATATTTTACTTATTTTCTCCCTATAAAAACAAAGAATAAAAAATTATCTTGTTGGATGTTTTCCCTTTTTTTAACATTTGTACCATTTGTTTGGATAATATCTCAATACTTGTGTATGTATATTTCTTTGTCAAAGCAATTCTTGGAAATAATTCTTGTTTGTTAGTGTAACAATGTTGAAATGAGTGTCTAGAAACAAAAACATTTTACTTGTACATGATATTTAGAAAATGTGTTAGGAATAGATTTTATTTAATTACTACATTTATAAAAAAATATTTCTAAGAAAATCGATGTGAAAGACTCCTCACTCTCCATAACAAACTTCTTAAAAAAAACTACACACTTAAATAAAGAAACAAAATAATTAAAAATTAACAATAATAATAGCATAAAAATATTCTTCTCATGTCAATATAAACATATTTTTCAGAATAATGTGGAAGAATATAAAAATGTAAATTAGTAATACAAGCTAGCATAGAACAAGAATAGCGTGGCTGAACAGTAGGCAACAAAATTTAGATAAAGTTCAAATGGTAAAAATGGCTCTGAGCACTATGGGACTCAACTGCTGAGGTCATTAGTCCCCTAGAACTTAGAACTAGTTAAACCTAACTAACCTAAGGACATCACAAACATCCATGCCCGAGGCAGGATTCGAACCTGCCACCGTAGCGGTCTTGCGGTTCCAGACTGCAGCGCCTTTAACCGCAAGGCCACTTCGGCCGGCAAATTTAGATAAAGGAATAATTTTTGACTGACTTAGACAACGATTCAATCATTGCCTAACTTCAGTGCAAAAATTAAGTTTGAAGGGTGGTGATATATAAGGTGTCAGGCAAATCCAACACCTTCCATGAAAACCCTGACATGATAAGCGAATCCAGCAGTATGTCACATAGCTCCGAATAAATCGTGACATTAAATTAACCAAAGTAATACGATTAACGAGTGAGCAAACGGAATACCACAGACTAACACAAGAATGCCTAAATGCATGTCATACCTTCCCACCATGAAACAGACGTAGTTCTGAGGGGAGAAACAAGAACAGAAGCCGACAGCAGAACCGTGTTAAGCTAGAAGGCCCTACAATATGGGACGGACACCCACGTTGCCAGCCAACCTCCAGGACCACCCCCAGCCCATGTTAAAAGATAGAGCCCTCCAGAATAACAGTATAGATCTTACGATAACATTAATAGGGCCACACCAGCCGCAACTTTTAGCGTGAGACTTTTTCGCGTCTCTGTTACGTTGCAAACGTTAAAAACATTGCCCCATCACGAAAAGTATAACGTTTCTCATTGGATAGACAGAAGTTTTGTAGGCGGAGCTTAGGGTTAACATTGAGACCCTGATTGGTTAGATGAAAACACGGCCAGATAGTTTTTTTTTTAAACCAACTTCGGTAAATTGTAGTAAGGAGAAGTTAGGAGAGAGTTGCTTCCGAGATGGCGAGGTGTGGAGCTGCGCCACCCGCCGACCCCTGACACTGCCTAACCAACGACAAGGTAATGAACGCACGCGATTCCGCATAACAGCGTATAAAGCTTCACTCAGAACTGCAGAAGTCTCATCTGTTACACCCCCTTTTTGCGTAATACTAGTGTCAATCGTCAATTAAAGCTCATGGTATTCACATTTGCTACATAAGTTAAAATCTGAAACGCAATGATTTTTATGTTATATAATTATTGAGAAGCCACATCAGCCACTGTAATTTAAGACAAGTTAGATAAGTAATTAAAGATAATTGAGGGTCACTGTAGACCATTTTGATAGTTTTCTCTTTTATGAAACTTAACTTAAATCTAGATTATAGATGTGATATGGCATAGGTCATCCTTCGATCCATTATAGAACTTGGAAACCCATTCAGGGAATATTCGTTCACATTTTTGTTGAACGCAGTTGGTTTTTATCATCCTGTATTAAAATATTTTCTTTTATCAATAGTGCAATTTATAAACAATGTTTTGTGAGTAGAATAAAATTTCCAATGGTAAACTTAACTGCTTTTTCGACGTTATTTTACCAGCTAACTAAAAATAGGAAAGCCTTGAACCCCTTCCACTAAATTTAGCTAGTATTAAGATTCTTTTACAGGGAGTGCAGTGGACCTGACGCTGAAGTCATTAAGCATTTGATTATATCATCGCTAGTCTCACTGAACTCTTCTGAACTCTACATGTCGTGTGTGGTCTGGCGTTTCCTTACCAGCAACAGGTCCCAGGTTCAAACTAGTCAATTCTCTAAAAAACACGCTCAGAGCGTCGTTGCACGAAAGTGGTAGGGAGACACGACTTAGAACAAACAGACACCACGCAGAATGTTAGAAGAGACCCTACCGTTAACGGGAAATGTCAATCATTCCCGTCACCTGCGCTGCACGCCAAGCACACAGAGGCAGAATTATCCTAGAAAACCGGTCATATACATGTTTTATCATTATACTTACAATTAAATGTTACGATCGCAGTCTCAATTGAACGACATTCGACAATGAGCGAATGCTCTCCCCTCCTTCTCCATCCTCTCTGACCTTTCCCTCGGCAGGTCCCACCTGGCAGTTTTATTCTTCATCGTGTGTGCTCCAAGTGGGTTTTAAGTGTGCTGTTCTGGACTTTTTTTAATACTGTGGCCGACTTTTAACCTGTGCATGTGCATTCAGTGTCTTCTTTGTGTTTTAAGAATCGCTAACTGTGTGTTTTTTAACTTTCTGGTGACTTTTTTAATTGTCCCCCATGAACGTCTCCATGTCATTGTATTTTTACCTCCATTGTAGACCCAGTAGAGTTTCTGAAAGTGTACCCTCCCTCTCCTTATTAATCATCTGTAGTACTCCTGCATTAACTGTAGTTCCATGCTGCTGGTTCGTGCAATTTCCCCCCCCGCCTCACCCAAACAAGTCAGTGTTGCAGAGGAGACCAACATCGTCTACATTTAGGGGAGAAATGAGAAATGGAGTGGTATTGCTGTGCATCTCAATCGCTACATGATTTGAAGATTTCACCTTGAATACTATATGAGAAAAGGGTTCCAAGATGGAAGTGAGAGGCTCAGGTAAAGCACTCAGCCAAGTAGTACACCTCAACTTTCATGAGCCAGCTATATCAAGCTTCTTGATAATATAGCAGAAAAGTGGGAACGTATTCATGTACAGAATTACCATCAGTACTGGCTACCGTGGTCAGTCCTAGCTTGTGAGAGAAATTACAACGATAGAGATCATCCACATTGTTCATCTCAGTATGCACAGGTATTAACGTCCATGGATTTTCTAACTTTGATGATATGGAGTTCCCCATTAAACGCCATGACATATCCGAATTTGAGGCACAGAATACCGATATATCATACCCTGGATAAGTCCAAGTCAGATGATAGTAAAGTCTCGAACAGAGTCGTTGACCTGTCCATTTCTTGGAAGTGCAAGTGTAAGACACATGTGAACATGCTGTTACTCTCAGATGAAGAAAATGAGAAGTAAGACAATTATCATTATGTTGGTTCAGGGACATGCCCAGACTCATTTTGTCCCAACTGAGTAAACATGGATATTAAAAGCATACTTGCTTAAGATGTCTGAATACGTTTTCCACAAGCGAGTTTTTAGCAAAACATCAAGTTGATCACTCTACCATGAAACCAGTACGTGTTATAATACCTACCGAGAAAAACAAATTCTTAAAACGTAAGAACGCCCACCACAAGGAGCGATGCCCCTTTGTAGTTTATGCTGATTTCGAATGCTTCCTCGCTCCAGTGACATGCTATGAAGGTAACCCTGTAGCCTCACATACACCCTTCACACGTACCATGTTGCATCCTCCTACGATTCAAGTCTTAGCCATCACAATTCATATGTCAGGGATAAAATGGTTCAAATGGCTTTGAGCACTATGTGACTTAACTTCTGAGGTCATCAGTCACCTAGAACTTAGAACTACTTAAACCTAAGGACATCACAGACATCCATGCCTGAGGCAGGATTCGAACCTGCGACCGTAGCGGTTGCGCGGTCCCAGACTGTAGCGCCTAGAACCGCTCGGCCAGCTCGGCCGGCTGTCAGGGATAATCCTACGATATGGGTGCTTACTGAGCTTGAGAAACTTTCATTGGAGGTTGATAAGCTCCACAGCACCTACATTCCCACGACCGAGTCAAAGGAGAATAATGACTGGTACATAAGCCTGTTGACAGGCATATTTGTAGGCTGCTGTTAGATAGAAAAGTGGAAACTCCTCATAGGAGCCACTGTGATCTTATGGAGAAGTTCTGTGGTGCAGCTTACAATACATGCAATAGGAAGTATCAATTACCATGACACGTACTTTTCTTTTTCCACACTCTAAACGGGTATGATGTTCACTTTATCATTGACCATTTGGCTAAATTCGGTATAAAGAAGGATCAGGTCAGTTTCCTGCCTGATATTGTAGAGAAATATATATATCGCATTACTCCCCACTTCCTAGACTCACTATGCTTGATCTGGCCACCACTCCAGAAACTTGTTGAAACTCTGTCTCAGAAGGATATTCATGTCACTGAGGTGCATATCAGTTTCTGAGAAGAACTTTGACAGGAAAGGTGGTCTTTTCAATGCAAGTATCTGGACTCAATGGGAGAACTCAGTGAAACCAGACTATTTGCCATAGCTGCATTCTCCAGTAATCTTGCAGGTGATGCCATAACGGATGCAGAGAATGAGCATGCTGTGGATGTATGGCAGAAGATTAACATCCCAAATTTGGAAGAGCATGCAAGACTTTATACGGACACAGATGTGCATTTGCTAGCTGATGTTTGCATGGCCACATATCCTCTGGAGCCTGCTTTCTATTACACAGCATCGTGTTTGTCTTGGGATGCCCCGCTTAAGAAAATGAAAGTCAATTTCATGCTTTTGGCCAATGCTGACATGCTCATTTTCTTTGAGTGAGCGATCTGTGCTTTACCTGAGCCTCTCACTTCCATCTTGAAACACTTTTCTCATATAGTCCATAGACATGGAAAGGCAAATAAGCCACATATTTGTGAGAGGTTCAATGCATCTCTTGATTCAAACTACATCATGTATCTAGATGTGAATAACTTCTATGCGCATGTCGTGTAACAATCACTGCCGATTGGCGAGTGCAGGGTATTAGGTGAAACTATCCACAGTGTGGCTGCAGATTCTGGTGTAGTATGTGTTGTGGAGGCAGCCATTGCTTATCCTACTAGTCTGCATAAAGCACAAAGCGATTTGCCATTATGTCCAGAGCAGCTAGTTCCACCGGACGGGGCTATTCCCAAGTTATTGACAACGCTGGGGGACAAGGAGAGCTGCGCCATGTTTTGCAGAAACCTTCATCATTGCTTCAGCTTAGGGATGGAGTCAGTTGCAGTTAGGCACGCTGTCTCCTTCAAGCTGTCACACTCGTTGAAGGAGTATGTTGATTTAAATGCTGAAAAGAGGGAATCTACAAAAAATGATTTCGAAAAAGACTTTTGTAAATTGATGAATAATGCAATTTTCGGTAAGACGATAGAAAATGTGAGAAAACATCGCGACCTTCTTATTAGGTTGTGTTGGGATAGGCATTGGAGTGTAAGGAAGTGTATCGTCAGACCGAATTTCAAATGTGTCACTATCTTTGAGAAGAACTTAGTTGCTGTGAAGATGTTGAAGACTGCAGTAGCGTTCATGAAACCTGCCTATGTGGGGAGGTGCGTTCTAGGCCTGTCCAGATTCCACACGTACCGATCCGTTATGAGTCTGTGAAACCTCATTTCGTTGTCCCTAAGTTATTTTATATGGATACAGATAGCTTCATCTATTGGGTGAAGAACTGCAATCCATATGAAGTAATGAGATACCTTGGTGAAGAATTCGGCGCATTTTCATATATGATCGATAACCCTTATGGTATTATTCCATAGAGCAAGTAATCCTTATGGTATTATTCCACAGAACAAGACGCTTGTAGGTCTAATGAAAGACAAGGCGAACAGGTCACTGATTGTGAAGTTTCCTAGTCTAAGAACCAAGATGTATGCGTATCACACGCTGGAAGGTGCCAGGCAGAGTGAGCAAGGGGCATACAGCGTGTGCCATCAAGGGCCCTATTGACTGAAGACTATTGGCAGTACTTGTACAGAGATGTTCACAGTGCTCCACCACAGTTGCCACACATGGTGTAGCAAACTACTACCTGGTCTCAAGGGCATTATGTGTACATTGTGCTCAGTCTAAAATCAGTTTGTCAGCTCATGACGAGAAACAAATCCTTTGTGATGATGGTTGGTTGGTTGATTGGTTTGGGGAAGGAGACCAGACAGCGTGGTCATCGGTCTCATCGGATTAGGGAAGGAAGACGGCCGTGCCCTTTCAGAGGAACCATCCCGGCATTTGCCTGGAGTGATTTAGGGAAATCACGGAAAACCTAAATCAGGATGGCCGGACGCGGGATTGAACCGTCGTCCTCCCGAAAGCGAGTCCAGTGTCTAACCACTACGCCACCTCGCTCGGTGTGATGATGGGACTGAAACTCACGCATACTCAGATTATTCACATGATGAGAGTGGTGTGTGATGAGAGAGAGTGAGAGAATGTATATATGCATATGGAATAGCATAGCTCATTTTGTTGTAGTGTAAATATTTGTGTGTGTGTGTGTGTGTGTAAATAAATATATCCACACCATGTGTAGGTTTTGTCAATCTTGTACACTATGTGCATCTGTAAATGTTCACACATCATATGTGTGTGTAACAGTTTACATACTTCCTGTAAACAGTGTAGTGTTTAAGTTTCACTTGCTGCCAACCATCCTGTCAGACATCCCGTCTGACTAATCTTTAGTTTAGATAGAGCCAAGTCCATCTGGAAAATATTCTCAATTTGCACTACTGTGCCCTGGGAAATTGTATAAATATTCTCAACAGTGCTACTGTGTCCTGCAAAATTGTAAAAAATATTTTCAACCAGTGCTACCGAAAATTGTAAGTATTCTCAACCAGTGCTACTACTGGGTGGATTGTGGAAGTTTTTTTCTAGTCATAGTTTATTAGTAACAATACTAGGGTGTAAGTTTAAAGTATCTCTGCAACGAAAATATTAGAACCAAATTGTATCGAGTCGTACTTATTGGTATTGAAATATTAGAACCAAATCGTATCTCAAGAATCAAATTACACCTGAGGAAGTAAACTGTGTCTATGAGAATTGAATAAACGAAAAATTCGTTACCATACTTCTTTGTTGTTATTTACAGAAAAACCTATCTCAATGTATAAAGAATGTGCAAGATACAACGACATTAACTTTAAACATGAGAGCCATTAAGGAGGTGAAGTTTAAGATGGAAAATAACAAAATATGTGTAATGGCTGCATGAGATTATGCCTGTTATGCACCATGTGTTTCGTTATGAGATCAGGTATAACATGAGCGAATCCGCTTCCAGATATTTATAGCAAAGGTGTCTACAATCATATCTCCTGTGCCTGAGGAGAACCACAGACGTGGTATTGGGTGAAGTTACATACTAACGAAGTGTGAAAGAAAAGTACACAGATTGTGAGGTTAAAATTCATCCAAATAAAAAGTAATTCTATTTTTCATAAGCAGACACAGCACTATTTTCACACAACTTCTTTTCCTTCTTCTTCTTCTTCTTCTTCTTCTTCTTCTTGAGTTGGTTGAGAGCAGGACGCCCCTAGAATTACAGCTCTTGGATAACAGGAAAACTCAAGATTCAACGCATCCACGCCTCCACATCTTTGACGTAGATGATGGTACCTTTGTGGTCGAATAATAGAGGTGACTTCACCATGTCTTTACATCGTATACGAGGATCATCCCAGTGAATTCCATAGTAGAAATGTGTTAAGCATATTGCACTACTCTATGTTTTAGCACATTTCTCATCCTTGAAAAACCTCTCTGAAGCAATGCCTGCTGAGAACGTCTCTAATATACTGGCATCTTCTGTGATTGCTGTGAATGCAACATCTGCAATTAGGAGCTGTCGACGCTCATCATTACAGAAACGCTGAGCATCTGCAATGATGTTCATACCTTGTGATGCCATTGTGAAATGCTCTGGGTGTGGCGCAACACTTATTCATTTTACCGCTTGTTACACAATACACTGGCATTCAAAACTTTTAAAAGCTTCCAACGCTTCTCATCTGATACAGTGATGTGTGGCATTTTCCACATTATTTTATTGGTGTTGACCTCATTCTCCTACTGAGCTCCTTGAATGTATGAGTTGTTATCCGTTATCCACACTAGAATAAGTTCCTGTTTATTATTGATAACAATTAGACACATGTCTTCACAGTAGCCTACAAACTGTTTTAGAGGTATAAAAGCAGTAAATCTCCTGTACTCTTTCACTGTTATAACCACTGGTTCGACTATGAACTATCCAGCATTTTCAAAATAGTTCAAATCCAAGGAAGAAGCAGAGACATACTTTTTTAAGATTTGATGTTGTCCCTACATTGTATATATATCGTATCTCATGAAACAGAATGCTAAAGCATTACATGCAAGATTTGATGCCACAGTACCAGAGGCGTCCCCTTTCGTAAATGATCCATCAAGGTGTATGAGAGTCTTCCATTGGAGGGATAAAACATCTTGGTGTTGGATAACAATTCTAATTTCATCATTCTTATTAAATGTGGTTGAAGCATTAAGTTTATCTGAGAAGTATTTCTGACATATAATACGCTCATCATATTATACGAGGTTAGTTACAATGAACGATATAATTGTGAAGTTTCAAACCTACTGATTTAAGAAACTCGTAGTTCCTACATTTTATCATCTTGCTGTTCTGTTGTGAAGTGCTGCACTGTGAGTTGTGTGTGGTGGTTTTACACCTTATGCCCATCCTTGTCTTCACTGACAATACAAGGACGCTGGGAAGCTGGAGGCTGCTGCGAGTCCTGACTGACTGAAAGCCACCACCACTTCTCGTTCCAGCAAACGCAAGGTAGTGGTCGTCACTTCTGCCTTCGATAGATCCTGACTGGTTGATAGTCACCACCGCTTCTGGTCCAAAAGATGACGACCGTCCTCGTCGCTTCCAGTCCTGCGTGGTTGAAGGTCGCTACTGCTGCTGACAGGCCTCTGCACGTTCAAGGTCACTTCTGATTCCACTTAAGGTATAAACATACAACGTTTTTCTCACCAAAGAAGTCGACAAGTTGATTATCCTGATCCACAATACACAGTTCCAGATGGCCGAATGTCTGAACTGGTACTGGAGGTTGGTAGGGGCCTCAACGGTCTTGTACCCGGTTTCCACTGAAAGGAAGAATCGGTAAACTGTATGAATCAGTCTATTGTGGAATTGGAATTTGTTGCAGTGTTACAGTCGACAAGAATTATTCTGACAGGTAGTATGTCCAATGACTTGTCAGATATGTAAAATTTGTTAGAGTCCGTCTTCAAAACCTGTCTTTTTGTGAAACCCAGTAGTCACCCTATTGAACGAGTTCTAAAGTCAATCGTTGCAGTCGCTATCTTTACCTCAGATTTAGTGTATTGACGTTTGCATGCAGCACAGTCTTTTTTCAGACCTTTTCAAAACGTCGTTTAAATCGTCAGTATCGTATGTCCCAGGTTCTGTTTCCACAATTTCTTTCTACCATTAATTTCCAGCTGAAGTTTATTGTTAGCCTCCGTGATATTCGGAATGCTGTTTCGCATACCTGGATTTCCACATAGTCTTTGATAGCGTACTTCCTCATAATATTTGGTAGTGTATCCCACATAAACACGCCACGGAATCTTGGAACGCTGCATTTTGTTTGTAACAAACTTGAGTAGCTCTGTATTTGTAAGCAGTCTATCCAGTAAGATGGCTAACAGGCTCTGTTTGTTTATGAAGAGACCTAGTCCTTTCTTGTATGGTTTCAGGTATAGTGCTTTTCCGGTTGTGTCTCCTAGCCTCCTCCAGCTACTCCTGGGAGTTCTGTGCGTTCTTGACTGTTCCATCTATAGCCACAGCACCACCAGCCAGTGAACCCATCACAGGGAGACCTGCGAGGGCAAGGATGAGGAAGGGGATAATTCCGCCTGATGACTCGGGTATCAGCAGAACCCAGGCTGCTTTATCGGTCCTTTATGTATCTAGGGACTTTAAGCTGCATACATCGCTGTCAGGATACGGTTTTTTAAACTCCTCTGCCTTGGCTTCTTTTTGTTCATTGTCTTCTTCTTGTTCAAGACATGTAACATTCATAACTTGCTTGAAATTCGCACCCAAGTGCAATTTGGTTTCACCACACATGGTTTTGTCAACTAAAAATGCTGTAATGCGCTGCCCTATGTCGATATCATTTCTTGCAATATTGTCTTGGCTTTATCAGCTAAAAATCTACCTGCCGTGTGATGTCCTGGGAGATCTTTATGTTTTACGTTTGCAATCTCGTGTTCCAAATATGTCTCGTCAAGCAGATTAATCCCCTTCTCACCACGAGCCAAACGTTTTTGAAACTTTCTATCAGGTCTTCAGTAATTATACGCCAGAACGTGCAGTTTGACTGGAAGTTTGTCGATAATTCCACCACCTCTTAGAATGTATCTCCTATCGTGCATGTTATGCTATTGCAACGGTTGTGCTCGGTGTACCCAGTACCTAGCAAATCGTGAGCGTCAGTCCAGCTGTTTTGTATTCCCTCGACGTCTTATGAAATACTCTACGAGAAACACATGTGGTTCTGAGCTCTTCCGAAATTCCTCCGTGTAAAAGCACCATCGTTTTAATTCTGGGAGTTGTCCTCTGAGCTCTGTAAACTGTGGATACCTCACTCGACCAGTTTGGGAGGTATGACTTCTCGAATGTTGTCTTGTGTTTCGATACACGCACCAAATCAGTCACATTAAATTTCTGTTTATGTGGACCAAACATTTTAATACATAGTATACTGTACCATGAGCCCTTTATCATGAACATCGATTGGTCTCTTTTTTATTGTGCTATGTTTGATCCGATTATACTGCGCCACTATTTCTGAAAGGATGTCCATCCCAAAGATGAAAATGAATTGACTTTTGAGTTTTTATTGTTCTGTTCAGATGTTCAATGAGATTCGCCTTCAGGTGGTTGTATGTTGTGTAGTGCTGTTTTCCATACCATTGCGTCAGAGTCTTGAAATACTTATTGTAAAACTCTCCACCATGATCGTTTTGGAAGTCGTCTGGGCTTCGATTCGTCCCTGTCTGCAACAAACGCTCAGACATCTTTGCGACATCTCTCCCTGTTTTTCGTTTAAATGGTAATGCGCAGGCGAACTTAGAGTTTATATCAATGAACATTCAAATACCGGGTGATCAAAAAGTCAGTATAAATTTGAAAACTGTATAAATCACGGAATAATGTAGATAGAGAGGTACAAATTGACACACATGCTTGGAATGACATGAGGTTTTATTAGAACCAAAAAAAATACAAAAGTTCAAAAATGTCCGACAGATGGCGCTTCATCTGATCAGAATAGCAATAATTAGCATAACAAAGTAAGACAAAGCAAAGATGCTGTTCTTTACAGGAAATGCACAATATGTCTACCATCATTGCTCAACAATAGCTGTAGTCGAGCTCTAATGTTGTGAACAGAGCTGTAAAGCATGTCCGGAATTATGGTGAGGCATTGGCGTCGGATGTTGTCTTTCAGCATCCCTAGAGATGTCGGTCGATCACGATACACTTGCGACTTCAGATAAACCCAAAGCCAATAATCGCACGGACTGAGGTTTGGAGACCTGGGAGGCCAAACATGACGAAAGTGGCAGCTGAGCACACGATCATCACCAAACGACGCGCGCAAGAGATTTTTCACTCGTCTAGCAATACGGGGTGGAGCGTCATCCTGCATAGACATAGTACGTTCCAGCAGGTGTTTATCAGCCAGGCTGGGGATGATGCGATTCTGTAACATATAGGCGTACCTCTCACCCGTCACGGTAGCAGCTACAAGACCAGAATCACGCATTTCCTCGAAGAAAAAAGGCCCGATAACGGTAGATGTGGTAAATCCAACCCATACCGTGACTTTCTCGTCGTGCAATTGAGTTTCCACGACAGTTCTAGGATTTTCTGGAGTTGTGGGCGTTGACATACCCTCGGAGCGTGAAATGAGCTTTGTCGGTCCACAACACGTTACTCAACCAATCGTCATCTTCCGCCATCTTTTGAAACGCCCACACCGCAAATCCCCTCCGCTTCACTAAGCGCCAGGTAACAGTGTATGATGCCTATGGATTTTGTACGGATAGCATCGGAGGGTACGCCTAAGGGCCAACCAAACAGTGGTGTATGGAATTCCGGTGCGCCGTGCGACTGCACGAGCGCTGACTTCCCCGTGCATGGACGAACCTGCTCCAATCTCCATTTCTTCCTGAATTGTCTCAGTAGCATTACGCCTTGTGCTCGGTCAGCCACTACAGGGTCGATCCTCTAAACAACCCGTGGCTTCGAACTTCGAAATCATTCCCGCCACAGCTGCATTTGTCAACGGACCTTTACCCGTTCGAATCCCCTTCCTTTGGCGATAGGATCGTAACGCTGAACTAGCACATTCCCCATCCTGATAATACAGGTTCACTAAAAGCGCCTTTTCAGGTAACGTCAACATGCTGCGAGTGCTGGCGCATATGATTCTCTCTCTCATTACAACTCCTTCTATGCATGATTGTCATGCGTAGCCACTGACGTTTTGCTGTCCAGCGCCATCTGTCGGACATTTTGTGGACTTCGTTTTTTTTGTACTAATAAAACCCCATGTCATTCCAAGCATGTGTGTCAAGTCTTACCTCTCTATCTACATTATTCCGTGGTTTATTAAGTTTTCAAATTTATACTGACTTTTTGATCACCCGGTCTATTTGAAGCCATTATTCACATATGAATATTCCCTTATATCTACATTATCAGCCTGCCATATTTCATCCAAACCTTTAACAATAATATGTCTATGGACGTGTATGTTTTGCATGCTGGTTTGCTCAGTTCTCGAACTACTGACTCCATACTTATTCGATTATACCTCTCTCTCTAACCTCAGAGATTACTGAAACAACCTCATTCGATTGAGCAGTATTACAAGCAGCAGCTGATGCCTCGAGTAGTCGTCGTCAATCGTCAGCTCATTGGGATTGTCGTAGGGGTCGAATGCTGATCTCTTTTCTGCTGGATATCGATACCATAACCAACGCTGTATCATTCATCCAATATAGGTTTCTCCCACTTTCCTATGTAAAGTGGTCAGTTACAGTATTTCATCATATATCTCCAATATATGGGTGAACAATTTACCGTTTTTGTGAGATTTAGGAATATGAGGTTCATTAGATCAGTGTTCCTTGAAATTCTTTATCGTCTATTTATAATGTTTTTCCTTTAAAACTTTTAGGCTGCATACCCAACATGTATCGTTTTGCACCACTCACACTGAGTGTTTTGTCTATCCTAGAATCAATGTGATAGTTACCGAAAACAGTAATGCTTTCATCATTGTGTAATTTCGATGAGAGCTCACCAAGAGATTCAATAACTGATTTAAAGGTTTGTCTCAGTGCTATTCTTGATCCAAACCTCCTAACCTTAGCAGTCATAACTTCTCTCAAATACCTTTCTGTGCCACAAGGACCTTATGCTTAGTCGACATTGAAACGCCCGCTAAACCCGCTGGACAGAGCAGGTGATTAGGACTGTGGAAAGGGGTCAGTTTCACCTTAACATTTAATTTATTGTAATTTAATAACACATTTACAACCAAAGCGGCACAAAGCCGAACTTTTACAACTACGAGTTTCAAACTCCAGGTCTTTCACGGCTGAAGGCCTCCAAACAAGATATCTTAAAAATCAACAAAGTAAATTTAAAGTGACAGAAAACACGCAGTTACAATTACAAATAACATAATTAAAATATATAATATATAGCTAGGCTGAAAGCCTCAAGGCAAGGGTGGATAGACAAACATAAACAAGATGCAATAAAAACGGCTGAAGGCCTACAATAAAATTTTCAAGATTTTAAAATAAATTACCATAACCTTTCTAAGGCAGAAGGCCGCAATGTTTAATCTTGAAAGGTAATTTTAAGAATAAGGTTCCAAGCCGCAATGTTTAAGCCTGAAAGGTAGTTTTAAGAATAAGGTTCCAAGGCTGAAAGCCCACAATTAATTTTACAAAATTTTAAAAAAATATAACCATATGCCTTACGTTTTAAGTAGCTGGAACCGGACTAAAAGAAAAGACAACACAACGGCAGTAACCTTTCAGCAAATAGCCCCTTGCCGGAATTCAAACTTACTTACATAAAACACAGTAAAACCAATATTTTTTATCATTGGCTATGATAGATTATAAACAGACAATTAAACACCGGTGAGAAAGACAGTAAAGACAACAGAAGCCTCCAGAGGGTCGATCTGCCTTCGTTCACTTAGGTGAGACAGGTGGTGAGCCCAGTTATACTTGATCTATCGGGACCCAACCAAGGGACAGCAATGGACCGACCGACAAACGACTTGCTTGCCACCAATCTGAATATGATAATTCAAACACAAAATGTCACGGGCGTAATTATCCACAATCAAATATGTATATGTAATAAGCTGTCAAAACCACACACCGTGTTGGACGGCGACAACAGGTGAGGAAAGGACACTGCCTGAAATTACGTTAGTGGCCAGGGCAGGTAACTGAAACTCTAACGGCCACAATGCAGAAGATTCCGTTGGTGCACTTCAATTGCAGTCAACCAGTATAGTTAATTCCACCATATGGCGACTAAATTTCAGCAATACAAACACTCGGTGTTGGTCACAGGAAAACCTCCCAACCGCGAACCACACAACATGAATGGACGTGGCTTGGGTACTTGAAACCACTACCCAACTTTGCCGTCCTGGGTAGGTGAAACATGAAGCTTGTAGCGATTGGACAGCTCCACACACACTCCAACATTGCGCAGGGACTGTCAGCGGACCCAGCCGACTGCACCTCGTGGAGATAACTTGCGTGGAAATTGCATCTATACCTACCGTCAATCAATTTTCTTTGTTTCTTTTTTCAATAAGAAGAAACCTATACTCTGTGTGACTCCAGGAATCTCCACATATCTTTACAATTTCGTTGAATGACATGTCAGATCCTACATGAGCTTGGTAAATATGCTTTAAATTCAAAATGTTGTGTTGGAAGGTTGTAATGAGGTTTACAATATCCCTCAGCAACTGTTTTGGGATTCTGTAATATGTTTGACTCATATAAATATGTCAACACCCATATAGCGACCAAAACAGAAATATCGTGGAATTTGATCCTGGTTTTCCACAGTGATGTCATCAAATATGTTTTGCAGCAGGTGGTACTTGGGTTGAAACAGCATTTTTGAAAATACATATACAGGCTCAAAGCAGATTCCATCTGGGTGTGTTAGCAGTGACATGAGAACATTTGCCTTGCCACAGCTGGATGGACTTATAATTATCACCCTTACACCATTGGGTAAGAGTATCCTATTCTTCTTCTTCTCCTTCCGATCTTCTTCCACACCATTACAGGACCAGTCGCTTACAACAAGGTCTTCATGCCGAGGATGTATCACCAACTACACTATATCAGGTTTTGCTGTGCAATATATATATATATATATATATATATATATATATATATATATATATATCACCAACGGAGCTGCTGTGCTAACAGTCAGTATATACACACATGAAAGTTGGTGTATCATTCTGTGTAACAATGACTGAAGACACTGACTGTGGTGGTGAGATGCTTCAGTCAGCTTGGTGCTTCTTCTGTGTTCTAGACATTGCAGTAAAAATACAGAAGTAACATTATCATTAGAATATGAACTAGATAAACTATTGCTCGTGGTAATATATATATATATATATATATATATATATATATATATATATATTTATTTATTTATTTATTTATTTATTTATTTATTTATTTATTCAACAGGCATTCATTGAGTGCCCTACATTAACAAATAAATTGGTTCTTTCTTTTCCTCACATTTACAGAGTTTTGCAAATGAAGTTTTCTTATATGCAGAGAATTCAGGGTGCCTTGCCCTCAAACTGATGGATGTTCCTTTAGTTTCTTCATTTGAGATCATATTGATGCAGTATTCTAAATCGTCTGCATGCACATTATACATACAGAGATTGTTCACAATGTCTTTATATACAGTTTGTACATGAGGCAGCCATCTGTTCAGTGTTTCCTACACAAGGGATAGCATCATCCATAGGCTGAACAAGTTTGTAATGCTGGAGTATAACAGATAAAGGGTCGACCTCCAGAGTTCACCATGAGTGCTGCACCATCGTACAGTGATGTTATAGATAGCGTCAGGCAAGCACAGTAAATGTCCAGGGGTGAACAAGAGTGCAATACTTGGATGTCTCCTGTTGACTGATGTAGTGTTCTGCATGACACAGTTCATCCCATTCCAATTCTGCAAACCGCACTTTAACACTTCTCGATGCATTTTCAATCTCTGTCGCTGTCCACTGGTGCTGCTATTCCTATAGTAAAGACTTTTGAACTGCTAGCTCTTAAATTATAAATTGAAGTGGAATGTAGGAGGGCACTGGATGGAATCGCTAGCTTCTCATCCATGACATCAACACTCTGTCCTTGCAGTGATGTTGGGATGTCCTGGGATAGTGCATATGTTGAAGACTAGTACTGACCTGCAGCATGTGGCGTAGGACTCTCAGCACAATACTCCTGAGAGTCGGGGACTGGCTGGATGTCTTTTTTACGCAAGTTCACGAGCAAGATTGGTAACAGCAACTTGTTGTACTCCTCCAACATGCTGGTCAGGTGCGCTAAAGGATCCCAATGTGCTGCTGCCACTTTCGGGAGACGGAGGTCGATGCAGGTCCTGACAAGCTGATGGCGGCTTCTACTGGCCCGGAAATGATGGAGGTCACTGGAGTCCCCAGCAATCCGGATGCTACTGCCCATCTGGACATGCCAGAGGTCACTGGACTGGGAGGAAGAAACAATAAGCATTCAAACACAGAGACACAGAGCTGAATGAAGGTATGGCACTAAATCACATTTACTTACTTTATGCTTCTTCCATAAAATGAATTTGGATGACAGTCTTAGTTGCTGTTGATGCATCAAGTTCCTTCCACTGACTGAATGAGGCCAGATAGCGGCCGCACTCACCTTATATCCATGGCGTTATGATCATATGCCCTTATGCAGCATTGCCACTGGTTCCTGCCTATTTTTCCCCCATGATGACATAATTTGGAGCACCCTCTGGTGGTGGAACTGTGAATTAGAGACAGCCGGTCTGGGGCTGTGAAAAAGGACAGAACGCTGCAGACCTGCCTGTTTGTCTGCCGGGAGAACCATTATTCGTTCTGTATACTACTACTGTTGGTGTGTTGCCAACCATAAAAAATGTAGTACATAGGAATAATATTACATACATGCTGGATTGGTGGCAGTCGCCTCTTGTGCAGTTGAAGGGGTAGATTGAGTAGTCATTTCAAAGAAGGATGTTTAAGGAGTTCGAGCTCCAGAAACAGTCTATATGGATTTCGAAATGATTCTTCACCCCATTCCACTGCACTGCCATTATTTGGCGAAAAGTATTCTTTTTACACTCCTCCACTATCTCATCTTTCCAATCATCAAGTATGAAGGTATGGTCACAATCCTCCTCTGTATGTTTACAAGTAGTACGATTATTGAACTCCTCTCTGCTTGATGCTCACATCTCATCAATAGGACACATTGTGCACACATTCAGTACCTTCCTCACAAACAGCCCAATGCAGGTTGAGCTTTTTCCAGCTACTCAAAAGAGGTGGAAGGGAAGTTGCTGTAGGACAATCCAAATATAAATATATAAGGACAACAGTTTGCATGCTTCCTCCCCAGCAGCTCATTGCAGAGATAGTATTTTTCCTGCCAGTCCACAAGTGTGGAAGGGGAGAGGAAGTGGGGGAGAGGATGAGGAAGTGGGGGATGGGAGAAGAAGTAGGGGAGGGAGGAAGAGTGAGGGTGCTGATGACAAAAATGCGACGTTGCCATTTCTATCCCCCACAGGGTGTGGACCACCAAGGGAGAGCCGCCATCTTGGATAAATCTGGCAACAATGCAGACTGGCGTCACTTAGTCTTTATTCCCCTACTTGCCATTAATACTGCAGAAGAAACTTGATGAGTCTATCATGTAGTACTGTCTGTGGTTATCATAGTTCCATCGCATATTATCTGTGCTATTTTCATCCCAGACGAGAGTTAGATGTTCACTCAGTTGACTGCACAGTTTCTAGCATAATGTCTAGTGGCAGAAACAATTACGTAAAATTTGCCACATTTCGCAACAAACTGTAGCTGCCATTCGTAATTTGTTGTAATTGCGTATTAGGACCAGCTGTTGCCAGAAGTCGCAGCAGTAACTCTGGTTCTATTCTGATCATTTATATTTGTATACATCATTCAGCATAGCCAAGTACACACACTAAGGCGATGATGAGGGATATTCTGAGTTTTAATCATTCAGGTGCGGTAATTGCACGAAACGGTTCATTGAAAGACTGTATTTAATTCGTGAGACTGTGAAGGAGCTTTTATTTCAAAATAAACGATTAGAATAAGACATGATGAAGAATCAGCATTTAGTTAATTTGAGGTCTGTCAGATTCACCGAAAACCTTTTAAGGAAGGTGATTTTAAACACGGAAATACTGCCATTTCACTGGTGCATATCAAGGTGGTGCCCATTCCAGCTGCAACTTTAACTACAGACCTCGCTATACAGAGCCAGTCAATCTGAGCCATTCCGACTTCCATTTCTTGATCATGAATATATGTGGACAAACGATTACAGATGGCGATGAAGAAATTAAACGAAATAACACACCAAAAGAGGAGATGCAACATAAACTACTGATTTAATAATTCACTTAATTTTTTGGCATGCAGCCTCAGAAAGAGTGCATCATATTTGAAACCAGACAAATTCAAGGTAACAACACTTTTTTGCTCGTGATAAAGAGTTTAATTTAAATAATCAGAGGAGTACTTTTCCATGTGAGTATGTGAGAAATGAATCGTTTCTACTGGAAGATCATTTACCCCAAAGCGAGCGGTTAAATAGTTTATTAAAAACGAAATTGTAACAAAAGGTAAGTGATGTATCAGCACAGCATGGAAGCCAACTTTTACACAATGACACAAGCTTAGCACAATAGGCTGTGGGGTGGTAGGACTGGACCAAGTGACACATCAGGCAATCACCATCGACAGTTGCATTGAACATTTACTTGGCACATTTAAACAAGACAAATAACAAATAAAACCAGCAACACATTTTTAAAATTACCACTTAGGTGAGACCAAGTTACTTCAAAATTTAAACATTCATAAACCACGGCACTTATGGCCTATTACACATAAGGGAAATGAGTTAAAAATTATTTACTCAAAACTATGATCGACCTGAAGAACAAGTTAATAAAATTTAATGAGGAAATGTAGTCTTTCGTTACTGCAGTGATTGGTATTACCAAAGCAATTCAGAGTACAGGCAACAACAAACCAGATACCATGGCACACGTTACGTAAATGCCTGGCACCCTACAATGTAGTATATAAAATATAAAATTTCATGTGACCAAGCAACCTCGTGGGATTCAACAAACTACGCCCAGAACAGGCGCCAGCTCACTCAGCTGCTTCCAATACAGGCTCGGCATAGACCCCAAAACGGGAGCAGCAACGGTCACGAATAGGCACGAAAAATCCCAGAACTATGGGTATCTACAACAGACTGACATCTGCCTTAAGTAACTAGAAACACAATAATTCATTACAGCACATCATCTGTAGAATTAATCAACCTGCTAATGAACATCAGCTAAGCAGTACAAATCTATTATCTTATGTGCGTAAGGCCAATTATACATTAAGCGGCGAGTGAACTAGATACACGGCCAGCCAGCACGTATGGGCAAAGGGGGCGGAAAATACACAACAGCACAAGCAGGGCGCAACCCAGGACCCCACACCCGCTACCAAGACAAACAGCAGAAGTCCCGATAAAACGAAATCAAATGCAAGTAAGTAGCGTGCAGGCTAACGGTATATTGAGATCGCTGCCCCCCCCTCCCTCCCCCCTGAGGCAAAACACTAGGCGAGCTACAGCAAATAGCCACACTTAAATTTGTGATTAAATCAGAATTAATTACCATATCCACATACTGTCATTGAAGGAATTCTTGTACTTTCATTAATTGAATCGCTTTCAAATTATTTAAACACACAATAATAACTTGCCTCTCAGCAACTTGTAAGAATTTATGAAACTAATCATCTAGAATCAGACACGTGTCTCTCAGATGCACTATCACTTCAGATAGAAACGTAACAGTAATGTTATTGCAATTCGCAGCAAAACATATCCAGGGAAAATGTTATCCATTTATATCTACAGCAACTGGCCAGCTGAATTCCGTCGTGAGATACAAATACAATAACCAGGTGGCACTTAGACAAACAGTTTTCAGTGGCGGTTAACACTGACAGTAGCAATCTACAAACAGAATGTATCAGCACTCCAGGCTCTAGTAAATGTTAATCATCACACCACGTACAGCTCTCACTAGAGCATTGCGTACTAAGCAAGTTGAAATTAACACATTCGAGAACAGCCTCAGTAGGAGTAGCAACGGCCGGCCAAGAAAATGAAGTCAACAGCACTGAACCCAGTAGTCGATTTCGGCCACAAACAAGGCCCTTACCCCCTTGTTTGCTCGACGAAGCCAACCAGCAACGGCTTCACAGTAACATGACTGCTTCCACATGGGCGATATTTGCTATGGCGCCGTCACCCGGATAAACAGCCACTTTTAGATGTGCTCTTCCTGCTGCCTCGCACGGAACCTGTACTGTCCGCCAGACTTCCCAAACGACATAACTGCTAGGTGTCCCAAAGCAAAATCCTCGGTACTTGCTAGAGCTTACCCCTCGCTCCCCGACCGGCCCGGTAGGTGGCGCCACCGTGTGCTCTGTGCACACCACCGAAAAGATGACCCATACTGGCGGCGGAAGTAGCGCTGATCGAGTCACACGGCTCAGTAAGTGCCAAAGAGCTTCCAATGTGTGGGTTGTATTCAAATTTTAGTAGGAGAGTATTTCGATTTATATTTCAAAATTAATATGCTACCGTTTGCTGATGTATTCAAAAACTTTTGAAGCGCATCTCTTAAAAAATATGAACTGAGTCCCGCTCATTACATTATTTCACCTGGTTTGACGTGGGATGCTCTACTGAAAAGTACTATAGCACAATTGCAGATTATTTCAGTTACTGATCAACATCAGTTTATTGAAAGAGACATTAGAGTAGGTATTGTTCATTGTGCAAGCAAACATGCTGTTGCAAACAACAGTTTCACGGCTAGTTATGATGACAACACTGATGGATCTCATATTATGTATCTTGTTGTGAATACTCTTTACAGCTAGATAATGTTGCAGTATCTTGCAGTGTCCAGTTTTGTATGGCTTTCTCTAGAGTCTTGAAACATTTGATGTCGAAAATGTACGATTCAATTCTTACATAGGACGCATTCTAGAAGTAGATCTTGAATATCTTGAGACTATTCACGATTTTCATTCAGCTTTTCTTTATTTTCCTGAAAATATGATACCGCCGTCCGATAGTAACAAACCAAAGAAACTGATTTTGACTTTATTTGATAAGAAAAACTATGTCATTCGCTACATGAATATGAAATAATGTTTGCCTCATAAACTGGTATTAAAAATAATTTATTATTTAGATAACCTCCCTGGATAAAACCATTAATTGAGATCAGTGCACAGAAATGTATGAGAGCAAGCAATGATTATTTTTTTCAAACTGATGAATGATAGTGCGTTTGCTAAAACCATGCAAAATGTGCAAAAAAGAGGAACATTAAATTAGCAACATCTTGGGAAGATAGATACATAGCTGCCTCATTGATTGTAAAACCTAACTTTTAAAGGAGTCTTATTTTTAACAAAATTTTTGTTGCTGTTGAATTGAACAGGATTAACGTGATGTTTGATACGTCCATTGCAGTAATAAAGACAATTTTTTATATTTTGAAGAACCTTTTTAAAGATTTTCACTATCGATATACATTAAACAAATTTCGAGAATATCATATGAAACTGCATTACACAGACACCGATAGCTTAATTTACCGCTTTAAAAGTGCAAATATTTATGAGAATGTCAGGAATGAAGTAATACGTGGTTTGATACTTCGGGTTTTCCTGCAAGTAACAGATACAGTATTCCGCTTCACAGTAAAATTACTTTCGAGTAATGAAAGACGAGTTGAATGGTGAATCTATTACAGAACTCATAGGACGGAGAGGAAAAATGCATGTACTCGAGACCAAGTCTGGATACATAATATGCAATGCGGTATCGCCCGTTATCCAGTGGGCTGCAGTTGAAAACACGCGGTCCAGCAGTCACGCCGCCGCATTCCCTACTGTCACCGTCATGGAATGAGGTCGCAGCAACTCTCCGGAACACCAGCGGAGGTTCTACTTAAGACATCGATGCACTGAGCCCCATTATTGTCTGTTTGCCGCTTCATAGCAATTACAAACTCTCATGGAGGTCAAGGCTCGTCTCCTAAGGAATAATCACTGTACTGAAGATTCACTGAATTGTAAACCTTTGCATCTGTCCATATTTCAACATTCAAATCGACTGTTAGCAACTGATGCTGCAACTACAGCAAACAAGCCTCTGTATTACCCTTACTACTTGATATTAGATGTGGAATAAATTAATATCTGAATTCTCTGTCCACTAATCGCATCTGTTCCTCGATCCTGTATTCACTAAAGAACCGCAAATTGTACATCTACATCTATATGGATACTCTGCAAATCACATTTAAGTGCCTGGCAGAGGGTTCATCGAACTACCTTCACAATTCTCTATTGTTCCAATCTCGTGTAGTGCGCAGAAAGAATGAACACCTGTATCTTTCCACACGAGCTCTGATTTCCCGTAGTATGGCGTTCGCTGTGTTATTCAGTGGTTTGGTATTTAGCTAATTTGTAAATGGAAATGATAATCTTATTTTATTATATTGAGTAATTACTAAATAATTTTTCTGCTGGCTAAAGATTTCATCAAGTTGCTAAAGAACTCCAAGTTAACGTCGTGTTAAATTGTTGTCTGTAAGTTGTGTAAGTGTCACTAAATCACAGTTCATACAACAGATTCTATACAACTATTGATTAAGATGGAAGCAGTTATCTTCAGCAAAATGATCATTAAAACCACCGAATATCAGCCGCGCCCAACACTGACGTATGTTACCTGAAACAATATTCTTCGCAACTCGTGCGTAACTAATTTCGGCTCCATACATCAGCTAGATAAGTTTGTTATAACGATCGTGCTATGAGCACTGTTTTTAAAGAACCAATCTGATTTGAATCATTTTCATTAAAATGAGTTCGGAACCACCGGTGCACATTTATTTTTACACATTTGTATTACCTTCGGCATTTATATCTGCAGAGTTTCGTAATTTGATTTTGCCGCTGAGATAATTGTTAAGATGGCGTCAGACAATTGATACAGACTTTCTATTGTTAGATCAAATAAGTGAGTATTTGAAATGCTTATTAAACGCTATAAATTACACTTTCGTATTGTGCACTATTTAGACTTCATCAAGCAAACATTTGATTTGTTTCTAAGGAAAACACATACGTAACACAAATAATGCTTACTGAGAGAGGAATTAAAGTTACAAATAATTATTCACTCATGTTCGTAATAATGAACTCTATTTTCAAGTAATAATTAACAAATAATTACAATTTCTTAAAAGACCTCAGTTTGATACGCGTCCGCAACTTACAAAAGTCAACCAACAAAAGGTAAAAACAAAGGAAGACAAACGCAGATCATAAAATCACTTTACAATTATCATTGTCTTTGTATGATACACATCGATATGTCCAATTATATCATAGAATATTATATAAATAATTATTATTTATAAGTTTTCAATGCTTTTTCATACGTCGAATAGATAATGTTTCCTTTATAACTGTTAGAGGCGTAATTTCCTCTCGTAGCCAAAAATTTATCACGTGGATGTTACACTATATAGGTCGGTGTCAACAAAATATTTTCGCATTTGGAGGTACAGTTGGTGATTGGAGTTTCGTGAGAAGATTCCGTAGCAACGAAAAACGCCTTTCTTTTAATGATGTACAGCCCAAATCCTGTATCATTTCTGTGACACTCTCTCCCATATTTCATGATAATACAAAACGTGCTGCCTTTGTTTGAACTTCTTCGATGTACTCCGTCAGTCCTATCTGGTAAGCATCCCACACCGCGTAGCAGTATTCCAAGAGAGGACGGACAAGCCTAGTGTAGGTAGGTCTGTTACATTTTCTAAGTGTCCTGCCAATAAACCGCAGTCTTTGGTTAGTCTTCCCCACAACATTTTCTATGTGTTCCTTCCAGTTTAAGTTGTTCGTTATTGTAATACCTAGGTACTTAGTTGAATTTACGGCTTTTAGATTAGACTGATTTATCGTGTAACCGAAGTTTAACGGGTTCCTTTTAGCACTCACGTGGATGACCTCAACTTTGTGTTATTTAGGGTCTACTGCCACTTTTCGGACCATTCATATATTTTTTCTAAATCGTTTTGCAGTTTGTTTTGAGCTTCTGATGACTTTATTAGTCAATAAACGACAGCGTCATCTGCAAACAACCGAAGATGGATGCTCAGATTGTCTCCCAAATCGTTTATATAGATAAGGAAGAGCAAAGGGCCTATAACACTACCTTGGAAACGCCAGAAATCACTTCTGTTTTACTCATGACTTTTCGTCAGTTGCTACGAACTGTTACCTCTCTGACAGGAAATCACATATCCAGTCACTTAACTGAGACGATATTCCATAAGCACGCAATTTCACTACAAGCCGCTTGTGCGGTACAATGTCAAAAGCCTTCCGGAAATCCAGAAATACGGGATCGATCTGAAAGCCCTTGTCAATAACACTCAACACTTCATGTGAATAAAGAGATAGTTGTGTTTCACACGAACGATTTTTTCTAAATCCATGTTCCTGTGTGTCAATGGGCCGTTTTCTTCGAGGTAATTCATAATGTTCGAACACAATATATGTTCTAAAATACTGCTGCATATCGAAGTTATCGATATGGGCCGGTAATTCAGTGGATTACTCCTACTACCTTTCTTGAATATTGGTGTGACTTGTGCAACTTTCTAGTCTTTGAGTACGGATCTTTCGCCGAGCGAACGGTTGTATAGTATGGAGCTAATGCATCAGCATACTCCGAAAGGAACCTAATTGATTTACAGTCTGGACCAGAAGACTTGCTTTTATTAAGTGATTTAAGTTGCTTCACTACTCCAAGGATATTTACTTCTACGTTACTCATGTTGGCAGCTGCTCTTGATTCGAATTCTGGAATATTTACTTCGTCTTCTTTTGTGAAGGCATTTCGGATTGGATTGTCTGGGGGAAGAGACCAAACAGCGAGGTCATCGGTCTCATCGGATTAGGGAAGGACGGGGAAGGAAGTCGGCCGTGCCCTTTCAAAGGAACCATCCCGGCATTTGCCTGGAGCGATTTAGGGAAATCACGGAAAACCTAAATCAGGATGGCCGGACGCGGGATTGAACCGTCGTCCTCCCGAGTGCGAATCCAGTGTGCTAACCACTGCGCCACCTCGCTCGGCGGCATTTCGGAAGGCTGTGTTTAGTAACTCTGCTTTGGCAGCATTGTCTTCGTGCAGAGAAGGCATTGATTGTTTCTTGCCGCTAACGTACTTCACACGGAAGTTACAACGTACTGGCGACAAGGACGGGCTTAGTGGAACAAGTAGCTTTGGACACCAGAACAGGACATTCCTTTTTTCTTTACATTGATTTTTTTTTTTTGCATGTGTGGGTATATTGATTTGAAATACGTAAGTTGACGTATTTAAGCTGAGATGTTTAAGGAATAAAGGCAAAGCAGGGAGAGCAACATCTAACTCCTGAGGAGTGTCTAGCATCTCTTGATCGGTTTTACAGTCAAAAAATAACGGAAATGCTGTCAGCAGTTACTTGCCTCGTACAAGCTGAAGCAGCCCAACAGCAAAAGGCGCCAGAAGTTAAAGACGGGATTCAGCTGCCGCCTCCGCCCTTCCGACAGTTCAAACGGCTCTGAGCACTATGGGACTTAACTTCTGAGGTCATCAGTCCCCTAGAACTTAGAACTAATTAAACCTAACTAACCTAAGGACATCACACACATACATGCCCGAGGCAGGATTCGAACCTGCGACCGTAGTGGTCGTGCGGTTCCAGACTGTAGCGCCTAGAACCGCTCGGCCACCCCGGCCGGCCTTCCGACAGTTCGATGAGAAGAAGGAAACATGGAAAGAGTACATAACACAGTTGTATCAACACTTCGATACCTACAAAATCACAGGTGACCACATCTTGTATTTATTCCTTCATGTGTAGGAATGAACGCGCACTAGCTCTTGGTAAAATTATTCCTCTTAAGTGAGCCAAAAAACCAGGCCTAAAGACGTCATAATTGAAAGGTTAGAGGAATTTTTTGGGAGTCAAATACATGTTGCTGCTGCATGGTAAAATTTTTTTCCGTACGCAATGTCGTAGTGATCAGTCATATAAAGAATACATTGCGGAATTGCAGGCTATGACTAGAGACCATGAATTTAGTTTTGCCTGTGGTGCAGCTTATCAGGATTAAATGCTTTGCGATGCCATTATTCTGAATCTGAAAGATCAGAGATTGACGTCCGAAATTCTAAAGCATCACAACCCTAGCCTCAGTGAATTGCTTAAAGTTATAGAAGCACGCGCAGTTCAAGATTTAGCCAAGCACGATTTCTGTCTACGAGCTGTCCGTTCACTTGAGACAAACACCCCGCGCCCCAGTCACAGCCCCGGCCCCAACAGTCGCAAGTCAGCAGTCCGTAAACAAGGCCGGGCACACTACACACACCGTTTGCCACAGCGGCGCAATACTAATTACACCGTCCGAACTCCGCTCAAAGCGAAGTCATCTATGGAATGCTATGTAACCCGTGATCGGAAGAACTGCTTACTCAAACCAGCTGAATGGAATTTTTGTCATCGCACGGGACATATAAAACCGTTCTGTCTGTAAAAGACTAGAAAGCCCTCTGTTCCACGCGGGAATAATGCAAAGCACAAGCAGATGGAAATAAATGTCATTTAATATTCAGATTCTGGACTTCCTCCTACTTAAAACTCAGGCAAGCGAAGACACAGAAAACGCACACGCATTCGTTCGAAACGAGTGCCACGCACTTCTAACTGGCTCTCTCAATCTCGAAATTCACGAAGCCGGACTAGTGCACGTATGGAAATAGAAAAGTTTTTCACACCACGAAATGGCCAACTGTATTCAGAGAGCACGCCGCAAACGGTGGATTATATTGCAAATTTGTAACAAGTCAGTGCACTTTTAATTACATATCCGAGTTTTTGTCACGTTGCTTAACCTAGACACATATGAAAAAATTGGCCAACCACCTCTGCAGACATCAAGTTTGCATCTCTACGCCTACAACGGTGGCAGAATTTCAGTGCTCGGAGCTTGCCACTTACCTGCAAAATACAAAAACACGACTAGGGACGGTAGCTTTCACAGTACTTCGCTCACGTACGAGTCCAAATATTTCCGGCATAGATGCATTTCATTCCTTCAGATTAGACATACAGGACAATGTGCATGCCACAGACACAAAAGTTTCGCCGCTCGGAGTGGCCGCGCGGCTAGAGGCGGAGATTCGAGTCCTCTCTCGGGCGTGGGTGTGTGTGTTGTTCTTAGCATAAGTTAGTTTAAGTAGTGTGAACTCTAGGGACCGATGACCTCAGCAGTTTGGTCCCTTAGAAATTCACTCACATTTTAACATTTGAACAAAAGTTTCCCATGCCGCAATTCGACAAATCTGTGACAACTATCAACATCTGTTCGACGGTACTCCAGGATGTGCAATAAGTTTTCACGCTCGCATTATGCTGAAAGCTAATGCCCAACGCAAATTTTCACGCACATCCCCTGTGCCACATGCATTACGCGACGATGTCGCTACAGAAATTAAGAAGCTATAATCCGTTGGCGCCTTAAAAACTCTTTCAACAAGTCACTGAGTATTGCCCTTAGTCGTCATTCGTAAACCAAATGGGAAGATTCATGCGGATTTAAAACGCACGGTAAATTCATAGATAGTTATCGATTCCCGCCTCCTCCCACGTATTGAGGAAATTTTGGATCGCCTAGCGGGAGGACAGTTCTTCTAGAAACTTGATCTTGCAGACGCCTATCTTCAGTTATCTTTGGAGAGACAAAGAAAATTTTTGTTGTGAATACTGATGTCGGCTTGTTTGAATATCATTGCCTACCTTTAGGAAGTGCTTCCGCACCTGCGTTGTTTCTCATCGCCTGTCTTTAGGAACTGCTTCCGAACCTGCATTGTTTCAAAATTTCTTGAACAGCTATTGTCCAAGGTGCCCCCTTGTTTTAATTATCTCTGGACAAACACCTTCAAACTTTGGACTGTCTTTTCTCTAGTTCTCACTGAAGCGGGCATCAAATGCAGTTTGCAGAAAAGTCCTTTTTTCAACTCAGCGACTGAATACTGAAAGGTGGCTACACTGAGTCACAGCGCCAGAGACTGCGCCAAAGATTATTATTCCGCCGCCTCCACTGGTGCAGTAGTAGTTCAGAGAATGTCGAGAGCCGTTGTTGTTCTGTTGGACGAGAGAGTAGGTGCTGTTCCGGTGGTGTAATGTATAGATGGACGATGTTGCAATTGTCACAGTGTATTTGAGAAAGGAGATGGGCTTTTGATTTATGATGCTGGTGTAATGGAAAATTTTCGTCAATATATAATGAGGTAAAAAGGTGTTACAGTTTTCTTTAATGACAATGCCTCTTGCTCACAGGTACAGTCAACAAAGCATCTGGCTCGTGTTCATTTATTAGACTTGTAATTCTGGTTTCTATGTGCAATTATGGTATTTCTGATTTTTCAATTAGTTCATTGCAAATGGTGTTTAAAATATTTTGTCGTATTGAGAAAGAACCGAGCCAGATACATGTACGTTCAGTCACACTACCACACACAGAACAGTTACACTTGTGCTTTGTTGTTTCTTAGCTTTTATAGTTGCAGGGGACTTAATTAATCAATTGTGTTAATGGAAAGTCCTTGTCATTCTTTATTTCTTATTTTATGCAGTCAGATTGCGTGCTAGTACTAGTCAGGGCCAACCGGCTACGAGACTTCGTAACCGGTCACACAGCTACTAAAATTATTGCATTTATTCATTAATACTTTTAATTAAGCCCCTATGCAATACTTAGAACAAATCATCGACGCCAATAGCGCTTGTCCTTCGACAAAACAAATGCAAGCAATTCAGAATATACGTGAACACAAGCTGTTTTCGAAAACTGTCTTATTACATGAAGTTCATTCCTAATGCGGTGCAAATTGCCGCGCCTCTGAACCGCCTCCGACGTAAAAATGTAGCGTTCTATTGGACAAAAGACTGCGACCAAGCTTTTCAAAGACTGAAAAATGCATTGCTTCGTCAACGTTGCCTTATGCACTACGACTACTTGTGGTTGCTCTAGTTGCCTCGTCCCACGGTATCGGGACGGTTTATCCCACAAAATTTACAAAACAGAACGCCCCATCGCATTTGCTTCCAAAAGTTTGACAGTGCTCAGATTAATTACAGTCAGCTGAGGACGAAGCCCTGGCTGTAGTATATGGTGTCACAAAATTTCATCACTAGCTGTACGGCAGAAAATTTTTCTTCGTCATGGACCATAAGCCACTGAATGCACTGTTTCATCCGTCGAAACATGTTTTCGACCGCACTGCGCAAAAGCTTCAACTTTGGTCGCTATTATTGTCAAGTTACCAGTATGAAATTCTGTATCGCCTGATGGCGCAACACGTAAACGCCGACACACTGTCCCATTTACCTGCCGACACAGATGCAGCATTCGACACATCAGAATCTTCTTCTTTACATATTGATTCTTCTGATTTGCCAGCACTAGATTCTTTTGAAACTTTCTCGTAGATTAAAACTGTGTGCCGGACCGAGACTAGATTCTTTTCCTACTGATTCCCGGCGGATTGCACAACCCACGGAGCATGATGAGTCACTAAATTGCTAAGAAGTTATATTCGCAAAATTTGGGTGCACCGCAAAAGCTTACCTCTTCTGAACGATGTGATTCTGCTGCATAGGCCTAACTTACCAGACAAAAGTGTTAATCGCCGCCTCGTGGCAATAACAAGTGTTAAATATTATACAAAGAGGTCATTTTGGAACAGTTCGCAGTAAACTTTTGTCACGCCAGCATGGTACGTGGCTTCCTTTAGATAAGCAAATAGAATGTGTGGCGGCACTCAGTCGCGCATGCGCAGACAATCAGGCTGCTCCGCGCCAAGAATTTTCCTCCTGGCCACATTCTGATTCTCCGTGGCAACGCCTCGATATAGACTTCACTGACCCTTTCTGGCAAACACGTTGGCTGATTATCGTCGATGCCTACAACAGATACATTTTTATTATTTTATGTATTACAAGAATGCCGCCAGCACTATCAAGGCACTTGCTTCTCCATTTTCTCTCGAAAGCTTGTCACAAATAGTTGTTTCTCACAATGGACCTGCCTTTTCTTCAAAGGAATTTGCACAATTTTTCAAGCAAAATGAAATACATCATGTCCGGACAGCACCATTCTTGCCACATTGAAGATGTATATGTCAAAACTTCAATCTTCACTTTCACGTAAAGGTCCCTTACTGGTGCTTTGAGTTCATATCTCACTTTCCCTGCTCCTGACATTCTGCCGGTCATCGGAGCTCGCTACTTTTTCTTCGTCCTTACCGCTCTGCTCCATGTTCAGACGTTACCACGAAGTTTCACGCAAACTTCAGAGCTCAGTATCGATTGTTCAAGAAGTCACATTTATGGGAATTCGCCGTTATTCTCACATCAGCTAGCGCAGCGCAGTATACTATTGGCGGCAGTGCAAGCACACCAGCTTCACCGAAAACAGCTACAGCTCCCTGAATTCAGTGATCCTGCAGTAGATCAAACTGTTTCAGATTTATTCATTGCACAACGTCCGGCCGATGTGACTCCACTCACCGCCGTCTCCCGATGGAAGTCGACGTCTACTCACTTGCACAGCCGTTGCCATCAACACAGCAGGTCGCCTCTTCCGTGCACACAGACACCGTCACTATCGGCAAGTTACCTGCACCCCCTCGTTGCAGCAACCTCAATGGTCCTACATGTGACCTTGGATGCCTTGTTTTACGGAACAGTTTCCCTGGCGCTCACAAGACGCAATGTCGCCACGCGGGTTGGTCTGTTCTACCCCCAGCTAAGCAACCAGCCTCATCACTGTCCAAGGTACTGTCCGTACCTTCAAAGTTTGGGGCGAGGAGTGCAGTAGCGGTCGCCATCCGGTCGGCCGCAGTTTAAAATACGCACCAGCCACACCACTCCGTTTCCAACAACCGCCACCGCCACCGCTGCGTGAGAAGGCTGCCACTAACGCTTACGCCGCTGCCAGTGATATGTAAGCATCCCCTCTCCGGAACTCCAGTGGCGGCTCTACTTAAGTTCAGGCGTCGATGCCCTGAGCCCCATTTTTGTGTTTTGCCGTTTCGTGACAATTACAGACTTTCATGGCGGTCAGGGCTCATCACCTACCCGAACAGTCATTGTATTCAAGACTGACTGAATTATAAACCTTTTCGTCTGTACATATTTCAACATTCAGATCTACTGTTGGCAACTGACGCTGCAACAACAGCAAAGTTATGTCTTGTATGTATTGTATTGTATGTTAACCGGGGGCCTAGAAACAACGGAGAGACTCCGTCCCCGCCGCAGCCGCAGTGGTCCACAACCCCACGACGACTACCGCAGTCCACCCCTCCGCTGCCCCACACAGAACCCAGGGTTATTGTGCGGTTCGGCCCCAGGTGGACACCCCCCCACCAGCGAACGTCTCACACCAGACGAGTGTAACCCCTACATTTGCGTGGTAGAGTAATGGTAGTGTACGCGTACGTGGAGAAACTGTTTGCGCAGCAATCGCCGCCATAGTGTAGCTGAGGCGAAATAATGGGAACCTGCCAGCATTCGCTGTGGCAGATGGAAAACCGCCTAAGAACCATCCACAGACTGGCCGGCCCACCCGACCTCGACACAAGTCCGCCGGACGGATTCGTGCCAGGAACCAGGAGCTCCTTCCCGCCCGGAAAGCCGTGCGTTAGACCGCACGGCTAACCGGGCGGGGGGGGGGGGGCAAAATTATGTCTTACTTTTACTACACTTACCAGCCAGAAAATTACGACCACCTACCTAATAGACGATATGTCGACCTTTGGCATGGATAACAGCAGCGGCGCACTGTGAGATGGAAGCATTAAGGCCTTGGTAGGTCGGTGGAGGGAGCTGGCACCACATCTGCACAAAGTCGCCTAATTCCAGTAGGTTCTGGAGAGGAGGGCATTGAGCACTGACGCCACGTTCAATTACATCGCAGATGTGTTCCGTTGGGTTCAGATCTGGCGAGCTGGGGGGCCAGCACACCAACTGGAACTCGCCAATAAGTACCTCAAACCACTCCATCACACTCCTGACCTTGTGACATGGCTCATTATCTTGTTGAAAAATGCCGCTGCCGTTGGGAAACATAATCGTCGTGAAGTGGTGTACGTGGCCTGCAACCAACGTACCATACTCCTTGGCCATCGTGGTGCCTTGAACGAGTGCCACTGGAGCCGTGGATGCCCACATGAATACTCCCCAGAGGAAATGGAGCCGCCGCTAGCATGTTTCTGTCCACAGTACAGGTGTCAAGGAGCTGTTCTCCTGGAAGACGACGTATTCGTGCGCTCCCATCAGCATGTTGAAGAAGGTATCGGGATTCATCGGACCATGCAACACTCCGCCACTGCGCTTACGCCCAGTGCCAATGGTGAAGTGTCAATTTCAGTCCGACGTGAATCGTCGTTTTGTTATCAGTTCCCCCAACAATTTTAGAAATCTATCCCTTCTGCCTTATTTGATCTTAAGCTTCCAGAGCTCTTTTAAATTCTAATTCCAACGCTGGATCCCCTATCTCTTCCCTATCTCCTATCACATCTTCCCCACTCATAGAGTCCTTCAGTGTACTCTTTCCACCTATTCGCTCGCTCCTCTGAATTTGACAGTGGACTTCCCATTGCATTCTTAATATTACCACCCTTTCTTTTACTTTCACCGAGAGTTATTTTGACTTTTTCTGAGACTGTCCTCCCGACAATCGTTTCTTTTTCGATTTCTTCACATTTTTCAGTCAGCCTTTTTGCCTTAGCTTCCCTGAACTTTCAATTTATTTCATTCCAAAGCGAATTGTATTTCTGAATTTCCCTGAGCATTTTCCTACTTCTTTCTTTCATCGATAAACTGAAGTATTTCTTCGGCTACGCATGGTTTTCTCGCAATTACCTTCTTTGTACCTATGATCCTTTCTAACTTCTCTGATTGAGCTTTATAGAGATGTCCATTCCTCGTCAACTGAACTGCCTATTGAGCTTCTCCTTATCGCAGTATCTATAGCCTTAGAGAGCTTCGAGCGCATCTTTTCATTCCTTAGTATTTCCGTATCACACTTCTTTGCGAACTGATTCTTCCTGACTAAGCTCTTAAACTTCAGCCCACTCTTCATCACTACTGCGTTGTGATTTGACTCTGAAATCTCCATCCTCAGCGCTGCCCGTGGCGCTGGTGGAACTCCCGCAGAGTGGCTATTCTCTGTGGCACTGGCACCAGCTCGCATCTCTGCGCCTTAGGTGCTTTTGCCCTGGCTGTGTCTCGTTCGCACGACACAGCACCCTCTCTATCTCTTCAGCTTGTGACGTCGGCATGTATACCTGAACTACCGTTGTCAGTATTGGTTTACTGTCCATTCTGATGAGAACAACCTTACCACTGGCCTGTTCAGAGTAGAACACTCTCTGCCCTACCTTCCTACACATAACGAATCCTATACGCGTTGTACCATTTCTGCTGCTGTTTATATTGCCAAATAAACTAATGTAAGATTACTGATATCCCGCGGTTTACAAAACAGGTCAAAACGTTATTTCAGGAGCAACGAAAAGAAGCACGCCAAATTTAAAAGACCACAAAATCTCCAAGACTGGAGAAGTTTTAGAATAGCTGGAAATTTAGCACTAACTTCAATCCTAGATACTTTTAATAGTTTCCACAACGAAAATCTGTCTTGAAATCTAGCAGGAAACCCGAAGAGATTCTACCCGTATCTAAAATACTCCGATTGCACGATGTAATCAATATCTTCACTATGTGATGACAATGGTGATATTATTCGTGACAGCTCCACTAAACCCGAAGACGAAGTAAATATTCCAGAATTAGAATCACGAACAACTGTCAACACGAGTAACTTAGAAGTAGATATCCTTCTTGTAGCGAAGCAGTTTAAATCACTTAAGAAAGCCAAAGTTTCCAGTCCAAATTGTGTGCCAGACAGGTTGCTTTCAGGTTATGCTGATACAATAACTCCACACTTAGCAAACATATACAACCTCTCACTCGTAGAATGATCCATACCCAGAGATTGGAAAGTTGCACATGTCACACCAACGCCAAAGAAAGGAACAGGAGTAATCCTCTGAATTACAGAGCCATATCGCTAAAGTCTATTTGCAGTAGGATTTTGGAACATATACTGTGGTCGAACATTATGAATCACCTCGAAGAAAACGATGTATTGAGAAATGGCCAACGCGGATTCAGAAAATATCGTTCTCATGAAACGTAACCATCTCTTTATTCTCACGAAGTAATGAGTGCTATAGATAATAAATATCAGATCGATTCAATATTTTTAGATTTGCAGTAGGTTTCTGACACCGTTTCTCACAAGCGACTACTGATCACTTTGATTGCGTATGGAGTATTGTCTCTCTTGCGTAAATGGATTCGTGATTTCCTGTCAGAAAGATCACTGTTGGTAATAACTGAGGGAACGTCATCCAGTAAAACAGAAGTAATATCTGGCGTTTCCCAACGAAATGTTGCAGATCACCAGTTGTTCCTGATCTACAGAAACGATTGAGGAGACAATCTGAGCAACTCTCTTAGTTGCAAAATGACTTAGAGTAAATCTCTGTATGGTGAAAAAGTGACAATTGACTCCAAATCATGAAAAGTGTGAAGTCATCCACATGAGCACTAAAAAGAATCCGCTAAATTTCAGTTACACAATGGATCACACAAATCTAAAGGCTGTAACCTGAACTAAATACTTAGGAATTACAGCTACGAATAACGGAAGATGGAACGATCACATGGAAAATGTTGTGAGGGAAGCAAACCAAATTCTTCTATTTATTGACAGAACACTTAGAAAATGTAACACGCTTACTAAAGACACTGCTTACACCACGCTTGTCCGCCTTTCTGAAATAATGCTGTGCGGTGTGGGATCTGCATCACATGGAACTGACGGCGGACATCGATAAAGAAGCGCAGCTCGTCTTGTATTGTCGCGAAATACTGCCACGGATACGATACATGAATTGTGTCAGTCATCAAAGCATAGGCGTTTTTCGCTGCGCAAGACCTTCTCATTAAATTTCAGTCACCAATTTTCTCCTCAGGGAGTGAAAATATTTCGTTGACGTCCACCTACATAGGGAGAAATGATGATTATAACAAAATAAGAGTAATCAGAGCTCGCAAGGAATAATTTAAATGTTTTCCTCTTCAGAGTGGTCTGACTGATCATGATGCACAGCTAGTTGTAGTATATGACATAGCTCCATACAGTAACGCAAAACAGTCCTCCAACACGGTGCGTTCAATTAACCATTTAAGAATTGAAAATTTTAAGGAAAACTTGAAACAGTTACACTGGTGTGAGGTGTACAGGGAACCTGATACTAATTTAAAATTTAACCTATTTCATGATACCTTTTTGAGTATATTGGAAAACAGTTTTCCTGAGAAGACAGTGAAATGTAATTAAGAAATCATCTAAAAAGCCGTGGCTTATTAAATGGTTAAAATATGTTGTAGACAGAAAAGGGAAATGTATCTTATAGCTAGAAGGAGTAATGATGCAGAAACAGTAAAACATTTTAAAAACTACTGCACTTTATTAACAAAAGTTGTTAAAAAGTCCAGGAGTAGGTGCATTGTATCTGAAATTAGCACATCTGATAATAAAGTTAAAACAAGTTGGAATACTGTTAAAAGGGAAACAGGGTAACAGAGAGCACAGGAATACTGTATTTCTATCAGATGCAATGAAAAGTTTGTTAACAAAAAGTCAGAAGTAGAAAACATTTTCAATAGTCATTTTTAAGTGTTGTAGAGAAAATAGGATCCAGTCATTCATTACAAAATGCAAGACAGTATATGGAAGAGGCAATATGTATGCAATTTTATAAAATTCAGATTCATCTCACCTCTCCTACTGAAAGTAGGAAAATAATAAATTCACTCAAAAGTAAAAGTTCACATGGAACTGATGGCATTTCCAACAGAGTACAAAAAGCTTGTTCCCAACAGATAAGTATAATTCTCAGCCACACATGTAGTAGCTCACTGAAACAGGACATTTTTCCAGATAGGCTGAAATACGCTATTGTTAAAACAGGTCTGATGCTAACAATGCCCAATCTCGCTTGTGGCAGCTTTACCCAAAATTCTTGAAACAGTAATGTATTCTGGAGAAGTATCACATATTTGTAAAGATGTACTAACAAAATGTCAGTTAGGTTTTCAGACAGCCAATGCTAAATGTGCTTTCATTAATAAAATATTAAATGCTTTCAATAACTGAATATCATCCATTATGATATTTTGTGATCTCTCAAATGCTTTTGACTGTGGGAATCATGAAATTTTTCTAGATAAGCTCAAGTATTGTGGTGTGAGAGGGCCTGTGCACAAATCGTTTAATTCATAATTAACTGGAAGAATGCAGAAGGCTACAATTAACAGTGCAGATAGTCTTCAAAAATCAGCAGAGTCTTCTAACTGGAGAGGTATCAAGAATGGTGTCCCACAGGGTTCAGTCTTGGGTCTCTTATTGTTCTTAATATATATTAATGAGTTGCCACTCTATATCCATGAAGATGCAAAGCTACTTCTTTTTGCCAGCGATATAAGTATAGTAATCACACCGAACAAACAAGAATCAGCTGACAAAATTGTAAATAATGTCTTTCAGAAAATTATTAACTGGTTCTCTCCAAATGGACTCTCACTATATTTTGAGAAAACACAGTTTATACAATTCTGTACAGTACATAGCATAACACCACTAATAGATTATACCCTTTGAACAGAAGTCTGTCACTAAGGCAAAATATTCAAAATTTCTGGGTGTGTGCACTGAAGAGAAACTTGAATTGGAAGAAAAACGTTGATGATCTGCTGAAACAGGTTCAGCTACTTACGTTATTAAGGTTGTTGCAAAATTTTGGTGATAAACATGTCAGTAAATTAGCACACTATGCCTGTTTTCATTCGCTGCTTTCATATGGCGTCTTATTTTGAGGTAATCCAGCATTAACACTAAAAGTATTCATTACACAAAACTCTGTAATCAGGATAACAGCTAGAACCCAGCCAAGATCACCTTGCATACATTTATTTAAGAAACTCGGGATTTTCGCAGTACCTTCGCAATACATATATACGCTTGTTGTTAATAATCCATCCCAATTCAAAAATAATAGCGAAGTGCATAACTACAACGATAGAAGAAAGGATGATCTTCATTATTTCGGGATAAATCACAGAAAGGGGTGAATTACGCTGCCACAAAAATCTTTGGTCATTTTCCAAATACTATTAAAAGTCTGACAGATAGCCAACCAACATTTAAAACAAATTAAAAGAATTTCTGAATGACAACTCCTTCCACTCAATAGATGAATTTTTAGACATGAAGCAGTAACAGTAAAAAAAATTATATTGTGTAATGAGCATTTATGTTAAACTGACACGATGCACATCATTACGAAATGTCATTTTCAGAATCTATGTAACAAGTATTAATGCAATGTAATGTAATTAGTTTTTCCCGTGTGTTGTTCGAGAGTGGAACGGTAGAGAAGTAGCTTCAAGGTGATTTGATAAACCCTCTGCCAGGCAATTAACTGTGAATTCAGAGGAATCATGTAGATGTAGATGTACGTAATTCAGTCAAATCAGCGAATAGTTTCTATTGTTAACTAGATTTATCAGAATAGGATTTTTATACTTTAGGATAAGGTTAGTACTGCCCAATGTTGATGATGAATGTTTTGATTGGTTTGCGTGTACTATCACCTGAAACATGATAATGACTGATTGTATTGCGTATGTGTGGAGAATGTAATTTACAACTGGCTTTAGTGCATGTGTGAATAACGCAAATTGTAGCTGAGGTCACTACTGCTAGAAAAATGTAAGAACATTACATGTGGTTTTAGTGTATGTATGAAAAATGTGAAATGTGGAAAACATAGAATGCGATTTGCAACTGATTTTAGTGTATGTGTGAAAATGTAGAACATTTTACACTTTAAACTCTGAATATCCATTGTCATTGCTACAGTGTACTTAATAGGCTATTCTTAATGATGTATGCAAATGTACTTGATTGGAATTTACTTCAGCCGTGTACAGTCAACTAAGTGTACATCTAAGTTTTCTTTGAACTGTAGTTTTTTTATAATAAAATTTGTATCTAGAGTGTTTTTGTTTGCTTTCTTTCTAGCCCCATTCTGTAATACACTATATTGTTCATGCCTCATTCAAGTGACCATTACAGAGAGTGAGATGAAATTTTCTGAGTCAGTTCAGTATGTGACAGAAATGTTTTTTTTAGTGTTGTAGAAATCAGAGACAAATGAAACGCACTGATGAGGAGGTATAAAAAAAGAGATCCGTGAACATTACTGAAACGTAACACAAGCGTGTGTGTGTGTGTGTGTGTGTGTGTGTGTGGTGTGTGTGTGTGTGTGTGTGTGTGTGTGTGTGTGTGTGTGCAGAATGAAACCATTTCACACGATTCGGGTGAAGCATACAGTGATTTTCGATATGCAAATACTGAAGGCATGGAGAAATACTTTATTATGTAGTGTGTATTTAGACAATTCTGGTGAAGCTCAAATATTTTTTTGATGTTGTATGCACACATGTGAGATAACAATGACAAACATTTTTAATATGGCACTCTCTTGGATTGTAAAGTCAATGGGAGTCAGGTTATGAAGCACAATTGGGTTAATTCCGCAGTCTTGGATCTTCTTTAATTTCTCACCACAGCTGTCTTCCATATATATAGTTGTGTTAGTTCAGCCATCTTGGATTTTTAAAAATTTCTCACCACAAATATCTTGCATTGTTTTAATTTTTCGCCATTGTCATCTTTGATTTTTAAATTTCCAAACAGCGCTGTCGTATACTTCTGAATTCGTGTCAATGTCGTCTTGCATTTTTGTATTTCCTGCCACCTCCACCTCAAATTTTTCGGCGGCTCTAACGCCGACTAGCGGCGTCATGTGCGCTGGAGTGCCTGTAACCATACTTCTTATATTTGCTAACTATTTGTAAAACTAAATACCACAAAAATAAATAATTTACAACAATGTCTTAACTGGAACTCTTTCTTTTGGTTCTTGAATCTATAGGAGCAAATACACACTTACAAAGGAAAAATAAGTGTGTGGAATATCTACATACTTATTTGCCCTTACCCCATTTAGATGGTGATATACAGGTCATATTAAATACACGGTCAGTTTATGCACTGAATTCCTCCTAGGCTTAGCAAAGCAAATTATCAACAAGGAAACAAATCAACAAATTCTTACACCTTGCAACATAACAAACAAACTTACAGCATCTGGTAACACTTCAAACTACGTTCTACATCCACAGCTATATATACATTCCGCAAACAAGTGTACGATACGTGGCGGAGGGTGCCCTGTACCACTACCTGTCAGTTCCTTTCCTATTCCCCTCGCAAACAGAACGAGGGAAAGATGACCATCTTTAAGCTTCCGTATGAGCCGTAATTTCTCATATTTTATATTCGTGGTACTTACACAAAGTGTATGTTGGTGGCAGTAGAATCTCTCTGCAGTCATCTTCAAACGTCGGTTCTCTAAATTTTCTCGAAAGTGTTCCTCGAAAAGAACGTCGCCTTCCTTCCAGGGATTCCCATTTGATTTCCCGAAGCGTCTCCGTAACACTAGCGCGTTTTCGAACCTACCAGTAACAAATCGAGCAGCCCACCTCTGAATTACTCTGATGTCTTCTTTTAATCCGACCTGCTACGGATCCCAAACATTAGAGCAGTACTCAGGAATAGGTTGCACTAACGCCCTCCATGTGGTCTCGTTTACAGATAAACCACTGATTCCTAAAATGCTTCCAATAAACTGATGTAGACCATTCGTCATCCCTGCCACAGTCCTTACATGCTCGTTCCATTTCATGTCGCTTTGTAACGTTACTCCCAGATATTTAAACGAAGTGACTGTGTCAAACAGGACACTACTAATGCTAAATCCGAACATTACAGGTATGTTTTTCCTACTCATCGGCATTAACTTACATTTTTCTACATTCAGAGCTAGCTGCCACTCATCAGATCAACTAGAAATTTTGTTTATGTTATCTTGTAGCATCCTACAGTCACTCGACTTCGACATGTTCCCATACACCGTGGTATCATCAACAAACAACAACATATTGCTGCCCGCCTGATCATTTATGTATAAAGAAAGTAGTACCAGTTGTATCACACTGTTGTATACATAGTTCCGCGTAGTCAGCGCGTACACAACTTTCCCAATAGAGCGCGCCCCACTAAGCACAACAGCGCAGGCGCAGCGCTCGTCCGTCTCCACACTAAGAGATGGCGCTGTCTTAGAGACGGACCAAATTCTGCTTCCGCTGATCCGCGTATTAATATCCAACGCAGCCAATGAGATTGCTGCTAACGTAGAACCTTTTTTCCTCGCGGATCACACTCGCGCAGTGATACCAGAACGCGCGTGTGTGTACGGACCTCTGATTAGTCAGTCTGCATTAGTCTGTACCAGTCTACAGTCAAGTTTCAGTCTGCGCCTAATAAGATTACCGTATTCCTGTACATAGCCATGAAGATAAATGAATAGACACTTTGTCAAGTATCAGAGATATGTGAGAATAAGAATAATGTACCAAGACCAAAGGAACTTCAGACTGTCAATTGCAAATAGCATCCAGATTGGGTTATTTTTATGCTTGTTATTAGTTTAATAAATGTGTGTGAAAATTAATCAAGTTCTGTTTAAAGTTGGTCACCGTCAATCTGCTACTCTAAGCGTGCAAGTGGCATTTCTATCGTCTGACCTAACGGCAGAAGATAAACACGCCACGATAATACCACGAGACATATTGCTGACACTCGCCTACTTCGCTAGAGCGACGAGTCAAATAATCTGATGGTGTGTGTACCGGAGGTCTTACAGTACGCACACCACACACACTTCCCTTGGTAACTCCTGACAGTATCTTCGATAAACACTCGCCGTCAGGGAGAAAATATTCGGTTCTACTTTAAGAAATCTTCGAGCCCCTCACATATCTGGGAACCTACTCCGTACGCTCGTGCCTTCGTTAACGTTTCATAGCACATGTAAATGTAAGTGCTACGATATTCGTCTTGCTCTCAACAGTACTTTATTTTCGGAACACTTAAGCAATACATCATTAATGCAAATATTTTTGTCCTTGGTATCATAACCAGAACCACAGATCTACTAACGGTGAATATACAGTTCGAACGACGTTACTTACAATCACGGAAAGGACAATTTTGAGTTAGGCTTAACAGGACTGCAAGGAACGCATCCACACGCTCCACAGTAGCACAGTGTCTGCATCAGAATGGTATCTTTGCCTGCAGGTCGTTGATCACCATCCTGTTTAGTTCTCTAATCCACAATCATCATTATCAACATCATCGTCTTTGTCCGACGGCCCGTATGTTGCATTCCGTTGACACCTACACCTTGGCGGCACCATTGGTCAGGGTAACTAGACTATGGGGTCCGCAACAACGAGGCGCGCGGTCACGTTCTCTTCTTGGTTGAGAGCAGATTCAGCCTGAGTAGTGATTTTGGATGTCCCCTCCTATGGCGAGAGGTGGGAACACGTAATACGCCCAGGAACTTTGTCGAACATGATTGTTTCGGTGGTTCAGGTTCTACGGTGTGCGGAAGCATAGTACTGCGCGCATGTACTGACGTACAACTCTTTGAACACGGTTCACTAACTGATAGATCTTACAGTGACACTGCATTTCTTCCCCAAGTGTAGTTTTAGGGGTGCATTTGCCCCTGACTTAATTCTGACGGATGATAATGCGCATTGAACAGTGCAGATAGAGGAGCTCTTGCCGAATTGATTGGGCTACGCCGGCCGGAGTGGCCGAGCGGTTCTAGGAGCTACAGTCTGGAACCGCGCGACCGCTATGGTCGCAGGTTCGAGTCCTGCCTCGGGCATGGATGTGTGTGATGTCCTTAGGTTGGTTAGGCTTAAGTAGTTCTATGAGACTGATGACCACAGCAGTTAAGTCCCATAGTGCTCAGAACCATTTGAACCATGGACTCGTCTGCCAGTTCTCCTGACTTAAATCGAGAATGTGGAGGATGTGTTAGAGAGGCGTCATGCAGCACATCGACTTGTACCAACGACGGTCCAGCAGTTGTGAACCGCACTCGTGGAGGAATGGAAAGTCCTATCACAACAAATCCTTACCAGCGTTGTGGGCAGCACGGAAGCGCGTTGGAGAGGATGCACTGCTGTCTCTTGTGGCCACATACCCCATTAAGAACAATGTTCCGCTTTTTGTAATGACCAGGAGACAATCATAAATCACAGAGACCTCAGTGCAGTTGTGAGGAAGTGACTGTCTATTGAAAATGAGAGCGAAAAATGTAATCTAGTAGTTGTAAAGGAAGACTTTGGATAATTATGGAGGATGTGTAAACGTGGAGCCAAAACGCTAGATCTACAACCAATTTAAAGTCTCTGAATCTTGTGGTTGAAGCCGTCTCGTAATTTATGAGCAAAAATCGGTAATATCGTACATTGTTGTCCATGAATGCTGAGTTTTGTTGCAGACTGATCTGAGGTAAACACCTGGGGACCGGATGTTCCAGAGGAGGGAGGTGTTGTAGCAACGCCACTAATTTCGGGCGTTACTACAGGAAGTAGCAGTTCAGCTGTAGCAGTTGAAAGCAGAGGGGAGGCGGTAGAGTGTCGGCATGCTGGTTGCAGCAACAGGACTGTTTATACACACATCAAAAAAGTTTTGCATCACCTCGGTTCGGAGAGTTCCGGAATCTGTACAGGAAATTGGAATGGAGATCAACATAAACATCATTTCCACCACTTTTATTGCTCATGAAAACCACACAGTGCATGTTGTACCACCATACAGCGAGACCTTCAGAGGTAGTGGTCCAGATTGCTGTACACACCGAAACCTCTAATACCCAGCAGCACGTCCTCTTGCTTTGATGCATGCCTGTATTCGTAGTGGCACACTATTCACAAGTTCATCAAGGCACTGTTGGTCCAGTTTGTTCCACTCCTCAACGGCGATTCTGCGGAGATCCCACAGAGTGACTGGTGGGTCACGCCGTCCATAAACAGCCCTTTTCAATCTAACCCAGGCATGTTCGATAGGGTTCATATCTGGAGAACATGCTGGCCACTCTAGTCGAGCGATGTCGTTATCCTGAAGGAAGTCATTCACAAGGTGTGCACGATGGGGGTGCAAATAGGAATCCATGAAGACGAATATGGTTTCAGTATCAGTCGGAGGATGACATTCACGAATCGTACAGCCGTTACGGCACCTTCCATGAGCACCAGCGGCGTACGTCGGACCCACATAATGCCATCCCAAAACAGCAGGGAACCTCCACCTTGCTGCACAGTGTGCTTGACAGTGTGTCTAACGCGTTCAGCCTGACCGGGTTGCCTCCAAACACGTCTCCGACGATTGTCTGGTTCGAAGGCATATGCGATACTCATCGGTGAAGAGAACTGAGCGGTCCATTCGGCATGTTGTTGGGCCCATCTGTACAGCGATGCGTGGTGTAGTGGTTGCAAAGGTGGACCTCGCCATGGACGTCGGGAGTGAAATTGCGCATCATGCAGCCTATTGCGTACATTTTGAATAGTAACACGACGTCCTGTGGCTGCACGAAAAACATTATTCAACATGGTGGCGTTGCTGCCAGGGTTTCTCCGAGCCATAATCCTTAGGTAGCGGTCATCCACTGCAGTAGTAGCTCTTGGACGCCCTGAGGGAGGTATGTCATCGACAGTTCCTGTGTCTCTGTGTCTCCTCCATGTTCGAACAACATCGCTTTGGTTCACTCCGAGACGCCTGGACACTTCCCTTGTTGAGAGCCCTTCCTGGCACAAAGTAACGATGCGGCCGCGATCGAACCGCGGTATTGATCGTCTAGGCATGGTTGAACTACAGGTAACACGAGCCATGTACCTCCTTCCTGGTGGAATGACTGGAACTGATCGGCTGTCGCACCCCTTCTGTCTAATAAGCGCTGCTCATGGATGGTTGTTTACATCTTTGGGCTGGTTTAGTGATATCTCTGAACAGCCAAAGGGACTGTGTCTGTGATCCAATATTCACAGTCAACGTCTGTCTTCAGGAGTTCTGGGAATCGGTGTATGCAAAACTTTTTTTGGTGTGTGTACACCCCAAGGTGGACTAGGTGAAATGCCGCAATCCTCCCAGTGCAGCGATTAGACAAGGCTCTTGCAGGGCGAGACAAGCTATTCCCACACCACCAGGTCGAGAATTTGTTGTTCCAGGTATGGCTGGAAACAGTTTGTCGGCACAGGTGGGCAGCACCATCTTTTAGGGCCAAGTCCTTTTTGGTGCTTTTCCACTGGCGGGATGCCCTTGGCGCAGCAGCAGCAGCAGACTCGTGCCCTGGATGGCCACTCACCTTTCTGCGCTGGGGCAGACGCGGCTCCACGCTCTATCACTCGCGTGGGCGAGATCCATCGCCGGAGGTTGGCATCCCCTCCGCACTTCCCGGCAGTCGTCCGAGCCCCTGGAAATGTCCACGAGCGGCCGTGCTGTGCTATTTGGAGCGCATGCCGCTCATAAGCTCCTGGAGTCAGTACTGCTGGCTGCCACGTCATGACACACTGGATTTCAGCTTACCGCCGTCCTCGCCACATACTGTGAGGGGGCGTAGCCGTCGCCTCCATCGAGATTCTGCGTGTTTAGTAAAATGTTTTGACTTTGGACGCTATTCGTCTGAGGTCCCATTGGCTGCACTCTCGCCACTACCCAACACAGCAACCCAAACCTGCACAGAAGTGGTCCTACACTCCAGGTACATTTCAAAATAAAAGTGTCATTTCTGTACGTCCTATGGCGTATTTCTTTTGAGTTACGTTCTTTACCATACTGTGGAAGTTTTTTATATGTACAGTCCAAATTTCATCTAGCTATGTTACTTGACAGTGAAACATGATGCAAAAACTGCTTTAAGTTTTGGACACCAGTGTATAACACTTATCTTCGCAGCGTCGCGAGAATTAAGACGGTCCAACACCCCTGTATTTTCATTTGTAAGGGAAAATTTGAGAACAGATTTCAGCTTTTCTGCTTTTGCTTTGCTACCTTCAACTTCCCTCCCCGTCTCGTCCGTGAGTGTCTGGACGCTAACTGTTGTCACCAAAAGCCTTTACATATTATCTGGATCTCTGGGTTTTGTGCGAGATACTACAAATATTAGTCTGCTACAGTAGTCGCTGAGAGCTTCACGCGTCGCCCACTTGACAGCCAAATGCGTTTCGTTCAGCAGCTCTCTATCTCTAATCCTACACTTTGTTTTACAGGTACAATGTAGTTGTCTCTGTTTGTTTAGAAACGTCTTCACATTCACTGTATACAATGGAGTATCACTCCCATCATGACCTCTTCTACTAGGTGTGTCTCTGTTACGTGTGTGGTCAGCTTTTCATTTAAGCCTAAGCCATAGTCCTTCTACGTGTTGATATGCGCAGCTAGACGATGCTGGTTTCTTATTAAAATGCAGCACTGTTGTTTCTATTTCTAGTTTGTTGAGCATATAAATTCTAATTTTTTGGATCCTCTTTGTTTTTTGGTAATCATTGTTGCTACAACTGTCTCGGCACTGACATCAGTTTCAATGTGGAATCTATTTTTGCTATTAGATTCAGCACATTTTCATCATGAAAGGATTCCGAACAATCTTTTCTCCTTCTCATACTGTATTTTTGACTGTCATTTTCGTTATGAATTTGGATTGTCGATAACAAGTGTTATCTTATAATACATATTTATATGCCAAGTACTGTAAGTTTATGAAGAGTACACAATATGGTAACTACTGTCTTCTGCGGAATGAAACCTGTGAACAGTTTCCTCAAAATGCTACACGATGTGATACCATAACTGAAATTACTTTCATTCATTTCAGTATTCTCAAAGGTGCCAATAATTCTTAAAGAAACTGATGAACCGAATAAAATCACATAAGATGCCGTATATCGTTGTACCATTATACGTTCTCGTCAGTTTCCCCAAATTTAATTCGCTGTAGCTCATGTACGACATTTACACATGATATTTTCTTCGTTAGTGGCATGACGTTATATGTTTGCTGCTAAAAAGAAAAGGCAGGCTGTGTCGATTCGTGAGCGCTGTTGAACACACATGGTACAACCTAATATTTAAGACGTTCACGTTTTCGAGTAACTGTTTACTGGTCCTGCTCCTGCCATATTAAAATCACATATTGTCGAATGGCATTATTACGACCACTTTCTAGGTATGAGATTAATAGCGCTAACTCGTTAGTCGCCTTTTGTGCAGTAGCAACGTAATCCCATAAGATCAAAAATACTCATACGCCCCAAGGCAACGCAGAGTTGACCACTAGATGTGACGAGAGGCGGATACGTCAGTATAAAATGAGGCAGCGGGTATCGTATTGCCAGTAGAGAAGCAGTAAAGGCAGAATACGTCGGGCAGGAGAGCTCAGTGATATAGAACGAGCACTAGACACGGGAAGTCACATGAGAAACTAATTCATGACGGGCATTTCAACACTTCTAAAATTGCCATGTCTACTGTTGATGCGACTGTGAAGCGGAAACGCGAAAGAACGACAACAGCTAAAACAAGACCAGGCAGGCTTCGTGCAGTGACGCACAGGAACCTTCGAGCATGGCGGAGGGTGGTTGTACAGAACCGCATGAAATCAGCGGAGGACATCGCTCGTGAGTGACAGAGCGCTACCGGCAGTCCGGCGAGCACAACGACTGTGCGCAGAGGTTAAAAAGAATAAAGTACAATTGCTGAGCAGCTCGTCACACGTCATACATTTCTGTAGTCGGCGTTAAGCGACGCTTTAGGTGGTATAAAGGGCGACGCCATTGGACAGTGGGTGACTGGAAACGAGTGACTTGGAGTGATGGATCACGCTGTACCGTGTGGCAGTCCGGTGGAAGTGCATGAGTTTGTCGAACGCCTGGAAAACGTCACCTGCCACCATGCATACTGCCAACAGTGAAGTACAGACGATGTGGCGTTTCGGTATGGGGGTGTTGTTCGTGGTTAAGATGTGGTCCCCTTATTCCGCTTAGCAAAACGCGAAATGCGGAAGGACATGAAGACATTTTACAGCATTGTGCATTGCGTACAGTAGAGCAACAATTTGGAGACAAAAATTGTATCAACATGACGATACGCCCTGTCATAAAGCGGCGCCTGTGAGGCAATGGTTTGTTGGCAATAATATTCCTGAGATGCACTGGCCTCCCCATAGTCCCGACCTAGGGAAATAAGACACGTTTAGGACGTCGACTTCATTCCAGAACCCAGCGTCCAACATCACTACCTTCTCCGGTATCAGCTTCTGCCTAAGAATGGGCTGCCATTCCTCCACACACAATCCTCGATACCTCACTGAACGCGTCCCCAGCGAATTCAAGCCCTCATATATACGAAGGGTAGACACACCTGTGTAGCAGAAGGAACTTTTCGTTGAACCATACAGTGAGGCTTCTTTCCTTTCCACGCACTATCGGAGCACAACTTAACGTTTCTTTACATGATGAGCTAGTTCCAGTCTTTGCACAATTCCGGCAATTTGTCGGGGACTTACTAGATGTTTCTACAAATTTTACGGTCTAAAGTTCCTCATAGACAGTTGCGCCATCTCCTAAATAATATAAGCTATAGTCTATGAGCTATAGGGAAAGAAGGTTAATATACACTATGTGATAAAAAGTATCCGGACACCTGGCTGAAAATGACTTTTTGGGAGTGTTCAAATGGTTCAAATGGCTCTCAGCACTACGGGACTTAACATCTGAGGTCATCAGATCCCTAGACTTAGAACTACTTAAACCTAACTAACCTAAGGACATCACACACATCCATGCCCGAGGCAGGATTCGAACCTGCGGCCACAGCAGTCGCGCGGTTCCGTACTGAAGCGCCTAGAACCGCTCGGCCACCACGGCCGGCTTTTGGGAGTGTCAGGATACCTTTGATCACATAGTGTACAGTAGCTACAAGAACCATAATGAAACAGTAAGAGAGCCGGCCGGTGTGGCCGTGCGGTTCTAAGCGCTTCAGTTTGGAACCGCGTGACCGCTACGGTCGCAGGTTCGAATCCTGCCTCCGGCATGGATGTGTGTGATGTCCTTAGGTTGGTTAGGTTTAAGTAGTTCTAAGTTCTAGGGGATTGGTGACCACAGATGTTAAGTCCCATAGTGCTCAGAGCCATTTGAAACAGTAAGAAGGTAAGACCAAGAGAGAACTGCTCGCATTGATAGGGATGTAAAGCAGAGATATCTGTACACCGAAGAAGCAATGGTGTAAACAAAAGAAGGTTTCGGTACCGCAAATTAAAATTCACAATGAAAGGATATTACGCTTCGCTAATGACAGTGCTGTCTTGAGTGAAAGTGATAAAGAATTGGAGGATTTTTGAATGAAATGAACAATCTAGTGAGAACAGAATATGAGCTGAGAGTAACGACGAAAGTAATAACAAGCAGCAGAAATGATATCAGCGATAATCAGCGCTAACTTAAGCACCAACATTTGGGAACACGCAGTAGACAAAGAGAAGAAATTCGTCAGTCTTGGAAACAACATAAAACATGAAGGACGAAGCAAGGACTATATAAGAAGCGGATCACCATAAGCAAAGGGGGCGCTTCTTGCTAAGAGATTTCCTCTCGTATCATATATAGGCCTTCAGTGTAAAGATGAAATTTCTGAGAATTTTCATCTGCAACACAGCACCGTACGGTACGGAAGGGAATCATGGTCTGTGGGAAAACAGGAAAAGAAGGTAATCAAAAATTTTGAGGTGTTACACGAGGATGTTGAAAATTAAGGGAAGAAAATTAAAAAAAAACAAAATTAAAATAGGAAACGATTAGGTCCTTTGCAGAACTAGCGTAGAAGTGGTAAACGTTGAATAGAAGAAGAGAGAAGATGATAGAACATTTGTTGAGACATCAGACAATAATTTCCATGGTGCTAGAGGGAAACGAAAAGGGCAAAAACAAATAATCGAAGGCGCTGGGTGTAGGTGGTGATTAAGAACTTGGGATAGAAGAGGAAGTAGCGACAGGATGTAACAAACCAACGTGAGGAGTGACAACAAAAATTCTATGTGCTAGGTTATTAATATATGTTAATTAATAGCAATAGTGCTATTGCACTTCCTTATGGCAGGGGATAGCTCACAGTCCCGATAAACTAGGTAACAACCAGAAACTCAACGAAAAACTCAGCGAACCATGCTGCATAAGGTACTCCAGATGCGGTTGGTTGATTGCACAACTTTTAAAAAACTGTGCGTCGATAGAACGCAGTATCGAAACTCAAATTCTGTTGACTAACTGCAGTAAACTTGTTCCAGCGAGTCTTTATATATATATATATATATATATATATATATATATATATATATATATATATATATATATATATATATATATATATATATACTGTCCGGCAGGACAGTCAAAACGTCTGGAAGTGAACAGTGTGCTACAATCGGTGGAAGAACACAAGACGAGGAGGACACCGTTGTGGTGTTTGGAATATTTTGTCGCATTCAGTCGGATGGTTAAACTGTGTGGAAGGCGCTCCTTACTGATTTGGTTGCGACTGTACGCTCAGACATCATTATTGACTCACCAGCTGTGGATGCGTTTCCAAGGGACAGTGGGAACTTCCAGCAAGTGCCACACTTTTAGAATCCACTTTGGGCTAGTAGAGCTTGAGCGGAAGTTCGTAATGAGGTTCCTCATTTCTGCCGAAAGGGCAGATATTGATGTAAATGACCAAGGAACAGAAAGCCGACTAAAATTTTTCGACAGCGGAAAGGCTACTGGACCGCAAAAAATATTTGTGAGGTTCTGCAGAGATTATGCGAAAGAATTTGCTCCGGTTGTAACAACAGTTAATCACAGGTCGCTGGATCAATGAAGGGAACCTAACGATTGGAGAAAAGCGCAGGTCATTTCCGTTTTCAAGAAGGGTCGTCTAACTGACGTACCTATATCGCTGACGTGAGTCTAGTGTAGATATATGGAAAATGTTTTATGCTCAAGTATTATGATGTTAGATCAACAAGGATTCCTCAAATAGAGGTCTTGCGAAATTCAGCTCGCGCTATTCGTCCATGAGAACCAGAATGCCGTAGACATCTACGGTCGGGTTCATGCTGTCTTCCTTCTGTTCCGGAAGACATTCGTTTCAGTTCCGCATTGTCATTTAGTGAACAGGATACGGGCTTACCAAGTATCGGAACAGATTAGTGACTGCATACAGCACATCCTTGCAGAAGGAAGGCAACACGTTGTTCTTAACGGAAAAAAATCGGCAAAAGTGTAGTTAACTTCGGGAGTACCCTAAGGGAGTATTATAGGGCCGTTACTGTTTGCAGTTTATATTTCTGATTTAACGCGGAGACCTCCAAAATATGGTCCATGGGCCGCATCCGGCCTGCGAACGGATTAAATCCGGCCCGGGCTTAATCGGAAGTTTTTTTAAGTACCGCGGGATTCGTCCGGCTTGTTCAGAGAGGAAGTTAGAGGCACTGCTTTCATTTATTCATAAATAACAGAGACGACAACAGGAGCGCTCTGTTTGGAGCTGACTGTGAGCTCCTGACTGTGTCTGCTGTGTTGTTATTTCAAATTTTGCTTCTTTCGATTTGGTGTGCGTTATGTCATCTCCAGATTCTGATTCCAAGGTGAGCCATATTTTCTTGTGCGGTGGAAGATGTTCAGGCGGCACCGTAATTGGAAATTATTGATCTGCAAGATGACGGCAAATTTAAAGACGGAAGATCAGTTTTACAAGTTTCTTCGAAAAGAAATCAACTCCAGTATCAAAGACTTCGCACGATGTTTGTTACATGCATTTGGTGTTAATTAAAGATGTGAACAAACATTCATTCTGCTAAAATTTACAAAATCTAATTACAGAAGTACTCTGAGTGACAAACATTTACGAGGTATTTTACTCATACAACAGACTAAATTAGAGCCACCGTTTAAGAAAATTTTGGATTCAAAAGACAAATTTCGCATCTCTCAGTAAGTGTACCGAAGAGTAATAAAGTGTCTCTGAACTTTTCACTAAACATTGTGTTTATGTTAAGCAACAGTAAACTTCGATGTAATTTTCTTCTGTAATTTCTGAGAAAATATGCCATACGGCACCCACTGAAACTGAAAACTTGATATGTGGCCGGCATGGTCTAGTAATCTGGAGACCCCTGATCTAATAAAAATTTTGTAGGCTCTGTGAGCTATTAGCGAATAATGCTTCTGTCTACAAGAAGGGTTCAGCGCCATAAGAGTAGCGAAATGCAGGAAGACCTGCAGAAGATCCACGATTGTTGAAGGGATTGGCATTGATCCCGGACGTAAATAAACTTTAACGTACTGCGCTTACATAGGCAAAGTGATCCACTACTGTCGGTTTCCTCTATTGGCAACAACTAATTCAAACAGTAACTACCGTAAAATACCTAGGGGTCACCATCCGGAGCGAGCTAAAGTGGAATGACCACATAAAACAAACAGCAGGAAATGCAGATGCTAAACTGAAGTTCATTAGGAAATTTTTTAAGAAATGTATCTCACTCATAAAGGAAGTGGCTTTCAAAACACTCGTGTGACCGATTCTTGACTATTGTTCATCAGTCTGGGACTGTTACCAAACAGCAGTAGCAGAAGAGATAAACAGAATCCAACGAAGACTGGTCGGAAGAGCGTTAAGAAGATGCACAACGATTGAGGCTATGTAGATGAACAGCAACATTTTGAAGTGTAGGGCTGCAGTCAATAAGAGTTACTTGGCTTGAAATAATAATTTGTAAGTTAGTTTTCGAAGTATCATACGGAGCTTTACCGCCAGTTATTCTTCCCATGCACCATTCGTTAATAGAACAGGAAATAACCTAGCGAGATGGCGCAGTGGTTAGCACTCTGGACTCGCATTCGGGAGGACGACGGTTCAAACTCGCGTCCGACCATCCTGATTTAGGTTTTCTGTGATTTCCTCAGATCGCTTCAGGAAAATACCGGGGTGGCCCCTTCGACAAAGGGCACGGCCGATTTCATTGCCCACCCTTCCCTAATCCGAGCTTGTTCCTCGTCTTTAATGACCTCGTTGTCGATAGGACGTCAAATAGTAATCTTCTCCTCCTCTTCCCTAGAACAGAAAATGTTGGATGGGTGGGAGTGGGGGCGGGGATTACAGCAGTTTCAGAAGTACCCTCCGTTACACACCGTAAGGCAGATTGCGGAGTATAAATATAGATTTACAGGGTGTGTGATAAGTCACTCCCCATTCTTAAACAGTTATAATTTCTTTATTCATGAACCAGTTTTCATAGAACGACTTTTGTTAGAAGCAGCACTCCTTGAGATAGCGTGGAGGGCTGAATGAGGGATTTATGCAACACTGGATGAAAAAACAGTTAAAAATTGCTATTTCAAATTGCTAACAACAGGGAGTGTCGCCGATACAAGAAGTCACGAAGAACATCAACTTCGAGGACACCACAGAATGTTGACAGAGTTCGTGAAATATCAGTGAAATTTGCAGCAACAATGTAACTGAGATGTTATTTTATTTTATTTTGACCACCAGTTTAGACATTCCACTATGCCATCTTCAGGCCCCATATGCGTCTCTCAAAAATAAACGATATTGTCATACAGTACCACAGGCCGCGCGGACATACAGTGCCATAGGCCGCGCGGAGTGGCTGCGCAGTTAGAGACGCCATGCCACGAATCGCGCGGCCCCTCTGCCGGAGGTTCGAGTCCTCCTTCTGGCATGAGTGTGTCCTTAAAGTAACTTAGTTTAAGTAGTGAGTAAGTCTAGGGAGCGATGTCCTCAGCAGTTTGTTCCCTAAGGAATGAACACACATTTACACATTAGAACATACAGTATCATATATTTCTGGATGTCATCAGTTCTAAACTGTGTCCAAAGTACTTCATTCAAAGTTGCAATCAAGTCTTCGAATGAAGTACTTGGGATATGGTTTTGAATTCATGACATCCAGGAATATGTAGCACTATATGAAGATATCGTTTATTTTTAGAGATGCAGATAGGGCCTGAAGAGGGCATAGTGGAGTGTCAAAACTGGTACTCAACAATGTGCTAGTGTGACTTGTCAGCAGCACATCGGTCGGCAAAGATGTAGCGCGAAGATCGATAGTAGTAGCCGCTGAATCAAGCACACCTTTCACAAGAGAGGCCAAAGACACACTGACAACCAACACCCCCGCCAACGCCCTCTCGACAGCAAGTATTTAGGCCGCCACTGCTGACTGGAGGGCTCCAGTGACTCACTCAGTCTGGTGTCTGTCACTATTGCAGAGTGGGCTGAGTTCACACTGCAGGTTACGACAGTACATAGCGAGACTAAAGTTTGTAAAAGCAAGCTCACCGATATTGTCTGCAAGATGACTATTGCCGATGAGCTTGTACGAAGAACATGGGCCCTATTCAAGTTAAGTAGCAGCTTCATATAAATAAAGAACCGTATTAATCTAAGTGTGCATTTGTGTTGTAGGAACAGGATACTGACCACCCATAACAACATCCTCTCCCGTGCTTCCTATGATACAAGACTGTACAGTGGCAATGAGAATACTACAGTAGCAACGAGAATACTACAAAAGTAGAATAAAATAACAGCTCAATCACATGGCTGTTGGAGAATTTCATGGATAATTACTTGATAAGCTGATGTCCCATGTCCCTGATGGATCAACAGGAAGTTTGTGAAATGTTCACCAGGAGCCCTAAGAAATGAATGCATCAAGGATCTTGTGAAAGTTATCTTCCATGTTACGCAGTTACAACGATTCTTAGTAAAGATCTTATTTCGCAGGCGAAAACCTGCATGGTCTGATTGACCTGTTGTGCAGAACAGGAGTAGATTAATTACTAAGAGACCAACTTGTTGTGGTGCACCAAAATATTTTTCATTGATTGATCATGGTTTCTCTGTTGGCTTTTCCTTTTTACATATTATAATTTAGGTCAATTTTTTTTACAGTATGTGTTTATCAAGTTGTATGATTATGTTGTACAAAAGTTTGTATGCAAATCGTTGTTTAGATTTAGAGTGAATAATCTGGGTGGCTGCTGCTAGCTGAAGTTATCTTCTCCTTGCCAACTACCCAGGGTCATACCAAAGAGCAGCAAATGAGAATCAGCTGGCCATCACAACAGTGACCAATGTCTTTGTTCATAATTTCGTTTATTATTATAAAGATAGGAAGCACTGCTTTTTATTTAATAATCCACTAATGGGTTCTACATTTACTTATAGAGTGGTTGTTTGTCTCCACCGCTGTATCTGAATTACTGTCTGTGGGTAGCATCTTATATTTACCTGATTAGAAGATCGATGCTACACCGCAAATCAGAAGGTGAGTCAAATATTTGATCTGAACATAACTAACGTTCATTAGGTCCTTGTTAGTAGTTGATGATCTTGTCCACAGCAGTTAAAGATATGTGGATAGTTTTGGAAGTCTAGGTGTACATAATTTTGGGCTTGGGTTAATTGTATTCAAGAACTGATATTAAACAATGGAACGCAGATGACTGAGAGTGGTGGAGGCAGTACTGAATTGGAAGCCATATTGTGTGTAGCAATTGTTTCGAGATGACTGAGACAGAAGAATGGAGTTTGAAGAGATTTTCTTGAGTTGGATTGATGATTGGCCTGAACTTTCTGAAAATATTCTGTGGACTGATAAGGCAGTTTTCCACACTGGAGGATTTGTAAACAGGCATAGTTCCACTATTGGGCGGCCGAAAATCCTCACGAATGTAATGAAAAAGGACAGGGGCTTGCGAATATAACAGTATCATGTCATTCGAAGTAGTTGGTCCTTTCTTTCTGTGAAACGCAATGAATAGCGAAACATGGCTGGATGTGCTGCAAGATCATGTATGGCCAACAATTTCGCAATGGAAAACCCACAGCTTCACTTCATGTAGGACGGAGCACGTGCACATTTTGTAAATGATGTCCGCGAAGGGCTGCATGATCATTTCCCAGGTCCTTGATTGGCAGACATGGTGCACATGAATGGCCTCTGCCCACAGCCCTGATTTAATGCCTTGAAATTTTTTTCTCTGAGCGTGGGCTAAGGAGGAGTGTTACAAGAGAAAGACACGGAACGTGGACGAATTGGAAGCAGTAATATCTTTTGTGTTCGCCAGTGTTCCACCTAAAATGCTGCTGGCAGCATTATCGCATATCGCAATTCGTTTAAAAATATGCGTAGGGAATGCTGGAACTTATGTGGAGGTTTAAAATGGTCTTAACCACAACCTCAAGGAGTGCTGTTTCCAAAAAACGTAATTCTAAGAAAATTGGTTCACAAATATAGAATTATAATTTGTTTAAAAAAATAAGGAGTGACTTATCAGACACCCTGTGTATCTAGATGTAGAACAACACTGTTAAGTGCTTTTGGACCCAGCAAACTACTAAGATCTTCACTCTTTGAACATCTACATAACCAGCTTGACTCAAGTAAATCATGCACTACGTCCTTACCACAGGACAGACAAGGTAGCACGATTACAGACACTCGTGACCTCCAATACGCAGCAGATCAGTTATCTGTATTATCACGGATTCAAAGAGTGCACTGGAAAAACTGGCGGAGCAGCAATGCGGCTCCAACAATAAACGTCACGTGCTTGATGTAATTAAGTTAATCTATCAGTGTGAAAGTCAACATCAAAGTGTCGATTTATTATGGATCAAGGGGCACTTAGGTATCTCATGTAACAAGATGGCGGACGACATGGCGAAACAGAGTGCGATTGATGGACAGCCTTACTACACTTGCCTTCCATATGCAGATTTTGTTGCTGCTCCAAAGAAAATGGTGCATCAGGAATGTCCAAGAACGTCCAAAGAGAGACATTATGCCACAATACAGCCTAGTATACCGCGACAAAAACCTGGTTCTCCCAAATCGAGCTAACCATACGTCGTAACACCACTATAACACACATTTAGTCGCGGCTGTTATCGTTCACATCTTTATCAGCGATCTCCATACTGTTAAGTCCACCCAACTGAGATTGCAGACATCAACCATGATATGCTATGCCGTTGACGGTTCAAAAATGGTTCAAATGGCTCTGAGCACTATGGGACCTAACATCGGAGATCATCAGTCCCCTAGAACTTACAACTAGTTAAGCCTAACTAACCTAAGGACGTCACACACATCCATCCCCGATGCAGGATTCGAACCTGCGACCGTAGCGGTCGCGCAGTTCCAGACTGACGCGCCTAGAACCGCTCGGCCACACTGGCCGGCTTTGGCGTTCACGCTCTGACAAGTACCTTAAGGCCTAGCTCAGAGCTGGGATTCCCCAACCTACATCTGGAACGGACCTGTTTCGACAGCTGCCCACAACGGACTACATCACTCTTGGCCGGTTTCTGCAAGAAGCGGACATCCAGTTATAAGGCAGACGCAAAGATTCCAATGTAAGAAATTGTAATATATGGACCGTATTGAGTGTGTGAATGTACAAGTGTATAAATATGTTTCTGGGCCCTACGCTGTATGTGTGATATTGTATACCAGATCTGTAGGGCCTAGTTACTCACTTCTCTGGCGGCCGGCCGGTGTCGCCGAGCGGTTCTAGGCGCTTCAGTGTGGAACCGTGCAACAGCTGCGGTCGCAGGTTCGAATCCTGCCTCGGGCATGGATCCGTGCGATGTCCTTAGGTTAGTTAGGTTTAAGTAGTTCTAAGTTCTAGGGGACTGATGATGACCTCAGATAAGTCCCATAGCGCTCAGAGCCATTTGAACCATTTGAACTTATCTGGCTAAATATTAATGCCAAAGGCCAATAAACTAAAAAAGAAACCTGCGGAGCCCTAGAATCGCCAGACTGTGTCACTTTCAGCACATACAGCTGCTGAGTGTGCTGCGAACGTCGGTTCTCCTGCATACTAGCAGACGGTAATAATAATGCGACACGGCAGTTTATGATAAACACAAAACAGGTTGATGGTATCAGGATGGCAACCGCCTACTCTCGTTGCCTCTAGATGTGTAAGTGGTGGGGTCGAATCGTGTCCAGTCACTTAGGCGGAATGCTAACGCGGTGTGCTGAGTAATTGGCCGCGGCAGGCAGAATTCGGCGAACGGCCGCGAGAGGAACAAAAGGGCAGTCCGGGTCCCGGGTCTGCGCATTAATATTCGCCGGAGGCTCCGCGGCAGAGCGGAGCGCACCTGGGCAGCCGCAGCCGCAGCCGCGAGGCCCGGGCCGTAACTCAGCCGGGACCTGGACGCACGCGTCAGGCGCGCTTCCCACGGCCCGCGTGATGCACGGCCGGCCCGACAAAGGACGCGCGCTCGCCACCAGACACGTACGCTACCTGCTATGCGCCTCGTAACGAGAGCTGCGCCGTCCGTTGTAACGGGAAAATCCACTGTCAGCGTAGTTGCTTGTCGTTCTCGGTGCGAGGGATGGTCAAAAAGTTTCAATTATCCCGTCGAAAAGACGGAGCCGGGGCCATCAACCTTCGTGTTAACCATTACTTACATGCAGAACCTTATTGGAAGTATCCGGACACCTGTTAGTGGGCATTACATGGGGTGCGATAGTTAAAATTCTTCGAGGTGTTGGTCTGCATCATTGTATAAAATACTTAAATTATAAACTTAGAGCCAATGTTTCGGCCGTTTTACAACGGCTTTGCTCAAGGCCAGAGTAGTTTTCGTGGAGGAAAGGTGACTCACTTATTGCAGACGATCGGTGTCAATACGTCATATGAAACTTTCTGATTAAAACTGTGTGTCGGACCGAGACTCGAATTCAGGACCTTTGACTTTCGCAGGCAAGTGCTCTACCAACTGAGCTACCCACCACTCACGACCCCTCCTCACAGCTTCAATTCTGCCAGTACCTTGTCTTCTACTTTCCAAACTTCACAGAAGCTATCCTGCAGAACTTGCAGAACTAGCACTCCTGTAAGAAAGGATATTGCGCAGACATGGCTTAGCCACAGCCTGGGGGTTGTTTCTAGAATGAAATTATCACTCTACAGCGGAGTGTGCGCTGATACTAAACTTCCTGGCAGATTAGTTCTGCAGGGTTCGCAGGAGAGCTTCTGTGAAATTTGGTAGGTAGGAGACCAGGTACTAGCAGAATTAAAGCTGTGAGGACGGTTCAGGTAGCTTAGGTAGTTCAGTTGGTAGAGCACTTTCCCGCGAAAGGCAAAAGTCCCGAGGTCGAGTCTCGGTCCGGCACACAGTTTTAATATGTCAGGAAGTTTCATATCAGCGCACACTCCTCTGCAGAGTGAAAATCTCATTCTGAATACGTCATATTTTTGAAACTTTATTGGCCAAGAATATAACAGGCTAGTCATGACAGAAGGGGGACGGTACGAAAGAAGCTATTGGTGGGTTAGCCGGCTTGTCAGGAAGAAAACCCATGCACTACTTGCAGACTGTCATCAATCACTGACAAGCCGGCTATCTCTCCTCCACCGAAATGAATCTGGCCCTGAGGAAAGCCGTTCTAATAAGGTCGAAACATTGGTTCTAACTTTATAACTGAAGTGTTTTGTACAATGACGCGATACAACACCCACAAGAACTTTTAATCATCATGAAACCGGCTGCGGAAGGATACTTAGTTATGTCAACATTGGGTTGGTCCAACCTTCACCCCTATGCCGGCTTGAACTATGATGGGGTCTTTCAGTGAGGTGTCTGGATGTCTGTGGAGGCAAGGCAGCCCATTCTTCAAGTCCCGAAACGAGAGAACGTACTAATGTTGTACGCTGGAGACTGGAACGAAGTCGGAGTTGTAACTCATCGCAGAGGTGTCCCCTGGCCTCACAAATGCTGCTTTATGACAGGGTGCACTGTCATTCTGATACCAACAACCATCGGCACCGAACTGTTCCTTAATGGTTCACAATTCTGTAAAACCACGTCAGAACCACGAGGTACAACCCCCCCCCCCCCCCTACCAAACACCATCTCCACCGTACTTCAACTGTTGCACTACACACGCCGACAGCTAACGTTCCCTGGGAAATCACCAAACTCAGAACCTTCCATCGGATTGTCACGGTGTAGAGCGCGATTTACCACTCCAAATCATTCGTTTCCTGTCGCTTTTTACTTCACGTCAAGTGTCACTTAGCACCGAGCACAGGAGCTGCTCGACCATTGTGTACCATTATTTTTAACTCCTTACGCACTATCATTGAGTTACATGAGCTGCTAGTACCACTTTGGAACTCAGAGTGATTCCTTCCCCTGATTTCCTGGCAATGTCTTACTGCCACCCAGTGAAATACTCGACGGTCGCTGGCCGTCAGTACATGAGGTCTGCCTCTTCTTAGTTTAGCTGTAGTTATTCCTTCGCATTTCCACTTCACACTCGACTTGGCCAGCTTAGCTGTTTCACAGAGGAAGACTGCACTGTAGTTCCTTTTCTAGATTGTCGCACAGATGACAAAATGGTAGATACGAAATAGACAACAGAGGGATAGAGAAACAATTAAAATCGCTCAAAAGAAGAAACGCCGCTGGCCCTGATGGGATACCAGTTCGATTTTACACAGAGTATGCCCCCCTTCTTGCAGCGGAGTACCGTAGGTCTCTAGAAGAGCGTAGAGTTCCAAAGGATTGGAAAAGGGCACAGGTCATCCCTCTTTTCAAGAAGGGACGTCGAACAGATGTTCAGAACTATAGACCTATATCTCTAACGTTGATCAGTTGTAGAATTTTCGAACACATATTATGTTCGAGTATAATGACTTTTCTGGAGACTAGAAATCTACTCTGTAGGAAGCAGCATGGGTTTCGAAAAAGACGATCGTGTGAAACCGAGCTCGCGCTATTCGTCCACGAGACTCAGAGGGCCATAGACACGGGTTCCCACGTAAATGCCATGTTTCTTGACTTCCGCAAGGCGTTCTATACAGTTCCCCACAGTCTTTTAATGAACAAAGTAAGACCATTGGACTATCAGACCAATTGTGTAATTGGATTGAGGAGTTCCTAGATAACAGGACGCAGCATGTTATTCTCAATGGAGAGAAGTCTTCCGAAGTAAGAGTGATTTCAGGTGTGCCGCAGGGGAGTGTCATAGGACCGTTGCTATTCACAATATACATAAATGACTTGGTGGATGACATCGGAAGTTCACTGAGGCTTTTTGCAGATGATGCTGTGGTGTATCGAGAGGTTGTAACAATGGAAAATTGTACTGAAATGCAGGAGGATCTGCAGCGAATTGACGCATGGTGCAGGGAATGGCAATTGAATCTAAATGTAGACAAGTGTAATGTTCTGCGAATACATAGAAAGAAAGATCCCTTATCATTTAGCTGCAATATAGCAGGTCAGCAACTGGAAGCAGTTAATTCCATAAATTATCTGGGAGTACGCATTAGGAGTGATTTAAAATGGAATCATCATATAAAGTTGATCGTCGGTAAAGCAGATGCGATACTGAGATTCATTGGAAGAATCCTAAGGAAATGCAATCAGAAAACAAAGGAAGTAGGTTACAGTACACTTGTTCGCCCACTGCTTGAATACTGCTCACCGGTGTGGGATCCGTACCAGATAGGGTTGATAGAAGAGATAGTGAAGATCCAACGGAGAGCAGCGCGCTTCGTTATAGAATCATTTAATAATCACGAAAGCGTTACGGAGATGATGGATAGACTCCAGTGGAAGACTATGCAGGAGAGACGCTCAGTAGCTCGGTACGGGCTTTTGTTGAAGTTTCGAGAACATACCTTCACCGAGGAGTCAAGCAGTGCATTGCTCCCTCCTACGTATATCTCGCGAAGAGACCATAAGGATAAAATCAGAGAGATTAGAACCCACACAGAGGCATACCGACAATCCTTCTTTACACTAACAATACGAGACTGGAATAGAAGGTAGAACCTAAAGAGGAGGTACTCAAGGTACCCTCCGCCACACACCGGCAGGTGGCTTGCGGAGTATGGGTGTAGATATAGATGTAGATGTAGATGTAGATGATCAGTCCACGTTCGAACTCACTGAACATTCCCGACCGACCCATTCTGTTGTTGCTGCTTCTCCATTGTCAACACAATGCTCCCTAATTCCTTTTTTACTGGAATCCGCATCTCGTGACATCTAATGATCAATTCCACATTATAAACCGGTGTCTGGATACATTTGAGCACATAGTTCAAAAATGTTCAAATGTGTGTGAATTCCTAAGGGACCAAACTGCTGAGGTCATCGGTCCCTAGAATTACACACTACTTAAACTAACTTATGCTAAGAACAAAAAACACACCCATGCCCCAGGGAGGAAACGAACCTCCGGCGGGAAGGGTCGCACAATGCGTGACATGGCGCCTCAAACCGCGCGGCGAGCACATAGTGTATTCTCCCTGCAACATAACATATTTTACACAGCTGCACCCAATTTGGTGGCGAGCGTGGATATCTGATTTTCGGTCATCAGGAAAGGGTCCAAGTCGAAAATCACCTCCTCCTCATTCTGGAAATGCCTGCCGCGCAATGGTTTCTGGGAATGAGTAAGAAGTAATTGGGTTCCACGTCGGGGGGTTACGGATGGGGTGAAGTAAAATTTGCCGGCCGCGGTGGTCTAGCGGTTCTAGGCGCTCAGTCCGGAACCGCGCGACTGCTACGGTCGCAGGTTCGAATCCTGCCTCGGGCATGGATGTCTGTGATGTCCTTAGGTTAGTTAGGTTTAAGTAGTTCAAAGTTCTAGGGGACTGCTGACCACAAATGTTAAGTCCCATAGTGCTCAGAGCCATTTGAACCACTTTTTTTTTAAGTAAAATTTTATACTTAAATTTACCCGTGTTATGTAGACTGATTTGAGGACTTCGTCTGAATTTTAAATCCATGAACTAGTTTGCATTGCTTCAGTCGCTTTTTTTAATAATATTTAACTAGTAAGACGTGTTTCGGCAGCATGCTGACATCATCAGGCGCATTCCACTTACATTCACAATAAACTAATATAAAGTGTGATTGTGGTCATTGGTCGTGTGTGCCAGTGAGGTTTCGTAAGCAAATACGAGTACAATCACTTCTGTAGGAAATTTAGTTGTCTAGCACATAGATCACAGTGGCAAACACCTCAGAACTTAACACTTTTATATGCAGAAGTTTCATCATTACCAATAAAAATGATCGTACTTTCATGTACAGCCTCAGTGGCACACACAGCAAGTTAGCATAATCACATTTCAGATTAATATGATGTGAATACAACTGGAATGCAACTGATGATGGCAACATGCTGCCGAAACGTTTCGTACTAATTAAATATTAGTAAAAAAGTGATAGATTATTTCATAAAATTTCATATCCCACAGAAGCAGCATGAGTGACAGCCTCCAGCGTATAATGATCTGGTCAGCTTCCTGAAACGCTTTGTTTTGACACCCACCTGTAATTTCGTCAGAATATTTGAGCAGTATGCTTCTGTAACTTTTTCCCCTTACAAACACAATCCGTTAGCGTCACACAACGGCAGAATCAAGAAACCATTAAGCATCACGTTGTCCTATGATGGTGGTGGCTTCGCCTTGGTGGTGAATCCACATGTTTCCGCTGTTTGACTTGCTGCTTTGGCACGGGGTCATAGCAACGCACCCAGCACTCGTCGATTCTGATTAGGTGGCTAAGAAAGTGATCTGGGTTGGTCTGTCAAAGCTGAAACATTTTCGCGGCAGGCTCGGTTCGGCGAACTTGTTGAATGGACGTGAGAAGTCGCGGAAACCAGCAGGCAGAAACCATCATGTTCAAAATGTGTAGTTTGTTGAAAACTGATCCGACTGATTGTCGCTTTCTTCACTATTGGCTCGATTTCTATACTTCTCGTTTGATTCCACGTTCTTCACAGACAAATTGTCTCCCACTTCGTTCTTCGTCATTCAGATTTGTTTGGCCACACTGAAAGCGTCTACACTAAGTAACCACTGGGTCGTATGATGGTGCGTTGTTGCGGTACCAAAACATGGATTGTTGCAGCGTTCTTCCCCTTCAAGTACAGAAGAAAAGTAGCGCATGAAATTTCATTTCACCATTGGGCTGCATAGTTCTGTGTCTTCGCCTGTAGAAGCTTGTACAGTATTGTAGTGCGCTGACTTCTAAGCGTATTAATAATGCAGAGATGTAGCTGCAAATAAATAAAAAATATTCGTTACGTAACTTTATTTTTATCGAAATGAGAACTAAAACTTTATGACAGCCCACATACGTCCATACGTATGGAACAGGTACGGCAACCAGGAAGTGTGGAGAAATGTATTGGACGAAAAGGGGGACATTAAGGAACCCTCAGCAGACTTCTGGGAACTTGTTCAGAAAAGACATCTTAAACTGCCAAAAGCTATTACATTATTTTTTTTAATTATTTTCGACCAGTTTTGATCTTAAATTATTATGGGACACCCAAATACCCTCATACATCAAGAAGAATATAATAATCCCCGTTCCATGGAAGGCAGATGCTGACAGGTGTGAATACTACAACAATTAGGTTATAAATTATGATTGCTGACTACTAACATGTTTTATACAGAGTGATCATGTAACGCCGGAAATGCATATCCTCCTATTTCCATCTATGGTACTATAATTTTTTCCTATTTTTGTTACCTGGATATATGACATTTCTGTTTCTTTACATATTGTAATTGTTTTACTATTTGTATATATATATATTTATGCATTTATGTCGATGTTTAACTGGTTTGTTTCGTAAATATTATTCGTATTTTTACGCTGGGTCTTGCCTAGGGAAAACTATGCTATCGAACGAATACATCGATAGGTCGTGTGGAGAACCGGAGTGTTTAGGATCATTGGTAGTGTTAACTCTGCCGCGTGGAGCGCGGGCAGAGAGAGTCTGGCTGGAGTAGCGAGTGGAGCAGGTGTGTTGTGTGAAGCTCCCGCGAGTTGCCGCGCTTTCGGGGTTTGGCAGCATGTAATTGCGCTCGACTTGCGATGATAGTTTCTGACATGGTGTCGCGGACGGGATGCATTAGCTGGCGCACATCAAGAGCCCGTTTCGTCTGGTGACCGTGTCGAGAAGAAGGCGCGCCAACATCCAGCTTCTGCAACAGCGACGGCCGACAATGAGTGACTGTCGCCACCTCCTCGATCGACGGCTTCAAACCTTCAATCAACCAACAAGGAAGACTGGAAGCACGTAAAGTTTTAGAACTGTATGGCAGACCTCAGCTTTTCAAACTGTACCATTTTCGTAACTATAATTACAGCAACTCAGCATGAACATTTGTTGCTCATTGTCCCAATTGCATTACCAAGCAGGGTCCCTTCCTTTTCCGGAATGAACCCGAGTGTCGTTGAAATTCAAACGCCAGCATTAAAGTAACATTATAGCATTTCACTGCTTTAATTTCAAAGTTCAGTTAAAGTATTCATAGCTGGCTACAATATTTAGATTACACAAGCACGAATTAAGAGTGCGAGTTTTGTTACCGTATTGTAGCTTACCTGTGACTGCAGCTCAGCTTGGTACATACTAAATTTTACTATTGTTAATTGTTCAGAATCATTTAATTCAAGTTCAAAGTTAAATATCTTATTTCTAAATTGCGTAGATTCAAGTAGCTTTTGAAATGATTGTTGAGGTAGTCCAAGACTAACCGTATTTTAATGAATTTCGATGTGCTTCAGAAATAAAGCTCACTATTAACTTCAGTCACTAAATTAACTTTCAATTTTCCGGTTTTATTAATTCTTTTGCTAAATTAAGTCAGAGTGTAGCGAAATTTATTACTTCTGACAAACTTTTAGTTTTCACACTACACGTGTCAACCTTCAGTTGCCACGCTTCTAGTGCTAATTATATGTGTAATAACCTTTCTCTTTCAGTTACTATAGTAATTGTCCTTAGGACTGGCGACCGTAATTTTCCCCAAATCTCAAATATCTAATTACCGCTAGTTAATTGTTAACGGAACGGCCGCACATTTACTTTATTTATTAACTTTACCCCTTTTCAAAATTAATTTCCACCAGTTTCATTTGCATTTTTCCTTTCATTTAGATGTAACCCTTTCCTCCCTCTTTACCGACAGATTAACTTCGGTGACGATTGCTTTTCCCAAATTTCCATTAGATACACGCGGTTTAATTTTTCACTGTCATTAAGGTCGATAAGTGAGGGGGATGTTACAATCAGAAAGTCTGAAAAGATTGTAAGGATGTTGCAGGGTAGGTTGCGCCGAGGAACTACTGTTAAGGAAACAATTCGATACCTTGCACCGTTCCCGATTTAATTAGCACTGACGTTAGGCAATCAGGTCGTTGCGCGCGCAAATTCAAGCACTTGCACGCGGTAAATGCTGTGAAGCACAAACCATTTGTTCAAATGCTCGTTACCAATTAAAATGTTCCCTTTTCGGAAATGATAAATGTGAACTAGGGGATCGAAAGCTACGTCTATTCGGTCTGAGGAAACCAAACGAAGAAACACGTTTGGCGACACTGTGACTGGGAGGCTGCTTGAAACTACGCGAGCAACGGTCTGGTTGCTAACTTTAATGCTAATTAAATCGGAAACGCCGGCCGTGGTGGCCAAGCGGTTAAAGGCACTACAGTCTGGAACCGCGCGGCCGCAGCGGTCGCAGGTTCGAATCCTGCCTCGGGCATGGATGTGTGTGATGTCCTTAGGTTAGTTAGGTTTAAGTAGTTCTAGGTTCTAGGGGACTTATGACCTTAGAAGTTAAGTCCCATAATGCTCAGAGCCATTTGAACCATTTTGAAATCGGAAACGACGCAAGGTATCGAATTTTTTCTTGACGATTATTTCTCAGCACAACGTACCCTGCAACAACCTTACAAGCTTTACAGATTGTTTGTGGCCGCCTGTATGCAGAAAAAGGGAAAGACCAGTAGAAGCCGAGCGGTCTGGGGCACCTTGTCACGGTCTGTGGGGCTGCCCTCGTCGGAAGTTCGAGTCCTCCTTCGGGCATGGGTGTGTGTGTTGTCCTTAGCGTAAGTTAGTTTAAGTTAGATTACTTAGTGCATAAGCTTAGGGACCGATGACCTCAGCAGTTTGGTCCCATAAGACCTTACCACAAATTTCCAAACTTGTAGAAGCTGACCTCGAAGAAGATCAGTTTCGGGGAAATGTAGGAACATGCGAGGAAATACTGACTCTAACATATTTCTTAGAAGGAACACCTACGTTTATAGCATTTATAGATTTTGTGAAAGCTTTTGAGAATGTAGACTTACTTTTTGAAATTTTCAACGTAGGGGGGTTGAAATACACGGAGAGAAAGGTTATCTGTAACTAGTACAGTGACGAAGGACATGAGAGGGAAGGAATAGTTTCTACAACAATAACTGGCAGCATTTAACCGAGAGTTTTGTCATGCTGTGGTTGAATGCTACCACTTATACCAACATAACATGGAAAGGCAAAGGGGGCGAGGGAGGGGCGTAGAGCAAATGCTTTGTGCAGACAGAACACAGCAGTCTGCTGTCGCAAACATGATTTTTCACAGTGCCGTTTAGTTTTTTGACATATCTTCTTAATTTCATATCTGTACAACTACTGCAATCTACAGCCATTCGTAGCTAATCACTACAGTAACGCCTTCGTCTCCGTCTACGATTTTTATCCCCTAACCTCACCTCCATTACAAAACAGAGCTTTCCTTGGTGCCTTAGTTCTGTGAATTGATCCCTTCTTTCAGCCAAGTCGTGCCTTAAATTTATTTTCTCCCCGATCCGATCGAGTACCTCCTCATTAGTTTTCTGCTGTATCGATCCATTCTTCCCATTCTTCTGAACACTACATATCAAAAACTTTTCTTTTCTTCGTGTTTGAACGTTTTTATATTCCGCTTTTCAGTATAGTGCAAGGCTACACAGCTTCATAAAAGGTTTCTTAACATTTAAATTTGTATTCGATGTAACAAACTTTTCTTTTTCAGAAACCGCTTTTCTTGCTATTGCTATTACCAGTCTTCATTTTATATCCTCTCTACTTCAGCCACCATCAGTTATTTGGCTCTCCAAATAACCAATTTATCTACTACTTTCAATTTGTCATTTCATCATCTAATAGCTCAGTATCGCGTAATTTAATTCAACTACATCGCATTACACTTGTTTTACTTTTGTTAATGTTCGTCTTATAGCCTCTTTACACGACACTATCCATTCCATTCAGCTGCCCTTCCAAGTTTTCCAGAATTACAAATGTCCTCGGCAAACCTAAAAGTTTTCATTTCTTCTTCCTAATCTTTAATTCCCTGTCCAAATTTCGCCTCGTTTTCCTGCACTGCTTGCTCAGTTTGCAGACTGAAAGACAGTGGTGGGTAAGCTACAAGGGAATTATATAAGGAAATGACCTTGGAGTCGTTACATCTCACTAGAGTTAGTCTCCTGTTGGTATCGCGAGTACATCTGTTCCAGTCCTCCAGCGAAGGAAAAATCTCCACCAGTACCGCGAATTTGCGTAGTAATCAGACCGACTGATCACTTAGCTACGAAGGCTAACTAATGATGATGATACACTGCATTGGCTCCTTACTTAGCTTGCATTTATCGCGAATCTCTTGCCCAACGTAAAGTCACGAGCGACTGGAAAAAAGCGCAGGTGACGCCTGTATATAAGAAGTGTAGAAGGACGGATCCTCAAAATTACAGACCAATATCCTTAACATCGGTTTGTTGCAGGATTCTCGAACATATTCTCAGTTCGAATATAATGAATTTCCTTTAGACAGAGAAGTTGCTGTTCATGCATCAGCACGGCTTTAGAAAGCATCGCTCCTGCGAAACGCAACTCGCCCTTTTTTCACATGATATCTTGCGAACCATGGATGAATGGTATCAGACGGATGCCATATTCCTTGACTTCCGGAAAGCGTTTGACTCGGTGCCCCACTGCAGACTCCTAACTAAGGTACGAGGATATGGGATTGGTTCCCAAATATGTGAGTGGCTCGAAGACTTCTTAAATAATAGAACCCAGTACGTTGTCCTCGATGGTGAGTGTTCATCGGAGGTGAGGGAATCATTTGGAGTGCCCCAGGGAAGTGTGGTAGGTCCGCTGTTGTTTTCTATCTACATAAATGATCTTTTGGATAGGGTGGATAGCAATGTGCGGCTGTTTGCTGATGATGCTGTGGTGTACGGGAAGGTGTCGTCGTTGAGTGACTGTAGGAGGATACAAGATGACTTGGACAGGATTTGTCATTGGTGTAAAGAATGGCAGCTAACTCTAAATACAGATGAATGAAAATTAATGCAGATGAATAGGAAAAAGTATCCCGTAATGTTTGACTACTCCATTAGCAGTGTAGCGCATGACACAGTCACGTCGATTAAATATTTGGGCGTAACATTGCTGAGCGATATGAAGTGGGACAAGCATGTAATGGCAGTTTTGGGGAAAGGCGGATAGTCGTCTTCGGTTCATTAGTAGAATTTTGGGAAGATGTGGTTCATCTTTAAATACGACCTATTCTTGAGGCCTGCTCGAGCGTTTGGAGTCCCTATCAGGTCGGATTGAGGGAGGACGTAGGAGCAATTCAGAGGCTGTCTGCTAGATTTGTTACTGGTAGATTTGATCATCACGCGAGTGTTACGGAAATGCTTCAGGAACTCGGGTGGGAGTTTCTGGAGGAAAGGAGGCGTTCTTTTCGTGAATCGCTACTGAGGAAATTTAGAGAACTAGCATTTGAGGCTGACTGCAGTACAATTTTACTGCCGCCAACTTATATTTCGCGGAAAGGCCACAAAGTTATAAGAGAGATTAGGGCTCCTACAGAGGCATATAGGCAGTCATTTTTTCCCTCGTTCTGTTTGGAGTGGAACAGGGAGAGAAGATGCTACTTGTGGTACGAGGTACCCTCCACCACGCACCGTATGGTGGATTGCTGAGTATGTATGTAGATGTAGATGTAGATGTAGATGATGATGATGACGATCACGACGTCAGTGGAGAAACTGATCAGCAGCTTCCATGATAGAACATATTCATCGCCTGCTATGTATGTAAGACAGGTCGTAAAGCAGCCCCACCTTCTGCAGCGTGCGTTCCAGTAGCTGCATGTTGAGCAGAATAAGACCAGTACGCGGCCGAGCGCTCATTCGCACGCTGTTTTTAAACAGCGCCGCCGCGGGGACGAGGTACGGATAAGGCGGGACGCGCGACACGGCACCTGGTGCGTGTCCTGCGCGCGGACCTCTGGGCCCGGCCGGCCGGCCGCGTTCTTTATGGCCCGGCTTCCAGGCCGGGTTGTCCCTGTCCGCGTGTATATATGTGTAGCGTGCCAGCTGCCGCGAATAATGCGATAAAACACGGCGCCGCCGCCGCCGCCGCCGCCCCGGCTGTACGAGTGCGTTCGTGTGGAGCGCGCCGGGCGTCCTTCGCACTTGTTTATGTGTCCGCGAAACGATACGGTCCCCCGTCGCCGAGTGCGCGGCGACCACCGGTGTAACCGTATCCTCCGCTTCCCTGCGGGAGCCCGGCCGGCGAGGTCCACCTGTCCACTCCGGAAGAAACTGGGCGACACTCGTCGCCCGGCAAGAATTACTGCTCCTCGAGCGCACCCGGTTTCTGAGTTCATTCCATTTGCATTTAGCCGCGAAAGCGTCGGAATGAAACTTGAACAGTCGGCTAGACCCGTTACATCCCGTAACAGTGCGCGCGGCGGAGGAGACGGAGTACTGCCTCGCGTACAACGTTTTACAGATGCGTTATCGCTAATGTACTCTGCTCCTGTGCCGAAGAACAGGTTTTGCCTGTGTCGAGCATTGTTAAAACAGCAACGCTGTGCCTGATAAGGCTTTACAGCTGTAGTTTACAACTGCTTTGATTCGACTTACTGAATGCAACTGGTTCTCTCGGGAGGCGAACAGTTTGGAACCATTGTGTCTTCCGATAAACCAGACAAGCGAAACAGAGTTCGTCGTAGTGGCTTTATGGAAACATCTTTTGGATGTCGTAGCTTACACAACCCTAAAACACAGAATTGTATTTAAAAATTCTTAAAAATAGCTACGACTTGCACCAAAATCTGCAGTAGAAGATAATTACAATATACAAAACTCAGTAGCCGAAGGAATATATTCCTGCTCCGCTAGTCAGGTGAGCAGGTTCAGCCTGTTGCCAACTAAAACGTGGCGCCGCGAGAGCTTCCTTGTTTGCCTTCAGTCTCAAGTCAATCCTTATGTGCGTCGCGTTGTTGTTTGTCACTCAACGTCTCGTGTTTGTGATTCAGGTTTGACGTGGCGTTGTCTGGTGCCGTGATCTCATCCAAGGCTCCCAGGAACATTCCACACACAGGTAGCGTCAGTTTTAGCTTTGACAAATCCACGAGGCAAGTGCAGCCAGGTTCGCTAGAAATTCATGATCAGCTTGTGGACACGACCATTGTAACTTCACAACAAGTTCACACAGCTTACTTAGATTCTGAATCGTATGTGTTTTATGTCCAGTTTGTAGACCCACTTCAGGTTGACAGGCTCCTTTTGCGGCGGGGACAACAACTCCCTTTCATTCATCGCGGTGGTTCTCACAGTATGGCTATTCTGGCAAACGCGGAGGTGAAATATATGAACGTAAGGGTGTTTAACCTTCCACCCGAAGTTGATGAAGTTTCCTTAGACCGACCTGCTTCCGTCTGCGGACATACGGAGTATATGGAGAGGAACTTTGGTCTATTCAGCATCGTTTACATGTTTATAGTGGTGTTCGATATGTAAACATTGTGGTAAAACGGAATATCCTCTCTCATTTGCAGGTGTGTGGGTACTGGGTGCATATAATTTACACAGGACCTGTTTCATTGGTAATTAGACTGGACACCTCCGCAATTGGCGTCGTCATGTTAGGATGTTAAAATCCACTGTCGAACATCGTAACAGGCTAACTTCAGCGGAATTCGTTCCCCAGCTGGCAGCTATTGGAACCAACCCAGTTCTTGAGTGGCAACGCAAACCATTGTTGGATGATCCTAGAGAATTTTCGCAGTTAACCTCGCGTAGGAACTTTGGCTCTGTAGTATCCACGTCGCTGCCACCTCTATTTCAAAACAAGTGTAGACGGACTCAAAATAGTGAACAGTCATATGATTGCTCTTCCCTTCTCGACTCTATTGCAAAGATTCCGTTGGAGGAGGCCTCTCCCCTCACTGAGTTCAGTCCGGGTTGTAACAAGTCAGCTGCTGTTAAACATTCGAAAGTGTTCTGCATCCCCTATGATGTGTCTCCCGGGACCGAGATCGTCTCTTCGGGATCGCATAAGAATAGACCTGTTTCGGAGCTCCGTACTATGCTGACGGACTTGGCGGCCATCTCTCAGTCTGTAACTTATTTCCACCCTTCTTCTGCTCCTCCGGATGGGGAAAGCATGCCACAGGCCACTGTTGATCAGGGCCAGATCCACACAAGTGTGCCATCGATATGACGCTAGCAGTAGCATAACATCATCTGTGTACGCTCTCGCCGAGAAGGTTTTTCCCAATATCTTCCAGCCACATAACTGTTCAGCAATACGGTGGAGCAGTGGTTCTGAGGACAAAATAAAAAGCAATATGGGGAGTGGGATCTCCTATGGTAAACGGATTGTGATCTGGGTAGTACGCTGTCAATTCACCACGACAGATGCTTGATTACCAGTATAGAGATTAGATAATACCTGATACGCAGTATGACTGAGAACCGTTGCCTCAAGCACCTGCATCAAGAAATTATGACTGACCCAGTCAAATGCCTTATTAAAATCAATGAAAAGTTAGGCTCCAGAAACAGAAGTGGCTGCAGACACCGAGACGACGTCCCAGCATTCGACTACAGAAGTCAGGATCGTGCACCCAGGCGCAAAACTCTGGTGAAAAGCAAGAATTTGCTCTAGCAATATCTACAAACGGAGTCTGATCGGACGGAATTCCTTAACGTCTGGACGTCAGATTGTCTTCGGAACACGTAGCGACGCTAAAAGACATACCGTCAGTTTTCGTTTCCATTGATTCTCCGGATCCGCACCGCCAATCTGTGGAAGAGTAGGATGTGTCCTCTGCACCTGATACTGAATTTCCGCAGGATTTGCCCCGCCCCCCCCCCACTCCCCCACCCCAGCGTTGCCCAATGGGGGAGTCGCATTCCCCGAAAGTCGCAACAAACATCGTTTTCAACCTAAGCGTGCGACATCGTGGAAAAAGGGAAAACGCAAAGGGGGTGGAAGAGAGCGGTCGAGCACTTTACGCTCCGATTCAGCCGTTTACTCTGCCATGGACTGTGATACACGACATTGATAGTCATTTGCTACTAATCATCTGAACTGTTTTGAAATTAATCTTTAATGTAAACAGAATTAGTTCCGTTCTTAAACTTGCGGCTTTGCTACAATTTATTTACGATCCAAGTGCAGAAACGATATTTTTGCAGGAAGTGTTATTTGTTCATTTTTCTGTTCCCGGTTTTTCTACTTTTTTTGATGTGGCTCCTGAACTGCATACTGGTAATGCATTATTTTACAGAGGGAATGCCGTGAGGAGTGGCAGCGTGGTTTTAGGCGCCATGTCACAGACTGCGCGGCCACTCCCGCCGGAGGTTCGAATCCTCCCTCGGGCATAAATGTGTGTATGTTGTTCTTAGCATAAGTTAGTGTAAGGTAGTTTAAGTAGCGTGCAAGTCTGGGGACCGATGACCCCTTAGTAACTAACACACATTTGAACAGAGGGAATACCATTGACTAATTTCGAAGTTCTTGATAGCGGCCAAGAGATAGGCTGCATTTTTTGTGACTTTACTTCATTTCTTCTTTATGAACCTTCATGATATGGCCGTTCCACACACTGAGCGCGTGTTTACAAAGAGGATATAGTTTTATTTATTTCCTAAAACTCCGCGGAAACTTCTGCTAGTCGAAGATTTTAGTTGTGTTTTGTGGCATCTGGATCAGACCCGCAATTTTAATTTCAGTAAGGAACTAGACGATTTCATGCGCTCTTCGCAAATACGCGATGCTTGCATCTGACTCTTTTCCACTCGCGGCAGGTACACGCACTTTACATCTACTTCCAGCAGCAGACTCGATCGATTTTAGCTTTCTTGATGCTTTATGTGGTCAACTGTTAGCGATAGACGTGATCCCCACCACTTGATTGACGTATCATTGTGCCGTAGCTCTAACCTTAAATCATCTGCCGCAACAAGTTAAAGAGTATCGCACTCCCTTGATGCTGACCACATCGCTCTTAAAGGATCCTCCCCTTGAAATTATCGTTCGCGGGGTTTGAACCAATAGTTAGCGTTCCCGGACCCGTTATCTTTCTCTTATTGAATCGCGGTCAAGGCACGCAAAACCCTTTACTCCGGAAAGCGTTAATGCGTTACGGCGCTGAGAGAGCGCGAGGGATCACCGGCAGACCCAGGAATTTTATTATTTCGTCTTATAACAACTTTATGAAGGTGCCAGACAAGCTGTCTTATGTATTATGCATGTCAGCCACGTTAAGGCGAAGCTACTTCAGTTAAAAGAAGAGACAGCAAATGGAGGGACTCAGGGTGCGATCAAAATATCACTCATTCCTACGGGATGAACTGACCTCCTTTATGATCTTATGCGGTTGTGGGCGTGTCGATAAAGAGCATGTATGGCGTCCCTCATTCAATCTGATAGTCACATACTGAAGTCCGAAAGTGACATTTCCAGGGAGATCTATAATTACTTTACCGACTTTTATGACGTCCATGTTACTGATACGATTTTCCCTGATGCATTTACTCCTCTCTTGGATTGCGTGGTTATTCCTGCATTAAATGATGGATTTCTAAGTGACTTTAAGCGAGAATATATCTGTCGCCTTATTGTACGTTCACTATCGCAAAAATCGCCGGGACTCGACGATAACCCTAAGAAGTTTTATGTACATTTTTGGCCTCTTACAGATGTTACTTTTACGACAAAGGCAAATGAGATGATGCAGGGGGGGGTTTCATTCCGGCGCCTTTCAAAGTTGGTAAAATCGTTAGAATTCGGGCGACAACCTGACCTCCAGAAAGTAATGAACTCCGCCCGATCACACTCTGTTTGTCGATATTACTAGATCGAATTCTTGCTGTTCACCAAAGCTGTGTGGCTGGGTGCACGCTCCAGAGTTCTGTAGTGGAATGCTGGGATGTCGTCTCGGTAGCTGCAGCCACTTCTGTTTCAGGAGCCTAACTTTTCACTGATTTTAATAAGGCATTCGACAAGGGTCAGTTTAGTTTCTTGATGCAGATGTTCGAGGCAACCGTTCTCAAAAATGTTCAGACGTGTGTGAAATCTTATGGGACTTAACTGCTAAGGTCATCAGTCCCTAAGCTTACACACTACTTAACCTAAATTATCCTAAGGGCGAACACACACACCCATGCCCGAGGGAGGACTCGAACATCCGCCGGGACCGTTGTCAATCATACTGCGTGTCAGGTACTATCCAATGTTTATAATGGTGCTCAAGCATCTGTCGTGGTGAATGGCATCTTACTCCCCATATCACAATACGACGACGCTTACCACACGAGAGTCCCCTCTAGATGTCGCCTTTTGTATTGTCCCTTGAACCTCTGCTCCGTCGTAAAGTGGCTGGGAAATAATGGGAGAAACCTTCTCGGCGCGAGGGTACAGATGATGTTATGGTACTGCTATGTCATATAGATGACATATCCTTGCATAAGGACATATTGGTTTGCTTTTGCTCTCTCTCTCTCTCTCTCTCTCTCTCTCTCTCTGAGGCCGAAACGTTGGTTGTTCGCCACAAATATGGTACTTGGTGATTACCGTGTATCGCTGCCCTATGAAAATGGCTGCACTCAAGTGACTGATGAAATTCAAGGGGCAATTCGTGAACACGAGCGTCGTTCCCTCGGCCCTCTTTGCAGATTGCAGATCTTGGATTTCTACATTATCAGTAATGTGCACGATGTTGCACAAATATTCCCACTCCTCGTGCTGATGACGCGCAAATTCAGGTAATTATCCGGTCGTTTCCTAAAGAAAATTTATACTTTTCAACTCTGATATGGAGTGGTAGCGAGACTCCGTCCCCATGGAGGGTTGAGACTTTCCAATATCAAAGTAAAGGCTTCCGTATTGTTTATACGGCGCAACGTTTTAACATGTACTCGAGCAACTCGTTCTATTACCTCTGGCTTATTTACGTGTCTTCGAGTGGCTGGTTTAACTCCCCCTGCAGATGCTGACTGGATCAACTCTAAACTGTTCCACATACGAGAATTTCATCTAACAATAAGTTTTCTGGGAGCTGACTTCTTATTGCGGATACTATCATCCCTCTCCCTGGCTGAAATGGCCGCACCAATAATGTCCTAGAAAACAATCTGGTTTCACGTTAGTTTTCGAATCCCCCCATATGGAAGTCGCCTCATCGTGGTATAGGGTCATTCACAATCTGATTCCGACCAACGAACGCCTCCATCGCATTGATCTTGGTGTCTTTGCGACTCTTGTCATGAAACTGATACATTATCACACAGGCTTGTCTGTTTCGGATGAGAACGCTGCTATTAGATTCGCCGACAACTGGCTTCCCTTACCCGGTTACCTGAAGCTGCTTCCTCGGCTGAAATTCTTCTCTGTCCGGACTTCTCTCTTTTCCTTTGGGCGAAGACAAATTCGACCGTATGGCGCCTCGGACACTAGGCCCACTACGTGGTCGACGGTGGCAACGATCCCGCCAATACATGGTGAACGCGCGTTGGAAATGGCAGAGGCTTTCACGTTTTGTCGTGCTTCATTCGCAAATGCGTTTCGTCTTGTCTTTAATCGTCAAAGTATTGGATCGTTCTATTTCCGTTGTTATGGAGCCTCCTCTCACTGTGTTCTTCCTAGAGAAAAAAAATTGTTTTCTTTTGAGTCCCGGGAATGTGGAATTTATGTCTATTTTCAGAAAAAAATAAAAAATAAAATAAAAAATACTTAAAAAACGAAAAATAAGCCAGTATCAAGTGAGGGACCAGCACAGTGACAGGAGCAGGCAACGCATCGTGGCCAGGCGTCGGGGTTCGACACCTGCCCACTTTGTTTGCACTTAGCCGGACGTTGACTGTGTCTGTCCTTTCCTGTAACATAACATAAAAATTGAGGGAAACAGAACCATAGTTTTATAAGTATAGCGCTGTTACGTTTTCCGGACAAAGTTTCCATTTATTTGTAACAAAAAACCTGCCACTACTTGTTTTAATTCCCAAGTAATTCTAAAAACAAGCGTATTACGACTGTAAAAATTATCAATATTCATTGGTTATCTATTATTTTTATAATCTGTATCCTGACAAAAACAGGGCTTTTTCTCGTAAGGAGATTGGAAATAAAAGAAGCATACACGAGTACTTACAGTCAAATCAGTATAGGCATTTTACAAAAAAAGGAAAGAATGTACTGATGAAGCTGTGCTGCGGCTCGTGTTGGTGCTGTTGTAGGTTTCCGTCCTCTGTTGGAGGCCAGACTGTATCGCTTGTTTTACATGGTTGCCGTTGTTTGTACTCTTCTTGTGTTGACTGGCGCCACTTGATTTCACAAGCGCTGCCTGTCCGCTAGTGGCAGCAGCGGCGTTATCGATATGTAGCAACTGTAGCCCTATCCTTGGGGTGACGTCGTGGCTCTTCCGGGTCGTGTGAGTGGTTCAAATGGCTCTGAGCACTATGGGACTTAACTTCTGAGGTCATCAGTCCCCTAGGTCTTAGAACTACTTAAACCTAACTAATCTAAGGACATCACACACATCCATGCCCGAGGCAGGATTCGACTCTGTGACCGTAGCGGTCGCGCAATTCCAGACTGTAGCGCCTAGAGCCGCTCGACCATCCCGGCCGGCAGTGTGAGTGAGCAGTTCGGTTGCGGACTCGGGAGGAGCCAAGAGGGCAGTGCGTAAACACGCCGGGACTGCTGGCGACACGCAGGCTCTGCTGGAAGGAAGGGGTGTGGTCGCGAGGGAACATGACCTAGTCGTCAACTGGATCCAACAAGCTTAAGTTGAGTGGATTTTAATCCTAGCAGTAAAACCTCCAGCTTGTGAGATCTCGCGATTCTCCAGTGACTTGGGTTCGTGTTGTTGCTCGCAGTGTCGCCGAGACAAAGAGCAGCGAGTGGAGTGCTTGGGGAAGGCGGATCTAACTAGCTTTCCTCTACTTCTTGTTACTAATTGCTGCATTCTATGTGTTACTATTTGTTAAGTTCAACCAGCGGTAATTTTCCTGCCTGGTGACCGCTAACGCCCCAGTGGCCTGCCCTGGGGGTTAGTGTATGTAACGGCAGTGTACGTTTCCTCGCCCTGCCGCTGCTGTCTGGTAAGGCGAGTAGTTTTGACAGTTTCCTTGATTTGTAGGTCGGTTGGTGTTTCTTCTACTCTGGTAGTAATGGTTCCATTCCCCCTTAGGACGCTCTAAACACAGCATTCTGAGGACGTAGTGCTGACCGCCGGTTGCGGCTTTGGCGTCGTGTTCCATCGTTGCATTGGTTATCGGACGTTAGGTAGCTTCAGCAGATTATCATTAGTCATTCGTTGGACTGCCACTGGTCTAAGTTACCATCTTGTGAAGTGAATGCAACTCTTGGCTGCCTTTCTCATCGCTCACGAAAGTGTTTTTGGCCTGGCCTACTCAGAGGTCGGTTCCTGGAACACCGTCTGTGACTAGCCCTTGTGTTTTATTATTGTGTTATTATTGTATTACCAAGTTACCATCATTTGTCTCACCTGTTTGGTGATCAGTTGCTTGTCCTTTTAAATTAACCTTGTTATTATATTTGCTGTTTTATTGTATGTTTCTAAATTTTTTTAATATAATTGCCATTCTTGGCGTTACAGCAAGTTTAAACGGTTATGCTACCAAGATTACTATCATTTTGTCTCACCTGTTTGGTGATCAGTTACCATTCTATTAAATTAACTTTTGCTATTGTCTTGCTGTTGACAGCATGTTTGTTAAATTTTTTTAAATAATTGCCATTCTTGGCGTTAAAGGCCTTCAGCCATGACTGTCGCTACTTGTCTTAAAATTCTTGTGGCAATTGTATTTTAGCAGTTAACCTTTAAGAGCTTGGTGATTTGTTTTCAATATTTTAATAACTGTAGTTTGTAAGCTGCAACAAGTTAAACAATTCTTAATTTATTGCCATTAAGGCCTTCAGCCGTGAGTGTCGTTACTTCTCTTAAAATTTTAATTTGGCAACTGTATTTTTGCAGTGAGCTTTAAGACTTTGGTCACTTGTCTTTTATATTTTAATAACTGTAATTGTAAGTACTAGCAAGTCAACCAGTTCTTAATTTATTGCCACTATGGCCTTCAGCTGTGAAACAGTTCTTAAATTATTGCCATTACTTTAATTTGTTGTTGATTTTAAATAATTTGAGTGCGATTAAAAAAAAAGTCAACCAATAGTAACTGATTGCGACCCCGTCCACAATCGTAACCGGATCCTGCCTTCCTTGACCACCAGGTGTCATGTACTAAATAAATGCACACAACTCCGCAATAAAACTATACAGAAGAACTGTATGAATAACCCCCCACTGCCCGCGGGCGCCTGCAGAAAATTTTCCGAGAAGGGTCAAAATTTCTAAACTTGCCAATTTTCTTGTAAATGCGTCGGTGTGTTTGAAAACGTCTTTCCCCGATAAGTAAATTTCGCAAAATGTACAGAATACCCTTACAACTTCAAACAACTCATAGTTATTCACTTAGTATTATAAAGGTAGATTACATTGATTCTCGAGGATAAGCATGTTTCAATAGTACAAGAAAAGAGTACTAATATGGATATGGATGCCACCTTTCGATCCAACGCTCTGAAAGTACATATTCACACGATTAGATATTATGTCAAAGATATCCAGCGAGTTATCAGATAAAACTACAAAATATCTACAAAAATTAAAATTTATTAAAATTTCCCTAATATCAGGCAAAAAATTAAAAAATTAAAAATCTGCTATAGAAAACAATACAGGACCATTGAGCAAATGTTGCTGTACGTCAACAAAAACAAACGACAAAAATGGCAAATTCATACTCCTCAAGGGGAGAAATAGGGAATAAACTTTACAAAAGGCTTATCAACTCTGATGGCATCTACAACAGATTGTTTACATACAAAACTTCTCATGTGATATACCTAATGGATGCATTCCATTGCTTTAGTGCTTTTCAGTTTTTAATGCTGATTGGCGTAAGTTGAACAAAATACGTTTTGAAAGCAAATTTTTGGGGTTGGCCCGGCAATATGCAGCCTAGGGCCAGTATTGACTAACGAGGGAAATCTCCCAAAATCCAGCTCAAATTACCCAGTAGGACTGACCTTCAACAGCTGGACCAGTACTGTCAGTCCTCATCTGAAGTTCGTGACGTTCTTGTGCAGCCATGCCAGCTGAATTGCATAATTTATCGGATTGCATTTGGCCCCCAGTTGCACCCAACAGAGCTTGAGAACATCTCTATTTCTGTCGAGAATAGAATGGTTCTGTAATCTGCAGCTAAGCAAAATATCAAACAACCATTGCTAGATGTCCATGAAAATACTGCACTTTCGTCTGCTTCTCCACACACACACACACACACACACACACACACACACACACACATATATATATATATATAAAATATGTTATGTGGACATGTGTCCGGAAACGCTTACTTTCCAAGTTAGAGCTCATTTTATTACTTGATCACGTTGGAATGAAGCCTCATCCGTAAAGAGAACATTTGCACTGAAATGAGGATTGACACATTGTTGGATGAACCATTCGCAGAAGTGTACCCGTGGAGGCCAATCAGCTACTGATAGTGCCTGCACACGTTGTACATGGTACGGAAACAACTGGTTCTCCCGTAGCACTCTCCATACAGTGACGTGGTCAACGTTAACTTGTACAGCAGCAACTTCTCTGACGCTGACATCAGGGTTATCGTCAACTGCACGAAGAATTGCCTCGTCCATTGCAGGTGTCCTCGTCGTTCTAGGTCTTCCCCAGTCGCGAGTCATAGGCTGGAATGTTCCGTGCTCCCTAAGACGCCAATCAATTGCTTCGAACGTCTTCCTGTCGGGACACCTTCGTTCTGGAAATCTGTCTCCATACAAACGTACCGCGCCACGGCTATTGCCCCGTGCTAATCCATACATCAAATGGGCATCTGCCAACTCCGCATTTGTAAACATTGCACTGACTGCAAAACCACGTTCGTGATGAACACTAACCTGTTGATGCTACGTACTGATGTGCTTGATGCTAGTACTGTAGAGCAATGAATCGCATGTCAACACAAGCACCGAAGTCACCATTACCTTCCTTCAATTGGGCCAACTGAAGGTGAATCGAGGAAGTACAGTACATACTGACGAAACTAAAATGAGCTCTAACATGGAAATTAAGAGTTTCCGGACACATGTCCAGATAACATCTTTTCTTTATTTGTGTATGAGGAATGTTTTCTGAAAGTTTGGCCGTACTTTTTTGTAACACCGTGTGTGTGTGTGTGTGTGTGTGTGTGTGTGCAAAGCTACACGAGCTAAACATCTCAATCGTCAACAACTGTTTAAAATAGCGCATCTCTCTTCAAATAAACTAGCAACGGAACAAGTGAACATCACATAGCTACAATAACAAATAAAATGGCGTTTTCTGAAAAAATATACGAAATGCATATGTGACAATTCAAAACGGCAATAGCAAAAGAAGTGAGTATTTCAACACGTCTAAGACAAGGGAAGCGAGATTAGAGTGCCAGGAACGGTAACATGCTAAATAAGGCGATATGAAATACGGTTTAAAATTAAATGTCGTACGGCTAGTTGGAAAGGGTGTCCATTCTCCGCACATACGTGTATTTGTGGAGTGCTGGAAGATGTAATGGATGGGTGGACAGCATACTGTAGCGTTATGTTTGTGTTGTAGAACGATGGTGAGACAAGGGAGAGGGTGAAACACGGTGCCAGCACATAGTCTACTCCTCCCAGATAGCATCAAGAGAACCGCCATCACGTATGACACCACATTGTCTTACAGAGGAAGTGGTTTACAGTGCGAGGGAGTTATTCGCCGTTAGTGTGTGTACCGCTTACTGCACTTAACAAAACACGAAATGCGGAAGGACACGAAGACATTTTACAGCACCACGAACTGCGTACACTAGAAGAATAATTCAGAGACGATGGCTGTTTGTATCAGCATGATAAATGGATTCGAGCCGAACCCAACAGGATACCTTTGGACTGAACAGAACGTCGACTTCGCACCAGATTCCAACGGCAAAAATCACTACCTTGTCTGCTTTCCTCTCTGCAGAAAAAATGGGCTGCCAATCCTCCACAGACACTGAGACATCTCATTGAAAGTGTCCCCAGCAGAGGTAAAACCATCGTACAGGGGAGGGTGGACATACTCCATATTAACGTCCACTAATAGTTGTCCGTATACTTTTGCTGAGATAGTGCTTTACACTGCATGACGTCTCTTTGACAGATGGTGTGTGTGTGGATCTGGAGGAAACCAGACGAATGTATGAAATTCAGCCTAGTCGTCAAAATGAGGTGTCTAGGAAACCTTCTATCTCAGATCGCTACACAACATCCAAACAAATCGTATTAATGAGTTTTATTACAAAATAAAAAAATACAATACTTAACTTTGTGTTACACAGATGTGTCGCAAGACAAGGGCGACATCCGAAATAATCAAGTTACTTCAGTATAATTTCATGTTTGAACTACATAGAATGTACAAGCAAAGTAAGTAGTGTTAACGCTTCTATATAACTCGCTGATCTTGAAGCTACTCTTCAACCAGGCAGCGATTGGGTGGGGCGCAACGTCCTCTTCACCTAGGGGCTCTGCTGTCGCGTTGTCGTCCTGGAGAGCGGTCAGTCAGCGTGCAATTGGCTGACGTCTTCTCACAGCTCTGTCTGCGCTATCATTCCACATAGGCGTGCCGGCGCTTGACTTTAGGCCGTAACGGAATGGAATTTACCTGTATGTGTTGTGATGAGAGTGAAACACAGGTGGCGAGACGATTATGTAATCAACTTTTTCTGTCCACAAAACGAGTACATTTTGGGCAAACTGATGAATTTGTAGGGTTGGCCTGCTCATAGACCCACCTACACCCAAACAAATTTGGCCGGTGCAAGCTGCAGATGGTAGCAGTACAAACGAATCCGTAACATATGTCAGCAAATCCCTGTGTCATTGATGTCGCTGAATTACCCCTGTATCGCTGATCTTGTTGAATGATGCTAGAAACATGAGTGCTCCCATTTCCTCCTATGCTAACATTCGCGATACGATTACGTCACAGTCGTCACTAACTGCAACCTGCCAAGAAGAGGTTGCATTACAGTTCAACTAATACCCTATTGAAAGTCAACGGGGTAATTCTGGAACATGTCGAAAATGAATAAATTCTGTGACAACGTCAGTACTCTGATTTAATACCCAGAAACTGAGGAAGTTAGTGTAGTATCGTTGTCGGTGCCCCGAAGATTCCTGCGGGCGCCGCGGGCAGCGCTTTGAACATCGCCACAGGCCGCCGACCAATGAAGGCCACCAGTACGGTGTTACAAATCCCACCCGGCTAGCCGCGCGGTCTACCGTGCTGCCTCCCGGGAGGGAAGTCGTGCCGGTCCCCGGTACGTATCCGCCCGGCGGATAAGTGTCAAGGTCCGGTGTGTCGCCCAGCCTGTGGATGGTTTTTAAGGCGGTTTTCCATCTGCCTCGGCGAATGCCGGCTGGTTCCCCTTATTCCGCCTCAGTTACACTATGTCGGCGATTGCTGCGCAAACACTGTCTCCACGTACGCATACACCATAATTACTCTACCACGCATACGTTTGGGGTACACTCGTCTGGTAAGAGACGTTCCCTGGAGGGGGGGGGGGGGGGGGGGAGGGCGTCCACTGGGGGCCGAACCACACAATAACTCTCGGTTCCGTGTGGGGCGGATGGAATGCTGCGGCCTGTTGTGGGGTTGTGAACCACTGAGGGCTACGGCGGGACGAAGCCTCTCCGTCGTTTCTAGGTCCCCGGTTCAAAACACAATACGCACACACACACACACGGCGATACAAGCAGCGGCCACCTGGTCACCAGTCTTTCTAGTTCAAGATTACTTCTAGTCAAGTTTACTTCCGTGCCGCTAGTTGGTGCTGAAGGTTACACCGAGTTGTTGACAGCTAGCTCTACGGCTACAGATCCTTCGGCTAACTTCCCAACCACTTAACATTAGCTCCTAGGAACGTAAGGTTACCAACTCGCATACATAACAGTTAGTTCTGCTGCACTTCATGTCTATGTCCGAACAGCGAATCAATTAACCTAACAACATATAAACTGGCTGATAACACTTCCGCATTGTGACGTTAAGTGGACATTCATCGACATTTAATTTAAATAAAATTGTTATTTCATACTGGCAGAAACATTTTAGAAGTAATGAAACAGGTAAATAAGTAGCAGGAGATTGTCTACACATCTAATCCTACATGCTCATCCTTGCGTGCTACAGCGCTTCCTTGGAATTTTTACTCAGTCTCGGCTGTCCTCGGCCAATCTCGTGGAGCACGAAGGGTTCGACTTTTCTGTTTCAGATCGCAGCCCGGCAAGATCCTGCACAGCGGCTTCAGTGGGCTGGCGTATGGTTCCCAATGAACCGTAATACGAGGGTTGAGTGAAAAGTAGTTCCTCCACCTTCGTTAATTGTGTTTGGATGGGAATATTTTAATAAATCAAACGCATTAATAATCCTTAGAATGTGATCTTTAATTTCCAATATTCACTTTTCCACATAATCTCCAGCCAACGGCATACGTTTCTACCACCGATGAACAACTTTTCTGAAGCCGTCGCGGAAGAAGTCGACGCTCTGTTTCCGCAACCAGTGTCACAGTTCTCTGAAAGTCGTCATCAGAAGCATAATGATGTCCCCACAGATCGTCTTTCATTATCGGGAACAGGTGGAAGTCAGACGGTGCTAAATCTGGACTGTATGGAGGATGTCGTACAGTGATGAGATTCAGTCTCTTAAGTTCTGCTGTGGTGGCACGTGAAGTGTGTGGCTTGGCATTGTCATGCTGCAGGAAAACATTTCCCTTTTCCTTTCGGACCCTTGTTAGCCGTCGTTTCAGAGTTCGCAGCGTTGTGATGTAATGCTCTGAATGTATTGTTGTTCCACGATCAAGGAAATCGACATGGATAACACCATCTGCGTCCCAGACCACTGTGGCCATGATTTTTCCAGCTCTGGGCTTGAAATTCTTTTTCTGGGGCGAGTCTTTGTGTCGATATTCCATAGACTTCGGGTCGTAATGGTGTACCCACGTTTCGTCTCGTGTCGCAACTGAATGGAGAAAGGCATCACCTTCATTCTCGTAACGCGAGAGGAGTTCCCGGCAAATTTCAAGTCTGTGCACTTTCATTTCATGAGTCAGCATCCGGGGTATCCATCGTGCACAGATCTTCCGATAGCCAAGCAAAGCGATAATGTGACCCACACGTTCTTGTGAAATGTCGATTGTGCTTGCAGTTTCTCTCTGATGATACGACGATCGTCCTGGGTGGTTGTTGTCACAGGACGTCCAACTCTTTCTTCGTCACGCAGGTCAGGTGTTCCCACCTCAACATCTTACTCGCCCAGCGACGCACGGTACTCATATCAACACAATCACCATAAACTGCTTTCATTTTTTGATGAATCTCCTTTGGGGTGACACCTTCTGCTGTCAAGAATTCAATGACTGCACTTTGCTTAAATTGCACAGACCGACAGTCTGCGCAGGGTTCTATACTTTACACTCCGTCCGCCCAGGGTTCCGTACATTACACTGTAACAACACAACCGTTCAATGCTAAGGCTTTCCGCGAACTGGAGCTGTAGAAAAGAGGCTACGGATCAAGCCAGTATCTGCCGCATACCAATGCTGCCAATTGTTGAAGAGTTACGAAGGTGGGGGCATTACTTTTCAGTCAACCCCCGTATTTTGAACTGAGTCAGCTGGCGTTCGCTGGATTCCCCACCATAAGTCAGACCACATCCCCTTGTTGCAAACACTGATTTACAAACTCACATCCATTAAATTTATATCTCGTTTTAATAGGAGTCTTTATTTATTGTTTTTGAAACTTCTATCAAAAATGCAACATCTACTTTCCCTGAACCATATCGAGAATGTCTTACAGCGATGGAGAAGCAGTTATATCGAAACCTTCTGCTAACTAACTGAATTCAGGTACCAAGTTCCCATAGCTTACCCATTACACACCCAGACAGTCACACTCGGCGGCCTTCGGGTGCCTTACAGCTAGTCTTATATTCATGAATTCTAGCCAATACTTGGGAAATTTCATTAAAACAAAGAATTCGGATATTTCCTATATTTCCTAAGTTTTCACATCAGAAGCGCTTCCCATTTTTCAAAGAAATCTAGTGCAGAGAAAAATAATTTTGCGTGCTGTTTTCAGATATATTCTCTATATTGTGTATAGAAGACAAAAACGATTCACACACGACATACAGGACCCACCCCTCTGCACTAGGTGACTAGCGACATCTGTGGTAACAGATACTACATCCAATGAATACAATTACTATGTACGATCACTTTAACAAGTTTCTGAGCTCTATATCTGAAATAATATAAGAGATCCAAGAAGATCCAAAGAAGAGCGAGGCGTTTCGTCACAGGGTTATTTGGTAAGCGTGATAGCGTTCCGGAGATGTTTAACAAACTCAAGTGGCAGATTCTGCAAGAGAGGCGCTCTGCATCGCGGTGTAGCTTGCTGTCCAGGTTTCGAGAGGGTGCGTTTCTGTATGAGGTATCGAATATATTGCTTCCCCCTACTTATACCTCCCGAGGAGATCACGAATGTAAAATTAGAGATTCGACCGCGCACGGAGGCTTTCCGGCAGTCGTTCTTCCCGCGAACCACACGCGACTGGAATAGGAAAGGGAGGTAATGACAGTCGCACGTAAAGTGCCCTCCGCCACACACCGTTGGGTGGCTTGTGGAGTATAAATGTAGATGTAGATGTAGATGTAAATTAATTTAGAGAAATGAAACTGGTTTCCAAGCACATGCTAAAAACTAGAGATGTGATAGATGATCAGTTACGAATAATAGACTGCAGCGTACTAGATACACAGGTAAAAGAAACAGAGAGGATCCAAAGAAGAGCAGAGTATTTTGTTACAGGTTCATTTAGTAAGTGCTAAAGAGGCGCAGATATAGCTAACTCCAATCGCAGACGCTGCAAGAGTGGAATTTTGCGTTTGGGCGTGATTTATTATTAAAGTTTCGGAAGAATTTGTTCCTAGAAAAATCAACCAACATATTGCTTTCCGTGCGTGTATCTCGAAAAATTTACACTGAGGTACAAAAGTCATGGGATTCAACAAGTTGTTGGAAGTCCCCCGCAGATATATTGAGCCATGCTGCACTTATAGCCGTCCATAATTGCGAAAGTATTGCTGGTGCAGGGTTTTGTGCACTAACTGACCTCTCGATAATGTCCTGTAAATGTTCGATTCGATTCATGTCAGGCGATTTGGGTGGTGAAACCATTAGCTCGAACTCTCCAGAATGCTCTTCAAACCAATTGTGACCCGGAGACAAAGCGCATTCTCATCTCTAAAAATAACATTGTTGTTTGGGAACATGAAGTCAACGAATGGGTACAGATGGTTTCGAAGTAGCCGAACATCATCATTTCCAGTCAAAGACCGGTTCAGTTGGGCCAGAGGACCCAGTCCATTCCATGTGAACACAGTCCACACCATTATGGAGCCGCCACCGCCACCTTGCACAGTACCTTGTTCACAGCTTGGACTCATGGCTTCGTGGAGCCTGCACCACACTCGAACACTACCACCAGCTCTTAAAAACTGCAATCGAGACTCATCTGACCAGGCCACGGTTTTCGAATCGTCTAGGGCCCAACCCATTTAGCCACGAGCCCAGGAAAGGCGCTGCAGGCGATGTCGTGCTGTTAGCAAAGGCACTTGCGTCGGTCGTCTGATGCCATAGTCCATTAACGCCACATTTCGCCGTATTGTCCTAACGGATACGTCCGTCGTACGTTCCACACTGATTTCTGTGGTTATTTCAAACAGTGTCGTTTATCTGTTAGCAGTGACAACTCTATGCAAACGCTGCTGCTCTCGGTCGTTAAGTGAAGCCCGATGGTTACTGCTTTGTCGGTGGTGAGAGGTAATGCCTGACATTTGGCATTCTCGGCACACTCTTGACACTATGAATCTCTGATAATACAATTCCCTAACGATTTCCGGAATGGAATGTCCCATGAGTCTAGTTCCAGCTATCGTTCCGCGTTCAGACTCTGTTAATTCCCGTCGTGAGGCCATTATTCGAATATAATGAATTTCCTTGACACAGAAAAGTTGCTGTCCATGCATCAACACGGCTTTAGAAAGCATCGCTCCTGCGAAACGCAACTCGCCCTTTTTTCACATGATATCTTGCGAACCATGGATGAAGGGTATCAGACGGATGCCATATTCCTTGACTTCCGAAAAGCGTTTGACTCGGTGCCCCACTGAAGACTCCTAACTAAGGTACGAGGATATGGGATTGGTTCCCAAATATGTGACTGGCTCGAAGACTTCTTAAGTAATAGAACCCAGTACGTTGTCCTCGATGGTGAGTGTTCATCGGAGGTGAGGGTATCATCTGGAGTGCCCCAGGGAAGCGTGGTAGGTCCGCTGTTGTTTTCTATCTACATAAATGATCTTTCGGATAGCGTGGATAGCAATGTGCGGCTGTTTGCTGATGAGGCTGTGGTGTACGGGAAGGTGTCGTCGTTGAGTGACTGTAGGAGGATACAAGATGACTTGGACAGGATTTGTGATAGGTGTAAAGAATGGCAGCTAACTCTAAATACAGATAAGTGAAAATTAATGCAGATGAATAGGAGAAAGAATCCCGTAATGTTTGAATACTCCATTAGTAGTGTAGCGCTTGACACAGTCACGTCGACTAAATATTTGGGCGTAACATTGCAGAGCGATATGAAGTGGGACAAGCATGTAATGGCAGTTGTGGGGAAGGCGGATAGTCGTCTTCGGTTCATTGGTAGAATTTTGGGAAGATGTGGTTCATCTGTAAAGGAGACTGCTTAGAAAACACTAATACGACCTATTCTTGAGTACTGCTCGAGCGTTTGGGATCCCTATCAGGTCGGATTGAGGGAGGACATAGAAGAAATTCTGAGGCGGGCTGCTAGACTTGTTACTGGTAGGTTTGATCATCACGCGAGTGTTACGGAAATGCTTCAGGAACTCGGGTGGGAGTCTCTGGAGGAAAGGAGGCGTTCTTTTCGTGAATCGCTATTGAGGAAATTTAGAGAACTAGCATTTGAGGCCGACTGCAGTACAATTTTACTGCCGCCAACTTATATTTCGCGGAAAGACCACAAAGATAAGATGAGAGAGATTAGGGCTCGTAGAGAGGCATATAGGCAGTCATTTTTCCCTCGTTCTGTTTCGGAGTGGAACAGGGAGAGAAGATGCTAGTTGTGGAACGAAGTACCCTCCGCCACGAACCGTATGGTAGATTGCGGAGTATGTATGTAGATGTAGATGTAGATGTAGATCACAACGGAAACCTTTTCACATGAATCACCTGAGTACAAATGGCATCTCCGCCAATGCACTGCCCTTTTATACCCTGTTACGCGAAGACCTCCGTCGCCTGAGTGTAGAGATCTCACGGAATCGTTCTTCCCGAGAACAATTCGTGACTGTAACAGGAAAAAGGTAAGTGCAGTGCTACACAAAGTACCCTCTGCCACATATCGTAAGGTGACTTTCAGTGCGTATATGTAGATGTAGATATATACGCTTGACCGTCTGGCCGAGCGTCCCGAGAATCTCCTATTTTATGATGGCCTCGAACAGCAGTGTGAATGCGGTGCCAACCTCGTGCACCGGATCGCGTTGCAAAGTTACAAGCAGTGCAGCCGGCCGGCGGGGTGGCAGCGGGCCGGACACCTGCTGCCCACCCGCGCTTATCGTGTTCGCCGCATGACGTAGGCGCGGGCCCGGATGAATAAAACACCGGCGACAGCGGGGCGACCCGCGCGCGGACACAGCGGCCGCGACAAATTCGAGAGCGCGATACGCGCCTCGACGCCCACGGGCAGACGTACGCCTCCCGGCCGCGTTTAGCACGGATAGCCGGAGCGATTTACGTTCTCGCGTCCCGTCCGTGCCTGCGCAGTACGCAAATAAACCCGGCGAGCTCAAATCCGGCATAAGTATCTCGCGTGCTCCGTCATTCCCCTGCTGGACTCCCTGTGAAAAAGAAAGAGCCTCCTGCAGCTTTCACGCCCACGGCTGCGTCTTCTACGTTTCACGGCAGCCAGCGGATGACGTTAATGGCCGCTGTTATTCTTCCGAGCTACACCACCGAAAGGCTCGCCCATTTCGTATTCATAACGTACGCCGGATCGATATTCATCCCACGCCACCCTGGATTTTTTCATACCATCGAGAAATACAACAACCACCTCCATGGCAGCGGTCGCTAAATCGCCCTAATTCCAGGCTCCCTGACGCTGAAGTCATCTGTTTCGACTCCAGGTGCTTGAACAAAATTTATACAGATACTAAGACCATTAGAGGCCATCGAAATCATTGGAGGCTAAATACTAGCTGAGGTAAAGAACCGTAGAATGAAAGAAAGGTCTCAACCGTTCTGAGGGACTCATACCTACATTTCCTACATTAGTGAAGTGATTTTGGAAAGAACGGATTATGGTGGTTCGGAAAGTTGCGGAAAAGGTGTCCCTCTTTATTCTACACTACTGGCCATTAAAATTGCTACACCAAGAAGAAAAGCAGATGATAAACGGGTATTCATTGGACAATTATATAATACTAAAACTGACATCTGATTACATTTTCACGCAATTTGGGTGCATAGATCCTGAGAAATCAGTACACAGAACAACCACCTCTGGCCGTAATAACGGCTTTGATACGCCAGGGCATTGAGTCAGAGCTTGGATGGCGTGTACAGGTACAGCTGACCATGCAGCTTCAACACGATACCACACTTCATCAAGAGTAGTGACTGGCGTATTGTGACGAGCCAGTTGCTCGGCCACCATTGCCCAGACGTTTTCAATTGGTGAGAGATCTGGAGAATGTGCTGGCCAGGGCATCAGTGGAAGATTTTCTGTATCCAGAAAGGCCCGTACAGGAACTGCAACATGCGATCGTGCATTGTCCTGCTGAAATGTAGAGTTTCGCAGGAATCGAATGGAGGGTAGAGCCACGGGTCGTAACACATCTGAAATGAAACGTCCACTGTTCGAAGTGTCGTCAATGCGAACAAGAGGTGACCGAGACGTGTAACCAATGGCACCCCATACCATCACGCCGGGTGATACACCAGTATGGCGATGACGAATACACCCTTCCAATGTGCGTTCACCGCAATGTCGCCAAACACGGATGTGACCATCATGATGCTGTGGACAGAACCTGGATTCATCCGAAAAAATGACGTTTTGCCATTCGTGCATCCAGGTTCGTCTTTGAGTACACCATCGTAGGCGCTCCTGTCTGTGATGCAGCGTCAATGGTAACCGCAGCCATGGTCTCCGAGCTGATAGTCCATGCTGCTGCAAACGTCGTGTAACTGTTCGTGCAGATGGTTGTTGTCTTGCAAACCTTCCCATCTCTTGACTCAGGGATAGAGACGTGGCTGCACGATTCGTTATAGCCATGCGGATAAGATGCCTGTCATCTCGACTGCTTGTAATACGAGGCAGTTGGGATCCAGCACGGCGTTCCGTATTACCCTCCTGAACCCACCGATTCCATATTCTGCTAACAGTCACTGGATCTCGACCAACGCGAGCAGCAATGTCACGATACGATAAACCGCAATCGCGATAAGCTACAATCCGACCTTTATCAAAGTCGGGAACGTGATGGTACGCATTTCTCCTTCTTACACGAGGCAACACAACAACGTTTCACCAGGCAGCGCCGGTCAACTGCTGTTTGTGTATGAGAAATCGGTTGGAAACTTTTCTCATGTCAGCACGTTGTAGGTGTCGCCACCGGCGCCAACCTTGTGTGAATGCTCTGAAAAGCTAATCGTTTGCATATCACAGCATCTTCTTCCTGTCGGTTAAATTTCGCGTCTGTAGCACGTCATCTTCGTGGTGTAGCAATTTAATGGCCAGTAGTGTATGTCCCTCCCAGCCATTCGTGATTTGGTCCTTTAACTCCTGTAGGAAGAAATCATTTCTATTGCTTCGTCTATCTGTGTGGATCCATGACTTCTTTGTTTTCCTCCACCCCTGGTTGACCGGTAAAAATCCCTCTGACAAAACTTACGATATGGAGCATTTTATCACAAAGATGAAACAGAGGTTCTTCACTTCTAATGGAAACAAAACGGCAATGCATGGTGAGGCGCCACGCCATCTCTCCTTCGAAGACGAAGTTCAGAGCTGCACTCTCAGCAAGTAAAGTCATGGCGATGGTCTTCTGGGATTCTGAATGGTTTATCGTGTTTTATGTCCTTCCTTAAGGTGCAACGATCAACTCTGAGGCGTATTGTGCTACTCTCAAAAAGCTGAAGAAACGATTTCAGCGTGTTATTCGCCACCCAAATCGTCTGACATGTATCGCAAAGAACATTTACAGGACATAATTGAGAGGTCATTAGTGCACAAAACCCTGCACCAGCGACACTTTGGCAATTACGGACGGCTATAAGTGCAGCATGGCTCAATATATTTGCGGGGTACTTCCAACAACAACTTGAATCCATGCCACGTCGAGCTGCTGCACTACGCAGGGTAAAAGGAAGTCCGACACGATATTAGGAGGTATCCCATGACTATTGTACCTCAGTGTTATTAGATGTCTATGGGCTTTTCGTGAGATACACGCACGGAAAGCAACATGTTGGTTGAATTTTCTAGGAACAAATTCTTCCGCAACTTTAATAATAAATCACACCGTGATGCACAGCACCTCTCTTGCAGCGTCTGCCATTGGAGTTAGCTGATTATCTCTGCGACTGTTTAGCGCTTACTAAATGAACCTGCAACAAAAGGCTCTGCTCCTCTTTGGATCCTCTCTGTTTCTTCTACCTGTGTATCTTATTCGTAATTGATCATCTATCCCGTACCTAGATTTTAGAATGTGCTTGGAAGCCAGTTTCGTTTCTCTAAATTCATTTCTCTTCTATTATTTCAGAAATAGAGCTCAGAAATTTGTTAAAGTGATCGAGCATCGTAATTGTATTCAGTGGATGTAGTATCTGTTACCACAGACGTCGCTGGACACCTAGAACAGAGGATTGGATGCTGCATGACGTGTGTGAACCGATTTTGTCTTATATACGCAATACAGAGAATATATCTGAAAACTGCAGGCAAAATTATTTTTATTTGTACTAGATTTCTTTGCAAAATGGTATGCGCTTCTGATATGCGAACTTGGGAAATATAGGAAATACCCGAATTCTTTGTTTAATGAACTTTTCCCTAGTATTGGCTAGATTTCATGAATATAAGACTAGCTGTAAGGCACCCGAAGGCCTCCGAGCGTGACTGTCTGGGTGTGTAATGGGCAAACTATGGAAACTTGGTAGCCGAATTCAGTTAGCCAGCAGAAGGTTTCGATATACCTGCTTCTCCATCATTGTATGACATTTTCGATAGGGCGCAGGGAAAGTAGATGCTGCATTTCTTACAGAAGAACGCTACAACTACGCCATGTTGAACTGTCCCCGCAGTAACGCTAGCCACATCCCAAAACTTATGGTCATCTGGGAGTAGCTACATTATCCTGTGTCTTGTGGGTGACACAAAAATAAAACAGAACTTCTCTTTCTCTATGACAACGGAAGGCCTCACTAACTCTACCTATCCTAGACGATCTCACAAAAATGCATTGGACTGTTATCGTCAGCCAGCCTACATCCCGGATCTCGCATCTTCCGACTTACATCTGATCAGCCCAATGAGGGATGCACTAGGCTGGGAGCAGTACGCTGATGATGGACAGGTTATTGCAGTAAGATGTCGGCTCAGACGTCTCCAGTAGAGTGGTATCGTGCAGGCTTACAGGCCCTGCCAGTAAGGTGGAATAAGACCATCGCATTAAGTAGAGATTATGCTGAAAAACAGGGTTTTGTAGCCAAAAGAATGGGAATAATATGGTTTATTGGAATCCTGAATAAAACCAACTTGTTTTCAGATTAAAAATGTGTTGCATTACTTATTGAAAGCCCCTACACCTGTTCTTCAGTTTTTATAACTGGACAGGGTATGATCCAGCTCCACTTCATCCCCGCAAGAAGTGTTCGGCGTGAAAGCGCGGAAAAATTTCATTTCTTAAACATCCATAATTATATTTCAGCTGTACGATCGTTTCTGGAGATTTACTGGAGCGGCTATGAACTGTGTATCATTGGTATCGATGTATAGTTATGTTAAGGATCTATTGTGTTTTCTTTTATAGACTGATTTTTGCAGTCGAGTGGTCATAGTGTCTTTATCTTATCTGTTACATGGAGTATAAAATCAACGATAGGTCTTTCGTTACTATAATATACTTTACGTGGAAGAAGTAAAACGTTAAAACCTATCATTTTTTGTATACTTGCTTTTCCATTTATATTGCACGAACCCCTGGATGGTGCATAATTACTTGACTCTTTGACAATATATCTAGGTTCAGAGCGGCCGTACAATTAAAAAGATTTGCAACACTCACTGACTTTGGAGTTCAAAGTGTATTGTCAACTTGCTCATACATATAGATAAGGCATACTCGCCAATGATCTTCTTCAGTACCGATGCACTCACATTGCCCGAACCCTTACGGGAATCGGTAGATTGGCTACCGTGAGTAATGAGTATCGTGGGCAGGGGCACTACAAATGTAGTGTGTGGACGGCAAGTAGGGAATGTTGGTCTCACGGGAAGCGCGCCATAGATAAGTCCCTGCAGTCGCACTATCCTCTGCGTCGTCGGTGGCTCAGACGCCGGCACGGTAGCTCAGCGTGTTCGGTCAGAGGGTTAGCTGCCCTCTGTAATAAAAAGAACTGAGTGAACGGATCAACGATGAACTTAACCAGGTGTCATGGGTCGTCCGCCACGAACAAATGCAACGAAGAACAGTGAACATAATGAAAAAAAAAAAAAGCGGACAGAGCGTCTGCCATGTAATCAGGAGATCCCGGGTACGAGTCCCGGTCGGGGCACACATTTTCAACTGTCCCCGTTGATGTTTATCAACGCCTATAAGCAGCTAAAGGTCTGGATTTCATTGTAATTTCATTCCATAGCTTGGTTTTTAAGTTTCAAACATATCTATACTAACTAGGACTACATTTGACACTGACGTCTGTACGGACTGTTAGCGGACCCATGTTTAACGGAAAGTTTCTGCTAACATTACCTTGTCAGGTTTCGCTATTCATTATGATGCACCCGGTAAGTGCATGCCTCTGGCGGCCGTCTCGGCTTGGCACCCCAAACGGCCGCTTATGTCGCTTGGGCATTAAAACGGGCCAAAAAAAAGACAGCAAATAGGGATGGTTGACCTTGGGGGGCTTACAACGTCTCAAAAGTTTATAATCTAGTTCTTACAATTGTGTCAGTCAATCAACTGACCACGAGAGAGTCACGGAACTGCCCATGACGATCGCTCTCGGTCTCTCGCGCAGTCTCATTACAACTTCACACTCTATATATGTTTTCCATGCAGCCTGTGTATGGTCCCAGCGCTCACGGTACGGGACTACAAGTCCCACCGCCACACCTGCACCTGCCCATGTTAGGCAATAAATTCTGCCTGACTCATGTAGTACTATCACCGTAAGAGGGTGGTACGGGACTACAAGTCCCACCGCCACACCCCCAAAGTGAATTGCAGTGACAAAGTCACTGCACAGTGGAAATTTACTGGCCCACCAACACAGTTAGACCGCAACAGACCGGTGATGCTGTATTGTAACCTATCACCTCGGACTACAAGTCCTTAAAAAAAAAAAAAAAAAAACTGTGTATGGTAGTGAGACTGAGCCATTACTGTTTACCTGAGTCAAGATCTTTTCAGTTCTAATACATTCCTCCGTTTGCAAGACCATTACTGTTTACCTGAGTCAAGATCTTTTCAGTTCTAATACATTCCCTTTGAAATTCCGTTTGCAAGATTATTCCAGTACTACTATAAATACATTCACTTTGAAATTCTGTTTGCGAGTCTATGACATCGTACAAATACCGACGATCAGTACCTGAGTTAGTACACGTGTATTTCAAGAAGAAACATTAGTGATGTGCACGCTTTTTGAGAGAGCGACTTGATCGCAGTTACAGTACAGTCGCAGGTACAGAACTCTAAGCTGAACTAGGTTGGTTTGTTGATTCGAAGGAGGGAACCAAACAGTGAGGTCATCGGTTCCAATGAAAGACATAAGGAGTAGAAGGAAGTCGGCTATACTCTTTCAAAGGAATCATCCCAGAATTTGCCTGAGGCGTTTAGGGAAATCACAGAAAACCTAAATCAGGATGGGCGGGCGCGGGTTTGAACCGTCGTCCTCCCGAATGCGAGTCCAGCGTCCTAACCACTGCGTCACCTCGCTCGGTATATGCTGAACTACAAAGCTGCCCGTGTCGCGCAAGACACCAGCGCGTGGAGCCGAGTAACTTGGTGGCTAGATCGATAGTGGTGGTTACCCACCACCATTTGACCTGCAAACGGTGAATACCTGACGGCTATGAAACTGCATTGTAGCGTTGAGGATTAATATTCAAAATGACTTTGCAGTTTCTCACAGACTGATACACCAGGTGTCGGAGATTTATCGTGCAGTGCGGGTCCGAGACGTCTTTAGGTGAATTTGTTCTAGGTAAACCTTTAAGAAACTGAGTGGAGAATTTCGCACAGCCTGGAGACTGGATGGAACGAAAACAGCTTCAGAATTTCAAAGGATAAGACGGTATACATTTATTAAGATTCGACATACTGTCACTTGGATGTTACAGTGATAACGGGTTTCGTTTAGTTAAAGAACATCCACGTGACAGTATGTCAAACCTTCGTTAATATATACCGTCTTACCCCGTGAAATTCTGATGTTTTTCAGCATGTGAAAGTCACAAACATTTTGTTATCATCGAAGAGGCAGAATATTTCAGAAAATCTAGTTAAAACAATTATACTCTTAAATAATTACTTTTACAAAAAATCGAACTGTTTCCAGTTTACTGTAATAGCTGTAGATCAAGCACACTGGCCTAGCATTCGGGCGGACAGTGGTTCAAATCCCCGCCTGGCCATCCATTTTCCTACATTTCCTTAAATCGCTGCAGGCAAATGCCAGTGTGGTTCCTCTGAAAGGGAACGACCGATTTCCTTCCCCATCCCTCCTTAAACTGAAGTTCTCCACCGACTCTAATGTTCCTTGTTTTGTAGTAGATGTAAAACAACGCCTTAATTACAGTTAGTACTGCAATAACTGCTGTTGCTGATGTAAACAACAGTCATGTATTGTGGTGTGCACAGACAATAAATCCTGTTAGTCTCTCCTACACCGTTAGTAACCAGAAGCATCTCGGTACTTGTCAGCAGGAAACGAGGGGCTTTTGAAAAGTCCGTGCAAATTTAGCATCTTTGGAAAGAACACACACCAAATTTCAGCCATATTGGTCTATTTCTTTGTGTTTGGCATTCGTGTGATTCAAGGAAGTCGAGTGATTGTCAAAAAATGGACGAAAAAGAATTTCGTGTGGTGATGGTGGTGGTGGTGGTTAGTGTTTAACGTCCCGTCGACAACGAGGTCATTAGAGACGGAGCGCAAGCTCGGGTTAGGGAAGGATTGGGAAGGAAATCGGCCGTGCCCTTTCAAAGGAACCATTCCGGTATTTGCCTGAAACGATTTAGGGAAATCACGGAAAACCTAAATCAGGATGGCCGGAGACGGGATTGAACCGTCGTCCTCCCGAATGCGATCGTGTGGTGATTAAACATTACTTTATGAAAGGCAAAACGCCTCAGGAGACTAAACAGAAGCTTGATAAACATTACGGTGACTCTGCACCTTCGATTACAACAGTTTATAAGTGGTTTCAAAATTTTCGGAGAGGCCATATGGGAACAAGTGATGCTGAACGTTCTGGACGCCCTGTGGAGGTTACGACCCCAGAAATCATTGATAAAATCCATGATATGGTGATAGATGGCAGAAGAGTTAAGGTGCGTGAAATTGCTAGTGCTGTGGGCATCTCGAATGAACGGGTACATAATATTTTGCATAAACATTTGGACATGAGAAAGCTATCCGCAAGATGAGTTCCGCGATTGCTCACGCTCGACCAAATACGGACTCCTGTGAAGTGTTGTAAGGATGGTTTGCAGCTGTTTAGGAAAAATCCGCAGGACTTTAAGTGTCGTGTCGTCACTGTGGATGAAACATGGATACATTACTATACTCCTGAGACCAAAGGATAATCTAAACAACGGGTTACCAAGGGAGAAACTGCACCAAAGAAGGCGAAGACCATTCCTTCGGCCGGAAAGGTTATGGCGACTGTCTTTTGGGATTCGCAAGTGATAATCCTCATCGACTATCTGGAAACGGGTAAAACTATTACAGGTGCATATTATTTATCGTTATTGGACCGTTTGAAAACCGAGCTGCAAGAAAAAGGCCGCGATTGGACCGCAAAAAAGTCCTTTTCCATCACGACAATGCACCAGCACACACCTCAGCAGTTGTGGTCGCAAAATTAATGGAAATAGGATTCCAATTCGTTTTACATCCCCTCTATTCTCCAGACTTTGCTCCCTCAGACTACCATTTGCTCCAATTTGAAGAAATGGCTGGCGGGACAAAGAATTTATTCAAACGAGGAGGTGATTGCAGCAACTAATAGCTATTTTGCAGACTTGGACGATTCCTATTATTCGGAAGGGATCAACAAATTATAACAGCGTTGGACGAAGTACATAAGTCTAAAAGGAGACTATGTCGAAAAATAAAAAAGGTTCACCCCAAACATGTAAGTAGTTTTTATTTTTGCACGGACTTTTCAAACGCCCCCCGTATCTCTCTTCGGAGAGCGTTGTTAGTCCCATTTATCTTTGGTACACCCTCGAAAACATCAAGCGGAGCGAATAAAGTCTGGTCCCCCTTAAGCAACCTGTTGATCAGAAAAAAATTATAGCGCATTTTTAACCACGGGTTTTTATCTTCCCTTGAGCTCTGCTATACTCACCAGTGTCAGGAAGTTTTATTTGTCGTTATCGTCCAAGACATAACACCTAAAAATCATAATGGATTTTTAAAAAAAAATGTTCCGCGTATTTTCGGCAACGTGAGATTCACAGCGCCGTTTGTCCTTAACATATTTCCCTCAAAGCGCTCGGACGCACAGTTTTGAAAGAAGGAGTGGTACTGTCTGCGACCCCTTTACATGACACTGTTGATACACTGAGGTCACAAAAGTTACGCTAAGCCTCCTAATATGTCGTTCGACCTCCTTTTTCCGGCGTAATGCAGAACCTCGACGTGGCATTGATTCAACAAGGTTCTGGAAGTCCCCTATAGAAATTTTGAGTTACGCTACTTCTATAGCCTTCCATAATTGCGAAAGTATTGTCAGTGCAGTATTCTGTGCATGAACTATCGTTCGACCGGATTAAAGCTCTTCAAACCAATCGCGAACAATTGTGGCTCGGTGACGTGGGGCGTTGTCATCCATAAAAATTCCATTGTTGTTTGGGAACATAAAGTCTATGAATGACTGCAAATGGTCTCTAGGTAGCCATTTCCAGTCAATGATCGGCTCAGATGGATCAGAGGACCCAGTCCATTCCATGAAAACACAGTCCATACCAGCTTTCACAGTGCATTGTTGACAACTTGGGCCCATGGCTTTGTCTAGTCTGTACCACACTCGAACCCCACCATCAGCTCTTGCCAACTGAGATCGGGACTCATCTGATCGGGCCATGTTTTTCTAGCCGTCTCCTTTACAGATGAGCTTTCCCAAAATTCTCCCCACAAAACGAAGTCGAGCATTCGCCTTCCCTACTGTCAACCTAACACGCTCATTCCGTTTCATGTTGCTTTGCAACATTACGCCTACCTAGATATTTCATCGATGTGACTTTGTCCAGCAGCATATTACTAATAGTGTATTTCCTACTCATCCGTATTAACTTACATTTTTCTATATTTAGAGCATGCTGCCACTCACCACACCAATTAGAAATTCTGTGTAACTCAACTTGTATCCCTCTACAGTCACTCAAGGACGAAACCTCGTACACCACAGTCATCAGCAGACAGCCAGATCATTTATGTTTGTAGAGAATAAGAGAGGTCCTACCACATAATCCGTGCGTCACTTCTGACGATACCCTTGTCTCTGATGAACACTCTACAACAACGCGCTGGATCCTATTACTTAAAAAGTCTTCGAGGTACTCACAAGTATGGGAACCTAAATCGTTTGCTCGTAATGTCGTTAACAATCTGCAATGCGGCACCGTGTCAAATGCTTTCCGCAAATTGCAACTGTACTCGGGCTCATTCACTATCTATTTTACACGTGGCTCGTCTGCAAAGGGCGTTGATAGTGAACGGTTGCATTTGCGCCCGTAATACTGAGTCATATATTGGCTATCCTTTGAACAGCAGTGAATTGAATACACAGCTGTCTATAGCACAACCCTGCGCAAAAATGAGGTACACTACACAAGTTCAGATTGAAACTTATTTGTTTAAAAAAAAAACCACTTGTGGCCATGCATACTAAAGTTCACAAATGAATCCGATCTGGATAAATGATAATCAGTGCAATTCGCATACATGGTTTATTGTCTCGCACCTACACACTTTCACGTTGTTCCTTCACAGTTTATTCGCATACACTGGCGTCCGTGCTTACAATCGCGGCACTTAAATATGCCGCTCCGAACTTACCACCACAACGGACAACGACCAAAAGCCCCACTTTCACGCTCATATCCCCAGTCCTGAGTCGGGTCACCTGACACTACATTAATCAAAATAATTCCTAAACATGGCCACAATTCGTTTACAATTTTATAAGATTTAAATACTTAAACCTAAATACATTATATAATTTTACACACAGAATGAAATTTTCACTCTGCAGCGGAGTGTGCGCTGATATGAAACTGACTGGCAGATTAAAACTGTGTGCTCGACCGAGACTCGAACTCGGGACCTTTGCCTTTCGCGGGCAAGTGCTCTACCATCTGAGCTACCGAAGCACGGCTCACGCCCGGTGCTCAAAGCTTTACTTCTACTAGTATCTCGTCTCCCACCTTCCAAACTTTACAGAAGCTCTTCTAAGAACCTGGTAGAGCACTTGCCCGCGAAAGGCAAAGGTCCCGAGTTCGAGTCTCGGTCGGGCATACAGTTTTAAACTGGCAGGAAGCTTCAATTTTACACACATTTATCACCACACAATTTTATAATTCGTAACAATTAAAAAACAAAACACTATGCAACGAAACTACGAACGCTCATCAAAACACAAAACAAGTACTTTCATGTCCATTTTGCATTACACTATTTTCACTCTGCATTTAATACATAATTTTATTCTTAAGCACGGAAAATTAAAATCAGTACTAATTTATGACTTGTTATCAAATTTACATAATTAGGAATAACTCCATGTTTTGGCACAGTTTCACCCCTCTCCCTTCATTTAATAACGTCTTTGCACGAAATATGAAACATACAAATACTTATCTGGCACTACAAAGAACGAAACTGAATGGTGTCTTCATAATAAAATAATGACTTACTTCGCAGTTGTTCTAAACATCTTTATAACTTAATTCTACTATGAAACGTTTTGACTGAATTACACCAACCCAACATATTATTTCTGCTGCTGTGCTTTGAATTTAAATTACGAACTACTTGGAGAGCTCGTTTTCGCATGACTTCTATATCAGTGATTAGGTATCCAGCAAATCCAAGGACTCACATTACAAGCACACCCTACATTATTTATGTAAGTGCAAAGTCATGTACAGTAATTATATGCAATTATGTCACAAAGTAATTTAAACCATCTGAAACTGCTGAATGCTGCCTTCTCTTTATCAGGGAAAGATGAGTCTATATAAGTGTATTGACATGTGTTTGTGCTTTTCACATCCCATCCGTTTTTCCATAGCAGATATTTCCATTGTCAGCAAAGCTGCTGTATGGCCATATTACCCCCCCCCCCCCCCCCCTGCCTTACAAAATCTACGAGTATGGAATCTGACTGTTGCCTTCTAACCAAGGTTTGTAGGATATCATATGACGAAAGGGCAAGCTGAGACAAAGGCAGGTCACTGTTTTGCAACGTGCAGTTCTATCTTCGCAACATTAATCACGTAACATTTGTGTTTTTTTGGAGTTTCTTGGATTTACATTCTTATTGAATATTGTAATTTGCTAGAACAGTCTATGTATGTATAATGATGAAGCTGAACGCAATGGAAACAGAGCGAGTTTCACATTTAGAGAAGGCGATGGAGAGAACGTCTATCAAGCACTTCTTTTAAAGAACTATGTCACGTGGAACCCACAGAATTGAGTTCCAGTTGCAAGATAACGGTCTAAACGGATAATAACAGATCACACTGGAAGCATATTCATTGAGCATAAATAAAAGTACACACTCTGTCACAGCAGAGAGTGCTAGTGGAGGAGGAGGAGGAGATTAGTGTTTAACGTCCTGTCGACAACGAGGTCATTAGAGACGGAGCACAAGCTCGGATTAGGGAAGGTTGGGGAAGGAAATAGGCTGTGCCCTTTCAGAGGAACCATCGTGGCGTTCGCCTGAAACGATTTAGGGAAATCAAGGAAAACCTAAATCAGGATGGCGGTTTTGAACCATCGTCCTTCCGAACGCGACTACAGTGTGCTCACCACTGAGGTGAGTGCCATTTACACATACATAGAACGTTCTAGCAACTTACAATATTCCATATATAAGTAATTCATCCAACGTTCCGCAAATCACATATGTTCCATAATAAATACAGGGTTATTACAAATGATTGAAGCGATTTCACAGCTCTACAATAACTTTATTATGTGAGATATTTTCACAATGCTTTTCACACACATACAAAAACTCAAAAAGTTTTTTTAGGCATTCACAAATGTTCGATATGAGCCAATTTAGTGATTCGGCAGACATCAAGCCGATAATCAAGTTCCTCTCACACTCGGTGCAGCATGTCCCCATCAATGAGTTCGAAAGCATCGTTGATGCGAGCTCGCAGTTCTGGCACGTTTCTTGGTAGAGGAGGTTTAAACACTGAATCATTCACATAACCGCACAGAAAGAAATCGTATGGGGTTAAGTCGGGAGAGCGTGGAGGCCATGACATGAATTGCTGATCATGATCTCCACCACGACCGATCCATCGGTTTTCCAATCTCCTGTTTAAGAAATGCCGAACATCATGATGGAAGTGCGGTGGAGCACCATCCTGTTGAAAGATGAAGTCGGCGCTGTTGGTCTCCAGTTGTGGCATGAGCCACGCGTGAAACTTGACCGCACGCGTTCAACCGTTTCCTCGCTCACTGCAGGCCGACCCGTTGATTTCCCCTTACAGAGGCATCCAGAAGCTTTAAACTGCGCATACCATCGCCGAATGGAGTTAGCAGTTGGTGGATCTTTGTTGAACTTCGTCCTGAAGTGTCGTTGCACTGTTATGACTGACTGATGTGAGTGCATTTCAAGCACGACATACGCTTTCTCGGCTCCTGTCGCCATTTTGTCTCACTGCGCTCTCGAGCGCTCTGGCGGCAGAAACCTGAAGTGCGGCTTCAGCCGAACAAAACTTTATGAGTTTTTCTACGTATCTGTAGTGTGTAGTGACCATGTGTCAATGAATGGAGCTACAGTGAATTTATGAAATCGCTTCAATCATTTGTAATAGCCCTGTAGTTGTTGGAGGGAAAACTGAACCGACGATTCGCACGTCGCAGGCAACGAGTATAATCGATATATCACGCTGGAAAGCGGAGAGCGCGCCACGGTATTAAAAAATTGACAACACTATCAAAAATGTTAGCATAATTGCAAGTTGGCACCACTGCGTACGCGTAAGAACTGCGACGCGGCTGCATTGTACAGTTGATGCGTCAAGTCTTGGAGGTTATTTGTCAGTGAATTATACACTTTGTTCTGCGACGGTTAACACCAGCCTTCTGTGAAATGAGTCATCTCTCAGACTTCCAAAACGGGCATCTCATTGGAGGACGATTAGTGGAAGCATGTATGACGAAAACGACTGTACCGTTTCTCGTTACACGAGTGGTAATCTCCACGGTAATGACAGCATACACAAAACATCGCAAAACATCATCGGCGAAGATGAATAGTGGGCGAAATCCGAACTTAACTGGCAGTGAACGACGAGCATTAAAAAGAACTGTTCCCAGACAACATAAAACTACAAAGACAAAAGCGGGTGCAAAACTCAGAACTCACTTGAATAAACAGTGCCGTAACTTAAAAAAAAAAAAAAAAAAAAAAAACGGTTCGGCGGGAGTTTCACAGGCCGCCCGCTGTGACCGAGGGGTTCTAGGCGCCTCAGTCTTGGACCGCGCGACCGCTACGGAAACAGGTTCGAATCCTGCCTCGGGCATGGATGTGTGTTATGTCCTTAGGTTAGTTAGGTTTAAGTAGTTCTCAGTTCTAGGGGACTGATGACCTCGGATGTTAAGTCCCATAGTGCTCAGAGCCATTTGAACCATTTGGGAGCTTCACAAGGCGAACATTCATTGAAGGGCTGCAATTGTGAAACCCTTAACAACAAAAGCCAATGAAAAGCTGCGAAAGAAGTCGTCGACGATCATAAAACTTGGACTCTTGGTGACTGGAAGAATGTCGCATAGTCCGGCGAATCATCGTTTACATCGTTTCCTACAAACGGCAGGGTTTATGTGTAGAGAACACCAAAAAGAAGTCTTCGGTGCAGCCCGCCTGTTTGCTACAGTCAACCAGGGTAGGATCCGCTATGATTTGGCAGCCTAAATCGTGGTATCCAGCTAGACCTATCATTAGCCTCACAGGCTGGATTTTGTTTCCCAATGCAATCACTTTCCAAATAATAATGCGGCCCTACACACAGCCAAAAAGCTTCAGGCGTGGTCTGCGGAGCATCAGTATATCATCTAACACCCTTCCGGCCCAGCACAGTAGCCAGACCTCAGCAGCATTGATCCGTTATTGGAAGTTTTGGAGCAGAGAGTGAGGAGAAAATTTCCAGCTCCGACATCGTTGAAGCAATTGGCTAATGTTTTGGTACAAGAATGGGAGAACATTCTGTTGGAAACTATCCAGACACTCTACGAATCTATTCCGTAAACAATTGCAGCTCTCCTCAAAGGCAATAGTGACCAACTGCTTATTAATAAATACTGTGACTGTGTCAGGTGTTCATCTATTTTGTTCACTCACTGTAACACACGCTCTGTGAAGTTCTCCCATTCCTGAGAGAGATTTGGTGCCGGTTCATGACCTGCGGTTTGTCTGCAGACCTTATCTGCAGACCTCACTGCCCAGATCATGCAGCGAACGAGACCATCTGAGAGAAATTCGTCTTCGTGCGAACTTCCACGCGTGCGGACATTTCCGTCGATGAAGAGGAACTGCTGTCCACCAGTTCAACTGGAAATTCTTATATGTGGCTCTAGTCCTTCATGGATGTTAACAGGACCTTATAATGTGATGCCTCTCGAGATCACGAGTCTGCCACCTACAACCTGCTTCCTGTCAACGATATTTCATTTTTTAAACATTTTTCATTGTCTTCTCTTGAATAGGAAATGTGCGCATGGTTACAGAGTTTTGTTCTTTACAGCTAAACACCCCAGCAGGCTAGGAGTGGGGCAGCCTGGATTCGAAGTAATTGGAAGGGTAATTCCAGTCCCAGCTTTCGCCAGATAACCAAGAGAAAACCCCCAAAAACCTTGGTGGAAACAGGGGGATTGTTCCTTTTTTCCCTTCCGCTCTAAGAAGATGAGCAGCGTGTTAAAGATATGGTCCGTTAAAGAGTCGAGGTTCATTTCGGCCAAATTAAATTCCTAGTTAAATGGTAGGAGACATGAATTTGTACACCAAATACGATGTTCGATCAGATACTATAAACAGCAATACTTTTATAAGTTTATTGAAGTAGTAGTAGGCTTCTAAGGGACTCAAAGCTCCCGTGCCGATTTCACATGATTCCTCCAGATGCTCCTGTCTTGTGCTGCCTCTTGCCAGTTATTTATTCCCTGCCTTTCTCATATGCAATCAATTTCATTGCGCCAAGTACTCGTGGGTTCCCCCTTGGTCTTTTGCCATATGGCTTCTCCCTGAAAATTCTTAACACAATTTGGCCTTCTTTCATTCTCATCAGATGTCAAGCTCATTGCAGTCTTCTAACAATTATTATGTTTACTATCGTTCGTTGTTGTGACAGCTCGTGGATTTCTATGTTGTGTCTTCTCTTCCAGCATTGTGACTCATTGTCATAATATGGACCAAAGATTTTTCTATAAACTTTATTCTCAAACACTTGTAAATGGTGGTGCTCTGTTTTCGTTAGGCTCCATGTTTCTGCCCCATAAATTAGAAATGGTCTGATGATTGTATTATATAACTTCATTTTACTTTTACTAGTCAGCAGTTTGGACCCTAAGAGATTTTGTTTGGTGGGAACAGGGGGATTGTTCCTTTTTTCCCCTCCGCTCTAAGAAGATGAGCAGCGTATTAAAGATATGGTCCGTTAAAGAGTCGAGGTTCATTTCGGCCAAATGAAATTCCTACTTAAATGGTAGGAGACATGAATTTGTACACCAAATACGATGTTCGGTTAGCATTTTGCAGTCTAGCTTTCGTTTCTACCTGTCTCTGATTTTGTTCATCTATCACTGATGCAAAAAATTTGTACTGTTCAAAAAGCTCGAATTTGTGTTCACCAACTATCACATGTGATTGGTTATCCCATTGATCTCTACATCTTTGAACTATCATGTATTTCGTTTTCTCCTCATTTGTTTTCAGGCTAAGTCTTGATGCTTCTGTTGCAAGCTCCACAAATAATTGCCTAATCTCTACTTCACTGTTTCCAATGAGTACTATGTCATCTGTGTATGCTAACACGTTAATTTTGCTTTCTTGGAGTATCCCAGTTGGTACCAGTTTGAGTTTCCTCACAACTGATTCTAAAGTTATATTGGAGAGAAGGGGACTTTTCAAATAGTTGGTCTGAAAATATCCGCTTTTCCTATTTTTGCATTAAAATCGTCTATTACTATCTTGATATGTTTTGGTAGCTTGTTCCACAGGTCTGATAAGTTTTCATAGAAGTTATCCTTTATTACGTCATCTTTGTCATTAATTGTTGCATGACACTTTATTAGTAACAAGTTGAACCACTTGGACCTGATTCTAAAATAGCATAGTCTTTCATCAACGGCTTCAAACGTTATTACTGTAGGCAGAATATCATTTAGTACACAGAAGGGCCGGCCGAGGTGGCCGAGCGGTTCTAGGCGCTACAGTCTGGAACCGCGTGACCGTTAAGGTCGCAGGTTCGAATCCTGCCTCGGGCATGGATGTGTGTGATGTCCTTAGATTAGTTAGGTTTAAGTAGTTCTAAGTTCTAGGGGACTGATGACCTTAGAAGTTAAGTCCCTAGTGCTCAGAGTCATTTGAACCATTTGAAGTACACAGAAGGCCGTTCCAAATTCGTGGTAACCATTTTCTTTACCACTATTGAATATTGTGTACTTACCCATATCTTGTATATTCCGACCCAATAGTAGTGTTTCCTGTATTGCTGCTATTGCTACATTGTTAATGTCTAGTTCTTTGCTGAGACTTCGGAAGGATCCTGTTTTAAGTATACTCCGTACATTCCATGTTCCAACTCTCATGTTTGATTTCCATTGCAAGGCCGTCATATTTTGGGGTCCATTTTTTATCCGAAGCTTATGTGAGAGATGGTAATATTAGAGTTTTCCGTAGCTGGGTTATTGACCCTGCGAACAATCCCAACCAGGAGAACTGGGTCTTTTTCTGTAGGGGTGTTCCTCCCTTAGCCTTTGTAGATTCCCCTACCTACTACAAGGCAGCAGTGGTGATTTTGGTCCACCACGAGTATTTTATTTCCTCGGTATGCATCATATCTGATGAGCCTTCCCCTATCCGCCACCTGGGGAGGCGCCCGATGGGAGGCCAGGAAACTCCACACGGGATTATTGAAGCTTCAGAAAAATTTATCCATGCGGACTTATTCTTCTGTATTGTTTCTTGAACGGAAAACACATTTTTCGCAGCGGATAGTCAGTTTCTTGGTCCCATTTTCTTAAATGAACTTGGCTGTGGCAGCAGCCAGTTGCGCACGATCACTTCGACATCGCGATCACCGTCAGATCTGTGGCCTCCGGCTTGTTCGTTTATTGGACCAAACAACTGAAACTCGCAGGGCGATAAGTCCGGACTCAACGGAGCATTTCTGTTGAGGTCGAGAACAATTATCGAATTTCTTGTTGACTTAAGGTAGCTGTGTGAGGCCGAGAGTTGTCATGAAGCACCATCATATCCCTGATTGCAACGAGCGCCTTTTCTGCCATTATACATGCTTTAGTTGGTCCAAAAGTTGGCAGTAGTATGCAGCGTTCACAGTACGACGTTCGCGGAGGAAATGGATGAGAAAAACTCCTTTAAAGCAAAAGAAGAGTCTGTTGCAAAAGCCATACCCGTGGAGAAAATGTTTTAGCTTTGACGGGTGCAGATTCGTCCTTTTTGCGCCATTCCATACTGCTTTTTTTTCGATTCTGGGGTGTAAAAGTGCACCCATGTTTCATCGCATGTCACAATCCGGTGCAATTCAGTTTGGTAGCGTGTCTGTAGCCGTTTGCACACCTAGAGACAATGAAATTTTTGCTCTGCAACCAGAAGATGAAGCACCCACGTGCGGACATTTACTGAAATCCAATGACGCCAGTAACGATCGCCCTAGCATTACCATAGGTAGCAATTTCAGGAACTCTTATTCGGCGTGGACTAACGATGTGAGTATTCTGTTATGTCATATTGGTCCTCGGGCAACGTCCTGAGCTGCGATCTAAATTGTTTCTCATCCTCGTAAAAACTGTTTAATGCCATGCGAAGAACTGAGTCTCTCTCAGGATGTTGTCCTCGAACTGTGCCGCAAATCTTTTCAAATTTCGGGAGGTTTCACGCTCGGTCGTGATAAACTAGATTATAATTCGTTGCGCAACAGATGACTGTCCCTCATGCTCAGAAATTGCTATTCTGACTAAAGAAACGGCACGACAACGTTCGGGCTGCCGAGAACAATCACTGAAAACGAAAGAAACTGCGAACAGAGATCGCGCCCTTCTCAGTTTACAAACAGGCACGTAAAACAAAAACTCCGGTTTATGTTTTATTCACACTGGCAATGAGGCACCCACGTGCACCACAAGGAATCAGCTTCATGGTATATACTCTGGCGGAGTGGTAATTTTTGTAGTGTTAGCCCTGTCTGCTTGTCGTCATTACTTATGGTTCGTCTTTTTCGTTCTTGATTCTAAATTCTCAATAAACTTCTTTATACATTAAAAGCAATTTTCCCAAGGTAAATGAAGCTTCCCTAAGCGGAGGATTGGGCCGGAGATATTTTCGTGAGCTCTGTTCATTTAATTCATAAAATATTTAAGATGGCGTAAATCTACAGAAGCTCCATAGGCCATTATTATCAAATTCAAGCCAGAGCAACGGCATTGCTGAAGGACACTAATCCTTTCCGTCGTCTGACAGTTGGCACCAGCCCAGGACCTGCGGGCGGGTGGCTCGAACTGCACGCCCGAAAGAAAGGCCTAAGCGACCATCGTCGTGTCCTCCTCCATTTAAGTTGGCTTCAGGAATGTTATTCTCTCGGAGAAACACAGTTGTGCGGCGTCCGAGGTAACGAAACTGCTGAGAGACGCCCTGTTAGCCTCAGTTCTTTCTTGGCAGGCACCATTCTGCGACTAGCACTAGAGCGCTAGCTGCTGCTTTTTTGCAGACGCATGTGTTTGTTTCTACCACCTTGGGACCAGCTTTGCACAGTGTGGTTCAGCTTTATGCAAAACGTTCGCGGTAGAAAAGGCTCGTAGCACATCCGCCCGTTACTCAACAGCAATTCTCCGATTTGCGCCACGAGGAATCAGCTTGACGGTATCTACACTGGCGGAGTGGTAATTTTTGCAGCGTTACCCCTGTCTGCTTGACGTGATTACTCGTGGCTCGTCAGTTTCGTTCTTGATTCTAAATTCTCAATATTCTTCTTTGATTTTTTGATTAGTGCTCTCATTGGGGACTGGAAATGTATTTCTGTGCCTTTTCACGTACATTTGGCTTGACCCGCGGCAAGTCTGTATAATCCAGAACTGTAGGCTGCCAAATTGCCACTTTATGTAACGAGACTGCCTCGCATTTCTGTGTTTCGTTAATGATATATCAGATTTAATTACCACTGTCCTTCTGTTAATGGCCTGTACTCGCCCCTTCCCCCCCCCCCCCCCATCGTTCTCTTCATTAATCAATTAATTTATTTACCTCGGTAACTGAATTCCCTACAATTAGAAAGAATCATTGCCTGCACTGTCCCGGGGGCAGAAGATTATCAGGTGACGTTAGTTTGATCTCATTGCAGAAGAACCTATGACAGGTAGAGCTCCTTTATTTCTGCAGTCTAGTTCTGCCAGGCTTTAAACATCTACGCCATTATGTCAGACAAAAGTGTATTTGGGGGAGGGGGGGGGGATTCTGTACGGATTGTTCCTGTGATTTTCCTGGTTTTTCCTTTTTCTATACTCCAATTTACATTAGGAGGCATTCTCGGGACTCAGCTTTGCATACCTTGGAAAGCTTATTCCTTCATTCACTTATTTCTTGTTTCGAAACCGTAGCTGCAACACTGAAACGACTCTTCGTGGCACATACGAGGCCGTTGACGTTGCAGTCTGTGTCACACCCCTTTCATAACGTCCGAGGATTTTGTTCTGTTAAAGTCACGGCCCAACTGGCGCCTCTGTGCGACGTCACCAAGAGCATATACACTGTTTACTGAAAGTGTAAACACGTCAGAGACATTAGGAGCCTAACACAATCTCTTTCTTTGTCCTTGAATCACGTGCTACTTCAAAGTAGGGGGTACGAAGGTCTTCTTCTTCTTCTTTTGCTTCTTCTTCTTCTTCTTCCGTTACGGCCTCTGTAGGACCACGGGTAGCCCCTTCGTGGACTGCATTTTCCTCTTCTTCTCCCAGAATCTCTTCATTCTTTCTCTTCTCCTCTCCCGCTCTACTTCCGAGATCTTCAGTACCGTTTCTCCTGGCGGCTCCACTGGTGACACTCTAATCTTTTCCTGTATTCTTCTCTGTCATTGATCTCCGGCATATTGGTCGGTGTATATTTGTCCCTCCAATTTTCCTTTCCTTCGGCCTTGATCCCTAATTTCAACCAGTCCTTCCGAAGTTCAACAACTCACTTGGTTCCTGTCTTTCTCCTTGCCCTCCCTGTTGTTTTCCACACTCTCTTCGTCATTCTGTCCATACTCATCGTAACTACATGTCCAGCAAACCTTGCCCTTTTGAGTCGGATTTCCCGGGACATTGTTCTCATGTCCCGGTACAATTCTTCCCTAGGTCTTCGTATCCACCTCTCTCCACCTCTTTTGGGACCTAGTATTTTTCTCTCTTCTTTCTCTAGTTGTTCTGCCCCATTTCTTGCTACTGTCATCGTCTCAGCAGCATATAATACTGCATTCCTCACCGTTGGCTTGTAGTGGCGTATCTTTGCCTCTGTGGATATATTCTTCTAATTACGAGGTGCATTCAAGTTCTAAGGCCTCGGATTTTTTTTCTCCGGACTGGAAAGAGATAGAAACATGCGCATTGTTTTAAAATGAGGCCGCATTCATTGTCAATACATCCCAGAGATGGCAGTACCGTACGGCAAATGGAATTTTACCGCCAGCGGCGAGAATGAGAACTGTTTTAAATACTTAAAATTGCGACGTTTTCCTTACTTGAACAGCGTGCAATCATTCGTTTTCTGAATTTGCGTGGTGTGAAACCAATTGAAATTCATCGACAGTTGAAGGAGACATGTGATGATGGAGTTATTGATGTGTCGAAAGTGCGTTCGTGGGTGCGACAGTTTAATGAAGGCAGAACATCGTGTGACAACAAACCGAAACAACCTCGGGCTCGCACAAGCCGGTCTGACGACATGATCGAGAAAGTGGAGAGAATTGTTTTTGGGGATCGCCGAATGACTGTTGAACAGATCGCCTCCAGAGTTGGCATTTCTGTGGGGTCTGTGCACACAATCCTGCATGACGACCTGAAAATGCGAAAAGTGTCATCCAGGTGGGTGCCACGAATGCTGACGGACGACCACATGGTTGCCCGTGTGGCATGTTGCCAAGCAATGTTGACACGCAACGACAGCATGAATGGGACTTTCTTTTTGTCGGTTGTGACAATGGATGAGACGTGGATGTCATTTTTCAATCCAGAAACGAAGCGCCAGTCAGCTCAATGGAAGCATACAGATTCACCGCCACCAAAAAAATTTCGGGTAACCGCCAGTGCTGAAAAAATGATGGTGTCCATGTTCTGGGACAGCGAGGGCGTAATCCTTACCCATTGCGTTCCAAAGGGCACTACGGTAACAGGTGCATCCTACGAAAATGTTTTGAAGAACAAATTCCTTCCTGCACTGCAACAAAAACGTCCGGGAAGGACTGCGCGTGTGCTGTTTCACCAAGACAACGCACCCGCACATCGAGCTAACGTTACGCAACAGTTTCTTCGTGATAACAACTTTGACGTAATTCCTCATGCTCCCTACTCACCTGACCTGGCTCCTATGACTTTTGGCTGTTTCCAACAATGAAAGACACTCTCCGTGGCCGCACATTCACCAGCCGTGCTGCTATTGCCTCAGCGATTTTCCAGTGGTCAAAACAGACTCCTAAAGAAGCCTTCGCCGCTGCCATGGAATCATGGCGTCAGCGTTGTGAAAAATGTGTACGTCTGCAGGGCGATTACGTCGAGAAGTAACGCCAGTTTCATCGATTTCGGGTGAGTAGTTAATTAGAAAAAAAATCGGAGGCCTTAGAACTTGAATGCACCTCTTATATATGTCTCTCGTCATGCAGAAGGCTGACCTCATCTTCTTTATCCTCTCTGTTATTCCCTCCTTGCTCCTGTTCCATCCTGTTATAAATTCTCCCAGATATTTAAATTTGTCCAACATTTGCACAGTGCCTTCCGGTGTTTCCCAGTCTGCAGTGGTATTTAATGTCTTTGTCTTGTTATAGGTGATCCTCAGTCCCACCTCTCTGGCTACCTTACTTAAGTTGTCGAGTTGTGTCTTTGCGTCTTCTCCCGTCTCACTTACTATTGCTATGTCGTCTGCAAAGGCTAGGCAGTCCACTTGAGTCATGTTGTCCTTTTTGTCCCCCACATGGGTCTTTGGTATTCCCACTTCCTCGTTTATTCCTCTCCACTGCCTGATCACTTCGTCCAATGCTATATTGAACAACAATGGTGACAATCCATCTCCCTGTTTAACACCAGTCTCGATCTCAAATTCTTCTGACAGTGCTCCTCTGAATCTCACCCTTGTCCTATATAGATGGCACACTTTGTGCGGAAATCTTGTTATACGTTCTTAGTGACTGGTTTCCTCTAGAGACATTCTTTTCTTAGCAATGGCGGGCGTGGTTTGGTTACTCTAGCACAGTACTTTCACAGACTTTACCTTATAAATAACATTTCTCTACATCATAAACAACATTTTGTTTACGCTATTTCGTCCAGAAGTCTTAATGGAAGTCGCTATGCCGTCCTTCAGTAATGACGGACTGAGAAGTCGCAAGAAGATACAGCGAGAGACAAAATGAGATGGGCGCTCAGACACTGCGGGTTTTGTGACGCGAGCAGCAGTGCGTTGAAGGCAAAAGCGTTGATCAAGGCACCGCCTATAGGGAGGCATGCCAGCCAGCCGATGCGCGGGTGCGGGAGACAGGTGGCTGGTCTTATCTCAGCGTCTACTGAAAGGAGGAGGAGGGGCCGGACCGTGTTCTCTTGCAGCGGCTGGCGCTCTGACAGCTTGTTTGAATTATGGATGGTCGCAGGAATTCACCTACCGAACGATCGATTCACTCACAGATCGTTCGGCGGTCATGGAGAGCCTATAAACACACACACACACACACACACACACACATGCACACATGCACACTTGAGACTATATCGACGCGACAAGCTTTACACCTTCTCTGAAACTCTAAATATGACTCAAAGGAAAAGTATTTACGGTATTTTATTATAAACTGTAAGGACCTGGAATTTGGAGGCAACAAAACACAAAACTGAACCAATAATTCTGGGAGGGAATTGAAATTAAATTATGGTGTACTGTCTACCTTTGGCAGTAGATCTTGTAATATTTTCAGAAAATCTGACAGAAGCAATTAGTCAAGAAAAGCCAATATAAGTGATCTCAAATTTCTGCTGAGAAACAGGATTCATGACAGATTTGAAAAGTGCACCAAAATTACATAGAAATAGAAATAGATTAAACAGAGTGAGTAAATTTAAATATCTTGAAGAAACCATCAAGCAGAACGAAACAGAAAAACATGCAACTGATGTAAGAGTTAGTAAAACTGAATGAATAGATGAGTTAATAAAACGTCAACAACAAGAAATGCATCTCGAGAAATACAAAAGCAAAACAATGTACCACAGTGGTTAAGACCCGAGTGTTTTTAAAATTATGCATGTTAATGCATAACTATGAACAATAAGCTGGAAAGAGAAGATGTACTCGAAAACAATGCTCGCAAATAAATGGCGCAATCCGAACTAAAGATAACTGGAGCATGAGAAGTAATCAAGAGATGTAGCAAAATATAGAAATTATCAGAAGTTATGGCAAAGCGAAACTCATTGTTCTTTGGACACCTCTGCCGAATGAATGAATCAGGCTATGAAAGAGACTATCGTGTATTTCTGGGAAAAAATAAAGTAATAGTGTCATGGACTACGCCATGAACTACAGGAATAAGAAAATAACTAGATAGATAGAACATTATAAAATAAGAAACCACAATAACAAACTGTTTTAAGGGTAAAATAGTGAATTTTAAATATTTTCAACATAGAATAAATAAGAAATCAAGAACAATATGGGCAGAAGAAAGAAGAAGGTAACATGGCGAGGTGGTAGAAGATTACTAGAAAAAAAGGAAACAACAAACAAAGCGGAAGGATTAAAGCTGTTACCTGATTAAGTCATCCTAATTGGTTAGTAACAAGATAAACATAACGCCTTTAGTTGATCTGAAGATGTTCAGTAAAGTACGAAATCGGCGACCATTGTAAAAATAAGTGTGACAATAAACAGAATTAAAAAGCTATATTATAGTTCAGCTATCGCAGATCCTTCCAACTTGAGCGTCATGCTTTTAGAGCACCATTTATTAGACAATCAGATGAAAAAACCCTGGGCAAATATCAGTTTCCTTCCAAAACTAATTAAGGCATCAGAACAGTAACTCTGATCTCACCCACAATATAAAAAAGATCGATAAAGAAAACAAAAACACGTTTCCGCATCGACCTCCACAGACTTTACAACTGTAACTCATTTTATAGAACAACACTCTTATTTTATGACAGCTTGTGAAAGTATTTAGTTCTCAATATTGGCTAAGCGGGCTATATAAATACAGGTTTGAGTTTACGAACGAAAATGATAAAGCTTATAAAGAGCACTCACCTATTATCTTCTTAATTTCGGAAATTATAACTCGTTATCCTGTGTGATGGGTAAAACCACTCACATTTAACAGTCACCATAGCAGTATTAGGATATCGCAGTGCCTGCGTTGTTCAGAAGTACGATACAAAGTTCCTTCGGAGACGCATGAATTTCCGAAGGAACAGACACTGTGGTGACTACAGCTGTTATGAAATACACGAAATATATTCGCAGTTGCGAATATGGACAACCATCAGTTGTATAATGGAATGACGACAATGAAACTTCGTACCGGACAGATACCCAAACGCAAATTTCCGGCTTGTCGCGAGCGGTCACCTTACTATTAGACACTCCGAGCACGACTCACTATCAGACCAAAATTTCCGTATTACAATTATATATTAATACCTTCAGCTACTGATGGGCGTTGATATATATCAACGAGGACCGGTGAAAATGTGTGCCCCGACCGGGACTCGAACCCGGGATCTCCTGCTTACATGGCAGACGCTCTATCGGTCTCTCTTTTTTTTTTTTTAATCTCATTTTTTTCGTTATGGTTCGTTGCAATAGTTCGTGGCGGACGTCCCCTGACGCCCAATGAAGTTCATTATTGATCCATTCACTCAGTTTTTTTTTTTTTTTTAGTACAGAGGGCGGCTAACCTTCGGACCGAACACGCTGAGCTATCATGCCGGCTCCATGTGAGCCACCGAGGGCATAGAGGATAGAGCGACTGCAGGGACTATCTCGCGCACGCCTCCCGCGAGACCCACATTCTCACCTTATATGTCCACATACTACATTCGTAGTGTCCCTACACAACGCACTCATTACTCGTAGAAGACATCCTTACCAAGTCTCGTAAGAGTTCGGGTAATATGTGTGCATCCGCACAGAAGAACGTCATGGCCGGTATTGCCAGAACTATATACTCATATGGATATGGTGTCCGTTCTCTCGGACATGTCCGAAAGAACAGACACCATGTCCATATATGTATAAAATTTGCATATGTCGTCAGCCATGTGTCTACAGCCTGCACTCGTACATTCATTATGTACGCTACTGGCCATTGAAATTGCTACACCAAGAAGAAATGCAGACGATAAACGGGTATTCATTGGACAAATATATTTTACTAGAACTGCCATGTGATTACATTTTCACGCAATTTTGGTGCATAGACCCTGAGAAATCAGTACCCAGAACAATCACCTCTGGTCGTAATAACGGCCTTGATACGCCTGGGCATTATGTCAAACAGAGCTTGGATAGCGCGTACAGGTACAGCTGCCCATGCAGCTTCAACACGATGCCACAGTTCATCAAGAGTAGTGACTGACGTATTGAGACGAGCCAGTTGCTCGGCCACCATTGACCAGACGTTTTCAATTGGTGAGAGATCGGGAGAATGTGCTGGCCAGGGCAGCAGTCGAACATTTTATGGATCCAGAAACACCCGTACAGGACCTGCAACATGCCGTCGTGCATTATCCTGCTGAAATGTAGGGTTTCGCAGGGATCGAATGAAGGGTAGAGCCACGGGTTGTAACACATCTGAAATGTAACGTACACTGCTCAAAGTGTCGTCAATGCGCACAACAGTTGACCGAGACGTGTAACCAATGGCACCCCATACCATCACGCCGGGTGATACGCCAGTATGGCGATGACGAATACACGCTTCCAATGTGCGTTCACGGCGATGTCGCCAAACAGATGCGACCATCATGATGCAGTAAACAGAACCTGGATTCATCGGAAAAAATATCGTTTTGCCATTCGTGCACCCAGGTCCGTCTTTGAGTACACCATCGTAGGCGCTCCTGTCTGTAATGCAGCGTCAAGGGAAGTTGCATCCATGGTCTCCGAGCTGATAGTCCATGCTGCTGCAAACGTCGTCGAACTGTTAGTGTAGATGGTTGTTGTCTTGCAAACGTCCCCATCTGTTGAATCAGGAATCGAGGCGTGGCTGCACGATCCGTTACAGCCACGTGGATAAGATGCCTGTCATCTCGACTGTTAGCGATACGAGACCGTTGGGATCCAGCACGGCGTTCCGTATTACCCTCCTGAACCCACCGATTCCGTATTCTGCTAACATTCATTGGATCTCGACCAACGCGAGCAGCAATGTCGCGATACGATAAACCGCAATCGCGATAAGCTACAATCCGACCTTTATCAAAGTCGGAAACGTGATGGTACGCATTTATCCTCCTTACACGAGGCATCACAACAACGTTTCACGAGGTAACGTCGGTCAACTGCTGTTTGTGTATGAGAAATGGGTTGGAAACTTTCCTCATGTCAGCACGTTGTAGGTGTCGTCACCGGCGCCAACCTTGTGTGAATGCTCTGAAAAGCTAATCATTTGCATATCACAGCATATTCTTCCTGTCGGTTATATTTCGAGTCTGTAGCACGTCATCTTCGTGGTGTAGCACTTTTAATGGCCAGTACTGTATATTCCCGTACAGGGAGGACATTTTAATTGAAAGTCGATTATCCGGTGTCGGCGGATAAACACGATATTACAGTGGTTGTGATGTTCAGAAATACGACGCAAAGTTCCATCACTCATGCATGCATGCCCGGTGTCGGCGGATAAATATGATATTGCAGTGCCTGTGTTGTACAGAAGTACGATGTGAAGTACTGTGTTGTCAGTATAGAAGTAGTAACAGAAATGGTAGTAACAAAAGGATGGGTCGGTCACGAGAGCTCTGTGACCTTGAACGTGAACTAATCACTGGATGCCACATCAGTAACAAACCTATCATGCGCATTTCCATCCTTCTAAAGCTGCCCAAGACGACTGGTGGTGATGTGGTTATAGAAGTAAGACGAGAAGAAACGAGCACAGCTAAAGGAAGGTCTGGCAGACCTCATGTACTGGTGGATAGGAACCGTCGAGTACTGCGGAGGGTGGTTGTAGAAAATCGTTAGAAACCAGCGGAAGGAGTCTCTCGTGAGTTCCAAAGCGCTACCAGCCGCCCAGCTAGCGCTATGTGTGTGCGTATGGAGTTAAAAATAATGGGATTCAATGGTCCAGCAGCTGCTCGTAAGCCATACATTTCTGACATCACTGATAAGCAACACTTGAGGTGGTGTAAAGGACTACGCCGCTGGTCGATGGATGATTTGAAACGACTGATTCAGAGTCATGAACCACGCTATATCCTGTGGCAGTCCGGTGGAAGGGTTTGGGTTTAGCGAATGCTTGGAGAACATTGCCTCCCATCATGTGTAGTGCCAGGCAACGGCCTTGCCGCAGTGGATACATCGGTTCCCGTGAGATCAAAGAAGTTAAGCGCTGTCGGGTGGGCTGGCACTTGGATGGGTGACCATCAAGCCGCCATGCGCTGTTGCAATTTTTCGGGGTGCACTCAGCCTCGTGATGCCAATTTAGGAGCTACTCGACCGAATAGTAGCGGCTCCGGTCAAGGAAAACCGTCATAACGACCGGGAGAGCGGCGTGCTGACCACATCTTTAACTGAGGATGACACGGCGGTCGGATGGTCCCGATGGGCCACTAGTGGCCTGAAGACAGAGTGCATATGTAGTGCCAACGGTGAAGTACGAAGGAGCTGATGTAACGGCATGCGGGTGTTATCCTGGTTAGAGTGTTAGAAAACTCAAAATGCTCAGGGACATGAACACGTTTTACGGCATTGTGAACTGAGTACAATAGAGGAACAATTCAGAGACGATGACTGTTTACATCTAAATGACGCTGCGTCCTGTCAGAAAGTAGCATCTGTGAGACAATGGGCTGCCAATAGTCGGACATTGAACCCAAAGGGACGACTTTGCGATGAGTCAGAGCCCAGCGACCGGCATGTCTATCTTGTCTGGCTTTGGCTATTGAGGAGCAATAGGCTGCTATTCCTCCACAGACAATTAGACATCTCATTGAAGTGTCCCCAGCGTAGTTAAGGCGAAGGATCTATACACCTTACACTAATGTCCACTAATAGCTTTCCGGATACTTTTGATCGTTTAGTGTAATTGAATCGTTGTCGTACAAAGATCTTGTAAACATCGAACAAGGATCAACTCTCCAGAGTGCCAAGTAACATAACTCGATACATAGAGAAAACTGATGCAGTGTAATATAGTATAGTATAGAAGCTGTGTAGAAGGAGTAACTTATAGGGAGGGGCGAGTAATATACAACATGTACAAGAGCCAAGACGGAATAATAAGGGACGAAGTGCTCGGATTAAAAAGGATGTAAGGTAGGATATGGTCTTTCACCCCTACTCTTCAGTCTATACATTGAAGAAGCATTGATAGAAATCAAAGAAATATTCAAGAGTGGAATTAAAATTCGGAAGGACATCAATGATAAGAATCACTCATGACATTGCTATCCTCAGTGAAAGTGAAGAATAATTCCACAGTCTGCTAAATAGAATGAACAGTCTAATGAGTACAGAACACAGACCGAGAGTAAATCGAAGAAAGACGAAAATACTGAAAATTAGCAGGACTGATTTCAGGAAGTATACGATGTTAAGGAATTCTGCTACGTAGACAGGGAAACAACGCATGACAGACGGAGCTAAGAGGATATATAAAACAGGCTAGCACTAGCTGAAAGGGTATTCCTGGCCAATGCAAGTCTACTGTACTAAACATATGCCTTAATGTGAGGAAGGAATTTCTGAGAATCTACTTTTGGAGCACAGCATTTTGTGGTAGTGAAACATAGACTGTGGGAAAACCGGAACAGAAGAAGATCGAAGCCTTTGAGATGTGGTGATACAGACGAATGTTGGAAATTAGGTGGATGATCATGTTTGGTTTGTGGGGCGCTCAACTGCGCGGTTATCACCGCCCGTACAAATTCCCAACATTTGGACAGCCCAATTTTGCCACTTTTCATAAATGATGAGGACAACACAAACTTGAGACAGTGAAAAATCCCTGAACCCACCGGGAATCGAACGGGGGAACCCGTGCTCGGGAAGCGAGAACGCGACCGCGAGACCACGAGCTGCGGACAAAATTAGGTGGACTGACAGGGTACGGAATGAGGAGGTTCTGCGCAGAATCAGCAAGGAAAGGTATGTGTGGTAGACACTGACAAGAGGAAGAGACAGAATAATAGGACATCTGTTAAGAAATGAAGGAATAACTTGCATGGCACTAGAGAGAGCTGTAGAGGGTAAAAACTGTAGAGGAAGACAGTGATTGAAATACATCCAGCAAATAATTGAGGACGTAGTTACCAAGAAATGCACTGAGATGAAGTCCGCCCCAGGTAGCTGAGTGGTCAGCGCGACGGACTGTCATACTTAACGGCCCGGGTTCGATTCCCGGCTGGGTCGGAGATTTTCTCCGCTCAGGGACTGGGTGTTGTGTTGTCCTTATCATCATCATTTCATCCCCATCGACACGCAAGTCGCCGAAGTGGCGTCAACTCGAAAGACTTGCACCAGGCGAACGGTTTACCCGACGGGAGGCCCTAGCCACACGGCATTTCCACTGAGATGAAAAGGTTGGCACAGGAGGGAATTTCGTGGCAGGCCTCATCAAACTAGTCAGAAGACTGGAGGTAACTGAAACAAATTCGCAATGAGTCGAACAGAATGACACACTTAGTCAAAGACAATAATTACACTGAAGTCACCGCGATTCATGATGTTTCCCTAGACATTACAAGCGTTCGAAGATGGTTCTTAACAGGTTGCATGATCACAAAGTACGGCATTGCATACTCTGCAATGTGCTCTCATGCTGGTCACAAGGTTGGTAAGCGCTTTCCATTCACACAGTAGAGCAGTTGACAAACGCTGGGTGGTTGATGGCGCATGTGGACGTGCTACAATATGTCTTCCCAATGCATCACAACCCTTACCCAAAGGGATGTAAGACGGGGTGACGAGCTGACCAATCCATTCGCTGAATATCCGGTAATGCCAGGGATTATTCCTTGGCAGGAGGACTGGAACTGGGTGCACTCAGCCTCGTGGTGCCAATCGAGGAACTGATTAACTGAACAATAGCTGCACCAGATTGCTAAACCGAAAACGGCAGGGAGAGCGCTGAGCTGACCCCCAGCCCTCTGTGCAGCATCCAATTGACGCCATTGACGCCGGCCGCGGTGGTCTCGCGGTTCTAGGCGCGCAGTCCGGAACCGCGCGACTGCTACGGTCGCAGGTTCGAATCCTGCCTCGGGCATGGATGTGTGTGATGTCCTTAGGTTAGTTACATTTAAGTAGTTGTAAGTTCTAGGGGACTGATGACCACAGCTGTTAAGTCCCATAGTGCTCAGAGCCATTTGAACGCCATTGACACAGGATGATCCGACAGTAGGTCAGTGCTAATTGGCCCGTCCCTGACCAGAACGGCTGTGCTGATGGTATTCAGTTACCTAACGTTACTCTCTGAACATTATCATGATTCTACGCAGTGGCCCGTAAACAAATTTACCGCTACGCCAGGGAAGTCTTCCGGCCTCCGGTACTTACAAGGAAAACTCCCCATCGCATCCCCCTCAGATTTAGTTGTAAGAGGACCCAGTGGACAGCCCGTCAAAAGCTGAACGCATATCAAGCGTGAAAACAGGAAGAAGGTGTACCGAGCTATGAAAAAAAAAAGTGAAACAGAAACAGCGAACGGTCCAAGCTTAACAAGTGCACCAATGAGTAGCGTTTACAGGTACGTCGTTGTTGTTGAATAATAAAGGTTTCTGTTTGTCTTACTTTCCTTAAAAAACAGTAAGTAGACGAAAAAAACCAAGTCCATTACTCACCTTTGTGTGGCTGCGGCCTACGCGCCCCACTTTAGCGATTCGGACTCAGGGTTCGAGACTTACGTCTGGCAGGCAGTATATTTTCTTTTTTGCATTGCATTAGATCAATTATGTATTTACATTACAGAGAGATGTATTATTTTATTTACTGGTCTTGCGGTCTCCGCTGGAAAAAATGTCAGAAGAACACTTACCTGCGAAAGGCAAAGGTCCCGAGGTCGAGTCTCTACATCTACATCTGCATGGATACTCTGCAAATCACATTTATGTGCCTGAAGAAGGTTCATCGAACCACCTTCACAATTCTCTATAGCGCGCGGAAAGAATGAACACCTATATCTTTCCGTACGAGTTCTGATTTCCCTTATTTTATCGTGGTGATGGTTTCTCCCTATGTAGGTCGGTGTCAACAAAATATTTTCGCATTCGGAGGAGAAACTTGGTGATTGGAATTTCGTGAGAAGATTCCGTCGCAACGAAAAACGCCTTTCTTTTAATGATGTCTAGCCCAAATACTGTATCATTTCAGTTACACTCTCTCCCATATTTCGCGATAATACAAAATGCGCTGCCCTTCTTGGAACTTTTTCGTTGTACTCCGTCAGTCCTATCTGGTAAGGATCCCACACCGCGCAGCAATATTCTAAAAGAGGACGGACAAGCGTAGTGGTGGCAGCCTTACATTTTCTAAGCGTCCTGCCAATAAAACGCAGTCTTTGGTTAGCCTTCCCCACGATATTTTCTATGTGTTCCTTACAAATTAAGTTGTTTGTAATTGTAATTCCTAGGTATTTAGTTGAATTTACGGCCTTTAGATTTAACTGATTTATCATGTAACCGAAGATTAACGGATTCCTTTTACCACTCATGTAGATGACCTCAAACTTTTCGTTATCTAGGGTCAACTGCCAATTTTCACACCATTCAGATATCTTTTGTAAATCGTTTTGCATTTTGTTTTGATCTTCTGATGACTTTATTAGTCGATAAACAACCTAAGACGGCTGCTCAAATCGTTTATATATATAAGGAATAGGAAAGGGCCTATAACACTACCTTGGGGAACGCCAGAAATCACTTCTGTTTTACTCGATGACTTTCCGTCAGTTACTACGAACTGTGACCTCTCTGACAGGAAATCACAAATTCAGTCGCATAACTGAGACGATATTCCATAAGCACGCAATTTCACTACAAGCCGCTTGTGTGGTACAGTGCCAAAAGCCTTCCGGAAATCCAAAAATACGGAATCGATCTGAAATCCCTTGTCAATAGCAATCAACACTTCATGCTAATAAAGAGCTAGCTGTGTTGTGCAAAAACTATGTTTTCTAAATCCATGTTGACTGTGTGTCAATACACAGTTTTCGTAGAGGTAATTCGTAACGTTCGGACACAATATGTGTTCCATAATCCTGCTGGATATCGACGTTAATGATATGGAACTGAAATTTAGTGGATTACTCCTACTACTTCTCTTTAATATTGGTGTAACCTGTGCAGCTTTCCAGTCTTTGGGTATGGATCTTTCGTCGAGCAAATGGTTGTATATGATTGTTAACTACGGAGCTAATGCATAAGCGTACTCCGAAACGAACCTAATTTGTATACAGTCTGGACCAGAAGACTTGCTTTTATTAAGTGATGTAAGTGCTCCACTACTACGAGGACATTTACTTCTACGTTGCTCGTATTGGCAGCTGTTCTTGGTTCGAATTCTGGAATGCTTACTTCGTCTTCTTTTGTGAAGGCATTTCGGAAGGCTGTGTTTAGTAACTCTGCTTTGGCAGCATTGCCTCCGATAGTATCTCCATTGCTATCGCGCAGAGAAGGCATTGATTGTTTCTTGCTGCTAACGTACTTCACATACGACCAGAATCTCTTTGGATTTTCTGCCAGTTTTCGAGACAAAGTTTCGTTGTAGAAACTGTTATAAGCATCTGCGTTAAATTTCGAGCTTCTGTAAAAGATTGCCGATCTTGGGAATTTTACGTCTGTTTGCGTTCCGTTTTTGAAGTTTTGGCTCTTAAATTCCTTTGTTGCATCCATTTATTTGTTGTTTTCATTTCTGTGAGACGCTTTTGTGGTAACTTGTCTGCTCCTACTGTTAATCACATTTACTTGCGACGGTAATGTCTTCTTTCCACATCACTTATATTCTAAAAGCAATGTACAGTATGACAACTGTCAAGACTACAGGAAGAGAACAAGCATTTCAGTGACTGGACGACAAGTTCATAAAGTTGTGAAAAAATATAAAAATTAATGGTACAACGGGGTTCCGTACCCGGCTCAACCACCTCGAAGTCCAACACCGTGGCCACTTTTTTTTATCTCAGTTTGTTCGTTATTGTTCGTTCTATTTGTTCGGGGCGGACGTCCCATGACGCTTGTTCAAGTTCATCGTTGTGCCATTGACTCAGTTTTTTTTAACTTTATTACAGAGCGCAGCTAACCCTCTGACCGAACACGCTGAGCTACCGTGCCGGCTAACTCCACCACGACACCACGTCTGTTACAAACTTGCACTTGTTGAGCTAAGACCGTTCACTGTTTCAGATGATTCAAATGGCTCTAAGCACTATGAGACCTAACATCTGAGGTCATCAGTCCCGTAGAACTTAGAACTACTTAAACCTAACTAACCTAAGGACATCACACACATCCATGCCCGAGGCAGGATTCGAACCTGCGACCGTAGCAGCAGCGCGGTTCCTGACTGAAACGCCTAGAACCGCTCGGCTACAACGGCCGGTGTTCACTGTTTCTATTTTGCTTTTTTCCCATAGTTACTACACCTTCTTAGTGTTTTCATGCTTGATCTGTGTTCAGCTTTTGACGGTCTATCCACCGGGCCATTTACCACTAAATGTGACGGGAGTGCGATGAGGAGGTTCCCTTGTTAGTGCGACCCGTGCGTTTTTCTATCTGTTTGCTCGGCGTCAATTTTGCATGTGATTTTAATCTAACTCCCCAATGAGGTAGAGACTTGAAACGTTCAACGTAGCTCAGAACAGGATGAAAATGCAGTATTAATTCCCTTTCTTCTCTGGTGCGTGGCGGAGGGTACTACGCGACCACTGCTATTTCCTCCTTTTCCTGCGAATGTTAAGCCTTAAGAACGACTGCTAGGTATCTTCTGGGTGAACTCGAACCTCTCTAATTTTTACCTTCATGCTCTTTTCCCGAGATATGTGTAGGAGGAAACGATATATTCCTTGACCCAGGAGAAGAGAATCTTAAATAAACCCAAAATTCACCAAGTGTCTCTGTTGTGAACTCACCAGAATGTTTCATACCGATCGAAAAATTTCACACACAAAACTAAAAAACAGAAAATTATTATTTAAATAAAGTTTTTTAACGTAACATGTTTTTAAAATGGCCTAAAAAGTATAAAATGATTGCTTCTAACTCCTAAACATACCAAACATTATACAGATACTACCGAAAATTTGTCCGTGTGAATTTTTAATAGCTGTGACAGTACTCGTCAAATTTAAAAAGAAAACCGTGCGGCGTATGTGATAACGTGCTTGCCTTCCATACAGCGGGCCCGGATTTGATTCCCGGCCGGGTTGGAGATTTTCTCCGCTCGTGGACTGGAAGTTGTGTTGTCCGCATCACCAGTACGCGAGTTGCCCAATGTGGCGTCGACTATAATAAGACTCGCACTTGGCGTGGGACCTCCGGGCCAGCAATGCCATACGATCATTTCTTTTTTACTCAAGTGATTCATGTAAAGAGACGTCCGAGGTGATTATTACTGCACGATGAAATTAACAGGCTTTGAACACGGAATGGTAGTTGTAGCTAGAAGAATGGAACATTTCATTTCAGAAATCGTTACGGAATTCAATATTCCAAGTTCCACAGTGTTAAGAGAGTGCCAACAATACCAAATTTCAGGTATCATCTCTCACTACGGACAACACAATGGCCCTCGGTCCTCACTTAACAACCGAGAGAAGTATCGTTTACGTAGAGTTGTCAGTGCTAACAGACAAACAACACTGTCTGACATAACCGCGGAAATCGATTTGGGACGTACGTCGAACGTATCCGTTAGGATAGTGCTGCGTGCCGGCCGCGGTGGTCTAGCGGTTCTGGCGCTGCAATCCGGAACCGCGGGACTGCTACGGTCGCAGGTTCGAATCCTGCCTCGGGCATGGGTGTGTCTCATGTCCTTAGGTTAGTTAGGTTTAAGTAGTTCTAAGTTCTAGGGGACTTATGACCTAAGATGTTGAGTCCCCTAGTGCTCAGAGCCATTTGAACCATTTGATAGTGCTGCGTAATTTGGCGTTAATGGGCTATAGCAGCAGACGACCGACGCGAGTGTCTTTGTTAACAGCACGGCATCGCCTGCAGCGCCTCTCCTGGACTCGCGATCATACTCGTTGGATTCTAGGCTACTGGAAAACCGTCGCCTGGTCGGATGAGTCTCCATTTCGGTTGGCAAGAGCTGATGGTAAGGTTCGAATGTGAAGTCATGGACTCAAGTTGTCAACAAGGCATTTTGCACGCAGATGGTGGTTCCATAATAGTGTGGGTTGTGTTTACATGCAATGAACTGGGATCTCTGGCCCACCTGAACCGAGCACTGACTGCAGATGGTTAAGTTCAGCTACTCGGACACTATTTGCAGCCATTCATGGACTTCCCAAACAACTATGTTTATGTCACCGGACCACAGCTGTTCATGATTGGTTTGAGGAACATTGTGGACAAGTCGTGCGACTGATTTGGCCACCGAGATTGGCCGACATGAATCCCATCGAATATTTCTGGGACATAATAGAGAGATCAGTGCGTGCAGTAAAACACTTTCGCAATTGTGGACAGCTATAGAGGCAGCATAGTTCAGTATTTCTCCAGGGGACTTTCAAAGACTTGTCAAGTCTGTGTCACGTCGAGTTGATGCACAACGCCGGGCAAAACGAGATCCGACACGATATTACGAGGGTGAGTCAAATGAAAACCTTAAATATTTTTTAAATACTATTTATTTTGCAGAAATGGTACAAACCTGTATCATTTTTCAACATAAACTCCCCCACGCTCAATGCAAATCTTCCAACGCTTACAAAGTGCATAAATTCCTTTAGAAAAAACTTATTTTGGTAGTCCGCGCAACCACTCATGCACCGCGTGGCGTACCCCTTCATCAGAACGGAACTTCTTTCCCCTCATTGGGTCTTTGAGTGGTCCAAACATATGGAAATCACTTGGGGCAAGGTCTGGTGAGTGTGGTGGATGAGGAAGACAATCAAAATGCAGGTCTGCCATTGTTGCAACTGTTGTACGGGCAGTATGGGGCCTAGCATTAACATGTTGCAAAAGGACACTTGCTGACAGCAATCGACATCGCTTTGATTTGATTGCAGGCCGCAGATGATTTTTTAGGAGATCTGTGTATGATGCAACGATGACAGTGGTCCCTCTAGGCATGTAATACTCCAAAATGACGCCTTTTTCGCCCGAAAAGAGAGTCAGCATAAACTTCCCTGCTGATGGTTCTGTTCGAAACTTCTTTGGTTTTGGTGATGAGGAATGGCGCCATTCCTTGCTCGCTCTCTTCGTTTCCGGTTGGTGGAAGGAACCCAGGTTTCGTCCCCAGTAACGATTCTTGCAAGGAAGCCATCACCTTCTCGTTCAAAGCGCCGAAGAAGTTCTTCACAAGCATCAACACGTCGTTCTCTCATTTCAGGAGTCAGCTGCCGTGGCACCCATATTGCATACACTTTGCGAAACTGGAGCACATCATGCACACTGTGTTGTGCTGACCCATGGCTAATCTCTAAACATGCTGCAATGTTATTCAGTGTCACTCGGCGGTTTTCCTTCACTATGCCTTCAACTGCTGCAATGTTCTGTGGAGTCACAACTCGTTGTGCCTGACCTGGACGAGGAGCATCTTCCACTGAAGTCACACCATTTGCAAACTTCCTACTCCATTCGTAGACTTGCTGCTGTGACAAATATGCATCACCGTACTGAACCTTCATTCGTCGATGAATTTCAATAGGTTTCACACCTTCACTACGCAAAAACCGAATACCAGAACGCTGTTCTTCCCTGGTGCAAGGCGCAAGTGGGGCGGCCATTTTTATAATGATACTCCTACGGTATGTGCGCATCTGCACTATGCTGCCACCTACAGGCCATTCTGCACGCCGTTTGTAGCACGCTTACCAACTTACAGGATAATGGCGCCAAATTTCGATTCGTTATTACAAATTTAAGGTTTTCATTTGACTCACCCTCGTAGAAGATATCACACGACTTTACTCACCTTAGAATGGTAGGGAGTATAGAGAGTAGCTGACTTTGAGAAAAATCATACAACAGTTCGTGTCTTTTGCAGTGCAATAAAGTTTTTAATTACTTACGTAAACTATTCGTGCATCGATTACATATTCCACGTGCCCCACGTTCTTCGTTTAAAACTGTGTGAGTCTTGTCATGGTTATTACAAAATTCACACGTAGGGTCTTAGGAATCTGTATGAGGTTAGGAGAAATTGTTTTCTAGTCCTTAGGCCGTTTTAAAAACTGTTACACACTACTGTCCATTAAAATTGCTACACCAAGAAGAAATGCAGATGATAAACGGGTATTCATTGGACAAATACATTATACTAGAACTTATATGTGATTACATTTTCACGCAATTTGGGTGCATAGATCCTGAGAAATCAGTACCCAGAACAAACATCTCTGGCCGTAATAATGGCCTTGATACGCCTGGGCTTTGAGTCAAACAGAGCTTGGACGGCGTGTACAGGTACTGCTGCCCATGCAGCTTCAACACTGTACCACAGATCATCAAGAGTAGTGACTGGCGTACTGTGACGAGCCAGTTGCTCGGTCACCATTGGCCAGACGTTTTCAGTTGGTGAGAAATCTGGAGAATGTGCTGGCCAGGGCAGCAGTCGAACATTTTCTGTATCAAGAAAGGCCCGTACAGCACCTGCAACATGCGGTCGTGCATTATCCTGCTGAAATGTAGGGTTTCCCAGGGATCGAATGAAGGGTAGAGCCACGGGTCGTAACACATCTTAAATGTAACGTCCACTGTTCAAAGTGCTGTCACTGCGAACAACAGGTGACCGAGACGTGTAAGCAATGGCACCCCATACCATCACGGTGGGTGATACGCCAGTATGGCGATGACGAATACACGCTTCCAATGTGCGTTCACCGCGATGTCGCCAAACACGGATGCGACCATCTGGATTCATCCGAAAAAATGACGTTTTGCCATTCGTGCATCCAGGATCGTCGTTGAGTACACCATCGCTGGCGCTCCTGTCTGTGATGCAGCGTCAAAGGCAACCGCAGCCATGGTCTCCGAGCTGATAGTCCATGCTGCTGTAAACGTCGTCGAACTGTTCGTGCAGATGGTTGTTGCCTTGCAAACGTCCCCATCTGTTGACTCAGGGATCGAGACGTGGCTGCACGATCCGTTACAGCCATGCGGATAAGATGCCTGTCATCTCGACTGCTAGTGATACGAGGCCGCTGGGATCCAGCACGGCGTTCCGTATTACCCTCCTGAGCCCACCGATTCCATATTCTGCTAACAGTCATCGGATCTCGACCAAAGCGAGCAGCAATGTGGCGATACGATATACCACAATCGCGATAAGCTACAATCCGACCTTTATCAAAGTCGGAAACGTGATGGTACGCATTTCTCCTCCTTACAGAGGCATCACAACAACGTTTCACCACGCAACGCGCAACTGCTTTTGTATATGAGAAATCGGTTGGAAACGTTGCTGATGTCAGCAAGTTGTAGGTGTCGCCACCGGCGCCAACCTTGTGTAAATGCTGTGAAAAGCTAATCATTTGCATATCACCGCATCTTCTTCCTGTCGGTTAAATTTGACGTCTGTAGAACGTCATCTTCGTGTTGTAGCAATTTTAATGGCTAGTAGTGTATTAGAAATTACTTTTTATTCAGGTAAATATTTTAGCCTTTTTCCGCCCATAACACGCACAAGGCAGCGTGCAGCGCACAGAGCGGAGCGCTGCTGGACGAGTCGTCTGACGAGACAGGGGGCCGGGTCAGCGCGAGGATCCCCGGAATGCCCAGATGGGAGCGCGGCGCGTTTCCCACCGTGCGTGGCGCGCAGGCGCAGTCGCGGCCTCAGGCCGCCGCAGTTTTTGATGTGCGCCCCGCGATCTTATCTGCGCCAGCCGGCCCACCGGCCGCCCCTTTGTCTCGCAAACGTGCCCGGAATAATTTGTCCCGCGCTGACATATTTATAAAATAACGCGTCGCGCTCGCCGCGCCGCACAACGCTTTCCTTGGCGGTTCCTCTCGCGGCTCTCTCCCCTCCTCCCCACCCCCTCCCCTTCCCCCCCCCTTTCCCCAATTCCTCGGTCCTGCAACGTCTCTTCAATTATTTACCTTCTTAATTCAGTCCCCTACCCCTCATTCCCTAACCTTACTCCCACAGTCGGAAGATGAAGAGCGCACGGTTACGGCTTTTGTTTCCCGACATAAGAAGTCCGCATCCTCGGCTCCCCTCTCTAGACCGTTCCTTGAAGAACTGTCGTTCTTTTAAGAGATAACAACGTGGTGGTATAACTTGACAAATTTAGCGAGAACAGATGTTAGACCCCGAAGGGGTTTCTCCACAGGTCCCCTCCACCTGTACCGGTTGCTGCGGACAAACGGCGTAGAGTTTAATTTAGATCATTAAAAAATATAGCACATTTAATTTCCGCACCTACAGCGCCGCATCGTGATTATTTCTGAGTTCTCAGAAACACAAAAAATGCAGTGGTTATAAAGAAGACCAGAGCTTAGTTTCCTGTCGACAAAAAGTTTTATTACGTCGTCTTTCAGGCGAACATCCACGACAGCAAAATTTCTTCCTCCGACGGCTGTAAAGTCATCTTCAAGTTGGTTCGATGACTGAATTAAAATCACTTGATATAGCTATACGGGGTGATTCCGTGATGATGATGATGATGATTATGATGATGATGTGTGTGTGTGTGTGTGTGTGTGTGTGTGAATTCCTAAGGGGCCAAACTGCTGAGAGGTCATCGGTCCCTCGACTTACACACTACTTAAACTAACTTAAACTAATTTATACTAAGAACAACAGACAAACCCACGCCCGAGGTAGGACTCGAACCACCTAGGGGAGGAGCCGCACAATCCGGGAGATGGCACCTCGAACCGCGCGTCCACTCCACGCGGCCCGTGATGATGTTCAAATGTGTGTGAAATCTTATGGGACTTTACTGCTAAGGTCATCAGTCCCTAAGCTTACACACTACTTAACGTAAGTTATCCTTAGGACAAACACACACACCCATGCCCGAGGGAGGACTCGAACCTCCGCCAGGACCGGCCACACAGTCCATGACTGCAGCGCCTAAGACCGCTCGGTTAACCCCGAGCGGCACCCGTGATGATATCACAAGCATTCAGGTATGATGAAGAAGGGTAAATGTATCAATTTGACGTAAGGGACCTCACTCTAAAAATGACCGAAACAAAAGTTAGAAGCAAAAAAGTTTTGATAACTCTTATAATGGATCTCTTCTACTGCAACATCTTTGCTTTTCATATTTATGGAGGAGGTAGCATGAACCAAAACAAGAAGAAAATGTCCAATAAACAGGAGCTCTAAACTGCATACCTTAAGAGCTATGAGCACTTGTTCATCTTTGCTACTGCGAAACACATATCTTCTGCTGTACCACTGCTCATAGCTTTCCGGCAAGCATTTCAAAAAATGGTTCAAATGGCTCTGAGCACTATGGGGCTTAACTGCTGAGGTCATCAGTCCCCTAGAACTTAGAACTACTTAAACCTAACTAACCCAAGGACATCACACACATCCATGCCCGAGGCTGGATTCGAACCTGCGATCGTAGCGGTCGCGCGGTTCCAAACTGAAGGGCCTAGAACCGCTCGGCCACTCCGACCGGCAAGCATTTTAGAGCCTATATTTACTAGGTTTTTTTTTTCCTTTGGTCCGTACTACCTCCTCCCAAAATATGGAAAGTAAAGAAGTTGCAGTAGAAGAGACCCACTGCAGAGGTAGCACAACGATTTTCGCTTTTGACTTTCGACTCGGTCGTTTCGAGACCAGGATCCCTTACCTCTAATTGATACATTTACCCTTCTCAGTTGTCCCTTAAAGTCTGTAACTTCATCACGGAATCGTCCTATATACTATGGAGTAAAAGCGCGTGCGTCGTTTCCACCCGCACAGCCAAAGGCAGTGACGTCACACGCTGTCGATCGTTCACGCTATATGTTGATCAACGAGTATAAGTCGAGTTGATGTGAAACTCGAATACGTCATGATTTCCGAGGTTGTGATCAGGTTGGGAGCTAATAGCATAGCTTAAATTGCTGCGAGTGAAATGGTAGAACATACTCAAAGCAATAGCTACATGCCTTTTTTGTCACTTTATTTGGCCGTTCGGATGTAAACAATGTCTCCCGCGTCACAAATAAGACAGTCCGCACAAGAGCGTCAATCATAGATAAAACTTATTGCGTTAGAAATAAAGCATAGGAAGTACCAAGTCAGCAAATCCAGAGTTGGCATGTTTTGGAATGCCAAGCAGCAAAAGGTTCAGAAAAATAGTTCCGCTGAGTGCCCATGCGTCAAATGCGTGGCTTCTATGAATTGTCGAGCTGGAAACAACTCAGTTGAGCGGGTTGTCTGCTTATTGCATTTCTATAGCTTCCTTACGACTGAATCCCTATATGATGTGCCTATGGCCCCTATTCTGGCTTCTCTGTATTCCACGGAATCCCCCCTGGAAAATGTTCAGCCATTACACATTTGTTGGATTGTGGAAGCCTATTGTTATTCGATGCACTGTTCTTGTACAGTGCTTATTGTTTCTACAAATTTTAGGAAACTGACAAAGAATTTCATTTACACGCGCCTTATGTAAAAGCACATTGTCTTCCACAGATCCCAGAATAGCCACTGTCTTAGCCAGTGCATGGAAGATCGCAGCCATTTTATGCGCCGGCCGAGGTGGCCGAGTGGTTCTAGGCGCTACAGTCTGGAACCGCGCGACCGCTGCAGTAGCAGGTTCGAATCCTGCCTCGGGCATGGATGTGTGTGATGTCCTTAGGTTAGTTAGGTTTAAGTAGTTCTAAGTTCTAGGAGACTGATGACCTCGGCTGTTAAGTCCCATAGTGCTCAGAGCCATTTGATCCAATTTTGAACCATTTTATGCTTCTTCATTATTCGGGCAGTTTAAAGAAACATTTAGCACATACTGTAGAAAGCCCCTAGACTTTATATTTCTTCCCTCTTGCTTTTCCTTAGGTTGGTGTGGCGTTTTCGTTTGCAGAGCTCACTAAATTTGACGTTTTGCATATCCATTTCTACGAATACTTTTTCCATGCTTACCAGTTCGGGGTGTCAGGACTACTAAAATACCCAAGTACAAAGTACGTTCAGAGTTTCCAAAGGATGGTGGCATTCGGCACCTGCTAGTATAAATCAAAAGAGGATTTGCGGTACATGCAATGCCCTAAAACTCATCTTCCTTATCTCGAACTAGTGCCCCTAAAAACGATGGATAGCCAATCATTTACCATTCCATGTAAAATTCGATATTTTCGTGAATGAGTGAAGATGCTCAAGAAACTCAACTAATACATCTTTACTGTGGACCAAATTATGCCAGAGCACTGACCTTCAGATTCTGTAAGTATGAACCCCTTGCTACACACGTAAGGTTTTTATCTCTGATTGACGCTCTCGTGCTGACTGTCGCACCTCTGACGCAAGCGCATTAACTCCATGCTATACCTTTGGGTCAAGTGGTTTTAATTCAGTCTTCGCGCCACCTTGATGATGGTCTCTGTGACTGTCAGCCGAAATGTCGGAAGAAGAAAAACTGTTGGCCCGCATGCACACGTGAAGAAAGATGGAATATTCTATAGGCCGCGAATACTTAGGGAAACATAGAATTCACTAGACACGAACTCAGTAGCGCACGAATAATGAAGGAAATGGGCCTTGGCCTAGTTGAATTAATCAACCTAGGATTCTCCTGAAAAGATTAATGGGAAAATGAGGAAAAAGGTAGTCTAATTAATAAGGTCGAACAGACATTTGAACTTTTCTCTTCCTGAATGACTCTGAGCACCATGGGACTTAACATCTGTTGTCATTAGTCCCCTAGAACTTAGAACTACTTAAACCTAACTAACCTAACGACATCACACACATCCATGCCCGAGGCAGGATTCGAACCTGCGACCTGAGCGGTCACGCGGTTCCAAACTGAAGCGCCTAGACCGCACGGCCACAACGGCCGGCTCCCTTCCTGAACGCCATTGTCTTATCCACTGCGTCGCCTTGTTTGGTAAGTGGTGTGTACTGTCACACGGTACTCAGCTATAGCTACAGAAGGCAACATCAGTCACGCATTCTCCATAGAGGCGCCGCATAGTTCCGATCAGTCGCCATATAGGTGGCGCACATAACAGGAACCAATTTATGCTTGTATCACAGGACTTTCAAAGAATCCGCTCCATTTGTCAATAGGTGTCTCAGCCACCCAAGAGGGCGCTGATACTAAGAACTGCTTTTCGCAACCGTCAATTAGATCACAGATGGACATCTTTCCACCCTTCATGGATAAATGAAGACACACTGCCACACTCAGCCATTTCATTGCCAGCAGCAGTCAATGATCGGTCCCACTTGCCGCCGTTATAGGCAGCCGTTATCAACAAGTGATCGTCGGACAGTAAATGCTGAGTGTTATTCGAGTCTGAGCCCGAACGGCGAACTATTAGTTATAGGAGTCCAGACTGAAATTCTACAGATAACATAGCTCTCTTCCACTGTGTTAAGTTAGATTACTGTGTAGGACTTCAACTACAGAGCCACACATCATACATCAGTAAAAGTTGAGTTCTTCACTGTAAAATCTTTTAATTAATGCTGGTTACTTGTTTATCATTGTGTTGCCAATCTTAGCTATCCTCTAGTTAAGATTACCGTGAAATATGGCTGCTTCTGGTAAGGGCTTTCCGTAAACTTCGTTCCTCGCCTGTTATTCTTAATACCAATTAATTTCGTACTTCCTTTACCCACCTGCTTTTTAACGAACTTCAATGTCACTGCACACCTTCAGTGCAGTGAATGTGATAGATGTAAGTAAGTGTTGGTAACTGATTATCTGTTTGATGATCCGTCGCTACAATAATCTAAGAATTATCGTATGGAACTCAGTCTGTAGCACATTCACAAGTTTTGTGATAAGTTTGTCCTTGCGTCAAATGTTTGATCGACACAGTGAGGCGAGGAGGAAGCATAAATTTGTTGATCATCAGACATTACGCGAATGTCCTTACGTACATTCGAAACTGTTCCATACGGTCTCAGAGGGTAAGAGCATGTGACACTGATGACGGTGATGCGTCCGCCAGATGGGATCATTAAGCTCAGTGGCCTACTTGGTGTCGTTCACCAGGAGAAGAGCATGTGCAGGCACCGGGTATCAACCTTTCCCTTCTCTCTCATCGTTATCAATAACATAAAAACAACATTGTAGAAGGAAAGGAATTCCATCATGCAGACACTATATATGCTTATTTAGCAAAACACACGTAGTTAGTAGCCACGTGCAAGAATCCTTTTCCGTTATACAGTGAGGATCGTAGCAGCATGCCCAGAGCATTCCACCATGTGAACACAATGACACCCATATCACTGACATCGGTTTATACACTGAAGAGCCAAAGAAACTGGTACACCTGCCTAACATCGTGTATGGCCCCCACGAGCACGCAAAAGTGCCACAACACGACGTGGCATGAACTCGACTAATGTCTGAAGTAGTGCTGGAGGAAATTGACACCGTGAATCTGCAGGGCTGTGCGGGACTGCTACGGTCGCAGGTTCGAATCCTGCCTCGGGCATGGGTGTGTGTGATGTCCTTAGGTTAGTTAGGTTTAAGTAGTTCTAAGTTCTAGGGGACTTATGACCTAAGATGATGAGTCCCATAGTGCTCAGAGCCATTTGAACCATTTTTTTCTGCAGGGCTGTCCATAAATCCGCAAGAGTACGAGAGGGTGGAGATCTCTGCTGACTAGCAAGTTGCTAGGCACGCCAGATATGCTCAGTAATGTTCATGCCTGGGGAGTTTGGTGGACAGCCGAAGTGTCTAAACTCAAAAGAGCGCTCCTGGAGCCGCTCTGCAGCAATTCCGGAAGTGTGGGGTGTCACATTGTCCTGCTGGAATTGCCCAAGTTCGTCGGAATGCACAATGTACATGAATGGATATAGGCGATCAGAGAGGATGCTTATGTACGTGTCACCTGTCAGAGTCGTATCTTGCCACCGTTCGTGCGGCTCCCCCCGTCGGAGGTTCGAGTCCTCCCTCCCTCCCTCGGGCATAGGTGTGTGTGTTGTCCTTAGCATAAGTTAGTTTAATTAGCGTGTAAGCCTAGGGACCGATGACCTCAGCAGTTTGGTCCCATAGGAAATTACCACAAATTAATTAGAGTCTATCTAGACTTACCAGGTGCCCCATATCACTCCAACTGCACACGCCCCACACTATTACAGAACCCCCACCGGCTTGAACAGACCCCTCCTGGCATGCAGGGTCCATGGGTTCATGAGGTTGTCTCCATACCCGTACACGACCATCCGCTCGATACAATTTGAAACGAAACTCCTCTGACCAGGCAACATGTTTCCAGTCATCAACAGTCCAGCCCCAGGCGCGGCGTAAAGCTTTGAGTCGTACTGTCATCAAGGGTACACGAGTGGGCCTTCGGCTCCAAAAGCCCATATCGATGATGTTCCGTTCAATGGTTCGCTCGCTGACGCTTGTTGATGCCACAGAAATTTGTGGTAGGTTTGCACTTCCGTCGCGTTGAGCGATTCCCTTCAGCCGTCGTTGGTCTCGTTCTTGCAGGATCTTTTTCCGGCCGCGGCGATGTCGGAGATTCGATGTTTTACCAGATCCCTGGTGTTCACAGTACACTCGTGAAATGGTCGCACGGGAAACTCCCCACTTCATTGCGACCTCCTGGATGCTGTGTGCAATCGCTCGTGCGCCGACTACAACACCACATTCAAACACTTAATTTTTGATAACTTGCCATTGTAGCAGCAGTAACCGATCTAAGAACAGCACCAGACGCTTGTTATCTTATATAGGCGTTGCCGACTGTAGCGCCGTTTCTTCTTGCTTACATATCTCTGTATTTGAATACGCATGCCTATACCAGTTCCTATGGCGCTTCGGTGTACTGTGTTCCATTATTATGACATACCTCCTAGAAAACGGTCTATCGGCACACAACCAGCACAGATTCAGAAAATATTGTTGTTGTGTAATGCAATTTACTCTTCATTCGCACGAATAAATGAGAGCTATTGACAGATCTCAAGCTGATTCCGTATTTCTAGATTTCCAAATGACTTTTGGCACCGTTCTTCATTTTTTACGAAATTGTATGTCTACAGCATATCGCGTCAGCTGTACAATAAGCTGACAGATCATAGCAACTGATTGGAAATTGGAAATTTGTGGTAAGGTCTTAGGGGGTCAAATTGCTTACGCACTACTTAATCTAACTTAAACTAACTTACGTTAAGGATGACACGCACACCCATGTCCGAGGGAGGACTCGAACCTCCAACGGGGGGAGCGGTGCAGCAACTGACTTCTGGATCTACCAAAGGAAGCGTTACATGGTTTCTGCTGATCCAGATACTTGATGTAGGAGGTAGGCTGAGAAGTCCTATTAGATTCTTTGCAGATGATGCAGGTGTTTACCGTCCAATAATGTCATCAGAAGATAAAGACAGATTACAAAATAAGTTAAACAAGAAATCTGCGTGATGCGAAAAGTGGCAATTGATCCTGAAAATGAAAAGTTTGCGGTCCTGCACATGAGTATCAAAACATTCCGTTAAAGCTGGTTACACAATAAAATACAAAACTTTAAAGACTGTCAATTCAACTAAACGTCTAGCGGTTACTATTATGAACAAATTAGATTGGACTAATAACAAAGAAAATGTAATGGCGAAGGCGAACAGTTATGTACTGATATATATTGACCTGTACATGGCTTAATGCTGCTGGAAGCAGGGAAAGAGCAGGCAAGGTGTTAGCGTTTAAGTTTGCGAGGTGCCGGGGCTAGCAGTGTTTTTAACACTCAATTCTTCTAGAATTTACATATGTACATGATGCTCTAACCCCCCCCCCCTATTCTAACTCCAACTTTTGCTGTTGCACAAGGATAAAAAAAATACGCGAACCGACTCTAATCAACCCTGCCAGTGGAGTAGAAGAGAGTTTGGCACCTGCAATAATTTAATTTGATAAATAAGTTAAATAAACGAAGGTTTCATTAACATAGTGAGGAATGATGGGGTTGCTCTACCGATTAACAGAATGAAAGTTCTGTCCAAAATAACAATATGATTTATTAAGACTAAACACAAAATAATAAACAAAAACACATGAAACAATACATCAAATTGGCTCAAATTGGATACTCAAACAAACGCTGTGAATGTGAAGTTGTCCCTAAACTAGATTGTGAGGATTATGACGAAGTGGTACGTGCAGCCAATTCCTTCCAACTCAAATCTTAGAGAAAACACATAGCCAACCCAAAATTAATTGCTGCTACCCATGACAGAACAAGGTTAGAAAAAAAAGACGAACAGGCGCGCTCTGCTGAGCTCTGATTATCACCTAGGAAAATCCCTATCTGCCGGTGCTGCGGACATACATTACCAAACTGTCTTCTTGACTGCCAGGACACGATCTTGCGTACTGGAGCTGTTGGCTGATTGCTTCGACGTCCTCGACCGAGAGGCGAGAGCCGACTACTACAAGAGCATCCGTACAAAAACCGAACACAGAACATTCCTGCCCCCACGACAGTGGCCGTGGTTAAACGTTCCAATCAGCAACTCGAAAACCGGCGGAAAATTCCACTCCATTGCCGGAACGCTACCATTCCACCAATGGATATTCTTGGCGCCAATTTCTGCGCCGATCTTGCTACGTCACGGAGCTATGCCCTGAGCAAGCCAATCACAGTTACTATTTTGCAGAAAGTGCGGGAATTTTCCCGCCACAGCTGCCTGGGTACACAAGTCATTCCCACGCCTCGCTGGTAGCCCGCCAGAAAGTGTTTTCGCTAAGTTTCTGCGAAGTAACGGAACCTCTAGCCCAGCCGCTACTTCAGGCTCTGCGGGCGTGCCTCTTGACAATGTCGGTGTCTGCAAAGCATTCACTCGACTTCCTCACACCCGTCGGCTTAAAGCTTTCCAGATCAGCAGAGCCCGCCTGTCACCGGACCACCTGGGTGACGAGAGACGCTGCGTGGGATGTCCGCGTGTGAAGGAACAGCAACTTTCCACCGCATGCAATTAGAGAGGAGAATCGTAAGATAGAAATATGAGAGGGGGCTCATGCCACCTCTCATAGCCCCTACGCCATTTTAGATTGTAATTGGTGAGCGGTTGGCTCACTTAGGAGCAAGGTAGTGAGTCAATCGCCCAAGAACAATCTCGCAAACTGGCTGCACATGCCGCACTCTATAAAGAAAATAACTGCAACTGAAAAATGCAGCTCATAGAGGGAGGATTATTTATGATGTAGCCAACTTCACCTTCTTAATATGGAACACTAACACTCACATCACACATCCATACCCAGGGAGCCCCTTCCAAACACCGATTCACACAGACATTCACTCTCTAAATATGGCCCGGGCATGTGAGCCAAATATGGAGCAATTTATTCTTTACAATCAGAGTTGGAGTGCTCCGCAATTAAATGCCCAAGATGTTACAACAATTTTAATCATTAAACTAACCTGAACTCACTCACACATGATACTATTTAAGTTAACAATCTCTTTGTGAGCTTTCAGAATCTAATTACAACCTCCAATTCATTCTGTCTCCCTGCAGCAAGAATAACCTTTACAAAATGTTCCCTGAACTGATGGTCCATTCACAATGACAGTGGTGGTATCTGCTTCAGTTTATGGGGACTTCAGGCACACTGTTTCCATACACTCAACAATAAATACAAGATAAAAAAATGGTGTGGAGAACAATACAGTAATTTGTAATAAGAATTACAGTGTAAAACAAACACATACAAGGTATCACATACATTACAAAAACAACACTAGAGAAAGAAATTTAAAAAAAAACAAGGTTCATGGGACATTAAGTTGTGCGTGCACATTGCACACTGTTCACGACTGTGCTGAGAATGAGGCACTAAATCACATTGTTAGAAATGTTCGAAGCACTTCACAAATTCATTAGTTTCTCTGAGGGGGTTGGCATGTTGAGTCATATGTATTGATGCACGTGGTTCCATGTCTTGAGCATTGGAGGGGGGCTTTTGGGATGGGGCCACAGTACTGACATCACATAGGGCTAAACGTCGGGTGTTGTTGCTACGTTGTTGCAACAGCAATAGGGAGTGCTGGAGCGTCTGCAGTACGCTGATGAGATTGTAGTCAGACCCACGCATATGATCACGGCAGTACGGTAGGAAGACACAGTGATAGGCCCTCCTCACGTCGATTAATTGTCTCTGAGGTCTACTTGTTGGGATACATCACTAGTCTAGGTCTCTTCTCTCGCTGGACAGTACTTTACGTTTCCCAATATTGCAGTTCGACGAGGGATGATGGCATGTGGAGTGACTCCACAAGTGTGTGAGGTCATCCATACAGGATCGAACTAGGAGCGACGATTGCTAAAACTGCTCTCTAATAGAGAGGATATGTTAGAAATGAGACCATACATTTGTTAGTGTGGCACGATACTGCTTTGTGTATGCAGATCGGCCTATGCTAGTGAGTTGTAAAAAACCCAAATAGGTGAGTATATAGTGTCCCTTTCTGTCCTGAGGCACATGAGGCGCAGGTTCTGACACGATATGTGATCTTCTTCGTGTACTCACGACAACGTGGCCTGCCGCAGGGAATCCCTCCAAACGGCCGCCGCGTCCGGAGAGCTAAAGGGCTGTCGCGCGTGGGTCGCGTGTCAGTGTCAACAGCCAGCCTCACTTTCGCTTGTGGCCCGGCGAGGATCCCGCCTAATCCCTCAGGTACACGGCCCGGTGACTGTCAGCTTGTAGGACCGGACGCCCTCGCGCCCCTCACGTCAGGTAGCGCGCCGACGCTCTCCTCCTGCAGGTAGCCGATGACCTCCGGCTGGCCTCTGCATTGCCACGATCCCCGTCCTCTGCACAATTCTTACAAAAATCCTATGCCTAACTTTTCCCCATGACCTTCTATGTTATAATAAATTTACATAACGATACATTGATGGTCTGTCATTTCAGACACTGTAATTTTTATTTTATAGTTATTTATCTGTAGCTATCATAACAAAAAATGGAAATAATTTATCTTGATATTTGTGTAGAGACCGATCTCACTATTGTACATGGTGTGTGACGCTATATTGGATGAAGAACTAAATGTGCGGGCCCGCACTAATATTACTATTAATTATATAGATCGACAGTAGACATGCTCAAGAATTAACTACCGTTTGCCAACGATCTACATTCAATGTCTTTTAATTAAATTATGTTGTTACGCAGGTCTAAGTTTTACTGTGCTATAAAGAACATGCAACTATGCTACTTTCGCTCGCCAGTCTTCCCTCCATCTCGGGTCTGTGGTTTGATGACCTGAAAAATAGCATCCCAACAGGCGTGCGCCACACTTGTGGTAGAAAACCCCCACAATATTAATCTAGTTATTGTTAAATCCTACAGTTTAACTTATCCTAGTATAACTTACTTTCCCTTTTATTTATTTATTTATTTATTTTATTTATTTACTTTTTTGTTTACCTTATACAATACTCTTACATAATTCCTGTTACGTTGAGATGTCTCGCTGCTCGCCGCTATTGACGACAGTGATGTGCGCGCCTTACGACATGACCTCCAAGTTTTCATTACGCCTCACTGAAACTCTGGAGACTGGGTTAGCCATGGCTATACAAGACAATAAATTTATAGTTGAACTTAATTTTGTATGTGATGCAGTCTTGGCAATGAAAGCGCACCTTTCCAGAGGCAATGTAATTTGACCCAGCCAGGTCTGGTTCCTGTTGAGGATTCAGTTGCCCACCACACGCCAGCTACACAGTATGTCACGAATATCCTAGTATGAGTCACTGGTTATTCATCTGTGACAGTGGCAAGCAGCATGCTAAATCCCCAACCAGCACATTGGCATGGTAGGCTTTATGCCCGCATTTCTACCGTCTAGGCCCTAGGGCACCATTGGAGTCAAACGCTCACAGGTTCACCCCGACTTGCAAGACAACGATGTTGGCGCATCACTGTAAAAACTATACTGCCAATATTCATCCTCGAAATCACGCAATATACCACAATCTTGCAGTGCACTGACGCGTGCCTGCAAGCATTGGTATGAACGTCTCACGAACTGGCTGTGGCCGCTATGGAGCGTATCACGACTTCTCAGAACGCTTCTAAGAGCACGTTCTTGTATGCGCCCGTTTGTGCGACGTCTCGTCACTCATCTTTATCCCTTAACATGGACACCAGATAGGAAAGGACAAAAACATTGCTCATGGAAAGGTAGTGCCTCTTATCGCAACGACAGAGGAGATCCCGAACATAGACAAAAAAGTTAACAACAGTAAATTCTTATGCGAGAAAACGCGGCGTGTTAATACTTTAACAATCTTAATCTATTAATCCAACGATTATTGTTCCACAAAAAAAAGGTTCATATATTTGCCTATTTTATTATGTACACCACTTAATCTACTATTATTCCACGAACTTCTATGTGTGAGAGATGTGGTGGAGTCCTATGGACTAGCGTCAATCCCTTGTCAGACTCCCCCTCCTCTGACGTGCATTAGGATTTTCAGGTCTCATTTCAATTTCCTGGTTCTTCTGTGGTCCTTGATTTCGCTCTCTCCAGTTACGGTCGCTTTGCCGTTCGTTATTCCTCCTGTCCCAGATTCCTTGTCTAGATTGACCCTGTTCCCTGACGTTCTGGTTTCCGTGTCTCTGGTTTCCATAATCTTGAATTGCGTAACCTTGATTTCCGTAACCCTGGTTTCCTAACTGACGAGCGCGATTATGCGATCTGTTGTCGTCTGCCCTTGCTGGCCCGTGGTATATGTTATTTTGCGCCTTCTTCCTGTCCTTTGCGTCTTGTTTATCAAAGACTACTTCGAGTTCGCGCAATAGACTCTTGAATGCTTCTACGCCAGATCCGCACTTGCCGACAAGTGTCTGTTGATACCTAACAGGCAATTTGGAAAAGCAAAATTTAATGATTTCTCCGTTGCTATATGGACAATCTAAAAACTGATTCTTCTTGAGTAAATCATCAAAAAATTTGGTTGCGCTCCTATGCCCGGACACTTCCAGTTCAGGACAAAATATTATTTCCTCTTTAATCCTGTCTTGCGTTTCCTTTGACCAGTAGGTCCGCAGGAATGCACCAACAAATTCCTGATAAGTCCGACACGTCGCTGCCACGCCCCGCATCTTTTCCGCGGCTTGGCCTTCGATGTGTCCACACATGAATTCTAATTTTGCCTGAGTTGGCCATGACGACGGTAATGAATTTGTAAACTGCATCACCCAGCTTTTCGGATGCATCGACCCTCCATTATCTTTGAACTTCTGGAATTTTAGTATCGACAGGAAGTGATTGTGATCAAAATCCTGTCCGATCCTCGCACTTCTGTTGTCACTCGTTTCCGATACTTGCACGTCTGCTGAGTGTCCTGATCTATCTTGCTGATAACTGTGATTTGCTACCTCTGTATCACAGTGGACGTGGCATTCAGCATTCACTCTTCTAAGTGGGCTGCAATTATTGGAGCTATTACTCTCTGTTTCTGCGTGTGCATTGTTGGTTCCACACTCTGTCACTGGGCTAGAGCACGGCGGGCTTTTCCTCGGAGACACAATTCCGTGAACTCCATCATTGGTATCCGAACGCGCAGTGCTCGTGTGCCCGTTTCGCTCTAGTTTTGCTATCCGACTCTCTACTTCTTTCATTCGTTTCGTGATGTTCGTAACCACAATATTACCTTGAGTCTTTAAGACCGCTAGGGATTTTGAGTGTGCTTGTGTCGCACGTCGCAAGCGCCCTGCGAGTTGAGAAGTTACTTTTGCGATTTTCATTGCCCCTGTTGCTGCCGTTTTGGCTAGGCCTGCTACTTTTTGTGCTACCATTGACATTTGTTTTGCTTCACCACATTCTTTCTTTATTGTTAGTAAATCCCCACGAATTTCCCCTATACGCGAAATTATTGCCTCAGTGTCCTTCTTACGCTGTTCGTCAGCTTCTTCCTTCTCCTTCTTACGTTGTTTCTCCTCTTCTTCCTTCTCCCTCTTACGCTGTTCGTCAGCTTCTTCCTTCTCCTTCTTACGTTGTTTTTTCTCTTCTTCCTTCTCCTTCTTGCGTTGTTCGTCAGCTTCTTCTTTCATTGATCGTTGGAATCTCAGTATTGGGTTTACGTCATCTTTTTGATCCTCTTCAAACGTGGGAGATGTAACTCTGGACACCTGGGCGCTAGAGCTCTGACGTGACCGAGCTAGCCCCTGTCTGCTCTCGTTCGTTTGATTATAAACTTCTGCTACCGTCTCGACCTGTGTGCCTGTCTCTGTTTCATCCTCTACTTCACTATCATAATCACGGCCGCAACGCTGCTCTGAGATCGCGTCCAAATCACCTTCCTCATCAAAGACCCTGGCGTCCTGTCCTGCTAAAAATGTGCCCATCTCATCTCCGAACCTATTCCCGTTAAACTGCCCCTTATCCATTATGCTATCCTCTTTTGTTTTAGCTTCGCTCGATAATAGTCGTGCCTTACTTCTCGTTATCATTAATGAAAAACAAATTTATCTAAAATGCACAATAAAATTAATCTACTCCATATATTTTTACACATAGACATAAAATTTCAACAACGCCTCTCCAACGCTGTAATTATACCCACGATTTGTTGTGGTACAGAAACCGCACACAAACCCGACAAAGTGTGATGTGATACGGACACACCATCAAAGGAACACAAAAACAATGAACAAAAGAATATATACACTGAAAACAAAAACAGTAATCATGCGCCGCTACTTAAAACTAAACGCGGAACTACCAGAAAAAAACGTGGGTATCAATCAATAAAAAAAATTAAGCAAAAAAAATTCTGAGTGTCCCTACTACTAATAATACTTGCTTATCAGAAGATTCACAGGGAAGATCCGCGGCTAAGGGTCGCCATTTTATGCGAGGTGCCGGGGCTAGCAGTGTTTTTAACACTCAATTCTTCTAGAATTTACATATGTACATGATGCTCTAAGCCCCCCCTATTCTAACTCCAACTTTTGCTGTTGCACAAGGATAAAAAAAATACGCGAACCGACTCTAATCAACCCTGCCAGTGGAGTAGAAGAGAGTTTGGCACCTGCAATAATTTAATTTGATAAATAAGTTAAATAAACGAAGGTTTCATTAACATAGTGAGGAATGATGGGGTTGCTCTACCGATTAACAGAATGAAAGTTCTGTCCAAAATAACAATATGATTTATTAAGACTAAACACAAAATAATAAACAAAAACACATGAAACAATACATCAAATTGGCTCAAATTGGATACTCAAACAAACGCTGTGAATGTGAAGTTGTCCCTAAACTAGATTGTGAGGATTATGACGAAGTGGTACGTGCAGCCAATTCCTTCCAACTCAAATCTTAGAGAAAACACATAGCCAACCCAAAATTAATTGCTGCTACCCATGACAGAACAAGGTTAGAAAAAAAAAGACGAACAGGCGCGCTCTGCTGAGCTCTGATTATCACCTAGGAAAATCCCTATCTGCCGGTGCTGCGGACATACATTACCAAACTGTCTTCTTGACTGCCAGGACACGATCTTGCGTACTGGAGCTGTTGGCTGGTTGCTTCGACGTCCTCGACCGAGAGGCGAGAGCCGACTACTGCAAGAGCACCCGTACAAAAACCGAACACAAAACATTACCGCCCCCACGACAGTGGCCGTGGTTAAACGTTCCAATCAGCAACTCGAAAACCGGCGGAAAATTCCACTCCATTGCCGGAACGCTACCATTCCACTAATGGAGATTCTTGGCGCCAATTTCTGCGCCGATCTTGCTACGTCACGGAACTATGCCCTGAGCAAGCCAATCACAGTTACTATTTTGCAGAAAGTGCGGGAATTTTCCCGCCACAGCTGCCTGGGTACACAAGTCATTCCCACGCCTCACTGGTAGCCCGCCAGAAAGTGTTTTCGCTAAGTTTCTGCGAAGTAACGGAACCTCTAGCCCAGCCGCTACTTCAGGCTCTGCGGGCGTGCCTCTTGACAATGTCGGTGTCTGCAAAGCATTCACTCGACTTCCTCACACCCGTCGGCTTAAAGCTTTCCAGATCAGCAAAGCCCGCCTGTCACCGGACCACCCGGGTGCCGAGAGACGCTGCGTGGGAAGTCCGCGTGTGAAGGAATAGCAACTTTCCACCGCATGCAATTAGAGAGGAGAATCGTAAGATAGAAATATGAGAGGGGGCTCATGCCACCTCTCAAGTTACTGGAGGTAAACAGTAACGCTAGAGTGGTGTGAACTGCAGACGCTCAGGACAGCTGTCCCAGCGGAGAAGTTTGACTGCAGAGAATTAATCGGTAACTCAATCCACTGCCTAGACGCTGTTGTAAGGCGTCGTAGTAGAAGATGGTCACAACATGGCATGTCTTAGCAGGCGCAGGAAGCTAAATATTTACCCCTGAGAACCGCAACGCCAAGGGGTCTACACAGCTTAGAGTGCTACTTCAGCAGCCCCCACTCGCGAGAGGCCTCAGGGTGGGGTCAAGTGACGTAAAACACAGTTGTTGCTAGCCGTAATAGGAAGGACAGTGACGTGTAGCCTCCATCTGAACGCTGTTGTTGATGGACTTCGAATTTGTTAATGTAAACGTTAGAAACATACCTATCTATTGAATAGGAGAGGGAGAGGGATGTGAATGTGGTAGGCCAGAGGCGCCTTGGACGCGCAGAGCCGCTCATCGGATTGGGCGGAACCTGTAAAGTTCCGGTGAACTGGTGGACTGACTATAGGAAGCGAGAAAAAGTGCACGGCCACAATCCTTTGAAAAACGGTGGTTTTCGTATTCAGATAGAGTTCTTAGTCAGATTGTTGGGACGCCAACTCCGTGTCGCTCATCGCCAGCCTCGTGTAAGCTTCGACAAATCTGTATTTCTCACTTGGAGTGCTGTCCTCAAAGTTCGCACTTAACATTCAACCCGTATGGAGAAATATTGGCGAGAGAAGCGCCGAAAGGATGTGGAAACTTCAAAGTAGGAGGACGTCTCATCAACACCATCAAGTATGCAGACGACCTGGTACTGCTCGCCAAAAATCAGAGACAGCTGCAACACTTGATGAACAATTTGGTGGAAACGGGAAGAAAATACGGCATGGAAATCGACATCGAAAAATCAAAAGTTATGTGAATATCAAAACGTGAGAAACACTTGAAGATAACTGTTGACAATCGGGAACTGGAAAATGTGAATCAGTTCAAGTACCTGGGAAGTTTTATCACAAAGGATGCCCACTGCACCAACGAAATCCGAACAAGAATCGCCATGGTCAAAGCTGCTTTCAACAAGAAGAGGACTCTGCTGACCAGCAAGTTGAGTTTGGCATTGAGGAAAAAACTGATAAAGTGCTACATTTGAAGCATTGCACTGTATGGAGCAGAGACATGGACCATGAGAAAGAAGGAGAAAAAATACTTAGAGAGTTTTGAAATATGGTGCTGGAGAAGAATGGAAAAGATCAAGTGGACAGATCGCATTAAAAATGACAATGTACTGCGAAGAGTAGGAGAGAAGAGAAGTATTCTGCGTACAATTCTTCAGAGAAAGGCCAACTGGATTGGACATGTACTTAGACGCGAGGGACTCATACATGATGTCATCGAAGGGAAACTCAGAGGAAACGCAGGACGAGGAAGACGAAGAATTCAACATCTGGACGACATGAAAGATGGAAGGAGATACAACAGATCGAAGGAAGTAACTGAAGAAGGAGAACAGTGAAATCAGAAATTCTCCGTACGAAGACATGGATGGACCTGCCACTAGGCAGAATACTACATAATAATAATAATAATAATAACAATAATACTACTGTTTGCTATTTCTATTGTCTCTCACCCCACCGACTCAGTCAGTGACTTCTTTTGTGTAACCTGTTGCATCTTGTGCTTTATCTAATTAGCCTTCAGTGTAATAGCTAGTCTGTTTGCAAATAAATAGTGTTAATTTCACCCCTGAGTATCCTTGAGTCTACTGTTCCGAGAATCCTGTCGAGTCCCAAAATCCGAGTCTCTCGTAGGTGCCCTGCGACAGTGTTCGGCGCTGATCCATGCAATGAACTTGCCTCTGCTGGAAGTCTGTCGTCCTGCATTTGCTCCTAACCGCTCGGAAATTGCAGACTGACCTGCAACCCACCGTTGTTCTTCTATCCTGTGTTAGGACACGACACAACCCTAGTCTTCGTTTTGTTGGCAGAACACTAAATAGACTGCCTACACTACTACATCTACATTTATACTCCGCAAGCCACCCAACGGTGTGTGGCGGAGGGCACTTTACGTGCCACTGTCATTACCTCCCTTTTCTGTTCCAGTCGCGTATGGTTCGCGGGAAGAACGACTGTCTGAAAGCCTCCGTGTGCGCTCGAATCTCTCTAATTTTACATTCGTGATCTCCTCGGGAGGTATAAGTAGGGGGAAGCAATATATTCGATACCTCATCCAGAAACGCACCCTCTCGAAATCTGGCGAGCAAGCTACACCACGATGCAGAGCGCCTCTCTTGCAGAGTCAGCCACTTGAGTTTGCTAAACATCTCCGTAACGCTATCACGGTTACGAAATAACCCTGTGACCAAACGCGCCGCTCTTCTTTGGATCTTCTCTTTCTCCTCCGTCAACCCGATCTGGTACGGATCCCACACTGATGAGCAATACTCAAGTATAGATCGAACGAGTGTTTTGTAAGCCACCTCCTTTGTTGATGGACTACATTTTCTAAGGACTCTCCCAATGAATCTCAACCTGGTACCCGCCTTACCAACAATTAATTTTACATGATCATTCCACTTCAAATCGTTCCGCACGCATACTCCCACATATTTTACAGAAGTAACTACTACCAGTGTTTGTTCCGCTATCATATAATCATACAATAAAGGATCCTTCTTTCTATGTATTCTCAATACATTACATTTGTCTATGTTAAGGGTCAGTTGCCACTCCCTGCACCAAGTGCCTATCCGCTGCAGATCTTCCTGCATTTCTCTACAATTTTCTAATGCTGCAACTTCTCAGTATACTACTGCATCATCCGCGAAAAGCTGCATGGAACTTCCCACACTATCTACTAGGTCATTTACATATATTGTGAAAAGCAATGGTCCCATAACACTCCCCCGTGGCACGCCAGAGGTTACTTTAACGTCTGTAGACGTCTCTCCATTGATAACAACATGCTGTGTTCTGTTTGCTAAACGCTCTTCAATCCAGCCACACAGCTGGTCTGATATTCCGTAGGCTCTTACTTTGTTTATCAGGCGACAGTGCGGAACTGTATCGAACGCCTTCCGGAAGTCAAGGAAAATAGCATCTACCTGGGAGCCTGTACCTAATTTTTTCTGGGTCTCACGAACAAATAAAGCGAGTTGGGTCTCACACGATCGCTGTTTCCGGAATCCATGTTGATTCCTACAGAGTGGATTCTGGGTTTCCAAAAACGACATGATACTCGATCAAAAAACATGTTCTAAAATTCTACAACAGATCGACGTCAGAGATATAGGTCTATAGTTTTTCGCATCCGCTCGACGTCCCTTCTTGAAGACTGGGACTATCTGTGCTCTTTTCCAATCATTTGGAACCTTCCGTTCCTCTAGAGACTTGCGGTACATGGCTGTTAGCAGGGGGGCAAGTTCTTTCGCGTACTCTGTGTAGAATCGAACTGGTATCCCGTCAGGTCCAGTGGACTTTCCTCTGTTGAGTGATTCAAATTGCTTTTCTATTCCTAGGACACTTATTTCGATGTCAGCCATTTTTTCGTTTGTGCGAGGATTTAGAGAAGGAACTGCAGAGCGGTCTTCCTCTGTGAAACAGCTTTGGAAAAAGGTGTTTAGTACGTATTTCAGCTTTACGCGTGTCATCCTCTGTTTCAATGCCATCATCATCCCGGGTTGTCTGGATATGCTGTTTCGAGCCACTTACTGATTTAACGTAAGACCAGAACTTCCTAGGATTTTCTGACAAGTCGGTACATAGAATTTTACTTTCGAATTCACTGAACGCTTCACGCACAGCCCTCCTTACGCTAACTTTGACATCGTTTAGCTTCTGTTTGTCTGAGAGGTTTTGGCTGCGTTTAAACTTGGAGTGAAGCTCTCTTTGCTTTCGCAGTAGTTTCCTAACTTTGTTGTTGAACCACGGTGGGATTTTCCCGTCCCTCACAGTTTTACTCTTCACGTACCTGTCTAAAACGCATTTTACGATTGCCTTGAACTTTTTCCATAAACACTCAACATTGTCAGTGTCGGAACGGGAATTTTAGTTTTGATCTGTTAGGTAGTCTGAAATCTGCCTTCTATTACTCTTGCTAAACAGATAAACCTTCCTCCCTTTTTTTATATTCCTATTAAATTCCATATTCAGGGATGCTGCAACGGCCATATGATCACTGATTCCCTGTTCTGCACTTGCAGAGTCGAAAATTTCGGGTCTGTTTGTTATCAGTAGGTCCAAGATGTTATCTCCACGAGTCGGTTCTCTGTTTAATTGCTCGAGGTAATTTTCGGATAGTGCACTCAGTATAATGTCACTCGATGCTCTGTCCCTACCACCCGTCCTAAACATCTGAGTGTCCCAGTATATATCTGGTAAATTGAAATCTCCACCTAAGACTATAACATGCTGAGAAAATTTATGTGAAATGTATTCCAAATTTTCTCTCAGTTGTTCTGCCACTAATGCTGCTGAGTCGGGAGGTCGGTAAAAGGAGCCAATTATTAACCTAGCTCGGTTGTTGAGTGTAACCTCCACCCATAATATTTCACAGGAACTATCCACTTCTACTTCACTACAGGATAAACTACTACTAACAGCGACAAACACGCCACCACCGGTTGCATGCAATCTATCCTTTCTAAACACCGTCTGTGCCTTTGTAAAAATTTCGGCTGAATTTATCTCTGGCTTCAGCCAGCTTTCTGTACCTATAACGATTTCAGCTTCGGTGCTTTCTGTCAGCGCTTTAAGTTCCGGTACTTTATCAATGCAGCTTCGACAGTTTACAATTACAATACCGATTGCTGCTTGGTCCACGCATGTCCTGACTTTGCACCGCTCCCTTTGAGACTGTTGCCCTTTCTGTACTTGCCCGAGGCCATCTAACCTTAAAAACCGCCCAGTCCACGCCACACAACCCCTGCTACCCGAGTAGCCGCTTGCTGCGTGTAGTGGACTCCTGACCTATCCAGCGGAACCCGAAACCCCACCACCCTATGGCGCAAGTCGAGGAATCTGTAGCCCACACGGTCGCAGAACTGTCTCAGCCTCTGATTCAGACCCTCCACTCGGCTCTGTACCAAAGGTCCGCAGTCAGTCCTGTCGACGATGCTGCAGATGGTGAGCTCTGCTTTCATCCCGCTAGCGAGACTGGCAGTCTTCACCAAATCAGATAGCCGCCGGAAGCCAGAGAGGATTTCCTCCGATCCACAGCGACACACATCATTGGTGCCGACATGAGCGACCACCTGCCACTGCACCTGTCTATTGTTTTCTGGGTCACTGCTGCACAGCATGGTAACATTACCACATGGGTTTGTCGGAGGAAATCGAAAAATTTCAAAGAAGCGTAGCTCGTTTCGTATTTTTATGAAACTGAGGAGAATGTGTCGTGGATATGATAAGTGAATTGGGCTGACAATCATTATGGGCGTATTTCGTTGCAGCGATATCTTTTCGCGAAATTTCAGTCACCATCTTTCTTTTCCGAACGCCAAAATGCTTCGTTGACTCCCACCTACTTTGAGAGAAATGAGCATCGCTATAAAATCAGAGAAATAAGAACTCGTGATCTGTGTAAGGGATCGAAGATCCAGATATTCGTTTCTCCCACGTACTGTTCGTGGTCGGAACGGTGGTGAAACCGTCTGAAAGAGGTTATAGGCACCCTCTGCCAAACAGTTAGATGTGAACTGCAGAGTAGATGTAGACGCAGTGTAGCCAGTGTGTGTGACGTTGGTAGACCACCCTTAGCGGGGTTGCAGCGACACTCGCTGGGCTGGGAAATACGAGGCGGATCTCGGCACGCGGTGACGGATAGTACTAGTACGCCATCAACATTCGTTTGAGAGGCCGTGCGGGGCCGGTGCAGCAGGCCAAAGCGAGCCGGCCCGTTTCCGAGACCAGGGCGCCCGCCGCATACTCACGTGGCAGATGGCTATCTCCAAGATGGTTGACGCCACAAAAACTACAAGTCAGCCCGTCGGGATCTCTCCCTCGGAAACTTGTGTGCGCACGATGTGTGTCCTTGCCCAGGTAGGGGTGATCCCAGGACTTTTTTCTACTGTATATCCACAAATGTTAAATTTGTCGCAGGGGAATTCCAACAAGTTATACACCGCACCGTGAGCTGGAACTAGAAATACGTCCGTGTCCCGAAGTTAAGGAATCTTCGAGATTCACGAAAAAGCAGTGCTTCTGTGCGAACTAAAAAGTGGTGGGATAACATGGAAAGACGTGAAATACATAATGCCCAAGTACTACACCATGTTGCTTACCTGTGTCGGCAGAATTCTCAAGTACAGTGGATCCAACAGCACGTTACCTACAACTGCCACACATTATTTGAGTCATCGGGAAGCAGGTCGGACCAGCGAATACATCTGAATGAAATTACACGTGGCCACATCACTGGCAGATTTCCTAAAACGAACATCGAATCCGAAGAAACTCCGACCCCATGAGCTATCGGCTTGCAGGGACGCGCTCTGCCACTAGATCATCAAGCCCACTGTAACATTAACACCAACATTAATTAAATTTTTATCTACCTCCAGAGATCCATTTTGCGCGACAGAGCACAGACAGAAAGTTTTTACGCATCGCTGCTCCGAATTACGTTCATCTAATGCTCTTTTACGCGATGTTCAGCTTTTTCTGTCTTCTTCTTCACTTTTCTAGCGTAGACATCGCTGCAAACGACACGAAATTCGCCATTATGCTGTATACTACTACTCGTTTTTACATTAGAGATCAGGTCGTTCGTTATGTGGACTCCACACCACCCTTACATGTATTGGGAGCTCCAATTATAACTCGCTGCCGACGGAGAGAGGGCTGTAGTGGTAGTAGTGCAGCATAGCGCACAGCGACACGACACCTATTTAATAACACAGCATTAGACTTTTAGATCTGTTTGTGACTTTCGAGTAGAGTGAAAAGGACATACCTATTTAGTGCCTTGAAAATGTCGGGTTCTGCATCTACCAAACAGCATTTGCGGCAAGTGTTGCTCTTCTGCTTTCATCTTAAGAAATTGCTACGGAAAGCCATCGTTTGCTAGTGGAAGAGTACGGAAAACGTGCTCTGTGGGATACAACATACAGTTATTGGTTTAGACGATTCAGACACAACTATTCTGAGTGACAAAATACGTCCTAGTTGGTGTGGTGTACCATGAGCTGCTGCAACAGAGTCAAACGGTCCGCCGCTCGTGGTCTCGCGGTAGCGTTCTCGCTTCCCGAGCACGGGGTCCCGGGTTCGATTCCCGGCGGGGTCAGGGATTTTCACCTGCCTCGAGATGACTGGGTGTTTGTGTTGTCCTCATCATTTCATCATCATCCAGGAAAGTGGCGAAATTGGACTGAGCAAAAGATTGGGTAATTGTACGGGCGCTGATAACCACGCAGTTGAGCGCCCCACAAACCAAACATCAACATCAGAGTCAAACGGTGAATGCTTGAACGCTACGAAGCACAGATACTCAATATGAATCGCGCATTTAAAGAGAAACGACCGCAATATGCTTGGAGACAACAGAAAGTCCTTCCGATTCACAGAAGCGCCAACGTGTTGCAAACCGATTGAAGGAAAGCTTGATTGGACTTCGATGGCATGTCTGACCCCATCCGCCAAATTCATCAGACATTGCCCCTTCCGAGTACCATTTGTTTCGGTCCATGCAGTATGATATTTCTGAGAAATTCTTCACGTCTTTAACGATCTCGAAAACTAGCTCAATGAGTGGATCACCTCTAAATACCCTGATTTTTTTTTTACTACGGAATCCATTTGTTACCAGAAAAGTGGGAAAATGTAGCTGCCGATGGATATTACTTTCAGTAAATTAACTTGAACAATTTCTGTAAAATAAACATTTGTGTTGTCCAAGAAACAGCGAGAGTTAACATGCAAAGATGAAGAGGCTGTCACAGGGCAGAACAGCGGCAAAATCTGCACCAAGCCAGTTTTTGTACCAAAGACCACATCAAGAAGAATGGACCTGGGTTCTACCCGAGCGATGATAATGCGTGACTACACAGCGGTGGCCTGTTGGACGATTACCAGCAACATGAGCATAAAACACACACAGACCGGCCAGCTTGCTCCCCACATCTACACCAGAACGACACTCATACAACGACGTAGTCCGAAGAACTGCAGCCTAATCACTGCCACCAAGGACAATTACTGACCTCCGGAGGACAACCGTCCAGCAACGGGAAGGGTGACTACACGCCAATTTGGAGGCCTGAAACGCAGCACTACTGATAGTTCTATATCGCTTTGTCAGAACATCACACACCGTACTGAAGTTCCAGCCTAGCGCGTCGGAGGGACACACACCACTGGCTATGACTGGGTTTAAGAAATACCGTGGATTAGTGTGGTAGGTGTCGCAATGGGACCAGGACAATTTTCGGAAGAGACATTTTTCTGTTGCTTGATGTTTCTTGGATCTCCTACATCCCTGAGATTATGTCGAAGAGTTTAGTTCCTTAGTGAAGGTCAGACACTTCCCAGACTGTTTGTCAAAAAAGGTTCAAATGGCTCTGAGCACTATGGGACTTAACATCTGAGGTCATCAGTCCCGTAGAACTTAGAACTACTTAAACCTAATCACACACATACATGCAGGATTCGAACCTACGACCGTAGCGGTCGCGCGGTTCGAGATTAAAGCGCCTAGAACCGATCGGCCACAGCGGCCGGCAACTGTTTGTCATGTTCACATAATTCTGCAGACAAGTTACAGAAAGAAGTTGGTTACGAGGACAAAAATTTAGTTCTACTTCCTTATCCGATGCTGGTAAAGCGTTCAGTCCATACCGTGTGCCCTAAATATGATCAGGCAGTAATATAAGATAATCAGAAAGAGGGATAACAACCCCTGGAACAGAAATTAATCACAGACGTAAGGAAGGAAAACACGTGATAGATATATGCAGAAGTGACATGGTGAACACTGAAATACGTACTGCGGATTTTTCTTGTGGCGTGTGGCCAAAATAGACTTCGTCTGCTCATATACAGACAACTGAAGTTTCTTACGACACTACGTGATTATTCCAAGACCAGAGTACTGTGCCAAACCTCTCGACAGCGCTTCATGGAGCGAGGAAACGTGACGTTGTTGACGCCCAGCATCCCATCTCTAGAGAGCTCACTAAGTATCTACGTACTTTCGAAAGAAGTAGGCTGTATTCCGGAATGGGATTTCTTCTCCTCCACACTCTCATCAACTACACAAATAATACCCGAAGCAAATACAGTTGATTACACTTCGAAACAACCCAGTAAACACTGTTATATGACTCTTTTACGTGGCTATTCTGCAAGGAATGGTGTTTGGGTGAATGAACAATCTGTGTGTAATGAACACATTCACGTCATCTGTAGATAGTGGTGTTAAAACACACATTATATTACGTTCAAAACCAACGAATGACGCCTCTCGAGTACGACCATATCCTTAGGATGTAAGGGGGCAGAAGGAAAAGGAACGAGCAAGATCGATCCCCAACGATGACACGTTGTTGGACAGAGGACAATCTGGGATAGTGTATGGACGGAGAAGGAAATCGGCTGTATCCTATTTGAGGGAACCGTCGCAGTGTTCGCAAGTCCTCTGGGCCAAGTGAACGAAAAATACTTGTGAGAAAATGTCCATTGAGAAATATGTATAAAAAAGCGAAGCATACAGAAGGGGAGGAGAAAACGAAATGAAACTTAGCGGTTTGAAAAGTTACGTAATTTTATTTCGGTGATTACAAAATCCAGTCACATTTATGAAGAACCCTCTAGCATCAGTCCACTTATAGGTATGACGTTGCACCCGTATTGTCCTGAATGCATGCATTGATTCGGTTGGGAATGGTGTCTTAAAGCTGTTGTATGTCTTCTGAAGCCAGATGACCACAACTGTTGTAACTATGATATTGCAGTAACGATGCAGTGTTCATTTGGACGTGCACTCGGCGACTTCAGCCGTTATGAAATACATTAAATGTACTCGCAAATGGGAATATGGACAACCATCAGCTGTATACTGAAATGATGACAATGAAAATTTGTGTCGGACCGGGGCTCTAACCCGAATTTCTCGCTAATCGCGAGCGCTCGCCTTATTGTTAGGCTACCCGAACACGACTCACGACCAGACCTAACTTTCATATGTCGTCAACCATGTGTACAACCTGTACTCGTACATCCATTATGTATATTTCCGTATAGGCGAGACATTTTACTTGAAAGTCGCTTACACGGTGTCGGCGGATAGATACGATATTGCAATCCCTGTGTTATTACGAATTACGATACAGTGTTCCTATGGACGTGCATGGTTGACAACATATGGAAGTTTGGGTCTGGTTGTGAGTCTTGCTAGTATAGCCTAACGGTAAGGCGTTCGCTCGCGATAAGCGGGATATGCGGTTTCGAGACCCGGTCCGACATAAATTTTCATTCCATTATACATCAAAACCAAAATTGTGAATATATTTAATGAACTGTTGTAACTAGTCCTTGATACAGGGTGTTTCAAAAATGACCGCTATATTTGAAACGGCAATAAAAACTAAACGAGCAGCGATAGAAATACACCGTTTGTTGCAATATGCTTGGGACAACAGTACATTTTCAGGCGGACAAACTTTCGAAATTACAGTAGTTACAATTTTCAACAACAGATGGCGCTGCAAGTGATGTGAAAGATATAGAAGACAACGCAGTCTGTGGGTGCGCCATTCTGTACGTCGTCTTTCTGCTGTAAGCGTGTGCTGTTCACAACGTGCAAGTGTGCTGTAGACAACATGGTTTATTCCTTAGAACAGAGGATTTTTCTGGTGTTAGAATTCCACCGCCTAGAACACAGTGTTGTTGCAACAAGACGAAGTTTTCAACGGAGGTTTAATGTAACCAACGGACCGAAAAGCGATACAATAAAGGATCTGTTTGAAAAATTTCAACGGACTGGGAACGTGACGGATGAACGTGCTGGAAAGGTAGGGCGACCGCGTATGGCAACCACAGAGGGCAATGCGCAGCTAGTGCAGCAGGTGATCCAACAGCGGCCTCGGGTTTCCGTTCGCCGTGTTGCAGCTGCGGTCCAAATGACGCCAACGTCCACGTATCGTCTCATGCGCCAGAGTTTACACCTCTATCCATACAAAATTCAAACGCGGCAACCCCTCAGCGCCGCTACCATTGCTGCACGAGAGACATTCGCTAACGATATAGTGCACAGGATTGATGACGGCGATATGCATGTGGGCAGCATTTGGTTTACTGACGAAGCTTATTTTTACCTGGACGGCTTCGTCAATAAACAGAACTGGCGCATATGGGGAACCGAAAAGCCCCATGTTGCAGTCCCATCGTCCCTGCATCCTCAAAAAGTACTGGTCTGGGCCGCCATTTCTTCCAAAGGAATCATTGGCCCATTTTTCAGATCCGAAAAGATTACTGCATCACGCTATCTGGACATTCTTCGTGAATTTGTGGCGGTACAAACTGCATTAGACGACACTGCGAACACTTCGTGGTTTATGCAAGATGGTGCCCGGCCACATCGCACGGCCGACGTCTTTAATTTCCTGAATGAATATTTCGATGATCGTGTGATTGCTTTGGGCTATCCGAAACATACAGGAGGCGGCGTGGATTGGCCTCCCTATTCGCCAGACATGAACCCCTGTGACTTCTTTCTGTGGGGACACTTGAAAGACCAGGTGTCCCGCCAGAATCCAGAAACAATTGAACAGCTGAAGCAGTACATCTCATCTGCATGTGAAGCCATTCCGCCAGACACGTTGTCAAAGGTTTCGGGTAATTTCATTCAGAGACTACGCCATATTATTGCTACGCATGGTGGATATGTGGAAAATATCGTACTATAGAGTTTCCCAGACCGCAGCGCCATCTGTTGTTGAAAATTGTAACTACTGTAATTTCGAAAGTTTGTCTGCCTGAAAATGTACTGTTGTCCCAAGCATATTGCAACAAACGGTGTATTTCTATCGCTGCTCGTTTAGTTTTTATTGCCGTTTCAAATATACCGGTCATTTTTGAAACACTCTGTATTTTGGATACGGGACGTAGCTGATGTCTGAGCTGCTCTCACACATGTTGTATCGGGGACGGATCTGCGAATCTTGGTAAGCATTGGAGTACCTCTGCATCACGCAGACCGTTCATAAAGACATGTGCCGTGTGCGGATGAGAACTGTCCTGTTGAAAAACAGCACCACAACACTGTCGCGCGAGAACAAGCACGTGAGGACACAGAATGTCCGTGACCTACTGTTGTTCTCTCAGTCGCTATCAGCCGGATGGAAAAGCGGGAACTCTTCCCATGCGCCGCGCCATGCTCGCCGACGATTGTCACCTGGGGCAAGTGCCGAATAGCGAATCATCGCTGAACACAGTGCGAAGCCACTCATCAGCAGTTCACGCTTCCCGATCACGGCACGGCAGCATACGTATGTGACGGTAGTTCCCTACTCTGGCTGCTGCTATTCTCCGATCAAAGCTGCGGGATGATACTGAACGTTGCACGCAGTCCGTTACTTGCTCCTGGATTGCGGGCGCAGATGTGAAGGCATTACGACGTGCACACCATGGCGACCCTCCCTTATTGTTGCCGGAGTTGGCTGACAGGAACTTTGAAGACGAGTATGACTGCCCTCACGTTCCCATACACACCAGCATCGGACCACAGTCACACCCGAATATCACAGAACTCTGAAGTTTACACGATTCGACAAACCGGCCAAATGGACACCTTCAGAAACGTCCCTTTCAAGCGCTATCAGGCGCTGATAATGCTGTCTCACACGTGTACACGGCATCTCCCTCTCTCCGACAAAGATCGCTCAGCATCTGACGCCGTTCGCGCTTCTTATGTACTCTACCAGACATGGTAACACCACTAAACACGAACAACACTAATGCACTCTGGCAGCCGTTCTACACGTCACAGTGTACTGCAACTCTAATCATTTATTTACTTGACGATGGTGCGTACATGTACGGAGGTACTTGATACCCGACTATGTGTCCCAGGTGATTCACTTCTTTTGTCAGGCAGTGTATGTGTAAGTAGGTTGTTTATGTTTTCTTTATGTAAGTAGGCTGTTTATGTTTTCTTATTGGCAACGTTACGTAGCGCTCTGTATGAAAATCACTGGCTGTGCTGTGTGCAATCTGTGGCTAGTTTGCATTGTTGTCTGCCATTGTAGTGTTGGGCAGCTGGATGTGAACAGCGCATAGCGTTGCGCAGTTAGAGGTGAGCCGCCAGCAGTGGTGGATGTGTGGAAGGAAATGGCGGAGTTTTGAAATTACATATATTATGACTTTTGATGATATTAAGGTAAATACATTGTTTGTTCTCTATTAAAATCTTTCATTTGCTAACTATCCCTATCAGTAGTTAGTGCCTTCCGTAGTTTGAATCTTTTATTTAGCTGGCAGTAGTGGCGCTCGCTGTATTGCAGTAGTTCGAGTAAGGAAGATTTTTGGTGAGGTAAGTGATTTGTGAAACGTATAGGTTGATGTTAGTCAGGGCCATTCTTTTGTAGGGATTTTTGAAAGTCAGATTGCGTTGCGCTAAAAATATTGTGTGTCAGTTTAAGCACAGTCTTGTATAATTGTTCTAAGGGGACGTTTCAAATGTAAACAACTCTCTTCATCAGGGTGTCGCACCTGCCATGAAGACGCTTTGAAATTGGAAAAATTGTGAGATTCGAAGTAAGAATTTTTGGTGACTGAGAACGTTTTGTAAGTTTGTTATTTACAGACCTTTCAGAATCAAAATGGTTCAAATGGCTCTGAGCACTATACGACATAACTTCTGAGGTCATCAGTCGCCTAGAACTTAGAGATAATTAAACCTAACTAACCTAAGGACATCACACACATCCATGCCAGAGGCAGGATTCGAACCTGCGACCGTAGCGGTCGCTCGGCTCCAGACTGTAGCGCCTAGAACCGCACGGCCACTCTGGCCGGCTTTCAGAATCACATTTCAGCAACGTAAAATACTCGCTAGAAAAAATGTTATACAGATTGCGGTGATGTAAAATGAGATTACGAGGAAATCACAATTCAGTGCCACGCAGAGGATTTTTCACCTTTTCCAGGCATATACAAGAATACCGGGCAGCTTTGTACAGCTATGGAAACGACATGACCTTGTCTTTCTTGAAAAGATCTTCCGACAACTGGTTGCATCGGTAGCGGGTCGATTTGGTACACGTGAAACGCACACTTAGAAAAATTATGAATGACTGTGCTAGTAAACTTCTACGTTATTTAATTTTAAAACAGCTGAGCAAAACTCAACGTACTCAAACAGTTTTCTCTTTACTTATTCTGATCATCACTAAGCTGACACACAATATTTTTTGCGCAACGCGATCTGACTTTCAAAAATCCCTACAAAAGAATGGCCCTGAATAACAAGAACCGATACCTTTCATGGATCACTTACCTCACAAAAATCTTTGTTACTCGAACTACTGCAATACAGCGAGCGCCAATACTGCCAGCTAAATAAAAGATTCTAACTACTGAAGGCACTAACTACGGATAGGCACAGTTAGCAAATGAAATATTTTGATAGAGAACAAACAATGTATTTACCTTAATAATGTACAAAAGTCATCATATATATATATATATATATATATATATATATATATATATATATATATATATATATATATATATATATCAATTCATGACATCCAGCTTTACAAATTTCCTTTTTCTGGTGGACACACGTCCAGATCGTCCGCTTATAGCAGCCTCTCAAAACTCTGGCATCTCTCTCTCCACAAACACCACTGCTGGCGGCTCACCTCCAACTACCCAACGCAACGTGCTGTTCACATCCAACTGCCCAACACTACGCAAGCAAATATTCCAACAATGAGTCCAACCAGCCACAGACTGCACACAGCACAGTCAGTGATTTTCATACAGAGCGCATCGTGGCGTTACCAACATAAAAACTTAAATAGCCTACTTACACATATTGCCGAGGTAGTGGTTAGCAGACCTTCGTGTCCCGAGAGGGAGATAGAGGACACCTTACAGAAGACAGGAGGTCGTAGCTCAGTTGACACAAAAAATGAGAGAAAGTAGAGTGTGAAAGTATTTCAAAGTATGGAACTTGGTGTAGATCTCAAGGAAGCATGATAGGAAAAAAAAGTCAGAATGGATTCCTGGTAATGGAACTCTACTCCACGGCTAAGACCTCTTCAGCTAATTCTATGTCTTACTCTGAACTCTTGCCAATATAAGTCGGCTAACTGTTTCTCAAAATCTATCTCGTTAGCAGCGGCAGCATGCCGAAGCTAACAATTATTCTCAGTGCAAACCCAGGCGACAAGCGACGCAAGTGTGTCTCTGTACTACAGCAGACATGTTTACTTCTGGGTCGGGGATAAACTCGTATTTAAATTGTTCGCAGAGGCCGCTTTCTTGGATCATGTAATAGCAAGCATTCTGCACATTTCCTCTGACGTCCGTTTGCGCTTGGCGTGGCTGTACTCACGTACGCAGCACCAGCCTCCATCCGGTCGTGTGTACAAGAACAGATTGTCGCTCGGCGCTGGGATGTCGGCAGCTTGGACATGCTTGTACGAACTATATCGCACCGCTCCGTCTGGTTGTAGCTGCCAGCTCCTAATTGGGACTTCGGCACAATTTCTCAGTTTCCAGAATAGTACTTTCACTTTGCAGCGGAGTGAACTCTGATATGAAACTTCATGCCAGATTAAAATTGTGTGTGGGATCGAGACTCGAACTAAGGAATTTTGCCGTCCGTAGACAAGAGCTCAACCAACTGTGCTGCCCCAGCGCGACTCACGACCCGTCCTCACAGCTGTACTTCCTGTCTTCGTAGAAGTAAAGCTGTGACCAGGGGTCGTGAGTCGTTCTGGAGCAGCTCAGTTGGTAGAGCGGTTGTCCATGAAAGGTAAAGTTCCCGAGTTCGAGTTATGGTCTGCCACATAGTTTTAATCCGACAGGATATTTCAGTTTCAGAGTTTGATATCTTACGGGCCAGGAGTTTGCGATAAAACTAGGAGAAGAAACTACAGTGACATGGTTTATTACATATAAACGTACAACAAAAATGAAGTCTTGGTTGATGTAGCTGTAAAAATATATTACGGTTTGTGAAAACCGTAACAGCCAGAAGAGTAGCAACGAGCTATTAAGACTGCAGAAAGATATTACTCTACTGCCCATTTAAATTGCTACATCAAGAAGAAATGCAAATAAACGGGTATTCATTGGACAAATATATTACACAATAACTGACATGTGATTACATTTTCAAGCAATTTGGGTGCATAGATCCTGAGAAATCAGTACCCAGAACAACCACCTCTGGTCGTAATAACGGCCTTGATACGCCTGGGCATTGAGTCAAACAGAGCTTGGACGACGTGTACAGGTACAGCTGCCCATGCAGCTTCAACACGATACCACAGTTCATCAAGAGTAGCGACTGGCGTATTGTGACGAGCCAGTTGCTCGGCCACCATTGACCAGACGTTTCCAATTGGTGAGAGATCTCGAGAATGTGTTGGTCAGGGCAGCAGTCGAACATTATCTGCATCCAGAAAGGCCCGTACAGGACCTGCAACATGCGGTCGTGCATTATCCTGCTGAAATGTAGGGTTTCGCAGAGATCGAATGAAGGGTAGAGCCACGGGTCGTAACACATCTGAAATGTAACGTCCACTGTACAAAGTGCCGTCAATGCGAACAAGAGGTGACCGAGACGTGTAACCAATGGCAGCCCATTCCATCGCGCCGGGTGATACGCCAGTATGGCGATGACGAATACACGCGTTCACCGCGTTCTCCGCGATGTCGCCAAACACGGATACGACCATTATGATGCTGTAAACAGAACCTGGATTCATCCGAAAAAATGACGTTTTGCCATTCGTGCACCCAGGTTCGTCGTTGAGTACACCATCGCAGGCGCTCCTGTCTGTGATGCAGCGTCAAGGGTAACCGCAGCCATGGTGTCCGAGCTGATAGTCCATACTGCTGCAAACGTCGTCGAACTGTTCGTCCAGATGGTTGTTGTCTTACAAACGTCCTCATCAGTTGACTCAGGGATCGAGACGTGGCTGCACGATCCGTTACAGCCATGCGGGTAAGATGCCTGCCATCTCGACTGCTAGTGATACGAGGCCGTTGGGATCTAGCACGGCGTTCCGTATTACCCTCCTGAACCCACCGATTCCATATTCTGCTAACAGTCATTGGATATCGACGAACGCGATCAGCAATGTCTCGATACGATAAACCGCAATCGTGATAGGCTATAATCTGACATTTATCAAAGTCGGAAACGTGATGGTACGCATTTCTCCTCCTTACACGAGGCATCACAACGTTTCACCATGCAACGCCGGTCAGCTGCTGTTTGTGTATGAGAAATCGGTTGGAAACTTTCCTCATGTCAGCACGTTGTAGGTGTCGCCACCGGCGCCAACCTTGTGTGAATGCTCTGAAAAGCTAATCATTTGCATATCACAGCATCTTCTTCCTGTCGGTTAAATTTCACGTCTGTAGCACGTCATCTTCGTGGTGTAGCAATTTTAATGGCCAGTAGTGTATTTATATTTTAACTATTAAAACCTACGTGTTGTGGGCTAATTGCGTAGTATATTAAACTGTAGTTATATTATTTATGCTATCGGGAAATTGCAAATATCCAGAATGCCAGGTGCTCCCCTCCACCTGGCATGTGCTAAAACAACACTTAAACGACAATAAAAAAGAAAAATAAGAAATGGAATACGGAACGTCGGATGATTTCGCGCCGTAAGTCGTGAACTGTGGGCGCCTCTCAGCAGTGCTTATCGCCAGTGTGATTTTGCAGAGGCGGCTAAAGAAAAGAGAGAAGAATGGATTGAATGGACTGAATGGTAGACAGAAGCGGGGGGAGCTGAGGACACTGCTCGCCGATGCCGTCAACATCGGCAACGGAGTTGTAATTATGCTCCGAAAATATTGGATCACGAGGGAACAGGTAGCGTTAAATATACGGTGGTGGCGATTGGGCTGGTAGAAAGCGGAAGGGGGGGGGGGGGGCAGAGAGGCGGATCGCGTACGTGGCCGCCGTTCCTTTGTTTGGGCCGAGAGCGGCCGCCTTGTGAGAACGAAATGGCTGCAAAAGGCTGAGCGAGGTGGCGCGCACATAGCGATGAGCGCCGACGTGCGTTACCGGCTTATCGGGCCGTACTGCGTCATTGATTAGCACACTGCTCGGCCGTCACACACAACATACAGTGTTTCGACAAAAATATGGAAACACCGCGAGAGATACGTGCTTGAGCATAAATGCAGATGCCAGCCAAGCCTTAAAGTCGCGCAGTCGTATTTGTGAAGTGCTCTCAATATGTTACGAGTGTTAGTCACAGTTAGAATAGCGTTCTGTGTAGTTGCGAGTACATCATGTAGGAGCTAAGCGAATTCTTGTGTGGGCAAATTGTTGGTGTTCGTATGGTGAGTGCTTCCGTGTGCAACATAGCCCAAGCTCCTGGTGTTTCATGAGACACCGTAACAAAGATTTATACTGCATACCGGGAAAGCTGAAATACATCGTCTGCTAAGTTACAACGCAGTCAAAGTGCGTGTTGATTGATCGCGACCGACAGTCATTGAAGAGAATTGTGACGAAAAATAAGAGCATGGCAACTATAAAAGTCGCTGCAGAACTGAATGTCGCACACGCGATTCCTGGTCGGCACCAGAACAACAGGAAGTGAGTCCCAGAAACAGGGAATTGCAGGACGAGCTGATATTCAAAAAGAAAAACAAAAAAGAACTTGAGTCGCGATAGGCACAATAAAAAGATTGACACAATTAAAGCTTTCGGCCATTAGGGCCTTTGTCAGCAGTAGACACACACGCACACGTACACACTCACATAAACGCAACTTGCACACGTCTGCAGTCTCAGAGAGCTGTGGTGGTCTCAGCTCTCAGCTCTCTGAGACTGCAGTCGCGTGCAAGTTGCGTTTATGTGAGTGTGTACGTGTGCGTGTGTGTATGTGTGTCTACTGCTGACAAAGGCCCTAATGGCCGAAAGCTTTAATTGTGTCAATCTTTTTATTGTGCCTATCGCGACTCAGCATCTCCGCTATATGGTGAGTAGCAACTTTCCTTCTCTGGTATTGTTACATTCCATCCTGGATTTTCCATTGTTTGAAAAAAAAAAGAAGTCTGAGAGTAGACTGCAGCACTGCGCAGCTAGTTTGTCGGAGTGATTATTGTCAGCTATAGTATATATCTTGGCGGCTCGCGCATGCCCGCCCAGACGCGGGAGATTGCTGCGTTGCCAGTTGCACGCGACGCACGCGCCAATAGATGCAGCGGCATAGTATAGTATAGTTTGCAAACTTACGTTGAGGGGAGGGGGGGCCCGCAGTTCATGAAGTAAAGCCACCACGGCTTCATTAACCCTTTCGCTGCTACAGAGACGTGCTCCCCGCATTCCGCGCAATGCGCGATTTTGTCACCGCACTGCTCGCTTGTGCAGACACATCGTGTTCCGACTGCTTTGACACTCTTATCATTCGATTCCACAAAAACTATTTGGCCCAAAAATTAGATTTTTACACATCTTCTTGACTGATACCTTCCCCTCATAAATGACTTAATTTTGTTTCGATGTTCAACGCAGTTATTATGCAGCATTAAATATAGTAAAACATTGCACGAAATTTTGAAGAGTTTGCAGAGGTAAAAGTCCATAGAGCATACTTTCTGTATGGTCGATTTTACTTGTCACATTGTTGAGAATGAAATGTGGACAAGATACCTAAATTTCATATAAAATTTACTCTATAACAATATCTCATTTAAGTACCACAAGTACGTAATATTGAGAAATATTCCGTCTTTCGCGACTGTAACAAAAGTTTTATTTACACTGAGCACGTTTGGCTTTATTTTAAATAAAGAGACAAAGCACTAGAAATTTCAAAAAATTGTATTCAAACGAATATAATTCGTGAAGTAACACACTTCGATATTGTTTTCAAATAATAAAAATATTAAACTCTGCACAAGGTTTGAACCCAAAACCTTTCACATAGAAGCCCATCGCCTTAACCACTATGCTATCGCAACTCGTCTGACTGTATAACTCCATGAAGACTGTAACACGTCACGCAAAATACTGACAAACACTGTTGGTATGACTATGAATTACTCACACTTCGTCGAAGTACAATAGGAAATAAACAATTACCGCTGTTCTTTATTGCGAAAAAGCGGTTCGTGTGATTGATACAAACACCTTTCCTTGCTATCGCCTGAATTAGGAGTCTTATTGCTTGTTTGGTATAATTAATTAATAGAATATGAAGCAATTGGTATAAAGAATCCTTTTTCCAAACTTTCTATAAAAGAAAGTCTGCTATCAAGACATTGCTTTTGTTCTATTACTTTATTTATGACTGAACGCTTCTAAAACTGAAGACACTCGTCCATGCTCTGCACTGCAGTCGAGATCTGGCAACGTCGTTCACTGTTCATTGGCTGACTGTGTTCTGTGACGTCAGATGCGCAGAACGAACCTAAACTCGGCCGCCAACATAAATGACGCGCACTTTAGTTATCTTCGTTCACTTGCTCAAAGCTGAGAGAAAGACCACCGCACTTCCCCGAGTCATACGTTAACATATCCACTGATTAAGCTGTTCGGTTTTCACAGAAATTGTTCACTTTGTTAAACATAGTATTGTTCACACCAATGTTACGTGCGAAGATAATGCGAAGTTTTATTCATCTTTTCGAATACATACTTCATTCTAAATTATTTCATAGGAATAGTACCCAATGTTTAAAGAAGGTTTATCATTATGCATTACCACACTGCACCATATTGTGTGCAACAGTTTCAAAATAGAAATTTAGCTTAGTCGCTGCCTGTTTGCTGTTGTGCTTTCGAAAAATCTGCAACAGTGTTGTCAAGACGCAAGGTTAGTGGAAATTATAATTAGGGCCAGATAATTGTTTTACCTCAGCTGCACATTGATTATTAAAACCAGCTATATTCCGAGCAGTTACAGAGCAGTTCAAATTAGGTTCTGTTTAGTCACACGTTAGCATAAGAGTTTCAGTTGGATAACAGTTTGTGGATACACAGTTTTGGTAACACGTAGACCTTTTATAGAGTGGGAGATGAATTTGGCTAAATTTTATACAGAAACACGTAGTAGGGAACTTACAATTGTTACGGCACGGCGCGACCCAACAATGCCGAGCGGCTCCTATTTCTTCCGCTGTAAATACACCGTGAAAACTCACCTTCTCATGTGAGTCTTCTTTTCAGTCGGAAAACTTGGGCAGTGACTCGCAGCAGTTTCGAGTAGAAACTAAATTTTTCGGTATGGCGTGTCTCTATAAGAGAACCTCGGCGTTGGGGTGCTAGTTTTTAGTTTTCAGCATGAAAACGGGTAGTCCAGTAGTGGGGTACTTTTTGCTTGTAAAAAACGAGATAGAAGACTTTTTTTTTAGCTTGCGTGTGTAGTTGAGAGTATGTTGAATCCAAGTTTCCGATCTCCAATATCCTCGGGACAACTTTTTGTGGATAAAAAAACCAAGAAATTTTGACACTTTTTTTCAGATTTTCGCGTATTACTCGGGAGCTATGCATCCTACTGAAATTTTTGTCCTTACCAAAATGAAAGAGTTTTAAATTTTACGTCGAATGACCGACTTAAATGTCAAAATCGGTGGAGCCGTTTGGCCTCAATCAGTTGTCAAAGTTCGTCCATTTTTACGAGCTTAGCTAAAAAGTCGGCTCCATCGCCTCTAACTCGAAAAGGCTACTCGAAAGGGAAAATTTCAAGTTGTAAAAGTTGTAGAGCATGAAGTTTCATTGACAAAAGTACCTAGTTTTCAGTTTTAGGCACTATTAAGCGTTCATACACTTGAAAGCCAAAGTAATTCCATTTTGTTGTTTTTACGAGGTGCATTCAAGTTCTAAGGCCTCCGATTTTTTTTCTCCAGACTAGAAAGAGATAGAAACATGCGCATTGTTTTAAAATGAGGCCGCGTTCATTGTCAATACGTCCCAGAGATGGCAGCACCGTATGGCAAATGGAATTTTACGCCAGCGGCAAGAATGAGAACTGTTTTAAATACTTAAAATTACGACGTTTTCCTTACTTGAACAGCGTGCAATCATTCGTTTTCTGAATTTGCGTGGTGTGAAACCAATTGAAATTCATCGACAGTTGAAGGAGACATGTGATGATGGAGTTATGGATGCGTCGAAAGTGCGTTCGTGGGTGCGACAGTTTAATGAAGGCAGAACATCGTGTGACAACAAACCGAAACAACCTCGGGCTCGCACAAGCCGGTCTGACGACATGATCGAGAAAGTGGAGAGAATTGTTTTGGGGGATCGCCGAATGACTGTTGAACAGATCGCCTCCAGAGTTGGCATTTCTGTGGGTTCTGTGCACACAATCCTGCATGACGACCTGAAAACGCGAAAAGTGTCATCCAGGTGGGTGCCACGAATGCTGACGGACGACCACATGGCTGCCCATGTGGCATGTTGCCAAGCAATGTTGACGCGCAACGACAGCATGAATGGGACTTTCTTTTCGTCGGTTGTGACAATGGATGAGACGTGGATGCCATTTTTCAATCCAGAAACAAAGCGCCACTCAGCTCAATGGAAGCACACAGATTCACCGCCACCAAAAAATTTCGGGTAACCGCCAGTGCTGAAAAAATGATGGTGTCTATGTTCTGGGACAGCGAGGGCGTAATCCTTACCCATTGCGTTCCAAAGGGCACTACGGTAACAAGTGCATCCCACGAAAATGTTTTGAAGAACAAATTCCTTTCTGCACTGCAACAAAAACCTCCGGGAAGTGCTGCGCGTGTGCTGTTTCACCAAGACAACGCACCCGCACATCGAGCTAACGTTACGCAACAGTTTCTTCGTGATAACAACTTTGAAGTGATTCCTCATGCTCCCTACTCACCTGACCTGGCTCCTAGTGACTTTTGGCTTTTTCCAACAATGAAAGACACTCTCCGTGGCCGCACATTCGCCAGCCGTGCTGCTATTGCCTCAGCGATTTTCCAGTGGTCAAAACAGACTCCTAAAGAAGCCTTCGCCGCTGCCATGGAATCATGGTGTTAGCGTTGTGAAAAATGTGTACGTCTGCAGGGCGATTACGTCGAGAATTAACGCCAGTTTCATCGATTTCGGGTGAGTAGTTAATTAGAAAACAAAATCGGAGGCCTTAGAACTTGAATGCGCCTCGTAAGTCAATTTTATTCAATGAAATGAAATTTCCAGTGGGAAGTCTGCTCTCTAATGAGCACATATGTTTCATCTATGTGTATCTTTTTAATTTTCTTCGTTCATGTGTATTTGTATCCGTTTTTATCCACGCCCCATTTGGTAAGAGTGGCATACTAAAATGAAAACCGAGTACTTAATAATGACAAATATGTATTTACGTATGAGTAATATAAAATTTGTACAATGGATCAAATAAAAGGGCATGAAAACATTAAAAATAATTTAAATAACAGAGATTAACATTTTATCAAATTTTAGTTCCATCGAGGTCGTTTGGGAGACTGTGGCAGATCCCGGTCCTGCATCCGATCTTCAGGATCCACTGCGACACCTACACCAAATTCCTCGTCCTCGAACATACCTTCTATCTCTTCCTCCTCCTTGTCAAGCCCAATTTCTGGGGCGTTCTCGCAAGATAAGCCACAACAGTGTTCGCACGTCGAGGAGCAGCTCGGTCCAGATTTGCGGCATCCACATGTTACTGTCCATCCCGTTTTGAATGCGCAGGAAACCATCTTCAGTAGTATGTGTGGTGCCGCATCTGTCGTCATCGTCACGGGAAACAAGTCCGATAAGTTTTTCTTCCGGCCCCACTGGCATGGATCAGTTTTCTTTCCCGGCCAAGATTGCACTTGATGGTAGGATCTTAATGAGTGCCACCTTCCTGCGTCCGATGTTGGCGGTAGCCTTTCATCTTTGAAAGATCTTCTCGGGACAGACTTTACAAAAAGCTCGTACCTGAGCTCGTCCAAAGTCGCACTGTTAGAATGCCACACAGTGTTAACATCAGCTGTGCTCCTCCTTTGCTATTAAGTCGTGCGAGACTCAGGGTCTTACAAATTCACCAGTTTGCACTTTGAGGTGCGGCTGTTGCTCCATTTCCCTTTCCCTTGGTCAAAGAAAGAGGATACGGTATCACATCTTGTGAAGGCATGGCTGAAAGGGAAAATGCAGGATCTAAATTGAAAGAATTACTGGAGTACCACACTCCTGCTGGTTTTCCTCTTCCCGGTTTATGGATATACAAGTTGTGGTAGTTGTTTCCACGACCCGTTAGGAGAACAAGCATGCCAATGTCCTCACGACTGCCACATTACCAGATTCAGCAGATTGGGAAATAGCTGTTTCCACAATTAAGGAACCCTCATCTTCTCTGCCTGCAGCACTTGAATACCTCCATCCTCAAATTTCCTCACGAACATAAAAATCAAGTAGTTCTTGTTGCTCTTATTTGCGAGAAACTTCTCCTGTGCGACTGCAGCTTTTGTACCTTCATCGAAAATGATATCTGATGAATAACCTGGTGTGTTTAAACGACGGGATGTTTCAGAAGACTTTGTTCTCCTTTGCGAAGCTTCAGTTGGACAGACAAAAATTCAGAGGTTGAACGTCTTCTTTCCCGGTTAATGTTTTTGTCAGACTCCATAGCTGTGCAGCGACACACTGTCGCGATTCCACCCATGGAATGGAAAGTATTCAATCCGTCATAGTGCAGTTGTTGAAATCGACGTTACCAGAGATGAGCTGTATAAATCCGTCACTGGTTATGTTGGTATGCTCCGGTCGTGCAGTCGAGGACGTCTCAAATAGGGAACTTCCATATATGGACCTGCGAATCCAATTGCACTAACAGCGTCGACAATAACTCTTGATCCTGAGACCAGATAGCGAAGTCAGAAATGATCGTGGCCTTACTGCGGAAATCACTGCTTGTCACAAAGCAACACATTTTTTCCCCCATTTATCTAGAGTTCATCGTTTGTTTCTCAAAATCAACGACTCAAAGAAATGGAGCAATGATTCAGAGATCACATATTGGACTTTGGGCAAGAAATCATCAGGTGGGGGGGGGGGGGGGGGAGAGGAAGTACTGCAATGTATCACAGACCTGTGTACGGATGTCCTCACGAAGTTTATCTGCAGCAGCGCGTTCAATTCTCAGACGCTCTTCTCGTGGATCTGATAACCTGCTATGACATAAACTACCAGAGAATATCTTATAGCGTTTAATTTTGAAACACACTACGGTGATCTTTTTATGTCTCTCAATAGTCGTTGTTTCTTCACTATACTTCCGGAAGAGTTCAGCTTTTATGGTCCTTATATCTCCCTCCCAGCCATTCGCGATTTGGTCCTTTAACTCCTGCAGAAAGAAATCATTTCCATTGCTTCATCTATCTGTGTGGATCCATGACTTCCTTGTTTTCCTCCACCCCTGGTTGACCGGTAAAAATCCCTCTGACAAAACCTACGATATCGAGCATTTTAGCACGAAGTTCATCATTGCTGGTACGTTCCAACAATTCGCGAGCCCAGTCATCACCTAGCCTTTTAGCAACCCCAATAACGGTATATGTTAATTCAAGTTTCATGACTTTACGAACAAGAGTTTGCTTTGTATAGGCAAGTCTCACAATTAGCTTCAATTTCCTCGCCCCAATAAGAGCAGTGTTTATTAAAATCAAGTACGTTCTTGTATTGTCGAAGATTCGACGTTGACGAGGCATGTCCTTTTTCCAAAGACGATCTAATCAGTTTTGAGTTACTGTACTTTTTCAGGCGAACACTGTGTACTTCAACTTCAGCTATACCAGTTAATAAATTACGATGTGGTGCGATTTTCGATTCTTACTGGTTTGTTGTAGCGTTTCCAGTCCTTTCTGATTTTCTTTAACCACATCGCCATCTCCCAAATTCTATAGAACACACCTCCATACCCATTTGAAAGAACTCATTTCAAATGCACTGACCGCACAACAAAAGAAAACTCAACCGAGGAACGAGAATTTTGCAAGACACAAGGAGTTTTGAGTGCGTCCCTCACCAACACAGTAAGACTGGGCGTCGCTAATAGTGGAAACAATAACAAAGTAACAGAAGGGATGGCAGCCTCGGCTGTTCACGACATGTCAGTCGAGGGAGAACAATAGATACCTCTGTACCCAAAGGTGGGGCAAATTTAGGTCTTCCTACTGTAAATTTCATTTCATTGAATATCTTTGACTTACAAAAAAAAAAAAAATACTGTGACGCTCAATAGTGCCTAAAACTGAAAAGCTAGATGCTTTTGTCACATGGAATTTCATGCTCTACAACCTTTGTAACTTTATATTTTTCATTTGGAGTAGCCGTTTATGAGTTAGAGGCGTTGGAGCCGACGTTTTAGCTAAGCTGGTAAAAATGAACGAACTTTGACAACTGATTGAGGTCAAACGGGTGCACCAAGTCTGGCAAACAAGTAGGCCACTCGACGTAAAATTTAATGTTCTTTCATTTTTGTAAGGATAACATTTTCAGTAGGATGCATTGTTTCCGAGTAATGGGCGAAAAGTTGCGCGGAGTGGCCACGCGGTTTGAGGCGTCATGTCACGGATTGCGCGGCCCCTCCCGCCGGAGGTTCGAGTCCTCCCTCGGGCATGGGTGTGTGTGTTGTCATTAGCATTAGTTAGTTTAAGTAGTGTGTAAGTCTAGGGACCGATGACCTCAGCAGTTTGGTCCCTTAGGAATTCACACACATTTGACTTGAATGGTCGAAAAGCCGAAAAAAGTGCCGAAATTCCTTGGTTTTTTGGCCACAAAAACTTGTCCCGAAGGTTTTGGAGGTCGAAAACTTGGATTCAACATACTCTCAACTACATACACAAGATAAAAAAAATAAAATCTTCTACCTCATCTTTTGCAAACAAAGGGCCTTTTCTGTGACACCGTTACTGGACTAAGGTGCGATACTCATTTGGCCAGATACAGTGCTGTTGTGTAACCCAAGGCGGCCCAATCCTCCGTATGTCCATTGTATGTAATATCTGAGGCCTCTTTCCACGAATGACCTGCAGAAATGTCTTTATCACATCAGTGTCTCCATCGGGATCGTGAGGTGCACTTGTGAAATTCCATATCCCCGTTTGCATTCAAAAATTTTCGAGGTACTGAGACTACCCCTTAGCAAAGCAAGCATCTGCATGGAATCAGTCCAAAGAGTTGCTCTGTTTATGTCTGTGTTGGTTCCTTGCAGTGATAACGTAAGAGTCTCATACCTATTAATACTGCCAGCAGTTACAATCATGGTAGCATAACCCTTGTCAAGATGCTAGTCTGCTTGTGTTGCACATTAATTGCACTCACCGTATTTACAGTGCACCTGACATATAAGACTGGACCATGCGCTGGCTCGGAAGCTTCACAGAAAACATGGGTGCAAATATATCCCTCTTCAGAGCTTCTGACCCATCTTGGTATATAAATGTCTGGTAGTCTTGGCAAGGCTGACATCCAAGTGCGCCTCATAGTGGTAAGATGCTGAATCTTATCCAACCTACCCCTGATAGCCAAGTATCTTGAAACAAAATTTTCGCTGTTATGGGTACTAGGGTTGGTAAGCCCAGAGGGTTATAAAAACTAGCTATTGCTTGTAACAACTTTTTTTTAGATGACTGATATTTTATAGATGAATTTCATACTGATCCACACAAAATGCATCATTTACTACATTTCGTTGAACTCCCAGTGCAAAGTTCTCGTGATCTCTGGTCCTTCCGATTTCCTCATAACGACCAGCTGCAGAGTGTTCGTTCCTCGTTTCGGTATAGGCACCCGGGTTTGTCTAATGAGCGAGGTCAAAACGTAGAAAAAGGTATCGCTGAACTTTTGTCTGCAGAGCCTGCTGCAAAGAAATCAATCTGTTATGGTCTAATAAGGCAGGAGCAGTGGGAAATTGTCAGTGGTATATGGACTGCCAATTCCCTCAGTGCAGATGATTTATGCACAAAGGGTAATGGCTTGAGTCGGTAAGTAGTTCTTCTTCGCATGGTTACTGCTTCATTTGCTCTGTAATGATCGTCTCGGTGCCAGAGCAATATAATCACGTCTCTGTCGTCTAGACGGTGAACTAATTGCGAAACGGCGTGGGCAATATCCTCGACGATGGCAAAATGTTGCATTTGAAAACGTATGAGTACTGCAGTAGCTTTGGGGAGAAGGCTAGGCCCTTTTTCCAAGACTTCGTTAAATGAAGAAAAAACCTTCTCGTGTGAAGATGCGTCGACTACGACTCGCCACTTGATGCTTCTACGGTATTTTCTCACCACTATTTGATGAGGCAAATAAAAGGTATCAGCCGAATTTTGGGAAGGGGAGGGGGGAAGTTAGTTCTACGTGTCAAGTTCTGACACTAGTTGCCATCTGTGACTTATAGGCCGTCATTCTTCTCCAAAATCCTCTGAAAAGTAAAGAAGCGTTTCTCTGCATTGCAGATTTTATTTCCTGCCGATTTTCGTGGGATCCTCGATAGAATATGAAGCGTGAAATTCCCCAAGAAGAGCTGAATCTTTCGCACTCATTGTAATTCCGAGTGGCTCAGTGGCCGGTGACTTGAGTGTCCCTAATCTACCTAATCGAGAAACGTATTGAATCGGGAAAATTGGGCACACAATTTAAAGTGGAATTTGAGCCATAAGTAATTCCTGGCGATTCCTCACGTCGTTGAGAAAATGGGCTCTCCCCAGATTTTGAAAAAAAAACGCGCTATGTCCAGTTTTGTACAATAAATTGAATCATACCAACGGTTTATGTAGTACGAGAATAGCAGTCAGTAAATCGGGTAGAATACTCCAAATTTTTTATTATTCATGGTGATGAAAACTTGAATATGAAGAAGTATATTATTGAGCTTCTCAAACATTTCATTTAAGCTCAGATACTTTTGCTCTTTGTATAATTGCTAATATTGGAAGCAAATGTGTCAGGCTCCTTACATATTTTACATTTTTGCACTTTATGTGGTACTCGCCCACCGCCGTCATGTTGATCCTCTTCAAGGAGCTAGGATTTTTAACTGTGCCGTCACAATGCATATATCGGGTAATGAAATTCGTCATAAATAATGCGTGACAATTTGAGCGGATCAATGATGTCCATAGCTCCAACAGTAAAGGGAAAAATTACCTTTATTAGCCTTTATCGAAGCTGTCAGTGGCTCAGATAGGAGTTCAATACGCACCAACAAAAATTTTTGATCATTTGTCCAACACCATATTATGTCAGACAGTTAGTGAAGACTCACTTAAAATCATTTCTCCTGGACAACCCCTTCTATTCCATTCAAGAATTTATATTTAAAACTTGGTAGACAGGAAAAAACACCTTGTTTTTAATTGTAGTTGCATGAGCAGGACTAAAAACATGCGTTCATTAATGTGTGCACATGATCTATAGAAATTGTAACAAACTAAGTAAGTAACTAACTAACTAAACAACTGTGCGGATCTGCGTGCCTTATGCCCTGACTTTGATCAAGTGCAGAGGACTGCTGTGGATGGTACAATATTAGTTGGTCTACAAGTTTCCCCACGGAACTTTTGCACCATCAGGCCCTCATCTACCTCTTCTAACAAGAATTACAACAGTTTCAGGGTGTCTCCTTCTGAGAATTATTCCCTCTTCGAATAAATTATCCAGCGTCGGAATACGTCTTCTGAAAAACCACGAAGTATCTTTGAAACAAGACTCGACAGGACCATAAGCTTGCGCTGTGTCCCCTAGTGCCTTCAGGGCTTGAATAAGCTTGTAAAGCTGCAGTCGACAGCTAACGTACTCTGTTTCGTACTTGTGCGTAAAATCGTCAAATGAATTTATTTGATTGGTGAAGCGTGTAGCGTTTGGATGTTGTGTTCCTCGTTTCGGTTTCAGCTTACTAGCGGAGAGACTGTCAGTTGTTACAATATCTTTCCTCATGTTTAGTCTTAATTGTAGCGTCGCAGCGCTCCACAAGCCTTAGTGTGAAATTTCCTCACTAAAGATCACGGATGCACTCGTTACGCAATTTATTGTTCTACCATTCGCTCAAATAATATTCCAGTAGCTAGTATACATGCAATAAGCTGATACTTATACAATAATAAATGCTAGAAAACTGAAGGTCACAATGCTTAAATGATTCAGTTGAATGTTACCCGTGAAAAATTCCGCCGTTTTGTCGCTTGAAATGGATATGTAACTCCATTTGAGTTACTCCAGACGTCCCAGAGATTCCTAAAGTTCCCATCCCTGGCGCATTTCCCAGGTTTCGGCTCCAGAAAAGTGTGGGAGCAATTAGATAGTGAGTTAACGTGAAGCAACATAGAATTTTATTTACACAGAAGTCACAGATCATGGAAGTTACGCAACTCATTTAATCAGAAGTGCAGATACCGATGCAAATCAGAGGTGTAGTTTAGCGATCCTCCACAGCTTCACTCGCTGAAATTCCACCAAAAATAAGTTTCTTGGACAATTCCACAGTTAGGCATCAGGTACTCATTACACAGGAAGGCGCTATAAGACTAATACAGTAGTATACGTAAAAATTCATGTAGGCAACTGTTTCAAAAAATAAACATGCTAACAACAGTCTCACATTACATTTACTTTCACATACATTTTTGTTTCGAAGAGCCAGTCATTATATGAGGCTATCACCACTAACAAGAATGTCTCCATTATGCATCAACATTTCTCTTACACAAAAAGGACCAAGATACGCAGCTTTAAAAAAATGATCACCTCCTTAGTGAATTAAAGATCCAGTCAACATTGAAAATGCTTCAAACCGCAATCATTTCTGCTTGAGAAGTACAGCTAACCCTACGCACAAATTTCTCAAACGATTACACAGTATATGTGTGTGGTTGTGTTATATTTATTAAACTTTATTGTAGAGTACGAGTAAAATAAATATCTAATTATGAATATGGCCATCATAGAGCCATATTTTCACAGAGAAAATGTGTAATATTTGTTATCCCGCTAACAGGATTCATAACATAGCGAGTTACCGTAAGTATGATTCACAAAACATGCAAACAAATAAGCTCAGCTGAAATATCTCTAATAAATAGAGGCACAGCCTAATGACAGCACTCACTTTCAGCTACATTGATTACAGAATGACTGGAACTCATTAAATGCGGTGAATTTGTCGGCGCGGCAACCAAAAAGGAAACCAACATATAGGATTCCAAACGAATTTCTATTGACGTTCTGTATTTGCTGAAGACCCGCAAGTCGTTCCAAGAAAAGGTTAAGGTTAAAAAGTTTTACACGCAGCTGGCAATATCTTTCAGAATAACGAGTATTCCTTTTTTAATCTCTCTCTCTCTCTCTCCCGCTCTCTCTCTCTCTTTTTTATTTTCCTTTTATAGAAAACTGTGATGTTACAGGATTCCGCGAGAACCTGAAGACCAAAGAACCATTTTCTCTCCAGGTAATCAGTTTAAAGACTATAATTTGTAATATAAATATAAAGCAAATTGTGTGGGACATAATGGGGCGGGCGGCGAGAGAATGATGGAGTGGGAGGGGGCAATCATGTTCTAGTTGATTTAACTCGAGGGACGCGGCGCGGACTGAACAAAAAAATCAGGGATAGTCCTTATGGCTGTGTGTGTGTGTGTGTGTGTGTGTGTGTGTGTGTGTGTGTGGGAGCGAGAGAGTGAGAGAGAGAAACGGGGGGTGAGGGGGGAGGGGAGAAGACGGCGCCTCAGTTATTGACCTCTGCCTTTTCGAAAGGCTCTACTCGCATGGCATGAGGTCAGCCTCTTCAACGTCAGACGTCCTTTTCGTGCAGCCCAACGGTGCAGAGGTGGCAAAGTAAATTTTAAACCGGGCCGATCGAGGGACATCCGCTACAAATTTTTAACGAAGTTAATGCTGGGACTTCTGTTCATGTTGTATGTTGTTGGCAGAGAGCGTCAGTGAACATATTACTGTTAACTATAAGGGTTATTTCAATCAAATGCTCACGCATCAGTTTGATAGCTACATGGCTTTCGACAGACTGGTCATTTATCAACCAGTAAACGCTCGATGCTTTAAAGAATCGAGATCCCGTCTTTAAAAAAAGTCTCTGATTACTTTACAAATGAGCTAATGTGTTAAATATTTGACGTTAAGCATGTAATCGAGTAAAAGTTTCTTAAAGCTTGAAATTACGTTTAAAGTTTGTTGGAAGTCGCATTATTAAACAGTGCATTAATATGCTCTCAGTAATCTGTGCTTCATTTTAAGCAAAAGCTAGTTTTTCACTTATAGCAACGTGTCGCACAATGATATAATTTTGCAGGTATGTTCAGCGATGTATGTGGGCACTGACTGCAAAATGTGTTGCGAATAGAGTTAGTAAGGAAGAAGTAATAAATTAAAATGATATGCCTGATGGCGAAGTTTTACTGCATGAACAGTGAAAATGTGGTAATCGCTAAACTCTTACTTTCACCATTTTGTAAGCGATGCCAACAAAAAAAATTTTAAATTTCGTGAATAATTATATGAAATATTGAAAAACAATTTTTTGTTGGCTCTCGAAGCAGAGTGCCATGAACTGGATTAGCTGTTCGCGTATGTAGGGGGTGACACAGAAAAACGGGAATGTTTGAAATGAGTAGTGGCAGCCATGGGCAGGTGTCAGCACTGCGGGTTCGTGACAATTAGCGAGTTAAGAGTCCGTCATTTCTGTAATCATGGATCAGTGCAACAGACAACAGCGTGCGTTAGCCATAAAAATGTTTTATAAAAATGATAGTTTGGTAGCGGCGCAGAGGGAGTTTCGACGTTTCTATAGTTAGGACGTCATGATGCCGTTCTGTCGAAACACGCGATAAAATATCAACGACTTTGAAGAGACTGAATCTGCCCTCAAGAAGAAATCAACAGGACGACCAAGAAGTGTGCGTTCTCCATCGAACATTGATGCTGTACGCGAGTATGTCGTACGGAGCCCACGGCGTTCAGTTCGTAAGCAAGCAGCAATGGTTGGTATCTCCCGGGAGAGTGTTCGCAGAATTCTTCATCTTGATTTATAATTTCATCCGTACAAACTACAGATGGTGCAACAATTAAAGAACAACGATTACCGGTTACGATTAGGATTCTGTCAGAAAGTGATGACAAAAACAAACAATGACGACGAATTTCCAAACAAACTGTGGATGTCAAAATGGTTCAAGTGGCTCTGAGCACTATGGGACTTAAATTCTGAGGTCATCAGTCCCATAGAACTTAGAACATCACACACATCCATGCCTGAGGCAGGTTTCGAACCTGCGACCGTAGCGGTCGCGCGGTTCCAGACTGTAGCGCCTACTCGGCTACTCCGGCCGGCGGATGTCAGATGAGGCACATTTTTATCTCACAGATTATGTGAATAAACAGAACTACCGTTACTAGGCAAACACAAATCCTACTGACGTCCACAAGCGCCCTTTACACGTTAGTAAAGTGGCAGTGTGGTGTAGTGTTTCATCACATGGGATTATCCGACCTTATTTTTTCGCAAATGAACAGGGAAACACAATAATTGTCAATACATGGAGATATTACGAACTTCCGTTATAACTGCATTGACCAGCTTTCCAAATGTTCAAAAAGCCTGGTTTCAACAGGACAGAGCGACATCACACACTGCACGGCAGTCAATGGCATAGTGCGAGAATTGTTTGGCAACCGTGTCACATCACGATTCGGTAACATTCCCTGGCCCCATAGAACGCAGATTTATCCGTTTGTGATTTTTTCTTGTGCGGCATCCTCAAAAGCAAAGTCTACACAACTCGACCAAGAACCCTGGATGAGTTAAAACAGAGAAGTCGGGATGCAATTCACAGTATCCTAGCTGAGATGTTGCAGCGGACAATGAGGAATCTCAACAGCAGGTAAGGGTCCAGAAACGACAGAGTCGAAAATTATAAGACCACTAATGTCTCTGAAAATGGAATACACGTATCGGTGCTGTTATCACTAAGATTATAGTATAGGCAACTTTCAGGCATGGTAGTATGAAGCAAAACTGAAGGCCGAAATTTAAAAAATGATAAATGCCATCAATGTTTCGTAAATGGCAAAGTAGTAAGGTTTCAATTACTCTGAATGCAATTTCTTTCCTTCATCACTTCTAGTATTATTGCATTGTGGAAATGTTCCCATTTTTCTGTGTCACCCTGCACATGGTGATTCCATGATGATGTTACAAACTTTCATGGATAATGGAGAAAAGTAAATATATCAGTTTGAATTATTGTCAGGTGTCCAGTATTTTACGGTATCTCCCGTATTTTACCCACATTTTCTCCTGTCTCCCGTTCTTTCGTCGGGTCTCCCCTAGTTTACGGGTTTTTCCGTATTTTACCCATCTTACAGATTTGATAATGTTTTCCATCGTGTTTCATAAAGTTTTATTTGTTTATTTATGCTAACAGTTCCCTATAATTCAGAGATTATAGTTCCCAAATCAACAATTGATATTTCCAGTTTCTCATCTTCGAATTCTCTTTCTTCTATGTTGGCTTACGTGACGGAACTTCCGTCTAGTGCATCGGTAGCGTGTACACATGTTACTCAATCTAGTGACGACGAGAATCACTCGAAAACACCACCAAAGAAGAAGGCTCGCTATATGTGCGTTTCCATATGTAAACGTTTCAGGAACACTCATTATTTGTGTAAAGCTTTCTGTACAATTGAATATAACGCCCTCCTAAAGGTAATGCCACGATGGAACTATTATGGCCATCATTTCTAAAATCTTCCGTATTTTTAGCCTAAAAATCTGACAACTCTAGGTAAGGGACCGGAAACGACAGAGTCGAAAATTATAAGACTCCTTATATCTCTGAAAATGGAATACATGTATCGGTGCTGTTATCGCTAAGATTATAGGACAGGCAACTTTCAGACGTGGTAGTATGAAGCAAAACTATAAAAAAAATTTCTAGTAAAGACGCGCACTAAAATGCATGCCTTAAGACCTGTGGCCACTTGTTCAGTATGAGAGATGAGATGTGTTTCACAGTAGCGAAGTTGAATAAGCTATAGCTCTTAAAGTATGCATTTTAGAGGAGCCCACGGTTACAAGACTTTTTTTCTTATTTTGATCACTATTACCATTTCTGAAAGTTCCCTGCACTACAGCCTTAGCAACAATAGCACCTGTACATGTCTTCCACTGCCAGAGGAATCAGAATGATTTTCGCTAAAAGCTTTCGATTCGGTCATATCCGATCCAGGGTCCCTTACCTCGAATTGATACATTTACCCCTTTCATCATCCTTGAAAGTTTGTAACATTATTACAGAATCGACCTGTAGATGGCTCTGATGTAGCCATCAACCAGGAAGTATTTATGGGCTATTGATAATGAATAGTCAGGAGAAACCGTTATGACCGTTAAACAGTTTGCGTGAGCATCGGATTGAAATAAGGTTTATTGCCAACTGGGATGCTTCTTTCTGTAACAAACGCTTATGTTCAACGTTTGGCGGGTAATAATGTCGATACCGTTATGCATAGATGTCCGCAAAGAGCGGTGGTGAGGATTGAGGAGTGGTGAGGTGAAGAAAAGAGAGGACTCTTGTCTCTCCTGGAATCTGTTGTAAAAGTCTATTAATAGTAGAATTCTCAACTGTTTTTAAAAACGATTATCTCTGAGTCTACTCAATCACAAATTGATCATTGCCGAATGCAAGGGGGAAACACTGTGGCTTTAATAAACACTACATTGTTTGGTTGTCAAGTTGTTCATGGGAAATGACAATGTTTTCTAATAGTGGCGGTAGCTTCGGCGTTGTTTTGCAATCTTGGGGGATGTAAACCTTTACAGTACGTTGCCGATATTTTTTCTATCACTTCCGTTTATAACCCTTAGCAAGCTACGAAGTAAATTGTAGCAACACACAGCTCAGCACAAGCATGGTTATAGTGTACCTACCCTACACTCATAACCGGTGCCCACAGAAACAGCCCCTTCGCCTGTTGCACATCCTAAGCTCAACATCAGATTTTATTTCACCCGTTAAGGCAACCTGAGACTCCATTCAGTTTTACGCGCCAGTATGAAGAATATCATCAAGCTATACGAATACTGTAGACGTAACCCACCTATACTTCATCCGTGGAACCAACGACCAAGAACGAACTGCTCAGATTAAAAAGGGTGTAAGACAGGAACGCAGTTGTCCACCTCTACTGTTTGATCTATACTTCGAAAAGTAATGACAGAAATAAAAGAAAGGGCCAAGAGTGTGACTAAAATTCAAGGTGAAAAGATATAATGATAAAATCCGTTCAAAGTGAAGAATAGTTGCAGGATCTGTTGAATGGAATTAATGTCTAATTTGTACAGTATGGACTGAGAGTGAATTGAGGGAAAGTAATGAGAAGTAGCAGAAATGAGAACTGCAACAAACTAAAATTGGAACTGATGATCACGAAGTGGATGAAGTTAAGAAATTCTGCCACCTAGGCAGCAGAATAACCCCTTATCGATTGTGGAAGAAGGAGACAAAAAGCAGAACAGCACTGACAAAAAGGGATTTTCTTGCCAAGAGAGGTCTATTTGTATCAAAAATAGGCCTTAATTTGAGGAAGAAATTTCTGAATATGTACTTTCGGAGCACAGCATTGTATAGTGGTGAAACATGGAATGTGGAAAAAACAGGTCAGAAGAGAATCAAAACATTTGAGATGTGACGCAACAAAAAGATGTTGAAAAACTGGCGGACTAATAAGATAAGAAATGAGGAGGTTCTCTGCAGAATCGGCAAGGAAAGGAGTGTACGGGCAACAATGACAAGGAAAAGGATGATACTACATCTGTTAAGACATCGGAGAATAACATGGTACTAGAGGTAACTGTAGTGGGTAAAAACTGTAGAGGAAGACATAGATTTGAATACATTCAGCAAATAATTGAGGACGTAAGTTGCAAGTGCTACTCTGAGATGAAAAGCTTGGTAGAGGGGAGGACTTCAAACGCAGACTGGTAGTTGGACTTTGACACATGGGACATTCCATGTCGGAAATCATTAGGGGATTCAATATTCAGATATCCACAGTGTCAGGAGTGTGCCGAAAACATCAGATTTCAGGCATTACCTCTCACCACGGACAACCCAAAAGCTGACGGCCTTCACTTAAGGACAAAGAACAGCTGTGTTTGCACAGAGTTGCCCGTGCTATCAGATAAGCAACACTGTGTGAAATAAGCACAGAGATCAATTTGGGACGTACGATGAACAACATATCCCTCAGGATATTGTGGCGACATTTGATGTTAACGGGCTATGGCAGCAGACAACCGACACGATTGCCTTTCTCAACAGCACGACATCGCCTGCAGTGCGTCTCTTGGGCTCTTGACTATATCGGTTGGACTCTAAACGACTGGATTTCAATTGATAAGAGCTGATGGTAGGGTTCGAGTGTGGCGCACAACCCAAGAAGCCAACTTGTCAACCCAGCATACTGCAACCTGCTGCTGGCTCCATGATGGTGTTGGCTATGTTTACATGGAATGGACTAGGTTCTCTGGTCCAACTGAACCGATCATTGAGTGGAAGTGGTTATGTTTGGCTGCTTGGAAACCATCTGAAGCTATTCATAAAGTCCATGAATAGATTTCGTGTTCCCAGACAACGATTTGACATGTCACTGGGCCACAATTATTCACGATTGGTTTGAAGAACGTACTGGGCAATTCGATCGAATGATCTAGCCACCCGGATTTGGGACATAATCGAGAGGTCAGTTCGTGCACAAAATCGTGCACAGGCAACACTTTCATTGCTATAGACGGTTATAGACGCAGTATGGCTCAATATTTCTGCTGGGAACTTCTAACGATTTGTTGAGTCCATACCACGTCAAGTTGCTGCATTACGGCGGGCAAAAGGAGGTCCGACACGTCCGACTGTGAATATTGTATCACAGACACAGTCCCTTTGACTGTTCAGAGATGTCACTAAACCCACCCAGAGATGTAAACAACCATGCATGAGTAGCGCCTATTAGAAAGAGGGGGTTCGAGAGCCGATCAGTTCTAGTCATTCCACCAGAAAAGGAGGTACACTGCTCGTGTTGTCTGTAGTTCAACGATGCCTAGACGGTCAATACCGCGGTTCCATCGCGCCTGCATTGTTACTTTGTGCCAGGAAGGGCTCTCAACAAGGGAAATGTCCAGGCATCTCGAAATGAACCAAAGCGATGTTGTTCGGACATGCAGGATGCGTAACTTCACTCACGACGTCGATAGCGAGGTCTATCTTTGCAAACACGACACCATGCAGTGCAATACAGATGGGCCCAACAGCATGCCGAATGGACCGCTCAAGATTGGTATCACATTCTCTTCACCAATGAGTGCCGCATATGCCTTCAACCAGACAAACGTCAGAGACGTATTTGGAGGCAGCCCGGTCAGGCTGAAAGCCTTGGCCACAATGTCCAACGAGTGCAGCAAGGTGAAGGTTCACTGCTGTTTTGGGATGGCATTATGTGGGGACGACGTACGCTACTGGTGGTCATGGAAGGCGCCGTAACGGCTGTGCGATACGTGAATGCCATTCTCCGACCGATAGATCAACCATATTTGCAGCGTATTGACGACGCATTCGTCTTCATGGACGACAATTCGCGCCCCCATCGTGCACATTTTGTGAATGACTTCCTTCACGATAATGACATCGCTCGACTAGAGTGGCCACCATGTTCTCCAGACATGAACCCTATCGAACATGCCTGGGATAGATTGAAAAGGGCAGTTTATGGACGACGTGACCCATCAGCCACTCGGAGGGATCTACGGCGAATCGGCGTTGAGGAGTGGGACAATCTGTATCAACAGTGCCTTTATGAACTTGTGGATAGTATGCCACGACGAATACGGGCTTGCATCAATGCAAGAGGACGTGCTACTGGGTATTAGAGGTATGTACAGCAATCTGGACCACACCCCTGAAGGTCTCTCTGTATAGTGGTACAACATGCAGTGTGTGGTTTTCATGAGCAATAAAAATGTCGGAAATGATGTTTGTGTTGACCTCTATTCCAATTTTCTGTACAGGTTCCGGTACTCTCGGAACCGTGGTGATGCAAAACTTTTTTTCATAAGTGTATAAAGCGCGACTGATTTAGATGTTTTATTCAATATTTTATATCGATATTTACGGTACAAGCATAGAGTCTTGTCGTTTCACTTGTACATTTCATTACAAACATTTTCAGTTATCTGGGCGGAAGGTATCAATACACATACCTAAAAGTTTGCGTACGAGCTGAAAAATTTTATCTTGCAAAGCTAACTGCAGGCGTCGCAATCGTGGTAGCACCGCCGTGTTGCCGCCTGCCAAATACGGAAGGTAGGTAACGTTAGCGTACACTCCAGTATTCCTACAAGTGGAGCACTGTAACACCCTGTACGTCTATATGCCAAAACCCTGCATAGGATAACCAACACTGATGCAGTTTTCTTTGACAATACTTCTCGAACACTATTACAGTTACAACATTTATTCACAGTTTAATGTGTCTGAATAAACCACTGGCAGCTCTAATTACGATACTTCTTTTTTATTTCAAAACAAATCAAATATAATATGATTTTTGGAAATTATGCAGTCTCATTCGCCAACGATGAATAATTTATTCTACACCTTCTTGCACCAAATCCCATAGAGACAACAATTATTGCCAGACTTCCCTTTGTTGGACTCGAGGTCCAGTTCTGTAAGGCAACTCTGTAAAGTTTTCGCACATTTGCTATTTCGTTGTTTTCATCACAATATCGCCAACATTCAAAACTAATAATCCATCGCTGAGAGATCGCCAATGGTATGTTCATTGAGAGCACTTTGCTTTCTCTCCTTTGCGGTAGGTACTTAAATCTCACTCCGCGTTGCATCATTGCTCTCCTTCGGTAATCTGCACACCATAGGTTTACTCAGCTTATATAAGGGGCCACCACAACGGGATAATGGAATGATTCCATTCAAAACTAATTGCCACATGCGTTAAGACATTTATTCTACCAGACGATCGGTTCCCGTTCCACAGAACGCGGTCGGCTGCTGGCGGATCCACAACTTCACTCACTCTTGCACTTCCTCGTCCGACTGAAGCCGACGTCCACTCACGTCTTTCTTCAAGTCGACAAAGTTGTAAATATCACACGATGAAAGCTCCCTGCTGTACGGAGGACGCTGCGATATTTCCCAACCAAGTCGCTGAAACATAGCCTTCGTGCGATTGGCAGAGTGGAGGCGGGCGTTGTCGAGCAACAGCGTTCTTCCTCTGCTAGTCGAGTTCATCGAGAGTGGAACCACAGTCAGAGCGCAGCGCTGTGAAGGCATTTTGTAAAAACTACGACGCGCCCTAAAGCCAAAACGCCCAGGAGTCCTGTCCGACGGAATCATCATGGAGCCAGCACCCGCCCCGATAGCTGAGTGGTCAGCGTGACGGATTGGCGTCCTACGGGCCCGGGTTCAATTCCCGGCTGAGTTGGGGATTTTCTCCGCTCAAGGACTGGGTGTCGTGTTGTCTTCCTCATCATTTCATCCCCATCCTGGGCGCAGGTCGCTCAATGTGGCGTCAAATGTAATAAGACCTGCACCAAGGCGGCCGGACCTGCCCCGTCGGGGGTCTCCCGGCCAATGACGCCAAACGCTCATTTCCATTTCCATCCTGTTGCACGACAACGCCCGCTCCGACACTGCCAATCGGACAAAGGTCGTGCTTCGGCTATTTGGTTGGGAAACGATCCAACATACTCTGTACTGCCCGGATCTATCACCATTTGATTTTTCACATCTTTGGTGACCTGCAGAGAGACATGTGTGGACGTCGGTCTCAGCTGCACAAGGAGATGCAAGAGTGGCTGCGGTTATGCATCCGTCGGCAGGCGATCATGTTCTACGAAATAGGAATTGATCGTCTCGTCTGCCAGTGGTTTAAATGTCTTAACACCATTCCGTGGTCCCATTGTGGCCCGTGTTATGTTTTCATCTGACTGACCATCATACATTTCACTTGCACAGTCCGTCACGTTTACCGCCAGCAGTGTCGCCCTTTTCTCCTTCTCACCGTAAGTATACACTGCATAACAAAAAATCGAAGCACCCAGAAGAGGAAGAGGAAACAACATGAAACTTCACGATTTGCGAGGGTAAGTTATGTTATTTCAGCGATTACAGTATCGAGTCAGATTTACAGAGAACTCCGCAATATGAGCCCACTTATCAGTGTAGCCGGCCGCTGTGGCCGAACGGTTCTAGGGGTGTCAGTCCGGAACCGCGCAAGTGCTACGGTCGCAGGTTCGAATCCTACCTCGGGCATGGATGTGTGTGATGTCCTTAGTTTAGTTAGGTTTAAGTAGTTCTAAGTCTAGGGGACTGATGACCTCACATGTTAAATCCCGTATTACTCAGAGCCATTCGAACCATGTGAACCACTTATCAGTGTGACGCTGCACGCTCTCAAAAATGGTTCAAATGGCTCTGAGCACTATGGGACTTAACATCAATGGTCATCAGTCCCCTAGAACTTAGAACTACTTAAACCTAACTAACCCAAGGACATCACACAACACCCAGTCATCACGAGGCAGAGAAAATCCCTGACCCCGCCGGGAATCGAACCCGGGAACCCGGGCGTGGGAAGCGAGAACGCTACCGCACGACCACGAGCTGCGGGCTGCACGCTCTCCAGCCATGAAGCGTGCACTGGCTGTGTAGGGTGCCACAAAGCCGTTGCATCCTCTCCCGAGACAAGCTAACCCACAGTTGCTGTAAATGGTCCCTGATGTCCGTGATGTCCTGGACACTGGCACTGGGACAGAGCTGATGTCAAAACTGGTCGCATACGTATCCCACCAGGAACAGCTCAGGAGATCTTTACGAGAGTACGTCAAAATCACGCAAACATTTCAGAGAGACACGTGCCGTTTGTGAATGAGCATTGCCCAGTTGAAAAATGGCCCACGATACAGATATATAAGATGAAACACACGAGGACACAGGATGCCCATGATGTACCGTTGTGCCACCAGAATTCAATCTTCAACCACTACCTGTTGTGAAGTAAAGACCTGATGGCAGCCCCACTATGTCGCCAGAACTAACACTACTGTGCCTCTCCAAAACATTGGAAGAATGGACGTCTCGCCAGGTCGCTGTCATACCCGCCGATTATAGTCACCACTGAACTCAATGCGACGGAATTCATCAATAGTCCACGTTTCCGGTATTGAAATCACTCTAAACGGAGCCGTTTTTGTGTTGCTAATGGCAACCTATTCAGAGGACGGTAATTTCCTAGTATGGCTAATGCTAGTCTCCGATCAATGGATGCAGGATAAGACAGAGTGTTGCAGGGAGTCCATTACTTGCTCACAGGTAAAGGCGGATATGTGACACAGTTACGATGTGTTCGGTGCGCGATAAAGCGATCCTCTCTTGTTGTGCTAAGACGTGGTCGACAGGAATCTTGCGGACCAGTATGCCAGCCCTCACACTCCCAAGTACTCTATCATCGGGCCACTGTCACAACTGAATGCCCCACAAATTTGGATATTGTCCGATTCGACCACCCAACCAAATGGAGACCAACAATGTGACACCTTTAAAATTCAGTCACGTACTGATAACACGCTGTTCCACAGTACTACGTGGCATCCCATGGTCCTTCACAGTGTTCACTCGCCGGACGCTGTTCAGGTCTCTTACGAACTCTACCAGGCCTGATAACCAGCTCTAAAAATGAACACTTATGCACTCTGGGGACATTTCTATCTGTCACAGAGGATTGCAACCGTAATCACGTTCATACCCGCCAATGGTGTGTACGTGTACGAGTTTAAACTCAAGTCGACCATTTCTTCTGGGTGCTTAACTTTTATTGTCTGGCACTGTATCGAATGACGTTTACAGCGAGTTGTCGCAGCTGCGTCCGAAAACATTCTGTGTAAGCACTTCCCATGTTTGTAGCATGAAGCAAAAATGCGCTCTAGTTTTAACTTGAACGTAGCTGCACGTCGTCAGATGACCAAGTCAGTTCCCGCAACGGTCGGGTCTACAATTCGCTTTGTCGTGTACTAATTGAATCTGACGAAACGACACAAATTTGATGGAATTCCTGTGTGTTTTTTGCGAAGAGTATGCGTCCCAAATTCTCGAATTAAGAATATAATGTCAGCGAATCCCAGTAGACTGGAGGACACAGTAGATCAGTTGTACCACAAGAAATGAGGCAAATAACAGTTGAGTAATAATAGTAGACCTTGACTGCTGACATTTGCTTCTGGAAATCCCTAGAAGTACGCTGCAGATCGAATAAAATGGGCATTGAGTTTCTGTGCTCTCTTCAGATAATGCAAATTATTCGCACTAATGCACACAGAGTCTGCGGCGCCAAAATTTTCGAACAGCGTTTAACACAGTAGCAAGTTGTCAACGGATAGTAAACATGATCGAGTAAAACATCCTGCCAGATATGGGACTGGAATAAGTGTTCTCTGCCGGAGTCCAGAAAAGGCTTGAATGAAAATTACGGCGCCAGAATGTTGTGGTATAACTCTGCAGGTGGAATACGAGCACCTAAGAACTGTTGTTTGCACGATCTGGTAGACTGGTGTATTATGTTCCTAATAATTTGCTCACAAAAGGAAAAGGTCGTAGGTTGGAGTCGCAGTCCGGTACACAGGTTTAATCTGCCAGGAAGTTTTAAATCAACGCACAATCCGCAGCAGAGTAAAATTCATTATGTATATTACGTTCCTTGTTGCGAACATTCTAGGGCAGACAACCTCAACGAACATGTAAGTGTATGTCATGTGGGGTGGGGGGAATGGGAACAGGAAACTCCAGTGTACACAGTATTTGTAATGGACATATTTCTCTAGTTTTTGGAAACTATCCCTCTTTGCACACCTTGCTCGTGAACACCTACGTCACACGTTCCCTAAATGGTGGGTAGGAACTTTTGTTTGATGGACAGCTCATTCGCTTAATCTGATTCCACTTGATATACTCATGAGACGTTGTGTGAAAAGAATTCTGTACGACGTACTTGTCGAGACTGCAACGGATCTTCTACCAAGAATTCTCGCCTGTAACGTCGTCGGAACAATACGGTAGCTGAAACTTTCTGGCAGACGAAAACTGTGTGCCATACTGGGGCTCGAATCTGGGACCTTTGCCTATCGTGGACAACTGCTCTACCAACTGAGCTATCCGAGCACGACTCATGACCCGTCTTCACAGCTTTACTTCCGCCAGTACTTCATCTCCTAGCTTCCAGATTAGTCTTAAACTGCCGGTAGGTTTCATATCGGAGCACACTCCACTGCAGAGTGAGAATTCATTCTGGAAACACAGTAGTTGTTCGAACAGATACTACACAACAAAACTTAAGTGCCCAAATATAACAAGAAGGGTTGTTCCATTTAAAGATGCGCTGTGTATAACGCCGGAATGTTGCAATTGGACGCTGCCTATAGCGCGAGCGTAGACAATATCTGAGCAGTCCATTAGTGAGAGATGTAGTGAACATGGTAATACATCCCAAGTTCACAGACACTGAACGTGGGACGGCAATCGGAGAAAGACGTATGGGTCACAGCATGTCATAGATCGCTCAAGAATACGGGTTTCCGGGGTCAACAGTGTCTAGGGAGCATCTTCACTATCGCAGAGACAATGCTTCCACACGCGTAAAACGCTCGCGGAAGAGCCACAAGTATTTCACGATCGAAAGCCACGTCGCCTCTGTAGAACCACACGGGGCGACCAACGCTCTACAAGGAGCCTGATCGCCGCTTATTTTAATGTGAAGAGTGTTATAAAAATTAGGCTTCAGACATTACTAAGCAGACAATTATAGAGGACGAACTTACTCCCAACGTACCTGCGCCAAAAATTAAAGTGCTGACCGTGAGCCTACAACGCATGCCCCATCTATTCTCCCACAAAGTCCAACCTTATTCAGATTGCACTCACTCTACAAATGCAGTCACTCATTTATCACGAACCTGTATGAGTTCCCATTGCCGGTTCATGACTGAACGATCACCTTTTCATTACGCGACAATTACCTCGACATGAAATTTAAATCTGACTTCAAAATTATCACTTTTATACACTCGGGATCTACTCTGCAATCATGCTCCGGCCCTAGTGACAATATTCCGCAATATCACAAAACTAATTCACTGTTTACGCGCGATGCGCGGAGTAAGAGCCCGCCGGACCTGCCCTGCAATCTTGCTGAGGCTCTACTGACACAGTATGCGTCGACAGATCTCCAGGCGGCAATCTCTCCCTTCTAGAACGATGGGACACCCCCGTTAGGGATGCTGATGTGCTGCAGCGAAAGAGGGTAAGTATAGATTTGATCCTTCAAGTACAAGATCGATATTTGTATCCTTACAAAAGGCAACGAGTATGTAAACGCGCCTCAATTTCATCCAGTACCCAACGGCAATGTAGAGAGATTTTTGTGTACTTTCAAAACTTAGATTCTTAAATAATTATGTGTGGTCACTTCTGTAAGTTGTTTAAATAGTTTCCTAGCAAATTCACAGAGCAATGCCAGTCAGTGTTGCACTCTGGTCAAGCTGTTTCATGGCCGTCCTCATCCGATCCTCCTCAATCCACTCCTTCCATTGATGCATTGAGATGAGGACAACACAACATTTTTCCGATTCAGCGCTCCGGTGCGGATATATTCATCTGTAGCCGCACCAGAATGGCTATGGGCATCCATATTGTTTAGTCACAGCCTTCGATTGTGGAAGTTGCAACATCCTGGGGCCAATGATCATGCTTGCACCATCCAGACTATACAACACCAGCTCTCACCAGGCCATTTCGCCTCCAAGCACTCAAGACATATTTCGCCTGTGCTTCGACAACTTTCAACTGGCGCGCCATCTCACAACCCACGGAAATGGATGAGCCATCTCACACACCCACGGACATGGATGAGCCAGTACTGCCAGCATCTCCATAGCCCTTCAAGGGATAAGCCCAAAACAGAAGACAGTCAGCCAGCTCATATCAGTGCCCTACACAGTCGTGCAGCATCACATGCCATGCAACCTTTCTGCATCACTCAGGATTTTAGAGGGGGAGGGATTTGGTAATCCCTCCAGATATTATTTATTTATTTATTATTTATTTATTTACAAATTTTTCAATTACAAATGACCTGCCACATTGTTACTAAAACAGGTTCAAAATGGTTCAAATGGCTCTGAGCACTATGGGACTTAACATCTGAGGTCATCAGTCCCCTAGAACTTAGTACTACTTAAACCTAACTAACCTAAGGACATCACACTAAGACAGGTCGTACTTTTACAAAACCAAATTGTACATGTACAAAAATTGATACGTATTTGTTATTTCGTATTTTAATAAGGATCAATAAATTTTGCAGCTTTAAATACTTGTAAACTTAAAAGTAATTAAAAAACGAAAATCTTAAAATTAGCTACTTACGAATGGAAGATAGGAATTTATGAAGACAGAGAATACATATTATAACTTCATGATATAAATTTGGAAAATTTTTCGAAAATAAACAAGGTTCTTGAATTTAAAATGGATAGGTAAAAGATAATAAACATTTACAAAATCAACAAAATTTTGGAAAACTGAATTATAAACCATAACCATATTTTCATGAAAAATAAAATCAGAAGATACGAAAGATGATAGTGGAAGATTGTCCCTTCACCAAGTGTGTATGACAGTGAGTGTCTCGAAATTGTCCATCAAGCCACCGGCCGCCAATCACAGCTCTTCATCTAAATCTAACTTCTATTCTAGATTCCTAGTAACTAAACCTTAACCTCTAATTCTTTTTGTTTATGTATGGTATTTCTTCAATTCATTGCGTCGAGATCAGTGTCATCATCCGATTCCATATCGGAATCAGTGCTGTTTTCCACCCTGTTGATTCCTTCCTGTTTTTGCATATAGGCTCGTTGGCTGGCTCGGACATGCTCTTCATAGGTCGCTTTGGATATATCGACAGTTAGTGTGTTTAACATGATCCATTGGTCTTCGTCTCTGAACACTGCGTATATAGTGTCTAGAATATTGTTGAGGTTTAAGTTTATTGCGTGTCTGCTGTTGGTATATCGTCCGCAGAAAAAGACGATGTGTTCTGGAGAGCCTTTTCCCCACGTGTGCATGTTGGTGTCTGCCTCAGCTTCATGCAGTTGAAGTGTGTGGCATATGGCTCGTGTCTTGTTAAGAAGTGCACCACACCACGGCTGGGATGGATATGTTTTAGTTTTAGCCTCTCCCTTGGATCGGAAAAGAACTGGTGTAGCCTCCGGCCCTTATTACTTTCGTCCCACTCATCTCGCCAGGTATCCATCCTTCAATTTTTTAATTGGCGTTTCGTGTTAATTGGTACTCCAGTGATCTTTCGAAACTGCTCGTGTCTTCCCACCTTAAGCCAGTACATAGCCACTCCACATCTATCGTAATGTCGATTGGATAGATTCCAATCACCACATAGACTAATTCCACTGAGATGGTGCCGAAAGCTCCCGATAGTCTAAACAAGCCTCTCCTTTTTCCTCGTCTGAAGAGGATTCTGTTTGTTAATAACCTGTGAGACCATGTGCTGGCGGCGAAGCTAAGACCGACTCTAAGAGAGCACAATGTTTGTCCGTATAACTGACAAGGGGACTTTAAATTGATATGAATTCTGTCTTGCCAGTTTGTGTAGTATTTTTTTTGCTTTGTTTGTGACAATGCGCATTTGTTCACGGAAATTTTGCTTTTCGTCTATGTGTACCCCAAGATAGTGTGTAGTGACTGCTCGTTTAATGTTTGTGTCCCCTGTTTTAACACTAGGGTTTTTCTAAAGAGACCCTTTCAGTAAAGTGTATGTTGTTTTGTTATCGGCTATCTTTGTTGTTGTGACACCATTGTGTTATCGTTCTGAGTGTTCCATTTGCTCTTTCTTCTAGCTGGGATCTATTGTTAGCAGACACTACGACGAAAAGATCGTCTGCTTATGCGATAACACCATCTGTCGTTACTGTTCCCTCTAGAAGTTGCAGTAGGGGTTCAATAGTGATGTCCCAGAAGATGGAGCCACAGATCGACCCTAAGGGGCAGCCTATTGTAATTCGTCTGATTACATTTCGGCCGTCCATCTGCCATTCGACCACTGTGTTTTGACAGTAGTCTAGTAGACTGTTGTACAGTGTTTCGGGTACCTCCAATTGTCTGAGCCTCTTGATTATAGCAGGCCACCAGAGATTATCAAAGGCACCCGCAATGTCGATCATAATTGCCGTCACAGACATAGCCCTGGTGTTTTTGGCAAATTGTAACGCTTGGTTGATGGCATCGTCAATCGACTTTCCCCCCCTTTGGCCATGGAGAGCTCTGTGCGTCTGTAAACGCCTACACGGGAGCATTTCCTGGACCTTGGCAAGTGTATTTATAAGAAATATAAGCCTATATGACTTGGGATCTGATGGATCCATGTCAGCTGCCTTCTTTATTACGACTGCCTTGAAGACCTTTCAACCTGTAGGCACACGACCCAGCTGTAGAGCGTCGTTTAGCAGCGTTGTAAGGAACGGGGTGGTATTATCTGTTTTAATACTTCTGAATTAATTCCGTCTGGTCCAGGTGCCCTCTTGTTTTTGAGCTCTGAGATCGCTATCGGCAGTTCTTCTTGTGCAAAAGGCCAGGTGACTGTGGCAGTGTTTATGGTGTGTTCAGTTCCTGTTGCAATGTTGCATGTTGATGTATGTCACTATTGACGATGTCATCACGCCATCATCCTGTCTTAGCATTCCCAGAACTAGTGAGTTCTTTATTTTTTTCAGTAGTTATTTTGTACTGTTCTCCCCACATGTTAGTCTGTATTTGCGATGTGTTGTATACGTGTTTTGAACAATTCGTATTTGTATTGATCTTATACGAGCCTATATACTTCCAGTCTTCTTTGTCTGTCTCTGTCTGCTGTTGTCCATTGGTATGGTCGTCTCGCTCATGGGGTTTCTTGTTTTAATCTAGTCAGTTTATTTGTCCATGGTATTTGTGTGTGTTTTCTGTTCTGTGTTTCTGGTATGGATGTATTTTGTGATGAGATTGCCTTGAGGTCAATGCTTCCATCGATGGTTTCAAGGTATCTGTAATGTACTATTCCTCTTAGTCTCTCCTGGTCAGCTTCGTGGAATAGTATGTGTCGGGTGCGTATTGTGTTGACTGTTTTGTTTTGTCTTGTTAGTCTGAAAGTCATGGCATTGTGGTCACTGACAGTAATGTGCTCTTTTACTTTCCAGTCCGTTATGCATTCTCTGGTAGTGTTATTTACGAGCGTGATGTCTGTATTACTTTTCGGTCCGTCATGTCGAGTGTGTCGGTATGTTCCCTTCTACGTTAACTACGTGAAGTTGCGTTTCCTGTATGACGTCATTTAGTATGTGTTCTCTGGCGTCTGTTGTGTTAGAATGTCCGAGCATAAGAGAACCTTCTTACCTTGTGCGTATTCGGCTATTAGCTTTATATAATTTGCGTAGGGCGCTATGGAATGGCTATTGGGCATACAGTGAAGCAATTATCCATATAACTCCTTTGCATGAAGGTTCTATTGTTACCTAATGTTCATTACATCATTTGGTTATTTTTCCAACATTCGTATGTTTATTTAATATGGAAACTCTTGCCTAGCATGTATGGTTATCACATTTGTCGAAAAACGTGTCAGTTTTCCTTGGTTGGTGTATGGCTCTTGTAAACACTTTAGGTATTTACCTGTTTTGGGGAGTTCAGCAATAACTTTCTTGTTCCTCACTGCTTTCAGCTGAAGAATGTTCATTAGTGATGCTATGGTTGTTTAACGTGTCCCTAGCATTTGCTACTAGCTTGAGCATAGTCGAAGTACATCCGTCGGTTTGCCCTGACATTGTTAGCATAGATCTTATCCATGTCAAATGGTTTTCCTCTTCATGTACATACTTGCGTCATTAAGTCTAACACTGGTTGGGGTCGGTTGGTATGCTTTCCGCCTTAAGGGTAATTCTGTCTGTCTGCTCCGTAGTTGGGAAACAGGCAGAGTCACCATTTGGATGCAGCTCCCTAAGCAGCATTCTTTGAGCTGTCTGTAAAGTGGCCTTCCTTTCTAATCTACTTAGCTTAATGTTAAGTTCTAAATCACTATAATTAAAGATATTGTTGCCAGAATGACATTTTCACTCTGTAGCGGAGTGTGCACTGATATGAAACTTCCTGGCACATTAAAACTGTGTGCCGGACCGAGACTCGAACTTGGGACTTTTGCCTTTCGCGGGCAAGTGCTCTACTAACTGAGCTACCAAAGCACGACTCACGCCCCCTCCTCACAGCTTTACTTCTGCCAGTATCTCGTCTCCTACCTTCCAAACTTTACACAAGCTCTCCTGCGAACCTTGCAGAACTAGCACTCCTGAAAGAAAGGATACATCCCCTAGGTTGTGGCAAAGCCATGTCTCCGCAATATCCTTTCTTTCAGGAGTGCTAGTTCTGCAAGGTTCGCAGGAGAGCTTCTGTAAAGTTTGGAATGTAGGAGACGAGGTACTGGCAGAAGTAAAGCTGTGAGGAGGGGGTGTGAGTCGTGCTTGGGTAGCTCAGTTGGTAGAGCACTTGCCCGCGAAAGGTAAAGGTCCTGAGTTCGAGTCTCGGTCCGGCACACAGTTTTAATCTGCCAGGAAGTTTCAAAGGCGCTGCTCTTGTGGTACTAGTTGCCATCGGGCTGGTGCCGGGTGAGAGCATCTCTGCGACAAAGATGGTTGTTTTTGCGATGGCGCCATTGGTGGTGGGTGCGGTGGACCTCATGCCGGCACCCTGGGACGTAGGTGCAGCGCCGGTTGGAGTGCTGAGGCTGGCGTTGTGTGGCGTGTGCTGTGTATCTCGGTGTTGCACTACCTTCACTACGTCACATGCATTAATCACCTCTTTTGTCACACGCAAAATACTTTTTTTCCGTCTGTAGAAGATTCTTTTTGTGTGGTTTTACTGGTGTTACGATACCAGCTGCTACACTGGGAGTAGGTTTCTTCTGGTTCAGTTTGTTGTTGTAAGACTGAGAGTTGAATGTTGGTGGGGGTTTATTGCTTTGCTCTTTTGGTGGCAGATTGTCCTACCGGAGGAGTACCGGTTACTGTTGTGGTGGTTCCATCTATTGGTGTGCTTTCATTATGTATGTCCCAGGTACCGATTAGACACCTGTATTCGTCATCATTTCTGCTTTCATCGACACTACCTTTGGTTTCATAATGTATTATCTTTTATGTATTTGCCGTCTCCATTTGCGATTTTGTGGTTAGTAGGGCTTCATGCATAGATGTTTTAATGACTATGTCTTCTTTTTCTACCGCCTCTTTCTCGCCAGTTTTGCTGTTGTTGCATTCTATAATACCTCCAGATACGGAAATGTAAAATACAGCATCGATCTGTGTAACTGTTACGATATTCTGCAGTAACGCTTCAAGCCGCTAGGCGTGAGATCTGTGGCCATGTATCATGTAAGCCAGCTGCCTGGGCCAATAAAAAGTCCACTGAGCATGTTGTACGCCGATCCAGAATTTATGTATGCCTGCTTCACACACTGACATCAGCACTGCTGTGGTAGAGGACATAAATCACCAACAAACGACTCATTATCAAAAAGAGCTCAATGAAACATGCAAGCACAACGCAACTGAACAACTCACAATTGCTCACAGACATCAAGACTGAGAGAGCAGAGCCAAAGATCATAACAACAATGATGAACGATAGTGTTCTAGTGGTCTATGGTCGACACAGAGCCTCCACCCTCCCCCCAACCCTCTGTGAAAGTGTGAAGCATGGGGGATTTGCAGAGCAGGCCATGCCATCGACGACAAAATCTCACATCCATTCAAGTCAACGAAGTGAATGTCCTGTGTGGGAGCGGGGCAGGTTGTTGGTTGGGGCGATGTCCATAATCGGAGGTGAAATGGGAGTGGTGATGGAGAGTTAGCCATTGGATGAAGTTTTCGCCAAAAAAGATGGGCAGAAGTTCGAAAGAGTTCAGGAGCCAGATGTGCATGGTGGAAGCGTTGTTTCGAGACGGCAGTAAGACAATGAATATGAACACTGTGCCATTCCTGGCTTCAATAGAGAGGTCATCTATGTTGAAATCTGTGACATCGACAGTGAACATAGTGGGAGTTGGATGTGCAGAGACGGAGGTGGGGGTGACACATGGTATTTCGTTTTTATTGCATACGTCACTCGAAACTCTGGAGTGCGAGGTAGGAATCTGAGGGGGAGTGATCCACTGTCAGCACACATATCTTAGGCTGGATCACTGAAAGAGGAAGCTGAGGCTCCAGAAGGCGGGAGGATGTCGTCGGGCAGATCTGGAGGAACAGTATATGTGGCCTAAGTAAGGTCATTGAAGAGCGACCAGACGGGTTTCAATCAATTCACCAAGACCGTCTGATATTTGGCATTAAGTATGACATTGAAGGTGTTCTGTCTGCGAGCTATGACTTTGTGAGAGCTTGAGTAAGAAGGCTGGAGTGATGCGCAAACAAATTGGCACAGGGCATCACATAACCGCAAGTGGATAAGACACGGGTAGAGAATGTGGCTGTTGATCAACCACAGCAGGAACTTCATTATCCTGTGGGGAGATAAGATGGGCAATGAATTCATCAGGAAGGATAAGGGGTTCACCATACACGATGTCTGTGAGTGATGCCTGGAGAACCTCCTTCTAAGCAGCACATATCCCCAGAAAGGTTCACAGTAGCACTTCAGGCGAGGAACTGCTATGGAATATGAGTGCCGCTTGCAGTGCGTGGTGCCAACATTTCATCAAACCATTGCTCTGTGGATGGTAAGCAGTGGTGTTAAATTTGTAGATACCACATGGCTCATAAAATTTTGAGACGAATGAGGAGGGGTAGCCTAAGTGAGCAATCCAGGAGTTAACGAAGCATGGGAAACTGTTTTGTTAGCGATATCAGGGAGGAGAATGGCTGCAACCCACCTTGTAACTCGGGCCATGATAGACACAACGTAGCGAAAATCGTGTGAGGGCGCTAACTGTCCCACAGTGTCAATATGGAGGTGGCGTAGACGACCCTTGAGGATGCTACGTTAAACAAGACGGGTTGGGAGTGCTGTCTCACCTTACTCTTCTGATACAGGATACATGTACATGTCTGGTTGCGATAATCGCTTTTCATTCCTGGCCAAATGAAACTTTCAATGATTAGTTTCATGGTAGCTTTGACACCCCTGAGGCCAGTTTGTGCAGGGATGCTAAAATTGTCTGGGATAGAGGGGCAGGCATGGGCAGGCAGAATGTGTCTGTTGGACGTGGGTACGATGGACGTGAGGAACTCAGCAGGAGGAGAGACTCGAGTATTAAAGGACATTTTGTGTCTGTCAGTATTTTGGTTAGACAGGGATTGTCTGTCTGTAATGGTGCCAACCCGTTCATGCCCAAGGGATCTGAGATAACGTTTTCATGGGACAAATAGCCCGTGATGATGCTACTGGACTTGTATATATAATGTACATACGTGGAATATTGGCATATGAAGTCCCCGTGTGAAAGCCGTCAAGGAGGAACATCCTTTCCAGGGTTATGGATGGCTTCAACGAGCGGATGGTGGTCCATAAAGATAGCGAACTCACATCCCTCAATATCATCATGGAACTGTTTGATCGCCTCATGGACCACAAGAAGTTCGTGGTCGAATGTTGGATATTTGCTCTTAGAGGGAAAAAAATTCTTAGAAAAGAACCGAAGAGGCTCGGTTGTGTCATCGATACACTGCTTCAATATAGCACCAACTGATGTGTCCTTGATCTCCATGATAACTGATGTGAGCATCGGGCACCAAGTGAGCCAGAGTCACAGTATGGATGAGAGCAGTCTTTAGCGACTTGAAAGCTGCAATCATGTCATTGATCCGAGGCACCTCCCTAGAGCCTGAGGGGTTCTTACCAATGAAGGCGTTAGTAAGAGGGGCCTGGATAGAGGCGGAATGTCGAAGGTGGTGGGGGTAGAAATTAGTGATGCTGAGGAATCTACATAGTTCACGGTAGCTCACAGGCAAAGGCAGGTTGCAAATGAGGTTGACGTGGTCAGATGCCGTCACTTGAAACAATATAACCCAGGAAGTGACACTGTCACAGGTCAGTTGTGGCTTTTCAAGACTGACTTTGACACTGCTGCAGGGCAGTGCCACTTGAACCTGCAACAGCTACTGTTTGTGCTCTTCAGTGGTTGATGAAGAAATCAAAATGTCATCAAGGTAAGTGTATGCAAATGGTAGGATGAACAAGTTGTTGTTGTGGTCCTCAGTCCTGAGACTGGTTTGATGCAGCTCTCCATGCTACCCTATCCTGTGTAAGCTTCTTCATCTCCCAGTACTTACTGCAACCCACATCCTTCTGAATCTGCTTAGTATATTCATCTCTTGGTCTCCCTCTACGATTTTTACCCTCCACGCTGCCCTCCAATGCTAAATTTGTGATCCCTTGATGCCTCAGAACATGTCCTACTAACCGGTCCCTTCTTTTTGCCAAGTTGTGCCACATACTCCTCTTCTCCCCAATTCTATTCAATACTTCATCATTAGTTATGTGATCTACCCATCTAATCTTCAGCATTCTTCTGTAGCACCACATTTTGAAAGCTTCTATTCTCTTGTTGTCCAAACAATTTATCGCCCATGTTTCACTTCCATACATGGCTACACTCCATACAAATACTTTCAGAAACGGCTTCCTGACACTTAAATCTATACTCAATGTTAACAAATTTCTCTTCTTCAGAAACGCGTTCCTTGCCATTGCCAGTCTACATTTTATATCTTCTTTACTTCAACCATCATCAGTTATTTTGCTCCCCAAATAGCAAAACTCCTTTACTACTTTAAGTGCCTCATTTTCTAATCTAATTCCCTCAGCATCACCCGACTTAATTCGACTACATTCCATTATCCTCGTTTTGCTTTTGTTGATGTTCATCTTATATCCTCCTTTAAAGACACTGTCCATTCTGTGCAACTGCTCTTCCAAGTCCTTTGCTGTCTCTGACAGAATTACAATGTCGTCGGCGAACCTCAAAGTTTTTATTTCTTCTCCATGGATTTTAATACCCACTCCGAATTTTTCTTTTGTTTCCTTTACTGCTTGCTCAATATATAGATTGAATAACATCGGGGAGAGGCTTCAACCCTGTCTCACTCCCTACCCAAACACTGCTTCCCTTTCATGTCCCTCAACTCTTATAACTGCCATCTGGTTTCTGTACAAATTGTAAATAGCCTTTCGCTCCCTGTATTTTACCCCTGCCACCACTAGAATTTGAAAGAGAGTATTCTAGTCAACATTGTCAAAAGCTTTCTCTAAGTCTACAAATGCTAGAAACGTAGGTTTGCCTTTCCTTAATCTTTCTTCTAAGATAAGTCGTAAGGTCAGTATTGCCTCATGTGTTCCAATATTTCTATGGAATCCAAACTGATCTTCCCCGAGGTCAGCTTCTACTAGTTTTTCCACTCATCTGTAAAGAATTCGCGTTAGTATTTTGCAGCTGTAACTTATTAAACTGATAGTTCGGTAATTTTCACATCTGTCAACACCTGCTTTCTTTGGGATTGGAATTATTATATTCTTCTTGACGTCTGAGGGTATTTCGCCTGTCTCATACAACTTGCTCAGCAGATGGTAGAGTTTTGTCAGGACTGGCTGTCCCAAGGCCATCAGTAGTTCTAATGGAATGCTGTCTACTCCCGGGGCCTTGTTTCGACTCAGGTCTTTCAGTGCTCTGTCAAACTCTTCATGCAGTATCGTATCTCCCATTTCATCTTCATCTGCATCCTCTTCCATTTCCATAATATTATCCTCAAGTACATCGCCCTTGTATAGACCCTCTATATACTCCTTCCGCCTCTCCACTTTCCCTTCTTTCCTTAGAACTGGGTTTCCATCTGAGCTCTTGATATTCATACAAGTGGTTCTCTTTTCTCCACAGGTCTCTTTAATTTTCCTGTAGGCAGTATCTATCTTACCCCTAGTGAGATAACCCCCTGCATCCTTACATTTGTCCTCTAGCCATCCCTGCTTAGCCATTTTGCACTTCCTGTTGATCTCATTTTTGAGACGTCTGCATTCCTTTTTGCCTGCTTCATTTACTGCATTTTTATATTTTCTCCTTTCGTCAATTAAGTTCAATATTTCTTCTGTTACCCAAGGAGTTCTACTAGCCCTCGTCTTTTTACCTTTTTGATCCTCTGCTGCCTTCACTACTTCATCCCTCAGAGCTACCCATTCTTCTTCTACTGTACTCTTTCCCCCATTCCTGTCAATTGTTCCCTTATGCTCTCCCTGAAACTCTGTACAGCCTCTGGTTTAGTCAGTTTATCCAGGTCCCATTTCCTTAAATTCCCACCTTTTTGCAGTTTCTTCAGTTTTAATCTGCTGTTCGTAACCAATAGATTGTGGTCAGAGTCCACATCTGCCCCTGGAAATGTCTTACAATTTAAAGCCTAGTTCCTAAATCTCTGTCTTACCATTATATAATCTATCTGATACCTTCTAATATCCCCAGGATTCTTCCATGTATACAACCTACTTTCATGATTCTTGAACCAAGTGTTAGCTATGATTAAGTTATGCTCTGTGCAAAACTCTGCCAGGTGGCTTCCTCTTTCATTTCTTAGCCCCAATCCATATTCACCTACTATGTTTCCTTCTCTCCCTTTTCCTACTCTCGAATTCCAGTCACCCATGACTATTAAATTTTCGTTTCCCTTCACTACCTGAATAATTTCTTTTATCTCATCATACATTACTTCAATTTCTTCATCATCTGCAGAGCTAGTTGGCATATAAACTTGTACTACTGTAGTAGGTGTGGGCTTCATGTCTATCTTGGCCACAATAATGCGTTCACTATGCTGTTTGTAGTAGCTTACCCGCACTCCTATTTTGTTATTCATTATTAAACCTACTCCTGCATTACCCCTATTTGATTTTGTGTTTATAACCCTGTATTCACCTGACCAAAAGTCTTGTTCCTCCTGCCACCAAACTTCACTAATTCCCACTATATCTAACTTTAACTTATCCATTTCCCTTTTTAAATTTTCTAATCTACCTGCCCGGTTAGGGGATCTGACATTCCACGCTCCGATCTGTAGAACGCCGGTTTTCTTTTTCCTGATAACAACGTCCTCCTGAGTAGTCCCCGCCCGGAGATCCGAATGGGGGACTATTTTACCTCCGGAATATTTTACCCAATAGGATGCCATCATCATTTATCCATACAGTAAAGCTGCATGCCCTCGGGAAAAATTACGGCTGTAGTTTCCCCTTGCTTTCAGCCGTTCGCAGTACCAGCACAGCAAGGTCGTTTTGGTTAATGTTGCAAGGTCAGGTCAGTCAATCATCCAGACTGTTGCCCCTGCAACTACTGAAAGGGCTGCTGCCCCTCTTCAGTAACCACATGTTTGTCTGTCCTCTCAACAGATACCCCTCCATTGTGGTTGCACCTACGGTACGGCCATCTGTATCACTGAGGCACGCAAGCCTCCCCACCAACGGCAAGGTCCATGGTTCATGGGGATGAACAAGGATGAACAAGAGAGAGTCAATAAATCTCTTCTGTGTTTGTGCAGCATTTTTGAGCCCATAAGGCATGAAGTAGTACTCATAAAGCCTGAAAGCATTAACAAGGGCGGTTTTTGGAATGTCATCAGTGAACATAGGTATTTATATATTTATATCTAAAAAGAAAGATGATGAGACTTACCAAACAAAAGCGCTGGCAGGTCGATAGACACACAAACAAACACAAACATACACACAAAATTCTAGCTTTCGCAACCAATGGTTGCCTCGTCAGGAAAGAGGGAAGGAGAGGGAAAGACAAAAGGATTTGGGTTTTAAGGGAGAGGGTAAGGAGTCATTCCAGTCCCGGGAGCGGAAAGACTTACCTTAGGGGGAAAAAAGGACAGGTATACACTCGCACACACACACATATCCATCCACATATACACAGACACAAGCAGACATTTGTAAAGGCAAAGAGTTTGGGCAGAGATGTCAGTCGGGGCGGATGTACAGAGGCAAAGATGATGTTGAAAGACAAACGGAGATTGAGGCCTGGCGGATAGCGAGAAGAGAGGATATGCTGAAGGGCAAGTTCCCATCTCCGGAGTTCTGACAGGTTGGTGTTAGTGGGAAGTATCCAGATAACCCGGACGGTGTAGCACTGTGCCAAGATGTGCTGGCCGTGCACCAAGGCATGTTTAGCCACAGGGTGATCCTCATTACCAACAAACACTGTCTGCCTGTGTCCATTCATGCGAATGGACAGTTTGTTGCTGGTCATTCCCACATAGAACGCTTCACAGTGTAGGCAGGTCAGTTGGTAAATCACGTGGGTGCTTTCACACGTGGCTCTGCCTTTGATCGTGTACACCTTCCGGGTTACAGGACTGGAATAGGTGGTGGTGGGAGGGTGCATGGGACAGGTTTTACACCGGGGGCGGTTACAGGGGTAGGAGCCAGAGGGTAGGGAAGGTGGTTTGGGGATTTCATAGGGATGAACTAAGAGGTTGCGAAGGTTAGGTGGACGGCGAAAAGACACGCTTGGTGGAGTGGGGAGGATTTCATGAAGGATGGATCTTATTTCAGGGCAGGATTTGAGGAAGTCGTATCCCTGCTGGAGAGCCACATTCAGAATCTGATCCAGTCCCGGAAAGTATCCTGTCACAAGTGGGGCACTTTTGGGGTTCTTCTGTGGAAGGTTCCGGGTTTGAGGAGATGAGGAAGTGGCTCTGTTTATTTGCTTCTGTACCAGGTCGGGAGGGTAGTTACGGGATGCAAAAGCTGTTTTCAGGTTGTTGGTGTAATGGTTCAAGGATTCCGGACTGGAGCAGATTCGTTTGCCATGAAGACCTAGGCTGTAGGGAAGGGACCGTTTGATGTGGAATGGGTGGCAGCTGTCATAATGGAGGTACTGTTGCTTGTTGGTGGGTTTGATGTGGACGGAAGTGTGAAGCTGGCCATTGGACAGGTGGAGGTCAACGTCAAGGAAAGTGGCATGGGATTTAGAGTAGGACCAGGTGAATCTGATGGAACCAAAGGAGTTAAGGTTGGAGAGGAAATTCTGGAGTTGTTCTTCACTGTGAGTCCAGATCATGAAAATGTCATCAATAAATCTGTACCAAACTTCGGGTTGGCAGGCCTGGGTAACCAAGAAGGCTTCCTCTAAGCGACCCATGAATAGGTTGGCGTACGAGGGGGCCATCCTGGTACCCATGGCTGCTCCCTTTAATTGTTGGTATGTCTGGCCTTCAAAAGTGAAGAAGTTGTGGGTCAGGATGAAGCTGGCTAAGGCAATGAGGAAAGAGGTTTTAGGTAGGGCGGCAGGTGATCGGCATGAAAGGAAGTGCTCCATCGCAGCGAGGCCCTGGACATGCGGAATATTTGTGTATAAGAAAGTGGCATCAATGGTTACAAGGATGGTTTCCGGGGGTAACAGACTGGGTAGGGATTCCAGGCGTTCGAGAAAGTGGTTGGTGTCTTTGATGAAGGATGGGAGACTGCATGTAATGGGTTGAAGGTGTTGATCTACGTAGGCACAGTTGCGTTCGGTGGGGGCTTGGTAACCAGCTACAATGGGACGGCTGGGATGATTGGGTTTGTGAATTTTGGGAAGAAGGTAGAAGGTAGGGGTGCGGGGTGTTGGTGGGGTCAGGAGGTTGATGGAGTCGGGTGAAAGGTTTTGTAGGGGGCCTAAGGTTCTGAGGATTCCTTGAAGCTCCGCCTGGACATCAGGAATGGGATTACCTTGGCAAACTTTGTAAGTCGTGTTGTCTGAAAGCTGACGCAGTCCCTCAGCCACATACTCCCGACGATCAAGTACCACAGTTGTGGAACCCTTGTCCGCCGGAAGAATGACGATGGATCCGTCAGCCTTCAGATCACGGATAGCCTGGGCTTCAGTAGTGGTGATGTTGGGAGTAGGATTAAGGTTTTTTAAGAAGGATTGAGAGGCAAGGCTGGAAGTCAGAAATTCCTGGAAGGTTAGGAGAGGGTGATTTTGAGGAAGAGGAGGTGGGTCCCGCTGTGACGGAGGACGGAACTGTTCCAGGCATGGTTCAATTTGGATAGTGTCTTGGGGAGTTGGATCATTAGGAGTAGGAGTAGGATCATTTTTCTTCGTGGCAAAGTGATATTTCCAGCAGAGAGTACGGGTGTAGGACAGTAAATCTTTGACGAGGGCTGTTTTGTTAAATCTGGGAGTGGGGCTGAAGGTGAGGCCTTTGGATAGGACAGAGGTTTCGGATTGGGAGAGAGGTTTGGAGGAAAGGTTAACTACTGAATTGGGGTGTTGCGGTTCCAGATTGCGTTGATTGGAATTTTGAGGTTTTGGAGGGAGTGGAGCTGGAAGTGGGAGATTGAGTAGATGGGAGAGACTGGGTTTGTGTGCAATGAGAGGAGGTTGAGGTTTGCTGTAAAGGTTGTGAAGGGTGAGTGCGTTGCCTTTCCGGAGGTGGGAAACCAGGAGATTGGATAGTTTTTTAAGGTGGAGGGTGGCATGCTGTTCTAATTTGCGGTTGGCCTGTAGGAGGATGCTCTGAACAACTGGTGTGGATGTGGGAGAGGAAAGATTGAGGACTTTTATTAAGGATAGGAGTTGATGGGTGTGTTGATTGGCTGAGTGGATGTGTAGGTGAAGGATTAGGTGGGTGAGGGCAGTGGATTGTTCGGTTTGGAACTGGTATAGGGACTGATGGAAAGAAGGGTTGCAGCCAGAGATAGGAACTTTAAGTGTGAGGCCTTTGGGGGTGATGCCAAATGTCAGACAAGCCTGAGAAAATAAAATATGGGAGTGTAATCTGGCTAGGGCGAAGGCATGTTTGCGGAGGGAATGTAAATAAAACTTAATGGGGTTGTTGTGGAGGAGTTGTGGGGGTGACATGGTACTAGAAGGTGGAAAGTGGAACACGAGGCTGAAATGAAAATGAAAATAAATATGAAAAAATATATGGGGAGAGATAAAGGTAAAACTAGAAAGCAAATGGAGATCTGGTGTGAAAAAAGGTGAAAAAGGGTTGGTTAGAGCTGGGCTATGTCGATCCTGTGGTGAACTTGTGTAGGTAGATAATGATGTGCATAAAGGTTAGGTGGTTGTGTTGCCGCCAAAACACGTTAAAGGGTGGAGAAATACGGGAAAATTTCGAAAAAACTACGTGAGGATGTATTAAAAGGAGTGGTTTGGTGGTGGCAGATTATGGAAATGAAGCTAACAATTGTCTGATGAAGAAATAATGACGTTAAAACCTGTGGGAAGCGGCTAAAAATGATCGGTGATGTGAGAAAAACGGAAATGGAAATAAAGCAGAAGTTATTAAAACTGCCGAAAAGGTTGTTTAATAGCTAAAAGGAACTGTTTGTGAACTGGAAACGGTGGATTTTATAGCAGCAAAGCGGAAATTTTTTTGTTATGGTTTGGAAGTGATTTACGTATTATTGAGTATATATCGACGGGATAAAATTGTATACTGGATTACGGTAAAAAAGGAGAAGGTGAATAGAAAGTGAAACTGCTGGCAAAAACAGAAGGAGGAAATAAGACGACAGAAAAGACTACGAAATGTAACAGTGACAATAACAATAACGATAACAATAACAAACGTGATTGTTGGGTTCAAATTAATGATATGAATATAATAGAGGGAAACATTCCACGTAGGAAAAATATATCTAAAAAGAAAGATGATGAGACTTACCAAACAAAAGCGCTGGCAGGTCGATAGACACACAAACAAACACAAACATACACACAAAATTCTAGCTTTCGCAACCAATGGTTGCCTCGTCAGGAAAGAGGGAAGGAGAGGGAAAGACAAAAGGATTTGGGTTTTAAGGGAGAGGGTAAGGAGTCATTCCAATCCCGGGAGCGGAAAGACTTACCTTAGGGGGAAAAAAGGACAGGTATACACTCGCACACACACACATATCCATCCACATATACACAGACACAAGCAGACATTTGTAAAGGCAAAGAGTCTGGGCAGAGATGTCAGTCGGGGCGGTTGTACAGAGGCAAAGATGATGTTGAAAGACAGGTGAGGTATGAGAGGCGGCAAATTGAAATTAGAAATTAGCGAAGATTGAGGCCTGGCGGATAGCGAGAAGAGAGGATATACTGAAGGGCAAGTTCCCATCTCCGGAGTTCTGACAGGTTAGTGTTAGTGGGAAGTATCCAGATAACCCGGACGGTGTAGCACTGTGCCAAGATGTGCTGGCCGTGCACCAAGGCATGTTTAGCCACAGGGTGATCCTCATTACCAACAAACACTGTCTGCCTGTGTCCATTCATGCGAATGGACAGTTTGTTGCTTGTCATTCCCACATAGAACGCTTCACAGTGTAGGCAGGTCAGTCTGGATACTTCCCACTAACACCAACCTGTCAGAACTCCGGAGATGGGAACTTGCCCTTCAGCATATCCTCTCTTCTCGCTATCCTCCAGGCCTCAATCTCCGCTAATTTCTAATTTCAATTTGCCGCCTCTCATACCTCACCTGTCTTTCAACATCATCTTTGCCTCTGTACAACCGCCCCGACTGACATCTCTGCCCAGACTCTTTGCCTTTACAAATGTCTGCTTGTGTCTGTGTATATGTGGATGGATATGTGTGTGTGTGCGAGTGTATACCTGTCCTTTTTTCCCCCTAAGGTAAGTCTTTCCGCTCCCGGGATTGGAATGACTCCTTACCCTCTCCCTTAAAACCCAAATCCTTTTGTCTTTCCCTCTCCTTCCCTCTTTCCTGACGAGGCAACCATTGGTTGCGAAAGCTAGAATTTTGTGTGTATGTTTGTGTTTGTTTGTGTGTCTATCGACCTGCCAGCGCTTTTGTTTGGTAAGTCTCATCATCTTTCTTTTTAGATATATTTTTCCTACGTGGAATGTTTCCCTCTATTATATTCATATCATTAATTTGAACCCAACAATCACGTTTGTTATTGTTATCGTTATTGTTATTGTCACTGTTACATTTCGTAGTCTTTTCTGTCGTCTTATTTCCTCCTTCTGTTTTTGCCAGCAGTTTCACTTTCTATTCACCTTCTCCTTTTTTACCGTAATCCAGTATACAATTTTATCCCGTCGATATATACTCAATAATACGTAAATCACTTCCAAACCATAACAAAAAAATTTCCGCTTTGCTGCTATAAAATCCACCGTTTCCAGTTCACAAACAGTTCCTTTTAGCTATTAAACAACCTTTTCGGCAGTTTTAATAACTTCTGCTTTATTTCCATTTCCGTTTTTCTCACATCACCGATCATTTTTAGCCGCTTCCCACAGGTTTTAACGTCATTATTTCTTCATCAGACAATTGTTAGCTTCATTTCCATAATCTGCCACCACCAAACCACTCCTTTTAATACATCCTCACGTAGTTTTTTCGAAATTTTCCCGTATTTCTCCACCCTTTAACGTGTTTTGGCGGCAACACAACCACCTAACCTTTATGCACATCATTATCTACCTACACAAGTTCACCACAGGATCAACATAGCCCAGCTCTAACCAACCCTTTTTCGCCTTTTTTCACACCAGATCTCCATTTGCTTTCTAGTTTTACCTTTATCTCTCCACATATATTTTTTCATATTTATTTTAATTTTCATTTCAGCCTCGTGTTCCACTTTCCACCTTCTAGTACCATGTCACCCCCACAACACCTCCACAACAACCCCATTAAGTTTTATTTACATTCCCTCCGCAAACATGCCTTCGCCCTAGCCAGATTACACTCCCATATTTTATTTTCTCAGGCTTGTCTGACATTTGGCATCACCCCCAAAGGCCTCACACTTAAAGTTCCCATCTCTGGCTGCAACCCTTCTTTCCATCAGTCCCTATACCAGTTCCAAACCGAACAATCCACTGCCCTCACCCACCTAATCCTTCACCTACACATCCACTCAGCCAATCAACACACCCATCAACTCCTATCCTTAATAAAAGTCCTTAATCTTTCCTCTCCCACATCCACACCGGTTGTTCAGAGCATCCTCCTACAGGCCAACCGCAAATTAGAACAGCATGCCACCCTCCACCTTAAAAAACTATCCAATCTCCTGGTTTCCCACCTCCGGAAAGGCAACGCACTCACCCTTCACAACCTTTCCAGCAAACCTCAACCTCCTCTCATTGCACACAAACCCAATCTCTCTAATCTACTCAATCTCCCACTTCCAGCTCCACTCCCTCCAAAACCTCAAAATTCCAATCAACGCAATCTGGAACCACAACACCCCAATTCAGTAGTTAACCTTTCCTCCAAACCTCTCTCCCAATCCGAAACCTCTGTCCTATCCAAAGGCCTCACCTTCAGCCCCACTCCCAGATTTAACCAAACAGCCCTCGTCAAAGATTTACTGTCCTACACCCGTACTCTCTGCTGGAAATATCACTTTGCCACGAAGAAAAATGATCCTAATCCTACTCCTAATGATCCAACTCCCCAAGACACTATCCAAATTGAACCACGCCTGGAACAGTTCCGTCCTCCGTCACAGCGGGACCCACCTCCTCTTCCTCAAAATCACCCTCTCCTAACCTTCCAGGAATTTCTGACTTCCAGCCTTGCCTCTCAATCCTTCTTAAAAAACCTTAATCCTACTCCCAACATCACCACAACTGAAGCCTAGGCTATCCGTGATCTGAAGGCTGACGGATCCATCGTCATTCTTCCGGCGGACAAGGGTTCCACAACTGTGGTACGTGATTGTCAGGAGTATGTGGCTGAGGGACTGCGTCAGCTTTCAGACAACACGACTTACAAAGTTTGCCAAGGTAATCCCATTCCTGATGTCCAGGCGGAGCTTCAAGGAATCCTCAGAACCTTAGGCCCCCTACAAAACCTTTCACCTGACTCCATCAACCTCCTGACCCCACCAACACCCCGCACCCCTACCTTCTACCTTCTTCCCAAAATTCACAAACCCAATCATCCCGGCCGTCCCATTGTAGCTGGTTACCAAGCCCCCACAGAACGCATCTCTGCCTACGTAGATCAACACCTTCAACCCATTACATGCAGTCTCCCATCCTTCATCAAAGACACCAACCACTTTCTCGAACGCCTGGAATCCCTACCCAGTCTGTTACCCCCGGAAACCATCCTTGTAACCATTGATGCCACTTTCTTATACACAAATATTCCGCATGTCCAGGGCCTCGCTGCGATGGAGCACTTCCTTTCACGCCGATCACCTGCCGCCCTACCTAAAACCTCTTTCCTCATTACCTTAGCCAGCTTCATCCTGACCCACAACTTCTTCACTTTTGAAGGCCAGACATACCAACAATTAAAGAGAACAGCCATGGGTACCAGGATGGCCCCCCCGTACGCCAACCTATTCATGGGTCGCTTAGAGGAAGCCTTCTTGGTTACCCAGGCCTGCCAACCCAAAGTTTGGTACAGATTTATTGATGACATTTTCATGATCTGGACTCACAGTGAAGCACTCCAGAATTTCCTCTCCAACCTCAACTCCTTTGGTTCCATCAGATTCACCTGGTCCTACTCTAAATCCCATGCCACTTTCCTTGACGTTGACCTCCACCTGTCCAATGGCCAGCTTCACACTTCCGTCCACATCAAACCCACCAACAAGCAACAGTACCTCCATTATGACAGCTGCCACCCATTCCACATCAAATGGTCCCTTCCCTACAGCCTAGGTCTTCGGTGCAAACGAATCTGCTCCAGTCCGGAATCCTTGAACCAATACACCAACAACCTGAAAACAGCTTTTGCATCCCATAACTACCCTCCCGACCTGGTACAGAAGCAAATAAACAGAGCCACTTCCTCATCTCCTCAAACCCGGAACCTTCCACAGAAGAACCCCAAAAGTGCCCCACTTGTGACAGGATACTTTCCGGGACTGGATCAGATTCTGAATGTGGCTCTCCAGCAGGGATACGACTTCCTCAAATCCTGCCCTGAAATCAGATCCATCCTTCATGAAATCCTCCCCACTCCACCAAGAGTGTCTTTCCGCCGTCCACCTAACCTTCGCAACCTCTTAGTTCATCCCTATGAAATCCCCAAACCACCTTCCCTACCCTCTGGCTCCTACCCCTGTAACCGCCCCCGGTGTAAAACCTGTCCCATGCACCCTCCCACCACCACCTATTCCAGTCCTGTAACCCGGAAGGTGTACACGATCAAAGGCAGAGCCACGTGTGAAAGCACCCACGTGATTTACCAACTGACCTGCCTACACTGTGAAGCGTTCTATGTGGGAACGACCAGCAACAAACTGTCCATTCGCATGAATGGACACAGGCAGACAGTGTTTGTTGGTAATGAGGATCACCCTGTGGCTAAACATGCCTTGGTGCACGGCCAGCACATCTTGGCACAGTGTTACACTGTCCGGGTTATCTGGATACTTCCCACTAACACCAACCTGTCAGAACTCCGGAGATGGGAACTTGCCCTTCAGCATATCCTCTCTTCTCGCTATCCACCAGGCCTCAATCTCCGCTAATTTCTAATTTCAATTTGCCGCCGCTCATACCTCACCTGTCTTTCATCTTTGCCTCTGTACTTCCGCCCCGACTGACATCTCTGCCCAAACTCTTTGCCTTTACAAATGTCTGCTTGTGTCTGTGTATATGCGGATGGATCTGTGTGTGTGTGCGAGTGTATACCTGTCCTTTTTTCCCACTAAGGTAAGTCTTTCCGCTCCCAGGATTGGAATGACTCCTTACCCTCTTCCTTAAAACCCAAATCCTTTTGTCTTTCCCTCTCCTTCCCTCTTTCCTGACAAGGCAACCGTTAGTTGCAAAAGCTAGAATTTTGTGTGTATGTTTGTGTTTGTTTGTGTGTCTATCGACCTGCTAGCGCTTTTGTTTGGTAAGTCTCATCATCTTTCTTTTTAGATATATATATATATGAACCATGGACCTTGCCATTGGTGGGGAGGCTTGCGTGCCTCAGCGATACAGATGGCCGTACCGTAGGTGCAACCACAACGGAGGGGTATCTGTTGAGAGGCCAGACAAACATGTGGTTCCTGAAGAGGGGCAGCAGCCTTTTCAGTAGTTGCAGGGGCAACAGTCTGGATGATTGACTGATCTGGCCTTGTAACATTAACCAAAACGGCCTTGCTGTGCTGGTACTGCGAACTGCTGAAAGCAAGGGCAAACTACGGCCGTAATCTTTCCCGAGGACATGCAGCTCTACTGTATGATTAAATGATGATGGTGTCCTCTTGGGTAAAATATTCCGGAGGTAAAATAGTCCCCCATTCGGATCTCCGGGCGGGGACTACTCAGGAGGACGTCGTTATCAGGAAAAAGAAAACGCGTTCTACGGATCGGAGCTTGGAATGTCAGATCCCTTAATCGGGCAGGTAGGTTAGAAAATTTAAAAAGGGAAATGGATAGGTTAAAGTTAGATATAGCGGGAAATAGTGAAGTTCGGTGGCAGGAGGAACAAGACTTTTGGTCAGGTGATTACAGGGTTATAAATACGAAATCAAATAGGGGTAATGCAGGAGTAGGTTTAATAATGAATAAAAAAATAGGAGTGCGGGTAAGCTACTACAAACAGCATAGTGAACGCATTATTGTGGCCAAGATAGACACAAAGCCCATGCCTACTACAGTAGTACAAGTTTATATGCCAACTACCTCTGCAGATGATGAAGAAATAGATGAAATGTATGACGAGATAAAAGAAATTATTCAGGTAGTGAAGGGAGACGAAAATTTAATAGTCATGGGTGACTGGAATTCGTCAGTATGAAAAGGGAGAGAAGGAAACATAGTAGGTGAATATGGATTGGGGGGAAGGAATGAAAGAGGAAGCCGCCTTGTAGAATTTTGCACAGAGCATAACTTAATCATAGCCAACACTTGGTTCAAGAATCATAAAAGAAGGCTGTATACATGGAAGAATCCTGGAGATACTAAAAGGTATCAGATAGATTATATAATGGTAAGACAGAGATTTAGGAACCAGGTTTTAAATTGTAAGACATTTCCAGGGGCAGATGTGGATTCTGACCACAATCTATTGGTTATGAACTGCAGATTCAAATTGAAGAAACTGCAAAAAGGTGGGAATTTAAGGAGATGGGACCTGGATAAACTGAAAGAACCAGAGATTGTAGAGAGTTTCAGGGAGAGCATAAGGGAACAATTGACAGGAATGGGGGAAAGAAATACAGTAGAAGAAGAATGGGTAGCTCTGAGGGATGAAGTAGTGAAGGCAGCAGAGGATCAAGTAGGTAAAAAGACGAGGGCTAATAGAAATCCTTGGGTAACAGAAGAAATATTGAATTTAATTGATGAAAGGAGAAAATATAAAAATGCAGTAAATGAAGCAGGCAAAAAGGAATACAAACGTCTCAAAAATGATATCGACAGGAAGTGCAAAATGGCTAAGCAGGGATGGCTAGAGGACAAATGTAAGGATGTAGAGGCTTGTCTCACTAGGGGTAAGATAGATACTGCCTACAGGAAAATTAAAGAGACCTTTGGAGAGAAGAGAATCACTTGTATGAACATCAAGAGCTCAGATGGAAACCCAGTTCTAAGCAAAGAAGGGAAAGCAGAAAGGTGGAAGGAGTATATAGAGGGTCTATACAAGGGCGATGTACTTGAGGACAACATTATGGAAATGGAAGAGGATGTAGATGAAGACGAAATGGGAGGTACGATACTGCGTGAAGAGTTTGACAGAGCACTGAAAGACCTGAGTCGAAACAAGGCCCCGGGAGTAGACAACATTCCATTTGAACTACTGATGGCCTCGGGAGAGCCACTCATGACAAAACTCTACCATCTGGTGAGCACGATGTATGAGACAGGCGAAATACTCTCAGACTTCAAGAAGAATATAATAATTCCAATCCCAAAGAAAGCAGGTGTTGACAGATGTGAAAATTACCGAACTATCAGTTTAATAAGTCACAGCTGCAAAATACTAACGCGAATTCTTTACAGACGAATGGAAAAACTGGTAGAAGCCGACCTCGGGGAAGATCAGTTTGGATTCCGTAGAAATGTTGGAACACGTGAGGCAATACTGACCTTACGGCTTATCTTAGAAGAAAGATTAAGAAAAGGCAAACCTACGTTTCTAGCATTTGTAGACTTAGAGAAAGCTTTTGACAATGTTAACTGGAATACTCTCTTTCAAATTCTGTAGGTGGCAGGGGTAAAATACAGGGAGCGAAAGGCTATTTACAGTTTGTACAGAAACCAGATGGCAGTTATAAGAGTCGAGGGGCATGAAAGGGAAGCAGTGGTTGGGAAAGGAGTAAGACAGGGTTGTAGCCTCTCCCCGATGTTATTCAATCTGTATATTGAGCAAGCAGTAAAGGAAACAAAAGAAAAATTCAGAGTAGGTATTAAAATTCATGGAGAAGAAGTAAAAACTTTGAGGTTCGCCGATGACATTGTAATTCCGTCAGACACAGCAGAGGATTTGGAAGAGCAGTTGAACGGAATGGACAGTGTCTTGAAAGGAGGATATAAGATGAACATCAACAAAAGCAAAACGAGGATAATGGAATGTAGTCAAATTAAGTCGGGTGATGCTGAGGGAATTAGATTAGGAAATGAGACACTTAAAGTAGTAAAGGAGTTTTGCTATTTAGGGAGTAAAATAACCGATGATGGTCGAAGTAGAGAGGATATAAAATGTAGACTAGCAATGGCAAGGAAAGCGTTTCTCAAGAAGAGGAATTTGTTAACATCGAGTATAGATTTAAGTGTCAGGAAGTCGTTTCTGAAAGTATTTGTATGGAGTGTAGCCATGTATGGAAGTGAAACATGGACGATAACTAGTTTGGACAAGAAGAGAATAGAAGCTTTCGAAATGTGGTGCTACAGAAGAATGCTGAAGATAAGGTGGGTAGATCACGTAACTAATGAGGAGGTATTGAATAGGATTGGGGAGAAGAGAAGTTTGTGGCACAACTTGACTAGAAGAAGGGATCAGTTGGTAGGACATGTTTTGAGGCATCAAGGGATCACAAATTTAGCATTGGAGGGCAGTTTGGAGGGTAAAAATCGTAGAGGGAGACCAAGAGATGAATACACTAAGCAGATTCAGAAGGATGTAGGTTGCAGTAGATACTGGGAGATGAAGAAGCTTGCACAGGATAGAGTAGCATGGAGAGCTGCATCAAACCAGTCTCAGGACTGAAGACCACAACAACAACATATATATATATATAATACCACTGTTACTGCTGAAAAGTGCAGTGATAGGAAATATATATATATATATATATATATATATATATATATATATATATATATATATATATATATGCCTGCCCCTGTGATTATTTCCTATCACTGCACTTTTCAGCAGTAACAGTGGTATTGGGTACATAGAATGTGGAAACACATTTCATTTACGACGTGGGAAAGCAGATTCCTTGTTGAAAGGAGAGGATAAAAGATTTAAAAAATGGAACTGTGATGGATGTGGACCAAAGACTAATAAACCAATAATAAGAAGCACACAAATGCCTGAGTGTTGTTATACTGCAGTACAACAGATTAAGTCAATTAGGTCCACATGAAACATAAAAACGTTCTTTTTGCTACAAATGTTGATAAAATTATAACTACAAATGGCACTAATGGATTAAAATCACCTAACAAAAACAAAAGAAAAAATTCTTGCACTACCTACCCCAAAACTGAATAGTTGTTGCCTGCTGTTAAACTGAAGAAAACAAACATTGCTCCAAACTCAACAAAAATGATACAATTAGAAAAAAAGTTCAAGAAATACCCAGGGAAACATCATCACACATCAGCTGTAGCTTCAGAAGAGAAACAGCTACAAAAATGAAAGCACAGTTCTCACCAGCCCATATGTAAAAGGTGTTTTTGAAGCATCTGCTGTGACACTGGACAATCAGAAAGTTACTATGCACCTGTTAACTGAATCTGGCTTTTATTATCATGGGAGTGCTAACCTAGATACAAGAGGAAAGAAGGAAATGTTTTTTGTTTATTAAACTTGTTAAGGTCAAAATATTTCTATTGCTTGAATTAAAAGCCAACAAAAATGGAAGCCCACCTTGACAGTAGTACAGATAGTAACATTTGTAGAAACTGAGTAGTGTATGGCACCATCAAATTAGGCATACCTGTCTATGATGGTCAGTGGCTCAAAATTGGAAACCTGATTATTGATAATTCCAAGATGTCAACTACATACAGAGTTCTCAATTAAGAAAACATTGAATAGAATAGAATAGAATCTTTATTGTCACATTACATGTTATTTACAATCATTTGATTGAAACATTGGTGACTCGTCAATGCATAATTTTATGCTTATGTAGGTACACATAAAAAAATACATCAATAGAGAGCATATGCATGCAACCATTAGCACATTACACCATAGAAAGATAAATAGATATTACAAAGAAAGAGAAATGAACTGAAACTAACAGAGTCATCCACTGTACTTACCAGTGTCAAAGAATGCTTCTCCACCTTCATTTCCACAAGAAAAAACACACTAGATAGTAACTGCTCCCTTGATACTAAAAGATGCACAACTAGCAACAGACACAAACCATAACATACAAAAAGTGGCACAAAGCATAACTCATTGAAATCGGAATTCTTTTACTCATGCTGAAGGACAGAACTGCTGATAGTTGTGGGATCACGAACATTTACATAAGCTTCAGAAAAATCTATAAATCTGGAGTTAAAGGAGCAAAAAAAAGTACATGTTGAATTCTAAACACAAATGTAAAGCGAGTGGACCATAGTAAAAAGTCAGATAAACATGGGAAAGGAAGAAATCACTATCCCAATTAACTGTAATACCCTCAACAAATATTTTGTAAACTCAGTGAGTTCCCCTGTATTACAAAGGAATGGTACATCTGATGCTGAGTCTATTCTATACACACACAGTATAAAATAAATGAAAGATTCACTTTGAGAAGAATTACTGCTACAATCATTACTAACTCCGTAAACAAATCGGACAGACCCAGAACAGAGGACTACTGTGAGTTCAACAACTGCTTTCTAAACTGTATAATTAGGGAAATCAGATTGCCTCTGCTCTAGCTTGTAAATAAAATTCTTGATGACAGTACTTTCCATAAATGACCTAAAATTACAGTTACACTTCCAATACAAAAAAAAAGAATGACAGAGACGTATCAGATGATAATAGCTCAATATCAATGGTCCTCATAATATCTAAAATCATAGAGAGCATACATATACAGATTTACTGGTATTGAGAGTACCAATTTACTGAATGAAAGCTATTTTGGATATAGATCAAACATATCAACCATAATAGCTCTTGAAAACTGTTAACTTCAATTCACATTTGTTATGAAAGGAAACTGGCCTTTTGTGCTATATTTACAGACTTAAGCAAAGATTTTGTTAATTGCAAAAATGCTAGAATGTAATGGTATTGTAGATAAACTACTAAATTTAGTCAGGTTTTACCTAAGCAACAGACAACAATTAGTATATATTAACAATGGGAGGTCAAAACTAATGAAAATAAAGAGAGGAATCCCACAAGTCTCTTTTTTTGGACAATTCCTCTTATTATCTATACCTACATTAATCATTATTAATGTGCTGAAGATATGACTATGATTTCGTCTGTTGAAAATATATAGGTAATGACAGAGAAAAAACAGAACAGTTCAAAAAAAAGTAGCCAATGAAGTAAAACTAACCAGTTACATTTAAATAAAACAAAATGGAGTAATTTGTTTTAATCTTAAGGTACAAAAATAAGAGAATCAAAATGTAGACTGTTGGGCCTCATAATGCACCAAAGATTTTCATGGAATGAGCATATAAAATGTATGACTGGCAAACTAACAGATATGATTTTTCTACTACATAAACTAAAATATTCTATCAACAAAAATTTACTGGTTCTCTGTTACTCTGTTGTATCAGTTGCTGCTGCAGTATAAAAACTAAACTCTGCCCGAACAGACCAAGACGGCCCAATGGTACCAACTGGCTGCCGTGTTACCCTCAACCCCCAGGCGTCACTGGATGCAGATATGGAGGGCCCAGCCATATGTCAGGTTTGGAGCTGCTACCCCTAAATTAAGCAGCTCCTCAGTTTGCCTCAGGACGGCTGAGTGCACCCCGCTTGCCAACAGTGCTTGGCAGACCATATGGTCACCAATCCAGGTGCTAGACCAGCCTGAGAGCTCTTAACTTTGGTGATCTGGTGGGAACTGGTGTTACCACTGTGACAAGGCCATTGGCATACTGCTGCAGTATGGAATTCTGTTATGAATAAATTCACCTGGTACAAACTGTGGATTCAGATGGCAGAAAAAGCAATCAGATGTGCTTTTCAGTCAACTGAATCTAATAACAGTTCCAAGACTCTATATTGAAGAAGGCCAGAATCAGAGAGATTGTTTTGTGCTTTTCAAATTACTTTATTACAGGTCTCCACCTTGATTCATTACAAGCAGTGCCAGTGAGGTTGAGGCATACAGTGTGTGTGTGTGTGTGTGTGTGTGTGTGTGTGTGTGTGTGTGTGTGTGTGTGTGTGTGTGTGTGCGCACGCGCGTGTGTTGGGGCTTACGGGCCCTCAACATCGAGGTCATCACCACCCTGACACACATTAAAAGAAATGAATGTGGACAAATTTAGTAAATGGACGCATACATGCAAAGAAAAGTGGGGAAAGATGTAAAATGCTGTATAAGAAAATAAAACGTAAGGAAAACGGAAATGGAGTGACAAGGATGCCACAGGAAATTGTCACTGGCTGGCCATTTACGTAAAATATGGGTGAGCCAGTCATCCTGTCAAAAAATTAAGACTCTCTCCCTAAAATCTTGGTAAAAACATTGGATAAGTCACAGAACTTTAAAACTTTAACCACATAAGTTTGAGTATTTCCTAAAAGAGATGGCAGATCCACCGGCAAGTCAGCCATGGCCCACTGGTCAGAAAATAAAATGCAATCCAATAAAATGTGGTGCACAGTGACCTGGACTCTGCAAGTACCACACATTGGAGGGTCCTCTCACCGGAGCAGGAAGCCATGCATCATAGGACTGTGGCCTATCCAAAGTTGAGTGAGGAGAACCTTGTCCCATATACGGGGCTGGAAAGAAATATACCACACAGGTGTTGTGGGCTTGACTAAACGGAGCTTATTGTCAGTCATTTCCAGTCACTGGTTCTCTCACCGACATATGACTCGTGAGCTCAATACCAAGGGGAGTGCATGCAGGGGGATGGCACACTGAAATACTTGCGGATCAAGACATGCCTTCTTGGCTGCAAGATCTGCCCTTTCATTCCCAGCAATGCCAACGTGCCCTGGAACCCAGCAGAAAACCACCTCCTTCCCCAGTCATTGTAGTTGAAGGAGGGCATCCTGGATGTTCTGGACTATTTTATCTGCTGGATGCAAATGTTGCAATAAGTGAATGCTGACAAAACACAGAATGGCTAAGGAGTGGCCTAATACCACTGATTCTGTCAGCGAAGTCCCCAGACTCAGCAGCTGAGGCAGCGGCAGGTGCGGTACAAATGATGTCTCTAGTGCTCCCTGACTGGTGGTAACATGTGGCAGAGCAACCATGATCCTCTGCAGTTGCACTGTGGGTGGCAAATTATGTCTAAGGGCTCACTGTCCTGCAGTAGTAGCAGCTTTTCATCTCATTTCTCACATCAGGCTGCCTTCATTTTGACTCAAGCTGTGGATCCCATACAGCATTCCAGATGGTTTCTCAAGTGTCAAAGCCACATAGTGATACTGCTGCAATACTAGCACAAGATGATTTCAGTACAAAAGTGGCTAAGTATGTATGTTTTCATGGACTCCACTTGCTTGTGCTTTGCTATGCCTTGCAGCGTGTATACTAAACAATTCAGCAGTTGATGGTGTGGAAAGGCTTCCACCTTCATTCCCTTAGGCACTGCTCTGTTAAATATTTCCATACCTTACCTAGTCAGCTCATCTTGCATCATGCAACGGCTTTGTTGTGTTTTGTAAGGCATAATATCTGCACTCACCTGCTGCTGGCTTTGCTGCAATCTACTTCTTACTTTGCATTTTTTTAAATGAACATAATCATGTGCTAAAATATGTACTACTGCTGGATATACAACAAAGAAAAATATAGAAATTTATTGTGAGAATGAAAACTCATCTGCACAGTACCAGACACTACTAAATGACTGATGTATCATTTTCCAAGCTGTCACTGATACATAATAGCCACAAATGCCTAATTCTGGAGATATATAATAAACTTGCACAATCAGAAAAAATCCTCACTGTAAAAAAAAATTTGAGGTAGTGTTAGAGATATGGTTCAAAAATAAGACATGTCATTCAGCTGAAGAATGTTTTCAAAGTAATTTGAAGGACATGCATAATGATGAAAAAATTAATTACTATTAAATATCTGTATCATAGCTAAGTACTTATTCAAATCACATGTGTAATTCATGTAAAATGTGATACACCACATATCTACATGTACACACTGCAAAGCCATGTGAGTTGCATGGCAGAGAGTACGCCCCATTGTACCAGATATTAGGATTTTTCTTCTCACACAATTCACATAAGGAGCCCATGAGGAATGATGGCCTGCATACATCTGTGCTCACTGTACTTAGTCTAATCTTGCTTTTGTGATCCCTGTGGGAGCGATACACAGTGGGTTGTAGTATATTCCTAGATTCATCACCTAAAGTTCGTTCTAGAAACTTTCAAAGTAGGCTTTCACAGGATAGTTTCCATCTATCTTGAAGCCTCTGCCAATCCAGTTCTTCAGCATCTTAATGACACTCTCACAACTGTCAAACCTGTGACCATTTGTGCTGCCCTTCTTTGTATTCATTTAGTATTATGTATCATACCAATACATGTGAAAATGGATGAAAGTTTGTATATTTCTGTGACTAATATGCAGATATATAATGGAAGAGGTAGTGTATTTATTCATATATAATTGTGTAGTTATGTAATGAGATATACTAGATGTAAATTATGTAATGAAAATCACCTGTTCTAAATGCCTTAAAAACTATATGCATTTAACTGAAAAGTACACGTATGTGTATAAATTCAATCGACAAACCAAACATGCTGAAAGGGTAACAAAGATACACCTAAACAGCTAGTAAAATTGACCTAATTATTCAATATCTTTCATTCATTATGGTCCTTAGTTATCATTTTTCCTTGTCTGTCTTTATTCCTTATTCAATCAACCCATCTGTCATTCAATAGTCTTCTGTAATATCACATTTTGAAGGAGTCTTCTGCTTCATTTCTGTCTTCCCCAGTATCCATGTTCCCCCCCCCCCCCCCCCCCCCCCAGATCTATAGCTGTCCCAAACACAGCTTTTTCACAATTTTTGTCCACCTAGAATTCTAGTTGCTATTTTGCACTTGTACCTGCCTTCTTTGTTTGTTCTGCCTCTGAAATAACAAACTCCATTCACTTTTGTTGAAATTAAACATTTATCCATTCAGCGTGTTCACCTGCTGCACACACAAGCTTCTTTTTTTCACATACATGTCTTCTCCTTCTGCTGGTATACATTGTTTCATTACCCATCTAATTCATTCTCTGTTCACTTTTAGGACCATTACTACATCATCAGTGAGCTGTGTCTCACTGATTTTCTCTCGAAAAACACTTAATTCGTATATTGAAATTGTCTTTTATTTGCCTTATTGAATCATCAACACATGAATTAAACATGGACAGTGACAGCAAATGACTCTGTTTTTCACATTTCCTGATTTTAACCAGCTGTACCATCCTTCAGAACTGATTGTTATAATCTGTTTTGCATGAAGAGAATGTATTTTCTTTGTATTTCTACATCACATAATGGTGGAAAACATTTCATTTCATTGTACATTAACAATAACCATTTCCAAATCTATGGTTGAAATGTGTGTTCTTGTTTTTTCCAAACATGCCCTTTATTATGCTTCTACTTCTCCTAAAACCAGGCTGGTCTTTTTCTAGTCTACTTTCTATTTTCCATTCTTTGGTAAAATACAGAGTATTTGTAGACATGAGATACTAGACCACTACTATCCCCATGAATTATGGTCATTACACAGGTGACTTAGTTTCTATGTCAATGCATGGCCAGTTTAAGAAATTTTGGGGATCCCTGTGAAGTCTGATTTTGGGTCCCCCTACTTCTTTTTTCATAATGTAATTTTGGTTACACTTGACATTATTTTCATAATTGTATATGATTGTTATGTATGTATGTATGTACTTGTGTGCATGTGTGTGTGAATGTTAGTGTGTGAATGTTAGCTCAAATAGTTTCAGTGAAAATATTGTGTTGAAGTTTCTTTGAATCTAGTTACAAATGGGCCAGCAATCTCTAAAGTACTAGCTTATCCACAACTTTGCTGGGCTTAGGACTTTTCAGTAAATATACATTTTAAGTCATTGTTTTTGCTGTATAGAACGCACTGTGTTAAGCTCATGCTGCAAGAATACTGGGTAGTGCAGATTTCAGCTGCTGCCATGCCAGCTGTATCGCCAGTTGTCTGTGCCATGTTCAGTGTATGCATTTATGCATTAAAATATAAACAAAAATGGGTGCACTTACAATAGTGTTTTGAAAGAAGTTCACACATTTGGTCAAATGTTAAAAAATGCAGATCCTGCAAAGGGCTAAGTTGACATGGGACATGACACATTTTTAGTGATATCCATGAAAGGAACAAGGCATTATATAAAATAGCATCAGTAATCAATGTTTCTTGTATGCATTCCATTTCTCAACTGACTCATCATATGTAGAAAAGGGAGGCAGATAAACCATGGCAGCCAAGGAGGTCAAAACAACATAAGACACAGACTGAGGAACACGCTGACTACACAAAACAGAAGCCAATGACTGAAATATCTGAGTTTGACTGTCCAGTGTCTGTGATTGGTGGTACAATGCCATGGTGAATGATTCTTGCTGTTTGACCAACTGGCATTAAATATCCTTCATAACACCATCAGCCATCTTGAGAATAAAGAGGTGACCCACCAGACTAGAAATTTACACAGAGGACAGGACCACATTCAATAAAAATAAATGTCTGTTAAGTCATCTTGTATGCTTATAGGGCTAAAATTAATTGCTAACAACATCTGAAGTAGGAAACATACTGAATTAAGTAGTAATGTTTTAATACAGGTACAACAGAATCCTGGAAATTTTTAAAAGAAATTGATAACTGTGATTGTAAGAAAAGTAGAGATTCCTGATGAATATCAATCTAACAAGTAAAATGCTGATACCACTAACCATTTAAAACAAATTGCTGGAGTTTCATTTCAGTTTGTTCATAGTAGTATTAGTTTAAGAATGAATTACAATGTGTATAAGAAAAGTAATGAGACTGATCTTTACCTACCCAAGTTCTTTCTAATTTTTTTTTTTTTCAAATAACAATATTGTCCCTTCAAAGTAGTTCCCTTCAGCAGCTATACACTGGCAGAGTCATTGTTCCCAGTCTTGCTAGCAACACTAAGAGGCATAAGCTGACAGGGCCTTTAACATGTCGGACACAAACTTTTGAATGTTCTCCAGAGTCCCAACGTGATGTCCTTTTAAGACATTTTTCAACTCTGACAAAAGAAAAAAGTCACATGGACTCACATCAGGTGAGTAGGGGTCCTTTGGAACAACAGAAATGCCTTTTGAGGTCAAAAATTCCATGATGGAAGTGGCTGTGTGATATGGGGCATTGTAATTATGCAGCATCCACTTGTCTGCTATGCCCAGTCTCACGCATTTAATACTTTTCTTGAGCTTTTCAATGACATCATTGTAAAATGTTTGGTTGACAGTTTGTTCTGTAGGAACAAATTACTTAAACACAATACCCGTACTCTCAAATAGCCAGTAAGCATCGTTTTGATATTTGATCTGCTCATTCAAGCTTTCTCCAGTCAAGGAGATGTTTCAGAATGCCACTCCTCACTTTGATGCTTTGTCTCAGGATGGTACTCATAAATCCAGGATTCATCGCCTGTGATCACTTACTGAACCATTTGGGTCACTGGCAATCCTTTCAAGAAGATCATTGTATACATTTCTTCAATTGTCCCTTTGCTCAGATTTGAGGTTTTTTTGCCACCCTTTTGGCACAAACCTTTCACATGTGCAAATCTTCAGTCAAAATTTCATGTACAATGGAAGTGTTTAAGTTCAGCAGGTCATTATCCATTTTTATTGTTAAGTGTCAGCCTGATCTCACAAGGCATACACATGTTCAACATTTTATAGTTGAAGATCTCCCTCACTGAGGTTAATCTTCATCCTGTCCTCAGCACTCCAAAAAATGATTTGTGCCAGTGAAAAAATTGTGCTATTGATAAGGAATGTTCCCCATTGGCCTGTTTCAACTTTTCAACTTGTGGATTCACCTAATTTAACATGAAACTTGGTTGCATATAATTGCTGTGGACTTCAAACATCTCCTGCAACATCAGATCTGTATTCATGTTGTACAGCATGTGTATTCATTATTTCCAATAAATGTTTCAAATGGATCACTCTCTTGTTTCCTTCCCAGTGTTTGATTTCTGCTACCACTTACCCCTAATGTTTAGGGCCATGGATTGCTATGCAGTTTTGAACCCTTATGTTGTGCTCCACTCTCCTATAAGTCTGTCACATTTCTGGGACTCCCTGTATATATCAGTGTGCTTGAGAAGAAGACAGATCTGCTATTTGTCAATACAGACTTTGTTTTCAGCAAGTTCTGTAAATGATGTTTTCAAAACGTTTTCTGTTGGTTGCTAAAAATAGAAGCTGCCATTCTAAAACAATTTCTTCAAGCTTCATTTTACATAACTGTAACCAAGACAATGTAACCATTAGATGCAATATACAGAATACCTACATTATTTGCTGACAATAAGTTAAGTACTTGATGGCTGTAATTAAAGTATAGCTATTCACTGAGTCACAGTGTGGGCTGTAATTATCATATGGCAGCAAAATTGTTAGTTATTGCGATGCGTTAATGCAGAACTGATAGACACAAGAAAAAAATATTAGTTCCAATTTTGGTCATCAGGTGTTGTGAATGTAAGAAAGATGTATAGAAATGTTTGCACATGTAATGGATTAGGAATGGGATAAGGATGGAAAATGTCATACAAGTGAGAAAGGTATAATTTTGAGTTTATTATTAACCTCCATTTACACAGTTTGTTCAATATGAACATTGGAGATGTCAGAGAGATGCTGTACAGCACCACATTTTCAACTGGTGGCCAAAATTCTAACTCATTTTTTTACAGTGTTATTCAATTCTTCAGTAAAAAACACATTAGCAAAGCTACCTGGTTTCACTGCTATCCAGAAATTACAGCTCATACTGGATCTTCTTGAGTACCTGCACTTCAATTATAATCACCTGGCACAATTGTGTGTGAGTGAATTCCTAAGGGACCAAACTGCTGAGGTCATCAGTCCCTACTTAAACTACATTAAACTAACTTATGCTAAGAACAACACACACACCCATGCCCAAAGGAAGACTCAAACCTCTGTCCGCCGCTCGTGGTCTCGCGGTAGCGTTCTCGCTTCCCGAGCACGGGGTCCCGGGTTCGATTCCCGGCGGGGTCAGGGATTTTCACCTGCCTCGAGATGACTGGGTGTTTGTGTTGTCATCATTTCATCATCATCTAGGAAAGTGGCGAAATTGGACTGAGCAAAGATTGGGTAATTGTACGGGCGCTGATAACCACGCAGTTGAGCGCCCCACAAACCAAACATCATCATCTCACTCAAACCTCTGGTGGGAGGGGCCGCACAATCCGTGACATGGCACCGTAAACCATGCAGCCACTCCACACAGCCTGGCACAATTAGTTTGAATTATATCTTCCACAATGATATTAAATCCAGCATGTAAAAAGCTTATTTCTGAAGAACAACACTAAGATGAAAATTTTCTTATTTAGTATCAATTTCCTAAGTGGGATATTACAGGAAAACAAATTTGAGAACAATATTATAGAAAGAGCAGAGGTAGTACGTGGAGATAAGATGGGAGATATGATACTGAGAGTAGAATTTGACAGAGCACTAACAGACCAAGGTGGACACTAGGCATCTGGATTACATGGAATTCCTCCAGAACTATTGAGAACCATGGGAGATACAGCTACAACAAAACTGTAACACCACCAAAATACACTGAGACTTCAGGAGGAAGCTAGTAGTTCCAGTTCCAAAGATGGCAGGTGCTAACAGGTGTGAATGCTACTGACTTCTGTGTTTAATAAATACTTGTTGCAAAATATTGACACAAATTATTTACAGAGGAATGGAAAAGCTGGTACAAGTTGGTCTCGGGGAATGTCATTTAGAGCTTTGAAGAAGTGTATGAACAGATTAGGCAATACTGACCCTACAGCTTATCTTAGGAGATAGAAGAAAGGGAAATCTACATTTTTAGCGTTTGTACATTTATGGAAAGCTTTTGATAATACTGGAATTCTGAAGGTAGCAGAAATAAAACAAAAGGACAGATAGTTTATTTACAACTTGTATGCAAATAAGATTGTATTTACAAGAGTTGTCGGATATGAAGGAAAAATAGAAGCTGAGAAGGGAGTGAAACATGGTTGTGGTCTTCCCCTGGCATTATTCAATTTATATGCCAAGTGAGCAGTAAATTAAACCAAGGAGAATTTTCTAAAGGGAATTAAAGTTCAGGGAGAAGAAATAAAAACTTTGACATTTTCTGATGACATTGTAATTCTGTCAGAGACAGTAAAGACTTGAAATAGCAGTTGAACAGGATGGATGGTGTCTTGGATAGAGATTATAAGAAGAACATTAACTATAGTTAAAGCAAGGGCAATGAAATGAAGCCAAGTAAAATCAGGTGATGCCAAGGAAATTAGATTAGGAAATGGGACATTAAATGTAGTAAATGAGTATTGCCATTTGGGCAGCAAAAGAACTTACGATAGCCAAAGAAATGCATTTCTGAAAGAGAGAAGTCTCATAATACCTAATACAAATGTAATTGTATGGAAGTCTTTTCTGAAAGTATTTGTGTGGTGTGTAGCCTTGTACGAAAGTGAAACATTGACGATCAGCAGTTCAGACAAGAAGAGAATTTTATTGCTATAGAAGAATGTAGAAGACTGAATTGATAGATCAAATAATTAATAAGAAGGCACTAAATCAAACAGGGATGAAAAGAAATTTGTGACACAACTTGAGTTAAAGAAGAGAGAAGTTGAAAGGACATACCCTAAGCCTTCAAGGAACAATCAGTTTGCTAATAAAGGAGAGATTGGGGGGCTAAAAATTGTAGAAGGAGACCTAACTATGAATACTGTAAGCCAGTTGAAATGAAGTTGCAGAAGTTATCCAGAGATGAAGAGGCCTGCACAGGATAGGCAGGAGATTGGCATCAAACCAGTCTTCAGACCTGAAGGTCTCGACAACAACAATACCCAACTGAGTGAAGGATAATTTTCTTGCCCTGTAAAACACCTTACATAACATCAAACTCAAAGTAATGAGCTGGGAATCAATGGTAAGAAGTAAAAATGAGAAGAAGAGTTAAACAGGTATGGAAGCATTTTGTAAATTATGTGAGATAGCAGTGAAATTCTGGACTGATGCCTCTTAATTCGGCATTCAGACAAAAGGTGTAGTTCTTTAACCTGGACCTCTTCACTGTTGCAGCTTCTCTTATGCTGGCAGCTGCAAACTTTTCTCAGATTTTCGCTTTCTGCTAAAGAACAGAAAGTACTTCTTCAGAAATACACTTACATTCCTCCATAAGTTACAGTAAAATAGTACTTCATATCAAAGAATGAACAGTTTTGTTTTGTGGGTTCTATCCAGTTTCCTATAAGTTATACATTTTTTATTATACTAGAGCATGTTAACTTGCAGAGGCCACTTGAACATCTTAAATGAATGATTGAAACCTAAAGACATTTTTTATGTATAATTTTAGTATGCAAGGGAGTAGATGCTACAAAACCATTGCCTGTGGTGTAGAGATTACAAAAGAAGCAATTGTATGTATGATAATATATGCTCCACGTACAAATAAAATAGACTTAAATTCAATATAAACACATGAAGAGAACTGCTGTAACTGTATTGGTGCATACAGTTAAGTTATCCAACATAAGAAGACAGAGAAGGGTTCGCTGTTGAAACTGACTTGTTACCAATGTGAACGCTCTCTCACAGGTGACTAGCATGTACTCGTAAATAATAAACACTTAAAATGATAACCACAACCTACCTCGAAAATAATCCACAATAGTAAATAGCATAGCAATAAGATACCTTGGTTGTTATTATTTCTCTTAACCATAAAACTAACAACTGTTGCTAGATTTTAATGTCACATTTGACAGCAGAAGAAATGTGTAGAGACCCATATATAGATATGAGAAATGATATGCTAACATCTAGCCTAGACCTGGTGCTAAAAGAAATAGGAATATTTGCAGCAACAGTAATGCAAGTAAACTGTACTAGCAATAAACATTGATGTTGAGTTCAGTACAGGGGAGTACAATTCAGAAGTCAATCCTTACAAAGCTCAGAATTCAGGTAAGGTTGTAAACATTAAAAGGAGTTAAACTACCTAAAGAAAATAGGTATTTGTAAGTAGATGATAGAAAGATGCTTCCTATTGACCAAGGTGCAGTGCCAAGCTGGATGAAACTATGGGATATATGGGTGCACCAATGAAAGGATGACCCACCCCAAAAATAGGAGTGAAGATGTACAGTGCAATGCTGTCATGGTGAAAATGGATTATTATTGGGGAGTTATCTCTGTGGTGTGAGGTAATTAGGCAATTTCTACAGTGGAAGGACACTGCTGAATTTAATACTTACTCCAAAGTTATAAGGCAGATAAACTTACCAGAACTTATAGTCCAAATTGTAAATAATTTTTATGATTGAACAATAACAGGTGTCTGAGAGTTGTAAGTAAATCATGGTGCAAAGAATTTTAAGCAAAGAAACAAAAGTCTCACAGCAACAAAAGCATTGCAAGTTGATCTGAGCATGTGACTTTGTAAGTAGGCTATTTAGGTTTTCTTATTGGTAACGTCACGTAGCGCTCTGTATGAAAATCACTGGCTGTGCTGTGTGCAGTCTGTGGCTGGTTTGCATTGTTGTTGGCTATTGTGGTTTTGGGCAGCTGGATGTTAACAGCGCATAGTGTTGCGCAGTTGGAGGTGAGCCGCCAGCAGTGGTGGATGTGGGGAAGTGAGATGGCGGATTTTTTGAGAGTGGATAATCTGGAGGTGTGTCCATCAGAAACAGTACATTTATAAGAATGGATGTCATGAACTGCTATATATATTATGACTATTAAGGTAAATACATTGTTTGTTCTATATTAAAATCTTTCATTTACTAACTATGCCTATCAGTAGTTAGTGCCTTCTGTACTTTGAATCTTTTATTTAGCTGGCAGTAGTGGCGCTCGCTGTATTGCAGTAGTTCGAGTAACGAAGATTTTTGTGAGGTAAGTGATTTGTGAAAGGTATAGGTTCATGTTAGTCATGGCCGTTCTTTTGTAGGGATTATTGAAAGTCAGATTGCGTTGGGCTAAAAAAAATATTGTGTGTCAGTTTAAGCACAGTCATGTATAATTTTTCAAAGGGGACGTTTCATATGTCGACCCTTAGCCAAGGATACATCACTGGAATCTTCTGATTTTTTCTTGTAGTTTGTGTAATTAGTGTAGCTTTTGTTTATTGCTAGAGCATAATTGTAGAGAGAATGTCCTTTGTAGTTGCAGTCTTTCATTGTTGCACAGTAAAACAGTTGTGGCATGCATGTACATTTAAGTATTTCGCAGCTGCGCTTGCAATTAACTAGATATTATTTTCAGTGCTATGTTAATGTGTTTTCTAATTTTTTCTCTTCAAATTGTGCTTTTCTGTGTTATCGTGTGAAATATTGTGACAATAATGGCGTGTGAAAAACGTAACACTAGGCTCCAAAGTAAACTGAGAAATAATAGTGACGATGAGCGTAGCTTATCAGCACCACTGTGTAGTGAATTAACAGACATTCGACGTAGTAATTTGGTAATTGCGCATAGGGAAATGAAGCAGGCGGCAAATAATGGTGTAGACAATGAAACAAGTAGTGAACAGGGAAGCATTATCGATCGATCGGTCGGCAACAGCTCGCCTCAGGAATCCGAAATGAAAGAACACAATATTGCAAATACTGTAGACTTAGGTTTTCGGTCCTCACCGTTATCTCAAATGAGTCAAGACACATTTTCTGCTTGTCAAAATGTGAATGTTGCCAGTGAAAATGCACTGCCAAAAAGCATAGAGAAAAAGATTCCAGACACTAATACATTATTATTGCAATTAATGCAACAAATGGAACAAAATCAGAGACAAACACAGCAAAAGCTTCACAAGTTAGACACCATGCTTGAACAAACATGTGAAGATTTAACTACTGAGTTACTTAAAATCGAATCAAAATGTCAAAAAGTCTGTACTGACGTAAAAACACAAATTTGTGAGCATTTTCAACCTATTTTTTCGTGGCATGAAAATACATTTCAGAATCACGAAGCAGCCATAAAAGAACTGCAAACTATTGTTCATGAAAATCATGAGACATTGCAAGCTAAAATTGACTCAGTTGCATCTACCGATTCGGTTATGCAACTTGCAAAAACTCAGGAAAAGTTAAAGGACACAGTAAATACGATTTCAACACAAATGGACACTCTGAAACTTGATTCAGAAAAACACACTGAGGAAATAAGTACACTATCGGAGAAAGTAGCCGAACTTTCGGATCAGTTCACTAACTTATCTACAAAGGTAGATGATGATCTGAATGACACAAGACCTGTAGCCATCACTGACACAGAAGAGTATGAACAAATTAAGAAATTCAAACAAAATCGGAATCAAATTAATACGCAACACAAAAGAGAAATCCGAGAAGTACAAGATCAGTTGGCACAAGTAATACAAAAATTACATATTTCAGAGTACACGCGAGCTCCAACACGGGAAGAGGGACTTAGAAATACGGAAAAGCCACAAAATAATAACACAGGGCATTTCAGAAATTATGAAAGAAATTGGCAAGGTGCACCGAATTTTGAGATGGAACCACCGACACAACGTAACAATGACCGATATGCTACTTGCCGACACGATGATTTTGACTATAAGCTGTTCATTACTATACGTAAATTCAAAACATTGAAGAATTCTGGCAACGACATTCATCCACAAGCGTGGCTCCATCAGTTCTCTCATTGTTTTCCTCCCAACTGGTCATTAGAGCACAGATCAGAATTTATGTGTGGCTACTTAGAGAATGAACCAGCTGAAAGAATGCGATCGGTCATTCACGATTGCCACAGTGAAGGAGAATTTTATCATGCCTTCCTCTCAGCATATTGGTCTCAAGCTACACAAGACCAAGTAAAACATAGCATCATAATGATGAAACATTTGGAACAATCTGAATTTTCCAGTCTTGTTAAATATTTTGAAGACATGTTGCACAAGAATCAGTACCTGCCAAACCCTTACAACCCCTCAGAACTTATTCGCATTTGCTTAATCAAATTGCCTGAACATTTATGACATATTATTTTGGCAGGACGTTGCAAAGACAACATTGAAGCTTTTCAGGGACTGTTACAAGAATTGGAAATTGACACTGACAATCGCAGAACGTGAAAACAGGAGCACAACAATTACAGGTCACATCCGTCACAATTCCGCGATGACAGAAATAATAAATGGACACAACAAGGCTATTCTTACAACGTAAATCGTGACCAAAACGGACACCACCCGTATGACAACCGTTGGCAGAGTAGTAATAATTACAGGGAAAGATCACCTCTCCGCGGTAATGGCTATCACAGAGACAATGAGAGGAACAGATAATATGGGAACCAAAATAATTATTATCACGGGAGACAGAATAACTTCAGACACAACGGTCCACCGTGCAGTGATAATTCAGGGAGAAATTCTCCACTACTTAACCGACAAGAAAGAAACTACAGGAACTACCGACATGACAACAGATGATATAATCATAACGACAGACCTGAATTTCATCAGAACTGGCAGGATTCAAACAGGGCTCGGCCCTCTCGGCAAGTTAGGTCTCCTAATCCCAATAATGACGTGCACCAACAAAGAGACAGACAATGACTCGCACCGCAGGCAACCACGTGCGCCGGATGACTCAGAGAAAAATAGCATAGATGCTAACCCTGAGAAAAATTTGAGCATTCTTTACCGATGCACCATATCCCACATGATAATTCCGTTGAAGTTGGAGCTCTGCATATTAGGAACAGTAAAGGTTTGCACCACATTTCACATGTAAAACCGTTTATTGAGAGATAATCTGCTTTTTAACTTAGTCTTTGCCATAAAATTTTTCACTTCACGCTACTAGTACAATTTGTCACACTGAGAAACTGTTAACATGCAACAATGTTTTAAAGTTAACTATCCAGTCAAGAACCTAGGGAACTTAGACAAGTAATTATGAATGCATTGTTATAGAGCACAGATGACACAGTGTTATTGTGTGTGTACATTCTTTCTTGTTAGTTGCACGATTACATAACGACTATAAGGCTTGCATACTTCGAACATATACCAGTACTGCCAATGAGATATTAATGCAACATTTTGGTTTACTTGAAAATACATTCTGGATTTAAAGTACTTTCTGTGAGATACCAGATGACACAGTGGTTAGTTTATGTGACAGCTACACAATTTTATCACGACGCTACTAATGAGTGACAATTTACAATGTTGCTTTTGCGGTGTTTCTGTTTTATATCTGCACAGTTTTTCTGAATTCTTCTGGAAAGGAAAACATGTTTTAGTAGTAACTTTTGTGGCATAGCTACAATGAGACAGCCTTTTCCGTAGCACAACAATACGTTACAGCACAGTACTTTCTTCATCAAGGCAATAAGCGTAATAAGTAAGATATCTATACGCAAAGCATTTCACTTTTGTTTACCATGAGGTAAGTACATTTACTTCTGCAGAACTTAGCTTTGGGAGAACGATAACTACGACACTTTCACAGAGATTATCTTACAACAAGACGCACAGTTTAGCGCTACAGTACACATATTTGATTGATTAATTTTGTACTAAAACATTTATTTTTAATGATTTTTGAATTACAATGATACAAAGGTTTTCCGTGATACATTTCATTCCATTGCTGTATCTGTAACACCTGAGGGTATAATTACATTAATCCTCAGGGGGGTACACACTTACTTTGTGTACCATGTGTGTGGCAAGCACAAGGATCCCTAGCTTATACAACTTTACACATCGGTACCATATTTCTCCAACACAGAATTACACAGCTAGCTGACTATTTAACAGAGAAACAAACATTTTTTTACTACGTCAGTGACAGCTATGTTTACGCAATTACACAATTGGATAACTTCACACTTATGAAACTGTACTTTGTCTGTACTTTCTGAGCTGTTCATATTTTTTCGGACCCATTGTGATAGTATGAGAGCTTTGAATGATGTATTTGGTATGGGATCATGATTTTTAAAGTACGTTTGAGGTAGATGACACTACTGAAATGAGCAGAGAATTCTTTTTTAGGTTTTGAAATTATTGCAGAAAGCTATGACGATTTTGAGATTTGACTGAGGTGTTATGATGTTATTATGATGATCACTATGTGTATCATGCTGTTAAGGTATGTTTATGATCAATAAGCTGACTTAATATGAGGAATTTGATTATGCTACATATTTATAATGATGAAATATTGAAGAATGTCGACGAATATGTATATGTGTAATAAGGTAAGGCATAATGAGTAGTGGTTAGGGACTCTGATTTGTGAAAAGGGATGTTGGAAACCAAGAATCGTACTTTAAGAGTTATGAAATGTATGTATATGCGTAAATGTATCACAACGCTGCCGAAAATTTTTTGGACACTGTTATATTTATAGGATTTTGTTTCTACACATTTGTAACGCAAATTCTCGACCTGTGAAATTTTTTATATGAGACTGTCACTGTAGTGCAAATCGGTGTTATAAATATTTCGGTAAGAAAGTTAAGTGACCACCTGCACGTAATGCGTCATGGGCACCCAGCTGCGCGACAGTCGCCTGAAAAAAAGCCATTAGTGTGTGCCTTTCAGAGGCACAGGTGGAGAAAAAAGGAGGCCATTATCCTCGCTATTGACATTTCTTTGTAGAAAGCATCGCAGATACAACACGCTCAAACTTGAAAACATGATTACACTGTTTTACTGCATTATGGCTAGTGAATGACGTTTCACGCCTTGCTTTGCTTATTTTGTTTAATATCTAGTTTCTAGCTGCACTGCAGCATTGGTTAAAATATAATTTTATAGATGTACTAATATAAATATTTTCTGTCTACACATCCAGTAAATAATAATTTTGTGATATACTTCCAAAAAAATGGGGGAGCACAAAAAGACATTTCCCTTCACAGGAACTGCATACATAATTTTCTTTTCAAGTACTTGGTAATTTATTTCACAGAATAAGTTTTTGTGGTGCACCACTTTAATTACATAGACATTAATATGTGAATATATATTTCCCTTATCTGCATTGTTGTCTTCAGTGTAATATTTTTTCTGCTTGAGCTTTGTCATGTTTAGATATAAGTTATTGCATTTGCTGCTGCTGTTTGCCAGGCATAATGTTACTGAATTTGTTTTTGTATTACTCTGTCAAGCCAGTTTTACTACGGATTTGTTTGCTGCGCATTGCCTTATATTAGTTATAATATTGCATTTGCTTTGCTAATTTATGCTGCTTGCTTTGCCAATTTCCATTTTTTTGTCATTGCTGTTTGTGTTAATTGTTTTGTGCTGCTGCATTGCCTTGCCCCTTAGTTTAGCATCTAAGCTCAGTAAATTTAAGTTAGCTTAAGAGGGGTTAGACTATATAAGAGAATGAGTTATGATGAATTGGAAGAAATGCATAGAGAAGCTATAAGAAAATGGTTTGGTCAAAAAAGTAGTGTACAGTGGAGAAAAACTATTTTTGAAAGAGGATGTGAACAGAATACAGAAAGCATGCTTGGATAGGATTTTTTTTGGTGGAAACAAATGTTGAAATTAGAGGAAAGATCTACAGAATGAAGTTTTGGGTTGGACTGCAGTACCAAATGTCACACTGAAAACAAACCCTGTCCTGTATTTTTGTGTTATTACACTATGTGAATTTGTGTTTTTCCTGTCTTTATGTGTTTAGCTGATTTACTTTGTAGAGATGTTTAAACATTATTAATTCTGTTCTGTTTCAATGCTCATTTGTGAAATTAATGTTTCGGAAACTATTCTCAATATTTTATATATTTATTTATGTCATAATTCCTGTAACACTGATGTATATGTTTATTTCTATTCTTTTGTAAAGCCTGTCTTACTACAAATGTTATCTGTACTGTTATGTTCTTTAATGATGTATTTTGTACCTTTGTAATTGTATTCTTATGTTGTAAATTTATAATTGTATAGACACCAGTTCTTCAAATTAAGTATCATTTCACTGCACATGTTCTGTTGGTCTTAATATATGCACAGTATGTGAGAAGTTGGGACTGTTAGTGCTTGCACGTGTGTTGATAATTCAGCAAGGGACTGGTTAACAACATTGCTGGTTCTAAGGACAATTAAAAAAAAACTTTGTGAGTACACAAGTGGTGGTTTATGGACTTGCTATATTCTCCGCAAGACTCTTCGATGGTGATTGTGCACCTGCACAGTCATAACAGATGGCTGCTGGCCGTCTCTACAAGGACTACAGTGGGTCTGCATCTTTGATGGCCCACCAATACAATTATTTCTACAAGGACTACAGTGGGTCTGCATCTTTGATGGCCCACCAATACAGTTATTTCTACAAGGACTACAGTGGGTCTGCATCTTTGATGGCCCACTAACACCATTATTTCTACAAGCACTACAGTGAGTCTGCATCTTTGATGGCCCACCAATACCATTATTTCCACAAGGACTCAGTGGGTCTGCATCTCTGTGATGACCTACCTACCAGTATTCTTCAAAACTTCGACTGACTCTGCTGTGGGTTTGCTCTGTTGTGGCCCATTACCTGTCTGCATGTCAAGAGTCAGCACTGTCTTTCCATTGGAAGGACAACACTGCTTCTTCAAGACTGCATGGAATTCCACTACTTCCGTGTGCATTGTCTTTTACTGCTCAGACTTTGGAAAAAAAAAAAAGAAAACTGCAATTTTACTGTGATGAGTGATCAACCTGTCTTTATGGACTGTGAGAAAATTTCTTTGTTATTGTAATTGTGAAAATTTTTTTAACAAATATGTATTGGCCAGTGCCCAAAACAATTTGTAAAATTTTTGTGGGGAGCATGGGGGCTATGTAAGTAGGCTATTTAGGTGTTCTTATTGGTAACGTCACGTAGTGCTCTGTATGAAAATCACTGGCTGTGCTGTGTGCAGTCTGTGGCTGGTTTGCATTGTTGTTGGCTATTATAGTGTTGGGCAGCTGGATGTTAACAGCGCGTAGCGTTGCGCAGTTGGAGGTGAGCCTCTAGCAGTGGTGGATGTGGGGAAGTGAGATGGTGGATTTTTTGAGAGTGGATAATCTGGAGGTGTGTCCATCAGAAACAGTATATTTGTAAGAATGGATGTCATGAACTGCTATATATATTATGACTATTAAGGTAAATACATTGTTTGTTCTCTATTAAAAATCTTTCATTTGCTAACTATGCCTATCAGTAGTTAGTGCCATAGTTTGAATCTTTTATTTAGCTGGCAGTAGTGGCGCTCACTGTATTGCAGTAGTTCAAGTAACAAAGATTTTTGTGAGGTAAGTGATTTGTGAAAGGTATAAGTTAATGTTAGTCAGGGCCATTCTTTTGTAGGGATTATTGAAAGTCAGACTGCGTTGCGCTAAAAAAAATATTGTGTGTCAGTTTAAGCACAGTCATATATAATTTTTCTAAGGGGATGTTTCAACTTCTCTAATTAATGGCTGAACCACAATGTAATACAGATATAGCAAAATTACCTTTACTCACTGTCATGTATCCTGAAAATTATCTGAAAATTTTGGGTTTAGCAACTAAACTGTGACCAGGTGTCTGAGCATAGTTGGAGAAGGTTCCTTTACCTATTGAAGTATTTTGTATGCAGTCCATGCAATGTATAAGAGGCCTAATGTTAATTGTTTGAAACAGGAAAAGTTTATACCTTTTATGGATATATGTAACCATATGTTTGGGTTTGTAAGCATCTTGAGGAGAGGTTTGGCTATTTAGTCCAAGTAATTAGTTTACTTTATCAACAAAATGATGATTGCTGTATCGTGTTGCTACCCTCTCCACTAGGCATCAATGGTAGAGTGTTAGAACCACTTTCCAGTGCCTGCTGAGGAGAAGCTGATGGAGTGATTTCCGTAAAATAAATGGTAATCTTCATTCTCTGACCCATCGGTGAAGAACCTCCTAGGGTGGATCCTTGGGTTGGGAGGTGGGATGGATACCAGTCTTTGTGGACTATCTTTTTCTTTCTGTTTTAGGTTTTAACATCCCTAGTCTTTACTTTCCTTTTTTTTCTCTGCCTGGAGTACCATGCCTATCCTCCCTCTTTTCTATAATCAACAGCTTCCATCATGGAAACCCTTCTCCTAACCTATATATCAAAACCTGTTTTCTCAGGATTGCCAGAGATGTAGCATGTGCACCAATAATTACCAGAGGATGTAGAGTTAATATAAAAGTTCATGATGGATTTAGGAAGCTAGGAAAGTGTTGTGACTCACCGATCTTTCAAAGTGCCACCGCACAGTTATGCGCGTCCTTTACATGCAGCGCTGTCTGCCAGCCATGCAGCAGCCACGCCACCTAAGCGGCCAGCCAGCCAGCAGCCGCTAGACTTGGACGGAGGACTGATTTGACTGTTCCAGTGTACACATGTCTTACTTTGTTTATGTGATCTGTGACTTACATGTATTGTGTCATCCTAGAAATATATTTGTTCAACTTGACGTTATATCAATTGGCGATGAGGTAGTGAATTTTTCTTCTTCATTGTTGTCCCACAGGTTTCCATGGCTACTTTAGAGCAACTATTGCAAGGTCTCATTGAACAGCCAACGCTTCTCACATCGGCGATTCATGATTTCGTCACAGCATCCAATGCAGGGCGTCTTTCGTCGTTGTCTATCCCTCCTTTTCCTCCTTATGACAAGGCGGTGGAAGACCGGTCCGATTACAAAAAACGCCTTTGACAGCACTTCCTCGCAATTCATGTCGTGGATGAACAAACATGTAAGTCTCTGTTCCTTTCATGGATTCCACCTCAAATGTATCGGTTGTTGTTGCAATTGGCTCCCTTTAAAGATCCTGCATCTTTGTCCTTTGCTGAAATGTGCTCCATTCTGTCCGTATATTTTTCAAAAGCATACGCATGTGGTAGCCTCTCATGTTGCCTTTTATCGTTGTCAAAAACAACCAAATCAATCCTATCGCGCTTGGACTGCTGAACTTCACAGCCTCAGTCAAAAGTGTCAATTTGTTGCTGACTTTCACAAAGAATCCTATGCCAATTCCATGGTACGGGATGCTTTTATCCGGTCGGCACCTGACAAAGAAGTTAGGCAACATGCCCTTCAGTTGGTGAATCCAACTCTCGATGAGGTCCTATCCATCACATAGTCTTTTGAAATTTCTCACGCCGCTGGGGTGCAAATAGAGGCGTGGGGTGACGTCGGGGAAATACAACCTCTGTGTGCTGTTGACGCTGTCCCCGCCATCCGACATGGCCGCAGTACGCTCCCAAGCGCGGCCTCAGCCTAACTGTCAACAAACCTCTAAGTACCTACAGCGAAACCCCCGGCAACTTCCTTCATGTCCGCAATGTTTTACGAAACATTCATGGGAGGATTGTCCTCAACGTTGGGCCGTGTGTCACAAATGCAAAAAGAGGGGTCATGTGTCCTCCGTTTGCAAGTCCGACCCCATACCTGATGTTAATGTATGTGACACTGATTCTGCTTCTGTTTTGTCTGCCAATGGTACTTCTTCCCTTTCATGGAAGTTATACCTCACTGTCCAAATACTTGGTCGGGATGTTTGCATGCAGGTGTATACTGGTTCTGCTGCCACTATTATCAATTCTCAGACGTATCTTCAGTTGGGTTCTCCAATCCTATCACTTGTCACTAGGCAATTACGGACGTAAAATAAACAGAAGATTTCTCTCTTGGGACAATTTGATGCTGAGGTATCTTACAAATCTGTTGTTCACAGTGTTCCCATATTTGTGGTCGACCATAGTAACGCGAAGAATCTTTTTGGTTTCGAAGCCTTTCGCGTTTTTGGGTTCTCCATAGATTACTCTGTCAATATCATCTCTGATGCCATTCCTTATGCTCAATTGGATTCCTTGTCGATGACATTTTCGTCCCTTTTTTCTCCTAGGTTAGGCCATGCAAATGACTTTGAAGCTCATATCACGCTCAAACCCACTGCTCGGCCTAAGTTTTTTCAGGCTCGGCCCATTCCTGTGGCCCTTCATGTTCGGGTCAAACGGGAGCTGGATCGTCTCACTGCTTCAGGGGTCTTGCTTCCTGTCACTTCCAGTGAGTGGTCCTCTCCTGTCATTGTCGTTGCTAAGCCAAATGGTGATATTCGTCTCTGTGGCAATTTAAAAGCCACTGTAAATGCTCAATGCCTCATCGACATGTATCCTATGCCCCAACCTGAAGAATTGTTCACTAAACTTGCTGGAGGCCAGTATTTTTCGAAACTTGACCTGTCAGAAGCTTATCATCAACTTCCTCTCGACACTGCTTCCCGGCAGTTCGTGGTCCTTAACACACCTTTCGGCCTCTATTAATACCAACAATTGCCATTTGGGGTTGCCAGCACCCCTACTCTCTTTCAGCAATTCTTGGAACAATTATTGCTCCCTGTCCCTGGGTGTATAAATTACATGGACGACATCGTTGTCACTGGCTCCACCACTGAAGAACATCTTCAGAATCTCTGCACACTTTTTCATGACTTACAGACTGCCGGTCTTATGTGTAACCTTCAGAAATCAAAATTTTTTCAGGCATCTATCACGTACTTGGGTTTCAACTCTCTCGGGATGGTATTCGTCCGCTTCAGCAGACTGTCGCTGCAATTGATGCCCTTCCTCGCCCTACATCTGTTAAGGAACTGCAGGCCTTCTTGGGGAAAATAGCATACTATCACAGGTTTTTACCTTCTGCTGCTTCGGTGGCTCAGCCGTTGCATCGCCTGTTGCATAAAAACGTGGCCTTTCACTGGTCCGCGTCATGCAATGCAGATTTCCAGAAATTGAAGACTATGCTGAAACAGGCCCCGTTCCTGGCTACTTATTGACCTGGCCAACATCTTGTTCTTGCCATGCATGCCTCTCAATACGGAGTTGGTGCAGTCCTTGCGCACTGTTTTTCTTACGGCACTGATGCTTATGCCTCCAAAACGCTCACGGATGCCCAACGAAAGTATTCTCAAATTGAAAAAGAAGCTTTGGCCATTATTTATGCTCTTCATAAGTTCGGTGTTTTTCTCTATGGATCCAAATTTCATCTTGTTACAGACCACAAACCACTTGTTTCCTTGTTTCATCCGTCAACGTCACTTCCAGACAAGGCTGCACACCGCCTCCAGCGTTGAGCTCTTTACTTGTCTCATTTCAATTATGAGATTCATTTCCGGCCAACGGCTCAACATGTGAATGCTGATGCACTGTCTCGACTTCCCATGGGTCCTGATCTGGCATTTCATAGGGACAAACTTTTGTGTTTCCACCTGGATGTTGCCGAGCAGCGGGTTGTGGACGGGTTCCCCATCACCGAGCACCGGCTGGCAGCTGCTACGGGCTCGGATCCTACACTCTCCCGGGTTTTACGCTGTATTCATGAGGGTTGGCCAGATCATCCATCCACTAAGACTTCTGATCTGTTGCGGAACTACTACGCTTTGCGTTACTGCCTCACGGCTAGGGATGGTGTTATCCTCCTTTCCACAGACAATGCTTGTTGTGATACCTGCGTCTTTGCTTGCTTCGGTCTTGCGCCTCCTTCACCAAGGACACCGGGGTGTCTCTCACACCAAATCTCTGGTGCGCCATCATGTGTACTGGCCCAGGATTGACTCTGAAATCGCACACATGGTTGCTGCCCCGAAGTCATCTTTGTCACCGTGGCCTTTGCCTGAGAAGCCCTGGGAGCGTATTCATGCTGACTTCACAGGACCTTTTTTAGGTACTTATTGGCTTCTCGTTATTGACACCTACTCTGACTTTCCTGCCGGCCGGTGTGACCGTGCGGTTATAGGCGCTTCAGTCTGGAACCGCGTGACCACTACGGTCGCAGGTTCGAATCCTGCCTCGGCCATGGCTGTGTGTGATGTCCTTAGGTTAGTTAGGTTTAAGTAGTTCTAAGTTCTAGGGGACTGATGACCACAGATGTTAAGTCCCATAGTGCTCAGAGCCATTTGAACCATTTTTCTGACTTTCCTTTCATTGTCCATTGCACATCGCTTACCACTGTGGCAACCACCAATGCTCTATCTCGCATTTTCTCTTTGGAAGGCCTTCCCTCTACTCTTGTTACTGATAATAGTCCGCAATTTGCCTCTTCCAGTTTTGCGGGTTTTTGTGCCCGTCATGGCGTCATACATGTCACGGCCCCTCCATTTCATTCCCAGTCAAATGGTGAGGCTGAACGACTGGTCCGCACATTTAAGGCTCAGATGAGGAAACTCCTGACTTCTTCTGCTGCTGATGATGCGCTTCTCCAACTTCTGGCTTCTTACCGTTTTACCCCCATGGGCGACCACAGCCCGGCTGAGCTCTTACATGGCTGACAGCCCCGCACGCTACTTCATCTTCTGTGGCCTTCCACCTCACACCCACGGGTGCCTTCGTTTGGCCAGTTGAATGCCAGCGACCTTGTATGGGTACGGGGGATATGGCAGGCAGCCAAAATGGAGTCCTGGCCACATCTTACAACACCGTGGCCGACACCTCTATGAAATCCAGACAGACACGGGTGTTGCAGTGTGTCATTTGGACCAGCTTTGACCTCGTGTGCCAGCAATGCCTGTTCCGAATGCCGCTACGCCACCTTTGGCTCTACCTGACACTCGGGATCTTGGAATCTCTCAATACTCACAACGCAGCCCTCTCACCATCATCGTGGTGCCAGCACAGGAACTGCCACCACCAGGAGATGTGCCCATGCAGGAACAAGATGACCATCGTCTGTCGGAGCAACTCTACTCGCCTCCTTCCAGACGCAGACACATCACCCATGCCTCCTGTTATAACAACCGGACTTCCCGCAATGGACAGATTGGGGCACAGGGCCCCAGCAGATTCGACAATCACGTCTTCTGTCATCTCGACCCATTATCATCGGGGACACTTCCGTCCGTATAGGAAGCCTCCTCCTCTAGACTTTACGGCCAGTCAAACAACACCTATGGACATTAGCAATCTACAGGCCACCTCCATCAAGACCAGTGCAAAAATTTCAAAGGGAGGAAAAGTGTTGTGACTCGCCAATCTTTCAAAGTGCCACCGTACAGTTACGCATGTCCTTTACATGCGGCACTGTCTGCCAGTCATGCAGCGGCCATGCCACCTAAGCGGCCAGCCAGCCAGCGGCCGCTAGACTTGGACGGAGGACTGATTTGACTGTTCCAATGTACACACGTCTTACTTTGTTTATGTGATCTGTGACTTACATGTATTATGTCATCCTAGAAATATATTTGTTCAACTTGACATTATATCAGAAAGCAAATGATTTGCATACTTTTAGTATACTTAGTTAGCTCTACATGGAGGCACCAGCAACCCCGAGAGGCCACCGCTGGTGCGCCGGCGCCCGGACCCACGACCCTTAATGATGTTGCAGTCGATGTACTTCTTAATATCGCTTTTGGAAGAAGGAAACCAGGTGTGAATCACACAGTATTTTACTGATGATCTGGAAATGCAAATTTAGAATAAGTAGATAACACATATGAAAATGTAGGAATGGCATGAAATGGATGTATTTTGAAATCACTCTCACAATTTTGCTTAAAGTAACAACCTGTAGTAATACCAAGACACATAAATGTTTCATGAAGGTACTGATACTGATTGTAACCCAAGTGTTCAATGACAATTATATAGTGAGCTTAAATGGTTATTGGTATAACCTTGTAAAGAGTGACATATTTGGAGAACATACACTGTGGCTTCCATTTCCTTACACTGAAGCACTGTTCCTTTTAATGGATGGGCACAACTGAGCCAAAAATGTCAACTGATCAATGTGGAATTGTGCTGTCAGATGGGGGAGCTTTAACTGAGAGTGGAGAGCCACATGGCAAGGTCGTGGTGTCATGGGTGATCAAAAAATGCAATAATGAATGTTGGAAGTAGCGACTTACAATGTCTGGTAGTGTCTCTTCTATGAGTATGATACTCTAATTTTACAGTTCTTCAACTATCAAATATGAATACCAATTAACTGTCAAAAATAGTTGTGTGATACTTTCTATTTGATTACTGCAGCTTTCCCAGGGCTCTATTTGCAATGTTTTCAAATATAGTTGGGTTGTATTAATTGAAAAGTGTCTTATTTCACTTTGATAATTTCAGCTAGATAATGATGAGATTTACAAATGAACACCAATGCTACTGATATGGAAAATCAACAGTAAAAGAAAGAGTGATTATGCCAGTATCAACAGTGACTGAGTAAGACATGTATTCAGTCTGTAGCCTTCAGTGAATTTTAACATTGCTGTACTGTGATTTTTCTTATTGTAAACACACATTTATTCAGTCTATAGCTTTCAGCAAATTTAGACATTGCTACATACTGTGATTATTCTTATTGTGAAAAATAAAAACTTTGCATATGCAATGTTATAGTTCCTACACTGAAAGTGAAAAGAAGACATACTCACAGGTAGTCATGTTAGTTATTTTGTTAATGGCAATTGCTTATAAAGAGAAGAAGAGAGAGTAATTCCCTATATGGTGGTGGAGTTCAGCTTTTGGCATGGGTATCAGACAATTCAGTTGAATTTTGTTCTCACCGACATCGAGTTTTATCCATTACAATCTATGTAATTAAGATAAGCTAACTTGGAGTGTGGGAATTAATAATCTGAAATACAAGTAACATAATTAGAATGATCCAACCTCAATGAATACTTAGTACAAATAGATTGTGTACATGAATCAAGGTTTTATTTATTTGAAATTTAGAGAAATATGTATGTAGTAGAAATAAAAGTCTAGTGTTTGGCTTGTAATTCTACAAAGAATTTGCAGTGATAATATTTTTTGTCTGTTGTGAATGTCACATGTTTACGGCAACATCATTCGTCTAAGGAGAGGGTTGAGAGATATAACATACCACTTCCGCAAACTAATGTGTTGCACAATGTTTATAGCACCAAAGAATAATGATCACCAAAAATACTGCTAAATTCTATTAGTGGGATTAGTGAGATTGAATGTGCATATTGTGTGGAAAATTTGTATCATTTTGGATGTTATAGACCACATTGGACACAGTGTTTCTGCAAGGAGGGAGAAGCTAGCAGTTTGGCCACACTTTGTGGCACCTGCTGGTTTGGTGATTACTCCAAGCAGCTGTGTCCCTTCCTTGGAGACAAGCTACACTCCATGGAATAGCAAGTACCATGACAATAAACCACAGCACAGAATAGAAAAAAGTGGGTCAATGTAGCTCATTCTTCTCTTAGCGATATATAGATTTTGAGAAAGGAATTTTGTATTCGCCCTTATTATCATCATCCATTTCACTTTGTCATGGAGGAATTTCAGTTAGAATGTTGTATAAAGCTTTAGTTAGGAATTCATTAAACTGTAAAAGTACATCAACATCAGAATCAATAGATGAAGTCACACTCAGAATACTTATCAGATATGGAGGAAACAACAGAGCCTATATCATAAAGAGCACAGATAGCTCAGACTCTTACATTCCTATTATTTGTTTATTAAATCAGTAGAGAAATCAAACCACTACAAATCAGGTTAAGTTCCTCTGCTTCACAACTTCGAAATAAGCCTCAAAACCAACTATATCCTACTTCAGTAGAAACTTTCAGAGACACTTCCTTCCTCAGAAGGCTGTCTCTCAACCACCATCAAGTTTTTAGACCTTTTGAGTTTAGGTATAGCCTACAGGATATAGAGCCCATGACAACTGACAGGTAGCCCACATGTTATCATGAACTGAGTGCAGAGTTGTGAGGTAATACATAGGCTTCCAGTGTGGGATTCTTGGATTCAGTACACTTTTAGCAACTGTGTGAGGACCATTACCTGCAAGTGTGCTTTTCTTGAGTTGAATTTGTTTCAAGTAGCGTACCTTCATATCAGAAAATGGTCCACAAACTGACAGAGATACTGGGTAAGCACAAAAAGTCGTTGCTTAACTATGAGTAATATGTTTTTCTTGCTTCTGAAAAGGATATATCTGTCCATTGCTTGTTGTGGGTGTTAAAGTGGGTTTTACTTGTTGTGTACCAGGTTGTATTATAAATTACAGGATGAATAAGGAAAAAAGTACTTCAATATTTTCATTTTCAAAAGATGCCAACACTCAGGCTAACTGACCACAAGCAAGTCCTCATGCAGATTTCACTCCTGGGAAGAATACTATAGTTTTTGCTATGCATTTTCCTTTCTGGGTGACCATCCTACATGTCTGTTTATCTGTCTGCTGGAAACGAATTGTCAGAGGAAAGAGCAAAAAAGAATTTGTGTTGAAATGAACTAAATATCAGTGTAGGGTGTGAGCGGAACGAGATTACGAACTATGATGCTTTTACATAGAGAGTGAATGAACTGTGTTTAAGTGATATTTGTAAGAAGATTGCCAAGATTTACATTTTATTTTACAGACTTTGTGTCAAAGATGTCTTATTTATTTCATATTCTATAAAACTTTTAAGTGACTTCAGTGTAGAAATATGTTTCAATAGCTGCAAGGTGCCTTCAAGCAACTATAGGGGGATATTAAGTGATACTCTACATTGTTGTTGTTGTTTTTGTTGTTGTTGTTGTTGTTCTGGTCTTCAGTCCTGAGACTGGCTTGATGCAGCCTTCCAAGCTACTCTATCCTGTGCAAGCTCCTTCATCTCCCAGTACCTACTGCAGCCTACATCCTTCTGAATCTGCTTAGTGTATTCATCTCTCGGCCTCCCTCTATGATTTTTACCCTCCACGCTGTCCTCCAATACTAAATTGGTGATCCCTCGATGTCTCAGAACATGTCCTACCAACCGATCCCTTCTTCTAGTCAAGTTGTGCCACAAGCTCCTCTTCTCCCCAATTATATTCAAGACCTCCTCATTAGTTATATGATCCACCCATCTAATCTTCAGCATTCTTCTGTAGCACCACATTTCGAAAGCTTCTATTCCCTTCTTGTCTAAACTATTTATCGTCCATGTTTCACTTCCATACATGGCTACACTCCATACAAATACTTTCAGAAATGACTTCCTGACATTTAAATCTGTACTCGATGTTAACAAATTTTTCTTCCTCAGAAATGCTTTCCTTCCCAGTGCCAGTCTACATTTTATATCCTCTCTACTTCAACCATCATCAGTTATTTTGCTCCCCAAATAGCAAAACTCTTTTACTACATTAAGTGTCTCATTTTCTAATCTAATTCCCTCAGCATCACCCGACTTAATTTGACTACATTCCATTATCCTCGTTTTGCTTTTGTTGATGTTCATCTTATACCCTCCTTTCAAGACACTGTCCATTCTGTTCAACTGCTCTTCCAAGTCCTTTGCTGTCTCTGACAGAATTACAATGTCATCGGTGCACCTCAAAGTTTTTATTTCTTCTCCATGGATTTTAATACCTACTCCGAACATTTATTTTGTTTCCTTTACTGCTTGCTCAATATACAGATTGAATAACATCGGGATAGGCTACAACACTGTCTCACTCCCTTCCCAACCACTGCTTCCCTTTCAGACCCCTCAACTCTTATAACTGCCATCTCCTTTCTGTACAAATTGTAAATAGCCTTTTGATCCCTGTATTTTACCCCTGCCACCTTCAGAATTTGAAAGGGAGTATTCCAATCAACATTGTCAAAAGCTTTCTCTAAGTCCACAAATGCTAGAAATGTAGGTTTGCCTTTCCTTAATCTTTCTTCTAAGATCAGTCGTAAGATCAGTATTGCCTCACGTGTTCCAACATTTCTACGGAATCCAAACTGATTTTCCCCGAGGTCGGCTTCTATCAGTTTTTCCATTCATCTGTAAAGAATTCGCATTAGTATTTTGCAGCTGTGACTTATTAAACTGATAGTTCGGTAATTTTCACGTCTGTCAGCACCTGCTTTCTTTAGGATTGGAATTATTATATTCTTCTTGATGTCTGAGGGTATTTCGCCTGTCTCATACATTTTGCTCAGCAGATGGTAGAGTTTTGTCAGGACTGGCTCTCCCAAGGCTGTCAGTAGTTCTAATGGAATGTTGTCTACTCCGCGGGCCTTGTTTCGACTTTGATCTTTCAGTGCTCTGTCAAACTCTTCATGCAGTATCATATCTCCCATTTCATCTTCATCTACATCCTCTTCCATTTCCATACTATTGTCCTCAAGTACATCACCCTTGTATAGACCCTCTATATACTCCTTCCGCCTTTCTGCTTTCCCTTCTTTGCTTAGAACTGGGTTTCCATATGAGCTCTTGATATTCTTGCAAGTGGTTCTCCTTTCTCCAAAGGTCACTTTAATTTTCCTGTACACAGTATCTATCTTACCCCTAGTGAGATAAGCCTCTACATCCTTACATTTGTCTTCTAGCCATCCCTGCTTAGCAATTTTGCACTTCCTGTTGATCTCATTTTTGAGACGTTTGTATTCCTTTTTGCCTGCTTCGTTTACTGCATTTTTATATTTTCTCCTTTCATCAATTAAATTCAATATTTCTTCTTTTATCCAAGGGTTTCTACTAGCCCTCATCTTTTTACCTTTTTGATCCTCTGCTGCCTTCACTATTTCATCCCTCAAAGCTACCCATTCTTCTTTTACTGTATTTCTTTCCCCCATTCCTGTCAATTGTTCCCTTATGCTCTCACTGAAAACCTGTACGACCTCTGGTTCTTTCAGTTTATCCAGGTCTCATCTCCTTAAATTCCCACCTTTTTGCAGTTTCTTCAGTTTTAATCTACAGTTCATAACCAATAGACTGCGGTCAGAGTTGACATCTGCCCCTGGAAATGTCTTACAATTTAAACCCTGGTTCCTAAATCTCTGTCTTACCATTATATAATGTATCTGATATCTTATAGTATGTCCAGGGTTCTTTCATGTATACAACCTTCTTTCATGATTCTTGAACCAAGTGTTAGCTATGATTAAGTTATGCTCTGTGCCAAATTCTACCAGGCGGCTTCCTCTTTCATTTCTTAGCCCCAATCCATATTCACCTACTATGTTTCCTTCTCTGCCTTTTCCTACTCTCGAATTCCAGTCACCCATGACTACTAAATTTTCGTCTCCCTTCACTATCTGAATAATTTCTTTTATCTCATCATACATTTCTTCAATTTCTTCATCATCTGCAGAGCTAGTTGGCATATAAACTTGTACTACTGTAGTAGGCGTGGGCTTTGTGTCTATCTTGGCCACAATAATGTGTTCACTATGCTGTTTGTAGTAGCTTACCCATACTCCTATCTTTTTATTCATTATTAAACCTAATCCTGCATTACCCCTATTTGATTTCGTATTTATAACCCTGTAATCACCTGACCAAACGTCTTGTTCCTCCTGCCACCAAACTTCACTAATTCCCACTATATCTAACTTTAACCTATCCATTTCTCTTTTTAAATTTTCTAACCTACCTGCCCGATTAAGGGATCTGACATTCCACGCTCCAATCCATAGAACGCCGGTTTTCTTTCTCCTGATAACGACGTCCTCTTGAGTAGTCCCCGCCCGGAGATCCAAATGGGGGACTATTTTACCTCAGGAATATTTTACCCAAGAGGACGCCATCATCATTTAATCATACAGTAGAGCTGCATGTCCTCGGGAAAAATTACGGCTGTAGTTTCCCCTTTCTTTCAGCCGTTCGCAGTACCAGCACAGCAAGGCCGTTTTGGTTAATGTTGCAAGGCTAGATCAGTCAATCATCCAGACTCTTACCCCGGCAACTACTGAAAAGGCTGCTGCCCCTCTTCAGGAACCACACGTTTATCTGGCCTCTCAACAGATACCCTTCCGTTGTGGTTGCACCTACGGTACAGCTACCTGTATCGCCTGTATTGTTGAGGCAAGCAAGCCTTCCCACCAACGGCAAGGTCCATGGTTAATGGGAGGGGGGGGGGGGGAGGTACTCTACATTAGAAAATTTATTTTGCCATATGAGTAACTTTCAGAATGGCAACTGTGTGGATGTTAAGGTCAAATTCGACAATATTTGCTCCACAATGGATAAATGCATTAGTGATTTAAAAAGTGACAGTGGACAGTTAAATTTTACTAGAAAGCTACTGTTTGTGAAGGAGCAAATTGAAAATAGTTGACTTAATTGACCACAATATTCCTGTGTGCCTCCTTTAATCTCGCCCTCCCACACATCACTATTAACATTCTCTGTCTCTGCACAAGTTTTCAAAGCTTCAGGAGGCATAAGATCTACAAAAGAAAAACTTCTTCCTTACCTCATTTAAGAGAGAAATATCATCAATTACACCCAAGTGAGAAAACTGTGAAAGTCCTTTTAGATGAAACATGTATTTCACCAAAGGTTACATACAAAAATGGATGTTTACAGGGAATCATGGAGAACGATAAAGTTGCTAATAAAATTCAGGCATATATGCTGACTTCTTTATTTTTCCAATATGATTTGTCTTTTTCCTTCAAAGTCACTTCATTCATATAACCTCAAAGATCTTGCTCTTAAGGTCATTGAAACACTGAAAGATGTAGGTATACCATTTTGTCACAGATAAGTGATGGTAAGAGAATCAGCTACAATTCATTTCATTCTTTGTGGTGACACTATAAACAATTTCATACCTAACAATATTATGAACAGGATAGTTGCTACTCACCATGTAGAGGAGATGCTGAGTCACAGATAGGTACAACAAAAAGACACAAAATGAGCTTTCCGCCAACAAGCCTTTGTCGAAAAAAGACGACAGATATTCACTCGCACACACACTCATGCAAACACAACTCACACACACATAACCACAGTCTCTGGTGGCTTTATCTGGCTCCACCTGCCAGAGAATGTGGGCATGTGTGTGGGACTCACATTTGCAAGAGAGAGAGAGAGACAGACAGAGAGAGAGTTTCTTTGTGTGTCTGTTGCCTTTTTTCGACAAAGACCTTGTTGGCCAAAGAGAGAGAGAGAGAGAGAGAGAGAGAGAGAGAGAGAGAGAGGAAGTGTGTGTGTGTGTGTGTGTGTGTGTGTGTGTGTGTGTGTGTGTGTGTGTGTGTGTGTGTGTGTGTTTTGTCTTTTTTCGACAAAGGCCTTGTTCACTGAGACCTCATTTTGTGACAGTCTTTCTGTTGTGCCTATCTGTGACTTAGCATCTTCACTATATGGTGAGCAGCAACTATCCTTTTCTTTATACTGTTTCTTTCCATCCTGGGCTTTCCATTGTTTGAATTTCATATCAAATTCATTTAATCCAACAGAGAAAATATTTTTGCTTTTTGACACGGTCATCCATTTAAAAATATGCTTTAAAATGGAATGAATAGAAACAAAATTGAACCTTGGATTAAAAATTTACTTATTGTTTCTTATTTAAAAAACAATAATATTACTCTTGTCATCATATGATATTATTAAATTATTTTATTTCAATAAAATTTTAAAAAAATATAAACTTGGTGTTTTTAATCATCCTGCAGATAAGGGGGAATAGAAACAGTGCTGTAAAACCATGGTTGTTTCTGTTAAAAGCAAAGAGAGGTGGGTAGAAACTACGAAATATATATTTTTTGATCAGGAAATAGATACATAAACATTTATTTCACAAGAAAATGGTTTATTAATGTAAAAAGTAAGTAAAATACACAAAAATGTTTATGCCGCAGGGTTAACGCATTTTAACTGAAGGTGAACAAACAGAACACAACTCTTTACAATGACTCTGGTACTGTATCATTAATAAACTGTTAAATCAGACAGACAATCCTCAAAACATAGCATGTCTTTGAAATGAGTACTTGAACTGAGAGCTGAAGATGATAGTTTTAGGACAAATCATTTCTCAAGAGAAAAGATTCTTCTTTAGTTGTTACTGTGAACTTTTTGGTCTGAGGAACTCTTTTTAAAAAATTTCCAACAAGACCATCACCAAGAAGATAACTAACTTTGCAAACACAACATATAACAAATGTTTTTGTTTTTCCATATACTTTGAGAACCATATAGTGACCTTAGCTTATGGAAGGCCCAATATTTTCATCTTGATCAAAAGCATCTGAAGAGAACAAAAACAGGTCTTCATTGCTCTCCTGCACCATAATCGTCTGATGATAGATCAAGTTGCTTCCTGTTTTTCTTGGCATTTATTTTCATTGTGTTGACCTATTCAGATGTACAAGAGCTTGGGTTACTGTAAAATGAAGGGGGGGGGGGGGGGGGGGAGGGGTGTTACATCCTCCCCAACCATGTTCCCTCCTCAGTGGACACCACCTTAACATAGCAATGTCCGTGCGGGTGAGGTGGTTTGCGTGCTCTGGATCCAAAGGACTATGCAGGCAGTAGCGTAGCTAGTAGCTACCAGCAGGGTCGCCCATGCCAGACAGGCGGAAGGGGAGGAGCCACACCAAGTGTGTCCCACAACGACCTATCGAAAACCTGTCTCCTATCCTTTTCCCATCCCTAGCCCGTCCTTTTTCTTTTCCTTTCCATTTCCTCCACATAACCGATTCTAGCGTTTAAACCACGTATAGGGTTGCGGAGGAAATGCTGTGCCCATGTGCTGAAAATCTGGCAAATCATCAGTACCTGGGTGATAAGGTGGCAGCCCCACCAAGGCAATCAGAAGTGGTGGGCCAGTCACCCACCCTTCTTAAATAACGTGATTACTGAAATTGAGACGAGAATGAATTTCATCTCGGCCCTATGTTCCAGAGGGAACAACAGGAACGAAGTCAAGTCAAGTCATCCATGTTCTCAAAGTCATCAACACTAACACTTCTGCAGGGTTAGATATTAACTTTTGTCCTTTTTCCTTCATTTAGGTGCCTGGTCTTGCCTAAGACTTTGAAGGAGCCCCTTAAAGTTCTTTTCAACATCATCAGTGGATTTTTCAAGGATGTTTGTATCCTGGTTTTTGCCTGCTGGCATACCAGTATCTGGGAGGGAGCATTTGACAACACATTATTGCAGTCTACATCTACATCTACATTTATACTCAGCAAGCCACCCAACGGTGTGTGGTGGAGGGCACTTTATGTGCCACTGTCATTACCTCCCTTTTCTGTTCCAGTCGCATATGGTTCGCGGGAAGAACGACTGTCTGAAAGCCTCTGTGCATGCTCGAATCTCTCTAATTTTACATTCGTGATCTCCTCGGGAGGTATAAGAAGGGGGAAGCAATATATTCGATACCTCATCCAGAAACGCACCCTCTCGAAACCTGGCGAAGAAGCTACACCGTGATGCAGAGAGCCTCTCTTGCAGAGTCTAGAGGCACAATCCCACATTTCCTAAAACCTGCAATAACATCTTTTTTTTTCCTTCAGGGAGTCACATAACTTTTTCAAAAGCAGAGGAATTTTATCCTTAGAAACTGTTACCTCATGTCTTCCTGTGTCTTTCTTCCATTCTCCTAGCATTTGTCACCAAGTAGTCTCAAGAAGCCAAAAAAATGCCAAATCCAGTAGTTGTGTTGGGGTGTTGAATCTGTTGGTAGGTACATAAATCTTATGTCATCATATTGACACAGCTTGGCTGAGTCTACAGACAGATGCAAAGATAAATTGTCTCCAGTAAGAAATTTCTTCCCTTCTAGCTTTTACAGATACAGGACAGCAATTGTAAGGACCCAACACTTGAAGCAGAATGAATCGAACCAGCCAGATTTCATCCAGTTGTATCTTATAGACTTTGGCTCATCTTCAGTCCAGCTTTAATACAAATGCAAAGCCTTATACATAACATAAGGGGGTAGTATAGTGCCATCTGCTGCCATTGCAACAATCATCATGGGTGATGCCATTGAGGAGTTCATGACACTTCTAGGATATTTAGTTTCCCTCCATGTGATTACATTTCATTTTCCTGGATTATCCATAAGGTTTGCCTCATTATAATTTATTATATTAGATGGCAGCATGCTCTTGATATTGTTTAATAGTTCATCAAAGTAACTGTTGGTTTCTGTTGTTACACTGCCTCTGGAGTGTTTTATGGCACATTCATACTGCCAATTTATCTTTGTGTCATCTCATAAATGATTCCATAAAATCCCTACCAGGAAGATTATCCTTAAATCTTTTCAATTCCTTACTCCTTCTTCCCAGAAAGTCCTTTACTAGAAGTATTAAGGTTGTAGAGTCAATAGGAGAGCCCCATTTGCTGCATACTTTCAATCTACCTACAAACAGCTTTTCTTCTTCAAATGACAAGGCCATTTATCCACGCTGATCTTAATGTTGGAACTTCTTTTTAGGTGTCTATATAGCACACTACAATAAATCTCACATTTTTCTGCTACTTTCTGCTGATACACACCTCAATAGATTAATGTCATTGCAGAAGAAGGCTATTAGAATAATGCATGATCTGGGTCATAATGATTCTGTTAGAGAGATTTCTGTGCAACATAAGTACATTACAGTGTATTCCCAGTATTTATATGGGGTAATTTCATTTTTTGTAAATTGTCAAAAAGATTCAAGAAGATGCAATGAGATACACGATGACAACACTATAAATAAAAATGGTTACTTTAGGCAAAGAACAAAGTTAAAAACAACAGATCACAGCCCATACATCAGTGGTCAGATTTGGTTTAACAAACTTCCAGAAGACTTATGTGCCTATGAATGAAATATCTTTAAAATGAAACTTAAATTATTCCTGGCAAAGAAATGTTTGTTCTCTCTGCTTGAATTCTAAGTTGAAAACACGTGATCTTATAGTTTGTATTAGAAATTAGAAATATTTTAGTTGTATACCTACTTCTGTGACACTATATTCCCTTTGTGTGCTTGTACTCGCATTATAGTCTTGCTAATTTATATCAACTATTTGTTTTGTTTGTATTTTAAGAACATCTTCATAATTATGTAAACAACACTGATGTTTGCAATAGTCATCATTTTTGTTGACTCTATGCAAAAAAATTAAATAAATAAATGTTAACATCAGATTTGATGCAAGAGAGGTCATTTTTTATACAAGGTGCATTCAAGTTCTAAGGCCTCCAATTTTTTTTCTCCGGACTGGAAAGAGATAGAAACATGCACATTGTTTTAAAATGAGGCCGTGTTCATTGTCAATACGTCCCAAAGATGGCAGCACTGTGTGGCAGATGGAATTTTACCGCCAGTGGCGAGAATGACAACTGTTTTAAATACTTAAAATGGCGACGTTTTCCTTACTTGAACAGCGTGCAATCATTCGGGTTCTGAATTTGCGTGGTGTGAAACCAATTGAAATTCATTGACAGTTGAAGGAGACATGTGGTGATGGAGTTATGGATTTGTCAAAAGTGCGTTCATGGGTGTGACAGTTTAATGAAGGCAGAACATCGTGTGACAACAAACCGAAACAACCTCGGGCTCGCACAAGCCGGTCGGACGACATGATCATGAAAGTGGAGAGAATTGCTTTGGGGGATCGCCGAATGACTGTTGAACAGATCGCCACCAGAGTTGGCATTTCTGTGGGTTCTGTGCACACAATCCTGCATGATGACCTGAAAATGCGAAAAGTGTCATCCAGGTGGGTGCCACGAATGCTGATGGACGACCACATGGCTGCCCATGTGGCATGTTGCCAAGCAACGTTGACACGCAATGACAGCATGAATGGGACTTTCTTTTCATTGGTTGTGACAATGGATGAGACGTGGATGCCATTTTTCAATCCAGAAACAAAGCGCCAGTCAGCTCAATGGAAGCACACAGATTCACCGCCACCAAAAAAATTTCGGGTAACCGCCAGTGCTGAAAAAATGATGGTGTCCATGTTCTGGGACAGCGAGGGCATAATCCTTACCCATTGCATTCCAAAGGGCACTACGGTAACAGGTGCATCCTACAAAAATGTTTTGAAGAACAAATTCCTTCCTGCACTGCAACAAAAACGTCCGGGAAGGGCTGCGCGTGTGCTGTTTCACCAAGACAACGCACCCGCACATCGAACTAACGTTACGCAACAGTTTCTTCGTGATAACAACTTTGAAGTGATTCCTCATGCTCCCTACTCACCTGACCTGGCTCCTAGTGACTTTTGGCTTTTTACAACAATGAAAGACACTCTCCGTGGCCGCACATTCACCAGCCGTGCTGCTATTGCCTCAGCGATTTTCCAGTGGTCAAAACAGACTCCTAAAGAAGCCTTCACCGCTGCCATGGAATCATGGCGTCAGCGTTGTGAAAAATGTGTACGCCTGCAGGGCGATTACGTCGAGAAGTAACGCCAGTTTCATCGATTTCGGGTGAGTAGTTAATTAGAAAAAAAATCGGAGGCCTTAGAACTTGAATGCACCTTGTATGGTCAGGAATTGTGTTTTGTGCATCTGCCTACAGTTATGAGTTTGTATTTTGATGGCATATTTGAGTAGCAAATCTGAAACAAGAAAGATATGTTAGTTGTGCATATAACATAGCTAGAAAATGGATAATAGGTTTTTATATAATATTAATATGGCTTACTAGAGTTGTTTTTTTTTTCTAAAAAGATCTTGCTGTAGTGAGATAAATAGAAACATCAGAACTGTTATGTTTCTGTTACCATTTTTATTGATGTTACAGACAGTATTTACAATGCCATTAACTATCACATATAGAATACGTTTACTTACCAGAGAAGTTCAAAGCAGGTAGAAACATGTCTTGTAAAGTTTCAAGCTAGACACTAGGATAAAAGTCCACTTACAGTGCTACCAAACAAATGTAACATAATTTCCTTATTGTTCTAAAGTATTTCCAAGCCAAAAACAATAATAGTTAAAAATAATGTCCAGTACAAACTTACAGTACACAAAGTAATTATGTATATGAAGCTTTGTCTCTATTCACCCCATTGTTTCTATTTACCCTGTTTTATGCTGCAAAAGAACTAGTTAAGTCAATGTGATAACGAACAAATATTTTGTATTTCCTTGTTTTCAAGACTCTTCTAAAGTTTTAACTGCTAGTTTGGAAGAGCTAAAGATTCTCCATCTTTCAGAAGAGGGTATATTAGTTAAGTTAGCGCCATCATTGTAGAAGACAGTATTGCATCCCTCAAATATTCAATGTCAAAATGTTTTATTGGCAATGCATCTTTCTGATGAAAATAATGTGTCAGCTCTATACTCATTTTTAAGGAGCAGTGTTCCATAGGCAGTGCAGAATTTATTTAGATTATTCTTTTCTTATAGAAGAATGTGAATTTTCATTCTCATAACACCATTGTCATTTCAGAGATTCATTGCAAGATCCAATACACAGTGTTCATTACGCCAGTATACAGTACTTGATAAATTTTGCAAGTTCCTAATGCACTGGAAAAATGTACCACCACCTATACCTCCATCCAAATATACTGGAAAACTACTACCCAATATATTTTTTCCTTGCTACATAGAACAACAATAATCATTCACTTAACTAGATATGTTTTCAGTACTGTTGGTTGGTTGGTTGGCTCAGGGTAGGGGACCAAACAGTGAGATCGTTGGTACTATCGGACTAGGGAAGAATTGGGAAGAAATTCAACTGTGCCCTTTCAAAAGAACAATCCTGGCAGTGATTTTTAGTGAAATCATGGGAAACCTGAATCAGGATGGCCGGACACAGATTTGCACCATCGTCCTCCTGAATACAAGTCCAGTGTGCTAACCACTGTGCCACCTCACTCAGCAGCACTGTTGTTGGCTGCAAATACTTATTATTAGGTAAGTTTCAAATAAATCATCTAGAGAGTAGGTAGGCAAATGCATGGTGCATGTTACCATGTGTCAGTTTCACAGATCTTAAACTCTGAAAAGAAACTGAAAATAATGAAAATGTTAAAAATGAGATCTGCACTGTTTGGAGCCTTCTGTTTAAAACACCTGACACTGAATTTTGTAAAAATACCTGATGAAAAAGTGTCTGTTAGGAATTTAGAACATGTTCATGAAAATGTAAATAAAATAGAAACCCCAAAAATGATTTAAATGTTCTGTTCCATATTGGTGGTTGTGTATTTCACTGCTTATTAAAATTTGTAAATGAGAGAAATAAATGCAAAGAACTTTTTTTTACTGCTTAGACTTCACTACAAGTAGAATAAACAGTGAGATTAAAACTAACAATTACCCAGTCTGTGCAGAGTGCCTTATAGCAACCATCTGATTGAAGGCTACGAATTATTTCAAACACTTGTATATGATGACTTTAAATGTTTGTTTCTAAGCAGCACAAATCATAGGCAAGTACTCAAACAGCTTCTGTGAATTACAGTTAACTGTTATCACTTGTCAGAGACATGCACTTTTGGCAAAGGTGTGAAAGAAATAATTTCAAAAACATGTCACATTTCGGGTAACATTTTCACAAATAATTATTTTAAAATAAGAATCAACTTCCTTGTAACCTACAGCAGATGTAAGTTAATTAAATTTTCCAAATAAATGCAGATTTATGTATAGTGATGTGTGTTCTGTTTTCAATTTTTTCGTTCTGAATGTTCGTTTTTCTTCGCCAAATGATAAAGAAATCATATTTTTCACATTAGATCAAGTTCCAGGGATACCAATTTCACAAAAGCTCAAAACTGAAGCAAACTTTTAAGTAATCCTCTTCAAGCTAAATCAACAATAGTAGGAATAGGATAGATCACTACTCACCGTAAAGATGGCCCATTGAGGTGTAGACAACCACAACAAAAAGACTTTCACTGTGCCTGTCAGCAACTCAATGGGTCATATTTATGATGAATAGCAATCTATCCTATTCCTAATATTGTTGTTATTCCACCCTGGAGTTTCCAGTGTTTGAGTTAAGTGACACTAATACTGCTAAATGTGATTAAAATTTTGGTTTTCCTCTCTTACTTCATTCACACCTGTTATGTAATCTGCATGAAATGTGCAATGTATGATGATTTACATGGTCACACCAAAATTTCCAACTGGAAATGGCACCATGAACTACTAACACTATCATGCCTGTGCCTGTGTGTAGCACTCAGATTGTGATGTCACTAGAGGCAGTCACAGGCCTCCCTTCATTAAAGCCTTGTTTTAGACCATCCTTGCTTTATACTATTCATTATATCATTTATATATGACGGTACAGTATCCTGTTTAATATTACACCTCTAATCCTGTATTTTGACGTAAGTGACTCCTATTTCATCTACAATGCTTACCCAGTTATGATGTTCCTCATTTGCTGTCTCCAAAGTTCACCCCTCTGTGTTCCATTCAACAACTGTGTATGTGTCATCTGGAAGAGAGCTTGTCATTGAACGGTTATGTAAGTTTACTTACCCAATTCCTTTTCTCCACCTCTACATGTCATTTCTAACACACAGCACCAGTGAATGTGAGAGAGATGGTAATGGTTGTATTTTTACCACAACAATACATGGCATCCTATTATATACTTATTTTAGATAAAGCTATTAATGCCTTCCTTGAGATATAGCTTGTATATTGGAAACACATGGAAGTACTTGCTACTTTATGTCAGCATTCAAATTCTTAACTCTCCATGCAAGTTTTCCATTCTGCATGCATGTAATTACATTTATTATACCTAAAAACAAAGATGATGTGACTTACCAAATGAAAGTGCTGGCAGGTCGACAGACACACAAACAAACACAAACATACACACAAAATTCAAGCTTTCGCAACAAACTGTTGCCTCATCAGGAAAGAGGGAAGGAGAGGGAAAGACGAAAGGATGTGGGTTTTAAGGGAGAGGGTAAGGAGTCATTCCAGTCCCGGGAGCGGAAAGACTTACCTTAGGGGGAAAAAAGGATGGGTATACACTCGCACACACACACATATCCATCCACACATATACAGACACAAGCAGACATATTTAAAGACCAAGTCTTTCCGCTCCCGGGACTGGAATGACTCCTTACCCTCTCCCTTAAAACCCACATCCTTTCGTCTTTCCCTCTCCTTCCCTCTTTCCTGATGAGGCAACAGTTTGTTGCGAAAGCTTGAATTTTGTGTGTATGTTTGTGTTTGTTTGTGTGTCTGTCGACCTGCCAGCACTTTCATTTGGTAAGTCACATCATCTTTGTTTTTAGGTATATTTTTCCTTCGTGGAATGTTTCCTTCTATTATAATTACATTTATTAGAATATGTAAGGGCAATTTGTCTGCCCTGTGAAAAAATTAGGTCGCTTCTAGATATTATCTTTGTGGTTCATGGACTCATACAGATTGTCTTAATCTTCCATGCTAATTTGCCATTCTCGACACATTTAGCTACATTTATTGGAATATGTTAGGACTATTTGTGTGCCCCATTTAAAAACTGGGTCTCTTCTAGATGTTATCTTTGTGGGTTATGGAGTCACAGAGATTGTTTCCCTTATACATTCAGTGCTAAGAAACACTCATGAGAGAAAGCACATAACCATTCTGTTGTCAGTGCAACATTGGCTCACAACTTGTTATCTACTATGTATAAAATAGATAAAGAAAATACAATTTAAAGAAGACAGGGTAGTAGGAGAAGAAGAGATTCTCATACAAAAGTCAAAATTGTTAAAAATATAATGGCCAACTTGAGCCATTTAACTATCACTCAAAACAGTTCACCTAGATTGTAAACCCTCCTGAGCTCAATATGGCTCTTAACTATCATTTCTGTGTGTCTGTGACATAAAATAGAGCATTCTGAGACACTCTTTTAGATACCCCTCTCAACCCACACACTGTACCTCAGTTTGCTTAGGGGCACAAAGCTGCCAACATTCCACCTCAAATTCTCCCTTCTGTCTTTTTTTAATTTTTCAAAAGATTTGAAATCACTATTTGACATAACATAAAGTTCAGGTGTAAAGGTATTGGTAAGCTTGACTCAGTCTTTTTCCTAAGTAATCACTTTACTATATGTTAGCACTGAGCCATTTGTATTTAATATTATGAAAATATCCATAGATAATCTTATGTAAACATCAGACACATCAGAAAAATAAACATCACATGCTACAAGACAACAAAAATTAAAGTAATTACTCTTAAATTTTGGCAAGAATCTGTTACACTGTACTCTGCCATACAGAATACACTTGGAAACCACTGAGTCGAAAGTTATAAGTGAAAATTTTTCTGATGCCACTGACAGTAGACTACATGTACTGGTACTATTTTTGTTAAGACTGTTAGGTAGGCAGCTTTTAGAGGTTGTATTATGGACCAAAACAAGGAAAATAATGTCTAGTAAACATGAGCTCTGAAATGCGTACCTTAAGAGCTATGAGCACTTGTTCACCTTTAATACAGTAAAACACATCTCTTCTACTGCAAGCTCTTTGGTTTCCATATTCTGGGAGGAGGTAGTATGGACCAAAATGGCCAGTAAATATGGGCTCTAAAATACTTGCTTTAAGAGCTATGAGCACTTTTACATTTTTGCTACTGTGAAACTCATCTCTTCTACTGAAAAAGTGTCCATAGGTCTTCAAGTATACAGTTTAGAGCCCATATTTACGGCTCATTTTTTTGTTGTTTTGATCCATATTATATCCTTCAAAAATATGGAAACCAAAGAGCATGCACTAAAAGAGATAAGTTTTACAGCACTAAAGGTGAACAAGCACTCGTAGCTCTTAAGGTATGCAGTTTATAGTCCATGTACACTGGACCTTTTTTTTTTTTTTTTTTTTTTTCATGCTTGGTCCATACTACCAATTCTGAAAGTTGCCTGTCCTATAATCCTAGCAAAATACTATTCTAGTACAAATATTCCATTGTCAGTGGTGTCAGATAATTTTTGTTTATAACTTTCAACTAAATCATTTTCAGAGCAGGCTCCCTTACCTCAGATTGATACATTTACCCTTCTCCATGATCCCTGTAAGTTTGAAACAAACAATGGAAAATCCAAGATGGAATAATGTCCATATTATGAAAAGGATAGATTGCTACTCACTATATAGAGGAGATACTGAGTCGCAGATAGGAACAACAAAAAGACAGTGAAACCAGTAAGCTTTGGGCCAGAAAGGCCTTCATCCAAAGCAGACAACTCTCTCTCTCTCTCTCTCTCTCTCTCTCTCATGTAAGCACAACTCTCTCTCTCTCTCTCTCTCTCTCTCTCTCTCTCTCTCACCTCTCTCACACACACACACACACACACCCAAACATGACCAAAGTCTCTGGCTGCCAAGACCTCATGAGCCAGAGATTGTGGTTATCTGTGTATGAAGTGATTTTTTTTTTCTTTTTTTTCCCCTAGTTCAGATGATGGCCTTTTGGGCCAGAAGCTTATTGGTTTGACTGTCTTTTTGTTGTGCCTTTCTACAACTCAACATCTTCACTGTATGATGAACAGCAACCACAAATGTTACTGTCACTAAAGTACTAGAGTTGAAATGCAAACTTACTCATTGGGCAGTACCATATGCAAAACTGACAGGGCATATAACACAATTAGAAAAAGAAAATACCAGACTTAGGTAAGAAAATGTAAACAAGACTGTCTGTTTATTCACTAGTGTGGCAGCCACTGCTCCACTCATTCAGACAGTTACGACAAAATAAAAAATTGAGACCACACAAGCCAGGCAAGGTAGTAAACTTTTCATCAAATCCAAGGACAAGAAAGATAGAAAGGAGATACAAACATGTCTGACAGAACTAACTGGTCCAAAAAAAGAAAAGATAAGGATCAAGAAAATAAAGACAGTAAACAATGTAATCATAACTGGAACACAAACAGGAGAGGAAACAAGGAAACTGAAATAAAATTCAGAGCTAAATAAAGAAAAAATAAGTGAGCCACCTTGGAAGCAGAAGCTGAAAGTGATAGTGTATGAAGTCCCAGTTATCATGCCAGAAAGTGAATTAATTAAGTCACTGTATGAACAGAATGTGGAGGAAATGACATACAGGAAGCAATTCTTAGAAAAAACAAAACTCAGGTTTAAAACAGGCCCATGGGAGAAGCTGACAGCAAATTATGTACTGAAGTTAAATCCAAAAGCCAGAGCACTATTGGTTATGCAGAAAAGAATGTACACTGGATTTTGATCAATCACTGTGAAGGACTGTGCTGCAGTGAGCAAGTACTACAGCTGCCATGACTATGGGCACATTCCAAAGTACTCTAAGGAAAACAAATCAACATGTGTCCACCATGGAGAGTGCAACAATCTAAAAAAGAACTCTAAAAATACCAAGCAAGTCCCAGTGTGCATTCCATGTGCAAAAAGGAAGAAATTGTGCAGTCAACAAGGTAAAGACTGTGTGACGTACCAAATGTTCTTGTAGTGGGGAATTCAAAAAATCAAATATAGGTTTTGAACTATTGCGTGATCCACTGATGAGCATCACATGAAACCCATGAGTAAATACAATCACAGCAAATATCATACTGACAGTCAAAGAAGATGAAACACTGTCCAGGAATAAAATTATTAAACCGAACCCCCTGATCAAGCAGATTATAAAATTACCTGCCATCTTTGTAAGAAATGGAAACCTCCATTGAAAAGAAAGTGAGAGGCAGAAAGAGGCAAAATATTCTGGTCCAGTGTGTAGAGCAAAATGAGAAGAGACATAGTGACACAAATGGAGAATGTAACTAACCATATAGATAAGGGTGATAACGAGATGGACAGTAAAATGCCAATATTAAGAATAATAAAGGGGAGGTGTGAAATTTCTGGAGGTAGCTAAGAAGGAGGAATAGATAGCATGCCTATCTCTAGAAAAGGAAGACTTAAAGAAGGACATACTATCAAATCCAGAAAAAGTTAAAAGTGCAATAAATGCCAGGTGTGAAACCACACAACACGTTTTAGTAGCGGAGCGTGCTAGCACGCAACAGCTGATAGAGGAATATTGTGAAAATACACAGGTCATAAAACTTACAGATGGCAATATGAATTACCTAAAGGATACAAACAGTGGTGTATATGATATGAAGAATGGAAGAACTCTATTGCCAGACCCACAGCCTGTTTATGAAATGTGTGAAAATGAAATAGACTGGCTAAATTAGAGGATCTGCATATGTTAACTATAGCAATAAGACACCTGGCTAGGCAAAGTTATCCAGAAGGCTGTACCATAAATTTTCCTGTCACAGAGGAAGTTGGTCACATTCTGCTCAGTGTCAACAACATGCCTGCAGATACGAAGGAACTGCAGGCTCTACTTGACATCATCTTTAAGAGGAGACAGGATACATTTGATATTAAGCAACTGTACAGGCAATTAGTGATGACACATGGCTGAACTGTACGTGACTACATGTTACCATGGCCCCACAGCTATGTGCATGCTAGGGTCCCGTAGCATTCACTTACAATTAAATCAAATCTTGACAGCAGTGGAACAGAGACAAATGTGTAAAATCAGCCAGATAAATGCAATGCACAGTGCCACAGTGATACAAGAATTTAAGAAAGTGTTAGAGGAGTTGGACCTACACATATTATTTATACAGGGGCATATACCAGAAATTGGGCATTTCTCCACATGCCAGTTACAGTGCAGATGATAACATTAGGTCAACATTCAATGGCAGTTATAGTGGTGCCAGATAAAAACATAACAATGACAAACATACATCAACTCTGTGACAAAGATGAGACAACAATATAAATAATGACTTCCTTAGGGAAGTTTTACATAAATCAATATTTTTGATTCAGTCAGGATATACAACCACACACAGAAAACTTAAATTATAGCACCAATACTGGGCCAACATCACAGACACATTTTTGTAATGGACACAGACTCAAAATCAACATTAGGGCATAGCAGAGTAATGGACGAAAGCGGACTCTGCCCTCAGGACATTATACAGGAACTTGAACTTCATGTCATCAACAGGCCACTCAACCCATCCACTTTTCAAAATCATGCAGGTGCAGCAACATATATAAACATCACCTTTGCAAATTCAAAAGTCAGTGACCATATTGACAACTGGAAAGTCTATGATGGACTTACAACAATTGACCATAATCCCATTCACTTATTCACTTCACAATTACAAACACAGATAATGACTTACACATTAAATCCATCCTGAGTGATAACACAATCTACATAGAGTGAACTGGGAACTTTTCAAGTCAGAATTCAAGATACAACAACTGCAAGGAAGCAGATCTGATGTCAATGCCAAAAGCGTATGAATAGGTACGAGCGTTGCAGATGGCGCAAGACAAGGTGATCTCAACATTTGTTAGGAAGTCAAAATGGTTTAAAATTCCCTGGAGTCCCACCCTACAGTTCTTAAGACATAGAGAAAGGCAGGTGAGGAGATACTACCAAAGATCTTTAGGTGAAACAGAATGACAAAGAAGTCTGATTTTCTATTGAACAGTCAAACAACAACATAAGTAACTACTACACCAAACAAGAGTAGAAAAATGTAAGGTGTACATTAAGGACCAAAGATAACAGATGTTTAGGGTTTTCTATACAAATAAGGTACGATCACTCACTGTATTATCGACCCTGAGAAGACCCGACTGCACAATGATGACAGAGTGGGAAACATCAGTTCAGTATCTTCTCAGAACTTTGTTGCTGGACAATACAATGATGGAAGACACAGAAGTCCATCAGTATCTTCACTCTAAATTACTAGAGAAGCATTTGAATAACAGTGATGTGATTCCATTTTCCCAAGAGGAAGTGAGACAGGCAAAAGTGAAGTTAAAGAAGAAGAAAGCACTAGGACCTGATATAATACTACAAGAAGTGTTGCATCAGCTAGTGGACAAAATTGTGCCATATATAACAGTGTTATTAAACAAATGTCTTTCACAGGGTTGAGTGCACAGAATCTGGAAAATTGTGAATATCATTATACGAAAAAAGGGGAAGGCAAAGACCCAAAAAAACTGAAATTTTACAGGCTGACTTGCTTGGTAAATGCTCTATTCAAAGTACAGAAAAAGCTTATGTGACACCACCAGGACATTTAGTAGACATGAGCCACTTGCAATACAGTTTCAGGAAAGTGAAATCCACCGAGGATGTGATAAACCATGCAATGAATACTGTGAACACCTCAGATGACAAGTATGTTATAGACATAATGATTGCTATTGCTGGGGCATTTGATAATTTGCGGCCTGCCCTGTACAAAAGACTGAAACAGACGGACTGTCCAAAGTGTGTCTATAATGGTCTACAAGATTATTGCACAGACAGTCAGATGCAATTAGAATATCCTGGAAGAAAATTATGAAAAATGTCCCCAAATGCTGCCCACAGGGCTCTGTTTGTGGTCCAGAATTCTGGGATGTAGGTATACAGCCATTACTGAACCAGTTTCAGAGTATAACAAACACTAATGGCTGCATCACCTATGAAGACGATCTGCAAATTATACACTCCTGGAAATTGAAATAAGAACACCGTGAATTCATTGTCCCAGGAAGGGGAAACTTTATTGACACATTCCTGAGGTCAGATACATCACGTGATCACACTGACAGAACCACAGGCACATAAACACAGGCAACAGCGCATGCACAATGTCGGCACTAGTACAGTGTATATCCACCTTTCGCAGCAATGCAGGCTGCTATTCTCCCATGGAGACGATCGTAGAGATGCTGGATGTAGTCCTGTGGAACGACTTGCCATGCCATTTCCACCTGGCGCCTCAGTTGGACCAGCGTTCGTGCTGGACGTGCAGACCGCGTGAGACGACGCTTCATCCAGTCCCAAACATGCTCAATGGGGGACAGATCCGGAGATCTTGCTGGCCAGGGTAGTTGACTTACACCTTCTAGAGCACGTAGGGTGGCACGGGATACATGCGGACGTGCATTGTCCTGTTGGAACAGCAAGTTCTCTTGCCGGTCTAGGAATGGTAGAACGATGGGTTCGATGACGGTTTGGATGTACCGTGCAATATTCAGTGTCCCCTCGACGATCACCAGTGGTGTACGGCCAGTGTAGGAGATCGCTCCCCACACCATGATGCCGGGTGTTGGCCCTGTGTGCCTCGGTCGTATGCAGTCCTGATTGTGGCGCTCACCTGCACGGCGCCAAACACGCATACGACCATCATTGGCACCAAGGCAGAAGCGACTCTCATCGCTGAAGACGACACGTCTCCATTCGTCCCTCCATTCACGCCTGTCGCGACACCACTGGAGGCGGGCTGCACGATGTTGGGGCGTGAGCGGAAGACGGCCTAACGGTGTGCGGGACCGTAGCCCAGCTTCATGGAGACGGTTGCGAATGGTCCTCGCCGATACCCCAGGAGCAACAGTGTCCCTAATTTGCTGGGAAGTGGCGGTGCGGTCCCCTACGGCACTGCGTAGGATCCTACGGTCTTGGCGTGCATCCGTGCGTCGCTGCGGTCCGGTCCCAGGTCAACGGGCACGTGCACCTTCCGCCGACCACTGGCGACAACATCGATGTACTGTGGAGACCTCACGCCCCACGTGTTGAGCAATTCGGCGGTACGTCCACCCGGCCTCCCGCATGCCCACTATACGCCCTCGCTCAAAGTCCGTCAACTGCACATACGGTTCACGTCCACGCTGTCGCGGCATGCTACCAGTGTTAAAGACTGCGATGGAGCTCCGTACGCCACGGCAAACTGGCTGACACTGACGGCGGCGGTGCACAAATGCTGCGCAGCTAGCGCCATTCGACGGCCAACACCGCGGTTCCTGGTGTGTCCGCTGTGCCGTGCGTGTGATCATTGCTTGTACAGCCCTCTCGCAGTGTCCGGAGCAAGTATGGTGGGTCTGACACACCGGTGTCAATGTGTTCTTTTTTCCATTTCCAGGAGTGTAGTATGTGCTAAAATATTATATTATCATATGTGCTAACATAATATGTGCCAACGTCAGAGGAAAACAGTAGGGTAGTTCTTGAAAGACTAAGCAGCTGATGCATAGAAAACAAATTGTGTGATATCAGTGCACAAAACAGTTTATATGTTACTAAAAGAAACATTATCAAGAACAAGAAATCCCACAATCAGAATAAATGACCAACTTATGAAAAGAAAATCAAACAATGGAAAATCCAGAATGGAATGTAACAATACTATGAAAAGGAAAATTGCTACTCGCCACATAGTGGAGATGCTGTGACAGATATGCACAACAAAAACAGTCACAAATAACCTTTAGGCCAACAAGGCTTTTGTCAAAAAAAGAGCACACAAACACCCCCCCCTCCCACACACACACACACGTGTACGTGCACAAACACAACTCACATACACGTGACTGCGGTCTCTGGTAGCTGAAGCCACACTGCCAGCAGCAACAGCAGTGCATGATGGGTGTGGCAAATGGATGGGGGTAAGGAGGAGGTTGGGGGTGGGGAGTGGGAATGGGAGTGATAGTAGGGTAGGGGTGAAGGTTAGTGAGGTGCTACTGGGGAGCACACAGGAGGAGAGAAGGTAGGGCAATTAGGTGCAGTCGGGAGGTTAGACATAAGGCAGGGGAGTGAAGGGGGGGGGGTGGTAATGGAAAAGGAGAGAAGTAAAAAAAACTGGGTGCATTGGTGGAATGAGGACTGTGTAGTGCTGGAATGGGAATAGGAAAGGGGCTGGATGGGTGAGGACAATGACTAACAAAAATTCAGAGAAGCTGATGTTGTTGGTAAGGATCCATATGGCACAGGCTGTAAAGTAGTCATGAAAATGGAGGATGTCATGTTAGGCAGTGTGCTCAGCAACAGGATGGACCACTTGTTTCTTGTCCACAGATTGTTGGTGGCCATGCATGCAGGCAGACATCTTGTTAGTTGTCATGCCCGCATAGAATGCAGCACAGTGGTTGCAGCTTAGTTTGTGGATCACCTAACTGGTTTCGCAGGTAGACTTGCCTTTGATGGGATAGGTAATGTTTGTGACTGGACTGGAGTAGGTGGTGGTGGGAGAATGTATGGGACAGGCCTTGCATCTAGGTCCAGTAAAGGGATATGAGCTATGAGGTAAGGGGCTGGGAGCAAGGGTTGTGTAGGGATGGATGAGTATATTGTGTAGGTTGCAACCTCCCCCTCACTTACCGACCTTAATGACAGTGAAAAATGAAACCGCGTGTACCTAATGGGAGTTTTGGAAAAGCAATCGTCACCGAAGTTAACCTGTCGGTAAATAGGGAGGAAAGGGTTACATCTAAATGAAAGGAAATGTGCTAATGAAACTGGTGGAAATTAATTTTGAAAAGGGGTAAAGTTAATAAAGAAAGTAAATGTGCAGCCGTTACGTTAACAATTAACTAGCGGTAATTAGGTATTTGAGATTTGGGGGAAATCACGGTCGCCAGTCCTAAGGACAATTACTATAGTAACTGAAAAAGAAAGGTTATTACACATATAATTAGCACTAGAAGCGTGGCAACTGAAGGTTGACACGTGTAGTGTGAAAACTGAAAGTTTGTCAGAAGTAATAAATTTCGCTACACCCTGACTTAATTTAGCAAAAGAATTAATAAAACAGGAAAATCGGAAGTTAATTTAGTGACTGAAGTTAATAGTGAGCTTTCTTTCTGAAGCACATCGAAATTCGGTAAAATACGGTTAGTCTTGGACTACCTCAACAATTATTTCAAAAGCTACTTGAATCTACGCAATTTAGAAAGAAGAGATTTAACTTTGAACTTGAATTAAATGATTCTGAACAATTAACAATAGTAAAATTTAGTACGTACCAAGCTGAGCTGCAGTCACAGGCAAGCTAAAATACGGTAACAAAGCTTGCACTCTTAATTCGTGCTTGTGTAATCTGAATATTGTAGCCAGCTATTAATGCCATAATTGAACTTTGAAATTAAAGCAGTGAAAACGAGTTAGCTATATTACTTTAATGCTGGCGTTTGAATTTCAACGACACTCGGGTTCATTTCGGAAAAGGAAGGGACTCTGCTTGGTAATGCAGTTGGGACAATGAGCAACAAAAGTTCATGCTAAGTTGCTGTAATTATAGTGGCGAAAATGGAACAGTTTGAAAAGCTGAGGTCTACCATACAGTTCTAAAACTTTACGTGCTCCCAGTCTTCCTTGTTGGTTGATTGAAGGTTTGAAGCCGTCGATCGAGGAGGTGGCGACAGTCACTCATTGTCGGCCGTCGCTGTTGCAGAAGCTCGATGTTGGCGCGCCTTCTTCTTCACATGGTCACCAGACGAAACGGGCTCTTAATGTGCGCCAGATAATGCTTCCCGTCCGCGACACCATGTCAGAAACTATCATCGCAAGTCGAGCGCAATTACATGCTGCCAAACCCCGAAAGCGCGGCAACTCACGGGAGCGTCACACGACACACCTGCTCCACTCGCTACTCCAGCCAGACTCCCTCCGCTCAGCCCGCGCTCCACGCGGCAGAGTTAACACTACCAAAGATCCTACACACTTTGATTCTTCACACGACCTATCGACGTAATCGTTCGATAGCAGTCTTCCCTAGGCAAGACCCAGCGTAAAAATACAAATAATATTTACGAAACAAACCAATTATACATCGACATAAATGTATAAATATATATATATACAAACAGTAAAACAATTACAATATACAAAGAGACAGAAATGTCATATCTTGAGGTAACAAAACAAGGAAAAAAATAATAGTACAATAGATGGAAATAGGAGGATATGCATTTCCGGCATTACACGTGCCCCACATTGTCTGAGGATGTTCGTGTAACGTAAACAGACTCAGAAAATGTCCCAAAAAAGAAACAGCGGAAATGCATACGCTCAAAACATCAAAAAAATTTAGCATTCGTCTAATTAATCATAAACCAATTTTTATACAATAATAATTGAGTGGAGATATTCCTAATCTTATTCCACTCTGTCATCTTGCACAAAGTAAAACAGGTTGACAACATATCAAAATTCATAAAAAACATAGAAAATGGTTTAGCTATTCCAAAATCATTAAAATTCGTAACACTATAAGAAATGGAATACTATTTGCAAAATTAATCAGAGTACATGGTCATAAAAAACAGGTATATCAAAATACGCAAACTAATGATTAATTACATAGAATACACATTTTTATGTAACCTTTTCATAATTAATTTTCTCGTCATGTCCAATTAACGCTAAACAAGAAAATAATATACAGCAGATCGAAAAAAACATAAATATTGACAGCAGAATTCTTTCACATCAGCTGTCCGGGAAGAAAAGCAACTCCACATTCCGTACTCGCGAGTACAAAGAATGCCGACAGCGGCACAAAAGCCGACAGCGACACAAGAGCCGACAGCTGCTCCGCCTCGCCAATATTGTTGCGCCCGCCTGTGCGGCACGCTTGATCTCACTCGCCTGTGTAACGGCATTTGCAGAATGTCCGTTTCACTAAATTCTTTCGGAAAAACTCACTCCCGAGTAATCTCAAGGAGTCCATAAACACTATCACAGTGGATAACTCAACACTGTCCATCATCACACGCATGTACTAGCCTGAAACTTAAAACAGCGTCTAAGTACATCGGCAATGACTAATAAAAACACACATTCATGAAATATTACAGAAAGTTACAAAATCATATTTTCATTCCTTAATCTACTGTGACTCAGCTGAAAACTTAAACTAGCAGCTTGGATTTTTCAGATGATTACTAATCAGTTACTCTTAAATCATTTAGTCAAAATTAATTACTTATTAATTACAACTTCTTTAATGACCTCTAGGTCAGGCAAAAGCATCGTAACATGGCACATCCTTAAATCTTACACTCTATATTTACATACTGTACAAGTTACCCATTGTGTGGTATTAATCGATCCTAGGTTGGTACAATTTCAAGTCTACAATATTCCGTATACCTAATCGTTTTCCAGAGCTTGGATACTCTAAGCAATAAGCATTTGTGTGAGGTATACCAATGACTTTATATGGTCCATTATAAACAAACTTAAATTTAGAGATTTCATTGTCTATCTCGCTCGATTTCTCATGAGCTTTTACAAGTACTAAGTCTCCGATTGCAAACTTAGCAAAACGCGTTTTAGCATCATGACGACGTATGCGAGCATCGGCTTTTAGCTTCATTACTTCTCACAAATGATGTTTTTTCACACCAATACTAATGTCAATCCGTGAAGGGAATTTGATTATCTCTTCCACTAAACTTTTACTTCTGTCATCCAACAGGATTTCCTCTGGAGAAAATCCCGTCGATTCATGTCTCAAGGTGTTCATAATTCTCTCAAATACTGCTACGTATTTGCCCCATGTCCTATGATTGTGATGGCAATAGGTACGGCAAAGTCGGCCTAGCTCGCGCATATACCTCTCAGCGGGATTTCCAGCCAGACAGTAAGCTGAAATATGGATCACTTTGACCCCATTACTTTCCATACCTTCATTCCACAACTTAGAAGTAAATTGTGGCCCATTGTCTGATAGAATCGCCTTGGGCTTACCAATATGAACAAAAAAATCGTTCACAAGCTTGCTATAGACCGCTTTGGCCGTAGCTTTCCTAATCGGGTATAGTTTGATGAACTTGGAAAAAGCTTCTAGCACTACTAAAATGTAGGCAAAGTTTCCTGATGACTTGGGCAAAGGTCCGTACAAGTCCACGCACAGTAATTCAAAGGTGTTGTTAGGCCTTATACTTTGCATAGGACCACGACTCGTACAGTTGGTAACCTTCACCTTCTGACATAAATCGCAAGTTTTCACTCTGTCAGTAACGCGTTTTAACATGTTGTTAAAATGCACTACTTCACTCAGCTTTTCCGTACATTTCTTAGGTCCACAGTGACCATACGCCAAATGGTAGTAGTCTATTATTTCCGTGACGTATTTGGTGGGCCAGCATACCCGCCAAATATTACTATATTCACCCTTACGTATGTACAAGACATGATCGTATATCTTGTAATACTTTCTTAATTTCTCTCCTTCTGAACTCCTTTCGTCATATCGGGTTTTCACCATATTTAAACAACCGTCCTCGTTCTGATGACGACGTAGATTCTTACAGATGTTCACTACTAATTTACGTCCCTCAACTTCTTTAAAATAGTATAATTTGACCACTCCATCTGACTCATCTTTCAATACATCTTGATTAGACTCGGGCAACCGCGACAGTGCATCCGCTACGCAATTGTCGGTCCCTTTTACGTAACAGATGTCATAGTTAAATTGCTGTAAATACAGCGACCACCTAGTCAGTCTTTCGTGAAGTAGTTTACAATCCTTCAGATAAGTGAGCGCCTTATGGTCCGTATGAATAATCACCTTACGGTCCCATAGGTAACCCTTGAACTTCTTGAATCCCCACATGATAGCGAGACACTCTTTCTCAGAAATCGTGTAGTTTCGCTCACTTTTTGATAAAGTTCGACTCGCAAACGCTATCGTCCGGTGTTCCTTATCCTCTCCTTCACCAACTTCTTGGAACAGTTCTACCCCCACCCCGTAATTCAACGAATCCGTTCCCAGATGGAAGGGTAGCGATAAATCAGGATGAAATAGTATGTTAGATCTTACCAACTCGTCTTTTAATCTCTCGAAAGCGGCCTGACACCCGTCAGTCCACACAAACGGAACGTTTTTGCGTAAGAGGTTATTCAAATTTTCATCATTAAACACTTGTCCTTTTACAAATTTACGATAAAATCTTGTTAACCCTAGAAAACTTTTTAACTGTTTCCTAGACTTGGGTAGAGGACAATTCCTTATTGCCTCTAGTTTATCTGGGTCCTTCGTAATACCAGCAGTGGTAATTACATGCCCTAAAAATTTCAGTTCCTACTTCACAAATTCGCATTTCTTTAACTTTAGAGTCATTCCGCCACGGCGCAATGCTCTAAGAACTTCATCTAACAGGTCACAATGGTCATGCCAAGTGGCATTGGCCAACAATAGGTCATCAACATATACAGTTAATCTTGAACTCAAAGCCGGTCCTAGCACTTTATCTAGGGCCCTGATGAATACGGACACAGATATATTAAGTCCAAACGGCAGTACTCTATACCGATAACACCTGCCCGCAAACAAGAAGGCGGTGTATGGCCTAGATTCTTCTTCGAGTTCTATTTGCCAGTAACTAGCCGTCAGATCGAGGCTAGTCATGAACTTAACGTCATGAAAACGTTGCAAAATCTCCTCCATACTCTCTGGTCTGTCTGTTTCGCGTTGAACGACCCTATTCAACGTGCATGCGTCAATCACAATACGCACATTACCATCCCGTTTTGCTACAATGACCAAACCGTTATTGTATGGACTCGTACTTCTTTCAATCACTCCCCATTCGATCATCTTATCTATCTCCCGTTGCACTGCTTCCTTTTTGGACAGCGGTATAGCATATGGTCTCACGAAGAGTGGTTCGTGCGGAATTACATGCAACTTGCATTTATATCCTTCCACAAGTCCCGGTTTGTCTGAAAACACACTCTTATTCCTCATTATCACTTCATACAGGCCTCGTCTTTGTTCGTGTGTTACGTTTGACACACCGTCTACAATACTTTCCAATTCACTTTCTACACTATTGTCAATGCCGAGATTCCTCACATTACAGTAGTTCAAATTCATACCTACGTCAATAGCATCCGGCCAGTTAACAATGTGTATAGGCTGGTATTGCCTATGCACACCGTCTCCTGCCTCGTCAAAACTAACTACTATTGTTTTATCTTGTGACGTACATGTCAAAGTTTTGCTTTCGCAATTAATCACTGCACGGTACTTTAATAGCCAATCTAACCCGATAATTACTTCCGTAGTTAAGTCTGGCACGACGACAAACTCTTGATCAAATCGTGCCCCACATATCTCGAAGTGGACAAAAATCTGTTTTGTGACCGGTTTACTGGCCTTCCCAGTAGGACCGATAATTTTCACTCCTCTTACTGGCATAACTACGATGCCAGGTCTGTCTTTTAGTAACTCAAATATTTTCCCAGATACAGCACTCAATTCTGCACCGGTGTCAATCAACACGTTTAGTTGTAGGTCGTGCATATTAACAGCCACTACTATCTGTCTACACTTGTCCTCGACTGTATCTTTATTTTCCCACAGTAAATCCTCGTCTATATCCAGGTCATTCCAGAAAAAACCATCCGGCTTTGATCCTAAATCCGGCTTATCTGGCGGCCTTTTCAGCCTCTGTTCACATACAGTTTTAATTTCAACACGTTTGTCCTGAGGCTTAGTCTGTAGCTTCGCCTCCAATACCGAAACCTTTTCCTGTAACTTGTCAACTAGTGAGTGTTGCTTTGCTATCAATTTACTAATTGTCACCTTCGTTGATTCATCTTTGGCCAGATTGATCTCATCTGCCAATCTACCTGGAGGAATGTGCTCAGTAGTATCTGCAATTACTTCCTCTGGATCTGCGCAACCCACACTGCTACCGTCTGACCGTATAACGTCAGCTCTAACCTCGTACACGCTGTAATCTATGTGCTTTTCTACCAATCGTGTCCGGCTATCACTAAAATTTTCGCAATCTTTCTCCTTAATACTCTCGCAATGTTTAAACTGGAGGTTTGCGTCGGATGGGTCGGCTACTTCTAACACTATAACTTTCGGTAAAGTCTGCCGGTTAGGGCCAGAACTTTCCGTTACTACCTCAACATCCAACATCCAACTCTTGCGGGACGAAACACGATGAATCTTGCTCGTGCTCCCCATTAACATCAACTGTTTCTGGTAAAGTCTGCCGGTTAGGGCCAGAACTTTCTATCATTTCACAAACACTATCTTCCTGCGGGACGAGACGCGGAAAATCCTGCACGCGCTCCCCATAAACACTTCTCCCATACAGACCCCTATAATCTCTTAGTTCGTCGTATAAGCGACCGAACTGCCTTAACCAGACCTCATCCCTCTCTGCATCCCCTCGCTCGATGACGGACGTTTTATCCGACATCTGATATTCTCTCAACACTTGTGAATCATTCTTAAACTCAATCTCCAGTTCCGCTGTGGGTATTACAGCTGCCACTTTATAATCCATTTCCAGAACACTACTTAAATTGTTCTCACTGACAGTGAATGTACTTCCTACTGCCATGTATACAGCTGATCTACTACTTGTGGGTGCACTCCTTTCTCCTAACACTGGCACAGTCTCCCGCCGTTGATTATTCCACACGGAATTTTCATAACGGCGACACCTGGGTTTTCTCCTGTTATTGGGCCGCCAAAATTTCTCCACGCCCGGTCGGCCCCTCACCGGCGCGGCTAATGGTTTCCCTGTCTCGTCCCAGCAGATACGGTCCCCAGATGCTGCTGAGGCGGCTGATCACACCCTCTGGCGTTATTACTATTCTGTGAAGCCCGTATCACGTTAGTACGATACTGGTTTCCGTCATTCCTGTTATTATTTGCATTGTACCGATTGTTATTACGGTCCAAACCATTATTGTTATTGCTGCCATGGTTGCGGTATGCATTATTCCCATGGTTATCGTTGTTGTGGTTGCTGTGGTACCCGTTGTTGTTACCACGGCCTCTACCACTGTCGCGATTATTGCGCCAATTGTCCTCGTCCTCAACTCTTTCCAGGAAATCATTGATTGTCCTGTAATTGCTTCCTACGTAGCGTTTTGTGTCATCTGGAAGCTTCCTGTAGAGTTCCCAGACTATTTCGGATTCTGTGCGGCGATCACGCAAATATTCCAACTTGCGGATCCAGCCCTCACAAAACTCCTTCATCGAACCGCGCGAATTCGCATCGAAAGGCCTCGATACGACAAATTCGCGCCAGACACTTTGCTGTTTTTGCTCTAACCAGTATTCAGGCAGAAACAAATTTTTAAACTCGTCAAAAGTCAGGTTCGTAATGTTGAGGTTTAAGCCCCAACGCTTGGCATCACCAGCCAGCACATCAATAACCGCATTAATTTTTCTCTCATTAGTCCATGATCTGGGTAAAACTCTTTCACAATTTTTAATGAAATCCGTCGCGTGTATACCGCCTTTTTTCAAGGGGTCGAACCGCTCCTCTTTCGTCAACAATTCCGAACTATGTGCACGGATTGGCACATAGCTCTGTTTTTCGTCAAGTTTCTTTTCTAATTCCAACACTCTCGTAATTACTTGGCAAGTGGTTGTCGCAAGCGTTTCCACTTCCCTCTTTTTCTCTTCGCAGGTATTAGCCTGCTCCCTCACTTTAGTGTCTACTTCGGACACTAAAGCCTTTAAAGTTTCCACCTTCTGTTGATCCTCTTTTTTCACTAATTGAATTTGTTCCGTCACCTTATTCTTGATGATCGGAGCAACTGCTTCTCCTACACTTTTCTCGATTCTGCTAATTTCGGAATCAAAACGAGTATTTATGCTCGCAATTTCCGCCTGAACGCCTATCATTTCCTGTTTAAGATTACCGATTTCGGTATTAATTACAACAATATCTTCTTTAATTTTATCAACTTTTGTGTTAACAACTCCAACATTGTTGTTAACAATGTTAATAGCTTTGTTCTGAATGTCTAGCATCCGTTCAATTTTTTCAGACTGAGCTTCTTGCTTGGCAGCCTGAGCTTCTTGCTTGGCAGACAGAGCTTTAATTTCTGCCGATTGACTCTTGATTTCGTTAATCAAAACATTCAATAAATCAGTTAAATTCCCGGAAACTACCGGTTTTACTTCCGTAGCTGGTTCCTCTATATATGTTCCCCCGTATTCATCATCAAGGGGTACAGATTTGATTTTCGCTTCCGATTCCGAAACATTTTCTAAAGTTTGGAATTCCATTTCTGCTCTTTGTTGCGTTTCGGCGGTCGCGTCTTTCATGCTAGCCGCCTGCCCCTGAACAATGGGAACCGCCGTGCGTGTTTCCCACTGTTCGACCGATTGTTCCGTATCCAAGTCTACCAAATTTTGGTAATTGTTGCCTTCACTCATTTTAATAATTTTCAATATAAATGACAAATCTCAAATATAATTAGGATTACTCCCACTACTTATTCTCGCTGACGTAACGGCCTGTACGTAACCAGTACTTTGTTACGAGATTTGCACAATGCAAAATTCGTGTCCAGAACAACCTCAAATCCGAAGATTGTCCTGTCACCAGGTCGCCACTTGTAACCTCCCCCTCACTTACCGACCTTAATGACAGTGAAAAATGAAACCGCGTGTACCTAATGGGAGTTTTGGAAAAGCAATCGTCACCGAAGTTAACCTGTCGGTAAATAGGGAGGAAAGGGTTACATCTAAATGAAAGGAAATGTGCTAATGACACTGGTGGAAATTAATTTTGAAAAGGGGTAAAGTTAATAAAGAAAGTAAATGTGCAGCCGTTACGTTAACAATTAACTAGCGGTAATTAGGTATTTGAGATTTGGGGGAAATCACGGTCGCCAGTCCTAAGGACAATTACTATAGTAACTGAAAAAGAAAGGTTATTACACATATAATTAGCACTAGAAGCGTGGCAACTGAAGGTTGACACGTGTAGTGTGAAAACTGAAAGTTTGTCAGAAGTAATAAATTTCGCTACACCCTGACTTAATTTAGCAAAAGAATTAATAAAACAGGAAAATCAAAAGTTAATTTAGTGACTGAAGTTAATAGTGAGCTTTCTTTCTGAAGCACATCGAAATTCGGTAAAATACGGTTAGTCTTGGACTACCTCAACAATCATTTCAAAAGCTACTTGAATCTACGCAATTTAGAAAGAAGAGATTTAACTTTGAACTTGAATTAAATGATTCTGAACAATTAACAATAGTAAAATTTAGTACGTACCAAGCTGAGCTGCAGTCACAGGCAAGCTAAAATACGGTAACAAAGCTCGCACTCTTAATTCGTGCTTGTGTAATCTGAATATTGTAGCCAGCTATTAATGCCATAATTGAACTTTGAAATTAAAGCAGTGAAAACGAGTTAGCTATATTACTTTAATGCTGGCGTTTGAATTTCAACGACACTCGGGTTCATTTCGGAAAAGGAAGGGACTCTGCTTGGTAATGCAGTTGGGACAATGAGCAACAAAAGTTCATGCTAAGTTGCTGTAATTATAGTGGCGAAAATGGAACAGTTTGAAAAGCTGAGGTCTACCATACAGTTCTAAAACTTTACGTGCTCCCAGTCTTCCTTGTTGGTTGATTGAAGGTTTGAAGCCGTCGATCGAGGAGGTGGCGACAGTCACTCATTGTCGGCCGTCGCTGTTGCAGAAGCTGGATGTTGGCGCGCCTTCTTCTCCACACGGTCACCAGACGAAACGGGCTCTTAATGTGTGCCAGATAATGCTTCCCGTCCGCGACACCATGTCAGAAACTATCATCGCAAGTCGAGCGCAATTACATGCTGCCAAACCCCGAAAGCGCGGCAACTCACGGGAGCGTCACACGACACACCTGCTCCACTCACTACTCCAGCCAGACTCCCTCCGCTCAGCCCGCGCTCCACGCGGCAGAGTTAACACTACCAAAGATCCTACACACTTTGATTCTTCACACGACCTATCGACGTAATCGTTCGATAGCAGTCTTCCCTAAGCAAGACCCAGCGTAAAAATACAAATAATATTTACGAAACAAACCAATTATACATCGACATAAATGTATAAATATATATATATACAAACAGTAAAACAATTACAATATACAAAGAGACAGAAATGTCATATCTTGAGGTAACAAAACAAGGAAAAAAATAATAGTACAATAGATGGAAATAGGAGGATATGCATTTCCGGCGTTACACGGTTCAGTGGATGGCAGAATACCACTGTGGGAGAGATGGGAGGATAGTGGGCAGGACATATCACTTTTCAGGGCACAATGAGAGGTAGTTGAAACCCTAGCAGAGAATGTAATTCAGTTGCTCTAGTCCTGGGTGGTAGTGAGTTATGAGAGGAGAGCTCTTCTGTCGTTGGATGGTGAGACTTTGGGAGGGGGTGGGAGGCTGGAAAGATGAGGCTTGGGAGATTTGTTTTTGTACGAGGTTGAGAGGATAATTACAGGCTTCAGTGAGACTGTCGGAATGTTTCGAGAGGAACCGCTCATCACTGCAGATGCGATGGCCATGGGTGGCTAGGCTGTATGGAAGGGACTCCTTGGTATGGAATGGGTGGCAGTAATCGAAGTGGAGGTATTGCTGGTGGTTAGTAGGTTTGATATTGACAGAGCCACTGATGTATCCATCCTTGAGGTGGAGGTAGACATCTAGGAAGGTGGCTTGTTGGATTGAGTAGGACCAGGTGAAGCAAATGGCAGAGAAAATGTTGAGATTATGGTGGAATGTGGATAGGATGTCCCCACCCTTGATCCAAATCACAAATATGTCATCAATGACTCTGAAACAGATGATGGGCTTAGGATTCTGGGTTTTTAGGAAGGATTCCTCTATATGGGCCATGAACAGGTTGGCATAGGGCGGTGCCATGCAGGTGCCCGTAGCCATACCCTGGATTTGTCTGTAGGTAATGCCTTCAAAGGAGAAGTAATTTTGGGTGAGAATGTAGTTGGTCATGAGTACTAGGAAGGAGGCTGTTGGTTTTAGAGTCTGTCAGACATTGGGAAAGGAAGTGTTCAATAGCGGTAAGGCCACTGGCATTAGGTATGTTAGTGTAAAGAGAGGTGGCATAAACACTGACAATCAGGCCACCATGTGGTGAAGGGACGGGAAATGTGGAGAGTCAGTCGAGGAAATTGTTGGTATCTGATTCTGGGTGATAGGTTGAAGGTCTTGGCTTAAAAGAGCAGAGATTCTGGGGGCAGAGTAACCAGCCTGACAGTGTCCTAGGTGGTTGGGTTTATGGACCTTAGGAAGCATGTAGAAGGTAGGAGTGCTGTATGTGGTAGGGTTGAACAGAGAGAAGGACTCCAGGGAGAGGTTCTGGAATGGGCCTAAGGATTTGAGGAGTGACTGAAGAGCCTGCTAGATTTCTGGCATGGGGTCATTGTGGCAAGGTTTGTAGATGATGTATATTAAAGCTGGTAGAGTCCTTCTGTCAGGTGATCCCTATGGTTCAAAACAAAAGTGGTGGAGCCTTTGTCCACAAGCAGGATTATAAGGTCAGGATCAATTTATAGATGGTGGATTGTGGTTCTTTCTGTGAATGTAAGGTTAGTTTGCATGTTGAGGGATTTGGGGAATTATGGGGAGGCAAGGTTTGAGGTTAAGGAATTCTGGAAATTAACAGGGGGTGATTTGGTGGCAGTGGAAGTGCATCATGGTTGGGGGAAGGAGGAGTTCAGCATTAGCCTTTGGTTGAGTCTGATTCGTAGAGTTGGTGGCGAAAAAGTGTTCCCACTGTAGGAATGTGGAGAAGAAGAGAAGACCTGTAACAAGACCTGCATGATTGAATTTGGGAGTGGGGCTAAAGGTGAGGCCTTTGGAAGGAACTGATATTTCTGTGGGGCTAAGGCTTCTGGAAGAAAGGTTCATGACTGTGTTTTAGGTCTGTTTAGGATCTGGATTCTGTGTGGTGCTGGGAGGGAGTTTTGGAGGATGGGGTAAATGTAGTAGGTCTGTGAGACAGGGTTTGTCAGCTATGAGGGGATGTGGGGGAGTTTTGGAGGTTGTTGTAGAGGTGGTGGACAGTAGTACTCCAAAGTGGAAGTAGGAAGTGAGCAGGTGGAGAATTTTTTGAGGTGGCATTGTGCATGTTGCTCTAGTTCCTGGGGGGCAAGAGTTATATGTTCCAGGAATTTAGGATTGCATACCAGGAGAATTTTGAGGATGGAGGGAAGGTACTGCAAAGAGGTTTGGGGTTGGTTGATATGGTTTAGCAGGACTATGTTGGTGAGGTCTAAGAATTGGCAGAATCTGAACAGATGGAGGTCACTGTCGAAGAAGGGGTGGCAGCCGGAGATGGGTAATTTGATGGAAAGCCATTTGGGGGATTCCAAGAGCCAAGCAACAATGTAGGAACAGTGTGTGGGTACTGGCTAGGGATATGGAAACTTTTCTGTATTCATGCAGATGGAATGAGCAGGGACCCATGACGTTGGAAAATATGTGAAAAATTAAATAAATAATATAGAATTACACGCAAAAAAATTCGCAAAAATACACCCAAATACATGGGAAAAATCACGAGAGTGATGAAAAAGGGGAAAACAAGATGAAATCTGAGGGAGTCAATGATAGCAAAAGGTGAAAACTCATTAAAATTAGCCTGAAGTAACAATGAGATTAAAGAAAAGATATAAATAATAATAATAATAATAATAATAATAATTGTAGTAAAATATATTACTGTGGGTAGCAGTTCTGATGGGGGATAAGTGTGGAGAAGGGGACGGCAGCTGTGACTGGATGAGGGTGAATTAGTGGGTGTGAATTGGGACAGAACAGAGAAAGAGTGGGGAGTGGAGAAGGGTTCATAGGATGAGATACAAGATTGTGTGGCACTGGAAAAAATGGGTGTGAAATCTTATGGGACTTAACTGCTAAGGTCATCAGTCCCCAAGCTTACACCCTACTTAACCTAAATTATCCTAATGAGAAACCCACCCATGACCGAGGGAGGACTCGAACCTCCGTCAGGACCAGCCACACAGTCCATGACTGCAGCGCCTTGGACCACTTGGCTAATCCCATGCAGCATGGCAGTGGAGAGGTGTGGGAAATAACATGCAAATACACATATTTTAGTGTGTTTTCCCCCCTTCTCACAGCAGAACACTTAACTACAACCACCCTCTGGAATCAATGAGGAGGCCAGCCTTGTGGAGGACCAGGAACGACTTGCCGAGACCATCACAGCCATCTCACAAGCTCCACACCTTGAGTGGCACAGCAACACAACCCCTGTCAATACTGAGTTTCACCACAGCCCACCGGGGACTAGCCATTGAGATAAATGAGAGATCCAGCTATGCTCTAACAGCAAGCACAAAAGTATAGTATAGTGTAGTGTAGACCTGGGTAGTATAGTGTTGTACCAAGAATGTAGTAAAAGGAGGGATCTGGGGATCCGGACAGCCCCCCCTCCCGTCACCTGAATGAAGCTACAAATGACCTGCACTGATGCACCAAAGAAACTGGTATAGGCATGCATATTCAAATAGAGAGATACTGTGTGTAAACAGGCAGAAAATGGTGCTGCGGTCAGCAATGCCTGTATAGGATAACGAGTGTCTGCTGCAGTTGTTAGCTCAGTTACTGCTGCTACAATGGTAGGTTATCAAAATTTAAGTTAGTTTGAACATGGTGTTGTAGTCAGCACATGAGTGATGGGACACAGCATCTCTGAGGTAGCGATGATATGGGGATTGTCCTGTAAGACCATTTCCCAAGTGTACCATGAATATCAGGAATCCAGTAGAACATCAAATTTCGATGTTGCTGCAGCTGGAAAAATATCCTGCGAGAACAGAACCAACTGAAGAGAACCATTCAACATGACAGAAGTGCAATCTTACCACAGATTTCTGCAGATTTCAATTCTGGGCCATCAACAAGTGTCAGCATGCAAACCATTCAATGAAACATAATAGATATGGGATTTTGGAGCCAAAGGTCCACTCGTATACCCTTGATGACTGCATGACACAAAGTTTTACACCTAACCTGGGCCCATCAACACTGAATTTGACTGTTGATGACTGGAAACATGTTGCGTGGTCAGATGAGTCTCGTTTCAAATTGTATCGAGCAGATGGACGTGTACGGGTATAGAGACAAACTCATGAATCCATACCTTGCTTGTCAGAGACCGTTCAAACTGTTGAAGGCTCTGTAATGGTGTGGAGTGTGTGCAGTTGGAGTGATATGAGACCTCTGACATGTCTAGATACAACTCTGATGGGTGACATGTGTGAGCGTCCTGTCTGATCACCTGCATCCACTCATGTTTATTGTGCGTTGCAACAGACTTGGGCAATTCCAGCAGGACAATGTGACACCCCACACATCCAGAATTGCTACAGAGTGGCTCCAGGAACACTCTTCTGAGTTTTAACACTTCTGCTGGCCACTAAACTCCCCAGACATGAATATTATTGAGCATATCTGGGATGCCTTGCAGCATGCTGTTCAGAAGAGATCTCCAGCCCCTTGATTTATGGACAGCCCTGCAGGACTCATGGTGTCAATTTCCTCCATCACTACTTCAGACATTAGTTGAATCCATACCATATTGTGTTGCGGCATTTCTGCATGCTCGCAGGGGACCAACACAATATTAGGCAGGTGTACCAGTTCCTTTGGCTCTTCAGTGTAGTTGATGTGTAGTGTGATTGAAAGATATTTTGATATTCAATAATACAATAGAAACACACTAGGCAAAATCAGTAGACTATAAGGCATCTCATAGGTTTAAACACCGATAAGTCAAAAGCACTATCAGCTATCACCAGTCCCTAATTTAACCAAGATAAACTACTGTACATTGTTGGTCTTATTCGAGCTCAGTTGTGTTTTTTGTTAATCAGTTCAGTTCTAACTTGTAGTTGAAATATTGTAAGTGCTGTCATTTATTGTTTTTGTGCTTTTTGCTGTTGTGATAATTTCTAACTATGGATAGGTTTGTAACAGGAAAGAAGAGGAAAACAAATTTTGATTCATCCACTAGCATTGTGATAAGTGAAAATTATGTATGCACTACTGTAATAGCCTAATTACCTAAATAGCCTAATTACCTATCTATGACTGCTTAATGTTAGCACTGGACTCATTGTTTGGAGACTGGTAGAACTTCTTGGTTGCAATAATTCAGTATTTCACTAGGCAGCAGAGCATTATACAACATTACAAAAGTCACTGCATAAAAATACACTTGTATTTGCCTATGTCATCCAGAAATTGCATACATCAACAAAAATATCATCCAAACATAGATGGTTGCAGTTCTGTGGAAAAATTGCTCAAAATTCTACCGTTAGTAGCCCAATGGCATATGAAAACCATTTCATTAAAGACATGTAACATGTATCCACAGGACATGTGGTCTGTAATTGAAGAAGTGTCATGATGATCTCTCCATTGGCAAAAGATTCCGGAATAGTCCCCCATTTGGATCTCCAGGAGGGGACTGCCAAAGGGGAGGTTACCATGAGAAAAAGATTCAATAATCTATGGAAGGATAACGTTCTACGAGTCAGGGCATGGAATGTCTGAAGCTTGAATGTGGTAGGGAAACTAGAAAATCTGAAAAGGGAAATGCAAAGGCTCAATCTAGATATAGTAGGGGTCAGTGAAGTGAAGTGGTAAGAAGACAAGGATATCTGGTCAGATGAGTATAGGGTAATATCAACAGCAGCACAAAATGGTATAATGGGAGTAGGATTCATTATGAATAGGAAGGTAGGGCAGAGAGTGTGTTACTGTGAACAGTTCAGTGACACGGTTGTTCTTATAAGAATCGACAGCAAACCAACATCGACAATGGTAGGTCAGGTATACATGCAGATGTCGCAAGCTGAAGATGAAGAGGCAGAGAAAGTGTATGAGGATATTGAAAGAGTAATACAGTAAGTAAATGGATATGAAAATCTAATAGTCATGGGGGACAGGAATGCAGTTGTACGGGAAGGAGTAGAAGAAAAGGTTGCAGGAGAATATGGGCTTGGAAAAAGGAACAAGAGAGGAGAAAGACTAATTGAGTTCTGTAACAAGTTTCAGCTAGTAATAGCGAATACTCTGATCAAGAATCACAAGAGGAGGAGGTATACTTGGAAAAGGCTAGGTGATATGGGAAGATTTCAGTTAGATTACATCATGGTCAGACAGAGATTCCAAAATTCTGGATTGTAAGGCATACCCAGGAGCAGATGTAGACTCAGATCACAATATAGTAGTAATGAAGAGTAGGCTGAAGTTTAAAACATTAGTCAGGAAGAATCAATATGCAAAGAAGTGGGACACAGAAGTACTAACGAATGCTGAGATACGGTTGAAGTTCTCTAAGGCTATAGATACAGCAATAAGGAATAGCTCAGTAGGCAGTACAGTTGAAGAGGAATGAACATCTCTAAAAAGGGCGATCACAGAAGTTGGGAAGGAAACCATAGATACAAAGAAGGTAACTGCAAAGAAACCATGGGTAACAGAAGAAATACTTCAATTGATCGATGAAAGGAGGAAGTACAAAAATGTTCTGGGAAACTTGGAAATAGAGGAATACATGTCACTGAGGAATGAAATAAAGAGGAAGTTCAGGGAAGCTAAGACAAGGTGGCTGCAGGAAAAATGTGAAGACATCAAAAAAAGAAATGAATGTCTGAAGGACAGACTCAGCATACAGAAAAGTCAAAACAACCTTCGGTGACATTAAAAGCAAGGGTGCTAACATTAAGAATGCAATGGGAATTATAAAATAAATAAAATAAAAAATATTATTTAAATATTAATTTTTCTATCTGTATGATGGTGATTGTGATTGTAATTGTAATTGTAATTAATATTTGCTTATCTGGAACGTGGACGTTTAATTATTCGGTATCAGACGCTTGACAATGGCTTTCTCGTAAAGGCAATGTTACTCGTAGTTGACCGTGAAATAAAACTGAAATAATCGGACTTCGTAAATAAATCGTTTCCAAAGACTGCTGCGGTAGGTGCGGACTCATAATCTAAATCTCACTATTTCAATAATTTGCCAGCCATGCCAATACGTCGTACAGAGGTGATTGTCTATTTTATAAATATAAAAAAGTTACACAGTTAGTTAAATCAGATATATTCAATGAATAAGCCTACAGTTCATAATCCTACTTACTTTTATAAATATAAATTCTTTACAGAATCGAGTGTCTAGTCTGGTTGCAACTCGCAGTATTCTTCTATAACATGAAATATGGCGGTGTGCCAGACAATAGAATAAAATACGTGCTTCTGGCACCACTTCTACCAGAGCTCTCTCTCTTTCTTAATCAAACATAAGAGTAACGTAATTGTGCTTTTGTTTTATCAGCGACACAGTGCTGCAGTTGTGTGCCATAGGCTTTATTTATTTGTCACTGATTATTTATTTAATTAATATTTCGCGTTTCCGAGGAAACTCACGCTCGGCATGCAAATGTGCCTTTATATTGCCCCCTGAATTGTGAGGCGAAAGGACACACCTGCAGGTGAGCAATTCTCCTAAAGGCACAAGAAAATCTAAGTTATCTACAACTATTTACATGACTTACATTATACACATTATATACAAAATTTGAATGACGCGGGTGTGCCGTAAAAGTTCTTATGTTGGCAGATAGAGTGCGCGCATGCGCAGAAGCGTCTGTGTGACTCCGGCACTGCTGTTATATCATACAGTTAGATCACGCGGCACAGTATTGCAGTTCATATTGTTCGTGTGCGCGCGTTTCTCAGTCGTTGCACAAAGAAAATATTCAACCAAGATTACATATGATGACTACATTCTATGACAGGTAACTTAGTTTTAAATTTACAATATTTGTTATAACACAATACAACTTAGATTGTTGAATGTTCTTAGTTACATAGTATTGTTTTGAAATACTTCAAAGAAAAATGTCCGTATGTTTCAGGTGCGTTGACCTATACACATCGTGTCGTTATTACAGTTCATATTCATCTGCTGCACAATAATTTTTTTTTTATAGGTTAGTATCGTCGTGGTAAAGTTTTTTTTTGATCACAGTAACATCGTTGTATAACAACGTGATTAATACATAAGCGTGTCCATTTCCCATTTCCATTATAGTCGTTGTGATGCAGTTCGTTGTGACTAAAGGCATTGCTCATTACAGATCAGACGTGACCCGTCGAGTAATTGGTCCACGTGCAGTTCGTTTTTTTTTTTTTTTTACATTCCGTGGAAGCTTGGTTGCAGAACCTCGGACGGCACATAGCTGGCGTCGATCCTTGGACAGTCCAGGTAAGAGTGTCCGTCACATTTCGAGAACATTTCATTCCCTGAAGTTCCAACCAAAATTCTTCCACCCATCGTGTTGTTTTCTGGACAGGCACTTTGTGTCCATTTAATCCAGTTAACATCATGAAGTTAGGTACTGTAGTAATGTCACTAGACGATGCACGAATTATGCCCTTCACATTTTCAGTTTTTTGCTGAATATAGCTCACCTAAATGTTCGTAGTTATTAATCAAAGAAATCATTCATCGCGTTTACATGGATACGCTGCATAATGAATGGCATTAACCGTTTCTTTCACATAGGTTTCTGCGTAGTTGCAGAGTTAGTAATGTTCGTTAATGTCCGTGAACAGAGGTTCACTATGCAATGTCTTTTTGGCACTCGTTTTGTTCAAATTTTTTACATAGTAACAGTTACATGATACATCAGTTAAAAAAATAAGTAATTATACATACACACGTCACATATTTTCTTAGCATAAACATAATACAGTTGCACATAAACATGTTTGCATCATCATTACATAGCTATAGGTTATTACATTGTGTCACGTGATGTCATCTGAAATTAAGATAGGTTAGACACAACATTCATTACATCAGTAGGCAAGACCAGGCGTTTTCACTACTCAATAATATTCAAAATAGTAAGAGAGAGAAAATGTTTGATTCCTCGCGTTTTGTGCGTGTGTGTAGAGTGTCTGTGTGGCCTTGACTACTGATAGATGCTTTTCGTGTTGAGAGATGTGCGTCTAATCTATTTCTCAAAGTAAAAGATCGCTTCACAGATGACGTCTGTCGGTTCGTCAGGTCTCATACCAAGTCAGTGGTACCTACAATAACAAATGTTCCGTGAAAAATTAATATATCATTCACTGCTACGTAATCATAAATTTTATTTTGATATTCCGTCTTCCAGGTGGTGGCGCGCGCTGAAAGAAGAGTTCTTCTGCCTTCAACTGCGACTCTGGAACCACTGAAATGAAAATTTCTACACCACTTATTATCTGTGTTGTAACAACAGAGTTTTTCGAGTTGCTTAGCAATATTTTGATGGGTATGACTTTGACATTATTCAGCATGAAATGCTCTAAGATCTCGGTGTGCGTACAGCCCAATAATTTTGTTAGTTCTACGATGTTGTAACAGATACACACCAGGATGCGGTATGTTAACAATTATATAAGGTCCTTCATATAGCAGACGCCACTTAGCGTTGCGTCGTTTGAGTGCTACAGATTTATGATGAGTACGAAGTAGTACAAGCATTCCTACCTCGAATTTTTGTTTTCTTTTTATTATGTTTCTGTGATGTTTGTTCCATATCTGTGCGTGATGTGTCAGCGTAGTCAATACTTCTTTCATTTTTTGTTCAGGTGTGATTTCCTTGTCTGACAACTTAGGTAATGGTTCTATCCACTGATCGTTCTGTTTGCAATTGAACATGATCTCATTAGGTGTGTAATTTGTATCATAAATATTTAAGTTATTGTGTACGTCTTCGAAAGGACTTAGGTAGGACACCCAATTAGTATGTTTTGATGAAATATAGGTCCTCATGAATCGATTTAATTCTCGGAAAAGTCTCTCAGTCGCGTTACATTGTGGACTAAACCTCGAAATAAATATACTTTTAATGTTATTGTTCTTCAAGAAATTTCTCCATTTGTACCCAGAGTAGTATGCTGCATTATCTGACAGAATTGCTTTAGGTTTTCCCACGTGCGTCAGGTAATCACTTGAGAATCTTCGTATTATAGCACTTGCAGTGGCGGATTTTAAAGCATAAAGTTTGACATGTTTAGAAAATATATCGTAAAAAGCTAAGATATATTTGACGCCTCCAGAGCTTGCTGGATGCGGTCCACTGATGTCAGTACACAGAATTTCCAGGGGTTTACTAGGTAAAATAGAATGTAAATCTGTTTTTGTGGATAAATTCTGAGGTTTTGATTTTTGACATATGACACATGTTTTCAGTTCCCTGCAAATTTTTCTTCTCATATTGCTAAAATAACAGTATGTGCTGAGCTTTGCCAAACACTTTTTCGTCCCATAATGACCCCAAACTAAGTGTGTGTGCCAAATTAGATTACGTTCAGACTCTTTGGGAATGCATACACACCAGTTAGTAGCATTTGGATGTCGGCGGTAAAATAACACATCATTGTGTAACTTGTAATACTTAGTCGAAGGAAGATTGTGTTTTTCTACCAGTAATGTTATTATCTTATACCAGTGAGGGTCAGATTTTTGTAATTTAGCCATGTTTCTGCACATATCAATATAATATTGGTGATACTGCTTGTCTTGCATTAAGAGAATCCTGTAGTCATTTATATTTTCTAAGTCACTGTTGGTATCATTCATACCTTGTGGAAGTCTAGACAAAGCGTCTGCAATGGTGTTGTCCTTACCTTTTATGTACTTAATTTCAAAAGAGTAGTTCTGAAGTGTAACTGCCCATCGTGATAGTCTAGGATGTACAAGTTTACAAGTTAACAAAAATGTCAGGGCCTGGTGATCGGTGTAAATTACTGTATGTTTTCCAAATAAATAATAATTGAATTTCTTGAATGCCCATACTATGGAAAGTGTTTCTAACTCAGTAGTGGAGTATGTACGCTCACATTCAGTTAGAGTACGACTTGCAAACCCAATAATTCTTATCTGTTCCTTTTCTTTATTCTTTACAACTTGAAATAAGCAACATCCCAAGCCAGTTCGTGAAGCGTCACAAGTCATACAAAAGTCTAAATTGAAATCTGGATGGCTCAATAAGTTTGCACCCACTAAAGCATGTTTAATTGTATTAAAGTCATTCTGGCACTGTTCCGACCAGATCCAAACTTGATTCTTTCTGAGTAGATTTAGCAGATGTTTACTGTTCAAAAGTGGTTGTGGCAAAAAACGTCTGAAAAATGAACATAGCCCAAGGAATGATTTTAACTGCTTTTTAGTTCGAGGGCTAGGAAAGTTTCTGATAGCATCTAATGTACTGGGATCCGGACGTATGCCCTGCGAATTAATGATATGTCCTAAATACTTTATCTCACTGCAACCAAACTTTGATTTTCTAAGATTGGCTGTGACTCCAGCTTGTGCAAATTTTTCTAAAATTCTTTGAAGTGTGTCAACTTGTTCCTTCCAAGACTGTGTAGCTATCAGTATATCATCTACATAGTGTGTGACTGTCTCAACTAAATCGTCGCCAAGCACGGTATCCAGGGCTGTAATGAATACCTCAGAGCTGACATTCAGTCCGAAAGGTAGAACACAAAACTGATAGGTTCGCCCCCCGAACATAAATGCAGTATATTTCCGTGAATCAGGAGTGATACCCACCTGCCAAAACGAATTAGCGAGATCTATTGTGGAAAAATATTTTGCATCTAGAAATTTCTGTAATTGCTCTTCTAAATTTTCGGGTTTTGTGTGAACCGGTAAAATTATTTCATTAATTGCTCGTGCGTCTAACACTAACCTAATGCTTCCATTTAATTTTTTGACAACAAGTAGAGGACTACAATAAGGTGAGGTGGATGGTTCAATGACCTTCCAGTCTAACATTTGCTTTAATTCTTGCCACACAGCAGGTCGTTGAGATAACGGTACGTTATATGTCTTGTGGTAGAAGATCTTGTGAGGCTTAACTTCAATCTTGTACACATACGTGTTGATAACACCTAATCGTTTGGTAAAAACTTGTAAATATTTGGATAACACTTCCTGTAGTTTTATACGTTCATGTACACTGAGAGCTGTAGCTTCACTTATCTTATGATCAAGCAATGTTTTCAAGTCCAATAGCTCTGTGTCAGATGAGTGTGTTTGCATATCTTGAATGTCATTGTCAAGTACTAACTGAACCTTGTACCCTGTACAGTGTTTGTCATGCTTTAGAGTTCTCCTGTCCAAATCAATAATAATTACACTGCCTTTATCATTTAAAATACATTTACCTTTGGAGAAGTCTATAATAGAGTCCTTCTCGCTCATAATATCTATTCCTAATATGCGATTTGTCACAAGGTTTTGTACAACCAGGAATGGCCATTGTACGGTTCCATTACCTATTTTAATGTTTACAAAAACTTGCTTCGTAACCCTACATGACTTATTACCTAGTGCAGTAGTTACTTTACAGTTTTGGGCAGGAAACTCAGGCACAGGTTCCAATTCACACATCTTTTTATAGAAATTAAAAGACAAAACGCTCACAGCTGCACCTGTATCTAGGATAATAGTAGTTGGAATCCCACCTACTACACCAGTAGTAGATGCTAAAACAATTTCATTTGTGTTTGAACGACATTGTGTACTGTCTTGTAAAAGTTCATCTGATATATTCTCATTGTGGTTGTATCTTATAAATAAAACAGGTAATTTTTGTTTAGAATTATTCGGCATATCATTATTCTGTTGTTCAAGTGTGGTGTCAAATAACTGATTAACATTGCAGTCGCCCCGCAAGAATTCTTCAGCCACGACCTGGGGCATAGAAGTGACTGTTTCTAGTTTGTTGGATTAGCATTTGTACTAGGTACTGACACAGATTGAGGTTGTGCATCAGGTGTCATTTCTATTATATTCACATTCGGATATTGCCTATTATGATCTCCAAACTTTTGCGGTTGTTGTTGCTGTTGCGCATTATAACTTACCTGTCGGTCGTAAGGTATGCTCCAATTTTGTCCTGGTGGATGCTGTGGTAAAGCAGAGTTTGAATGGAAGTACTGATCGTTACGAGTCCAACCTTGATGCTGTCTTGGCTCGTAGTTATTATTATTTCTATTTCTGTTTGTGTTTTTGTTGTTGCCTTTGTATCCGTTGTTACCGTTGTAGTTATTACCGCAGTGCCTTTTGTATGGATTGCCGCATGAAGTGTTATTACTGTTGTAACTATTGTTTGTATTGGAATACGCGTGTTGATTTTGATTTTCGTATTGAAACGGCATGTGAGTTTGCTGTTTTTGCTGTACCGCGTATCCAACTGTGGGCGCGCCAGAATTGAGTTGGCAAGCCTGCATGTTTTGCATACCACTAGTGTAAACATTGTGGCTCCTGTTTTGCCGCGCGAAGCGCTGATCTTCAAGTAACATGTCAACCGAATCTAAGGCTGTTAAAAAATAATCTGAATCGTCATCCGGGATATGTAGGAGTTTTTCTTTAATGTTGAAAGGCAATTTGGCCTTCAACGCACGGAGTATATCACGCGTTGCGACTGGTTCGTCTAAAAAGTGTCCCATGTTCAAGTATTTTTCAAAATATCTGCGTAAGTTGCCATTTTTACTGTTAAAAGTTTCAGGTTCTAAAATTTGTCTTCTGAGTCGCTCCTGGACGGATTGCGACCAGAATTTGTTCAGAAAAGCACGCTCAAACTCACTGTACGTGGTACATACGTCAGCTTGACTGTATGCCCAGACAGCTGCATCGCCTTGGATGTAACCGACAATATATGAAATCTTTTTCCGGTCACTCCAAGTGCGTGGAAATGCGTTACTAAAAGATTTAAGAAAAATCACCGGATGAATGGTTCATTTTTCTGGGATAAAAATCTGAAATTGCCTGTGTTTCATTAAGCTTTCTTCTTCTTTCGTATTGTGATATGGATTTATTCCACTGTAATTACTGGTATGTTCAGCTGGCGAGTAATTACGATAATGTTGCTGTGGTTTACCATGATAATAGCTTGTGTTTGTGTTTGCACAACGTGGTATGTGTTGTAGTCGTGGTGTGTTTTGTTCTTGTGTGTTTGTCGTGCACGGTATGTGTGTGTCATACTCGAATGTATATTGGTTCCTGAACTGTGCATTTTGACTGATATTTTCGTTACATTCAGACTGTGGTCGATCGGTGAATTGTCTCATGGGTGCAGTGACGGATTGTACTGCGTCACTGATCAGCTGTTTGTTATTAGTAATGTATTGCGCTACGGAGTCGTGCACAATTGTTGGTAAATTTTCACGTAAGCATCTATCAAAATGTTTGTCTTTGTTCACTACCCAATCATGAAATTCTTTATTAATATTTTGAAAATGAGCTGTGGCATCAGATTGTAAGATGTCAGTCAGGTGTTGTTCAACATTGTCAAATTTATTCTGTACGTCAGTAATTCGTTTTTCAAGGTTGTCATGTACTGAAGGATATGTTTGAATTTGTTCAGTAAGAACTTCACACGTGACATTAAGGTTTTTTACTTGTGTCTGTAAAAGTGCTACGTCAGTTGTAATCTTTTCTTGTCTCGTATTAAGCTGGGAAAATTTAGTACTGAGTTCAGTCATCTGTTTGGTCAGTGTGGCCTCTATAAGTTCCACACGTTTACATAAAGTGTCATTACCTGTCTTGAGTGCTATGAGGTCAGATTTAATTGCGTCATTTTGTGTCTGTAAGGTTGCCATGTTTTCGGCGTTTTGTTTCATTAGCATTTGTAACATGTCGGCAATGTTTACTGTTTGCAAGGTCTGTGCCCCCGTCGCGTCATTAGACGTGACGTCATGCATCAACATGGGCTCTGACTGAGACTTTGAAATTTTTGTAGTGGACGGCCTATTGCCAAAATTTCCGTCAACACTTGCGTCAATGTTTGATAAATCGTCACTACCGGTTGCTGTCGTAAAGTCATTTTCTAACATTTGTCTCTCGTCCGAGTCGGATTGCGTCTGAATAGTACGTCTTTGCTGTTCCATTTTTGCGTATTGATTTCTAGTTATTACCATGCCACACGTGATATATGTTTCAAGAAAATATTTGACACTGATTTTAAAATAAAATGCAGTTGAGCATGAATCGCTCGTAGCAACAATGGCTGTCTGTTAATTTAAAAATATAAACTGAATTTGAGATTATTGGTAATGGCTGCTGTCCATGTTACTACGTATCGTACAGAAGTCGGCCATATTGTACACTCGTGTATTGGTATTGTTGCATACGTTATTGTTTAAGGAAAAGTACTGAGAATGAAATTTATCACTGAAAACTGTTATGCACGAAAGAAACACTACAGAATCTACTGAAAAGCTAATACACTGAATTATACGTCTGGTCAAGCCTGCTAATGCAAAGATGCTGCGTCTTACCTTATTTTGCTGGAAGTTTCATTGCGTCTTCCCGCAAAATTTTAGAATTGGAAAATATCTTCAGATTTTTTGTTATCTCTCATACATTCACCTCCAGGTCCAGAAAGTTGATTTTTCACATGAAACAAAGAGAACAATGTAACAAATGACAAAATAACAAGTCCGACACGCAGTCGCCAATATAAAATAAATAAAATAAAAAATATTATTTAAATATTAATTTTTCTATCTGTATGATGGTGATTGTGATTGTAATTGTAATTAATATTTGCTTATCTGGAACGTGGACGTTTAATTATTCGGTATCAGACGCTTGACAATGGCTTTCTCGTAAAGGCAATGTTACTCGTAGTTGACCGTGAAATAAAACTGAAATAATCGGACTTCGTAAATAAATCGTTTCCAAAGACTGCTGCGGTAGGTGCGGACTCATAATCTAAATCTCACTATTTCAATAATTTGCCAGCCATGCCAATACGTTGTACAGAGGTGATTGTCTATTTTATAAATATAAAAAAGTTACACAGTTAGTTAAATCAGATATATTCAATGAATAAGCCTACAGTTCATAATCCTACTTACTTTTATAAATATAAATTCTTTACAGAATCGAGTGCCTAGTCTGGTTGCAACTCGCAGTATTCTTCTATAACATGAAATATGGCGGTGTGCCAGACAATAGAATAAAATACGTGCTTCTCACACCACTTCTACCAGAGCTCTCTCTCTTTCTTAATCAAACATAAGAGTAACGTAATTGTGCTTTTGTTTTATCAGCGACACAGCGCTGCAGTTGTGTGCCATAGGCTTTATTTATTTGTCACTGATTATTTATTTAATTAATATTTCGCGTTTCCGAGGAAACTCACGTTCGGCATGCAAATGTGCCTTTATAGAATTCCACTGTTAAATTCAGAGGAGAGAGTGAATAGATGGAAAGAATACATTGAAAGGCTCTATGAGGGGGGAAGATTTGTCTGATGTGATAGAAGAAGAAATAGGAATCAATTTAGAAGAGATAGGTGATCCAGTACTAGAATCAGATTTTAACAGAGCTTTGGAGGACTTAAGATCAAATAAAGCAGCAGGGATAGACAATATTCCAACAGAATTTCTAAAATCATTGGGAGAAGTGGCAACAAAATGACTGTTCACGTTGATGTGTAGAATGTATGACTCTGGTGACATACCATCTGACTTTCAGAAAAGCATCATCCACATAATTTCAAAGACAGCAAGAGCTGACAAGTGCGAGAATTACCACACAATCAGCTTAACAGCTCATGCATCCAAGTTACTGATGAGAATAATATACAGAAGAATGGAAAAGAAAATTGAGGATGCACTAGATGACAATCAGTTTGGCTTTAGGAAAGGTAAAGGCATGAGAGAGGCAATTCTAACATTGCGGTTAATAATGGAAGTAAGACTAAAGAAAAATCAAGACACATTCATAGGATTTGTTGACCTGGAAAAAGCACTTGACTATGTAAAATTGTGCAAGATGTTTGAAATTATGAGAAAAGTAGGTATAAGCTATAGGGAAAGTGGGTCATATACAATATGTACAACAGCCAAGAAGGAATAATAAGAGTGGACAACCAAGAACGAATTGCTCATATTAAGAAGGGTGTAAGTCAAGGATGTAGCCTTTTGCCCCTACTGTTCAGTCTGTCCACTGAGGAAGCAATGATGGAAATAAACGAAAGGTTCAGGAGTGGAATTAAAATTCAAGGTGAAAGGATATCTATGATAAGATTCGCTGATGACATTACTATCCTGAGTGAAAGTGAAGAAGAATTACATGATCTGCTGAATGGGATGAACAGTCTAATGAGTACAAAGTATGGATTGAGAGTAAATCGAAGAAAGACGAAGGTAATGAGAAATAGTAGAGATGAGAACAGTGAGAAACTTAACATCAGGATTGATGGTCATGAAGTAGATGAAGTTAAGGAATTCTGCTACCTAGGCACTAAAATAACCAATGATGGGCAGAGCAAGGAGGACATCAAAAGTAGACCAGAAGCAGACTAGCAATAGCAAAAAGGGTATTCCTGGCCAAGAGAAGTCTAATAATATCAAATATCAGCCTTAATTTGAGGAAGAAATTTCTGAGAATGTACATCAGGAGTACAGCATTGTATGGAAGTGAAACATGGACTGTGGGGAAACTGGAACAGAAGAGAATCAAAGCATTTAAGATGTAGTGCTACAGACAAATGTTGAAAATTATGTGTACTGATAAGGTAACGAATGAGGAGGCTCTGTGCAGAATCGGAGAGAGAAGGAATATGTGGAAAACACTGATAAGGGGAAGGGACAGGATGCTAGGACATCTGTTAAGACATGAGGGAATGACTTCCATGTTACTAGAGGGAGCTGTAGAGGGCAAAAACTGTAGAGGAAGATGGAGATTGGAATACATCCAGCAAATAATTGAGGACATAGGTTGCAAGTGTTTCTCTGAGATGAAGAGGTTAGTACAGGAGAGGAATTAGTGTGGACCACATCCAATCAATCAGAAGACTGATGACCAATACAAAAAAGTACTCATTTATGGAAACCAATTCTGGTACATAACAATGGGGAAGGTATGTGATGACACAATATTCTATACATTAGTTTCTAAAAGATTTTTTCAGCAGACAGCATGAATTTATCTGAGTGGACTGCTCGCTGCATCCCCTCTCCCCTCCCCCCTCCCCCCCTCTAACCTCCTACTTTCATCCAAAATCTATACTCTTGCAATGCTGTAATAACTGAAGCCAGGAATTTCCTTGTAAATTAAATCTTAAAATATAAATGCATTCAGACACTATCAAATGACCAGACATGCACAATTAATGGAAAAACATGTAATATATGGGGGTAGACCTGAATAGTGATGCTGAGCTAGCAAACTCTGGATTTGGGAGGTGGGTTGGTTTGAATCTATCTGCTGGCAACCTTCAAAATGGATTTCTGCAGTTTCCCATTTTTGATTTAGGTGAATGTCGGTGTTGGTCTCTAACTATAGGCCACAGCCAATTCCTCCCAGTTCCTGATAGATTCTAGTTCTCTTTAAGATGCAGCCTCACTGCTTAAATGAAAAGGGATGCATTGGAGGTGAGCAGGGACTTCAGAGAGTCCCAGCACTAAAAGCCCCATGATAACTTAGTACACACACAACAGCACGTGCTGCCTAATATGCTCCAAAACTCTGCTCATAAAAATGGGATTCTTCCATGATTCATACCTCACGTTCTATTGGTGTTAGAATGGTAGGGTTGAGTGTTTTTGAGAACCCCTGGACAAGGGACCATATGTATACCTAACAGAAGGATGATCTTCATGTCACTGTCCTACAGTACAGTCAAATCATGAATATCACACACTTATTCCTGCTGAAGCAAATGGAACACACTGGTTGGTTCTTTTTGCATTTCATATGGTCTATGGTGGGCCTTAAGTTGTTTATGTGGGCACCATTAGTTCATTGGTAGTTCCTTAGACAACCCAAATTAAATGGTTTTTTATCATTGTTTCGTATCAAAACTGAGTTTCAGATTTGAAGACAGCTATACACAGCAAGTGGCTACAATTTTTACAACATCTTTGTAAAACCTCAATCTCTAACAACATTGAAAATTTTGTCAATATCTGCTTCTGTTTCCTAGATACAGAGATTCAAATTTACCTTACATGTATATGTAAAATACACATGTAAAATGCAGTGTGAGGCAAAATTCAAATAATAGCAGCAAATTACAAAAATTTTAACTTACCATTCTCTAGGCATTTGTCCAAAACTGCTATCTTCCCATTTTCAAAAATCTTTATCTGTTACTGAGAAACACCCCAAAAACATAATCTTTGAGTACCAAAACTGAGCTGCAGATTCCAAGATGCCTGTGCACAATAAATGGGTGTAATTTTTACTATACATTCCTAAGACCCCAATCTCAAACAACCTTGAAAATTTTCTTATATTTTTATCTGCTTCTGAAATAAAGAGGTTCGAAGTTACAGTACTTGTAGACATAAAATACAACATAAAATCTGTTGTGAGGTGAAAATATACTTTATAAAGTGACATAGCATAGAGAAATATGCTGTAAAGTGTTTCTGTTACCATCCGACTGGTTCTGGGAACCTCATGTTGTAGTACTAAAGCACACAGAAAATTTTCATGTCCATGGAATTCAGTTTCATGTAAGTAAACTATTAAAATTTTACTGATCCTTCAATTTCTTTCATGTGAGTGACATTTCCTACTGCAGCAGGGAATAGGAAGGAACAAGCAGAAAAAGCACAAAAAAAGGAAATAAGTTCATGTTTGAAAGATTATGACTGAAAAGTTAGGTTACCAGCTGCCTCATTCTACCTTCCTCAGGATCTTTCAAACTTTTTCTAAAAGTTTGGTATGCACACAGATTCACACTTTTTTAATGCTGAGAGAGAGGAAAACTGTAGTGGCAGAGCAAGAGAGAGAGAAGTAATAAATATTGGATGATAGTAATCAGTGATTGTGGTATAGAAAGAGCGAAGAAGATGATGGCAGAAAGAGTGGGCCACAGCTGCAGTGGAACATTGTTCATAGCAACTGAACAGTGCTAGGAAAAGAGTGAAGAGACAGTGCCAGTGGAAGAGGAATAAAGAGATGGAGAAAGTAGAAATAGGCGAGAGAAAATGTAATGAGAGACAAAGCCTATGACAATGCCAATGAGGAAGAGAGAGATAATGACAGTGAGAAGAGACAGCAGCAGTGGGAAAGAATAAATAAAGTAGTAGAAGTAAGAGAGAGCAAGAGGGAGGCAGTGAAAGTGAGAGGAGACAGTACTAGTAGGACAGAACGAAAGAGACTGTGGCCATGAGACAAGAGATAATGACAGTTAGAGAGACACAAAGAGATAATGACAAAGAGTTGTACTGAATAAGTGAGTGAGACTGGGCAAGTAGGAGTGGATGGGTATGAGCGACTTAGTTAGGGAAACTTGTGTGAGTGAGAGGGGAGTTGCATATTAAACAGTGTTGTATATGCTAACTTACCAAAGGTTAAATTAGATTAAATTTACTTTCATTCCAATTGATCTGTAGTGAGGAGGTCCTCCAGGATTTAGTACATGTCAGAAAAACAATAATACATGACAAACATTTACAACTGAAACAAATAAGCTAATGTACATTCCACAGGTTCCAAGTGGAATGATCATCATTTTTTTTTAATGAACACTATACGAAACAATCATTTTACAAACACTAATGTACTGAATTTAAAATAAAAAAGTTTTTTTTATTTATGAGGTAATAATCATGTAGTAGAACTACTATAATACTTATTTACAATGAACACATTACTGCACTGAAATTGTGCAGAAGTTATATTGTACTTACACACACAGATTAGAGATTACATTAGATTAGTACTTGTTCCATAGATCATGAATACGACACTTCATAGTGATGTTGAATGTCACACTCACACTCACACACACACACACACAAATCAGTTGGTTCTACTGAGAAATTCATCAATGGAGTAGAAGGAGTTGGCCATCAATAAATCCTTTAGGCTTCTCTTAAACTGAATTTCATTGGTTGTTAAGCTTTTTATGGCTGTTGGCAAGTTACAAATATACAGTAATTCAAAAATTTGTAATTATTAACTATATAGATCCAATTTATCATAAAAATTTATAAAATGTATGATTGACATTTGAAGATTCAATAGCTAAAAAGGTTTTCTGTCCAATATCCTGTGTACAATATATGTACTTAAAAAGAGATTTATATGGACAAATAAATAAATAAATAAATATTGAAAATGTGTGTTTCTGAATGCACACCTTTTTGTACTAGATTAAAAGACTTTAAGTCCTTGTGAAGATTATTCTTATTTCTAGTATTGATTCCATGAATGGTGCTGTTAGTTTGAAAAAGTAATATATACTTTTAGTGACAAATTTCATTAAGGAATAAATATATTGGGAAGCAGTAGTTAGTAGCCCTACTTCCCTAAACAGGCTTCTGCAGTATGTTCTTGAGTTCACACCGCATATAACTCTTACTGCACATTTTTGTGCCTGGAAAACTTTAGCTTGGCTTGATGAATTACCCTAAAAAATAAACCCATATGACATTATGGAACAAAAGTAAGCATAATACGCCAGTTTTTTCATTTTTATATCCCCTATGTCTGACACAATTCACATTGCAAATAGAGATTTGTTAAGATGCTTCAGCTGTTCTGTGGTGTGCTCCTCCCAGTTGAATTTATTATCAAGCTGTAATCCCAAGAATTTAACACTGTCCACTTCTTCTATCTGCTTGTCATCGTATGTTATGCATATACTCATGGGACACCCTTACAAGTTCTGAATTGCATGTAGTGTTTTTTTTTCTCCAAAGTTTAGTGACAAAGAATTGGCTAGAAATCAGTGATTAATGTCAACAAAGATTTTATTATCCGATCTTTCTAAGACTACACTTGATTTGCTTTTTATTGCAATGTTTGTATCATTGGCAAACAAAACAAACTTGGCATCTGGTTATGTTACTGATGAAAGGTCATTGATATACATGAGAAAAAGTAAGGGCCCTAAAATGGAACCTTGTGGGACCCCACATGTAATCAATTCCCAGTTGGATGATGCCTGATAGTTTAATACATGTTTCTTTCCTAATAACACCCCTTGTTTCCTGTCAGAGATAAAAGATTTGAACCATTCTGCAGCATTTCCAGTTACACCATAGTATTCTAATTTACTTAAAAGGATATTGTAATTTACACAGTCAAATGCCTTTGACAGATCACAAAATATACCACTTGCCTGCAATTTTTCGTCTAATGAATTAAGCACATTTTCACTGTAAGTGTAGATAGCCTTCTCAATATCAGAACCCTTCAGAAATCCAAACTGCGACTTCGACAGTATGTTATTTGAGATAAGATGGTTATAAAGCTGATTGTACATCACTTTTTCTAAAATTTTTGAGAATGCTGGCAAAAGTGAAATTGGACAGAAATTTGATGCTATTTCTTTATCTCCCTTCTTAAATGGTGGCTTAACTTCAGCATATTTCAACAATTCAGGAAATATTCCACTGTTAAACGACTGGTTACACAGATAGATTAATATGTTACTTAACTCAGAATCACATTCTTTAATTAACTTTGTTGACATTTCATCACACCCACTAGATGTTTTTGATTTTAAAGATTTTATGATGGACTTTATTTCTGCTGGGGTAGTGAGGGTCAAATTCATATTATGGAAGTTACTTGAAATGTCTGGTTTGAGGTATTCCATAGCAGCATCTACAGAACCTGACAACTCTATCTTTTCAGTAACAGTTATAAAATGTTTGTTAAAAAGCTCTGCAACACTATACACATCTGTCACCAATGTGTCATTTACTCTTAATGCTATTTGTCCCTCTTCATGTCTGGTTCTACCAGTCTCCTCCTTCACTATATCCCATATTGTCTATATTTTGTTATCTCATATGACTATTTTTTCCTTGTAATATATTTGCTTTGATGCCCGTATTACAATCTTTAATATTTTGCAGTATTTCTTATTATGTGATATAGCATCAACATCAGAAATGTTTCAGATTGACAGATACAGTTTTCTTTTTGTTTTACAAGATATCCCTATTCCTTGAGTAATCCATGGCTTCTTTGTAGACTTTGCTCTAGCCTTTGTTAGTTTTGGGGGGAAAACAGTGTTCAATTAGGTAAACAGTTTATTAGCAAAATTGTTATATTTTTCATTCATGCAATGAGCACTGTAAACATCACTCCAGTGAATGTATCTGAAAAGTGTCCTAAAATAATCAATTTTTGGCTTATTGATTACCCTCTTGAGTTCAGATTTAACAGATTTTCTATTCTGTTCAGTATTAATATGTCATGGTCTGAGAGACCATTGACTATTGTTTTTGTAATATAATTTTGTCCATTGGAATTTTCTACGAAGATATTATCAATGGCTGTTTGTGAGCAATTGGCTACCCTAGTGGGGAATTTTAAAGTGGGAATTAAGTTGAATGATAGTGTTACTAACTCAAATAAGTTCTTATTAGGAGTCTTTAAGGAAATCTACATTTAAATCACCAGCAACCACTATTTCTTTGTTTTTGGTTGTTAAATGGGCCAGTACAGCTTCAAGGTGGTTTATGAACAGATTAAAGTTATCTGCAGGTGCTCGATATACACTTAATATTATGAAGGATTTTTTTGTGAAATTCTACTTCTGTTGCACATGCTTCCATACGCTGTTCTAGGCAAAATTTATGAATGTCTATGTTCTTACATTTATGACAGTTCCTGATGAATGTGGCAACTCCTCCTTTCTCCATTTCTGCTTTACAAAAGTGAGATGCTAACCTAAACCCTGTAACACTTAAAAGTTCTATACCAGTGGTCACATGATGTTCAGAGAGATAGATTATGTCAGCTGGGTTTGAGGTCTCTAATTCATCTACATGGATAATTAACTCATTGATTTTATTTCTCGGTCCTCAAATATTTTGGTGCAATAAAGATAGCTGACATTTCACATTGACTGAGTTAAAATTGGGTAGAGGTGAACTATCTTCTGACTGTAGAAGATTCTTAACCAATAGCTGTTTATGCTGATGTAATAAGCTAGAATTATGTTTTTTGGTTTCTTTCTCAAACTGAAGGTTTGTCTCAGTCCTAACCTCTCTTAAAATTTGGTTTCTTTCTGTCCTCCCTACCCTAAAAAAGGGTCTTTTCTGAACCTTATGACCACTGGTATTTTATCACTTATGACAGTGCCTCCCCCCCCTTTTTAATTTTCCTGCTATTTTCCCATCCAGTTTACCCTTCCCTTTCCTGTTGAGGTGAAGGCCATGCCTAGTATAATACCACCTACTGAGAGAATCAACAGGAACCACACCAATGTGTGACCCTGCACCCGACATAAGCAGCCTTTCCAACTCCAAATTAACTCTCTTGACAGAAGAGTTCAAATGAGGTCGGTCATGGTGCCCAAGAACAGATACAAACTCAACCTTAGTATGCTTCGATGCTGATGCAATCTCTGCCAGGTCACACTTTATACTGTGCCCAGGATCTCTGCCAATACTATTACCTGCCCCAACCACTATAACCATGGTGCCTTCCTTAGTGAAATCTTTGCAAAGTGATCCTAAATCCTCTGTCACCTGCTCCAGACCAGCACTAGGTTTAAAAAAAATTGGTGGCCTGGTATTCTGAACCTAGTTAATCCTGCAAAAGTTGGCCAACACCTCTTCCATGGGAACTACCTAACAACAACACTTTCTTTCTCTTTACTGATTTCCCTACATTCTTACTTTTCAATTTTCTGCTGAAGGTTTGTTGTGCCCTGTCTACACCTGCAACTGCTTGAGGCTCACTAGCTTCTAACAGAAGCAATAGGTCAAATCTATTTTCCACATTCACCACAAAGCTGTCAGACAAAGTTCTATGACTGCTCCTCCTGTTGCCTGCCTATCAAGATCTCCCCTGGCCTTGTTTAACTCAGCCTGAAGGACGACAATTTTTCCCTCCTGTTCTAGAATCTTCCTATCTCTACTGCATATCCTACAAAACCACTGATGAGTCTCATTTATTTCCCCTATTCCCACACCACTACAGTCACCTACATAGAAAAAACTACAGCACCCATCACACCAAAGCCCCGACCTAACAGTTCTATGGCAAGTCAAGCACTTTTCACTCGTGATAAACGTAATAGTTTATTAAGAATAAGTCAGTTAAATTACAGATAAACATGAAAATTGGCCTATACGTGACTGCATGTAAACAAAAACAACAGTTTGGGAACACTTTAAAAGGTGCTGAGGAAGGTAAATGAGGTGTCTGGTACTCCACTTTCCAGTTAGTCTTTTAAACATATTCACCTTTTTTGTGCTGCGGTAGGAGCATTTTTCCACAGGTAAGTAATAATCCATATTCTCTTAATTTAGGCTAATGATCTTTCTCCATTGCAAGAAGTGGCAGATAATTACTCAAATGAGGAAACTGGGGAAAGTATAAGGTTGAGTAATTCCAGAGCTTTTGATTTTCACCACCAAAAATTGCTCTAACTTCTCCATCAAACAAAATAATATTAGATCTGTTTATTCCAACAATTCTGTCTGTAATAATCATGGTGTCCCAAAATATTCACATTGTTGATTCCTGATCATTTCCTCAGCTCAAATCAAAATTGAAATACGAAGGGTGTAAAATAACCTTGTGGGTTGAAGGGAGATTAGAGCATGGATGCTTCTTAGTGGTTTGCCGAAATGCAGTATTCCAAAGTACTGACATTATTTCCCTGCTTGGTGAAAGCTCCGAAAACACTGTTGAAAAAAATGGTTTTCATTGCTTATGGAATTTCACATTTTATGGAGCAAAATGGAAAAAATTCACTATTGTGCACAATAGTGTAATATTATGTGTTAAAGGCAGAGAAAGGTGATGAATACAAAAAAGTGGAAAATTTGTCATATTAAGTATAAAAAACAAAATATGCAATATACATGAACTTATATTTTGTTTTACATGAATTTATAGCTCCACCTGGGGTCAGTTGCCTTGCAACAGCCACTGCCCACCCCAAGCCCAGATAAAGGTGGAAGGGTTGGGTATTGGGCTGACAACCCAGTCCTGTAAAAAACTCTATGTTACGTAAAACAAACTTGCCTCAGACATGAATGGATACAATGGAACTGAAAAGGACAAACAGCACACAATTTAGAAATTTTAATTTTGGATCTTGGAATGTTCAGAGCCTGTATAGACCAGGAACCATCCAGACTATGGTCTCAGAAATTAACTGATATAAACTGGACCTGGTGGAGGTACAAGAGACAAGATAGCTAGGAGAAGGAACTCACAAAGAGGATGGATACCCACTATTCTACAGCAGATGTGTAGATAAACACAAATTCAGCACTGGTTTTGTAATACACAACAAAGTAGCAAATTCAGTGAAGGAATTCAAAGCTGTTAACAGGAGAATATCCTACATAGTACTTGGAAACCAAGTGTCAGACATCACATTCATCAATGTTCATGCCCCAACTGAGGATAAAACAGATGAGGAAAAGGAAGAGCTCTATGACTAACTAGAACAAACAATTGAGATCACACCACCTAGAAATATCAGGATAGTGCTGGGATGTTTTAATGGAAAAGCAGGAAAGAAGAATTTCTTATACCAACTATAGGAAGGCACAGTTTGCATGATGAGACAAATGAGAATGGTCAGAGGATGATCAACTTAGCTATCTCAAAGAACCTGAGAGTAACTTCGACTTACTTCAAACACAAGAGAATACATAAGGGAACATGGTGTTCATTGATGGAAGAACCACCAACCAGATAGATCACATCTTGGTGGACCAGCGCTATAGCCATAGAGTCATGGATGTTAGGTCATATAGAGGAGCTGACCACTTCCTCATTGTGTACAGGCTTAAACTCATGTTCACCTACATGCATAAGAAGAAGGGGACACTAAAACCTGCTTTGAATGTTGAGAAACTATGAGAAAGTGCCATTAAAGAACAATATGCGATAGAAATCAAAAACCGTTTCAAGGTCCTAGAGACCCTAGAACCAAGAGAGAACATGGAGGTAAGGTGGAAAGAAATAAAGTCCATGGTACTAAGTGTACTGGAGGATATATTGGGAAGAAAGAAAATAATGAAGAAGAGGAAATGGTTCAACGTGACATGCCAGAAGGCTACAGAGAAGAGAAGGAAGATGAGAGAGAAGTGGCTAGCTGACAGGGAGAATGAGCAGAAAAGGGAACATTTTATCAACATCAGAAGGGATACAAAGCAAATCCTAAGAGCAGAGAAGAGAATATATCTAAGCAGTTTGCTAGGACAAGTTGAGGCAGTTTGCTAGGACAAGTTGAGGCAGAGAGCCAAAACAAGAACTCAAGGCAATTCTTCCAATGCTTAAAAAATCAGAAATGTGGATTTCAGAGCCCAACTTTTTTCATTAAAAATAAGAACGGCAACTTGATAAATGGCAAGGAAAGAATTGTAGAAAGATGGAAAGAATATTTATCAGAACTGTTGAATCGCCCAGAGCAAGATGGGATATTACCTGCAAACACTATGAAAGGAAAGATGAAGAAGAATGGGAAGTTAGTGAAGAAGATGTGAAAATTGAAATCAAAGGACTCAGAAACAACAAAGCCCCAGGGGAGGATGGAATAACATCAGAATTAATCAAGGAGGGAGTCTATAAAATGACCTTTTTTTTAATAATATGAATATTTATATATGTTTTTGGAGAGAGAGAGTGAGAGAGAGATTGATTTTTGATTGAGATGTTTACTTTAAGTCGCAACTGGTACCTGAATTTTGGTTGCTGCCTCCTTGAATGATCAGCTTCTGCACCATTTGTTGACGTATTGCAATTTGGAGGATGTTATTGTTCTTTAACGTTTAAAATACGACTCTGTTAGTTACTTGCCCATATTGCGGATAGTTTTGAGCCCAAGTTTTCATAGCTCTTCATACCTGAGGGATCACTGTTGTAAGTAAATAAGATCAAACAGCAATCTGCTTTCCATGAGAAAAGGAGATTGCTTAGCACACAAACTTCCTTCAAACTACACGTCCTGCTACATAAAAATTGGTCAGTGGAGTACAGCACCATACTATTGTACAAGAACATAATCCAGTTACTATAATTAAGAAATTATGAGAGGTTGTTACTTACTGAATGAAAACTATAGAAAAAACATTTCTTTTCCTGTATTTTAGTGAACTTTGTACACTTTCAATTCTTCCGACTGATAGACGCCAACGACAATGAAGTTAACCTCCTTTTCCAAAAATGAGATATTTCTATTCATCACTTCCAGAAAATTTGTATACATAAATGTTTGGCTACTCTTACACATACTTTACTCGGTTTTATCACTAAAATATCAATTTTCATTAACTGTAACTTTTTTTTGAGTCCATTCTTAAAGATTCACAACTACTATCATTGCGGGGATTGCGTGCTAAAGAGTTTGTTGCTGTCCAGCTGCTGCACTTCACTTCACTTCAAGTACTTTTTGAATCAAGTTTACATTTACAGTATTTACATACATTACTGAGCTTCTCAGAATAAAATCAGACACAAATTATTTTAATAAAATGGGGGTGGGGGGGGGGGCAGTGAGGCTCATTTAACATTACAAGGTGACAGCTTACACTTAGAGATATATGAACTGATCCAGTTGATATGGGAAAGGAGACACTGCCAGAAGAATGAAAATTGGCTATAATATGCCCAATATACAAGAAGGGAAGCAAAATGCAATGTGGTAACTACAGAGGAAAGAGCCTGTTGAATGTAACGTATAAGGTGCTGTCCATCATTATCCTCAGAAAATTCCAACCATTCGTAGAGAACAACATACAGGAGTACCAAGCTGGCTTTCAACCACACCGATTGACAGTAGATCACATTTTCACACTAAGACCATTGTTTGAAAAACATTGGGAACATGATAAAGATATCTACAGCCTGTTCATCAATTTTCAACATGCATATGCCAGTATACACAGGAATAGCCTATACAATGCAATTCAGAACTTCAGAATCCCTGAGAAGCTAGTGAGAATGGTGCAAGCTTGTATGGAAGGGTCAAAGGCAGCAGTACATTTCCGAGGAGCCACATCAGAAACATTCGAGACTGAGACAGGCCTCAGACAAGGGGATGTTCTCTCATGTGTTCTGTTCAATGTCATCTTAGAGAAAGTAATAAAAGAGTGTAGGCAACAGGAGTGGGCTAGATTAGAGATGGATGGTAACTTCAGTTGTCTCGCATATGCAGATGACATAGTACTATTAAATGAATCAAAGCACAAGTTGAAAGAAATGTACCAGAGAATGGACAATTATGCACAGAAGATAGGGCTCAAAGTGAATCATGACAAAACAGAGTTCATGCAATTAGGAAGAAGATAAGATTGGTTGGTTGGTTTGGGGAAGGAGACCAAACAGCGAGGTCATCGGTCTCATCGGATTAGGGAAGGACGGGGAAGGAAGTCGGCCGTACCCTTTGAAAGGAACCATCCCGGCATTTGCCTGGAGCAATTTAGGGAAATCACGGAAAACCTAAATCAGGATGGTCGGACGCGGGATTGAACCGTCGTCCTCCCGAATGCGAGTCCAGTGTCTAACCACTGCGCCACCTCGCTCGGTGAAGAAGATAAGAGCAGATACAATTTCTTGAGATAGATGGAAAGAGGTTCAAGAGAGTAGACCAGTTCAAATACTTGGGATCTTTGTTTGCCATGGACAACAACATAAAAATGGACATCAAGGAAAGAATAGCAGTGGGAACGAAATTCATGCATTCCCTCAGAGAGATGCTTGGCTCTAAATCAATCTCAGTGAACACTAAGATGAAAATCTACAACACAGTGATATGCCCAGCAGTAATGTACGGTTCAGAAACATGAAGCATCACTAAGTGAGAAAGGGAAAAACTATTAATATTTGAAAGAACAGTAATGAGGAAGAAATGGGGACCAGTTTTAGGTAATGGAGAATGGAGGAGGAGGGAAAACAGGAAATCTACCTTCTTATGTGACAACCAAATATCCTACAGAAGATAAAGAGCAAAAGAATACAATGTACAATGGACCATGTAGCCTGTATGCCAGATGGAAGACAGGCAAAGATGGCACTAGTGAGGAAACCAAACACCAAATGCCCCATTGGATGACTAAGGCAGTGTTGGATGGACGACCTGGAGAAGGACCTAGCAGCCCTGGGAATTGAAGACATCTGGAGGAACCGGGCACAAAACAGAAAGGAATGGAGGCAGTTTGTGGAAGCAGTAAGGGGTCAGCAAGGCCTGTGATCGCTGAATATCTATCTATCTATCTACATGAATTTATTTCCTGTAAGGTCAAAATATGACAAAATGCACAAGAAAACCCTGAGGCTTGCAGTAACATAGCACGAAAGGCACTGATTTGTTTAAAATGACTGAAATTTTATCCAACCCACACATAGCCATACCCATTAGCACATCAGTTGTGGGATCTGGGAGGGGGGGGGGGGGGGAGATAGTTGACCTTATATTAGAAGACTGACCTGTGTTTTGATAGCAAAAAGACAATACATTATATTAGAATTAGAATTAATTTGGTAATAGAATAAAGTTATGGTATTGCCAATTCTTGAGTAATTTTATAGACCAAATACTATTCATATGAAGGCCTCTTGAGAGCAAATTACATACATAAAATTTAAAAATATGTATGTTTTCAGAATAAATGGAAAATGTAAGCCCTGGTAAGGTCCTCCGCCCCCTATTTCACAAAATCCTGGCTATGTCCTTACTTGTAGTAGTGAGTAGTGTAGTCCAGAATCATAAATTACAGTATTTGTGATCTACCGATGCCACATTGTGTATTAAACCAGTAGTTTGTTCCTTCTGGATTCCAGATCAATTAGATCTCTGTGTGCCAGATGGCCAAGTAGTAGTATACAGGTACTTTCTTCCCTTTTTTTAATTATTATTATTATTATTATTATTATCAATTATTAATGTTGTTTTAATGTAGTTATTCTATGTAGATTTCCCAACCCCTTAAATACCATAATGCTTAGTTATTACTAACACATTTTAAATTGTGTTATAATAGCATGTGCTTCATTTGTGCTAATTCAAGTGCAACATTTGATTTGGTGTTTTATATAGATAACAGACTAAAAGAAAATAGGATAGAAGTAATAAAATATACTCTTTTCTTTATTGCTGAAAGTTGTAACAGTGTCACATAATCATCCTTTATATCTGTTCCAAAACTTCAGTTAAATTTCTTTTTGTCAAAATACAATAATCTTTCCTAAAAGGTTGATTTGCTACAATATCTGGTAAGGAATGAGTGTTAATGATTAATTCAACACTTTAATTCGTATTTATCCTCCTCCAAAGTTGAGAAAATGGAATGGAAAATGTCTGATCAGCCAGAACGTTATGGCCACCTATGGCACCTAATAGTCAGTATATCTGTCCTTGGCTTTGATAACAGCAGTGATACATCGTATCCTGGAAGCTATGAAACCTTGGTAGAACACTGAAGGGAGTTGGCACTGTCTCTGCGTATACAAGTCACCTAATTCCTGTAAATTCCGGGGAGGGGAGTGATGAGCTCTGACACCATGTTCAATCAATTCCAGAGTTGTTCGATTAAGTTCAGATCTGGTTATTTTGGGAGCCAGCACATCAGCTGGAGCTTTCCACTGCATTCCTTGAACCATACCATCACTCTCATGGCCTTGTGACATGGCGTATTATCTTGTTGAAAAATGCCACTGCTGCTGGGAAACAGCAGTGCATGATACTCCTTGGCCATCGTAATGCCTTGCACAAGCTCCACTGGTCCCATGGATGCCCACGTGAATATTCCCCAGAGCATAATGGAGCTGCCACCAGCTTGTCTCTGTTCCACATCACAGGTATCAAAGAGCTGTTCCCCTGGAAGATGATGAATTCGTGCCCTCCCATTGGTATAATGAAGAAGGTATCAGGATTCATCAGACCATGCAATGCTCTGCCATCATGCTAGCATCCAGTGCCAATGACCACAACCCCATTTCTGTCATAGTTGCCAATGTTGTGGTGTTAACAGTGGCACATGCATGTGTCATTGGCTGTGAAGGCCCTTTGCTAGGAGTGTTCAGTGCCCTGCGTATTCAGACACACTTCACTTGTACTCTGCCCAGCATTAGAGTCTGACGTTAGTTCTGCCACAGTTCGCCACCTATCTTGTTTTACCAGACTGCCTAGCCTATGACATGTGACATCTGTAATGAGGGGTGGCTGCCCAGCCCCAAGATGTCTGGATGTGGTTTCACCACCTGTTTAAGAAACTTATCACAGCATTCCTCGAACACCTGATAAATCCTACAGCTTCTGAAATGTGCATGCTGAGTCTCCATGCTATCACAATCTGCCCTCAGTCAAACTTAGATTGCATGCCTTCCACATTCTACACAGAGACAGCATGTCACTGATACTACATGCATCATGTCTGTGTCTGGCTGACAGTCATTCCTCACCGTGTGTTCCTGCTATCACCTGGTGGGTTTGTAGCAATAGTATGTCAGTGGTCATAATGTTCTGGCTGATCAGTGTATATCTTTCTTTGAAATATTAAAACTGACAGTGTCTAAGATTTGTTACGTTTCAATATTTAACTCAACAAAACCTGTAATGAACTAACTTACCACAAAACCAGATAGTATAGCTACACAAAATGTACTTTCATCGTTATTTTTATGACAGTAGATTCTAATTCAGTAATTTGGGTATTTAATTTTAAGTTTTCTTTACACAAGTCTCTTATGTTTTCCTGAAAGTTTTAATTTGTGATATATAATTATATCTTTAATTCATTACCTTGGGCTTCAATACTCACTTTTAATTTGAACTTATTTGCATCTGAATTAGAACTCGGAGTACCTATGTTTGCATTAACTCATCCAGGAGGTCCTTTCCCTGAAATGTTAATTGTTCAAACTGTTCATTAAAATGTCTGAATATTTCTTCTATGTTTTGTTCCAGTTTCCAAGTCAGGATAGCCGTACAGTTAAAAAATAAATGCTCCTGGTTTAAAACTTATCTGTCCTTACTAAAAATTGTCACCATAAATATTTCTCCTCTGAGGCATCACTTCCATTGCCATGGTATGCACTTTTCCATGGTGTGGTGTGCTTCTCTGAGAGTATTACTTGGAGTAAGTGCTCCTCCAGCAGGTACTGTAAATGCTTAGTAACACTGCTTCCAATATCCCATCTTGGAGACAGGCATCTCACACAGGGCCAATGTACATAGAACAAACACAAACAACACAAATTCCCAACAGTTCACAATTCTAATTAACTAATAACAAATACTTCCACTGAGGCAACTATCATTAGTAGCTAGGTAGACATTGAGTAACACAACTGTTCCCTTCTATTACCTTACTTATTTAATATGTTAATTGAGGAGCCAATAACAAAAGTGAAAGATATGTGAGCTGGAATCAAAATTAACAGTATGCATATTCACTACATCATGTTTGCTTGTGGCATTACAACTGTGGCAGACTCAGTGAAAGGACTAAATAAAATGCCTGAGGTCATAAACTGAGAGATACAAAAACCAAGCTAAAAATAAATAAATACCAAGAAGACAAAAGTTATGATCACAGACAAGAGAGCATGTGGACCTAAGTTTAACATAAGAATAGGCAGTCAGTAAATTAAGGAACATACTGGATTTCATGATCTCAGAAGCATTGAGAAGGGAAACAATAGATGTGTCAATGACATCAAGAGAAGTATAACACTGGCCATGAACACCTCCAAAATGAGAAGAACCTTCTGCTGAACAAGCCCATCAGTGTCCACACAAGGAAAAGATCTGTAAAGACTTTTATAGGGAGCATCCTGACACAGCATATGAAACTGAGATATCAACAAAGCAGGAGAAATCTGGCCTCAAAGCTGCAGAAATGTGGTTCTGGAGAAGAATTTCTTTATTCTTCATAATTACAGCCTATTATACAACAAGCTAAAATAGGCCATACAAACCACATTTCCTTGGGTAGTAATAAATCATGTATTAACTATTTATTTCTGATAATTAATTTTTAAAATACTGCAACTACTTCTACTATTACAAAACTACAATAAAACCATTAACGAGTTGTCCAGCTACTAATACTACTATAAGCACTACAGAACCTATTGTCTCTTCATTTATTGTGGTGCATTTAATTTGTAGATTGTTGTTTCCCCTACTGGATCCACCCTAGTACTACCCCAGTCAACAGCCATTGTCTGCTGGATTCCTTGGGCATCGGGCAGCACATCAGCAGTATTTCCACTATTGCAAGTAATTCCACCTATCACTGTTGTCTTCAAGTTGACACCTCCATGATCATTTGCTCCAATGCAATGTAGATTCTTGGGACAATATTTCATTCAGTGGTTACTGACCTCAGCTATCTTCTCTCTATCTGCTAAGTATGAAGGTTGTACCAAAAGTAAGGTTCCCATATTTTTACAAATAGAAAACATTGTTTATTGTTATTAATTTATACATTGTTGAAAAGCTTACACTTTTGTCTATTTTTCAACATAGTCTCCATTTTTTTGACACACTTTTATAGACGGTGCTCCTAAGTTGAATAAGTCTCCCGCCAACCCATTGAGTAAGTGTGTGACCTCTGCTCTGACTTCATCATTGCTCACATAAGTGTTCCTTTACCTTGGGGAAGGGGTGATAATCACTGGGGTCTAAGTCCAGGCTGTATGGGGGACGGGACATAACAGTCCACCCAAATTCCTGTGTTTGACGAGTGACGTGGGGTCGATCGTTGTCGTGAAGAAGCACTACTCCCTCCATTAGTCGTCCTCTCCAGCGATTCTGGACTGCTCACCAGAGTTTGGTCAATGTTTCACAATATCTGTCTGAGTTTATTGTCATTCCAGGTTGCATGAAATAGATGTGGAGTACCCCCTTCTGATCCCAAAACACAGTTGCCATAACCTTTCCTGCCGACTGTGTTCGTTTGAATTTCTTTGGTGGCGGTGAACTGGAGTGATACCACTGACGAGATTGTTGTTTGTTTTGCGGGTGTAATGAAACACCCACATTTCATCTCCCATGATGATAGAGTCCAACAACTTCTCCTTGTTCATCTACATCTACATCTACATCTACATTTATACTCCGCAAGCCACCCAACGGTGTGTGGCGGAGGGCACTTTACATGCCACTGTCATTACCTCACTTTCCTGTTCCAGTCGTGTATGGTTTGTGGGAAGAACAACTGCCGGAAAGCCTCCGTGTGCCCTCGAATCTCTCTAATTTTACATTTGTGATCTCCTCGGGAGGTATAAGTACGGGGAAGCAATATATTTGATACCTCATCCAGAAACGCACCCTCTCGAAACCTGGACAGTAAGCTACACCACGATGCAGAGCACCTCTCTTGCAGAATTTGCCACTTGAGTTTGCTAAACATCTCCGTAATGCTATCACGCTTACCAAATAACCCTGTGACAAAATGCGCTCCTCTTCTTTGGATCTTCTCTATCTCCTCCGTCAACCCGACCTGGTACGGATCCCACACTGATGAGCAATACTCAAGTATAGGTTGAACGAGTGTTTTGTAAGCCACCTCCTTTGTTGATGGACTAAATTTTCTAAGGACTCTCCCAATGAATCTCAACCTGGTACCCACCTTACCAACAATTAATTTTATGTGATCATTCCACTTCAAATCGTTCCGCACGCATACTCCCAGATATTTTACAGAAGTAACTGCTACCAGTGTTTGTTCCTCTAACATATAATCATACAATAAAGGATCCTTCTTTCTATGTATTCGCAATACATTACATTTGTCTATGTTAAGAGTCAGTTGCCACTCCCGGCACCAAGTGTCTATCCGCTGCAGATCTTTCTGCATTTCACTGCAATTTTCTAATGCTGCAACTTCTCTGTATACTACAGCATCATCCACAAAAACCACATGGAACTTCTGACACTATCTACTATGTCATTTATATATACTGTGAAAAGCAATGGTCCCATAACACTCCCCTGTGGCATGCCAGAGGTTACTTTAACGTCTGTAGACATCTCTCCATTGAGAACAACATGCTGTGTTCTGTTTGCTAAAAACTCTTCAATCCAGCCACACAGCTGGTCTGATATTCCGTAGGCTCTTACTTTGTTTATCAGGCGACAGTGTGGAACTGTATCGAACGCCTTCTGGAAGTCAAGGAAAATGGCATCTACCTGGGAGCCTGTATCTAATATTTTCTGGGTCTCATGAACAAATAAAGTGAGTTGGGTCTCACATGATCACTGTTTCCAGAATCCATGTTGATACCTACGGAGTAGATTCTGGGTTTCCAGAAATGACATGATACGCGAGCAAAAAACATGTTCTAAAATTCTACAACAGATCGACGTCAGAGATATAGGTCTATAGTTTTGCGCATCTGCTTGACAACCCTTCTTGAAGACTGGGGCTACTTGTGCTCTTTTCCAATCATTTGGAACCTTCTGTTCCTCTACAGACTTGCGGTACATGGCTGTTAGAAGGGGGACAAGTTCTTTCCCGTACTCTGTGTAGAATCGAATTGGTACCCCATCAAGTCCAGTGGACTTTCCTCTGTTGAGTGATTTCAGTTGCTTTTCTATTCCTTGGACACTTATTTTGATGTCAGCCATTTTTTCGTTAGTGCGAGGATTTAGAGAAGGAACTGCAGTGTGGTCTTCCTCTGTAAAACAGCTTTGGAAAAAGGTGTTTAGTATTTCAGCTTTATGTGTGTCATCCTGTGTTTCAATGCCATCATCATCCCAGAGTGTCTGGCTATGCTGTTTCGAGCCACTTACTGATTTAATGTAAGACCAGAACTTCCTAGGATTTTCTGTCAAGTCGGTACATAGAATTTTACTTTCGAATTCAATGAACGCTTCACGCATAGCCCTCCTTACGCTAACTTAGACATTGTTTAGCTTCTGATTGTCTGAGAGGTTTTGGCTGCATTTAAACTTGCAGTGAAGCTCTCTTTTGCTTTTGCAGTAGTTTCCTAACTTTGTTGTTGAACCACGGTGGGTTTTTCCCATCCCTCACAGTTTTACTTGGCAAATACCTGTCTAAAACGCATTTTATGATTGCCTTGAACTTTTTCCATAAACACTCAACATTGTCAGTGTCAGAACAGAAATTTTCAGTTTGATCTGTTAGGTAGTCTGAAATCTGCCTCCTATTACTCTTGCTAGACAGATAAATCTTCCTCCCTTTTTTTTATTCCTATTTACTTCCATATTCAGGGATGCTGCAACGGCCTTATGATCACTGATTCCCTATTCTGCGCTTACAGAGTCAAAAATTTCAGGTCTGTTTGTTATCAGTAGGTCCAAGATGTTATCTCCATGAGTCGGTTTTCTGTTTAATTGCTTGAGGTAATTTTCGGATAGTGCACTCAGTATAATGTCACTCGATGCTCTGTCCCTACCACCCGTCCTAAACATCTGAGTGTCCCAGTCTATACCTGGTAAATTGAAATCTCCACCTAAGACTATAACATGCTGAGAAAATTTATGTGAAATGTATTCCAGATTTTCTCTCAGTTGTTCTGCCACTAACACTGCTGAGTCGGGAGGTTAGTAAAAGGAACCAATTATTAACCTAGCTCAGTTGTTGAGTTTAATCTCCACCCACTCAGTATAATGTCACTCGATGCTCTGTCCCTACCACCCGTCCTAAACATCTGAGTGTCCCAGTCTATACCTGGTAAATTGAAATCTCCACCTAAGACTATAACATGCTGAGAAAATTTATGTGAAATGTATTCCAGATTTTCTCTCAGTTGTTCTGCCACTAACACTGCTGAGTCGGGAGGTTAGTAAAAGGAACCAATTATTAACCTAGCTCAGTTGTTGAGTTTAATCTCCACCCATAATAATTCACAGGAACTACCCACTTCTACTTCACTACAAGATAAACTACTACTAACAGTGACAAACACGCCACCACCGGTTGCATGCAATCTATCCTTTCTAAACACCATCTGTGCCTTTTTAAAAATTTCAGCAGAATTTATCTATGGCTTCAGCCAGCTTTCTGTACCTATAACGATTTCAGCTTCAGTGCTTTCTATCAGCGCTTGAAGTGCCGGTACTTTACCAATGCAGCTTCGACAGTTTACAATTACAATACCAATTGCTGCTTGGTCCCCGCCTGCCCTTACTTTGCCCCGCGCCCTTTGAGGCTGTTGCCCTTTCTGTACTTGCCCAAGGAAATCTAACCTAAAAAAACTGCTCAGTCCATGCCACACAACCCCTGCTATCCATGTAGCCACATGCTTTGTGTAGTTGCCTCCCCATTCACACTGCTGAAGAAACTTGCGAGCACAGTCAAGGCTTTTCTCCTTGTGTCCATCAGTCAGCATCTGGGGAATGCAGTGAGCACATACCTTGCAATAACCCAACATTTCTGTTAAAGTTCTTTCAGTTGTGCTGTGGGAAGCTTCAGGATTGTGTTAAACAAGTTCATGGACAGTGACCCTCCGATCTTTGAGCAGCTCACTGTTGCTCTTCTCGACAATCGCATCTGAAACCAGCAGTCTTCCACTTCATTCTTCATCGTTAACTTCCATGCGACCCTCAACAAATGCCCTGCACCATTTGTGGACATGCTGAATTGACATGCACTCTTCACCATAAACCTCAGTCAGTTGCCGATGAATGTCCATGGGCGGCAATTTTCTTGCATAGAGATTACTGCTCAAACCTCACTCTTGGCAGGAGCAGTGATCAACACTTGCATCTCTGACAGCTGCCAAGCTGCCAAGCCAACACTGAGCAATGTAGTGAATTGCGGACCAGTGGGCTCAAGAGCGGGAGAACCACTACATGTGGCACTGTTGTTGGATTTAGCCTAGCACCTTACCTCGGGGCTGTAGCTCATTGGAAACCTTACTTTTGGTATAATGCTTGTATGTTGTCTAGCTTGGATGGTGGCATGCTGACTTAAGGGCGAGTGCCTCATGAAGTCTTCCTTCGCCTTCCTGGATACTGCGGCAGCAGTACCACCCGAGATGTACCAGGTTGACTCACTCCTTAGTGCTGCTTTTGGATCCAACCTCATACCTGATGTCCAATACCACCCGCAACTTCAGAGAGCACACAGTCTCACAGTGTGTGTTCTGGTGTGCCCAAAATGCCTCAGTTGCATCTGTCATTCATCTGTCTTTTGATTTTATACCTTCATTCTGCATATGGGCTATGGCCAGTCATGTAATATATTAAACCACTTAATGGGTTAATAAAGCTCATTTTTAATATCTCTCTGATGTTAGAGAGAAATTTGTATGTTCTCCTGCCTGTACCTGAAGTGTCCCATTCATTTTACCACTTATTTTTTTGTAATATGCGATCTCTCATCAACTTCTTTGAACTGGTCTCAGTTTCAAGCAACCTTCACATTTCCATTTGTTTGCCTTTCTCTTACTAGTAAAGAAGAATTTAAGAACTAGCTGGAATGACAGGAAAATGAATGAGATGGTTTTGCGAGAAAGAGGAGAGAAGGAAGAACAATTGAAAGTTATAGGCCAGCACAAAGCAAAAATAATTGGATGCTTAATTAGGTATGATATCCTGTTACAAAACAGCTTTGAAGAGATGACTAAGAACATGCTGTTTATAAAAAGTATGATCAGTGAGCTGGGATGTTCTTCACAAATGAAGATGAAGAGGACTGCTGTGGCCATGGAGGGGCTTAGCCCTTTTACAGAAGAAGATGTAATATCCCCAGTTTCATAAATATCATTCACAAAATTTTTAATGACATAAACATAAAACCCAGTAATGACATCTACACCACAATGAAAAAGAATTTACTGTGTAAACAGGTGCTTACTTTGAAGTTTATGAGATGTTTTGTTCTACAACTCATTCATTTAGTTAGCAAGTTCTTTTTCCATACAGCTACTGGACTGATTTTTTCTGCCAAACATGTTTTGCTCAGGCACCCATCTTCAATGGCTGAACAGTGCTCTGTATTTAGGTATTGGTTCTTGCCCCTGAAATAGGGTAGATATGTGCAGATGTAGGTATCTGGTAGTGAGTGGCAGCAGTCTCTAAGAGACTGTGGGACAAAATGTTCTCTTACAAGATTTCCTAACAGGCACACCATTGTAAGTCCACATAAAAATTTCTTTCTCCATTCAAAAATTGGTTCAAAGTACATACTTCAATGAAATTACATTCTCAATAAATGTCTTATCCATAACTTTGTTGGTAAAACAAGACAAGCTGAAGAGTAAACAATTACTAGAAACAGTTGAAAATAGATTGTATTATTAAATTATTGGAAACTGGTCATTTACAATAACCAATCTCCAGAATGAGGTTGTAAAGCATGTCGCTACTCAGATACTACATGTCCTGCTGTACTGAAACACTTAGTTAAATTTTTGAAGTATTCTGTGACTTTTCATGTCGTGTCACACACCACACAAATATAGATTACTTGTATCAAAGGAAAATACAGTTGAGAAAACTAATTAATTTGAGACATAATTTTGACCATTATTTAGCTTCAGGAGGTGAAATGTGTAGCACTGCCCAATGTAAAAGTGACACACTAGCTCCTTTCTCATGGAGGAGAAAGTGATAGGTTGTGGAAGGCTAAAAAGGAAGGACAGATCACTCAGACCCCAGAATGAGAGGAACTCACCTGTAGCTTACAGTGTTGCTGGGGGCAGACGAAGACCCCTGGGAGCCAAGTTTTGAATGAGTTCAATACCTCTACACCCCATATTATCTTGATTCTCACTCATTCTGATTTTTCTCAGTCTTCACAATTAATTAAATGTCATGATATTGTTTGCATTTCCTTTATTAAAAATTACAAACCAGAAACAAAACTTTATCCCTTTTTCTAACATCTACAGCTATGTACTTATCATGCAAGCCATCATATGGTGCATGGTGGAGGACTCATTTTGTTTCTTGCCCCACTTGCAAATGGAGCAAGGGAAAAATGGCTGTCTATATGCCTCCGTTTGAGAGCTAATTTCTCTTATCTTGTCTTCGCAGTCCTTATGTGAATTGTACATTGGCAGCAGCAAAACTGTTCTGCAGTCATTTGCAAATGCTAGTTCTCAAAATTTTCTCAATAGTGTTTCACAACATGAATATCGTCTAGGGATTTATATTTGAGTTCACAAAACATTTATGTAATACTCAAATACAGATCAAACCTACCAGTAACAAATCTAGCAGCAGTCATTCGAACTGATTTGATGTCTTCCCTTAATTTGACCAAGTGATCACTAGTTTTCTATATGCGGCCTCCTTCTATATGTGGCCTCTGATATGTGGGTGTCTATTGTGGCCTCCTCCTCCTAATAAACCTATGTCAACAATTGCCTTCCTTACTGCTGTGACTGTGTCCAGCGCCATGCAGCTGGTATTGTATTTGAGCATTACATGATTGTTTTTCCCACTCATCTGCATTACGTTGCATTTTTATACATTTAGAGCAAACTGCCATTCATCATTTCAAATATAAAATCTGTCTGAGTCATCCAGTATCCTTCTATAGTTGCTCAATTATGATACTTTCCCATATACTATAGCCTATACACTGCACTATCATCAATGATGTCTTGTCTGTCCTGTCCTCACTACAGTCGGGACATCTATCCTTGGGTCTGAGTAACCCAACTTTCCATTTTAAACTTCTCAAATCCATTCCTCTCTTCTCCCTGTGGAAGAAACTATTAGTTCCAAAAGATAGGCAGTTTATCACTTCTGTTAACAGCAGTACACATTTCCTCTCCTGAAAATAAGACAACATGAAACAGTTCTGAATAAATGGAGAGAGGGAGAGAGGGGACAGGTGGGGGAAGGGGTAGGGAGAGTAGCCCTTGGAGTATGGGCATAGAGTGATGTTTGCATTACACTGTTCACAAAAGACATATTTCCATGTCTTAGTCTGACATACAGTTTTAGCCTGTCACATACTCTGCAAAAGAGGCGAATAGAGCCATTTCGCTGTCAAATATATTTGTCAGCATTTGCCACAACTCATAAAATCCCCTAACAAATCAGCACCTTTACTATAGACTAGGAACATATACTCCAATATGCCACAATCATTAATAACAAACTAGAACTGTGTTTTAAAGTTTTCAAGCGATAAACATCTACATTTCAAAAAGAGTAAAATCATTTCTGTCTCACTCTCATGATTTGTGTTTCACTCACATTCTTGTGTATTCTTGTATGTTTAAGAATACTGGTATCAGACATCACCACCATATTTCAAAATGCAGTATGAACATAAAAATTGGAGAATTGACATGTAGAAAGTCTCCAGTAATCCAGACAGAAATTCACACATTTTGCTATTGGCCAGCCCAATATCTGATATCTGATAATGAGTGGGAATGACCCCCTTTTGCCATGTTTGCACAGGTACTGTGCACATAATATATACTGGTATACCTACAGTGTGTTAGTTAAGGGGCATGTCCAGCAAACACTACAGGGAACCTTAACCTGCTTGCACTATGCATGGAACTATAAAGAATGTAGTGCTGGATACAAATAGCATGTCTATGTTATGCTGCACAAACTTTGCAATTCTCACATTTTTATTTACAGAAGGATAACATAATGTATTGTCACACAAAAGCACAGTTTCAAACACACTTTGTCACTGATCTACAGTTTGCAACATCAAACTCTGTATTTTTCACTGGAAGAAAAATGACTCACTGCTGTGTTCTTTAAGAATCAGTACTTATGACTGTACAGTTATAAAGAGCTATTGGTGATCAATACCTCAAATGGAACTAACATAAAACCAGAAACATAAGTTAATGGTAGCATCAAAAACTGACATGAAGGATACTTTTAATAATCTTTTACACTGTTCTCTTCACCAATCACCTTTGGTCCTACACAGTAGTGACTATTATTTATACACATCAATTGGAGACATAAAGTCTGTAAATGAGTCTGCAATCATGTTTGGCACTTTATCCATACACTGTGTTGACAAAGTTCATGGGATACATCCAAATACTGTATTAGACCTCCTTTTGGCAGGTATAGTGCATCAACTCAGTGTGGCATGGCAACAAGTCACTGGAAACCTCCTGCAGAAATATTGATCCACGCTGCCTCTATAGCATCCACAGTTGAGAAAATGTTGGCAGTTCAGGATTTTGTGCACAAACTGACTTCTCAGTTATATCCCATAAATGTTTGATGGGCCACCAACTCATTTGCTCAAACTGTCCAGAATGTTCTTGAAACAAATTGAAAATAGTTGTGGTCTGGTGACATAATGTATTGTCATCCATAAAAATTACATCTTCATTCGGGAACATGAAGTCCACAAATGGCTGCGGATGGTCTCTATGTAGCTAAAAATAACCATTTTCAGTGAGTGATCAGTGCATTTGGACCAGGGGACACAATCCACTCCATGTAAACACAGCCCACACCATTACAGAGCCACTATCAGCTTGCACAGTGATAAATTGGATCAATGGCTTCATGGGGTCAGCACCACACTTGAGCCCTATGATCAGCTCTTATCAACTGAAATTGGGACTCACCTTGCCAGGTCACAGTTATCCAGTCACCTAGGGTCCAACTAAGATGGTTTCAAACCCACAAGAGGTGCTGCAGGCAGTTTCATGCTGTTAGCTGAGGCTTTCATGTCAACTGTCCGTTGCCACAGCCATTTAACACCAAATTTCACAGCACTGTCCTAACAGATACATGCATTGTGCATCCTACATGGATTTCTGTGGTTATTTCATGCAGTATTGCTTGTCTGTTAGCACTGACATCACTATGCAACTGCGGCTGCTCTTGGTCATTAAGTGAAGGCTGTGTTGTCCATGGTGAGAGATATTGCCAAAGTTGCTGAAATTTGGATTCGTAGCACACTCTTGACATTGTGGTTCTCAGAATATTGAATACCCTAATGATTTCTGAAGCAGAATGTCCCATGCTCCTAGTTCCAACTACCATTCTGTGTTCAAAGACTGTTAATTCCTGTCATGCAACCATAGTCACATCAGAAATCTTTTCATGTGAAACACCTGAGTACAAATGACAGCTCTGCCAATGCGCTGTCCTTTTATACATTGTGTAAATTATACCATTGCGATCTATATTTGTGAATGGTGAGGGAATGAGATTTACCAGAAGTTTTGTAGCCAAAGTTTTTGGAAATAAATCATTTCGTTCATTGAGGGTGAAATCTCATACCATTTTTGAATACAAACGAACAAGCTTTATTAGCAGAAAGTCTGTTCATTTGTTTATCTCAAATAATTGTCCAGAAGTGAAAAGTTTAATTATTATGTAAGAGGATCTATTAAGGAGCAGGTCTTGTTTCATATGCTTTATTATTATTGTCTGAGGTATTCCAAAAGAACTCCATGCTGTCCCAAGTTGTTTTTCTTTTTTTTTTTTTTCCTCAGGCATAAATAAATCAGTGTGGATGAGTTCTGGTTTTACTAGAAGTTGAATTCTTCTACAGACATAAGAAGAATTATCAATGAGTCAGGGGTTTATAGACTTTTTGGAGCTGAAGACCAGTGCTGATGTAAATTGTAAGTCAACCAAACCCTGTCACCATATCACTATCCGATGACTTTTTTCACCTCAATGTAAATGTCTGCCTTGGTCATGTATTACTATTTAATCTGAGATGACCAGCCTTGGCCACTGCTATCATCAGTCTAAGTGAACTAGTATCTTCTTACAGTCACTCAGCTTTGATAACTTACCATACACCACAGCATCATCAGCAAACAATCACAGATTGGTGCCCACCCCTCTGTGAAATCAAGCATGAATATAGAGAACAGCAGTAGTCTAGTCACACTTCCCCAGGGCGCTCCTGTATTTTATTTTATGTTTATTGTTAGACACCTTTTTTAATCATGTAAAACCACTTTAATTAATGACTATGTATATTCTATTTTAAGATACTAAATCTATGATATTGATCTTTTATGTGCTCCGCACTAACTCCCTCTGCCAGCTATAGCTTGTGTTTGTGGAAGTATGGGATTCTCTCAGGCCATCACCAGCATATGTTATGTACATGTACGTACAGAATGTTTGACATTGTTACTTATATTAGAATACTTTTAAAGGTATGTAATGTCTCGCGTAACTTCGGCCGTCGTAATTTAATATATATATTATTATTGTGATTATTATTATTTGATTGTTGCCGACTTACGTGGTGGGCCTTCATAAAAATGATATTTCATTTAAATTTTGATTTTACGATTAAATGCGTTCCTGAAGTTCTCCTTTTTAACAATATTAATTTCAAATTATTCGTTACGTTAATGAATGTTAGACTCGTTGAATCTTAAAACATGAGCATATAAGTTGTACAATGTATTAAACTTTTCATATTAATTTCCTCGGCTAGTCAGTTCACCTTAAAGCATAAGATCTTTAGTTATTAGTTACAATTGCGGCCCACACACGCGCGAGAGTTTTCTTACCTCCGTTAACCATTGTATTGTAGTCAGAGTCCTGGCTCTGGGTCTCGGCTATGGTACTGAAAATAAGAATCTTAAAGCTAAATATTTTCTGCAACGTCGGGCGGCTGTGGAGAAAAATTAATATTATGCTAATAGCGGGCGAGCTTTCAGCTTCCGCTAATTTTTTTCATAAGTTAATATCGCCACGTAATGGCGTCGTTGGCTGCATCGGCCGCTGCAATTGTTGAGCTGTAAATTACTTGAATGCAGGTTAATTCAAGGAAGGCGGACATGAAATCGGGATCACCTCTTACAAATTAAAAGTGCACAATAATATTAAATCAGTATATTATATGCTTAACTCATACAAATATGCTTACATTTGTCAGCACACGCAAGATGTCCGTCGACACACAAGAAAAACAAGAGAAGAAGTAATGAAGACGACTAAAAAATTAACAAAAGAGTGTATCTTGTCATAAATTATTTCTTTGCATTTGAAACTTGGACAGAGAAATTCTTATGTTACGGCTACATGAAAAAAAAATCTCTTACAAATTATGAATGTCTTCTTTATAAATATTGTCTTTTCGTAATATGGCACTGGGGACGCTATATTGCCCCCCGAAATGTTTATGTCATAAAAAATGTTCATGTTTTTTGACATAAATATTTCCTCTTTCATGTCCACAGTGTCCACACGCAGATTTTTCTTACACAGTTTACATATGTCACATCGTATATTTACACAGTAGTAATTACTGAGGTGTGTTGCACACAAGGTGTAATACAGATGAAGTTCAAGGTGTACAACCACGAGTTAGTCCGGAATATTTGAAGTCCCAGGGGTGTCAACTGTTCGCTCCCCATTTGGCGCGGCCGTAGGGAAACCTGGGGAAAACCTCGGCGGAGCGACAGACTAACTGCTTTGGTCACCTTCACTTAATTGTTTCTGGAATGTCATTGGGGTACAGGATGTGCATACAAATATTTTTGTTGCACTATGCAAAAAATGAGGTCATTATAACATTTGACTGCGGTGTCGTTGATGATCTACGCCGCGACGTTTGGCTCGCGACGGCGTCGGTTGGTGTGTTCGGTGCTCGGCGTTCGGGGCGGCTGCGGAGAGGTCAACGCCCGCCCGACGCCAGAGTGTCTCGCCGTCGCGGAACGTCAGAATCAGCTGATCGGCTGCACGGTTGACGATGCGCTTCTGTCTCGCCCGGGCGTGGCGGAGTGGGATGATATTCGCCCCCCGCGCTTGTTGGCAGGAGTCAGCTCTGCTACGCATCTCCGACGTAGTACATGAAACATACACACAACCAACGTAATATTTGTTTCCCGCTGCAGATGGTTACGCTAGTGGGAAAGAAGAATTTATTAGTGCGGCAGTTGTTGTTAAGTTTTCGCCAGTTTCCGAGTGTCAAGCTAGCACTGTCTTGCAGAATACATGACATGGATCTTCTCCTGTGAATGAAGTTTTGATGCGTCACTGTTTCCATTACACGTCAGTTTTTGTCTTGATACAATTATTTATGTTTTCGCCGCACTCGCAGGCACTGGAGAGTGTCCCAGTACGAGCTTAGCACAAACATTCGCCGTTTCTGCGGTCGCTGTCTTGCAACAGTCCACGCATCGCATTCCAGTCTCGCATTGTTGTACTCACTGAAATTACAGCCTGTCCCAAAAATATTTACTGTGGGTTCACTACACGTTAACAGTTCACATTTATAAGCAAATTCACAGTTTTTCGTGCGTAATATTGGCGTTTGGCGTCTTTACCGCTGTTGAACGTTCAATACTAGCACTTCACTGTCCGTATCACAGTTTCACCTTCACAGTTTTTCACACTGCTTAAAGTAACTGTTTCGATTAGTTCACAAACACTATGTATTTCATTCAGTCTGAACTGGATTTTGGCTCGTGCTGGATTTTACCAGTCTCTCGCACTAATTATCTCTTTTCATTTTCCACTTAGAGTCGTACTTGCCTTCAGATTTTTTGACTATACAATTGTATTTCCGTCTCATCTGAGGTAAGTCCCCATGTCATGTCTGCCCACTCATTGCGTACTTGCCCTCCAGAGCCAGGCTCGACTTTACAAAACTTTGCCTCTCGCATTATTGTACACATTTTATAATCTAGGCCTAGCGTGCAAGTTCCTAGATTAATGTTAGATTTGTGACTTTTGTTTACACTACAAATTCGTGCAAATCTCTGCCTTAGCAGAGGGCAATATATTTTAACAGGGCTTAGCGGTAGTCGCGTTTACTGATTTGCTTTGTACCTTGTCCACAACACATGAGGTACCTTGGGTGATGTACACCCTGCACTGATATTGTTAAGTAAATTATGCTTGAGCATATTTCAAGATCGGTATAGACATAAATACATGGAACAACATATACACTATAATATTGAATTTCATAAGTTGCGTTACTACTACAGTTCAAAAATATCCATGACACACTAATGAAAAATTCTTTCATCATTACATGCTGTTGAATTATTTTTTTTATATATATTTTTTAAAGCGTTTTTAAACATGAAATTTGTAAAATATTCTTAAATCTACGTTCATTTTTTTTTCAAAATGCAATTGTTTAAAAATACTATTATTCCTTAACATCTACAAAATTGAATCGCACTAATCTTGTGTGCCTCATTGTCTTTAAATGTTACACTAAAATCTGAACATTTACTCACAAAAAAATACACTATAAACTTAACCTATCATACACAAATATAAACGTTGCTCTACTGAGCAAACTTCTTTAAGTCTTTGTAAGTATTTTCCTTGTTTCCTTCGTAATTGCCTCCTTATTTGACCACAGGATGGTATAGTTTGCGTGACAGAAAGTATCGTGAGGTACCACTTCGATGTCATAGGTGTAGCCCTCGATAACACCGGGTTTTTCGGAAAACACATTCTCATAATCTGTAAGTAGCTGAGTCAATTCGTTTTGTTGTGCTTCAGTCAAATGTTCTGACTCCCTAACTTTCATGGCTATCAGTTTCCTTTTTTCCTCTTTATCTTCAGTAATAAATTCTCCATAATATGCTTGTCTTGTACTTAAGTCAGAATATAAATTCATTACCTGTATTCCTTCGAATCTCGACTGAAAGTTCTGGCAATATTTACCGTGCACTTCCCGTGTCCTCAACAACGGCAAAATTACACGTCTGTCCTCATTCATAAGGCTTACTTCCCCGCACAAGAGGTCGATTTTTGCGTCCCTCTGGCGTAAAAATTCCATCCCCAGGATGCAAGCAACACCTAATCCCTTAACTAGTAGGAACGAGCTTTTCATTGCTTCATTTCCTACCGTAAACTCGACTTGCACCTGGTGCTTTATGATATGAGATTGGGCACCTATTGCACCTGTAACACGACAATTCTTCACTGGCAATACTGGTATTTTATTATTTTGACTCAAGTACTTGTAAAAATTTGCACTCATGACATTGGTTGACGCACCGGTATCGACTATTATGTGTATTGGTGCTCCATACATATCTGCTTGCAATATAGCCTGCACAACACTTTTGTCGGTTCGGTTACATTTCTGCGGTATGTCTACAAGTTCCTTTTCTATTTTTGTTCCTTCATTGTATCTCAGCATACAAAGTTTATGGCTGTCATCCGTGAATGTGCCCTCACTACACCATCCTGCAGCCAACAACGGAGAGCGTATTGTGGCTGTCTTTAGTTTAACGGATGAGCATTAGTGGGTTGACAGTTGTCTGTCACTTCCACTAACCTCACATTGTGGTTCTGGTTGTTGTTGTTGCTACTGTTGGGTTGGCCACCCTGCCTCCCCGATGGTGTATTTTGATATTGTGTATGGCTCTGGTTTTGCGGTGGTCGGTTGTAACTTCCTGACATGCTCTGTGATGGACCTGGGTTGGCGTTCCATTGTGGCGCTGTGTTTTGTTGCCACTGTGGTGTTGGTTCATTACAACCACGCCACTGATTTCGGTTGTTCCGCCATTGCGGATTGCCGTTACCATTATATCCATTACTCATGCGTCCATCATGATGTCTCTTTCGATTTTGACGATTATAACCGTTGCCGTTATAACCATTGCCACTGTTTGTGCCTCGATTCTGTTGCCGGTGCTCTTCCCTATTCCCGTTACTACTACCGTTACTGTGGCTGCTATTGTAATCGGCTTTTTGTTGATTACAGCCTGCATGGTTCCACTTGTTTTCGGTTTTCATATCTTCGATCAATAAGTCAACAGAATCCACTATTTCCATGAATTGTTCTATATCGTATTCCGGCACATTGATGAAATATCTTTTAATTTCACTGGGCAACTTCATTTTTATCAATCTGATTATGTCACGATCGGACATTGGCTCGTCCCAGTACCTGGTTTTGTTTATATACTTTTCGAAATATTTGCGTAACGTTCCCATCTTAGGATTGTACATTTCTGGACTGTACAACTCCTTTCGTAGTCTTTCTTGGACGCTATCGGACCAGAATTTTTGCAAGAATGCACCTTCAAACTGTTGCATCGTTAGACATTTTTCAGACACGTCGGTGGCCCACAGTGCCGCGTCACCTTGAATAAAGGAGACCACGAACTGTATTCTTTGTCTTTCCGTCCATGTCCTGGGAAACACATTCCTGAAGCTCTTAATAAATACAACAGGGTGGACATTTCGCTTATCGCTATTGAAGGGTTGGAATGTCCTGTGTTTTATTACATTGTCCTCTTTTTTGCACATCTGATTGCTACATTCTGGGACATTCATCACTTCGTGATGTGCGCTGCACGGTATCGCATGTTGTTCGTGCTCATAATTCGCATTAGGTTGCGGTTGCGCACTCGTACCCTGCCTACCGTCAGCGTTATTATAGTAATCAGTGCGTGGAGTCGGATTCATGATCTGTCCGCCACTGTTTACATTGCTTTCCAACGCAGACAGTCTTCGCGCGACCTCCTGTTGCCAATTTGGTAACTCCACTGTCACACGGGACTTGATCTGTGTTAATTCGGCATTTAGTGCGGCAGCGCTAGCGTCAATATTTACACTCGCGGCCCCAGTCGCTTGTTCTACAGCTGTTTTTACGTCGCTTTCAATCTTTGCAGATATCTCGCGATCCTTTACTTCTAGCCATTCATTTAATTCTTTTTCTACTTTTTGAGCTTGGACTTCCAAATATGCGTCAATACTTTTCCGTGCATCTATCTCCACATTATCCACGCGGTTGGTTAAAGTCTGGACATTATCTTCAAGCCTAGCCTGCGATATCTGTAATTTTTGCATCTCGCCGGCCAAGCTTTGCACAAGATCGGGTATTTCTTTGCATGCGTCCCGCATCTCGGCAAGTTCGCTTTGGATACTGTCTAGTTTTGCTTCACTGCGCTGCTCTTGCTCAATGAGCTTTTGCGTTAATTTTTTCTCCTGCTCATGCAGCATCTGAGCCAGCTTTTCGTCTCTTTCCCTATCTCTTTCTTCTAACCTGCGCAGAAATTCTGCAAATGGGTCTGCAATCGGTGAGCATACTGGTGTCCCGCTTAATCTAGCACTCGATTGGCCTCCCTGCCCAGGCAGTGGAGTTGTTACTCTATTCCCATTCTGCTGTGGAGCGTCATTCACCGTCCACAGATCCTCGCCCCCCGCTCCGGAAATTATGTTACCGGAGGCGGTGGTTTGGGATTCGTTTACGTTTTGCAAATGATCCTCACTTTCCATATTAACAGAATTCTGTTCTTCTGGTACGGATGCTTTTGGTTGTCCTATCTTACCCATACTAAATTCACTTTAAGCCACTGACAAATCTTTAACAATGACACACACACGAATAATTATCCCCTCTAAAAAAATAAACATATAAATACACAAAACACCGAAGGTATCTCATGTGCACATGGGTTCGATATTCCGCACAGAGCTACACAGGATACTTGCACAATAGGCCTTACCTTACTTATTTTTCTTTCTCTCAATCCTTTTTCTTTTCTACACTTTTTTCTTCTCCAGATCTCCTCAGGGTGTGGTTTTGTTGTTGTACATGTAAAAGAATTCATACAAGCATTAATATTTTACAACAATTAGACACATACATAATTACATTCAGTACAATAGAATCATATTAATCGGGCCCCAAAGTTGCGGCGCCAATCTCGCGTAACTTCGGCCGTCGTAATTTAATATATATATTATTATTGTGATTATTATTATTTGATTGTTGCCGACTTACGTGGTGGGCCTTCATAAAAATGATATTTCATTTAAATTTTGATTTTACGATTAAATGCGTTCCTGAAGTTCTCCTTTTTAACAATATTAATTTCAAATTATTCGTTACGTTAATGAATGTTAGACTCGTTGAATCTTAAAACATGAGCATATAAGTTGTACAATGTATTAAACTTTTCATATTAATTTCCTCGGCTAGTCAGTTCACCTTAAAGCATAAGATCTTTAGTTATTAGTTACAATTGCGGCCCACACACGCGCGAGAGTTTTCTTACCTCCGTTAACCATTGTATTGTAGTCAGAGTCCTGGCTCTGGGTCTCGGCTATGGTACTGAAAATAAGAATCTTAAAGCTAAATATTTTCTGCAACGTCGGGCGGCTGTGGAGAAAAATTAATATTATGCTAATAGCGGGCGAGCTTTCAGCTTCCGCTAATTTTTTTCATAAGTTAATATCGCCACGTAATGGCGTCGTTGGCTGCATCGGCCGCTGCAATTGTTGAGCTGTAAATTACTTGAATGCAGGTTAATTCAAGGAAGGCGGACATGAAATCGGGATCACCTCTTACAAATTAAAAGTGCACAATAATATTAAATCAGTATATTATATGCTTAACTCATACAAATATGCTTACATTTGTCAGCACACGCAAGATGTCCGTCGACACACAAGAAAAACAAGAGAAGAAGTAATGAAGACGACTAAAAAATTAACAAAAGAGTGTATCTTGTCATAAATTATTTCTTTGCATTTGAAACTTGGACAGAGAAATTCTTATGTTACGGCTACATGAAAAAAAAATCTCTTACAAATTATGAATGTCTTCTTTATAAATATTGTCTTTTCGTAATATGGCACTGGGGACGCTATAAATGGCTGTCAGCCATGTTGTCTGTTTTGTGTATTCTTAGATTTTCTGTATATTTGGCTGTCAGCCAGTTGAACTTATTACTGTCACACTAGTGTTTTTGCTGTTTTGTACTGTTACAGAGCTCTTATGAATTCAGCTACAAATACATTTAGCCCAAATGGTACCACACAGTATTGAAAGCATTTACCTCCACACAAAAAAATGCAGTGTACTTTCCAGAATTAATTTCAAGTCGGATCTAGTGAAATCCAAAGTTCAAGTCCAAACTACTCATGAATTTTATATAATAAAATTTGTGTTACAGCTTGTCCATATCATCAGGATGGTCATTCTCTGTGATAAGAAGCTTATTAAGGTGTCTAGAATCCGAAACAATTCTCACTCCACCATTTCTCTTACTAACCACAACCAAAGAATTATTGTAAGCACTCCTACTTCTCTCAATTACTCCCCGCATTTCCGTTTTCTGAATTTCTTTCTCAATATCTTTCCTTTTTGAAAATGGTATAATATAGGGCATGAGAAAGAAAGATTGATGATCTCTAAGGTAAAGCATACACTGATAGCTTTTCACTTTCCCTGGTCTTTCACTGAAAACGTTTCTAAACTCCAACAACAAATCCCCAAGTTGATCCTTCTGTTGGTCATTAAGAGTTGTAGCTTCCCTCACTTCAGAGTCTACTACACTTCCAAAATACTGATCCTCAGTCTCATCAAAATTTATATTATCATCAACCATCCGGTACTGACCTTGGTTCACAATATTTTGCAAATAGTTACATTTTTTCCCACAGTTTAAAATGTGGAAATTAGTTTTCACATAAGTGTTACCTCTAGGTTCCAAAATAAACAATTCTTTAGCAAACCATCCAAAAAATGCCTCAACTTTCACTTTCCAATACATACTGAGAATTATATTTTCTTCCAGAATAGCAATCACTAAGCATCCATGTTTAAAGGTCTTGTCTTCTGTAAGAGAAGTTAAAACTACCTGAGATTTTACTAATTTGCTTTGGAAATTCTTACTATACTTGATATTGTCCCTAAATTGCTCAGATATACCACATATTGGGCTACCTATAACAACCGAACAGTAACCTTCCCACTGATCAGTTTTAATTTTACTGTAAGGACACCAAAAATCTGAATCATCCTCTCTGTTGTCAGACACTTCATGCAAAAGATCACTTTCAATTTCATCAAATGTTACATCCACATTGTCTTCATAAGATTTTATCAGTTTTACAGGTATCATACCTTTACTTTGATTTCTCATGTTGTCAGGTAAAGACTGAACACAATGGATAGATTCCATGGCACAACTAACATTACTTGTAACAGAAGGAACACAAAACACAATACTGTCAAAATTACACTTCCTGCTTAGATCCTCTTTCACTTCATTCCACCAACTGGGATACAAATTCTGACTAACCACAGCTAACTTATTACAGAATGGACCTTTATGTATGTTATCATCAATCTGGTCCCAAACAAACTTCAAAAAGTTTTCATCTTTATTCTCCAGGCTCACAGATACTTCACATGTACTGTTTAGATCATTACTCGGCATGACATTAATGAAAAACTGTTTTGACTGGACTGGTAGTCCATGAGTCTCACTTACATCACATACACAGCTTACCTTACCTGTATTGTCAACATCATTCACAAATAACTCTGGAACTTCATTATTCTTAAATTCCACAAATACCTGATCATCATCATCATCATCGTCCTCCAAAATTACTTCATCAACAACATCACTAACAATCCAAGTCTAATCTCCATCAAAGTCACTCACCTACATTCATTTGCAATAAGGCACCAGTCTCAGACTTACCAATCACAGTCACTTCAAAGCTCTCTTTCACATCTACATCAAAAATACCACCGAGTTCAGATCACCTGATTTACACACATCAACAACACTATTTTCCAACCAAGAGAAGAAATCATTAGTGCACACTACATCAAAATTTTTACTACTCTCACATTCTGGTTTGTGATTAGTATTTACATTCTCTAAAACATTAACTTTTCATTCCTATTTTAACCCCTCTGACAACCCATTTTTTAACTCTGAAACTTGCTTACTAGGTTGATATATCTGATCTTGTACTCTGTCCATTTTGCTTTTGTCTTCATTTCTTATTTAAGTTAATTGATTATTAACTGCACTAAATTTGCTATTGTTGTCTGTCTTCATTTCCTCTGCTTTTGCTAAAATTAACTGAAAACATCAGCATTTACTGTTTCTTTACAGTCTACAATTTCACTCAGTTCAAATATGTCCTGACTGGATCCTGCAGCTTTCATTTCTGCCTCACTTTTGCTTTTGTTCCTATTCATTTTGTTAACAAGCACATGAGTCCATGAACAAATTAACTTTACAAACAGTTTGTACTTATCTTTCCTTTCTGATGTCCCTGGTTGTAGTTGTAAAGTCCTCTTCACTTTCATTTGATCTGGTCCGTCTTTATTGCTAGTACATTGTCACTGTTGGCATGATTTGCTTTGTTGGGCAGCATTTTGTTTTTTGCTCCATGTAATCAAAAATTTATTTGTTCATAAATTTCAAAAATTACCAAAATAAAGCACTTTCTGCACCAGACAAAACTTCATTATTAGCCAGTTAATCATGGATGATGACCACACTTGTAATCTCCTCCCTCCTTCCTAGTTGCAGCTATTGTCCACAATAAGCAAAGTCTTTTCTTAAGACTTAAGAGGAGTAAGATTACAATAAACTTTATAGTTTACCTATTTTTTTCTTGTAGAGTTGGCTCCAGTTCATCTTGCCTAGTTGTCTGATTCGTCAAGCTAAAATTCTCACATTTTAGGTTCTAATGGTTGAATTGATCTAAATAGTTTTGAAGATTGATCTTGCAGAATTTGTGTTTATACATTAATTTATTTTATCACATTTTAGTATATCACACAGTCTTTTGAAGTTTCACATTAACAAAGCCAAAATTATACTGTTCACCCAAAATACAAAAATATGTCCGGTCACATCAGAGGCTTGGTTACTGATACTTCAGTCTGCGATACTAACAGTATTCCAAAGGCTTCACAATTTTTTTTACGAATGAATTTCTATTACTTTTGGTTATTATTTCATAAATGAATCCAGAAATAAACATAATAAAAATAACCAGATTGTGTAATTAATAAAAGAAATTTTAAATGTGCCAAATAATTCATAATTTCAAATGCTTTTTTTAAAAAAATTTAACTAACTTCTGAAATAGTATTTATCAATTATAACATCCAAAATAATAATTCCTATTCATAAATTTTAGCTTGAAATATAACATATTGTGTATAAAATCATATGAATTTTTTCAGAAAAGCAGCTGAGATAATACTGACCCATCCAACATTTGAAAAATATTACTGGTATCAACTACTACTGTTGATTAGATTAGATTATATTAATACTTGTTCCATAGATCATGAATACGACACTTCGTAATGATGTGGAATTTGTCAGGTTAATAAAAGATGTCTGTACAAGACATTACATTACACAAAATATTTCATGACGCTAATGTTTAAGTTGTTGTTGTTTTTTTTTCCCTTTAATTTATATCTAAAAATTCAGCCAATGAGTAGAAGGAGTTGTCATCTAGGAATTCTTTTAATTTATTTTTAAATGTTAGTTGGCTATCTGTCAGGCTTTTGATGTTGTTTGGTAGGCGACCAAAAACTTTTGTGGCAGCATAATTTACCCCTTTCTAGGCCAAAGTCAGATTTAACCCTGCATAGTGAAGATCATCCTTTCTCCTGGTGTTATAGCTATGCACATTGCTATTACTTTTGAACTGGATTGGATTATTAACAACAAATTTCATGAGTCCCGTTATGCCCACAAAGGATCCCATGATCCTGTGTACTCTCTCCCTTCCAGGGCTTCCTCTCCTTCCTCTCTGGCCTCCTGGCTCAGTCCTTCCACTGGCTCTTCCTATCCAGACTGATCACATCATCTATTGCTTCCTACATCTTTGTTACCAGTCCTGGCACCAACCATGGCATTGTCTACTCTGCACCATGGTTTCTACTCTTTCGTGTGCCATGAATGCAGCTGTTCCTGGTTCTGACACCTGCCACCTCCTCCTGCAGTCCTGGCTCCAGTGTCTCTGACCCATCTGCCACTGGCGGTTTCAGAGTTGTGTTGGTGGTAGTTTTTGTGTGTTTCGCTGTTTTGCATCTCAGAGCTTCTTTGTACGCTATACACCCCCTGTAGTTGGCTGGATGGGTTGCACTACAGTTAGCACATTTGCATGGTGCTGTGCTGGGGAGTTTACACTGTCATGTCATGTGGCCACCAGGACATTTTCGGCAACAGGGAGTGAGACCACATCGGATACCCATGTGTGCAAAGCGCTGGCAGTTGTGGCATTGTTGGGAGGTGTGCAGCGTGTTGTAGACTTCTACATTGACAACCATGTGAAGAAATAATTTTAACTTTAGCAGATCACAGATTTTGGCCATGTCAGCCAGCTCCACCATGTAGCTGTGTGATGGTCTCACTGTGCCGAACTCTGTCATTCGATTTACACAAATGCACTCCCATTCGAGGGCAGTGAGTTCGCCATATACTGTCTCAATCAGGGTTGAGAGTCTGCCTCCTTGGACATGTACTGCTGGGTCTTTTCCAGGATTGTCCTGTATATGAAGTGTTCTACCTTTCTTTCTTTCTTTCTTTCAGAAAGTCCAGCAGATTTGTGTAGTCTGATTTGCTTAGAGGGAATAGTTGGTGTCTTTCATATAGAAGCGTTGGGTAGGTGTAATAGTCTGAAGGTGTTAGTCCATATGAACAGAGATTCTCTCAGTGGGAATGCATAACCAGACAATGGAGCATCCTGGATGGTTTGGCTTATGGACTTCAGGAAGAGCGTAGAAGGTAGGAGTGCAAGATTGGCAAAGATGAGGACAGAGACAGACTCAGGGGAGAGGTTCTGGGATGGGTCTAAGTATTTGAGCAGGGACTGGAGATCCTGCTGGGTTTCTGGAATGTGTTCACTGTGTCAGGGTTTGTAGGTGTCTGAATCTCACGGCTGGCAGAGTCCATGGGTCCATGGGTGAGGTAATCCCTGCAGTTCTCAACCACATTGGTGGAGGCTTTGCTGGCAGGTAGGATTATAAGATTGGAATCAGTTTTTAGATGGTGGATTCTTGTCCTTTTTGAAGGTGTAATGCTGGTTTCCACATAGAGGGATTTGGGGAATGAGGGTGAAGCAATGTTTGATGTTAAGACATACTGGAATGTTAACAGGGGGTTATCTGGTGGCAGTGGGCATGATCATGGTGATCCATCCAATACAAAACATAAAAGCTGTTTGTCCACATGAATGGCCACTGATGATGACCAAGGGGCAGCTTGACCACTCAGCTGCTGAAGATGCTGCCCAACACAATTTGCTCCACTTCAATGACTGCATCACAGCCTGCACCATCCAGGTCCTTCCTACCAACACCATATTCTCTATATTGTGCAGGTGGGAACTTTCCCTGCAATATAAACCTGGCCTGAACCTTCACTAGTTCCTGTCCTTCCCTTAGCTATCTCATTCTCTGCTCCAGCATTACATAGCCATCTATTCTGCAATACACACCAGCCTTTTCCCATTTTCTTCTTCTCTTTTCTCCTTTCCGGCTCACTTTCCCACCCTTCCACCCCCCCTTAAATCTCCCAACTGCACCTTTTTTAGATTGAAGTCAGCTGCTTAAAGGAAGTCCCTCTAACTAAGGGCTCAACTTCAGAGGACATCATGTTTCTAAGTAGAGAAGGAGTTAGCATATTTCATTAAAATATAACAGGTATTAAAGATAAAGTTAGTGAACTGCTTATAGATGTTGACTTTGAAATTATTGGTATATTGGAGCACCACTTAAATAATTTGCCAATTCAGAGGCTTCCCTTACCAGGATACACATTAGCTGGCTGTTTTTCAAGGAGTTCCTTGTGGAGTGGGGGAGTGGCCATGTATGTAGAAAACAGTATTCAATTTGAGTCCATAGACGTGTCACGGCACTGCACTGAACAGATATATGAATGCTGTGCAGGGGCAGTTGAATTTAGTGAAACTAAACTTCTAATTGTTGTTGTTTATACGTCCCCTAACTTTGACTTCAGAGCATTTCTGCTCAAGCTAGAGAGGGTTCTTGATTCACTTTGTAGGAAGTACCAGAAACTTGTTACATGTGGTGACTTAAATATAAATTTTGTATATTATTGTGCAAGAAAAAGGATGTTGGTAGATCTCCTAAACTCATGTGATCTGATGCAGACTGTGGTTTTTTTTCCAACTAGGGTGCAGGGGAACAGTAGCACAGCCATAGACAATATTTTTATTCATTCTTCATTACTAGATGGGTATTCTGTTAGTAAAAGGGTGAATGGCCTTTCAGACCATGATGCACAAATTTAAACACTAAAAGGCTTTTGTACTCAAACAAATCATTACAAACTATGTAGGAAACAACAGTAGTAGAGAGTTTTTTAAACCTTGTCAAGGAACAAGAATGGCAGGATGTTTATAATGCCGATAGCATAGATGATAAATATAGTGCTTTCCACAACACATTTCTCATGTTCTTTGAGAGTTGCTTTCCATTAGAACATTCTAAATGGGGTACTAGCAGTAATAGGCAGCCAAGGTGGCTGACTAGTGGGATAAGGATATCATGTAGAACAAAGCAGGAATTATATCAAAATGTTAGAAGAAGTCACAATCAACCTACAGTAGCCCATTACAAACAGTATTGTAAGGTGCTTAAAAATGTTATTAGGAAGGCAAAGAAAATTAAAACCATATCGTCAGCTGTGAAGGAAGTGTCTGGTCAGCAGCACAAGGTCGACGATATAAAGTCAGTTCGTAGTAAAAATATTTCTGTTACTGATAAATCAGATACATGTACAGTATTTAACAATCATTTTCTGAGCATTGCTGGTGAATTAAATAAAAATTTTGTTACTGCAAGGAATCATATAACTTTCTTGGTAAATGCCTTTCCAAGATTCATGTCTGAAATACTCCTCTGTGATACAGACAAGGGGAAGATTTTGTATTTATACAGTGATCTCCAGCAATATAAACATGTACATGAATGTATAAACACCTGAGGATGGACACAAGCCTGAAACAGGTCATGTGACAAATAAATAACCTTTTATTGTGTGTTCAAACAAATTTCGGGCTTGCAGCCAGTCATCGTTCAATACTTCGCACGATATTTCAACTGGGCACCTGCCAGTCATCTTCAGGTGAGCTGTCGCAGACTGCGATGGCTCATCTGAAGATGACTGGCAGGTGCCCAGTTGAAATATTGTGCGAAGTATTGGACGACGACCGGCTGCAAGCCCGAAATTTGTTTGAACAGTCAATTCGCTGGGAAAATTTTAAAATTCACAACCTTTCATTGTGACTGGTAGCGGATATTTTTCTACACCCTATGACATGCTTGTTTCATTGTAAGTCATTTTAAAGCTCCCTTCAGTGTGAATTCATGTTGAGTTTCATCCATCATCCATTTGTTCCATTCGTCTCATAGACACTTCAAATGGTTCATTTATCAAGCCATTGGGAGGTTGCAATTGTGAAGTAAGTCCTCCAAGAATAACAGCAAGCTCTTTGTATTTTCCTGTCTCAGTTTCTCTTTTACAGAATTTTTCAAATGACTTCTAAACTGATCTAGCACAAGAAGAGAACTCTTCTTCAATAAACCACCTTCCGTTCTCTCCCACACACTGTTACTCCATAATTTCATACCAGCCTTATCCATCCACCCCTTGTCATATATGTGAACAACAACACCTGGTAGTATTTCACAAGGTTTTGACATTGTTTTGTGCTTGAAAACAATCATTTAATCAAGTTTAGTACTGTCAGCAGAACATTAAAGGACAACAGTGTATTGCATTTTTCATGTCCACTTGTTTATATAGTCATGGTTTTCATACCTTTCATGCCAACAGTTCTGTCACTTGGCGCATCAAATGTCACAGGAGTTTTGTCCATATTTGTTATTTGGCTTAGTTCCACATTGGTTTTCTTTCGATGTTGAATAATAAAGCAATGGAAATATAATATTTTCTCTTCATACTCTTGTGGCATTTTCTGAGATATTTTGTTTCAATTCATGTGCTAAGTCCATGATGCTTCATAAGCCTGTAGCACCAACCAACTCCACTCTTAAAGTAGCGCTAACTTATGAGCATGTGTTTGAGTCATTTTGTAATTAATTCCAATGCCATTTTGATGGTGACCTTGAATCCATTTCAGTAAGTCATCTTCTAGTTTTGGCCACTTATCATTCAGTCCTCTATTTGCACATTTAGTCTTCCTCATTTTTTTCAGATCTTCTTTGCTAGCCAGCCGATTATGAATGGTTTTTTCTGTAGGTGGAGGGCCAAAATGCCACTCAGCTGCTCTGTTTCCATGTTGTTCTGCATATCCTATTACTTTCAATTTATAGCCCAAATCATATGATTCCTTTTATTTTTTCCCGTTACAAAATTAGCTACTAACTAAAATATTGTACTGCTGCTGATAACACAAATCACTTTAAATTCAAGTTCACTGTCATTGTACACTGCAATGACATAGAGGCTAGACAGTGTTCTGGGTTTGTGATAACAGTGTGGGAGGGAGACAGTGTTAGCAAGCTTGTGGATCCCTGCAACTCACTTTTGTCACACCAGTGCAGTGATGATGCAAGTTGACTCCAATGTTGCCAGATATGGTATGTTTCCCCCAGCTTTGAATGTATGGCCATTTTTATGAATGGTAGGAATTTTAAATCAAACACTGGACATGTTTATATTAATTTCAAGTACAAGGTATACCTGAATTTTGGAGGCAATTTTTTGAAGACAAAAGTGCATCTTATGGTCTGTAAAACATGCAACAGCCAAGGTTTGAAGTTGAACGAATGTTGCTGTTTCCAATAATACACCAAACATAACATCAGCATTGGTGCTGAGGTATTTGGTGACACAGTGCTACTGAAGTCTGTGTTTCCCTCGAATGAATCACACCAGTTTTTAAAGATTTTGCATTCAAAACTTTATGACAATAATGAGACTGCCGCCGCCATTGCCCACTGCCACAACGATCTTGTAGTAACAGTATGTCCATTGTTTCTAACCTCTGTCAAATGACTGAACACACATGAATTGATCATTTTATACACTCCTGGAAATTGAAATAAGAACACCGTGAATTCATTGTCCCAGGAAGGGGAAACTTTATTGACACATTCCTGGGGTCAGATACATCACATGATCACACTGACAGAACCATAGGCACATAGACACAGGCAACAGAGCATGCACAATGTCGGCACTAGTACAGTGTATATCCACCTTTCGCAGCAATGCAGGCTGCTATTCTCCCATGGAGACAATCATAGAGATGCTGGATGTAGTCCTGTGGAATGGCTTGCCATGCCATTTCCACCTGGCGCCTCAGTTGGACCAGCGTTCGTGCTGGACGTGCAGACCGCGTGAGACGACGCTTCATCCAGTCCCAAACATGCTCAATGGGGGACAGATCCGGAGATCTTGCTGGCCAGGGTAGTTGACTTACACCTTCTAGAGCATGTTGGGTGGCACGGGATACATGCGGACGTGCATTGTCTTGTTGGAACAGCAAGTTCCCTTGCCGGTCTAGGAATGGTAGAACGATGGGTTCGATGACGGTTTGGATGTACCGTGCACTATTCAGTGTCCCCTCGACGATCACCAGTGGTGTACGGCCAGTGTAGGAGATCGCTCCCCACACCATGATGCCGGGTGTTGGCCCTGTGTGCCTCGGTCGTATGCAGTCCTGATTGTGGCGCTCACCTGCACGGCGCCAAACACGCATACGACCATCATTGGCACCAAGGCAGAAGCGACTCTCATCGCTGAAGACGACATGTCTCCATTCGTCCCTCCATTCACGCCTGTCGTGACACCACTGGAGGCGGGCTGCACGATGTTGGGGCGTGAGCGGAAGACGGCCTAACGGTGTGCGGGACCGTAGCCCAGCTTCATGGAGACGGTTGCGAATGGTCCTCGCCGATACCCCAGGAGCAACAGTGTCCCTAATTTGCTGGGAAGTGGCGGTGCGGTCCCCTACGGCACTGCGTAGGATCCTACGGTCTTGGCGTGCATCCGTGCATCGCTGCGGTCCGGTCCCAGGTCGACGGGCACATGCACCTTCCGCCGACCACTGGAGACAACATCGATGTACTGTGGAGACCTCACACCCCACGTGTTGAGCAATTCAGCGGTACGTCCACCCGGCCTCCCGCATGCCCACTATACGCCCTCGCTCAAAGTCCGTCAACTGCACATACAGTTCACGTCCACGCTGTCGCGGCATGCTACCAGTGTTAAAGACTGCGATGGAGCTCCGTCTGCCACAGCAAACTGGCTGACACTGACGGCGGCGGTGCACAAATGCTGCGCAGCTAGCGCCATTCGACGGCCAACACTGCGGTTCCTGGTGTGTCCGCTGTGCCGTGCGTGTGATCATTGCTTGTACAGCCCTCTCTCAGTGTCCGGAGCAAGTATGGTGGGTCTGACACAGCGGTGTCAATGTGTTCTTTTTTCCATTTCCAGGAGTGTATGTATCCTGAGCCAATTCTCTGCTTGTCACTTGGGTCCTTAATTGCAATAGCTGTTTTGTGCTTGTGAGCTTGGACACTTGTATGCAACCCAGCACTGATTAGCACTGTCTGAAAAACAGTTGTTGTTGTTGTTGTTGTCTTCAGTCCTGAGACTGGTTTGATGCAGCTCTCCATGCTACTCTATCCTGTGCAAGCTTCTTCATCTCCCAGTACTTACTGCAACCTACATCCTTCTGAATCTGCTTAGTGTATTCATCTCTTGGTCTCCCTCTATGATTTTTACCCTCCACACTGCCCTCCAATGCTAAATTTGTGATCCCTTGATGCCTCAGAACATGTCCTATCAAGCGGTCCCTTCTTCTTATCAAGTTGTGACACAAACTCCTCTTCTTCCCAATTCTATTCAATACCTCCTCATTAGTTATGTGATCTACCCATCTAATCTTCAGCATTCTTCTGTAGCACCACATTTCGAAAGCTTCTATTCTCTTCTTGTCCAAACTATTTATCGTCCATGTTTCACTTCCATACATGGCTACACTTCATACAAATACTTTCAGAAACGGCTTCCTGACACTTAAATCTATACTCGATGTTAACAAATTTCTCTTCTTCAGAAACGCTTTCCTTGCCATTGCCAGTCTACATTTTATATCCTCTCTACTTCGACCATCATCAGTTATTTTGCTCCCCAAATAGCAAAACTCTTTTACTACTTTAAGTGTCTCATTTCCTAATCTAATTCCCTCAGCATCACCCGACTTAATTCGACTACATTCCATTGTCCTCGTTTTGCTTTTGTTGATGTTCATCTTATATCCTCCTTTCAAGACACTGACCATTCCGTTAAACTGCTCTTCCAAGTCCTTTGCTGTCTGTGACAGAATTACAATGTCATCGGCGAACCTCAAAGTTTTTATTTCTTCTCCATGGACTTTAATATCTACTCCAAATTTTTCTTTTCTTTCCTTTACTGCTTGCTCAATATACAGATTGAATAACATCGGGATAGGCTACAACACTGTCTCACTCCCTTCCCAACCACTGCTCCCCTTTCATGTCCCTCGACTCTTATAATTACTATCTGGTATCTGTACAAATTGTAAATAGCCTTTCGCTCCCTGTATTTTACCCCTGCCACCTTTAGAATTTGAAAGAGAGTATTCCAGTCAACATTGTCAAAAGCTTTCTCTAAGTCTACAAATGCTAGAAATGTAGGTTTGCCTTTCCTTAATCTATTTTCTAAGATAAGTCATAGGGTCAGTATTGCCTCACGTGTTCCAACATTTCTATGGAATCCAAACTGATCTTCGCCGAGGTTGGCTTCTACTAGTTTTTCCATTCATATGTAAAGAATTCATGTTAGTATTTTGCAGCTGTGACTTATTAAAGTGATAGTTCAGTAATTTTCACATCTGTCAACACCTGCTTTCTTTGGGATTGGAATGATTATATTCTTCTTGAAGTCTGAGGGTATTTCGCCTGTTTCATACATCTTGCTCACCGGATGGTAGAGTTTTGTCAGGACTGGCTCTACCAAGGCCGTCAGTAGTTCTACTGGAATGTTGTCTACTCCAGAGGCCTTGTTTCGACTCAGGTCTTTCAGTGCTCTGTCAAACTCTTCACGCAGTATCATATCTCCCATTTCATCTTCATCTACATCCTCTTCCATTTCCATAATACTGTCCTCAAGTACATCGGCCTTGTATAGACCCTCTATATACTCCTTCCACCTTTCTGCTTTCCCTTCTTTGCTTAGAACTGGGTTTCCATCTGAGCTCTTGGTATTCATACAAATGGCTCTCCTTTCTCCAATGGTCTCTTTAATTTTCCTGTAGGCAGTATCTATCTTACCCCTAGTGAGATAAACCTCTACATCCTTACACTTGTCCTCTAGCCATCCCTGCTTAGCCCTTTTGCACTTCCTGTCGATCTCATTTTTGAGACGTTTGTATTCATTTTTGCCTGCTTCATTTACTGCATTTTTATATTTTCTCCTTTCATCAATTAAATTCAATATTTCTTCTGTTACCCAAGGACTTCTACTAGCCCTCGTCTTTTTAGCAACTTGATCCTCTGCTGCCTTCACTACTTCATCTCTCAAAGCTACCCATTCTTCTTCTACTGTATTTCTTTCCCCCATTCCTGTCAATTGTTCCCTTATGCTCTCCCTGAAACTCCATACAATCTCTGGTTCTTTCAGTTTATCCAAGTCACATCTCCTTAAATTCCAACCTTTTTGCAGTTTCTTCAATTTTAATCTACAGTTCATAACCAATAGATTGTGGTCAGAGTCCACATCTGCCCCTGGAAATGTACAGTCTTCCTATTTCTATTAGCTATAGATGTATATTTAAAACAAACAAAAATGATGTGTATATTTGTACTGATTTTAAGTGTGTTTTGAAACTACATGGGTTATGTGAAGAGATTTTTTGTATGTTTGTTAGGACACGCACCCAGTCGAGAATTGGACGGACAACATACAATCAGTTGAGGAGGTCCCTTCCACTGATAGTTCAGAACCTGTAATGACCACAGCTAGGTCTGAGGAGTTTAACATTAAAGATCCTTTACTTGGTACATCCCAAGCGGTGCAGTTGTTAACTGCAAATAAACAATAAATATCTGCTAAAGTGCAATCTGTAGCAACTGAACAGTCTAGGATACCTTCCACACAAGAATCAATGGCAGGAAAACAAGACAAAATTTCCACTATAGTTGATACTGCAGCAGTAGAACAAGCAAGTCTTTCTGCTAAACAAAATGGTCTTGTTAAGCAGCAGGAGACACTAGTAACTGAACAAGCAAATATCAGGCTAACTATGCAAGATATTATTGCTATGATTGAGTCATTGCCAACCAAACAGGTTTTTGAGAGTTTAAATTGCATAGTGGATCATTTAAGCATTCAGCAAAATGATTGTGCTATGGAAATGGCAAATCTTAAGCTGTCCCAGGAGAAAGTTCCTGAGGAAATCTCTAAAATCCAAACCGCAGTGAAAGATGCTGCCGCAATCATAGATTCTCTTGTGTCCAAATTAGAACTTGTTAAATCAGATTGTGTCACAGTTATAGAAGAGAGGGTGTGTTAATGAACAACTGAAACAAGCTGTGCAAAATGTTCAACTGGCTAATGTCTTGGATTTCACAATGATCTAAATTGATAGTGATGTGACAAGCCAACAGCTTGGTGAAGGGTTCTTGAAGAGGAAAGACAATACAACCAAATCGATTGAAGAATGTTCCAAGTCAATAAAGGAAATAAGAGTGAGTGGTTCTGACACACATCACATTTTCTGATGCGCCAAAGCAAAATGTGATGAATTCAGTGTCAGTGATGAGTAGATCAACGCCTATGACAAAAAGTGCACATGTGGTGTCAGACCCTATTTATGGCAATATACCACCCAAAAATGTATACACCCAAATGTTAACTGATGCGAAGCTCCTAAAGCACCAGCAGTTACAAGCCTTCTGTCCAGAGAAGAAAACTGTTAACCCCGTCGTTTTCATACGCAGGTTAAGAGGTGTTTTACCCCATGCATGGACTGATGTGCAAAAGATTTATTTTGTCGCTGGCTATATACAAGGGGAAGGTAGTTTATGGTCCATGGATATTATGGAAACCTGTGGCACCTATGAGGATTTTGAACAAGCATTCTTGAGTGGGTATTGGTCTAAGGGAATTCAAAAATGACTGAAAAAAGAGGTTTATAATCCAGAACCATTTTCAGTCAAGAGTGGGAACTTGCATCAGTACTTTGAGAAGTACCTGAATAAGAATAGATATTGGGAGACTCCAGTCCCACAGGTGGATATTTTGAAGATTATTAAGGCAAAGCTACTGATCAAGATACATGAAAAACTCATGTATGCTCCCAAAGACAATGTTGAAGACTTTCTCTCTGTCGTTGACTCCATCAGCCTATTAAATGAAGACTTAAGAGCTACAAATCAGGGGAATTGGTGCTCAACTAGTGTAAACAAGAACTTTACATACCACTCAAGACCAAGCGGGAATAATAATAGTAGTGTGTGCAGCAGAGCTCAGGCTTCCAAGCTCAGCATAACAAACAACAGCTGAATAGCAGCCAAAGATTGATTGCCAAAGCAGTGCAATTCCGACCCTGCTGGGTGAAAAATAAATCTAATGGGCAAAGATTCAGTCTGATGCAAACCATGAATCAAAATAACCACAACTAACATAGAATAATCAGCAGTTCCACGGGAATAATCCAAACTGGCAACCACAAAATATTAACCAGCAATCTCCAAATACAAATGACTGGAGAGAGCAACCACCAGTGATTACAGATGTCACTGATGAACCCAGACTCCATGCTCTAAACTAAAGACACCGTTTTGTGCCCTGGAGAATTGTTGGGTGTGATGTGAGGGGCTCTGGCAAGAGAGTTGTCATGTTCCAATGCAATGACAGACAGAGATTAGTAGATGAACTTACACATGACATCCAGCATTGTACAGCCAAGCGCATGACCGTTCCTATACTGGTGATATATGCAGCAGTCCATGGCCATGCCATTAAAGTAATTCTTGATACAGGAGCAAATGTGAATGCAATCTCCACAGCACTGTTTGAGATGTTGACAAGACACTGGAAACTACGTCTTTCCTCTGAAAATTGTGAAGTTATAGGTGCAATCGGTACCAGGGCACAAAAGGTAAAGATACAGACCCTTATTGAATTAAGAATAGGAAATGTAGCGAATTTATTCACGTTCATAGTAATAAATAAATTAATAGAGGACTGTATTTTGGGTATTCAGAGTAACTGGGAGACAGACGTGAAATTCGACTTCTTTACAGGCTGTGCCTCTTTTAAGATTGATGAGAATGTGTGTGTGGAGCTGATCAGAGAAGACTGTAGCCATGGAAGATATTGTTGGGGCTAAACAATTAAGCTTGTAAGGTGTTTCATGAAGAGTCGGAGATCAAATGCAGAAGAGGTTTATCAAGTATGCACAGTAACTGATGTTATATCTCAAGAGACGTCTGAATCTGATAGGATAATTGGCAGTGAAAACAACTGGCTGACTTATTGCAGCAGAATATCGATTGTCTTTAGCGAAAAACCAGATATAGTGAAAGCTATGTGTGTAATTTAGAAGTGTACCCACATAGTACCTATTGCAAAAGTTTTTATCCTGTACCTTGGTGACTTCAACGATCTGTCAATGAAGAATTGCAATGAATGTTCAATTGGAGTATCCAGGCATTGGTTGCTGCTTTAGGACCTGAAGCGAGTAGACAACATACACTTTTTGTCGATGATGTTCTCATTGCTACATCTTCTTGGGAAGAACACATTAACCTCTTGGCCAGAGTCATAAATGCATTTAGTGAAACAGGCGTGACAACTAACCTGCAAAAAATCCACTTCCTCAGGCATATAATAGACAATAAGGGAATAATGCTGGATTCAGCAAAGTTGAGTGCCATCAAGAATTTTCCCACACCATCAAACAAGAAGTGGTTAAAATCTTTCATAATAATTATGACCTTATGAATGCAGAGCCCTTACACCAGCTTCTAAAAAAACAACGTACCATGGAGGTGGACAAATGACTGTGAAGTTGCATTCCAGCTCATCAAAGACACTCTTGCAGATGCACCACCCAGATATGACTTTGGCATTTGATTTGATGACTGATTCATCAAGCATGGTTTATGTTGCAGTTTGTTTCAAATCAAGGGCATTAATAATCAGCCTATGTTCTGTCCATAGCTTAGACAAGTTGAGTGTTATCAAGTTGCAAGCACTCCTACACAACTGCAGAATTGGAAGCTTTGGCAGTTGTGTGGGTGTTCGGGAAATTCCACTATTACTGGTTTTGAGCATGCACTACCGTGTACTGCAATCATCAAACTCTCATGTTCCTGCAACAATGCAAACTACTCCATGCTCATCTATCACACTGCACCTTGGCTTTACAAGAATATAATTTCAGAGTTGTATACATAAGGGTGCAACATAATCGGATTACAGATGCTTTATCTAGACTTCCTGAAGGTTTGGAGAACATTACCACTGTGGAAAATGAGGAGAAGCAACATAGGCTCTTGCTGATGAAAGATTTTGAATCCAAGAGATATTATTTATACATGTGTAGTAACCTGTATGTCCTCCGGCAACGAGATGATCATTTGTCTATAATTTAGAATAAGCTGAGTCAGCCACACTAAGGGCACCTCCAAAGATTTTTCAAAGTAGTTGATCATACTTTGTTCTATAGAAGGTCTGATACTTCAGATAAATAGTGTGTATGCATACCAGAAGATTACGTGGAAAAGCTCATACTGCACACTCACTATGTTTGGGGACATTTTGGCATACTTAAATGTGCAAGTAAGATAGACAGCTATTGTTACTTTTCAAATATCAGGAGAAGAGTTCAGAAGGTTTTGAAAAAATATGAAGTTTGACAGCTGACTAAGCCTTGTAACAAAGGTACACAAGATGAGATGCACTCCATCATTCCACATAAGCCCTTACTCTAATCACTGTCGACATGTGTGACCCAGTTCTGAGGGCAAGAGTAGGTAGTAAATACATAGATGTATTTTTGGATGTGTTTTCTAAGTATGTAATGTTGTACCCAATTTGATCAGCTACCAGTAAATCCATTATAAAGAAATTGTTTTCTGATTTTATTCCATCTGTTGGGAAACCAAGAACAATTCTTACAGACAACACAACAATTTTCACGTGTTATACTTGGAAGAAGGCTTTACTGGAAGCAAATATTACATATGTCATAACGTCATGTTATAATCCCAGAGCGAGTCCCATCAAACATGTATTTAGAGAGTTAAATCGTTTTATGAGAACTTACTGCTCAATGATGCAAACCAAGTGGATTTATCTGTTGAAAGAGTTCACTACAATTGTAAATAACCTACTGCACACAACAACTAGTTATATTCTGGAAGAACTGCTGGTAAATACCAAAGAAAATAATGAGTGTGCGCAAGCATTACCAAAGATACCCTGAAATAGGATCTCATGGGAAGAAAAAATTCATGATGCTTACCTCAACATGAAAGAGAAAGTTCTTATGACAGAGAAGAGAAATGATGAGAGAGTAAAGAGAAGACAATATTATAATTTTGGAGATTTGGTACTATTGAGATCTCACTCAAGATCTTCACTTCTGTAAAGAGGACAAAGTGGCAAAGAATATGTTATTATAAAACTGCCACATCCAGGAGCATAACTGTCGGCATATCCAAAGACGTTGAAAATAAAGGGTGTGTACCCTCATAAGGATTTAAAAATGTTCTGTAAATAATTCTGTGTACTTTTTTTATATGTATGTCATGATCTGTGTAACTATATGATCTATAAATAGGAGTTATTTACATTATGTAATTTGTTTCCCACAATATGTGTTGATAATATATCACCATTGTGTGCAATGAACTGGTATCCTAAAATGAGTGGACTTTCAATCCAGATGTAGGGATATAACTGATTCATTTATGGTTACTTTCACCATGCTTGACTTTCTTGTCAATTGTCAGTACTTGCAGGATAATCTGCATATTGCTTTTTTTATTCTCTAGGTTGTTCCTTTTTTTTGCAAGTTTCTGATTTTGTGTCTTAGCATTAAGTGAGTTTCATGGAATCTTTCATCTGAATAGGATATCCTATCTCTTTTCCTGTTCTTTTGTCATTTATTAATATTGTATTCTAGTTTTTTTGAACCTTCAGATAGTAAAACTTGGAAATATTATCATATACATGAAATTGTTCTGTAACATTATGTGTTGTGTTTTGTTGTGATTACTGTGTCTCATGTTAACTAGTAACTGTTCTGGACAGTATTCTTTGGAATTGTGTGAAGTTGCCTTTAGCAATGTAAAGACATTATTGAGAATATTGAAATGAGAGCTAATTTAGTTAATATTACATTTTAGAGTAGTGTATTTACTTCTTCTCTAGGCTATCTATTGAAGGTTTTGCTTTCCTGGCCATATTTAGATCAAAAATGAAGTGTTTCATAATGGCTGGTAGTCGTTAGTTTTGTTTACATTTTTTAGGCATAAATTTCGCACAAGTGTAGATTTTCGCTTTGACTAGAGTTATCACTTCAAAGCCAAATTAATCCACATCTGTCATACAGAGTTTAGGTAGTTAAAACTTTTGGAAGTAAGTTTAAAAGTTTGTTTACATTAGTGTTAATTTATGGATTAGTACAGATTATGAAACTACTTGTGCCAACTTATTCTCTGAATAAAATGTTCTCGGGTTTCCAACCACATCAGTTGCTTGAAACTACACGAGCTTTTGGCCAAGCACTCCTTGGCCATTGTCAAGTCATACCATTTGCAATTGACGTGGTTGTAAACCTGAGAACATTTTATTCAACGTTACTGCTGCGAGACTCTGCATTCATACATAAACTTATTTTCTACTTTTGTGTTAAGTTTATCTATCAAACCATGTGTGACAAATGTGATGGTTGCCATAGAAATTTGAAAAGGGGGGGGGGGGGTGTTCTGTGTAGACTGTAAGTTATGGTTTCATTGGGGCAAATGTAGTGGCAAGGAAATGAGGGTAGAAAATGAGGCTTTTCCATGGCAGTGTAGGTTATATAGAAAGGACAGAAAAATTGCTGAACAGGAGGCAAAAATTTGTGCCCTTGTGGCTGAATTAGAAAACATGAACTTGGAATTATGTAGGTTAGGTTGGGTTAGGGGAGGAAAAAGAGACTGGTAACTGCAAAAAGGTAGCAAGTAAAGGGCGGAAAAGGGAAACACTTGAAAAAACTCCAGAAATTCAAATAGTAAATCAGTTTGGCTTGCTATCTGAAGTGGAGGAAGGGTCTCATCCAGATGTAGTTGAAAGTAGGTTGAAGCAGGATATTAGCTTAAAGAAAAAAGACAGGTCAGGATCACACCAGAATAGGAAAAGAAGAATTCTGCTTATAGGCAGCAGTCATGGGAGGGGTTTGAGCCAGCAGCTTCAGGAGAAATTAGGTGCAGGGTACCAGGTCACAAGTTTTGTGAAACCAAGTGCTAGCCTTAGCCAGGTGACAGAAAACTTGGATCAGCTATGCATGGACTTTGCGAAGGAAGAGAAGATCAGGTAATTATAGTTGGGGGGGGGGGGGGGTGGCAGGAAACAGCCTGGCTATGAATCCAAGATACAGTATTAGGAGTGATCTGGATAAAATAGGAGCAGAAACTGAGCACACAAATGTGGGATTTGTGGAGGTCTTTCAGCGCCATGATCAGCCCTGGGTTTTTTGATTGATTGATTGATTTCTTTATTAATCCATGTAACAATTTACAGTGTGTGGATTTCGTCAGCAAAATCATATGCAATACAATATACCTACAATTATATGCATAAAATTAGTATTTACACACATTTTTGAGGTATCTTAAATTAGTTTTATATCCTTATGTAATTTGCAATTTTCTTATAGTACTGTACAATTCTGGATTTCATTTTATAATTATTTCCTCATGTATTACAATGCAGGCTACTTTAATTACCCTACATGTTTTAATTCAGATAGCCCGTTACTGCATAATAACTTTTATTTAATAAAAAAATTTTTAGTTTTGTTTTGAACTGTCCGATTGTGTCAATATCTTTTATTTTTTGGGATAATATATTATATAATTTAACGGCATTGTACAACAAGCTCTGCTGAGTTTTAACTTTATTTTTCCTCTCTAGTTTCATAGCTGCGTACTAAAGAATTTTTCATATAGCAGTCAATATTTTTTTTTTACGTACATAATACTTTGAAAAATGTATTCACAGGGGACAGTTAGGATTTCCAGCTTTTGGAAATGTTCAAGGCAGTGAGCCCTACTGCCACTCTTGGTTATTATACGAATTGCTCTTTTCTGTAATTTGAAAACTATTTGAATATTTTAACTGTTGACTCCCCAAAATATTATTCCATAGGTAATAACAGAGTGGACATAAGAAAAATATACAGATCTGACACATGTGGTATCACACACTGCAGTCAGAATTCTAAGAGCATAGCATGCTGTAGCGATTCTGTTACTAAGTATTTTAATATGATCTTCCCACTTTAACTGACTGTCAACATGCATACCAAGAAATTTTGTGTAGTCTACACATTCTATAGTTTCATCGTTTAACTTAAAGTTGTTATAGTGTGGTTTTTTGCAGACGTAGAAGTTAACAGCATTTGTTTTTCTTTTTTTTTAAATTTAGTGTTAGTTTATTATTGGATGCCCACTCACATGCACTGTTTAGTGTTTGTTCGGCTTTTTCTTTCAGTGCATCTGGTGATTTGTCACTGATTAGAACATTTGAATCATCTGCAAACATTATTGTTTGTCCATGCTTGATGCTCTGTGGGAAGTCATTTATGTAAATGAGGAATAGTATTGGGCCAAGGACACTACCCTGTGGGACACCTATACTTACATAATTTGGGTCTGAAGTATACTTTACAACATAGTTTGAGCAACTTGAAATATGTGAGATTTCAGTTATCTGTGTTCTATTTTTTAGATATGACTGGAACCACTTTTTCACAAGTCCCCTTATTCCCAGTTCATCTAACTTATTTAACAATATGTTGTGGTCTACTGTATCAAATGCTTTAGTTAGCTCAAGAAATATACCTGTGGTGTAGTTCCCTTTATCTAATGCTTCTAGAATGTGTTTTGTGAGGTGTGCTGTTGCTGATTCTGTGCTTTTCCCTGATCGAAATCCAAACTGGTCAACAGACAGTAAGTTGTATTTATTTAAATAATTCATTAGCCTATCATTCATAATAGTTTCTAATATTTTTGCAAAGCATGATAGTAGAGAAATTGGCCTATAATTTTCAATTTTTCCCGCATCACCTTTTTTGAAGAGAGGTAGTAATTTCGCATATTTTAAATAGTCTGGAAAGTAGCCCTGCTTGAAAGATTGATTTATAATATCAACTAAAGGTGGAAGTAGGCTCTTGATACAGTCCTTAATTATAAAAATGGGGACTTCATCCAGACCAACTGAGTTTTTGTTTTTCAGATTGCTGACTGCTTTATAGACTTCTTCCTGTGTTGTAGGGAATAACACCATTGAGTGTGATACACCATTATTTGGCTTTTTGACCTGAGGGGCTGTTAGAAAACTATCCTGTAATTTTATTCCTATGCTACTAAACTAATCATTTGCCAAATATATTGGGTCTTTTATTAGAGTCCCTTCCTCTCTGATTTTCAAGTTTGACAGATTCATTTTCCTGGTACCAGTTTCCTGCTTCACAATCTTCCATACTGCCTTATTTTTGTTTTCAGCAGAGAGCACCAGTTTGGAGTTATGAGCTTTCTTTGCTGCAAGCAATATTTTCCTATATGTTTTCCTATATCTTTTATAAAAGAGTGAGAAACAGCTATAGTTTGGCTGTGTTTAATGGAGCTCAGGTACTTTAGTGTTTCAGAGGATTTTTTGATGCCTTTTGTGACCCACTTGTTCTTTCCTGCTGTTGATAATGAACATAATACTTTAGGAAATGTTTCTTCAAAATTTAATTTAAATATTGTCATGAAATTTTTGAATTTTTCATTTGCATCTACCTCTGAGTATACTGAGTCCCATGCTTGTCCTGTTATCTGTTTGGCAAACTCATGTCTATTTTGCTTAGAAAAAATTCGTCTGTAAATATGCATTTGCTTTGTTTCTTCTGGAGCCACTTTTATATTAATGATTTGACCTGAGTGATCAGATAATCCTAGCTCTGCTACCACCACCTCACAGTTTTCTTTGCCTAAATCTGTTAATACCTGATCAACAGCTGTATTTGAGTATTTTGTTATTCTGGTTGCACTGTTAACCATTGGAACTAGATTAAAACTTTGAGCAAGACTTTGTAAAGAGTCCCATGTAGAATCAGGATTCAGTTTATCCACATTTAGGTCTCCACATATGAGAATGTGGTTCTTTGGAGTAGATATCTTGTCAAGAACATGATTAAGTTTGGAGAAAAAGATGTTGAAGTCTCCACTAGGAGATCTGTATATACATAAGATAATCAAATTCCTACACCTGTATTGGTCCCTGATTTCAACTGCCGCCAGTTCAAAATGTTGCTCTTCACTGATTTCACATAAACCGCTTCTGGTCTTATACTGATAATTTTGTTTTACATAAATACAACACCCTCCACACTTCATAGAAGTCCTACAGTATGCACACGCTAAATTATAAGACTGCAAGACTAATTGATTAATTTCAGCCTCATTACACCAATGCTCAGTGAGACAAACAACTGAGCATTCTGTAGACTCCAGCTCCACTTCTAGCTGTTGGGTCTTATTTGCTAGGGAACATATATTTTGGTGAACAACTGTTAAGTAATTTTTTCCAACACTATTTGCATTCCCATATTTTTTCATTTTAATGTCGTTCTGTTTTGGTTCAACTGCTTCTTTATTACAATAACACTCGCGTTTTTTGTTTGCATACAGTATTCTTGGATAGTCACCCCCTGCAGACCGCATTAGTTTCCCTTATTTTTTATAATTTTACATAAGTCCAGGAGCATTTTGCCAAAAGTCATTGCACCTAGTCTGTTTAGGTGCAGGCCATCCCTACCCAGACATTTGTCATCGAGAAATTTATTTGGGTCAACAAATACAACACCAAATTCGTCGCACTGTTCCCTGATGCCAGTAAACACTGCTGTAAGACATGTTAACACTGAGCTGAACGGGATGCTCGAGACACTGGCAAAATCTCACATAAGTGTTGTTCCAGTTAATGCCATTGGTCAGTGGGGATACACTACACATGGCCTGCACCTGAATAGGAAGGGGAAAAATAAGTTAGCTTCTCTATTAGCAGAAACTGTAAGGGGGGCCACAGTCACACAAGGAGTGATCCCTGTGGTTAATGGGTCCAGGCAGACAGGTTTTTTAGGTTAAATCCAAAGTCCAGACAGACAACAATCAAGATAAATAGAATAAAAGAAACTTCATGTACAGTAAATAGGGGCAAAGATAAGGGCAGTATTAAGTTACTTCATCAAAATATCAGGGGAATAAAGAATAAAGTAGATGAGCTATTAGCGTGATTAGATTATCCCAAAAATAAGAATGAGATTGATATCCTCTGTCTGTCTGAACACCATGTGACTGTGGGGATGGATAGTGTCAGTATAAATGGGTATAATTTAGCATCTTACACTTGTAGATCTAGGATGGATAAAGGAGGAGTTGCCATTTTCATAAAACAAGGGTATAAATACAAAACTGTAGAAGTAAGCAAATTTTGTGTTGATCAGCACTTTGAGATTTGTGCATGCGATCTTCAGCTAGATAATGTAGTACTGATATTAGCAACAGTGTATAGTTCCCCATTAGGAGTTTTGGAGCTATTCATAAAAAAAGTTTCACTTCCTACTATGCTGTATGTCAGACAAAAAGAAGTAGTTATTAATCTGTGGTGATTTCAATGTAAACTTTCTAAGTAATTCCTATAGGAAAAGTGAACTAGAAGTGTTATTAACAACATATAACTTAGAATCAGTGGTCAAAATGTAGTACATCCAATTTTCTGCTGCAAAAATTACAGTTCATTTAATAAGTATAACAAATCAACAGAAGTCAGTAGACAGGGTAGAGCATACTTAGTTTTTGGGTGTACATATAGATGATAATCTTATTGGGAAAATTCATATTTTGGATCTTCTAAAGCAACTAGGTTCAGCAACTTTTACAATCAGAATAACTGCCAATTTTAAGGATATAGGAATTAATAAGCTAACATACTTTGCATACTTTCACTCTCTGATGTTGTACGAAATAATATTTTGGGGTAACTCAACACTTAGACAGAAAGTATTTACTGCTCAAAAGAAAGTGATTAGAATAATGTGTGGGGCTCATAGTCGCACATCTTGTAAGCATCTTTTTAAAAGATTGGGAATTTGTACAACAGTCTCACAGTACATTTACTCACTAATGAAATTTGTTCTCAACAACATGGACCTGTTTAAAAACAACAGTGACATTCATGATTATAATACCAGAAAAAGAAAGACTTGCACTATCTTTTACTCAACCTATCTGTGGACAGAAAGGGGTAAAATATGCAGCTATAAAAATTTTTGGAAAATTTCCAGATGAAATAAAATGTCTGACAGACAGCAGTAATAGCTTCAAAAATAAATTGAAATCATATCTCCTTGACAATTCCTTCTATACCATAGATGAATTCTTGAATAGGAATAAATAAATCTATAAATATAGTATATGCATGTTGTGCCATTTAAGTGCGGGGCACTCTTGAGTGCAAGTACAAGCATGAACTCAAATGGACTGTTTCTACACAGGAGATAGTTGGGTAGAGTTGAATGCTAACCCATTTTATTTCAGATAGGTGCTATAGTTAGCTGTTTCGTCCTTGCTCATTCTTTTGTACCTTGTTGTATGTCATGAGAACTTCAATCTTGGCACTGTGAGGCCTTAGTCATTCCATCCCAGCCTCCAGTCCATCCAGTCCTTCACTAATAGCTTTGCATCTAACCACCTGACAAGCCAGCACCCCCGACCACCATTCCATGCCAATGTCTTGCACCTTCTCACCATCCTGTTGCACCATCGGCATCGCACCATCAACATTGTACCATTATCACTGCATCATTGACATAATATCCAGAACATGATTGTCTCTTAAATGAATCTTGTATTGTGTGATTAAATCCATTTTCAAAGATTCTAAACAATTCTGCAAACATTTAAATGATTTCCTGTATTTTTTTGTTTCATACAAACTAAATAACATTTCCTTTCCACTTTCATACTGAAAACCAGTATGTTTCATTCAAAGTTTTGGTGTTTTTCCTAAATATGATAATTACAACCAGACTGGAGAGGCCCATTGGGGAGTTTTGGTCTCGCATTTCCTCCACCAACCCTGCCCAAATGAGTGGGCCTCATTTCCACTGTAAAATTCATTCCCAAGAAAGTTAGTATGATTATTTATGCCAGACAGTAAAGAGTGTTGCTAAGAAAGTACATAGAACTCAATTATTTCATTTGTAACCATAATATTCCTGAATGAACTGTATAGAAACTCCAATACTTTGAAAATTATGTTGTGCCAATTTATCTGTTTGAATAGATGTTGTGGTCACAGAAATGTTTCGAAAAAAATATTTTGTGACCAAGAGGGGCCATGTAATGTCCCTACGTAATGTGTACTGATGGTACTATGGTGTATAGTAATGTGCCTCTGTTATTTGCCTCGTATCTGTTAAATGAAGTGAAAAGAACTTTTTTTTATTGTTGTGAATGAAAAAAATGTAAATCTTAATAACACACTGGAGCGCTTAACTAATATCATTGTAATATTCTGGCTGCAAGTACCAGTGATGGCATGCTACCACAATTGAGATGACAATGCTCTTTGCTGAAAAAAGGAGCATCTATCTATGCCTTTTGTAACTTTGGAGATAAGGAATGTCTATGGGCCATTGATTTTTGGGGGTAGTTTAGTTTGCTTATAGACGTAATTTGAAGTGCAGAGGAGATACAACCTGTAATCACAATTATTAAGAACAAAAAATTTATTTCATGGAAAAGAAGGTAAATATTGTCTACAAACTTTTATTCAATGTTGTATCCCAAGACCTTCATAAAACAATTAGTGTATTTAGCAATCCAGTGCATAGTGATTTCTTTTCAAATTAACAATACCGGGTGAATCTGCTACTGTCATGGTCCAAACGATGTGAAATATTTTGCCATCAACTTGTGTGTTAAAAACGTTCCCTAAGCGACCAGTTTGTTAGTAAGAAGATATCATACTGTCACTGTAAATCTTATGGCGACTCTAAGTACTTTAACTGCCATGAGAGGTGGAGTTTTCATCGTGAGTTGAAGCAGTTTTATCCGACTTTGCCTGGCGTTCTCTGATAACCAGAGAAACAGAAACCTCCGAGCGCCAACTCATCCTGTACCTAACCCGTTCTCTCCTTACAGCAACCACAAAGAAAACATATTCATGTATAGATAATCAAACAATGGAAAATCCAGGATGGAATGTAACAATACCAGAGAAGGAAAGTTGCTACTCACCATATAGCGGAGACACTGAGTCGCGATAAGCACAACAAAAAGATTCACACAATTAAAGCTTTCAGCCATTAAGGCCTTTGTCAGCAGTAGACACACATCTGCAGTCTCAGAGAGCTGTGTGTGTGTGTGTGTGTGTGTGTGTGTGTGTGTGTGTGTGAGTGTGTGTGTGTCTGTCTGTCTCTGTAAGGCCTTAATGGCCGAAAGCTTTAATTGTATGAATCTTTTTGTTGTGCCTATTGCGACTCAGCATCTCTGCTATATGGTGAGTAGCAACTTTCCTTCTCATGTATAGATAATTTTTTTCACAGACTTTTATGTTAGACAGATCAAAATTTTAAAATCTATGCATCCAGGCAAAAAATCAAGAGAGAGTTTAAACACAGTACCTGCCTAATCTGTGTCAAAGTCAAAGGTCAAGTTAATTAATTTTTCTTTACGCTGTAGCAGTGCCACTGCCTGATTCACTGTTTGTTTATTTGTTAATGAATTTTCCATTGGTTTATTTTATTTTCATTTATTGTTAGTTTTGTTAACATGATCACAAGCTACTTAATATGTAAATATGTAAATTTGAGGTTTATGTACTTGTCTTGTCTTTTATTCTGGAATATTGTTTGGAAATCTTCTTTTGTCCTTTTACTATCATTTATCATTAACAGTTTCTCTTGTATCAAATTTAATTCATAATATACACATCCAGGTTAAGTTCAATATATTTATGTCTTCTTGTCATAGAATTCCTTTCTTACATCATATTTCAGAACAAATTACTTTATCTGAGACACAAAATAAAATTAATATCTTTGCAAAAACAAAGGATCCTGGAATGAGATCCCACATTTAACAGTAGCATTCCATCAGACCAATCAACAAGAATACATTGTAATGATGTAATCAAAGTATACTCATTTATTTGCCAGAACTATCTGATTTGTAAATGCTAAACAGAATGCAATGGGAAACAGCACTGTATATCATTTCAATTATGGTCAGAGAGGTCACAGTTCATAGAAATTGACAGAAAGTTATTAAGTAAAATAAAAGTGGTTTCTGGTGTTCCCCAAGGTAGTGTTATAGGCTCTTTGCTGTTCTTTATCTACATAAATGATTTAGGAGACAATCTGAGCAGCTGTCTTAGGTTATTTGCAGATGATGCTGTCATTTATCATTTAGTAAAACCATAAGATCAAAACCAATTGCAAAACAATTTAAATAAGATATCAGATATGGTTTGAAAATTGGCTGTTGGCACTAAATAAGAAAAAGTGTGAGGTCATCCACATAAGCACTAAAAGGAACCCGTTAAGCTTCATTTACACAATAAATCTATCAAATCTAAAGGAAATAAATTCAACTAAATACCTAGGAACTACAATTATGAACAGCTTAAATTGGAAAGATCTCATAGAAAGTGTTGTGGAGAAGGTGAACCAAAGACTGCATTTTATTGGCAGAACACTTGGATGATAGAAGGAATCTACTACAGACACTGCCTACCCTACATTGTCCATCCTCTTTTGGAGTACTGCTGCACGGTGTAGGATCCTTACCAGATAGGATAACAGAGTAGATTGATAAAGTTCAAAGAAGGGCAGCACATTTTGCATTATCAAGAAATAGGGGAGAGAGTATCATGAACATGGTACAGGATTTGGTGTGCAAATCATTAAAACAAAGGCATTTTTTGTTGTAGCGGGATCTTCTCACATAATTTCAATCAGCAACTTTCTCTTACAAATCTGAAAATATTTTGTTGATACAGGCCTACATAGAGAGAAATTGTTATCCTAATAAAATAAGTCAGAGCTTGCACAGAAAGATTCAGGTGTTCATTTTTTTCCGCACGCTGTTTGTGAGTGAAATAATAGAGAATTAGTGTGAAAGTGATTCAATGAACCCTCTGCCAGGCACCTAAGTGATTTGCAGTGTAGCATTGCAGATATAGATGTAGATGGTTGTTGAAACAACTAAAAACACTTTTAATACTCATTTGATTCTGCGGAGTATGTGTGGCTCAGCCCATCAACTTAACACACCTTAGAGAACAGGTGGGCAATCGGGGGCCAGCATGTCAGAACCAGCCCATGACTGGTTTCAATCTGATTTGCAGAAGAAATTTTTGGGAGAGACTGTGAGGTGCATGCATTTTACTCCACCAAAATTGCTTGTTCGGCCCCCCTTGGGTTTGCAGCTCATGGCGCAGACCAGTGGAAGTTTTGCTTACTCCTTGCATGCACACTGCAATTTTCAAACCACTGGATTTGAATAATAAACAGAAATAAGTTTGCAGTCTGAGCGTGAGGTTATGATCTACGTGTTCATGTGCATGCAAAGAATAGGGAAAACAGCTCACTACCCTGAAGGAATACAGTCAGAAGCATTTTCACCTCTGGATCAATGCTGATGACACAGATACATTACTTACTACTTATGGCATACGTCTGTGCTACACATTGATAGATTGCAAATGTTGTTGGTAGAAGACAATAATGGTACGAAAATTATTGATTACTGATGAAATTTGTTGATTTGGTCGATGGCAGCAGTGATCATAACTTGAACAAACTGGTTATCTGTTGTTAGTTCACATGTTTATTTTTCCCTGATGACAATTCGTGATGTCTGGTATCCCACCTTCAGACATTTACATTTCTTTTATGCATTGTGCACATTGTTTATTTATTAAAGGCATTGCAGAATTTTGCAATGGAGGTTTTTAAGAGAGCTACTGTAAAACTTCATTTGTTAATAAGCAAAGTTAATGAAACATAAATAAATGTAAACATATGAGGATGTGGTGAACATAAATGAATGTACTTTCAAAATGCATGGTTTGAAGCATAATCTGATCGTGTGGTATGTCAGAGAATCCCACTCATTATCCTACGAACATTAACATCACAGAAACATTAACATCACAGACACTATAGTTTTTTCTTTGTATGCTACGAGTGCTATTGTCATATCACATGATGAGGTAACCTGCAAGTTTAAGTAAGTATATGAATCAGACCCGCAGGTCACTGAAGGTTGTCCATACCTGTCTTGAGGAATGATTCTTGAAGTGTAGGTTTGTAAAGTATCAGTGAAAATATTAATTCGCAGTCTAATGACACTTATATATTTCCAGATCCAACATTTCTAACAATCAATTTCACATTTTTGATTTTATAAACTTCAATATTACATACTGAGTTCACAGTAACCAGGTTGAAAATGAAACTTTACTTCATAACATCAACAAGTCTACACTGCTATCCTTGAAAACTGAAAAAACATTCTGGTAGGTGAAAAACTATAAGAAGAGTGTGTAATTCTACGGAGCAAAGTGTCAGTGATCCATTTTTACAGTACTAGTCTTTTTATCTTCCCATAATTAAAAAATAAGCAAATTAAGTTTTTTGTGTGTTTTCTGTATGCTTTCATTGACATTTACCAAGAAAGCATGACTGAGGATATAAACAACATGTACAGAAATAACATAATTATTTATTTTAAAACATAACTTTGAAATGGAATCTCTGTGATCAAACAGTACCAAACATGAGACACTTGGCAATTACAGACAAAAGAAACAAATGGATTTTACCAGATAATGAACTTCTTTAAAATCAGAGATGGCTTCCTTAAATATTACATGAAACACGAAAAAGAATGAAACTGTAAATAAATGTTGTCATACAATCCATTGATGCCATAAGCTGCCTTACTGAACATCAGATTTGCAATTTTCTAAAAAACATATTTGAAAAATGAATAGAACTGTAAATTTTATTGATCAGGGTTGTTATCATAACCTACTGTTCAACAAAGGTCCCTGAGGTACCGACTCATTACAGTATCCACCTATATTTCTTTGGCCTGAGGTTATGATTGATTCCTTTTCTCACGTCTCTTTTGTGTTCCATATATACCTGGTCACTTCTGTCACTGTCTGGGTAAGAACCTTTGTCCTTGACAGCACCCCTCAGACTTTGCTTTCAGACAATGACACAGCATTCTCCTCGCATGACTTTGAACAGTTTTGTGCCATAATGGGATTAAGATCTTCATACCACACCCTTTCACCTGGACTCCAACAGTCATGTGGTGTGCTCTTCTGCACTTTCAACCCACCTCAAAAAGAAGATGATGTCCAAAACTGCACCTAATGCCCTCTTTAGTTTTGTGATATTTTACAAGGCCACTCCAGTTAAAGATCACAACCCAGCAGAGCAGCTTTGTGGCCATCCGCATGTGCCCTCTTGTATGTGCTGCACTCATCTCCTCCACATGTCTTCACCAAGACCTCTTCCTTCCAGGTGAGCACTCCAACGTACATCTGCGAGTTCAGACCCTACCCAGACTGGATCTGCAGGATGATTTCTGCCTACTACAGGTCCATGATATAACTGTGACCTCTGCCTATGCCATCTAAATCAATCTTGTCTCCACCGCTCTGGTCATTAGCCACCTGCTTCTCCACGACTGGTGGACACTCCAGTCCCTTTGTGGCTCATAGAACTTCCGTGAAGCCTCATATTGCCCCAGCCTTCTGCAGCAGCATTCACTGACACCTATTTACCACCCTTCAAGGAGATAGCTCTGCCAAATCATGTGCCAACTGTTCCTACTCCTCTGGGGGTTGCTGCTGGGGTAGAGGGAATGTAATAGCACCACCCGATGTTGCTATGGAAACTGAGAACCTCAAGCAATGTTAGTGTTGGTCACTGTGTGCCATTACCCAGATGTTGCTTTCCACCAGGACCACTCTCTAGTGGAGGTGTACCTACCAGAATTCAACACATAACAATGGATGATCCAGGATGAAATAACGACAATATTATGAAAATAATAGATTGCTACTCACCATTTAATGGAGATGTTGAGTTGCAGACAGGCACAACAAAAACACTGCTAAACAAGTGAGCTTTTGGCCAAAAAGCATCCTTCTAAAGTAGACAACAAACACACATTCATGCAAGCACAACTCACACACACATGTCCACAGTTTCTGGCCTCTGAGCTCAGATTGCAAACAGCTGCCCTCCAGGAGCATAAAGTGTTATGGTGGGGACAGGATAGGGCTGCTAGGTGCAGTCAGGAGGTTAGTTGGCAGTGGGGGGGGGGGGGGGGGGGGAGCAGAGGAGGAGAGAAGTAAAGAGACTGTGGCTGCACTGGAGGAAATAGAAGGCTGTGTAGTGCTGGAGTGGGAGCAAGGTAGGAGACAGGTGGATGAAGGATAGTGACTATGAAGGTTATGGAATGTAGGATATATAGCAGGGAGAATTCCCACTTGTGCAATTTAGAAAAGCTGGTGTTGGTAGGAAGGTTTCAGATGGCACAGGCTGTGAAGCAGTCATTTAAGTGAAAAACATTTTGTTGGGCAGCATGATAAGTAACTGGATGGACCACCTGTTTCTTAGCCACAGTTTTCCACTGATCATTCATGGAGACTGACATCTTGTTGGTTGTCATGCCCACATAGAATACATCACAGTGGTATTGTAGATCAGATAACTGCTTTCACAGGTAACATTGCCTTTGATGGGATAGGTGAAGCTTGTGATGACTGGAGCAGCTGATGTGGGGGGACACATGGTACAGGTCTTGTGTCTCGGTCTGTTGTAGGAATATGAGCCAGAAGGCAAGGGGTTGGGAATAGGGTGGGGTAGGATGGATGAGCATATTTTGTAGATGCAGTGGGCAGTGGAACACCATTGTGGGAGACATGATAGGGATAGTGGGTAGGATGTTTCTCATTTCAGGACACAACAAGAGATTGTCGAAACCCTGGCAAAGAATGTGATTCAATTGCTCTAGTCCTGAGTTGCACTGAGTCACCAGGGGAATGCTCCTATGTGGCTGGATGGTGGGACTTTGGAAGGTGGTGGGTGAATGGAAAGGTAATGTGTGGGAGATCTGTTTCTGTAGAAGGTTGGGAGGGTAATTTCAGTCTGTGGACACCTCAGTGAGACCGTTGGTATATCTGGAGAGGAACTTCAACATCTTCACGGTCTATGTCAAAGGTGAGGACACCTGACCCAATTCCTGCAGAACCCCAACACTTTCACCCCCGTTTGCTTCACCCAGTTCTCCACTACCCAACAAGCCACATTCCTCATTGTTGACCTCCGCTTCAAAAACAGCTACATCAAACGACTCCACAACACATCAGGCCTACCAGTCACCAGCAATACCTCCAGTTGCCACCCTTTTCATACCATTAAATCCCTTCCTAAAAGCCTAGCCACTAACCGCTGCTGCATCTATAGTGACAAGCAGTAACTCCAAATATAGTGAGGGTCCCACTGAAGCCTTCACAGACTGAAATTAGCCTCCCAACCTTGTATAACGACAGCTCTCCCTTACTTTATCTCTACAGTCATACACCACTTTCCAAAGTCCCACTATCCAGCCACAAAGGAGGATTCCTCTCATGATTCAGCACCACGCAGCACTGGAGCAACTGAACAAAATTATCTTTCAGGGTTTTGACTAGCTCTCGTCATAACCAGAAATGAGAAATATCCCACCCACTATCCTTCCCAACTCTCCCACAGTGGTGTTCCACTGCCCACCCCACCTACGCAATATTCTTGTCCATCTCTACCCCATCACTGCACCCAATCCCTTGCCTTCTGGCTCTTCTCTGCAATAGACCTAGACTAGAGATAGGTCGTTCGTGAGCTAATGGGTCCGAAGGAACGGTTCAGCAAGATGAACAGAAAAAGCAATGAATAAACTCTCAGGAATGGTCTTTCATAGTTCACTTCAGTCGTGGCTTTCTACTTATAGTTCCCAGGAATGGGAAACAGTCAGTCTCATGCCCACAACTGCACACGTCGACTGGTCTCTTTCCAGCCTCGGTCCTGTTCCTGTTGGTCTTGGTCACGGCTTTCTACTTACAGTTCCCATGAATGGGAAACAGTCGGTCTCATTCCCGCAACGGCACGTCGGCCGGTCTTGTTCCAGCCTCAGTCCTGTTGCCATCTGTCTTGATCTCGCTCAGCTGGACTCATCCTTCTTCGCATGGCCACTTATCACAGTTCCACTGCTGATTGCTCATAGTCAGTTCAGTATACTTTTGTTCATTTTGTCTGCTGCGCATGCCCATTCTCGATTTGTTTCAAACTTTTTTTGAACTCTCACCTTCTGATTCTTTTCATATTCTATTCAGCACCCATGACCATGTATTTGATAATTACCTAAATTACATAAAATTACATGGTATGTAATAATACATCTTTTTAGGTAACAAAACGGCATATCAGCTTACTTCACTATTTCAATAAACAGCAGATGAAATGCTTGTAAAAAGGCAAGATTTTTTGTTATTACACATGCAAAGGCTCATGCAAGTAGCCATTTTCTGTCTTTTACGATCCAAGATAAAAGAGCATGTTCATTGTAATGGAAGGCAGACTACTTACAACTGAATGAAGAGCGTCTGGTGTCAGACTTTGCGAAGAGAATATAACTTCTACAATATTACTTCTTAAGTAATAGAACCCAGTACGTTGTCCTCCATGGTGAGTGCTCATCAGAGGTGAGGGTATCATCTGGAGTGCCCAAGGAAAGTGTGGTAGGTCTGCTGTTGTTTTCTATCTACATAAATGATCTTTTGGATAGGGTGGATAGCAATGTGCGGCTGTTTGCCGATGATGCTGTGGTGTACGGGAAGGTGTCATCATTGAGTGACTGTAGGAGGATACAAGATGACTTGGACAGAATTTGTGATTGATGTAAAGAATGGCAGCTAACTCTAAATATAGATAAATGTAAATTAATGAAGATGAATAGGAAAAAGAATCCTGTAATGTTTGAAAACTCCATTAGTAGTGTAGCACTTGACACAGTCACAGTGATTAAATATTTGTGCGTAACATTGCAGAATGATATGAAGTGGGACAAGCATGTAATGGCAGTTGTGGGGAAGGCGGATAGTCGCCTTTGGTTCATTGGTAGAATTTTGGGAAGATGTGGTTCATCTGTAAAGGAAACCGCTTATAAAACACTAATACAACCTATTCTTGAGTACAGCTTGAGCGTTTGGGATCCCTATCAGGTCAGATTGAGGGAGGACATAGAAGCAATTCAGAGGCGGGCTGCTAGATTTGTTACTGGTAGGTTTGATCATCACGCGAGTGTTACGGAAATGCTTCAGGAACTCGGGTGGGAGTCTCTAGAGGATAGGAGCCATTCTTTTCGTGAATTGCTACTGAGGAAATTTATAGAATCAGCATTTGAGGCTGACTGCAGTACAATTTTACTGCCGCCAACTTACATTTCACGGAAAGACCACAAAGATAAGATAAGAGAGATTAGGGCTCGTACAGAGGCATATAGGCAGTCATTTTTCCCTCGTTCTGTTTGGGAGTGGAACAGGGAGAGAAGATGCTAGTTGTGGTATGAGGTACCCTCCACCATGCACCGTATGGTGGATTGCGGAGTATGTATGTAGATGTAGATTATTTCAGTGGTACAGAGTGGCACACAAAAAATCTGCCCCGAGCACTAGACTGCTCGTTGTCACCTACCAATTGTCATCTATTGTTTCGAAGTTGTTGTTTGCATTAGTTTATTTTTTATTTCTTCACTGCCTAATTATTACATGTTTATCTATTCTGCTCATAGCAGTCAACAAATCCTGCATAATTGGTGAGCAGTCTGTACTCGGGGCTGGTTTTTCATGCGCCACCTTATATTATTTCACTGCGATCAGCAGCATAACGTTACAGTTGGCTAAATGAGAAGTTTTGCAGAATCATGAAAATTACTTCTACAAGTGTGTGAGAATTCTGTTATGAATAAAAACTCTGTACTCCAGGGCGGAGGCAAGTGCCACCTCTTGGCGCCTTACATCTTCAGTCACCTATGCTACTAATTTTCAATTTTTCATAAGAACCGTATCACAAGCACAAATGAACGGTGAACGAATAAAAATGAATGGGTCCCAAAAAAGAGCGATCACAGGTGAACTAGTTCCCAAGGATGAAAGAGTTTGCCCATCTCTAACCTAGACACAAGACCTGTCCCATGTGTCCTCCCACATCCACCTCCTCAAGTCCAGTCATAAGCTTCACCTATCCCATTAAAGGCAATGCTACCTGTAAAAGCAGTCATGCGATCTACAAGCTAAGTTGCAACCACTGTGCTGCATTCTACGTGGACATGACAACCAACAAGCTGTCTGTCAATATTAATGGCTACAGACAAAAAATGGTCAAGAAAAGCCAGATCACCCAGTTGCTGAGCACACTGCCCAGTACAATGTTCTTCACTTCAGTGACTGCCTCACAACCTGTACCATCTTGATCCTTCCTACCAACACACACTTTTCTGAATGTGCAGGTGGGAACTCTCTCTGCAGTTCCGTAATCGACCTGGCCTCAGCCTACATTAGTCACTGTCCTTCACCCATCGATCCACTACTTTTCTCCCATGCCAACACTACACAGCCTTCTATTCTACCAATGTACCCACAGTCTTTACTTCTCTCCTCCTCCACTCCCTCCCCCCCCCCCCCTCCCACCTTCTCACCACTCCCAACTAACCTTCTGCCCTAACCTGTCCCCACCACAACACTGTACACCCTCAGAAGTAGGACTTCATCCCCCACCCCCCACACACACACTCTCTCTGCCTCCGCCTCCCCACCCCTGCCTTCTCCTTACCCCACCAGCCAGATTGCTTCTCCTACACTATATTGTGAGTAGAAATCAGTCCTTTTCATAATGTTGTCATAATTCTGCATATAATGCAGTCCAGGGCAAGTATGTGCCAATAGTAATCCTATCATAGTGTTGATCCAGTGGAAGTGCATGCCGGTCAGTCTGTTGGTCTGGTTTGCACTATGGACTTGGTCTATGAATGTTCGTTCTTTGGACTCTTGTAGGTAACTTGCTGAACTCTGATCCTGCCCTAATGGGAGTTTGATTGGATGGGTTACTTCAAGACAGCTTGCACCGTTCCAGAGAGCATTCTGTAGCATTTCTCAATTTAGGTTTGCAATGTCTGTATTTCACTGTCTGAAATGGAATGTCCTTTAGACATGAATGCATGCATGCATGCAAAGCCTCCGGCCAAAAGGCATTCTTCTTAAGTATACAACTCGTGCACACCTGTCCATGCGCGCGCGCCCACACACACACACACACACACACACACACACACACACACACACACACACACACACACACACACACACACACACACACACACACACACATATATATAAATATATTAATACAAGCACAGCTCACACACACCTGAGTACTCTCTCTGGCTGCTAAGTCCAGACTGCGTGCCTGTTAGGAGAAGCAATCTGGCTGGTAGGGTAAGGAGAAGGCAGGGGTGGGGAGGTGGTGGGATAGCAGAGAGAGAGAGAGTGTGTGTGTGTGTGTGTGTGTGTGTGTGTGTGTGTGTGTGTGCGTGAGCGCGTGCGTGCGTGCGCGCGCTTGCGCGCGGGTGGGGGAGGGGGGGGAGGGGGGCTGAAGTGCTACTTCTGAGGGTGTACAGTGTTATGGTGGGAACAGGGTAGGGCAGAAGGTTAGTTGTGAGTGATGAGAGGGGGAGGGGAGAGGGGGGAAGGGAGTGGAGGAGGAGAGAAGTAAAGACTGTGGGTACATTGGTAGAATAGAAGGCTGCGTAGTGCTGGCATGGAGCAAATATAAAGCTACTGACAGAACTTGGGTGATAGGACATACTATGGGGACCCTTACATGAAGTATTCGGTAGCATGTTTACGTATTATACGATACACATTTCACAGTAAGTAAATGTTAAAATACGACTTTTGGTGCACTGTATTGTATCAAGTAACATTGTACTTGATATATATAAAATATAACTTGTCCATTTAGTCAGCTACAGCTCATTTAGATAGAGTTAACAAGAATCTTTAAGTAGCAGAAAAGTATTGTGATCATGCAAGCAAGTCTGAAAGACATTGCATAGTACTATTCAGATACAGTGAAATACAACCTGTGTTACACTGCCAGCAAGGCAAATTCGATGAGCATAACACTGCCTCTCCCTGTACAGGAATCACATGAATGGTGTGCGGTTATAGGACATGGACACTGTGTATATGGAAGTCTGGGTTAATGCGGGAGGTGCGCATGGATAGCCGAAGCAGATAAGGTGACTCCTCATGATAAGCAGGAAATCCAGGTTCAAGTACCAGTCCAGTACAAATTTTCAAATATTACTAATCATTTGTACACCTGACATGCAATCATATTCACAATCTGCAAATACATTTCTATCATATATCAATTTTTGAATGGGCTAGGATGGGTCTCAGACAGTCTTGAGTGCGGTACAAAAACCAGTAAGCAGAACTGACAGTACCGCACCTTCCCAGTTGCTTATTTGTATGAACTGTCTTTTTGTTTTACATCTCACATCAGAAGGTAAAATATGTCATCCCACGTGACTGCTATGGTTGCAGGTTTGAATCCTGCCTCGGGCATGGATGTGTGTGATGTCTTTAGGTTAGTTAGGTTTAAGTAGTTCTAAGTTCTAGGGGACTGATGACCACAGATGTTAAGTCCCATAGTGCTCAGAGCCATTTGAACCATTTTTTGTCATCCCACAAACTTATAAAATTTAGACATTACTGCTGGATTTACTCTTCCTCCAGAAAACTGGGCAGTGCAGCTGTGGGGCTCTGGACAGCACAGGCTCACAGCATATGCTAGACGAATAAACTATCTTTACTGTTTGATGTCTGCTTTAAAAATACAATGATCCCTGAGAGTTATGTTGTAAAGTCTGAACCCATGATTGACTTTACATATAACTAGAAAGATTTTTTGAAGATCTTAAGCCACAATCTGTCTGTGAAAAATATTGTAGCCTTATGGTAAAGCCCTTCTTACCAATGAATGAAATGCTATTAAGTTTCCTCTGCCAGTTTCTCTTTTGTTGCGAAAGTGCAATAGACACTGTCTTTGCTTAGTGAAACCAAGATCCAGTTTATTTTCCATATGTTGTCACAAAATTCTTTACTCTGGAGTTCAATCAGCTTTCAGTCCTTAGTACGATGTAGGGGCAACTGCTTTCTTGGTGAGATGTGAATACTGGATCTTTCCAGTAGCTAACAACTAATAATTTAAGATTCTCATTGCACACCCACCCATGAACCCAATGGCTTTTGTGTAGCCTTTTGGGATCCATGGCAATATCGATGTACAAGTTACCCAGAGTCTCCACAGAACTATGTTGCATACAATCTGGAAGAAATTATCAGTTATGAAAGCAGGATTATCAATAATAACTAACATTTCACACTGGAAGCACATTCATGGAGCATACATAAAGGTACTGACAGAACTTGGGTGATAGGCCATACTATGGGGATCCTTACATGAAGTATTTAGTACCATGTTTATGTATTATACGATACACATTTCACAGTGTAGTAAATGTTAAAATACAACTTTTGGTGCACTGTATTGTATCAAGTAACATTGTACTTGATATACAGGGTGTCACAAAAAGGTACGGCCAAACTTTCAGGAAACATTCCTCACACACAAAGAAAGAAAATATGTTATGTGGACATGTGTCTGGAAACGCTTATTTTCCATGTTAGAGCTCATTTTATTACTTCTCTTCGAATCACATTAATCACGGAATGGAAACACACAGCAACAGAACATACCAGAGTGACTTCAAACACTGTTACAGGAAATGTTCAAAATGTCCTCCGTTAGCAAGGATACATGCATCCACCCTCCGTCGCATGGAATCCCTGATGTGCTGATGCAGCCCTGGAGAATGGCATATTGTATCACAGCCGTCCACAATATGAGCATGAAGAGTCTCTACATTTGGTACCAGGGTTGCAAAGACAAGAGCTCTTTCAAATGCCCCCATAAATGAAAGTCAAGAGGGTTGAGGCCAGGACAGCGTGCAGGCCACGGAATTGGTCCGCCTCTACCAATCCATCGGTCACCGAATCTGTTGTTGAGAAGCATATGAACACTTCGACTGAAATGTGCAGGAGCTCCATCGTGCATGAACCACATGTTGTGTCATACTTGTAAAGGCACAAGTTCTAGCAGCACAAGTAGAGTATCCCGTATGAAATCATGATAACGTGCTCCATTGAGTGTAGGTGGAAGAACATGGGGCCCAATCAAGACATCACCAACAATGCCTGCCCAAACGTTCACAGAAAATCTGTGTTGATGACGTGATTGCACAATTGCATGTGGATTCTCGTCAGCCCACACATGTTGATTGTGAAAATTTACAATTTGATCACGTTGGAATGAAGCCTCATCCGTAATGAGAACATTTGCACTGAAATGAGGATTGACACATTGTTGGATGAACCATTCACAGAAGTGTACCTGTGGAGGCCAATCAGCTGCTGATAGTGCCTGCACACGCAGTACATGGTACGGAAGCAACTGGTTCTCCCGTAGCACTCTCCATACAGTGACGTGGTCAACGTTACCTTGTACAGCAGCAACATCTCTGACGCTGACATTAGGGTTATCATCAACTGCACGAAGAATTGCCTCATCCATTGCAGGTGTCCTCATCGTTCTAGGTCTTCCCCAGTCACGAGTCATAGGCTGGAATGTTCCATGCTCCCTAAGACGCTGATCAATTGCTTCGAATGTCTTCCTGTCGGGACACCTTCATTCTGGGAATCTGTCTCAATACAAACGTACCACGCCACAGCTATTGCCCCGTGCTAATCCATACATCAAATGGGCATCTGCCAACTCCGCATTTGTAAACATTGAACCGACTGCAAAACCACGTTCGTGATTAACACTAACCTGTTGATGCTACGTACTGATGTGCTTGATGCTAGTACTGTAGTGCAATGAGTTGCGTGTCAACACAAGCACCGAAATCAACATTACCTTGGGCCAACTGGTGGTGAATCGAGAAAGTACAGTACATACTGATGAAACTAAAATGAGCTCTAACATGGAAATTAAGCGTTTCCGGACACATGTCCGCATAACATCTTTTCTTTATTTGTGTGTGAGAAATGTTTCCTGAAAGTTTGGCCGTACCTTTTTGTAACACCCTGTATATAAAATATAACTCATCCATTTAGTCAACTACACCTCATTTAGATACAGTTAACAGGAATCTTTAAGTAGCAGAAAAGTATTTTATTGTGATCATCAATTTTACAGAATTTACAGAAAAACTAATTATTTCATTTGTAACCATCAAACAATAAACGTGTACAGATGTTAGTGTTAAAATCATTTCAGTCAATAAACAGGAAATTAATAATTAAAATTTGATTATTTCAGAAAACATGACAATTAATGTTATGGGTACATTTCTGGCTAACTGATGCACTGAAAATTACGTTAACTCTCGAAAGATTATGTTTTTATAAAAATTCAAATCATATTCAAGGTAAAAATCTGTAATTATGAGTTCTATAGCTTTCTGGAATTCGAGTGTAGGAAAAGGGAGAGAAGGAAACGTAGTAGGTGAATATGGATTGGGGCTAAGAAATGAAAGAGGAAGCCGCCTGGTAGAATTTTGCACAGAGCACAACTTAATCATAGCTAACACTTGGTTTAAGAATTATGATAGAAGGTTGTATACATGGAAGAACCCTGGAGATACTAAAAGGTATCAGATAGATTATATAATGGTAAGACAGAGATTTAGGAGCCAGGTTTTAAATTGTAAGACATTTCCAGGGGCAGATGTGGACTCTGACCACAATCTATTGGTTATGACCTGTAGATTAAAACTGAAGAAACTGCAAAAAGGTGGGAATTTAAGGAGATGGGACCTGGATAAACTGAAAGAACCAGAGGTTGTACAGAGTTTCAGGGAGAGCATAAGGGAACAACTGACAGGAATGGGGGAAAGAAATACAGTAGAAGAAGAATGGGTAGCTTTGAGGGATGAAGTAGTGAAGGCAGCAGAGGATCAAGTAGGTAAAAAGACGAGGGCTAGTAGAAATCCTTGGGTAACAGAAGAAATATTGAATTTAATTGATGAAAGGAGAAAATATAAAAATGCAGTAAATGAAGCAGGCAAAAAGGAATACAAACGCCTCAAAAATGAGATCGACAGGAAGTGCAAAATGGCTAAGCAGGGATGGCTAGAGGACAAATGTAAGGATGTAGAGGCTTATATCACTAGGGGTAAGATAGATACTGCCTACAGGAAAATTAAAGAGACCTTTGGAGATAAGAGAACCACTTGTATGAATATCAAGAGCTCAGATGGAAATCCAGTTCTAAGCAAAGAAGGGAAAGCAGAAAGGTGGAAGGAGTATATAGAGGGTCTATACAAGGCCGATGTACTTGAGGACAATATTATGGAAATGGAAGAGGATGTAGATGAAGATGAAATGGGAGATACGATACTACGTGAAGAGTTTGACAGAGCACTGAAAGACCTGAGTCGAAACAAGGCCCCCGGAGTAGACAACATTCCAGTAGAACTACTGACGGCCTTGGTAGAGCCAGTCCTGACAAAACTCTACCATCTGGTGAGGAAGATGTATGAAACAGGCAAAATACCCTCAGACTTCAAGAAGAATATAATCATTCCAATCCCAAAGAAAGCAGGTGTTGACAGATGTGAAAATTACCGAACAATCAGTTTAATAAGCCACAGCTGCAAAATACTAACATGAATTCTTTACAGATGAATGGAAAAACTAGTAGAAGCTGACCTCGGGGAAGATCAGTTTGGATTCCGTAGAAATACTGGAACACGTGAGGCAATACTGACCTTGCGACTTATCTTAGAGGAAAGATTAAGGAAAGGCAAACCTACGTTTCTAGCATTTGTAGACTTAGACAAGGCTTTTGACAATGTTGACTGGAATACTCTCTTTCAAATTCTAAAGGTGGCAGGGGTAAAACACAGGGAGCGAAAGGCTATTTACAATTTGTACAGAAACCAGATGGCAGTTATAAGAGTCGAGGGGCATGAGAGGGAAGCAGCGGTTGGGAAGGGAGTGAGACAGGGTTGTAGCCTCTCCCCAATGTTATTCAATCTGTATATTGAGCAAGCAGTAAAGGAAACAAAAGAAAAATTTGGAGTAGGTATTAAAATCCATGGAGAAGAAATAAAAACTTTGAGGTTCGCCGATGACATTGTAGTTCTGTCAGAGACGGCAAAGGACTTGGAAGAGCAGTTGAACGGGATGGATGGTGTCTTGAAGGGAGGATATAAGATGAACATCAACAAAAGCAAAACGAGGATAATGGAATGTAGTCAAATTAAGTCGGGTGATGCTGAGGGTATTAGATTAGGAAATGAGACACTTAAAGTAGTAAAGGAGTTTTGCTATTTGGGGAGCAAAATAACTGATGATGGTCAAAGTAGAGAGGATATAAAATGTAGACTGGCAATGGCAAGGAAAGCATTTCTGAAGAAGAGAAATTTGTTAACATCGAGTATAGATTTAAGTGTCAGGAAGTCATTTCTGAAAGTATTTGTATGGAGTGTAGCCATGTATGGAAGTGAAACATGGACGGTAAATAGTTTGGACAAGAAGAGAATAGAAGCTTTTGAAATGTGGTGCTACAGAAGAATGCTGAAGATTAGATGGGTAGATCACATAACTAATGAGGAAGTAAGGAATAGGATTGGGGAGAAGAGAAGTTTGTGGCACAACTTGACCAGAAGAAGGGATCGGTTGGTAGGACATGTTCTGAGGCATCAAGGGATCACCAATTTAGTATTGGAAGGCAGCGTGGAGGGTAAAAATCGTAGGGGGAGACCAAGAGATAAATAAGCTAAGCAGATTCAGAAGGATGTAGGTTGCAGTAGGTACTGGGAGATGAAGAAGCTTGCACAGGATAGAGTAGCATGGAGAGCTGCATCAAACCAGTCTCAGGACTGAAGACAACAACAACAACAACAGCTTTCTGTTGTAAACAAAGTATTATTTCAATCATTTGATCAAATTGAGATTATTATGTAAAATTTGTACTTCAAAATCTATTTCTGCATTATGCAACATGCTCCATAATACGTTAGCATTAAAATTCCTGTTGTAATTAACAAGATACTAATTTTTAGTATCATGCAGTGTTAGTATTTCAATACTAAATTTGAAAACCAATTTTGGGAATCCTATTTACAATCAGTTACTTGTTGTTGTTATTGTTGTTGTTGCGGTCTTCAGTCCAGAGACTGGTTTGATGCAGCTCTCCATGCTCCTCTATCCTGTGCAAGCTTCTTCATCTCCAAGTAACTACTGCAACCTACATCCTTCTGAATCTGCTTAGTGTATTCATTTCTTGGTCTACCTCTACAATTTTTACCCTCCACAATTCCCTCCAGTACTAAATTGGTGATCCCTTGGTGCCTCAGAACATGTCCTACGAACCGGCCCCTTCTTTTAGTCAGGTTGTGCCACAATTTCCTCTTCTCCCCAATTCTATTCAGTACCTCCTCATTAGTTACATGATTACCCATCTAATATTCAGCATTTTTCTGTAGCACCACATATCAAAAGCTTCTATTCTCTTCTTGTCCAAACTATTTACCGTCCATGTTTCACTTCCATACATGGCTACACTCCATACAAATACTTTCAGAAATGACTTCCTGACACTTAAATCTATACTCGATGTTAACAAATTTCTCTTCTTCAGAAATGCTTTCCTTGCCATAGCCAGTCTACATTTTATATCCTCTCTACTTTGGCCATCGTCATTTATTTTACTCTCCAAATAGCAAAACTCATCTACGACTTTATCTGTCTCATTTCCTCACATCACACATTATTCACTTATTATCTTCAAAACTGTAATTGTAGCTTCTTATGAAACAACTGATTTTAATTGTAACTCAATTGATTTGATTTTGTTGAACAGTACTTTGAAAGGACGTGTACATTAAGAAACTGTATAAGCAGTGAGTCTAAGAGCTTGAGAGCAGCAGTTGTTTTCCATTAGTTCAAGTATATGATCTTAAAAGTCAGTTTCTTTGAGCTGGGCATTATAAAAATATTCTGGAACAATATAAATATTAACACAAAATGTAATCTATGTGTTGGTGTAAATTATTTGATAAGGCTGGCTTTTCACATTGACTCCTGGGATTTCTGCAGTGAAGCAGTTAATATTATGCACCCCAATTAACATTGAATTGATGTTGAAAAGGTGGCAAAACCACCAAGATAAGTACACATTCCAAGCATTTCACTGAACTTAACACAGTCTCATAATCTACAGGTATGTTAATTGAACATTTTTTTCTAGAGCCTGCTAAAAAGAGCGTGTTAGAAGCTGAACTACTTCTCTCTGCACAAAATCTTCCTGTTATACATACACAGAATGTTCTAGTAAATTACAATGCATTTGATAAATAAGTGAGTCACTGCATCTGATAATAGATAACTTTAAGATCATATATGAAATACAGCCAACAATGTAATTGATAAAATAAGAAAAATAATATATCATTACTAGTGTTTCAAAATACTGGATCCATTCCTGTTCTTCCTTTTTTAAATGATTCCCCATCCTACACAAATAAAACATAAAGCTCTCTCTCTCTCTCTCTCTCTCTCTCTCTCTCTCTCTCTCTCTCTCTGCCTGCACGTTGAATGGGGTGAGAGAAGTGGGAGGGAGGGCTAGGGAAAGATCTCTGATGGCTCAGAGAAAGGCAGAAGGTGTATGGGATAGTAATGTGGAAGGGAGAGGCAGAAGGTGTATGGGATAGGAATGTGGAAGGGAGAGACAGCAGGTGTATGGGATAGGAATGCGACACATGGGCACCAGCACTAGGGAGTTCATGCAGTGCACAATGACCACGATGCGAAGGAGAGGATTGGAAGGGGGCTACAAAACAGGGGAAGGGAAGACTGGGGAAGTTGGTGTGGGTGCAATATGACTGAAGTTATGGTTGCCGGACAGGACAGAGGTGGGTGTGGGACAGAGGGCTCTCGCTTTCAACTCACCTGATACTCCTCAACCCAAAATGCCACCTTCCTGAACACTGACTTCTATTTATCACTCTTTACATCTGAGCTCACACAATCCAGTGAGTTCAGATTTTTATTTTCTTTTATTTATTTATTTTGCCAGGATGTCTCCCTTGTCATTCTTCCAACTAACGAACAACAATTGTGCACTTTCTGTGTTACAAATTTCTCTTATCAATGTTGTATAACAAAATGGCTCTGACAGCTTAGTGTGGGCTAGGATTCTCTGCTGAAGAAGGAAACTGGGCTGCTCAAGAAGGTCTGATGATATTACAGTGACTTTTTTTTATCGAAACTTGCTTACAGTCATTACTGGTGGTGTGGAGCCATCCAGCTGTTGACTGCACGTTCCGCTGCTGGGCGGCTGACACTGTGTCATCAGGTTCTTGTGTTTCCTGGCCACAGTGAGTGAAGCTGGCAGTGGCATCAGGCTGCATCAGACTCCCAGGCTCAGAGTGCAGCAGCCTTCTGTTGGTGCCCAGGGCAGGTACAAACATGGCTCGACCCTGAAGTGGTACTCTCGGGATGGCAGCAGAGCATGGAATTGGCCCTGGCGCCCACAGGCTTAGGCAGCTGGCACTGGTTCAGATCACAGATGTGGCAGAAGTGTCTGCATCATCTGCAGGACATTCAGCAATGCAGGTTTGACATTGCATCACTGCCCAACTGTTTCATGATGATGGGCAGGTTTGAGCATCCTTTAATACTCCTTCTCTGTGCTGATTTCTGCTATTTACCATAGTTAGTGCACTTTGCTGAACCATCTGTAATGTGTCTGTGACCTCTTGGTTGTTGTATGTGGTTGCAATACTTCTGCAGGCTGCATCAAGTGTCAGCAACAAGTGTCATCTTTTGTCAACATAGTATTGCGAAGTTGCTCATCACAGTCCCTTTCCCAGGTGGACCAACTTGGCAGTGCCCTGGTATCATCATGACATTCCCTGCTGGTTTCAAGATTCACTTATAACTTCATTTCCTTACAGCTGCCACTTGGCGCTGATAGGCTGAGCCAAATGTAACCGAGTTTTGTCAGGACAAATTCACCATGTCATTGTCAGGTCAGCAGCTCATAATTATATTAAAATGACTTGTTTTGGTGGTCAGCTGTTTGGACTGTTTGGAAAGGAGTATTTAATGTCCTATTGGCACTTATTAATAATCTCATGTGGATGCATAGTAATTTTGTGTTAAATTTGTGGTAGCATGATTGAATGGATTACGTGTTTACTGCATAACTTCAGCCTGGAATGGACACCGTTGTATGCTCACTCTATTACTGAGTTTGGTACTTATTTTATGGGAAGGGCTTGATGCACATTACCTTTGTTATATGCTGGTTTAACAGAAGACCAGACTCATTCTCTATCAGAGAATGCTGATTTAAGAGCCATTCATAGACTGAGCAGTTGTCAACTGCTGTGAAATCAGACCACACAGAAGATCATTAGGGATCTTCTTGACTTTTGGATGTCTCTGCAGAGGCTCTTTAGCTTGTTCAGATACAAAGAGGACAATAATGTGAGGCACTAATGGAAAAAAGTTAGGGAACTGAAGAAAGGTAAAAATGTACAAACCTCACCTAGCCTGTTGAAACGATATGATGGTATGACAACTGGTCCACAGTGGATGACACTTTGTCAACACAAACATGTCAGTATCAGCACTGCAATAACAGAACTGAGCGAGCATAAAATCTAAAACCTCTGCTTTTCAAAGAGAAAGGATTGTTTCAAATTATTCCATAAATAGTGAATGACTGTGGACCCTGAGTTTGTATTACAAAAGTTAGAAATTTGTTGTGATTGTCACATTTTTATGCTATAGATTATGAGCTGTAAACTGTATAGCATTTTGTTAGCATTTCTGTCAAACAAAAACAAAATAAGTTTTTATTCATTAATATTCTTCATAACATCAAATATGTTGCAGTAAGTCAGACAATTAAGCTGAAAGAAAACCTGACATAGATGAACATAAATTTTACCGAAAGATTTTTAATTATTTTTTCATAATCTAATAAGCCCAAATATTGAGAGAATCCAAAGTAATTCACAATTATATTAAAGAAAGTGTTTATGGTGGAAAGGACTGTGGTATATTCATTCATAGTTCTCTCCATATCAAGCCCACCAACAATCAACTGTATCTGTACTTTGACAGTTATTCCTGCCGTTCCAAAAACTCACTCCTGTTTAGCCTGGCCACCTGTGGACAGGTTATGTGCAGTGATAACAATTCCATTGCCCAGTGCACTGAAGGTCTCACTAAGGCCATCACAGACAGACACTATCCCAATCCTCCAACCCTATCCCAAAGCAGATTTAATAACCACATCCTTACATACAGTCAGTCCTCTCATCACCCCCAAAAACCAGCTGCAAATGAGCACGCACATCCCCGTGGAAGATCCAGGGCACTTGGCACATCCTACTCCAGTCCTATCACATTCTTATGCTATTCCATCAGAGGCAGGGCCTCCTGTGAAAACAGCCATGTCATATGACTGCATCCGTTCTGTTGCAATTCTCGCACAGCATTTTATGTGGGCGTGACCATCAAACAGTTGTCCACCTGAATAAATGGCTACCACGAAACTGTGGCGAAGAGCAGAGTTGACAACCCAGTGGAGGAATATGCTGCTGAGCATGACATTCGACATGCTCAATTTCAATGGCTGCTTCATACCCCCCGCCCCTCCCCCTCCCCCTCCCCCCCCCCCCCCCCCCCACCTCCAGCACCAACTTTTCTGAGCTATAAAGATAGGTGTTGTCTTTGCAATACATGCATCATTGCTGAGTCCTCCTGGCCTCAATATCTGCAACACTCTGCACCGCAAGCACCTCCACCCTGCCATCCCTTCACTCATCCTGCACCAAACCCTGTTAGCCCGCTCTCCCCTTTCCTTTTTCATTCATCACTTCCCTATCCACTCCTGCATGTCGTCACCATTATGTGTAGCACAAACTCATTGGTGTCAGTACCCATGTGTTACTTTTGCACTCTGTGTACCTGTTGCCTCTCCCTCCCACACTCCTATGCAATGCACCATCTGCCCTTTTATTCCATCAGTCACCCTTCCCCAAGCCTCGCTTCATTCATCACTTCCTTTCTCGCATCTCTCACTTCATGTGGCACGAGCCCTCATGCCAGCTAACTTACAGAACTGCAGACCTAGCATTGTGCAATCAGCTGGTACAATACAGCTGTACAGAATGGGCATATGTGTATGTGGTGGTTGGGGGTGGAGGGGTGGGGGGGCAGGGGAGGGGGGGGGGGGGGGGGGAGAGGAGGCATGTGTGTGTGTGTGCGTGTGTGCATGTGTGTGTATTTTACATTCTGCCAGAACTTTCTGTTATGATGTTTTAAAAACTAGTCACACTAAGAACAGCTTTATGAAATAATTACTCACTTTTACATTGTTAAAAATAACCAGCTAATAGCAGCATTTGTAAAATATAACAGTAGGAACAAAACAGGCTTCTTCTATTCATTATATAAGCTTAGCTTTGCACAGAAGAAGTCAAAGTATGTAACTATTAAAAAGATTTTACTTTCTCACTTGTGAATTAATGGTGCTGCTAGACAATGAAAACAGTTTAATTTATAAACTGAAATAATTTTTAGTGAGAACTTCTCCAAGGTGTAACAGAACAAGTTTAAGCATAGAAAAAGATTAGTGTAATATCCAATCATTTAGAGGATCAGCAAGTAGCCATATTTTCTCTGAATAAATATAAGTCCACTGACTAGATTTATATCATAGTGAGACATCATGACTATGTTTCATTAAGACACAAGTAACAACTGTGCTTCCAGTAAGAAATGCATCAAAGATATGCAGTGGTCTTAACACCATGCATGTCAGCTGTTGTAATATGTTCCACGTAAAAAGCATGATGATGCAAGCACAATATTCAGGGCGACAAACTGGCTAAAAATTGCAGGAAACAACCTTTGAGAGGACAATGAGTGAAAAAGATCATACGGATATGTGAACAGGAATGCATGGTGTCTATGCTACAGGGTATTCATTAATTCATCATGCCTGTACAGCAGGCAGTTCAAAATGTGCACTGATGAAACCACCAATAGTCAAGAGTCTGAAGTGGCCCTAACATGCCTCTAAGCACACAAGAGCATGATGCAGCAGTGATTGATGCACACATTCAAATGCGATATTCTGCAAGCAAATGAGATCACAGGCAGCATGAATGCATTGTTCCAGTGTGTGCATGTCCAGGATGGGCACTGAATATATGGCTTCTTTCAGGTTCCCCAACAGGCATAAATCTAAAGTATTTAGGTCTGATGACTGGGCAGGCTATGTGACTGGACCATCCCATTCAATCCATCAAGGAAGGTAGGTGTTAAAGTGGGGTGTTGTGTAAGGGTGACTGGTCCCATGAGTCAGTCACCAATAATCACTGCCCAAAAATTAAGGCTTATCTGGTTCTGATACTTCACTGCCACCATACCACGTGGATTCTCTGTAGCCCACATATGGTTGTCATAAACATTGATGATATCACCCCTCATCTGTGAATAGGATGAATGACAGAAATCACAGCACCATTGTGGCCTGTATGAAAAACCAGAGGGAAGTCCACAAGCAATAATGCCTGCATGGAGTGTAAGTAATATTGATAGCAGCAGTTGTTGTGGAGAATGTTCCACATGGTTTTGTGGCATACCCTGTGCTGGTGGCTCACCTGCCTGTTGCTGAAAACTGGGTCATATTCTGCAGTATTCAATACATGTTCCCCCAAGGTACCAGTTGCACCCATCCTGCATGGTTGGCCATTCCCCTTTTCCCACAAATCATGAGACACTGTTTTAGACAGTTCATGTTGTGGTTGTTGCCAGCAGGAATACTTTTTCCTGTATAGTTGTGCTGCTACCCATCCATTGCTAATTGTATGTCCATATGTGAAGACCATATCAGCCTGTTCCTGGTTAATATACCAGGCCACTGTCTCTCAGTGCTGCACTACACCACACACATCCACACTAGAGTGAGGCAGCAACAGCAGTGAAGCAGATGCCTTCTAGTACCAAGGTATGAGCACACCTCCAGTATGGAAAATGTTACTAACTTCTTGACTGTGGAGTTAAAACGATATTATAGACAGTAAAATCCCACTTGCCCGATATGTTGGCATGTTTGCTTTCAGTCACTGAAACCTACACTGCCAAAGATCTTTTATCTCCACCTTCAAGTGAGTGTACCTCCCTTGGAGCACATTTCCAGTCATATGCCCATATGACCTTTTTCGCTCCTTATCATCACAGAGAACATTTCCTGCAGTTTGCTCCATTTACCTAAATTTCCTTGTATAAAGAAAAAATAAAACACTTAATATACACAGAATGAAATACAGAAATCTCTGCAAGTTAAAGAAACATTGTTCAAGTGTCTCATAATTGATGACAAGCCAACATGATCACAGGCTATCAGGAAATGACTGAGCTGCTGACCACAAGCATTTATCATTTCAATGGCAAATGGTATGTGCTGTGATGAAATCAAAGGGACATTAAATGACTACAAACAATTTCTTTGAAGCTGAGAATCATACTCTTACAATGTAGATTTGGTAACACAGTCAGTAGATCACTTGTCCATGACAGGCAAAGGTCACCAGTTTGAGTCCCGGTCAGTCTTAATCTGTTAGTGCATACTCAGCTGCACAGTGAAAAATCCATTCTAGAGCAGAAAATACCACCAGAATCTTCTCATACCTCTGTAGCAAACACCATGTAGTGTAAGACATGATGAGAAAGGTATATGCCTACTCTTCTTCTTTCAGGTAGGTGTATTTGTGTTGCACATGAATTAAATATTTCAGTAAATTAAAGCACTTCAAATTTTACACATATTTATCTCAATCAGCACTGTACTATTATTGAACTTCGTGTCTTTGTCCCTTAGTAGTCAATATCAGATCAGAAGGGATGCTCTCCAGAAGAAAAACAGATTCTATTCACAGGCAGAGAATAATGATTAATGGGACATAGAATGAAAATGCATGCACCATGGTAGTTGTAACTACACATTAAGAAGTAGAATGTCCTTCAAAGACAGTTCCAGTAGAGGCATAGAAGAAGAGAGGAGGATCAAATTAGATTTCCTCATAAGAAATTAGTTGTGGCTGTGGACTCATGCATGAAAAGAATGATTCAAATTAGATTGGAAGTGTGGAGATGAGGTGCTCAGGAAGTGGAGGTGTGAACTACTTGGAGGTGTAAACTACTTGGTGAGCAATTATTGGTATGCCAGTACCCGTGAAATCTTTTAATGTTAATTTTCCTTATGAGATCTAAGAGGTTTCCAACTATACTGTTTAATTAAAGAAGTATTTGGGACAAAGTTGAAACGGTTTATTTTGTTGTGAACTTGAAGGCTTTTTAATAATACAAGCATGCTGCAGGAGTAACAATATCAGCATACATATCCACAGTTGTTACACTGCTTCAGGTTTTCAAAGTGTCACCCAAATTACTTGACAGTCTGCAGAGAGATTCAAACTGTCAATTAGCTTGGTGGACTAACCACTTACAATACATTTGCAAAATGTAAAATTTTTGCAACTAAAAATAAACAACTGAAATTTGTATGCACTCAGCACTTTCTGTTTCCTGCAGTTCATACGTGCAAAGTACTGTTTAAGCTGAGAGAAGGAAGAAATAATAACAGTAGAATATGTTATACATAAATTTGTTCCATAAACATGTTTTATCTTAACTAATTGTCTGATATGACAAAGAAATACAGCAGGTAAGGTCATTATAAAATATAACAGAAAACACCACTTAGGAAAACACACACCTCCTTCCCTCCATTTTTCCATGTTTCTCACTATTTTTAAGTGGTTAAAACATTCACAATCATTTGCATTATGAGGGCGAAAAGGTTCAAATATCTGTGTGACCCATTGGCTGAGTCAAATTTTAGAATGGTTCCTTCGGTGGACCCCAGGCAATTCATTCCCTTTTCTTTTTTTGAATGAGTTAATGCCCTATTACTAATGACTTTATTGTCAATAGTGTAAACTCCAGTTTTCATTTTTTACCTACTCAATCCAGTGCCTAACTGCAACTACTCACCCCTCTCTTAGTGCTCGTTTCCATTTTTTGAACTGCTCTATTTTATGAATCCATTATGTTCAATAACATTGCAGAACAGTGTCAGATATTGAAATTTCATAATTTGTTCTTCCTTATTTTATTTCTGACTTACCCATAATTTGACAAGTCCCTTATACCTGAATTGTGGATGACTTACCTTATTCAGTATTTCATAATTCTTCACATTTTTGCTTCCCTGCTCCCTCTCATCATAACCCAGAACACAACGAGCAAAAGTAAAAAACCTCTTATATTTATAATGTCACTATCTACTGTTTTTTTCTTTTCTTACTGTTTTTTTCCAAGAAGTAAAAATTCATTTACCTTCTTATATGCATTATACAACCCACACAGTTTCTCAGAAATGGAGATGCAATGTCTGTTTCTTGATGAGTGGCTATCAAAATAAAATGCCTTTAATTTTGTTTCAAAATAATAATAATAAAAACTGAGGTACCATATTTGAACCAATACAATAGAATTAGAGGGATGTAGTAATATACAAAATACATCTTACATAACAAATAATAAAAGAAGAAATTATATCCATGGCTGTTAACGGAGCAGGTGCTACACGTCCTGAATGCTAAGTGGTAAGGAGAGATGCTGTCACTAACAAACAGACTGATCATATAGTCTTGGTGGGGTGAAGGGTAGGCAGCCTAGCTGCTGTTCCTCCTTTATCTTCTCTGGGTGGTGTTTTTGTCCTCTCTGATGAATTGTCATGACACTACTTCTTGAGATATTTGAATCCAAGACATTATATACATGTTCCCAGTTATCTGTGGTGAAGACCGGATTGGCACTGATAATCCTTAACTCCTTCCTTGACACTGTGTTGTACAACATGCCGTGAATGTGGCAGAGGTCACACAGTTTGCGCAGAAGGGGAAGCTTAAGGGTGTCCACTAGTGTGAAAGGGTAGAGGTTGTCCGTATGGAGGTAGGTCCTATCTCTAAGAGACGCTGCAATCTTCTTGAAGAAGGGCTGCATGCTGTGCTCGTTCGGGAGTGGTAGACACTCAGACAGGCCTCCTTCTTCCACACGTCAGCCTCCACAGTGGGAGGGAGAGCGGGTGTCCCCACACCCATCAGAGTAGGCTTTGCCTCTCACATTTCTGCAGGGGATGCGGTTGTGGGCGTCAGTGTGGTGGCATCCACCCCCATTGGCCGCCTCACAGGGGAGACGGTGGCAGAGAGAGACATCATCTTCAGAGCTCACAGCTCATCACACAGCTGTTGCAGCTGGTGGTGGACAGCAGTGAGCTCCCCTTTCATGGCGGCCCTCTGGGCCACAAAGACAGCTTGGAAGCCAGGCAGAGCATCATTGGTAGCAGCCTGCTTTCCTCACTAGAGTGGGGGAGAGGAGGGAGGGAGGGGGGCATCTGTCTTTTTGCCAGAGATCACCGCATGGCATGGGGCAGCTTTCTGATCTATGTTCTTTGATGCAGTTGCAGCTGCGTGAGTTTTTGGCATGGTAACCAGTGCAATTCATGCACTTGGCAGCCACACCATGCGGCTTGGGGCAGGTGCATGTGTAATGCACTTCCGCACACTTCAAGAATGCAACCGTGCCCTTGCATTTCTTTCCAACATGCCCCATGCGCTAGCACTTGAAACACTGCTCCACAGTGCACTTCTTCAATTGTCTTTTGCAGCCACGATCTTTCTCAACAGCTTTCATCAGGAATTCAAGTGCGGCAGCAAGTGAGCGACGAAGTGAGCTGCAGCGAGTCAAGCAACAGAATGCATTGTGTTGTGTGCTAAGGAGGGTGATGCAGTGTTGCTTAAATATATGATATTCCGCCCACTGCACATCAATTACATCAGCGATAGCCAGTCAGGCATACAGGACATCAAACGGGTTTTACAATAAATTATATATGAAATGGTCACATGAAAGCTAACAACACATGAGGAAATAGGTGCCTTATATTATATAAAATAACTGCTATACACAGCATTATGTCAATCTGTGCTAATATATATAAAAGAGATATCTTCCAATCATAATCTGTTGTGAGAATCTCAATATCCATTTGTGGGCATTTATCATAAATTCATATACTGTATGGCAGCAAAGAAGGTGGTTAGGCTAACAGTCCCCATGGAAATGAAGTGATCATATCAATATGTGCTATCCAGCAGGAGAGGATCTGAGAGTTGTAACAGTGGCTGGAAGTCAAGACACGTACTGGTATGCAGGTTGACTTGGCAAGTGGGGTATTGCTATTAGATCGTAATTCCAATGAAAATATTGCTTGAGCAACACCATTATTTATCATCGAAGCATCACGGAGGTGACAATGTGCTCATTTCACAAGACAAATTTCAAGTGTGCGACATTGACTAGTTGTTACCAACTACTGATATGCCAGTAAGATGACTGTCATAATATGTGTCAAATTCCCCAGATGACATTAACCAAGTTACTGACAAGATAACAAATAAAGTACGATACCTAAAGCATTAAAAAGGGAAAAATATGTAAGTTACATCAAAATAAGTATGGCACAAAGTCTCATTTATCCACCAAGGTACTCAAGGACATAAAACAATGAGCATAAGGAAATTGAAGTTTAAAAAACTTTAAACCTAGTTTTTTACAGTCATTCCATAAAATAGGTGTACAAAATGTATGATGTACAGAAATATAGGTTACAACACCACAATGCAATACATCATGGACCCATCTAAGTAGTCATAAGCATAAAACAAAAGTTAAATGATACTGTAACCGTAGTTGTGTGCATATTGAAACAATATGCATTTCCCTTCTACACCTTAATACATATGGTAGGTACTAACTTTAGTTCCAGTCACATTTTAAGAAGGGAAAATTGGTACATTCAAGAAGAGTAAATGTGAAGTTAAAGTACTGATGGAAACAAACCTCTCTCTCTCTCTCTCTCTCTCTCTCTCTCTCTCTCTCCCTCCCTCCCTCCAATTGTGAAGGGCACAATGTGGCTTGTGTATATGATATGGCAGCAATCAAACATTCAGCTTCAAAATATTGAAGGTTTTTCTCATAATTGTCACCTGTGAACAACAATACCAATCAATGACCGCTACCTAGAAATTACGGCTTTTAGATGCCCTGAGGAGAATATGGTAGAACTGCATGCTCCCTTTTCTGTAGGCAACTGGAAGGGCTGTATCACCCACACAGTACACAACCATCCGTTCATCATCAATTTGTCCTATAAGTACTCATCAGAAACAACAGTACAATGCCACAGCATTGTGATGCACAGAAAAGGTGGGCAGGAGAAAACCTGGTACTGAACCTGGATCAATGGTGTCAGGCTCGATTCACCAACAGGTGCAGGATTTTTCTGACATCACTATTATTGATCATTTGGGCCTGAACAGTACAGGGAAAGGATCCTCCAACCAATTGTCCAGCACTACAGTCAACATTTTTGCAACATGTTTGTCTATCAAGGCACTAATATGCAAGCACACCACACCCACCTAATGAACACCTTACTCTAGGAAACACGAATCAACCAATGGAATGGTCTGTGGTATCTGCTGACATGGACAAAACTAAGAATGCTTGAGACCTGCCACAAGGGTTTCAACTATCTGTCACTGTGCCTTGAAATGAAGTGTATACTCCCCACTAACCTTCACAAATCTCTCATAGTGGTATTCTATCACCCATTGAACCTACAAAATATCCTTGTCCATCCCTACTCCAACCTTGCTCCCAACCTCTTGCCTCATGGCTCATATCTCTGTAACAATGCTAGATGCAAAACCTGTCCCATTCATCTTCCCAATACCAGCTACTCCAGTTCTGTCATAGGCATCTCCTACTCCATCAAAAGCAGGGCTACCTGTGAAAACAGCCATGTGATCTACAAACAAAGCTGTAATCACTGTGCCACTTTCTATGTGAACATGACAATTACCAAGCTGTCTGTCCACATGAATGGCCACTGCCAAACTGTGGTCAACAAGCTGCTGGACCAAACAGTTGCTGAACATGCTGCCAACAAAATGTAGTTCACTTGAACGATTGCTTCACAGCCTGCACTCTCTGAATTCTTCCTGCGAACACTAGTTTTCCTAAATTCTCTAAAACATTTCTGCTGTTCTCAATCTCTGATGCTCTGTCTACCACCCATCTAACCTCTTTCCTGGTTCCACTGGTTCCTGTGTCTGTAGACAGTGGCCACGTGTGTGTGTGTGTGTGTTATTTGGAAGGACCTTGTTTGAGAGCTGAACATTTCACCAGTCTTTAAACAAGGCTGACAGCAGTAACCATATATAAACTTTCAATAAATGATGCATACAGCCAATCAGTTGCATTAAGTTTATTGCAATAATCATTGACCACATTTTAGTATTACTAGGGGTATCTCCTTCACAAGTATGAAAGTCATATAACTTGCATTATGTCAAAAACTATGCATGTATTATGAGTTAAAATGATCAAGTCAAATAGCAGAAATAATAGATAAGTCCTCCACAGGCACAACTTACAAGAACATTTTTGGATTAAAGGAGACCCCTTACCAAAAGACAGAGGTGTTGAGTAGTTGATAGACACATACACAAAAGAAAGAAAACTTGGAAGCTTTCAGAGTTACCCTGCAGCCAGTTTGCCAGCTAGGAATGCAGAGTGGAAGAGAGGTGGGTATATGGGCTGGCATGATTGTAGCAGCCATAGGTGCGCAGCACATGCTGAAGGTGACATGGGATTATAAATTAGGAGGGGATGATGGGATAGAAGAAGGGGAAACTGCTGGGTCAAGTATGCGGGGGCAGTCGGTTACCTGAGATTGAGGGCAGGATGATTGTGGGAGCATAGGATGTGTTGTAAGGATAACTTATGTCTCTGTAGTTCAGAGAAGCTGGTAGTGGAGAGAACGATCCAGATGGCTCAGGTTGTGAAGCAGCCATTGAAACTGGGCAGTGCTTGGCAGCGTGTTGTGCCACTGGGTGGTCAACATTGTTCTTAACAACAGTTTGGCAGTGGCCATTCATGCTGGTAGACACCTGGTTGGCAGTCATACCAACTTCAGAGTGTGTAGTGTTTGTAGGAGAGATAGTGTATGACATGGCTGCTTTGATAGCTGGCCATGTCTCTCATGGGGCAAAGGGTTGGAAGTGGGATTGACATAGGTATGAACTAGGATATTGTTTAGGTTGGATGGCCAATGGAACGCCACTTTAACAGAGGTGGGAGGAACCTTGAGTAGAATGTCCCTCACTTCAGGGCAGGATGAGAATTAATCAGAGCACTGGCAAAGGATATGGTTCAGTTGTTTCAGTCCAACATGATACTGGGTGAGGAGGGGGGCCCACCTTTGTAGCTGATTTTTTGGGTGGTGGAGTGACTGGGGGTATGTGAGGATATGGAATGGAAAATCTGTTTGTAGACTGGGTTTGGGGGTATTGACTGCCTGCTAAGGCCTTTGATGGGTCTTCAGCATAATGGGCAAGGGAGTTCTCATTACTACAGATATGCTGTCCAGGGCTAGGCTGTATAGGAAGGATTTTTTGGTGCGGAAGGGATGGCAGCTGTTGAAATGCAGGTACTGTTAGTGGTTTTTATTGGGACAGAACTGGGGGTGGCTTAGTCAGAGAGGTGGAGGTCAATATCCAGAAAGATGGTGTGTTGTACATCATATTCCATCACTATGCCACTCCTTCTCCTAACATCCTGCCACAGGAACCATATTCATGTGACAGACCAAGGTCCAGGACCTGCCCAATCCACCCACCCAGCACCTCCTACTCCAGTTCTGTCACAGGCTTATGCTAACTTATCAGAGGCAGGGATACCTGTGAAAGCAGACATGTCTTACATCACCTCTGTTGCAAACAATGCACAACTTTTTATGTTGGTATGATTACCAGCCAGCTGTCCAACAATATGAACGGCCACTGCCAAACTGTTGCCAAGAACAAGTTGACCACCCAAAGGCACAACATCCAGCAGAGCATGACATGTTCAATTTCTATGATGGCTTCATAATCTAAGCCATCTGGATACTTCTCTCCACCAATAGCTTCTCGGAAGTATGCAGATGGGAGTTATCCTTACAACACAAAATCCAATCCCACAGTCATCTTGGCCCCAATTTCTGGTAATCTGTCATCTCCACACCCTCCATCCAACAGTTCCCCTTCATCCATCCTGTCATCCCCACCCAATTCAAGTCCCAAAGTCACCTCCAGTGTGTGCCACTCCCCACTGGCCACTACAATTGTGCCAGCCATATACATGCCACTCCTCAACCCTGCATTCCAAGCTCGCAAACCAGCCACCTCCCCCCAAGCCACTAGCCACCCACAACCAGTTCCTCTTCCTGCCTCCCTCTTTTTCTACCCACCCCACCTGACAGTACTCCCACAATAAACAGATAACCTGCCAAAAAATAGTGTTAGTCTAGCCCGCAGCATGTAGCAGCATAGGTAGGTAGGTGTGTGTGTGTGTGTGTGTGTGTGTGTGTGTGTGTGTGTGTGTGTGAAAGAGAGAGAGAGGGGGGGGTGGGGAGTGGGGGGTGGCACTTGCATGCATGTGCCCTTTCCCTCTCAGAAAAATCTTACATCAAAGTTCTGCAGTATTCAAATGGAAATCAAAATTAATTATAACTGTCCAAATGTCACCTGATAGTGTTCATCAAGTATACAGGAACCGTTGTTGAGATATGAATGAGCAGTGTGCTATTAGCTTTTTTGCATTATGAAATAACCTTTTTTGAAGAGAGTATAAACAAAACAGTATTGCACACTAGGAACAAACAGAATGAGGCTGTACTGCTTTCAACAGACTGGCTTTGTATTCAGGAGGAGGGTGACTAATTCCTTTCTGGTCATCCTGATTTAGAATTTCTATGGTTTGCTTGAATTACTTAAGGCAGAGGACAGGATGGTTCCTGCTATAAGGAAGCTGCCAATTACATTTCCCATTCTTGTCAAACTAGACCTGTAAGTATAGGAATGTCTGCTGTATGTCATAAAATGATTGTTTAAAACATTAACTGAATTTTTCGAAGCACTTGACACAACATGGCATTAATATTAAATAGGGATTACTCCTATCATTCTGCAAAACTATATTTATTTTGGCATGAAACAAGCTTTTGGCTTCTTGAATCACGTGACAAGTTACAAAATCATGGTTTAGTCATAGCATACAGAGATAGGATTTTTGGGAGGATAGACTGCTACTCAACACATAGAGGAAGTGTTCAGTGACAGACAGGCACAATGAATAAAGACATCTATATAAACTGACTGACAAAAAAAAAGCACCTGGTAGAGGAAATGAAATGAAAGTTTATGAATTGAGAACATATGTGATATTATTTCAGTGATTACAATATCAAGTCAGATTTACAAAAAAATGGCCAGTATGAGCCCACTTATCAGTATGACATTCCACCCCTTCTAACCTGGATGTATGCTTTGATTCAGTTGGGATTGGTGTCACAAGGTCATTGTACCACCTACTGATGCAAGCTGGCCAACAACTATTTGAAATGATCCTTGATGTCCTGTTACACATGTTCTTTCGGGGACAGATCTGGGGATCTTGCTGGCTATGCGAGTATATCAACATCACACAAACAGCTCATAGAGACATATGCTGTGAGTACAAAAGCATTATATTATTGCAAAATGGGACCACAGTACAGTTATACATGAGGTAACACATGAGGTTTGAGGATGTCCATGTATCATTGTATCATCAGAAATCCCTCAGTCACTATGCGCCATGACCTTAAGTCATACCTGACGGGTCCCCACATTGTGACACCAGGAGTAACACCGCTGTGCCTCTGCAAAACATCACAAGATTTGGACTTCTCGCTAGGTTTTCCCCATACTCATCAATGATGGTTACCCAGGGTAGTGCGGAGCAGCAATTCATCACTGAACACAATGTAACACTATGCAACACCAGTCCATTTTCCTGTCACACCACCACTTCACATCCAACTGTTTGTTTTGTGGTGTCAACACCAGGCTGTGCATGCAACAGTAATTCAGTAGTCCAGTAGCTGCTAGTCTCTGACCAATGGTGTGTGATGAAACAGAATGTTACACAGAGTCCACTACTAGTTCTCAGATAGCAGATACAGATGTGAAGCAGTTACAACATGGTTGGTGCAGAATATGACAATCTACCCTTTTAGTTATCAGACTTGGTTAATTAGAACCTCGTTGACAAGTACGCCTGCCTTCATGTTGCCATATAACCCAATATCAGGCCACTGCCACACCTAAATGCCCCAAAAATCTGGTTACTGTACAATTTGATGGCCACCTACATGGAGGATCCAAAGAGGCCCCTTTCAAAGTGCCAGATGTTGATAACACCAACTACAACTCTAATCATTTACATAGCCCTCAATGGAATGTGCATGTTCGAAGTTAATTTGAAATCTTCTGGACACGTGGGTGCAGGGGACTGGGGGGGGGGGGGGGGGGGACAGAGGTGGAGGAGCAAGCTGTCGCCTCCAGATTCTAAAGCCCATTTGTGAGTGCATCTGAGGTGAGCAGGGATCTTTGCTGCAGTGAGTAGAGGGAGAACAGAAGAGGTGTTGGACAAGTAGGGGGGGAGACTGAAGGGTAGGGTTAGGGACGGATGCTAATGTAGGGGCAGGATATTGGGTAGCTAGGTACAGCATTGAGAGGCTATGCTGAAGCAGTAGCGGCAAAGGGGATCAGAGAGAATAGAAGTAGAAAGGATGAAGCACTAGATGGGTGTTCTGGGGGGGGGGGGGGGGGGGATAGAAGGCACGTGTAGAGCTGGAGTGGGAGCAGTGGAAGGAACAAAGGCAGTGGAGGTTAGGCACTAGTGAAGATTGAGACCAGAGAGTTATGGAAATGAATGATATCTTGCAAGGAGAGATCCTACTGCACAGTTCAGAAAAGCTGGTGTTAATGGGAAGAATCCGGGTGACACAGACTATGAAGCACTTGTTGAAGTGGTTTGCTCAGAAACTGGGTGGTCCAGTTCTCTCTTGGCTTAAGTTTGGCAGTGATTATTCAAGTGAGCAGACAACCTGTTAGTGGTCAAACCACAGCAGGCCACATGGTAGTTGCAGCTATGCTGGTAGATCACATGACTGATTTTTTTGGCTGCTTTTACATGTGGCTCAACTTCTGATGGGACATGAGATGCATGTGACAGGACTGGGGTAGGTGGAAGTGGAATGTGTATGGAACAGGTCTTGCATCTATGTCTATTGCACTGATATGAGCTGTGTGGCAAGGAGTTAGCAGTTGAGGTGGAATAGGGGGACTTAAGATATTGTGTAAGTTAGGCAGGTGGTGAAATACCCTCCGTGAGACGTGTGGGAAGGATAGCAGGGAGAGTATTTCTTAATCCAGGGCACAGAAAGAGATAGTAAAAACCCCAGCAGAGAACACGATTCAATTTTTCCAGCCTTGGTGGTACTGAGTCATGAAGGGGATGCTCATCTGTGGCCAGTCAGTGGGTATGTGGATGCTAGGTGGCTGAAGAGATGAGGCATGGGAGATGCATTTCTGAATTGGCATGGAGAGTAAATTCGTCTGTCATGGTCTAAGTAAGTCTTGGGATTTTTGGAGAGGGGCTACTCATCACTTCAGATATGAAGACTACAGGTGACTATATACTTATATGGATATGGTGCTGTTCTTTTGGACGTGTTCGAAAGAACAGACACCATTGATGACCTGCAGCCGTCTAGAACGAAATTAGAATTATATTAATACCTTCAGCTGCCAACGGGCATTGATATATATCAAGAGGGACAGGTAAAAATGTGTGCCCCGACCAGGACTTGAACCCGGGATCTCCCGCTTACATGGCAGACACTATCCATCCAAGCCAACGAGGGCACAGTGGATAGTGTGACTGTAGGGACTATCTCACGCACGCCTTCCACGAGATCCACATTCTCACCTTGTATGTCCACACACTACATTCGTAGTGTCCCAACAGAGTATCCATGAGTAATGAGTGTGTTGGGGTGGTCGGGGCACACATTTTCACCTGTCGCCCTTGATATATATCAATGCCCGTTAACAGCTGAAGATATTAATATAATTCTAATTTCGAACAGGTGTCTACGCTTCTTGGTGTAGAATGGGTGGCAACAGGCAAATTGGAGATATTGTTGGTGGCTGGTAGGCTTGATGTGGACAGAGGTACTCAAGTAGCCATCTTTGAGGTGGAGGTTGTTGTCCAGGAAAGTGGTTCAGAGTATACAAATGGAAAAGAAGAAAAAGCTCTCAGTTTTTTCCCACATTTCCCAGTTAAAAATACGCTTTTGCCCTGGTGAAAAGTCACTTTCCCCCAGGTAAAAATACATGTTTTCCTTGCTACATAGGGGAGGTGTTGAGTGTCAGGCAACCACATTGAATAAAGACTGCTAGTGTTAGACAAGCACATTGAGTAAAGACCGCTAGATATTATTTAGCTATCAGTCTAAGGCCTTCATCTGATGTGGATGAAACACACATGCTTTCTCAGGTGTCTAACGTGCACAAAAAGGGGCAATGTCATTTCCGGGCTCTAAAGTCTGACTTCAACTGCACTGAGGTTAGCAGGGACATTGTCTGGGGTGAGTAGTGTGGGCACAGTGGAGGCATGGGGTTGGGAGAGGGAGGAATAGCAGGATAGAGGTGGAGAAATGCGCTAGTGCTGCTTGGGGGAGTATACAGGGACTTGGCAGGGACAGGATAGTGAGATGCTAGATGCCTCATTGGGAGGCTGTGTTTTGCCAGGGGGAGGGGGGAGTAGAGAAGTAGAGAAAGGAAATAGAATATGCAGTTGTGTTCAGGGGATAGGAGTGTGTAAGGTTAGGAACATAGCATGGAAGGGGATGGAGGTAGGTGGAGGATGGAGACTAGTGAAGACTGAGGCCAGGAGGGTTACAGGAATGAAGGATATAATGCAAGGAGAGTTCTCAGTTCCACAAGTCAGAAAAGCTGCTGTTGGTGGGAAGAATCCAGATGGTGAGGCTGTGGAGCAGATGTTGAAGTCAAACATGTTGTGTTGGCTACTGTGAGAGTCAGCACCAACACAAACAAGGAACAAGACAAGTTGTGATGGTTGGTGGCAGGAATCCTACATCACCTGTACAAAACACTTTAAGGTTGATTGAACTCTTTACTTCTAAAAGGGAAGAAACAATACTTAACTTCCTTTGCTTCCTGAACCTCCTACATACAAGTGCTTCACTCTCTATTACTACTCGCAGAACACAGGCTAAGTAACATTTTCCTATTACTCAGTATTGATGCTCTTGAATCCTGTGACCAAACTAGTGCCGACCAGTGATAGGCAGCTGGTTAAGTCAGCATTAATAGGGGGCCACTGAACTGTCTTCCTCTAGGTGTAGCATTGTCTGCTATTTCCATTGGTGTGCGAGTCAGTGCCTTCTTGATGCCATTTCACGGCACTGCACTGGTCGGTGTGCAGTTGATGCTTTAGGACTGCACAAAACACATTGTGCTGTGTGGCACACTCAACAACTGAGTGGTCCAGCCAGCTGCCCCTTGACCACAGTTTGGCAGTAGCCATTCATGCTAGCAGACAGCCTGTTAGCGCTCATGCTGCTATAGCATGCTGCACAGCAGTCAAAACCATGGTGGAGATCGGCCTCAGTGAGACCTTTTGCATGGCAAGGACAGCTCATCACTACAGATGCAATAACCGCAGGTGGTTAAGTTGTGTAGAAGGGGACTCCTTGGCGAGAAATGGGTAGCAGCTGTCAAGGTGGATATATTGTTGGTGTTTGGTTGGCTTGGTGTGGATGGAGGTAAGAATGTAGCAGTCCTTGAGGTGGAGGTCGACATCAAGGAAGGTGGCTTGTTGATCTGAGAAGGACCAGGTGAAATGAATGATGGAGCTGTTGAGGTTATGGAGGAATGAGGATAGGGTATCCTCACCCTTGGTTCAGATCATGAAGATGTCTGCATTGAATCTGAACCAGGTGAGGGTTTTGATGTTTCGGGTGGCTAGGAAGGATTCTTTTTGGTGGCCCATGAATAGGTTGGCACAGAATGATGCAATGTAGGTGCCCATTTCTGTACTATTGATGTGTTTGCAGGTGATGACTTCAGAGGATAAGCAATTGTTAGTGAGGATATGCTTCACAGTGGTGACCAGGAAGGAGGACACCAAATCTACAATCAGCAGTAAATAGAAATATTAAAAAAGATAGGAAGATTTTTCTGTTTAGCAAAAGTGACAAAAAGGAGATTTCAGAGTACGTCACGGCTCAACACAAAAGTTTTGTGTTAAGTACAGATAGTGTTGAGGATCAGTGGACAAAGTTCAAAACCATCGTACAATACAAAACCATCGTACAATATGCGTTAGATGAGTATGTGCCAAGCAGGATTGTAAGAGATGGAAAAGAGCCACCGTGGTACAACAACCGAGTTAGAAAACTGCTGAGGAAGCAAAGGGGACTTCACAGCAAACATAAACATAGCCAACGCCTTGCAGACAAACAAAAATTACACAAAGTGAAATGTAATGTGAGGAGGGCCATGCAAGAGGCGTTCAGTGAATTCGAAAGTAAAGTTCTATGTACTGACTTGGCAGAAAATTGTAAGAAATTTTGGTCTTATGTCAAAGTGGTAGGTGGATCAAAACAAAATGTCCAGACACTCTGTTACCAAAATGGTACTGAAACAGAGGATTGCAGACTAAAGGCCAAAATACTAAATGTCTTCTTCCAAAGCTGTTTCACAGAGGAAGACTGCACTGTAGTTCCTTCTCTAGATTGTCGCACACATGACAAAATGGTAGATATCGAAATAGATGACAGAAGGATAGAGAAACAATTAAAATTGCTCAAAAGAGGAAAGGCCGCTGGACCTGATGGGATACCAGTTCGATTTTACACAGAGTACGCGAAGGAACTGGCCCCCCTTCTTGCAGCCGTGTACTGTAGGTCTCTAGAAGAGCGTAGCGTTCCAAAGGATTGGAAAAGGGCACACGTCATCCCCGTTTTCAAGCAGGGACGTCGAACAGATGTGCAGAACTATAGACCTATATCTCTACCGTCGATCAGTTGTAGAATTTTGGAACACGTATTATGTTCGAGTATAATGACTTTTCTGGAAACTAGAAATCTACTCTGTAGGAATCAGCATGGGTTTTGAAAAAGATGATCGTGTGAAACCCAGCTTGCGCTATTTGTCCACGAGACTCAGAGGGCCATAGACATGGGTTCTCAGGGAGATGCCGTGTTTCTTGACTTCCGCAAGGTGTTCGATACAGTTTCCCACAGTCGTTTAATGAACAAAGTAAGAGCATATGGACTACCAGACCAATTGTGTGATTGGATTGAAGAGTTCCTAGATAACAGAACGCAGCATGTCATTCTCAATGGAGAGAAGTCTTCCGAAGTAAGAGTGATTTCAGGTGTGCCGCAGGGGAGTGTCGTAGGACCGTTGCTATTCACAATATACATAAATGACCTTGTGGAGGACATCGTAAGTTCACTGAGGCTTTTTGCAGATGATGCTGTGGTACATCAAGAGGTTGTAACAATGGAAAATTGTACTGAAATGCAGGAGGATCTGCAGTGAATTGACGCATGGTGCAGGAAATGGCAACTGAATCTCAATGTAGACAAATGTAATGTGTTGCGAATACATAGAAAGAAAGATCCCATATCATTTAGCTACAATATAGCAGGTCAGCAACTGGAAGCAGTTAATTCCATAAATTATCTGGGAGTATGCATTAGGAGTGATTTAAAATGGAATGATCATATAAAGTTGATCGTCGGTAAAGCAGATGCCAGACTGAGATTCATTGGAAGAATCCTAAGGAAATGCAATCTGAAAACAAAGGAAGTAGGTTACAGTACGCTTGTTCACCCACTGCTTGAATACTGCTCAGCAGTGTGGGATCCGTACCAGATAGGGTGGGCTTACTGGTAGTTGGGAGCTCCAACGTCAGGCGCGTAATGGGGCCCCTTAGGGATATGGCAGCAAGAGAGGGGAAGAAAATCAATGTGCACTCCGTGTGCATACCAGGGGGAGTCGTTCCAGATGTGGAAAGGGTCCTTCCGGATGCCATGAAGGGTACGGGGTGCACCCATCTGCAGGTGGTCGCTCATGTCGGCACCAATGATGTGTGTCGTTATGGATCGGAGGAAATCCTCTCTGGCTTCCAGCGGCTATCTGATTTGGTGAAGACTGCCAGTCTCACTAGCGGGATGAAAGCAGAGCTCACCATCTGCAGCATCGTCGACAGGACTGACTGCGGACCTTTGGTACAGAGCTGAGTGGAGGGTCTGAATCAGAGGCTGAGACAGTTCTGCGACCGTGTGGGCTGCAGGTTCCTCGACTTGCGCCATAGGGTGGTGGGGTTTCTGGTTCCGCTGGATAGGTCAGGACTCCACTACACGCAGCAAGTGGCTACACGGGTAGCAGGGGTTGTGTGGCGTGGACTGGGCAGTTTTTTAGGTTAGATGGCCTTGGGCAAGTACAGCAAGGGCAACAGCCTCAACGGGTACGGGGCAAAGCCAGGACATGCGGGGACCAAGCAGCAATCGGTATTGTAATTGTAAACTGTTGAAGCTGCATTGGTAAAGTACCGGAACTTCAAGCGCTGATAGAAAGCACCGAAGCTGAAATCGTTATAGGTACAGAAAGCTGGCTCTAGCCAGAGATAAATTCTGCCAAAATTTTTACAAAGGTACAGACGGTGTTTAGAAAGGATAGATTGCATGCAACCGGTGGTGGAGTGTTCGTCGCTATTAGTAGTAGTTTATCCTGTAGTGAAGTAGAAGTGGATAGTTCCTGTGAATTATTATGGGTGGAGGTTATACTCAACAACCGAGCTAGGTTAATAAGAGGCTCCTTTTACCAACCTCCCAACTCAGCAGCATTAGTGGCAGAACAACTGAGAGAAAATTTGGAATACATTTCACATAAATTTTCTCAGCATGTTATAGTCTTAGGTGGAGATTTCAATTTACCAGATATAGACTGGGACACTCAGATGTTTAGGACGGGTGGTAGGGACAGAGCATCGAGTGACATTATAATGAGTGCACTATCCGAAAATTACCTCGAGCAATTAAACAGAGAACCGACTCATGGAGATAACATCTTGGACCTACTGATAACAAACAGACCCGAACTTTTCGACTCTGTATGTGCAGGACAGGGAATCAGTGATCATAAGGCCGTTGCAGCATCCCCGAATATAGAAGTTAATAGGAATATAAAAAAAGGGAGGAAGGTTTATCTGTTTAGCAAGAGTAATAGGAGGCAGATTTCAGTTACAAAACAGATCAAAACGAAAATTTCTGTTCCGACACTGACAATGTTGAGTGTTTATGGAAAAAGTTCAAGGCAATCGTAAATTGCGTTTTAGACAGGTACGTGCCAAGTAAAACTGTGAGGGATGGGAAAAACCCATCGTGGTACAACAACAAAGTTAGGAAACTACTGCGAAAGCAAAGAGAGCTTCACTCCAAGCTTAAACGCAGCCAAAACCTCTCAGACAAACAGAAGCTAAACAATGTCAAAGTTAGCGTAAGGAGGGCTATGCATGAAGCATTCAGTGAAATTGAAAGTAAAATTCTATGTACCGACTTGACAGAAAATCCTAGGAAGTTCTGGTCTTACGTTAAATCAGTAAGTGGCTCGAAACAAGCATATCCAGACACTCCGGGATGATGATGGCATTGAAACAGAGGATGACACACGTAAAGCTGAAATACTAAACACCTTTTTCCAAAGCTGTTTCACAGAGGAAGACCGCACTGCAGTTCCTTCTCTAAATCCTCGCACAAATGAAAAAATGGCTGACATCGAAATAAGTGTCCAAGGAATAGAAAAGCAACTGGAATCACTCAACAGAGGAAAATCCACTGGACCTGACGGGATACCAATTCGATTCTACACAGAGTACGCGAAAGAACTTGCCCCCCTTCTAACTGCCATGTACCGCAAGTCTCTAGAGCAACAGAAGGTTCCAAATGATTGGAAAAGAGCACAGGTAGTCCCAGTCTTCAAGAAGGGTTGTTGAGCAGATGCACAAAACTATAGACCTATATCTCTGATGTCAATCTGTTGTAGAATTTTAGAACATGTTTTTTGCTCGAGTATCATGTCGTTTTGGGAAACCCAGAATCTACTCTGTAGGAATCAACATGGATTCCGGAAACAGCAATCGTGTGAGACCCAACTCGCTTTATTTGTTCATGAGACCCAGAAAATATTTGATACAGGCTCCCAGGTAGATGCTATTTTTCTTGACTTTCTGAAGGCGTTCGATACAGTTCTGCACTGTCGTCTGATAAACAAAGTAAGAGCCTACAGAATATCAGACCAGCTGTGTGGCTGGATTGAAGAGTTTTTAGCAAACAGAACACAGCATGTTGTTGTCAATGGAGAGATGTCTACAGACGTTAAAGTAACTTCTGATGTGCCACAGGAGAGTGTTATGGGACCATTGCTTTTCACAATATATATAAATGACCTAGTAGATAGTGTCGGAATTTCCATGCGGCTTTTCGCAGATGATGCTGTAGTATACAGAGAAGTTGCAGCATTAGAAAATTGTAGCGAAATGCAGGAAGATCTGCAGCGGATAGGCACTTGGTGCAGGGAGTGGCAACTGACCCTTACATAGACAAATGTAATTTATTGCGAATACATAGAAAGAAGGATCCTTTATTGTATGATTATATGATAGCGGAACAAACACTGGTAGCAGTTACTTCTGTAAAATATCTGGGAGTATGCGTGCGGAACGATTTGAAGTGGAATGATCATATAAAATTAATTGTTGGTAAGGCGGGTACCAGGTTGAGATTCATTGGGAGAGTCCTTAGAAAATGTAGTCCATCAACAAAGGAGGTGGCTTACAAAACATACTTGATTATTGCTCATCAGTGTGGGATCTGTACCAGATCGGTTGACGGAGGAGATAGAGAAGATCCAAAGAAGAGCGGCGCATTTCGTCAGAGGGTTATTTGGTAACCATGATAGCGTTACGGAGATGTTTAACAAACTCAAGTGGCAGACTCTGCAAGAGAGGCGCTCTGCATCGCAGTGTAGCTTGCTCGCCAGGTTTCGAGAGGGTGCGTTTCTGGATGAGGTATCGAATATATTGCTTCCCCCTACTTATACCTCCCGAGGAGATCACGAATGTAAAATTAGAGAGATTAGAGCACGCACGTAGGCTTTCAGACAGTCGTTCTTCCTGCGAACCATACGCGACTGGAACAGGAAAGGGAGATAATGACAGTGGCACGTAAAGTGCCCTCCGCCACACACCGTTGGGTGGCTTGTGGAGTATAAATGTAGATGTAGATGTAGATGTAGATAGAAGAGAGAGAGAGAAGATCCAACGGAGAGCAGCACGCTTCATTACAGGATCATTTAGTAATCGCGAAAGCGTTACGGAGAAGATAGATAAACTCCAGTGGAAGACTCTACAGGAGAGACGCTCAGTAGCTCAGTACGGGTTTTTGTTGAAGTTTTGAGAACATACCTTCACCGGGGAGTCAAGCAGTATATTGCTCCCTCCTATGTATATCTCGTGAAGAGACCATGAGGATAAAATCAGAGAGATTAGAGCCCACACAGAGGCATAGCGACAATCCTTCTTTTCACGAACAATACGAGACTGGAATAAAAGGGAGAACCGATAGAGGTACTCAAGGTACCCTCCGCCACACACCGTCAGGTGGCTTGCGGAGTATGGATGTAGATGTAGATGTAGATACAATCCAAACCTACAAACAAATCCATGGTACAGCAATAGCCATCCATGTGATACTGTTCTGTGTTAGCCTTTCCAGGGGTGATTTGGGGGAACCCTTGCTTGCCATCCAGAATCCCAAACCACTCACCTGGTAGAGATTCATTGATGACATCTTCATGATTTGGACTGAGTGTTAGGACACACTATCTATATTCATCCAGAACCTTAACACCTCCTCCCTCATCTACTTTACCTGATCGTCCTCAGCCTAACAAGCCACAGGGTGTATACGCCCCAGGATAACTGAGAAATACAGGAGAAATTCGGGAGACACATGGTAACTTTTTTTTCAAAAATTCCAGACGTTTTTCGTTGTTTTAGTTTTCAGTTAAATTTTTGTAATTTTGGTATGAAGAACTGATACTCTAACAAATAATTTTATTTTAGCCCTCTGCTGCAGAGTAATAATGCAGCAATAAAACAAACAAGAGAATAAAATGGAAATCAAACTTCAGTTGTAGGCGTAAATCTAGTATACAGTTATACTCAAGTACCATTTCATTTCATATAATCTAATTTTCCTTCATACAGTTTATAACAAGAGTTGTAGTAATCAGTAGTGCTGCTATTACAATGTGTCTATAGAAGCATCAAATAATTTACTAGCACATTTGTGTGTGATATATCTTACAAGGTAACACACCCCAAATAGGTGTTTCTTTGTATTTATTTTAATTCTTTCATGGGTTACCAAATATGCAGTAGCAATGGCAAAAGTATAATTATCTTTCAAAAAATGAGTGCAAAGAGAATTCTTGAGCAGTTTCGTATGTAATTGGCTTTTCTATTGAAAAATAAGTTCTTGACTAAACATGTATTCAGCCAGGTAACCCACAAAATGGTTGGTGCACAGCAGTGAAATTTATAATAGTGCTCGTCAGAAATATCCAGCTGCTGGTAATTTAAGCTGTGCTCATAGGACCCTGCCCAACACCACCCTCAGAAAAAAACAGCAAAAATCTTTTGACAACCAAATTTATATGTGAAGGCTTAACTTTTCTTGTAGCTACACTGTTTGCATATTAGTTTAAACCACTGATTTTTCTTATTTGCATATTTGTGCTATTTATTATTATTTTGGTATAGCCTAACTACATCATGTGTGCTGTGTTCTGAGCATCCACTGTCATTGGCTGGTGGGATAATGTGACATGAACTGTAACTGGCTGATGAAAGCGTGCCACAGTATCAATTTCAGTACTTGGAAGCTGCCGTGCTGTATTTGGTGGAATTTGTGTTTATACTTTTGTAATACGAAAATATACAGTGTAAACATTGTCGTGCATCAAAGATCTTTACAAAATGTGTTGTTTTTTGCTGTGTTTCATTTCATAAAGTGCCAGGAAGTTCTACACTGGTGTATAAAGCCTTCACTGTTCAAAGGACTTATCAGTTTTACAGCTCCGAGGGTAAGTATACTGTCCTTTTCTTACTGCTGAACAGATAGCAATTTAAATTATTGCAACACATTTTATACAATTTTTGTAGATTAATATTAGTGTTTCAATAAAATGTGAGGACTATTCAGTAAGGAATTTCTCACACTAGAATTTAATCTGATGATATTCTGTAAGCTTAATGTGTAACAAACATGCCATACTAGTTTTATTGTCGACATTCCTGGATGTGGAAACGATTATGAAGGAACATTCAAAAAAATGAATTCCAGTGTGTCTTTGTAAACTGGCAGAAATGCTGGGACAAGTGCTTCACATTCAAAGGAGTCTATTTTGAGAAGGACCATCAAAATTTTGAGGATAAGTGAAAGTATGTCGTCCAAGGCAAAAAAAAAAAAAAAAAAAAAAAAAAAAGGATCATTCCTTATGAACTACCTCCACCCCTCTTTCACTAATCTCATAGCATAATACACAGTGTTAGGGGTATAAGTGCAGATACTTCTAGTGATGATTGGGGACAGTGTACTGAATACCATTAAATCAGTATTTACTTCATTTGCAGACTAATAATTACTGCTATTATGAGTAGTGTGTTTTCAGGTTGGTTGGTACTTCAGCTAAGCATGGCAAAAGCAAGCTGTTAATGTTTAATTTCCTCTTGCCAGCCGGTTAGGTATTGAAATGTGGACACATGGACACAAAACGAGAAGTCTACACTGAATGGCATAGTCAATTATGCGACACAGTTACGACCGTGCAGAAAACATCAGGCAGTATTGTAGCAGAGCACTTTATGATGACTGTAGGAATGATAAACACACAGTTATTAAGTAGCTTTACATTAGGTGACATATTGTCTTATAAAATTTAATTCTGTAATATGGACATTTCATAGGAAATCAACCACTAAAAAATAAAATTTTAATTCAATGTTTTGGGAGTTTGTAATTTTTTATCCTTTTATTCAGCCTACAAAATATAGAAAATCTAAAACTCTTTTTTTTTTTTGACAGTAAGCATAATATGAGGAATGAGGGAAAGCATACCACATACATGATCAATACTGCATTGTAACACCTATTTCGGTGTTCTACTTCGATACCAGACTTGGAAACATGCAAGACAGTTGTCATGAAAGTCTACAGGCTCCCCAATAAGAAATGTTTTACACTTCATGAAGCAATTAGAGGGGATAGTTGACAAGGCTTTGTAGAAATAACCGCAAAACAATTGTGTGTGGAGATTTTATCTCAGATACTTTAACTTCTGACTGGGAGCATCTAGAGTTACTGATGTAAAAATTTAGTTTGACCCCACAAAAAAATTGCCAACAAGAGTAGAACACAGTACAACAGCAATTGACAATTTATTTCTAAATCCAACTGACTTCAATGAAATAGATGTGAGCCCCATAATAAATGGTTTATCTGATCATGAGGGTCAAATGGCAACAATAACGCAGTCCCATTGATCAAATTTAGCTAAGAAAGGAAAAGGAAAATTTCACGGAATTGTAAATTCTGGCTCAGTTAACTGGTGAGAGGGAATTTGGAGGATAAAAGAGTGGTAGAAATTTAATATAATTATACAAAATATGAGAAATTTAATTCTTTCCTAAAAATATTGTCCCAATTTTTATTTTTGGATTATTTAAACTCCATCTTATGCAAAATACAATTTATTCCTTTTTTATTTACCTACATATGTTTTGACACCTATGTGTCATCTTTTGCAAGTCAAATTTAATTCGGTAATACATAAGGCAAAGTCCATGGTTGTTTACCTGTTTTAAGTTTAAAAACTACAATAGCTGGATTTTGTTTAATTTGTTTTGTTTGGTCACCTGAAATTTTTGTGCCCTTGCTTTACAAAAAAGCCAACCTATAAAAAATTCACTTACAATGTAATTTTCAGGCAAGCAGTCAAAATAAACTAAAAAAATGCATGTGTTATAGTTTTCAGGCATAAAATATATAAAAACACATTATATTTTCATTACATTTTATACAAATAAGTTTGACTCACATGAGATAACATATGAATGTTGAAACATGACTGTCAAAACAAATGAGACATAAATTGTGTGTGCTATATGATGGAGTTTAAATAACCCAGAAATAAACAGCAAACACGAAGAAAAAATAAATGTCCAAAGGAGTTTTCAACCTGTGCAAAATGAAGTTCTTATATCATCCTTTACAACAGGTCAGGCATTTTCATAGTGCCTAGCACCTGGAATCAAAGTATCTTCATAGGAAGAGAAATTTTATTTAATGCAAAAGACTAGCTCTCATTATGACTTAAAAATACACTATAGTCACTATTGCAAAATTCTTCTGCATGACACCCAAATGACAAAACTCCTGTGATATGCATAAAAAATTCAAAACTCTCAAAACAAGTTTGATTTGGAACATTATTATTAGTATGAAATGAGTGAAATCAGCAATAGTGAGTACACTGGACTCCCATATGACAGTAATAGGCAGACAGATATAAAATTCAAATCATTGGCTGCTAAATTCATTTTGTTTTAACAATAGCTCAGTTTGACTTCCATAACAGCTTCCCTGTAGAGAAATTAATATTTGATCTCATAAACTCAGTTCTAGATAAACTAAGCAATAAAGATTATCTTGGCATTTTTTGTCATCTAGCCAAGGCCTCTGATTGGATAGATCATAAAATTCTGTTAAGTAAACTAAAATGATATGGTATCCTTTGCAAGGGGAAGGTCATAACTTACTAGCAGAAAACAGAGGGTCACATTAGCAAATGCCACAACAGATTAAATTTAGAATGAGGGAAACATTAAATATGGTATGCTGCTTCAAAAATGATGATGTGTGCTGATGACCCAAGTACAGTGTTGAAGGGCCCAAAAACATCCACACCAGGTGCAGCCAGGAAAACTGTGAAACAGGTTCACATCAAACTTACAAAAACTCATGTCGTACAATTTCAAATAAATAAAAATGATTTAAGGCACGAAACGCAGAAATCAGAAGGGTATGCAATGGATGAGAACCTATGTATGCAGATGTTGGGAATCTGGATGAATAACAAACTGAGGTGATATCAACATGTGAATAAGTTAACCAAAAAGCTCAGTTCTGTCTGCTTCGTACTCATAAATCTGTCTCTGTGTTGGCATGCATACAAGAGTGCTTGCATACTTTGACAGTTCTCACTTCTGCATATGGTATGGCAATAAGAATACCGAGTCAAAATTGTTAACAAACATCCTGCAAGGACCTAGGAATTCTAACACTTACATACCAATACATATACTATTTGACGCAGGAATGAAAAGCTGGACTGAGTTAAGAAATTGAAAATCCCCAGTTATTAAAAAGAAAAAAAAAAGTAAATGAATATCTCAGGAGGCACTCTTCCTACAATTTATCAAAACACTTGGACACAAGAATGTACACTCCTGGAAATTGAAATAAGAACACCGTGAATTCATTGTCCCACGAAGGGGAAACTTTATTGACACATTCCTGGGGTCAGATACATCACATGATCACACTGACAGAACCACAGGCACATAGACACAGGCAACAGAGCATGCACAATGTCGGCACTAGTACAGTGTATATCCACCTTTCGCAGCAATGCAGGCTGCTATTCTCCCATGGAGACGATCGTAGAGATGCTGGATGTAGTCCTGTGGAACGGCTTGCCATGCCATTTCCACCTGGCGCATCAGTTGGACCAGCGTTCGTGCTGGACGTGCAGACCGCGGGAGACGACGCTTCATCCAGTCCCAAACATGCTCAATGGGGGACAGATCTGGAGATCTTGCTGGCCAGGGTAGTTGACTTACACCTTCTAGAGCACGTTGGGTGGCACGGGATACATGTGGACGTGCATTGTCCTGTTGGAACAGCAAGTTCCCTTGCCGGTCTAGGAATGGTAGAACGATGGGTTCGATGACGGTTTGGATGTACCGTGCACTATTCAGTGTCCCCTCGACGATCACCAGTGGTGTACGGCCAGTGTAGGAGATCGCTCCCCACACCATGATGCCGGGTGTTGGCCCTGTGTGCCTCGGTCGTATGCAGTCCTGATTGTGGCGCTCACCTGCACGGCGCCAAACACGCATACGACCATCATTGGCACCAAGGCAGAAGCGACTCTCATCGCTGAAGATGACATGTCTCCATTCGTCCCTCCATTCACGCCTGTCGCGACACCACTGGAGGCGGGCTGCACGATGTTGGGGCGTGAGCGGAAGACGGCCTAACAGTGTGCGGGACCATAGCCCAGCTTCATGGAGACGGTTGCGAATGGTCCTCGCCGATACCCCAGGAGCAACAGTGTCCCTAATTTGCTGGGAAGTGGCGGTGCGGTCCCCTACGGCACTGCGTAGGATCCTACGGTCTTGGCGTGCATCCGTGCGTCGCTGCGGTCCGGTCCCAGGTCGACGGGCACGTGCACCTTCCGCCGACCACTGGCGACAACATCGATGTACTGTGGAGACCTCACGCCCCACGTGTTGAGCAATTCGGCGGTACGTCCACCCGGCCTCCCGCATGCCCACTATACGCCCTCGCTCAAAGTCCGTCAACTGCACATACGGTTCACGTCCACGCTGTCGCGGCATGCTACCAGTTGTTAAAGACTGCGATGGAGCTCCGTATGCCACGGCAAACTGGCTGACACTGACGGCGGCGGTGCACAAATGCTGCGCAGCTAGCGCCATTCAACGGCCAACACCGCGGTTCCTGGTGTGTCCGCTGTGCCGTGCGTGTGATCATTGCTTGTACAGCCCTCTCGCAGTGTCCGGAGCAAGTATGGTGGGTCTGACACACCGGTGTCAATGTGTTCTTTTTTCCATTTCCAGGAGTGTAAATTCCACTTAACTATAATATTTGAACCTCCGATGGGATAGGATAAGCCTGTAACAGGACTGGAAGTGTTGAGTGGGTGGATTGGGCAGGTCTTGCAACTGTGCCTTCCGCAAGGATATAGTCCGTATGGCAAGAGGTGGCGACTGGGTGGCATATTGATAAATTAGAATGTTGTGAAGGTTGGGTGGGAAATGGAACACCACTTTAAGGGGCAGGAAGAATGCTGAATTGGATGTCCCTCATTTCAGGGCAGGATGATAGGTATTCAAAACCCTGGCAAAGAATGTGCTTCAGATTTGGCGTGGTAATGGGTGATGAAGGGAGCACTCCTTTGCAGTTGGTAGGACTGGGCGTGTGTAGGGAAATGGCATGGGAGATACGTTATCAGACTAGGTCTGGGGGTAGTGCCTGTCTGGGAAGGCCTTGATGAGAACCTCAGCATACTGGGCAAGGGATCCTTGTCACTGCAGATACTCCATATGCTGGTGGCCAGGCTGTGAGAGAGAGATTTTTTGGTGTGAAAGAGATGGTAACTGTCATAATGCAGGGTGATGGGTTTAATGTTGACAGAGATGTGGATGGAGCCACCAAAGAGTGGGAGGTCAAAGTCTTGGAAGGTGAAGCAGCTGGGAGAGAAGGTGTTGATTTTGTGAAAGAATGAGGGTAGGGTGTCTTGGCCTGGGTCCAGATCATTTAGATATCAATGAACCTGGACCAGAGTAGGGGTTTAGTGTTTTGGGAGGCTGGGAAGGTCGGTCTCCTCTAGATGGCTTTTAAACAGGTTGACACAGGAGGGTGCCATGTGGACTCCAAACCCACTACCTCATTCCTCATACACCTTACGAACTTTATCCTAAAACACTACTTCTCCTCTGAATTGAAAGTATACAAACAAATCCATGGAAGAACCATGGGTACTCAAATGGCATCCTCTTACATCAAATGTAATTGTATTTTTGTTCTGCCTGTCTGCAACTCAATTTGTCATCTTTAATGTGAGTAGCAATCTATCTTTTCCTTACATTATTTATAATATCAAAAAGACAGAAAATGTTATTTGACAGTGTGCAACTCAAATGGAGCTTATGTGAAAGTGTAAGAATGAAGAACTGTATGTAGCTGGTTAAAGATGGTAACACAGTAAAGAAATTGCAGTCAGTGGCCCAAAAATAAAGAAAAAAACAGCTCATTTAACAAACAACTTGGCAACAGTAGCTTGTCTAGAGCAAGTGACAGTTAAATAACTGGAAAAAATGACATGGCATGCTGCAGCTGACAGTCACCAGGGAAAGTCACTCAGCTATCAAAACATACACAGAAGAGTTTGTAAAGAAGATACGCAAGAACATAGACGATGCCTTCTACGATGTTGATGAAATGGCCCTCCTCTACAAGAGTCTTCATTCAAAACCTTTAGCTGCCAAGAACAAGAAGGAAGGTAGTTCAGACAAACAATTGAAACAATGCATAGCATTAATGGCAAAAGGGCCATAAACTACGGCTCATGGTGACTGGGAAACCCCACTGTAGTGAAAGAAATACATTACCAGTGCAAAATTGAGCTCAGAGGAAAGAGTGGATGGACAGACAAATATTTTCTTGGTGGTTCCACAAAATATCTGTATTGCTAGAAATAAAACTACTGGGGATTAATAATGGACGGTAAATATAAAATTGTATATGACAATAATATAGTTAATGGGAGGGATGAAAATTCAGTTCAAATACTCAGTCAGGAAAGACAAAATTAGTACAGAAGTTACTGTTATTAGGGCAACATTTGTCACTCATGGCATGGGATTTGGAGATATATTTCCTTCCTCTCTACCAATATACAAGGTCCATTCAATAAATAACCAGAAAAATTGTACAAAAAATCCAAATTTCAGCAAAGGTTATGCTTCTTAGTTATTTTTTGGTGGTGCCCTAGAACTGTTAATGAGATGGTGCTGGCTTGCCTGCTTCGTGAACGGGATTCTAGGAGCCAGTGAAACAAAATGGCAGCACCCTTGCAGGTTTGCACCAATGTGAAACAGCAGAGTCTTATTAGATTTCTGTTAGCTGAATGGTTGAAAACAATCAAAATTCACTGTCATATGGTAGTGCAATGTGGTGAAAATTGTTTGAGTCAAACACAGGTATCTGAGTGGGCAGATAAGTTCAAACGGTGTGTAGCAACTCTCAACTGACATACATCTACAGAACACCAAGTTAAAACGTTTATCTTTTTCTATGTTTTCATGAAGTATATTTATTAAATTTCATGCATGTTTTTCTGTTCAAGAGGTTCAATCTCGCATTTTTTAAGGGTAAATTTACTCAATATGTAGCACAATAGTTATTTACCCTGAACAGCCAGCTACATAGCTCATTAATGCATCGGTGTCCATTAGTGACACATTGGGAGTGTAGCAAGTTACGTATCTAGGATTCCATTAGTCTTGCTAGGATGGTTAATGTGTGTGTGCACTGTGTGTGGATGCAAGAGGAGCTGGCCTCAGTTCACAAACAGCTGAATTCGCTTTTGGCTACAGTCATCACCTTCAGGCTCCTGCCTCCGGGTGTGGCAGTGGCAGAGAATCTGAGCATCACATAGGACACCTCAGGTGTCGCCTGTGTTGCCCGTGGGCTCTGCTAATGAGGCATCTCCCTGTGTACCCAACGCAACGGATCCGCCCTCACAGCAGGGTGAGAGTTGGGTGCGAATGCATTTGCATCACTCGAGATGGAGGACCAATGTGGAGACGCCTTGCCAGTTCATCCTGTGAGCACACAAGTGGCCGCTCCTCCCGCATAGTCTGAGTGGGCACACAGAGGGAGAGGTTTACTGGTTATCGGAAGCTCCAACATTGGGTGTGTTATGGTGCCTCTTAGACAGATAGCGTTCAGGGCTGGGAAGAAAGCCAATGTGCACATGGCCTCATCTGATATGTGGAGACAGCCTTGCCTGCGGCTATCGAGCATGCAGGGTGCAGTTGTCTGCAAGTAGTGGCTCATGTCAACACCGACAACGCCTGTCACAAGCGTTCTGAGACCATCCTCAGTTGATTTAGGTGGCTGGCAGAAGTGGTAAAGACTGTGGGGTGCAAACAGAGTTCACAATTTGCACCATTATTCCTAGAAGCTTCAATGACTCTGTGATGATCTTGGCTGCTGATTTCTAGATCAGGATTATTGTGTGGGGATTTGTAGGATTCCCCTTGATAGGTCAGAGGTGCACTACAGAAAGGAAACAGCTACTCAGGTAGCAGAGTACTTGGAGATTGCATATGAGGATTTTTTAGGCTAGACAGTAGTTTGAGGTCCTTTGACGAACACTCACCAATCGATATGCAGCAAGGGAAGTGAGACCATGTTCAGACACTTCGACTGTTAAAATTTTATCAATAAACTGTCAAATGATTCGTGAGAAAGTTTGCTAATTTACTGCCCTCCAGGAAAGTTCTCACACTCAAATCATTCTTGGGACCGAGAGCCAGCTGAAACCTGAAGTGAAAAGCTCTGAGATATTTAGCAAGTTGTGAAATATATACCAGAAAGACAGATTAGAGGCCACAGGAGTAGTAGTATCATTGGAGTTAACAAAAAAATTCTCTCTTTTGATACCACAGCTGAGTGTGACAGTGAAGTTATCTGGTCATGCATAACAGGTGTAGAGTGAAACCAAGTTAACTGCTGGATGTTTCTACTGGTCAAACGATTCTGCTGTGACAGTTCAATAGTCATTCAAAGACAGTCTATGGTCTGCAGCATGTAAATAGCCAGACCTTGCAATACTAGTTGGAGGCAACTTTAATCTACCAACTGTAGACTGCACTCTATGGATTCATTGTGGAGTGTACAGACAGATAGTTGTGCAAAATACTTTGGAACAAGTTTTCTGAAAATTGCATTGAGCAACTAGATCAGCAGCCCACAGGCAATGGAAATATCTTAGACCTAGTAGCTACAAATATGCTGGATCTTATCGACAGTGTCAGTATAGAAGCGGTTATTAGTTATTATGTCGTCACCATGGCAACTATGAGTACAAATGTTTATAAATCAGTCAAGAAGGCTAGGAGACTGTTTGTACTATAGAGCAGATAAGCAGTTGTCAGCATCTCACTTAAACAGTGAACTGACATCACTCAGTTCCAGTACGAGGGACGTAGAGGAATTGTGGGCAAAGTTTAAGCACACTGTAAATCATGGTCTATAGAGTTATGTGCCTAGTAAGTGAACAAGAGGAAGTGCAAAATGGCTAAGCAGGGATGGCTAGAGGACAAATGTAAGGATGTAGAGGCTTATCTCACTAGGGATAGGATAGATACTGCCTACAGGAAAATTAAAGAGACCTTTGGAGAAAAGAGAACCACTTGTATGAATATCAAGAGCTCAGATGGAAACCCAGTTCTAACCAAAGAAGGGAAAGCAGAAAGATGGAAGGAGTATATAGAGGGTCTATACAAGGACGATGTACTTGAGGACAATATTATAGAAATGGAAGAGAATGTAGGTGAAGATGAAATGTGAGATACGATACTGCGCGAAGAGTTTGACAGAGCACTGAAAGACCTGAGCCAAAACAAGGCCCCAGGAGTAGACAACACTCCATTAGAACTACTGACGGCCTTGGGAGAGCCAGTCCTGACAAAACTCTACCATCTGGTGAGAAAGATGTATGAGACAAGCGAAGTACCCTCAGACTTCAAGAAGAATATAATAATTCCAATCCCAAAGAAAGCAGGCAGATGTGAAAATTATGGAACTATCAGTTTAATAAGTCACAGCTGCAAAATACTAACACAAATTCTTTACAAACGAATGGAAAAACTGGTAGAAGCCAACATCGGGGAAGATCAGTTTGGATTCCGTAGAAATATTGGAGCACGTGAGGCAATACTGACCTTACGTCTTATCTTAGAAGAAAGATTAAGGAAAGGCAAACCTATGTTTCTAGCATTTGTAGACTTAGAGAAAGCTTTTGACAATGTTGACTGGAACACTCTCTTTCAAATTCTAAATGTGGCAGGGGTAAAATACAGGGAGCGAAAGGCTATTTACAATTTGTACAGAAACCAGATGGCAGTTATAAGAGTTGAGTGGCATGAAAGGGAAGCAGTGGTCAGGAAGGGAGTGAGACAGGGTTGTAGCCTCTCCCCAGTGCTATTCAATCTGTATATTGAGCAAGCAGTAAAGGAAACAAAAGAAAAATTCGGAGTAGGTATTAAAATCCATGGAGAAGAAATAAAAACTTTGAGGTTCGCCAATGACATTGTAATTCTGTCAGAGACAGCAAAGGCCTTGGAAGAGCAGTTGAACGGAATGGAAAGTGTCTTGAAAGGAGGATATAAGATGAACATCAACAAAAGCAAAACGAGGATAATGGAATGCAGTTGAATTAAGTTGGGTGATGCTGAGGGAATTAGATTAGGGAATGAGACACTTAAAGTAGTAAAGGAGTTTTGCTATTTGGGGAGCAAAATAACTGATGATGGTCGAAGTAGAGAGGATATAAAATGTAGACTGGCAATAGCAAGGAAAGCGTTTCTGAAGAAGAGAAAATTGTTAACATCGAGTATAGATTTAAGTGTCAGGAAGTCGTTTCTGAAAGTATTTGTATGGAGTGTAGCCATGTATGGAAGTGAAACATGGACGATAAATAGTTTGGACAGGAAGAGAATATAAGCTTTCAAAATGTGGTGCTACAGAAGAATGCTGAAGATTAGATGGTTAGATCACATAACTAATGAGAAGGTATTGAATAGAATTGGGGAGAAGAGGAGCCTGTGGCACAACTTGACGAGAAGAAGAGACCGGTTGGTAGGACATGTTCTGAGGCATCAAGGGATCACAAATTTAGCATTGGAGGACAGCGTGGAGCGTAAAAATCATAGAGGGAGACCAAGAGATGAATACACTAAGCAGATTCAGAAGGATGTAGGTTGCAGTAGGTACTGGGAGATGAAGAAACTTGCACAGGATAGGGTAGCATGGAGAGCTGCATCAAACCAGTCTCAGGACTGAAGACCACAACAACAACAACAACAACAACAACAACAATAACAACAACAAGTGAACAAGGGATGGAAAAGATCCACCATGGTTTAATAATGAAATTCAGAAGCATAGGCTATTGCACTCACAGTTGAAAAGAAAACACACAAATAACGACATGCAAAGGTTAGTAGAATTTTGTGCGCCTATGAAAAGAGCTATGCGTGAAGCATAGACCACTGTCATATCTTAGCAGAAGATCTGGTACACACCCAAGAAAAGTCTGGACATATGTAAAGTCGCTAAGTGCGTGTAAGGCTTCCATTCAGTCCCTCGTTGGCCAGTCTGGAGTGGCAGTTGAAGATAGCAAAACAAAAGTGAAGTTTCACATTCAAGAAATAGTTCACAAAAGAGAATCAGAAAAACATACTGTCATTTGACCATCGGACAGGCTCCCTACTGATAATCATTCCTGACATAGAGGAACATCTGAACGATTGGAGAGCAAATAAAGCACCAGGTCCAGATGGAATTCCAACTCAGTTTTACAAAGAGTACTCTATGGCACTGGCCCCTTACCTAGCTTCCATTTATAGTGAATCATATGTCTAGCTCAAAGTTCCAAGAAAAGTGTAGGTTACTCCTATGTATAAGTTGGGTAAAAGAACAGACCCACAAAATTAAAGACCAATATCCCTAAGTTCAGTCTGTTGAAGAATCCTTGAACATATTCTCAGTTCGAATATAACAAACTTTCTTGAGACTGAGAAGCTTATGTCCATGAATCAGCACAGTTTTAGAAAGCATCTCTCATGCGAAACTCAGCTTGCCCTTTTCTCACATGATATACTTCGAACTATGGATGAAGGGCTGATTCCATATTTTTAGATTTCCGGGAAACATTTGACACAGTACCCCATTGCAGGCTGTTAACAAAGGTATGAGCATATGGAGTAAGTTCACCAATATGTGTCTGGCTTGAAGACTCCTTAAATAATAGAATCCAGTATGTTGTCCTTGATGGTGAGTGTTCATAAGAGAACAGAATATTGTCAGAAGTGCCCCAGGGATGTGTGATGAGACGGCTGTTGTTCTACATACAAATGATTTGTAGGACAGGGTGGGCAGCAATCTGCAGTTGTTTACTGATGATGCTGTGGTGTTCGTTAAGTTGTCAAGGACTGTAGGAAGATACAAGACAACTTAGACAAAATTTCTATTTGGTGTGATGGCTAGCAGCTAGCTCTAAAAGCAGATGGGTACGAAGAACATACTTGAAATGTTCGGATACAATATTAATAGTGTCCTGCCTGACACAGTTAAGTTATTTAAATATCTGGGCATAACGTTGCAAAGCAATAGAAAATGGAATGGACACGTGAGAACTGGGGTAGGGAAGGCAAATGGTCAACTTCCATTTATTGGGAGAATTATAGGGAAATGTGGTTTACATGTAAAGGATACTGCATATAGGACACTGGTGTGACCCATTCATGAGTACTGCTTGTGTGGTTGGGATCTGTACCAGGTCGGATCAAAGGAAGACATCAAAGCAATTCAAAGGCAGGCTGCTAGATTTGTTACCAGTAGGTTCGAAAAACTTGTAAGTGTTACAGAGATGCTTCAGGAGCTCAATGGGAATACTTTAGGAAAGGCGGCATTCTTTTCGAGAAACACTACTCAGAAAATTTAAAGAACTGGCATTTGAAGCTAACTGCCGAAAAATTCTACTGCCATCAACATACATTGCACATAGGACTGCAAAGATGATACAAGAAATTACAGCTCATACAGGGGCATATAGACAGTAATTTTTCGCTTGCTCCATTTGCAAGTAGAAGAGGGGAGAGAATGACCAGTAGTGGTACATGGTGCCCTCCTCCACGCACTGTACGGTGGCTTGCGGAGTATCTATGTAGATGTAGAAGATTCGCTACACCCAGGATGCTCATCTATGCTATCACGATAACAACATCGCAAGAGTCAATGGGCTGATATTGGGGGGGGGGGGGAAGGGGGGGGGGGGGGAGTGACAGTGTAGCAACAATGAACATTGTCTGATCAGCACACCATATTGTTCATGATGTACTAACGTTCAAGAAACCGTTATGAGGTGGGTTCCAAACCACTTCACTTCAAAAACTAAAGAAAAGTGCATGGGCATGTTCTGGGAGACCTGAAGTTCATCTTCTTGCCCTAACCCCCATGTTCCCCAGAGCCTGCAGCTTCAGATCTTCACATTTTTTAACCCACTGAAAGACGCTCTTAATGGCTCAGTGTTCAGCAACAGTACATTACTGGTTATGCGTATGCCCCCCCAAGAATTCTTTGCACCTAGAATTGAGAAGCTTGTCCAGCTCTGGCACAAGTGTGTAGAACATCGGAGGGGGGGGGGGGCATTATGTTGAAATATAAGTGAGTGTTCTATTTCATTCTTGTAATAGATTCTGTTTAATAAAATCTGGCTTTCTATTGAAAAACCCTTGTATTTTCTTTTTCTTTACTTTTCATATTTGCAACTTGAACTGTTTTCCTTTTGGATTAAGTTACCATTTCTAATTTATACAAGCTCAATATTCAATGTGGAGTTCCTCTCATTGTCAGACTGATTAATCTCTTATTAGCATCAAAAAGATGTTTCTTGTCTGTCTCAGAACCATTCTGTGTATTTGATATTCACATTCCGAATCCCGATTTACACAGCATTTATTTGACTAAAACAGTGCAAAATTTAAATTACAAAGATTACTACAATCAGACATAACAAATGTACTTATCACAGTGATAGAAACTACAGCTTGTTCGACAAAAAACATATAAAAATATAGTGTCTAACTAGAAGTTGCAAGACTTGTGCTGTAAGTGCACTAGCCTTCCTTACACCCACTGTCTGTTTGTTTGGGAAGTGATTGTACATGCTCCCCACATCACATTCATGACACAATTAGTTAACTGCAGGGGCTTGATAAGTTAAAAATGGACTTTTGAAAATGTTCCAAAATAGTTTTTTTCGGGAGCTACAGTCATATCCCTTTATAAACAAGAATGCTACTATCAACCATGAATGCCAAAAATTGGAATACAGCATTTAATGATACTAGGTAAAGTCTGAAGCAAGTTTAATAGGCCAATAGTATAGCAGATAACATATGCTTGTCAGTCTCCAAATGCATCAATTACATGATGATTAATTCCTTTTAAAAAAAAAAAAAAAAAAAAAAAAAAAAAAAAAAAAAAAATACGTTTTCCCACTGAACAGCAATTACACACGGTCCAGTCATATTAATGTGACCACTGCCTACATTTGACGTCAACATGCAATGAACACTCTTAGACAGCAGGTGGCGGCACTAGCAGCGGAGGACATGCAAAATGTGTCTGGAGGATGCGGACAACACTGCAGTCATCAATGTAATGCAGAAATGGAGCAATTTATCTGACACCCAAACGGCATAATCCTTGGCTTTCAGACCACGAGTGGAAGCGTTTCTGTAATGGATAAATCTGTAAACTGTTCTCTTGCCACCATAATTAGAGTACCGTGTATGGCAAAATGGCAAAACGCACCAACGTAACTGCGGTGCCCCATGGACCATAGATGACAGGGGGAACAACAGCTGCAGAGACATGTACAGGCAAATAGATTTGCAGCTGTTGAGCTACTGACTGCCCATATGAACAAAAGGGTCTTCATCTGTGATGAAGGCTGGAACTTGCATGCCAATACCACAACTGGACATCCACTGAGCACCAACAGGTGGCCTTTTCATATGCATCACATTTTAACTTCCACTGAACAGATGGCCATTGGCATGTACAGTGTGAAATGTCTGCATGTGTTAAGGTTGGGAGAATGTTTTCATGGGTTATCTAATCATTTTGGAAGGCACAATGTATCAACACAAGTGTCCATCTACCCTCGTGGAGCTGTCCACCCCTACATGCAGTAGTTTGTTTTTCCTGGATGTCACTGACACTCTTCCTGCATCTCTTGCAGCAGTCCACACAGCAGAAAGTGTTATTCAGGCTCTTGATAGGTAGTCACATTAGGGACTGGACAGTATAAATCAGCATTTTCTATATCTGTATTATTACACTCCTTTGCAGTAAGCAAAGTCAATTAAATTTATACCTTGAAAGAAGCCAGACTGATTCTAACAGTTCACTCAAAGCTTTCCAACAACAGCAACAGTGCCTTCGCAGGAGTAACTATAAAAATGTTGTACATCCACAACCAACCTGTTATGATGCCTTGTCAGGCTGCAGTGCTGGGATAATGTAAGTCATCTGAAACAACGTAATCATGACTGAGTATGTATTTGCCTTCAGTGATTCACCAAATGTTCCATATATGAGAACTGAAAAATAGCTTCTGTAATAAAAGTAAAGAGCCTGTGTATTGTGATTTACAGTAAGAGTTTCTCTGAATAACTACTGTTTTCTGGACACACAGTGCAGACAGTGTAAACCAAATTTTTTTATTGATGGAAAGAGATTTAGGGAGTAGACTTATTGGTCAATACTAATACACATTAGATTTATACTTCCAGTGAAATTTATACTTGAAATGCAACTGCTATTATTCTATCTTTCCTCTTTCTGTCACACACACACACACACACACACACACACACACACACACACAGTGTGCTTGCTTACGTGCATGTTCGTATGTTTTATTTTCTGAAGAAGGCCTTTGTTGAAAAGCTAAATGTGTAGCAATCTTTTTGTTGTGCCTGTCTAAAACTCAAAGTGTCATCTTTATGGTGAATAGTAATCTACCCTCTTCCCAATATTGGTAAGTCTACATCCAGTTCTTTTATGACACCTTGCACATAAAAAGGAACTCACAGTTATTCTGGATTCTGAAAAGTGCATTTTACAGTCCTTTATGATCATTGCTTCATCATATCCAACAATCTGTTGACTACAGTTGCTTTATATTTTTTACTATCTTTTCAATAAATATCTGTACTTTCCAAAAGAAGATCTTTAGGTCCTTTGCATCATTAAGCTACAGGCAGAATTTTTTTTTTCTACAGAGCTGCACCTAATTCCTATATACCAGAAATTATTTATTAAATAAATAAATAATGTATTCAGTTCCTGAACTATGGTAATATCTGAGCCAAACCTCAAGTGGCAATGCTCAGCTACCGATTCATTTCTATTGAGTTTGATATTTTTTTATTCTCAACCATTCTGGTGTCTCCATTAAGTTGATTATTTTGAGTCGTTATCAGTGGTAAAAATTACAATACACTACCATTATGACACAAACCCTTAGAAAACTTCTCTTTATCATATAGGCACTTCTCACACTTTTAGGATTTTTGGCAAAATTCATGAGATACATTAATTGATACAGTTTTTGAAATATGTTTATTAGAAATGATAACTGTCAAACTTTAGACGGTTACCTATTAATGGAATATCTAAGATTCCAAATATCACATCATACATGGTGAAATATTTGCAAAAATTTGGAACTAAATTATTCTGAGGTAACAAAATAAAGGCCACTGATCGCTGCTCACATTTTTTGCAGACTGAAGAGCAATGTCAAAGCCTCAAATGACAGTGTGTCACAACAGTTGCGCTTCTTGAGACACTTTTCAACAGCCACTAACACATGGTCATTTCAACATTTAGTATTTCAGACTTTTTTCCATTTTTAAAACTAGTATACAAACTTATGGTGTACGAAATATCATTAACGACAAAAATGAGCTCCTGTCAAAGTTGAATTTTGGCAATTCTTTTATTAAAAATACATTATATATCTAATCTGTCAGCATATCACTAGATAACAATGACCCTAATACAGAAATGTAGACCAGAACTCAACTGGTAGTAATACTGATGATCTTCACATTCCATTTCAATAATAAGAAAATGCCTACGAACAGGTTACAGAAATGTTAAAATTTAACAAAAACTAGCATTTATTCTTGATAGCCCAAGAAATAAATAATAACACAAAAGAGTACACAAAATAATAATTTTAACACATTTCAGCTAATTTATTAACTGAAATGGGTACATAAATCAGAAAAACTCAAAACACATACATTAAAAAATTCATTAATACTGAAAAAACATTAGTTTTACTTTTGCACTGGGTGATCTTTACTGGTTAAACTCTGTTTCCATACAAAAAATTCCTCATTGTTTCTGCTGAAAATGTGGGTCCATTAGAGAAAAATATGAATTGTGCTTGTTAACAACACAAATTTTGTAAAACAAACTGTTTCACCAGGACATTGGTTGAAAAATAGGTGTAGTTTCCTGTCTCCTGATGTGTATTCAGCACAATTTTTATAACAGTGTACCTGATACACAACATTTCCTTTTTTTTTGCTAAGAAATAAAAATGCATGCCACACAAACAATAAACACAATACATGTACATTAACGAAATTCAAAATATATGAGAAGCGTACATTATTTACCAAGCTAATAACATTGTAACGTATGTATGTTACCAACAATTGTACTCCGAGGTAGACATAACTTATTGGAATAATTGTGAAATAATTTTTATATGAATAGAAAACAGTCACCAATTCAAGAGAAAACTAAAATTTCGGTTGAAATTTCAGAAATATATTTTATATAAACAGTATTATGAAAAAAGGAAAATGACTGAATTATTTCCTTTTTTAGAAGCTCATCCCCTGATAAAAATCAAATAAAGCAACTGCTATTGAATAAAACAATTAAAATGTAATACAGTTTATGATACATTCACAGCTGTTGAACTGTGATGGATATGTACTTGTATTTATCCCTTTTACAAATATACTTACACCATCAACAACACGTTATAAATGGCAGGACACTTTTATGACTTATTACCACACTTTACTTTTTATCAAACAGAGGCAGTTTTGAACGAACTGCTCCTTCACAAATCATCAATCTCTGTGTTGCATTAACAGTTCGTTTTGTGCACAAAGTTCGATCATTATGTGCACCAGGTACAGACCTCCCTTGATGATGAGAAGCCTGTTGTTGAGCAATAGCAGCCTTCTCCAAAGATTTTCGGAGAAGAGCAATTTTTGAGGAACGTATAGCATCATTCAAATTTGAGCTTTCCATACGACGTGCAAAGTCTACTGGTGAATTCCTGCTCCCACAAGTACCTTGATGGAAAAGCAGTTCTCTTTGGTGTTTCACAGAGAAAGATCCATCAGGTAATTCCCACACTGAAGTGCCTCTCTCTGCAGTACTTGACAATCTGGACACAGAGTTTGTTGCTGCACCACTTTGTTTTCTTTCAAAGTATTCCACTATTCTGCTTATGTGACGAGGTCGTGCACTGCAATTCCTGTCCTCCCAGTAGGAAATATCACTCCCACCTAAACTAGATATATCTTCTGAGCTGTCAGTATAGATGGATGATGACCGCTTCGCTGAATAAATAAGAGAATGATGATGAGGTGTACTACGAGCCACAATGCCACCAGGAGTACTGAGTTCATCAAAGTCACAAAGTTCACCACTACCTGATCTCAAAGAACTCACAGTAGTAGTTGAGTTTGCAGAATCATCCAACAGAAACAAAGATGACGCTGCTGAGGAAGACGAGAGTGTCGCTGATGAAGTGTTATGATGGCTACGGGGCACTGTGTGAATACTTCCAAATTCAGAGGGCAGTAACAAGTCCCCGGCCGTAATAGTAAAATCTTCGCTAACACTGCTAAAGAAGCCTGATTCACAGGACCCTCTCCGTCTTAATGTGGTTGGAAGGCCAAGTCCTCCACCAGGGTCCTCTGTCAAAAGGACACCGGCATCAGCAAGATTTAAGCTTGATGAACATACCCTGTGATTAATAAAGAGCGGTGTATGCTGAGAATCTTGTAATGTACAAGTCTCTGAAAGTGATTCAGACTTTGGACTCTCACTAGCTATAAACAATGGATGTGATAACATTAAATTAGAAGAATCCATGTCACTATCTTCAACAATAACACACTTCGTATTTATTTCAGCACAAGTTTTTTGGCTGTTTGATGTCACTTGATTTTTCTTTGGTATGTTACTTTCTTCATCTGAAGAAAAAGTGCTTGATGCAAGCCGAGGTGTTGATAAGTTTTTCATATTTAAGAAAATTCTTCTGCGCATCATTGTAGGTGAAGATGGCAGAGAAAGCGGTTGGTTTATCTTCTGAACTTTCAGCACACCAGTTGCTGAATCACTGTCATCTGGTGAGGATTGGACAACTGAGTCGCCTTTTATTCCTGAAATAGATGCCTCGTGGATGGAATCAGTTTCTGCTGTTGGTGTACTTGGAGGTGTTGGGCCATAGAATGGTGATGGCAGCTCGAAGCACGATGAAAACAAATCTCCTCCTGGTCCCGCCATGAATGAGCTAGAGCTGCTGCCTTTATTAAGGCCTCCCAGAATTTTCTTCACTCCTCTGAACTGGGACAGAGCAGCAAAGGGATTAGCTCGGGATGGTTTGTAGTGCGGGTCCTGCCGCACCATGCTCTCTCCCACATGCTTTGGCGTCACCACAAAATGGCAGCGGGCCTTTTCACTTGGTGCAGTATGCATTGGGAACACCAAGTTGCCAACATCTTCAGACCAAGATCGACGATGGCACACTGTAAAGGCAAAACAATTGTTAAACGAAATTGCATCTCTCAACACCTTAGACATAAAAATTTGACAAATATCAACTGAATGTCAAATGTTATTTCAGGTTTAGGATATTAAATTATTTTAAAATGATACAGTATACTGAATGAACATAGTAACAATGCATGCTTCATAATTTTTAGTCATTAACAATGAAAGCTACTTATACGAGCTAAAACTAACAATTACCACATTTTTAGTTCAGGGACAAAGAATCAAATTTTCTCTTTACAATAATGAGAAGTCAATATCTGAAGTGCTCCCCATTCAAATCCCCCCCCCCCTCCTTGCATACCATCACAACATGTACTTTTCTTCTCATTGTAAGTAAGAATTCCAAAGATTAAATGAACTCCTATTTGTCTCTATTTCCTTGCTGGGGTAGATGGAAACCCAATAATATACACTTTTTTTCCTTGCAACCTTTTTCACACATCACAAATATCATGTTTTGGCATTTACTTAGAAATCCATCCACTACCATAAGCCACCAAACAACATGATGGGAAAAAAGTATAGCAGCACAAGATACATTGGTGTAACCTCAACCACTTATGGTACTAACTCAGCTCCCTGTGAAAGTTTGGCCCTAACAACTGGCTGGTAGTAGACAGAGAAAACTGAAGGACACAAACAATAACCCTGAAAGAAGAAACTGATGCTAGGTAACTATTTTTCTTCTGCATTGCAAGAGAGTATTTACCACAAATGCCACAAGAACAAATAGGTGCAGTGAAGCTACAACAGACATGTTAAATTCAATAAACAACAGTTTACAACCTGATCATGGGTAAGAAACCTATATTAACCTAACTGTGTACTTCTGTATGTGAGAAATTTTCTTTCATACTGAATGTATTTCCAAGGCACATTTCTGAATGAATAAACAAAGTTCATTTCTGAGATCAATTTTTTTCTGCTTGAAACTGAGGGTAGCTGTATTTAACTGTTATTATCCCAACAGTATGATGCAATGTATCTTAACCAGCTTTGTTTTGCTGATGGCATTATATTGTTTGCCTTCACTGCAGCTAAACTTCAACAATGAGTGGAAGAAAATAATGGATCTAGTATGAAAATAAATTTGAAAGCAATTACAATATGACAAAATAATGTTTAACCTACATTTCGATAAAGGAACTCTAGAAACTAACAACAAAATCACAGACCCTGTTGACAACAATGACTTACTGACAATAACAATTAACAGACAAGTAGAAATGTCCAGCACTGTTTTTGGTAAACTAAACAAAATTTGAAAACTAAATTTTCAATAAGCTGTGAACAGGTTGTTTACAACCCATGTGTATTAGCTGTTTTCCTTACGGCAGCGAGTCATGGAGTTAATTTAAAAAAATAAAAACTAGGGGTTCTCAGTGATCAATGGAAAGATACAAGCTGGAAATTACTGTAGAAGTGACTGGGACTAATAGGTGGGGCAATCCAAGAGGTAAGAAAAGATAAATGGAATATGGATCAATTACATTAGAAAACACAAAGGGATAACAAGGATAACTGTAGCTGAAGATTGCAATGCAGGCAGCCTTTATCCATATATGATACTGATGCAGTTTTTGTTTCTGCTGCTGCTGGTGGTGGTGATACAGTCATACATGAATCTGAACAAAATTGGCTTGGGGTAAGCAATGATGAGTGTGGTATGGAGGCAATACATCATTTGTTGCCTCCATAACTATCATAAATTATGTAATGTTGGTCACCTTTCTTGAGCTGTGCAGCATCACGTTCTTCTGGAGCAGCTCCAGTTCCTGCACATGAAATAACCTCTTCACTTCGAGCACCTGCTACCGCAGGTGCTGCAGCACAGACACGATCTACTGGCAGTGAAGCACAGCCCAAGATTTGTATCTCCTGCTGTTCTTGTTGCTGCTTCTGCTGGAGTTCATAATCAGCAATGATTCGATTAAGACGGATAACAATTTCTGCGAAAGATGGACGGCTTTTTGGCTCAAACTGCAAAATAATAATAATGATAATGTAAATTATTAGGTGCAGCATACAATTTGAAATGTTAACCAGATACACAATTTACTCCAGTTAAAATTACCTGAGGAGATAATAAGAAAACCTACACCTCTTTAAGAACCACTGGTATACAGAGAAAGGTTTTCTGCTAGACATATTAAATTATATAAATGGTATAAGTGAGTTACCATTATAAATTCAGAACAATTACATCACAAATAAACACAAATGTCAGTGTCAAACATCAGTAGCCCATTAAGTTAGTCAAAAATTGCCATACTACAGATGCACTCATTTAAAAATAGAAAAACATTCCAATCTAGCATTTGGTACTGTTGTTTCCTGCCTCAGGTACCACAGGAAGATAGGTTTGTGAAAGTTGGAAAAGGAGAGGTCTCTCTGACTACAGTTTGAAGGGGACCCACATATTGTGAGGACAAGTGGAGAAACAATGAATGAGGAGGAGTCAGAGAGAGTAAGAGGTTGAAGATAGTACTTTGTTAAGCACTGTGACAACTGCTGTCTAGTGATGGTAGAAGGAGGTAGTATAGCTGGAATATGAGATACCTGACTGAGAGGTGGAATGAGTAGTACAGTTAAGAATGATAGGAAATGTAGCAAGTGAACTCTCCTTTGGTTCCAGTACAGAAAGGAAGACAGGTTATTATTCTTGACAGACTGAATAGATACCATACTTTCTACCGCGTAAAGGTCAGATGTACTCAACTGTGCATTATCTTACTTTCATTTAGTCACAGCCTGTCTAACTATAATCCCCCCCTTCAAAATTTTGATACATGAACTTCCATTTTTAGTTCTTCATCAGTTAACACTTATCTTTACATGACACCATCTCATCCAATTACAACAATGAAGTGAGAAGATTCAAAGCTTTATCATTTGTTTACAACAAAATGTAGAATGAAACTAAATACTTACTGTGCAACATGAGAATGCTAATTTTAGAAATTCTGGAGGGCATGGACCACACATTTCACTGAAAGCTAAGTAATCTAGACCAAAATTTTCCGTTCGTGGAAGAATGTCTGGATCTGCTTCAACACGGGCTATTAGTTCACAAAGGATTATACCATATGAAAATACATCAGACTTTTCATTGTACCATTGGCCTTTTAGGCATTCAGGTGACATCCAATAAGGTGAACCAACAGTTGGTAATCTATATGGACACCTGAAAAAGAAAAATTAGGTTCCCATGTAATGCATACTGCTTGTATTCTAACACTACAGCATACATCAATGAAATTAATACAATTTAATAAATATCACAGTGAACTTCTATAAATGACCATAAAATGCTATCAAGTAAACCTGTTCACATGATTTGAATGTGTGTGTTACAAGAAGAGATATGAAGTGTCATACTACAGAGGTGTCAACAGTATGAAGATACAAAAAGTCACCTCAGAGGTAGGAATGACATTTGCTTTACACCTTATACAAAATGTGTTCACGAAATGATGGGAAAAGCAGAAGGAAAGAAATATTAACTCACAACACCTTGTGGAATTTCCTTCCAAGTTTAAAACAGTGATAACACAGGATTCTTTCTAGAGATTAACTTTTGAATGCCACGCAGAGAATATAATGTTTCTTAATATGATCAAGAACAAGGTTATCCATATATCTCAACAATTAGTGACCTCTTTTTCTTCCTAATCTTTTACATTTTTTGAGTCTTCCAACTTCTTGCAAATGTTTACTACAGTTTCAATACTTCAACACCACTAACATCTACACTTCACAGTGTAACACATCACTTTTTGGTCAAATGTTTGAGTGAAGCAAAAACACAACTCCCTATAAATTACACTGTGTGTGTTTGTCCAAATTTTCACAGCCAAACGAAGAGTTGGAAACGGACAAATGGGGTATCAAACTGACCAGCATGAGGTGTAATGTAGCAAAAATATATTTAATTGCTTGGATGAATCACAGTAATTAAGAAAAAACATTATGACTTCAGATAAAATTGAAATATTTCATGTGAAGCTACTACTAGGTATGTAAATGAAGGAAGAGTCAAAAACTACTTCCTTTAAGGCCTAACAATATAGTGCATAAAAAGTTGCAATGGTGTGATATTTAACTGTTAAAATGGTTTCCTTTTGAATTAGGCACTCAATTCAGGACATTTCGAGAAGAGAAGATCCTGCAAAGATAAATGAGGTGCCAGAAATACCACACTTCCTACACACAACTCAAAAACAAAAAATAATAAATAAATAAAAACGAAATAAATAATAAAAGATCAAATATTTGGCAAAATGGTTTGTCTAAAAGTAAGAAATAAACCAGATTACAGAAACATTTGACATGCCTTTGAATTATGCTCGAAGTTAAATACAGCAAATGAGATGCCAATTGAGAATTTAAATCTCAATGCTTAAATTAGAATTTTAGAGAACTGCAGACTGTGCAGTTACTGTTCTATGGCTCCGATGTATTTCTATCATCTATGCCTGAAGTTGTAAAAAAGTTCCAACAATTTTTCAGTCTGAGAAATTTATCAATTATCTTGGAAGAGAATGTGCATTCTCTATTGGCACCTAATTTGCTGTCCATGATTGGACCACCACTGAAAAGCACATTAAATATCTACCTAATTTATTTTAAGCTTCATTTTTAGACAAATCTTTTGACTTTTTCTTAACAATCTCACAGAACTAAAACCAGTTGTGCTGTGATCTACAATGTTTAAAAATACTACTGCAGTACTTACATTGGATCTGGAATTTTAGCAGCAAGTCCGAAGTCACCAACAACTGCTATCATTTCACCTGACTCCTCATTGTTCTTTATAAGAACATTCTAAAACAAAGCAGAATAAATTATGAATGATGTGTGTCTCATGCACCATCACCGCAATAAAATAAAAATAGAAAGATCACATTTCTCATTAACTACACTGTACTGCCCAGTAACTGTTCAATGTCTACTGTTAAATAGATCTTTGCTGACATGTGCATTAGGAAGAATGATAATTCTATGTTAAGTTTGAGTGCTGTAATTATTTTATCTTCTGTCAGTAACATAAGGGTACATGCCTGCCTGAAATAAAAACCTAAAACCCATTATCATTCCTCTCATACTGCTAACATTAACTTTACAATTCATAACATTAACAATATTATGAAAAGCGTAGATTGCTACTCACCATATAGTGGAGATGTTGAGTCACAGACAGGCACAACAGAAAGACTGCTACACAAGTGAGCTTTTGCCCACAAGGTCTTCTTCTGAATTAGACAACAAATATTTTCCAGCAAATGCAACACATGCACACATGACCACTGTCCCCCCCCCCCCCCCTCTCTCTCTCTCTCTCTCTCTCTCTCTCTCTCTCTCTCTCTCTCTCTCTCTCTCTCTCTCTCTGTGTGTGTGTGTGTGTGTGTGTGTGTGTGTGTGTGGTTTTTGTCTAATTCAGAAGAAGGGCTTTAGGCCAAAAACTTACATGCCTAGCAGACTTTTGTTGTGCCTGTCTACGACTCCCCTATGGTGAACAGCAATCTTATTTCAACCTGGATTTTCCAGTATTCATAAAACTTTGTGATGCAATGTGTATTTATCCAAATTGTAGTAAACTCTTAAAAAAATAAAAAACGAAAGAAAGATTATTTAAGACTAGATGCCCATTGTTACAGTGAACCACTACTTTGTTTTGAGTACTTAGAAAGTGAACCAGTTTTTACGTGGTCACACAGTGTCAAACACAGTTACGGACATGAAAGGAAAGTAAATGTAAATGACTCTTGTACAAATGAAAATTTTCAGATTGAACCTGTAAGTTGCTGACAGTAAATGTCTAGGGGTGATTTCCGTACAGAAAATTAATAGCAGCTCTTTTCTGTAGGCTTTTACAACCAACCTACTGTTTTTTCATGATCTGTATACAGTGCTTAGAGGCAGTGAGAGATTGTTAATGTATAGACAGTGTTTCAGAAATTAAAATGGTATTCAACAAATGACATCTAGAATTATAAGAGAGAGGCTCTGTCAGTCTACCAGTTCAACAAGAGCTTGTTATTCCAGCCATGACTATTTCATTTTTTTCAAATCATCAAATATGATGGTTGCAATTCCTCACCTGAATAAAAGAGCCAGTGCATACACAGCCACAAGTTTTACTTCTCATGATGAATGTAGTTAAATTAAAAGTGAAACATGTACTGCTTGGGCTTTACGTCTAAAAAATTCTGACAAAATTCATTAATTCAGTCATGTGTAAAATGTCTAAAAATGACATAAAATTACGAATATGACTGAAAACAGAAATTACGAATATGACTGAAAACAGACTACACAGTTGTTACAAACAACACTGCCTAGAATATCACATGTCTTTGGCCTAGAATATCACAGGTCTTTGGGTAACTAACAGCAGAGAGAGGGTGCTTCTGTTACTGGCGACAGAAAGAGTACCTAATACTACCACATACACAATATCTTAAGCCTGCCCTTTACTATGTATGTGCATGAATTAATTAACTTTTGCTTTGCATGGGAAAAAAGGAAAAAATATTGTTTCTAGTAACAGAACAACACAAAAAATTGTGCCACAACTGATCAATACAGTAACACTTGAATTTGAATGACAGTCTTTAATATTTTATCTGTCAAGTACCCCTGCAAATTACAGTATAACTCTCATTCTATATCAACAATTGCTACTTTAAAACCAGTAACAATGGAAAATTAAGGAAATTTTGAACCTGATATTTAGAAAGACTGACCTTGGAAGTAAGGTCCCTATGGAAAACTCCCCGAGAGTGCAGATACTCCATTCCTCTGGCTATATCCAGTGCAAGCTTCATCCTTGTAAGATGAGGAAGTTCCACACTAGAATTCTGAATAAGCTGCTCCAAGCTGCCTCCATTGATATACTGAAACATACAATATTTTTTCTCTCATGTCTTGCACAGAATCTACCCAACTTATAACTTTCAAAATTAATACATTTTTTTTAATTAAAATAAAGATTGCAACTTTGAAGTAACAAACAGCACAGAAAGATAATCAACTGATCACACACTTAACAGAAAATGCTTATATTACTGATGATGCACAGCTAATAGTTATGCCAACATTCACAGGTAATGTTGAAATAACCACATCTCACAGCATTTAAGAATGTTTGCTAGGTAACATTACAGTTCTTGAAGTCAATATAGAACAACCAAAACAATTTAAACTTACAACAAATCACTTTACCTCACATATACCAATTACTTAGTCACAATTTACTCAGTAGAAGTTTTCTGCTGATAAATTATGCAAAAATGACCCAAATTAAAAGTAACTCTTATTTTATCAGGATGAAATATGTTGTGCAGCAAACTTTCCTAATATCACATTCATATACTATGGAAGTAGCTAACTCTGCCCTCACAAGTTCCTGTTAGAGATATGTAACATACCCTTCTCAGACAGACAGCTAGATTATAGGTTTGATTTTACTACACATTTTATCGGCTTTCTTAGTCACCTTCATAAGGTTCTGCCAGTATTTTTCAAATAAATGGAACTATTCCAAAGCCACTGTGACTGATAAGGAAAAACCAAAGAGAACATCAATCTATATGTCCAGAAGGGGATTCTAACCTTGCTCCTCCTGAAAGCAAGTCCAGAGCTGACTTTACAAATAAGAAAAAAATTTACGTGGAAAAATTAATACTTTTTTGTTCTCTACTGTTTTAATAGTTATTTACGAAATACATTTTTCAAGGGGTAAGATAAAACGAAAATACTTTATTTCTTAACACTTATAATATAGAGGTCTAACATGTATCTTTTTCCACTGAAATTCATGACCACGAGTTGACATGACCTGTATGATCTGAGATGAAATCAGACACATACAAAGTGAAAAAACTCTTATAGCTGACCTGGTCTCACACACACTAGTTTCAGTTGGTTGTTTCAAACCGAAAAAATCGAATAAAGGAAAATACTATCGACTGGCCACCGTCTCCAATACCCAATTATCATCAGAGCTATGGTGCGTGGTGTGGTGCCAAACGGTTACGACCGTAACGAGCAGCCACGTGTGTGTACTACCGAAATCTCCTGAAGAGGTTACAGGAAGATGTCATGACAAAGCGTCGGAAGAGGTAGCTGTTAAAGGGAGTGTTTTTGCTCCAGAACAACGCCCCACTTAATTTTGCACTGTGCGCAGTCAACATGCAGACTTGTGGGCTATCAAATTCTCTCATCCCACGTGGCACACACACAGGTCTTCCTCTTTCCTCAGATGATGAAATCATTACTCGGCACACATTTAAAGAATGATGACGAGATGATTTTAAAAGGTGGAACGTTCCCTAAACAGCTAAAATGCAGACGTCTTCTACGTTTTCGTTGTTCATGCAGTGAAACTTCAGCATCAAGCATGACATTTTAATTCATTACTTCTTTACTACCAACTCTATTCGCAACACAATTTGCAGACAGTATTCATTTATACTCCTCAATGTACCTTCAAAATTATATCATTGTACGACACACAGTTCGGGAGATTGATGGCTTAGGCATTCAGGCGCGTGAGAAACTTGCTTCTGCTTAAAATGGAGCGCAAATTATCCACACCATATTCATCCAGTGTCTCATAATGTGAGCACGCAGCAACTTCCAACAAACTTTCGGCACAGTTTCAAATCTTTTATAACCTTGTTCTCGCTTACATGCTTAACGACAAATATTTAACACACTACCGGTAACTCATTTCTAAAGCAATCAGTACATACAATCAATTTTATACATGGAATAGAAATTCTCCAAAGCATCAGGGGTTTACTGGTATGTTCTTAATTCTACTTAAACGAAAATCAGATAACAAAAAAATGTGACCTAGTCACACTTGCTTTCATCTGCTTTCCTTATTCGTATCTGGGGAGTTTTTCAGCCCAAAACTGGGCTACGTCCAGTGCTTCCCCACTGTAATTCACGACGGTACATATACTAGGATTGGTCCGGAGATGTTCCATATACTGATATTCACCACGGTCACTTCTGTCGCCTTACGAATCTGTACGGCTGCACTTAATCAGGTGTGCCTTCACTAATGGTACTACGCCCATTCTGGCATGTTTCAGGTTACTCCAAATATTCTATCTCAGGTTCTCGTCACTGGGAATCTACTGTGCTGGGGGGTCACTAAGTCCGGTGTTCAGAAATCTCTTGTGGGAATGAAGTCTTCTAGGTCAACAGTAAACGCCAAATTGGTACATCAAAGGCATACTTAAGCTTCTATTTGTTCGTGATCACTTGTACAGTTTACTGTGCAGCATGGGTTTCATGCAAACTGTTACTAATCAGTGTGTTTCATTTAAGCTTGAGTAGAGTATTTCAGCATGCATTGATCTGGACCACACCGGGCAAGCATATTCCGCCGTGTAGAAGCCTCAGCTGTGATTATCAGCACCTTTGGTCTAGCTCTCCATCTGCTGTTAGCCACTTTTCTCACTACGACTTTATGAAGGGTCTTCTCGCAGAGATGTTTGTACGACAATAACTGGTCTGGTACGACGTCCAGGTACGATGATTTATGGTTCAAATGGCTCTGAGCACTATGGGACTTAACTTCTGAGGTCATCAGTCCCCTAGAACTTAGAACTACTTAAACCTAACTAACCTAAGGACATCACACACATCCATGCCCGAGGCAGGATTCGAACCTGCGATCGTAGCGGTCGCGCGGTTCCAGACTGTGGCGCCTAGAACGGCTCGGCCACTCTGGCCGGCTACGATGATTTACCTGCGTGTTCCAAGGTGATACCATTCCAGGTTGCATTCAGCAACTGTTTTGCTTGTTTTGGACGAAAAGGGAAGGCGCCGACTTGGGTCTTTAAGGGATATGGTTACGTTCGTTCTACGACAGCGTGCATTTAAATCCCAAAAGCATTAAGAGACTGTGCAGTAAACGGATGAAGTAGTAGAAAAATGTTTCCCGAAACACCTGTTTTCATTTTGACGTTAACCAAAACAAAGGGTCCAAGCTGTTGTCAGGAAACCATGCTCCACTACATCGCAACATCTCCACATGTGGCAATGAATATTCACTATCTGGGGACACCAACGACATCTAATGAAGGTGCAGCCATTCAACAAATAATTAACTCCCTTCTGGAATTAACTTAATAGCTAGTTTCCGATAAACGGCTGATATTTTTTAATGCTATGTCCTGGCGCTTGAAGACAGACGGCATTCTTCGCGTACCTATGCTCTGAACACGTCAAGTTATACACGAGAACATCAATGCACACATTTTTACTTCCAATCTATGGATGAAAGCATTCTCGATCAGAAAAAGCAATACATGTAATGACTAAGAAAGTGTTACCAGACTTCATTATTATTAATAGGCGAACATTTCTTCCCAAGATGAAAACAGTTGCACAGCTTTTCGATCTGATCTCTGAAAATCTTCTGTGATTTGCATCGAGAAAACGCTTCACATAAGCAGTTTTCAACTTAAGATCCACAGAATAGGACCTGTACATGGGAAGCATCTCATTCGATGTTGTACGGAAACTGAGGCACTATTTGTCACTACGTAACCCCACCGAAAGTGTCAAAAGTGCCGTAGAATAGTAAACACGTTTTATTACTTATGTAGTCGCTAAGTTCTTTTTTTTTTTTTCATTTTAGTGATCCAGAACAGTTGTCAGAAATAGGCTACAAAAGCAACATGCCACGTCATCTGACGGGGAGTCATTAATTACGTTTCTCACATCGTTTTATAGCAACTCCCGAACTGATCTCTGGCTACATATGTATGATCGATGGATAATTAGCTCGTTTCTATGCTATGCATACGACGGAGGTGGTGACAGTTAGAGGCAGCCGCGCCCAATCTTAAGCCCTAGTGTTACCCAGTGACTACCAGAACAGATCGGAGCTGCTCAGCATCTGAAGGTTGAATTGCGACAATATATCTGCGTAAACAAGTCGTTGCATTCCACAACTATATCTGATAGATAGAGAGATTAACCTTCCTCATAGCTGCAACGAAATTATACTGATACACGAAGCTGTATCTTTTGATAACGAAAGACTCGTCATTTACTAAAGTAGGCAAATTGACCCCTCGAAACAACCGTAAACGTAAACGAAACTGTGGATGTGCCGAGTTTGTTGCTTGAAACACTGGGGTTATTCGAACGCCGAACTGTGTTTCTTTCTTATTAATAAAAAATGCAAAGGGGCTAGAATCAAAATTAAAATGGGAATAATTCAGAAGAAAATGAGTACATGTTGCATGAAGAATTTTCACAGAAAGCATTTTGGAAGTAAAAGTTTCGTGACGTAAATCGATATCTGAAATGCTACAACAGGATACAGAAATTTCCTAAGTTTATTAGGTGTCGATGACCATATAGCCAGCAGTGTTTTCACAACTCTTATATATCATGCACGCCAAACAGCACTATTGGCACTGACCAATTGGGTCGGCACATTTCTCATTCAAAAGTAACAGAACATACAGTTTTCTACGAAATTAAGTCGATTTGAGGTTCTTTTCTCCATACTCCATAGCAAATTATCACAGACCATTAATCCTATGGCTCAGTTATCTGCGTTGTAAAGGTGATAAGGTGAATTCTCGGTTGACAAAGAAAAAGTGCGTTACCTTTTTGAGACAAGAAAGGCACTTATTTCTCGATGTAATAACCTTTCGACACTTGCATTTTATCCAGGGTTTTTTACACTGACGGGTTCTTTTCATGATACTGATAGTTCTGCAGAATACCCAAAAGCAGCTGTCATTAACCACTTCACTAGACTCAATACGTCTTCAAGTTAAAAAATTCGCCAGGTGAGAGTCTGACTCGCGCTCTGAGGGTCCGTAAAAAAAACTTTATTATGTTTATAGACAGTCCATAAATCCAGGGAATCGAGAATCTAGGCGATTTCTGCCTCTTATCAACATTGATACGGCAAGATATCGGGTCCCGGGCGTTCCAAGACTTTCGAGAATGTGTTAATTTTACGTCTGAAGACGTGCAATTAATGACAACAGAAACATTTTTTTCGTGTGATAATTACAAATCAACAACGTTCTGTTTTTTTCCCTTTACTTGTACTGTGAAACCTTGCTGCTCCCGAATTTCATGAGTCTAGGTCAACGGGAAGTACCCTATATTGAGAATAAAAATATGTGACATAAATGGCCGTCTTTTGATCTCTTTGACTTAAAGCTTACATTTATTACGCCGCCAAGGAACCGCAGACCATACAATGGGACATAAGTTTCAACTTGATTACGTCCACCCGTTCCTGGGAAAAGGGGTTTTTAACTAACATACATACAGACAGACAGACAGACAGACAGACAAAGACAGACAAACGAACAACAAAGTGATCCTATATAGGTTCTGTTTTTACCGACTGGAAGAAAAGTAGAAGTAGATGAGAATTAAATCAGGTGAATAAGGATGATGTTACAAGAATTCGTTCATCAAATTCGTCAGCTGTCCTGCTGACCAAGTACTTTTTGTGGAAAGGTACATTATTCTGATGAAAGATTACACTATTCGTGCCACGTTTGAAATCCAAGCCTCTTCTGGGTTATTTTTCTTCTAGTTTGCCTAGAAAATCTGACAAACATTGACCGTTAATCATTTCAACGTTTCAAAGGTAGTCCGTAAGTATTTAAACCCCAGAAAATAATTGGCCATAATCCTTCCAGCAGATGAAATCAACTTCAGCCTTCTTGCTCCATAGCCATCGACTCTAACCCACTGCTTCCATTACTTTTCGTTTCTGGTGTGATGTGGTTCAACTGCGTCAGATTAAATTATGAAAAAGAAAGAAAAAATGACAAATATCATAACATTGCTAAGAAATAAACCTATACGTCTTTGCATTTGCTTGTGATCATCTTTAAGAGGGTCGCTTTCGTATTCAGGTAGCTAATTCTTAACTGTTGAAAATTGGGAGAAGAGACTTATAAACTTCCATCAACAAAAAGTCATTTAATGAATCACAGACATAAATATAAACAACGACGCCGTTAGTAGCCCTCATCCATTCCCCGCTACTCCTGGTCATATTTCTTGAAACATCCCGCCATTCGTCTCAAATGAATTACGAATGACCGTACGGAGATTTGAAGTTTGGACAGTTTACAATGGGAGCCCACTACATGCAAAAATATCGTTTAAATTATATAATCGAAACTAAAACTCTTGTTCCTCAAAATTGCAAAATGCTGCTACACAAAGTTATTGCAAACGGTATTGTTAGAAACTGTGAGGAATAGCAATGGAGGGGCATGCAATAGCGATGTAAGTGATTGAAACTGAAAGCGCGAGCAGAAACTGTTTTTTCTCCATTGGTTCAAATGCGTCCGGTACGAAAGTGTTTTAGATGGGCTACATTTAGTCGACCCTCAACAAACATAACGGCAGACAACATGGAACAAATGCGACAGATGCTGGCATAAAATCGGCGTACGTCGGGGGGGGGGGGGGGGGGGGGATTAGAAAGAGCACTGGTAACTTCTTTCATTCACGAAGCTGAAGGTGAGCTGGAAGGAAAGATGAATGGGAACTCCTGGAGATTTCACTGGCACCTCTGGCGGAGATGCTTGCCTTTTTTCCTTCGACCATCAACAAGGGCGATGGATATCTGATCAAGAGTCGGCCGCAGTGTTCAAATTCCTGCACATCACATTTCGACGAACCTCCAACGCCTAAGCCGTTAGTGTGAACGCTGCAATCGATCCCCAAAATTGTTTTCGCCGCCATTTTCCTACAATCTTATAAATTTTGCCAAAATACACTGTGGCAAAGGTGACTACTTTGATACTGCATAAATGTACTTTATTTGTATATTCCTTCTTTTGCTTTTTTTAAACCATACACGCCGGCCTCTGTGGCCGAGCGGTTCTAGGCGCTTCAGTCCGGAACCGCTCTGCTACGGTCGCATGTTAGAATCCTGCTTTGGGCATGGATGTGTGTGATGTCCTTAGGTTAGCTAGGTTTCAGTAGTTCTAAGGTCTAGGGGACTGATGACCTCAGATGTTAAGTCCCACCGTGCTCAGAGCCATTTGAACCAAACCATTCACTCGACTGCTTAAACGGAGTTCGCGGGTTGCTCCTAAACGCTGACCACATGCTGGAAAAATATAGCAACAGATCTATGCGGTGCTTAACAGACACTGAACCGTCGAACAATATAAATCAAAATGGAATATGCGGAAGTTCACTTTCAAGCTCCTCGAACCACTGTAGCACGATTCTGACCTTGTGGCACAGACAGTTAACATGCTGGAAGATGACATACCAAGTGTGGAAGACATCTAGCGTGAAGTGATGCAGGTAGTCCGTAACAGCATTCTGTTACGTAATCCACAGCCCTCCAGGCGCCTTGGAATACTACCACAGTTCTCATGGAAGCACACACGATGTCCTCCATAGCATATCACTACCGCCACAGGCCTGCGTCCGTGGCACGGTGCACGATACGAGCATCCGTTCGCCTGGAAGACGAAGTATTCGGTCACGAACTATGAACTGATGTAACAAGAATCGTGATCCATGCGACCAGGCGTCGAGTTTCCAATGACTGCGGTCCAGTCTGGATGATCCTGTGCCCACTGCAGTCTTAACTGATGTTGACGCTGGGAACACGAATGGTTCGGCTGCTGTGGAGGCGCATGTTGAACAATGTGTGTTGAACGGTGTGCTCCGAAACACATCTGCCCGTACCAGCAGCAATAGCTGTACAGTATACATATTCCTCCGTGAAAAGTTGCTGTGTAACTACGAATTTGCTTTGTGCTCTGTCGTCGGATTAGTCACAGATCGCCGCCTATCCTGCTTGTGAAGAGCGGCCAGACCCGCGACCTTCACGTTCTGTGAGGAGGGGAGGACGTCCAACATCTTGTCGCCTACTCGTAGTCTCACCGCCTTTCAACCATTTTCCCTAGGGGCTAACGACAGTAGCAGGCAAACTACAAACCAGCTGTACCGTTTCCATCATGCTTGTTCCAAATCGTCTTTCCTCTGTCAAAATCGCTTATGTCAATGGATTTCGGCATTTGCGGTCCTTGAAGCGTTAAGTGTCAGCAACGCCACTAGGTGGCATTCAATCTCACGGTGGGCAGTCGTCATAATGAAACTTCCTGGCAGATTAAAACTGTGTGCCGGACCGAGACTCGAACTCGGGACCTTTCCCTTTCGCGGGCAAGTACCCTACCAACTGAGCTATCCAAGCACGACTCACGGCTCGTCCTCAAAACTTTGCTTCTGCCAGTACCTCGTCTCCCGAGTTCGAGTCTCCGTCCGGCACACAGTTCTTATCTGCAAGGAAGTTTAATACCAGCGCACACTCCGCAGCAGAGTGAAAATCTCATTCTGGAGTCGTCATAATGTTTTGGATCATCAGCATACGCTACGATGTTCTTCCCTCTACATGATCACAACTGAAGGTGAGTTTCAAACGTCCTAAAATGCCAAAATGTTATTTGTTTCGTTACTCGAGAATGTTTCGTTAAGTTTATGTTTCATACGACGCAGCGTTACACAGCATGAAGCGCTGCGGACCTCAAATATCAATCGCGCCGCTTGTGGCAGGTAATGCTGCGGCCACTGCCTGCCCGCTATCTGCCCCTGCTGTCACTGCAGATGACAGCTCTGTGGCCACAGAGGCAACCAAATTGTAGCCACCGAGATTAAAGACGCGTCCTCTGCCGATGGCATACTGTTTACATAGTCTATCGTGGCCGCTGGCCGCAACTTCAGAAAGGTAATGCTTGCTCTCCCAGTTGTTTGACTGTCTGTCTTACAGTAAACCCCGAAGAGTATACACATTCTTTCGTGGAAGGCTGTGTAGGTACCGATATTGCAGTGAACGGAGCACGTCATGTTCGAGAGTGGAACGGTGGAGGAACAGTCAGACTGGTCCAAACACTTGAGTATGAATTTCTGAATAGTCGAGTGAAGCAGAAAATCTTTGCGATGGCGAAGATTTGTCCCAATAAATTGTGACTGAAAAAACTTAGTGAAGTTTTTCTCGAGTTATTAAACACACACACACACACACACACACACACACACACACACACACACACACACACAAGGGGAATTTTCCGAATTTCCTTTTAGCTTTCCTTTGTGTCTATATTACTTTCGATCTCTCGAAATGGGCTCTTTCCACTCGGCGGACAAAGTTGTTCCTGCCTTCCTGACATTTTCTGCAACGCCAACTGCCTTGTCATAAATTTTACGCCTAAAACTTACTCTGCCTTGTGTGTCAAATTGTGTTACTCCTGCTTGTTTCAGATAACGTTTCACTGCACCGATTTATTATTATTATTTTCTTTCTTTTCTCAGACGTTATGTCTGGTCAAAAATGGAAAGTGACGCGGACCTTGATCAAGCGTGACTTCTTTTTAACTGTACGGTATATGTTATATTGCATTTAGGAACTTTCGGGTAACTGAACATGTATCAATAATTACGGATTTCTGTAGTTGCATATGTAAGTTTGGATGTAGCAGTATTGCATTGATGTACTGGTGGATATTGTGTGGTATGACTCCTGTAGTTGATAGTATAATTGGTATAATGTCAACTTTATCCTGATGCCACATGTCCTTGACTTCCTCAGCCAGTTGGATGTATTTTTCAATTTTTTCTCCTGTTTTCTTTTGTATATTTGTTGTATTGGGTATGGATACTTCGATTAGTTGTGTTAATTTCTTCTTTGTATTGGTGAGTATGATATCAGGTTTGTTATGTGGTGGTGTTTTATCTGTTATAATGGTTCTGTTCCAGTGTAATTTGTATTCATCATTCTCCAGTACATTTTGTGGTGCATACTTGTATGTGGGAACGTGTTGTTTTATAAGTTTATGTTGTAAGGCAAGCTGTTGATGTATTATTTTTGCCACATTGTCATGTCTTCTGGGGTATTCTGTATTTGCTAGTATGGTACACCCACTTGTGATGTGATCTACTGTTTCTATTTGTTGTTTGCAAAGTCTGCATTTATCTGTTGTGGTATTGGGATCTTTAATAATATGCTTATTGTAATATCTGGTGTTTATTGTTTGATCCTGTATTGCAATCATGAATCCTTCCGTCTCACTGTATATACTGCCTTTTCTTAGGCATGTGTTTGATGCGTCTTGATCGATGTGTGGCTGTGTTAGATGATACGGGTGCTTGCCACGTAGTGTTTTCTTTTTCCAATTTACTTTCTTCGTATCTGTTGATGTTATGTGATCTAAAGGGTTGTAGAAGTGGTTATGAAATTGCAGTGGTGTAGCCGATGTATTTATATGAGTGATTGCTTTGTGTACTTTGCTAGTTTCTGCTCGTTCTAGAAAGAATTTTCTTAAATTGTCTACCTGTCCATACTGTAGGTTTTTTATGTCGATAAATCCCCTTCCTCCTTCCTTTCTGCTTAATGTGAATCTTTCAGTTGCTGAATGTATGTGATGTATTCTATATTTGTGGCATTGTGATCGTGTAAGTGTATTGAGTGCTTCTAGGTCTGTGTTACTCCATTTCACAACTCCAAATGAGTAGGTCAATATTGGTATAGCTTTTGTCTTGTTTCTTGCTGTCAATTCTGTTTTCAGTATTTTGTTAGTCTTTGTCTATATTTTTCTTTTAGTTCTTCTTTAAATTTGTATTATCTATTCCTATTTTTTGTCTGTATCCTAGATATTTATAGGCATCTGTTTTTTCCATCGCTTATATGCAGTCGCTGTGGTTATCCAATATGTAATCTTCCTGTTTAGTGTGTTTTCCCTTGACTATGCTATTTTTTTTACATTTGTCTGTTCCAAAAGCCATATTTATATCATTGTTGAATACTTCTGTTATCTTTAGTAATGGGTTGAGTTGATGATTTGCTGCTGCCAGTAGTTTTAGATCATCCATGTATAGCAAATGTGTGATTTTGTGTGGGTATGTTCCAGTAATATTGTATCCATAATTTGTATTATTTAGCATGTTGGATAGTGGGTTCAGAGCAAGGCAGAACCAGAAAGGACTTAATGAGTCTCCTTGGTATATTCCACGCTTAATCTGTATTGGCTGTGATGTGATATTATTTGAATTTGTTTGGATATTAAGTGTGGTTTTCAATTTTTCATTACTATGTTTAGGAACTGTATCAATTTAGGATCTACTTTGTATATTTCCAATATTTGTAGTAACCATGAGTGGGGTACACTATCAAAAGCTTTTTGGTAATCAATGTATGCGTAGTGTAGCGACCTTTGTTTAGTTTTAGCTTGATATGTCACCTCTGCATCTATTATCAGTTGCTATTTACATCCTCGTGCTCCTTTGCAACAGCCTTATTGTTCTTCATTTATAATTTTGTTCTGTGTTGTGTTATTAATTTCTGTGTAATGACTGAAGTTAATATTTTGTATATTGTTGGTAGGCATGTTATGGGGCGACATTTAGCTGGGTTTGCTGTGTCTGCTTGATCTTTAGGTTTCAGATAAGTTATTCCATGTGTAAGTGTATCAGGGAATGTGTATGGGTCTGCAATGTAACTGTTAAATACTTTAGTTAGATGTGAATGTGTTGAGGTGAACTTCTTTAGCCAGAAATTTGCTATTTTATCTTTTCCAGGGGCTTTCCAATTGTGAGTAGAATTAATTGCTTGGGTGACTTCATGTTGCAAAATTATCACTTCAGGCATCCACGGTATCATCTTGTATGTGTCTGTTTCTGCTTGTATCCACCGTACATGCCTGTTATGTTGTACCGGGTTTGACCATATGTTGCTCCAGAAGTGTTCCATGTCTGTTATGCTTGGTGGATTGTCTATTTTAATGTGTGTGTTATCTATTGTCTGGTAAAATTTCTTTTGGTTTGTGTTGAATGTTTGGTCTTGTTTCCTTCTATTTTCACTTATTTTGTATCGTCTAAGTCGTTTGGCCAATGCTTGTAATTTCTGCTTCTTTTCATCTAATTGCTCTATCGCTTCTTGTTGTGAGATTTTACCTAACCTTTTTCGTTTTTTTCCTGACATTTCATTTCTTATAAATTGTGTTAGCTGTCCGATGTCTTTTCTCAGTTTTTCTATTCTGATCTGTAGCCTGTGTTGCCATGCTGGTTTTGTAGGTTTCTTCTGTGTGTTGGTTGGTTCTGATCTCTGCCTAGTGTGTATATTTAGTGTAGTGAGTGCTCCTATATAAACCAGTAGTTGTAACTCTTCCGTAGTTGTGTTTTCATTTATTTTGTTGTGTATGATTGTGTTGATAGTTTTTAGTGTTGTTTCGACTTGTGGGTTATTTGGCGGCCTATGCAAGAATGGTCTAATGTCTGTATTTGTGTCTTTGTATTCTATATATGTCAGCTGAAATTTCTCTTCTATATCTAACATGTGTGTCACTTCGTGTTCTATTTGTGCTTGTTCTGGTGGCTGTCTTAAGATTTCGTTTTCCTCTGATTGTTTAATTGATGCATGTTGGTCTTTGTTTGTTTGCTCTGGGATGTTTGAGTCCATTACTGTATTTTCTTCTTGTTCTGATTGCACATTATTTTGTTCCAGTATTTATTGTACTTGTTGTTTGATGTTTTCTAATTCTGACTGGGGTATCCTGTTATTTTTGATTACTACACGGATCTGATCAGCTAGTCGTTGTTCTGTTAAAAATTTTAATTCTGGGTATCTGGTAATAAATGTTGTGTATACTTGTGATCTGTAAACAGTTGTGTTGGTTCCTAGGTTTGTTGCTGGTAACAACAGAACATGAGGTGTCAATTAACTTCATCTCACCATCTCATCCTCTGTCTTTGTTTTCCTTCTAGGGTGGTTGCAGGAAGCATATCACACTAAAAGGGGGGTTAGCCCTATTAGTGGTTTGTTCTTTTCGTCGCCTTTTACGACTGGCAGAACATACCGGAGGCCTATTCTTTTCCCGGGCCTCCACGGGGTTCATTATTATACTCTGCAAGTTTCGTAAAATTCCACAATACGTCTAGTTAATAGTGCGAAAAGCCTAAATCCAATGACCGAGCAGAAACTGGACGCCGGCGCTACTGAATGCGTGTCGAGTGCCTTAAGCAGTGCGCTACTCGCTGATTTAGAAAAGAAATCCTATTCCATTCATTCAGAGATCTGTCAACAGTCGTCGCATCGCGGCAGTCTCATTCAGTAGCCAGAATGGTACAGAAACAACTAAAATCTGAAAATTTTCCAAAAATTTAGTAGAGGTGAAGTACCGGTATCGGTATATTTCTCAACTACTCGTCTGTCGTGATAGACTCTGGCCTCATTTAAACGTTGCAAGAAATTGCTGGATACCATCATGCACAAATCAATCACATGGTTCTTCTCACTGTCTGGCATAGGTTTTGTAGATCTGAAAGTGATGGTGAGCAGGTCGATTTTTATCCGTAACATCACATAAAATATTCTTTCAACGATAAAACAAAAACGAAGTCTTTACGGACATACATTTACGCAATTTTTTTTCTTTGTTTTGGTATGAGTAATCCAGCAACAAACTACTTTTATGTACTTTTGATTTCATGCAGATATATAAGCGCACAAATTTGAAACTCTTTAAGTACCAACAAGAAACGTCTAGTCCTTGGCCTTTTTTTAAGAAAAATAACCTTGAATGTTTCAAAACATTATCTTTGGAAATTAATATTCTTTAATGACGTACCACAGATTTTGAGTTTGTTTGTTTGAGATGATAGTATAACCATCGAAGAGGCAAGATTTTCGTGAAAAACGATAAAACTAAATTATGATTAGTAATAAGGCACATCGTTTCCCTGTGGTATTCACACATATTACAAAAGAGTTAGAACGGGCAATCTAAGAAAGTTGCCCATCGGTTTCGATGATTAAGAAGCGAGCTCCTAAACATTAGCGTTTTCGTGTATCCACTGAAGATAATTGGCGCTCACGGCATCCCAATAGGAATAAGTGCTTGCAAAAATTCATAATGCTGCATTTAATAATCGTTAGCTGAAAGTATGCGAGCTCGTTGCCATTGCAAATATCTCGGTAGGGCGTGGACATCACATTTTACGCCAACTTTTGGATATGACTACACTTCCCGCGCAGTGTGTACTGCATATGGTAATCATCGACCAAAAAACCAATTAACACTGTTGAAAATTATTCAGCGTTGTTTAGTTGCAATTCTAATAAAATTCTCCCACGTTTCATAACAGTGAATGATTCACTTTCACATGCCAGGGACCGAAAGGCAGTCGCAACAGTAAGCGATTGATGAAAATGAACCAAGACAAGCAAAAACATCCCACTTGCAAGAAAAGTTGCGGGTACCGTTACTGTGGTTTGAGAGCAAAGTATCTAACTGAACACGGAGGGGGTAGTAAACTGGCCATTGGCTATTTGAAAGAACTATTTCAGATATAGCCTTAAATGATTCAGATAAACCATGGAAAGCCTAAATATTGGAGCCCAGACGAAACTTTTAACCCCGCTGCTCCCAAAGCGAGCCGAGTGCCTTAATCATCGCGCTACCTCTTAAGACCAAAAATCGAAAGGAAAAGTAAATAAATATTACATCGATAAGCAAACAGAAGTCGTAAGAGGTAGGATTTGTGACGTAAGCAACAAGCGAATGTCTGCGGTAACATGACAGAACACTCTTCACAGTAGTCGCCACTTATTGGCTTGCTCTTGAAAGGCCTCTGCAGATTGATTGGTGAATCCAGTTTGCCGCGATAGTTAGCTCGGCAAGTAAGCACTGTTTGTTCCGTAACTGGTTGCTTGTACAGAGTTGAATGATGCATTTGCAGACTTATATTCGCAAACGCTTACACGAAATAACCGCATACTTAGTTTGGTATGATTGAAACGAAAATCCAACACAGTAAGTCTCCAGTTATGAGTGGATTATAAGATTCTGATACACGAACTGCATATGAGACACACAGTACAATCATTCCGAGCTGGAAGCTTGCAATGAATTCAATTCGGAACATGGTTTTAAGAGCGACGTAGTCTTTGTTTCACTGTTAATCTTATTCCTACAAAATATTATACTCTAGGGGAAATACACTAAATGGGAAACAGAGTCGTACCATCTCTATACGCTGCGGCAGTCCGAAAGAGATACACTGTGTTATTTAATAATTTAAATGATTTAGCGAGACTTCTGTCAATAGTGAAGCAGCTCCCCGGAAAAGCTCCATCTTGGAACGTTACGGGCATCCAACACAATAAAACGTTAATAAATAACATGTAATTCTGCTTCGTCTTCTATATAAAGCAAGGTAATATTCTAAACCAAGTCAGGTGCTGAACACCATGCGATACCGACTGACCGCCGTGCCTTTCTCAATCAGTTCTTCTCCTCGGCGTTTATCCTGTCTAGTACGGGACTCTCTTCTTTCCGGATTTGGCACATTTTATTTATTACTTAACTATGCGGCCAGATGACAATCCTAACATCACAATTGTCAAGGTAACCTAAGAGAGCGAAGTCGTGTGCGCCATCTGTCTGTGAATCGTGTGAACTTTGTTTTGTGTATCACCGTATTTTATGTGTTTTTGTATCTTACGCGGTGAGAGAATGGCAAACCGCCCGAAAACCACATCAGGTTGGCTAATGTACCAGCTCACGGACGTTAACTCTTTGACACTAGTAAACAGGTATACCACTAGAAGTACTGTAGCTTGTATAATTTTTTCAACCGATTCATTGGTATGAGTATTTATCACTCCTTAGCTCATAGTGGACTTAAAAATAAATAACGCCTTGGGCAGTTTTATTCATTACTATTCCAAAAAGGTACATGCTGACGCGCATTTCAGTGTCATGCCGGAAAAAAAACACCTTTTGTCACTTAATCTGGGTCTGGATCACCTACCTGTTTTGGGAGCTACGCGTGTTGCGCGTTAAGATATACGATTAGGTTCGCATCATCCCCTGTCAGTTACAGTTAGCAATTTTGTTTTTAACAGACACGAATTATGTCCTGCAGTAATCTCCGTAACCTTCTACTTACGTTTGTTTACCGAGACTTTCCCTTACATCTGCGCGTAAGCGGAACATAGATAAACCTGTTGTCAAGATTAACTAAAATCAGTTTTCAATTCTTCGGTTCAGATTCAAAGGATTCGGCTATTTCCTCTGGAGATAGAACTAATGTCTCATTCCCTGACACACTCAGTCACGTGGCTAAAGAACGCATAATACAGAATAAGAAGACGCTAACGTATATCAAACTATTTTCTCCCAACATAGAAATCCTCTAATTCGATGAAACTGCACCGTTCTCAATGTGTCGATGTTTTAAGGAACTACTCTGAGAAACAAGAGCTTCCCTTCTCGTCAGTCTTCTCTTAGCAAAACATTCATCACACATATGTATTTATTAAAAATACTGCACTAACTGAACAGACTACTACTAAATTAATCGTGACTCATCGATTCTGTCTGATAAAGCAGTCCATCCTTTCTTTCAGTGCATCACTTTCTGGTACCATTCCTGTTCCCGACACCTGCGCCACAGACGTTAAGGAGTTTAAATTGCATGTCACAAGGATTAACATTTTCTGCTTACAAAATCCTATCGATGTTTCACGCTTGACAGGACTTGAAACATTTGCGTATACTGGTACAGCTTCTTACAGCAACCTTGTAATGTTCTATGTGGTTACATGGTGGCCATTTGTATGTTTGTAATTGACTACTTATTTCTACAGAGGAGTTCCTCTATAGTATAGAAGGACTTGTTACGGAAAACAACTTCGTTCTATACTGAAAAATACTCCTGATGACTATCGAAGATCTAATTTCCATGGACAGACAGTCGAAAAGTTTTACCGCATTTTACTTCATCCATTCTATCGGGCATGGCTGTGTGTGTTGTCATTAGCGTAAGTTACTTTAAGTTAGGTTAAGTTACTTTAAGTTAGGTTAAGTAGTGTGTAAGCCTAGGGACTGATAACCTCCGTAGTTTGGTCCCATAGGAACTTGACACAAATTAAAAAAAAAAAAAAAAATAATTTGAAGCTGCAATGGACTGTCGAGAAAATACTTCACCAGTGCAAAAATGTAGCACAAGCTTTTGGTTAATATTTCCAATCGCTTGAACAGATGCCTGAGGATGTTTGTGTGTAAACTCCACATATAGTTCCGATTACTTCTTGTCTAACTTAACTGCATTAGGCGAGTCTCTCTGCGGTCGAGCTGAAAAGTGTGGCACATTTCTCCGACATACTAGGAAATATTGTTAAATGCCCGTTAGCCGTTATTCCTGTAACGGTTTTGTTCAAACATTGTAAACAGAACGTGCGGTTGTTTATTGACAATTATTTTAAGATGACGGGAGTAGCTTGCTTTGTAGACATTTCTAAAAGCTATGTCTATCGTCGAACGTTTTCATTTAAGAAAGTGGGCTACGATCCGGATGCAAAACTTAGTTGAGGGATATTTATTGGGACTCAGCACCAGCATTCGAGAATGAACTGGCTGAGTACTACTGTGCTGCTCTCTAATTTCCATTTGTAAATTATAGTGTTTTATGTACGTGTATGAGTCATTTTCCAGAACATGAAAGGACAGAAAATTATTTCTTGCACGATAAATTCATTAAAATTGTTCTACAGATTTCTACTCGACTGAACTTGGATTTAAATGCAAACAGTGCTGTTAATAAACAGATACGCGATCTCAAAGACTATGAATTAACCTACAATACCAGTTGCTTTCCACTGTTTTAATAAATGATTTCCTTCCGTGTTTCATCCTCACATTTAAAAACGCATGGGGTTTCTTACTTCTGAATACTTATTTCAGTTACGAAACCATGTGTACCTTGTATGGCATAAACTACTCCAAGCGCTTCCGAGTTCGCACTTCGTCCACTCCTCCTAGAGGGAGCACCAACAGAGGCGTAGTAGGTATTTATCTGCCAGAAGTATTATGATACTTATTCCGTGGTACGCGTAATCTTGTTAATCGTTTTGCAAAGACAGTGCACTATGCAAACGTCGGCAGTAAATAGATGAAAAACGGGAGAAGAGGTTCTGGATTTCAATAGTATGAAAGACATCTTCCATTAGGACAATGCATTGCCCCAAAAAAGTGCCTTGTTAAGGTGAAAACAGAGCGATCAGAAGAACAAGTTGTTGGAACATTCGCCATGTACACTACTCACACATCATATTAGGAGGTTTTTTTTTATGGCCGTAGTAGACACTTATTTTGCAGACCTTCCAGAACTGCACTTCAGGAATGGAACCTGGTCACTGGCAAAACTTTGCATTTACCATAAAAGAAACATCATCGAAAAGGACGTGCTTTTTTCTACAAGAGAAGTCTTTCATTACCAGCAAGCAAAGTATTGGTGTAATCGTCGTAAACGAAGCATAACATTTCCCCTATAACGGTAATTCTATCTGCAACTTAATACGGAGCATATAGTTCCTGGAACATTTCACAAAGTGTCTAGTTATCTTATCTACAGACTGACAGTCATGAAGTTCCTGACCTGTTTTCCTTGAGCCAAGTCAGTCTGCTTTCGCAGCATTACTTTTTGTCTGAATGAACATACTACCTTTTATTAGTCAGTCGTAAATTGTGTATACACCCAGTAACCACTATTTTCTCTGACGAAGCGCAATGCAATGGCCCGTCCTTTTGAAGGCCTTTCCTAAATAAAAACTGAACGCTCATGGTTTCAATTTACACCTGATTATGTTAATCAGCTGCGTTACAAGAAAATATGTTTTCAAAATGTATGCTAATCAAAACAGTGGGGCTTCTTATTACGACGGGAAATACTTATGTCAACAATCAGTACAACAAACACCTTAAGGAGTAACTTGCCTGAAGTAGCCGTTATTACGAGTATTATGGCGCCACAACAATGCATGTTGTACAATTAGCATATGTAATTTCCCTTGCTGACAACATGATTTTTCATCGCTTTATTATCCTTCTTTTTCTGGATTAAAGACTAGACAAGGAATCGGCGAGGATCAACAGAAATTCGGTTTTCAACTCGTTTCAACACCCCAGTATCCTTGTAAAGGAAAGAATTCAGCGAAAGCATACACAATCGTTTTGCAAAATGCGTTCATATTATCAGGGATATATTGCTGCCGTGTTTGTTGACCAGTGTCTGATAATGACGCACCGTTAGCATACCAAACTTCATGAACCATGCCTCGATTCAGTTCGCATCAGAGTGACTCTTCTGTGGATTTCAATAATAGACAAAAGTAATGCTAGAACTAAGGGGCAATATAAGGGTGTTCAAATTCTGTTTCGTAAAAAGCCTTAATTACCGAAATTCAAAAACGCCGTGAGCACTATACTAAACGAAATATCGGCATCAAAACGACGCATAAACAACGCTACAGTTGCAGGAATAATGCAGGCAATTTCTTGCTTCTCGTGCATGAGTACCGCGGAAGATCGCTATGTATTTATGAAACAGTCAGCTGGTTTGATATCGGGACTGGTCCTACTACATGCAACCGCTAAATATCAACACAGCTGAATCTGGTGGGCAGATGGCGCTCCATTCGAAAAAGTTTGTATAGGTGACTTTTTGTGAAGTGAGTCAGCTACGGATCCAAGGAGAACTCGCCATAGGTCGCTATCTGATCCAGTCGAAACTTAGCAGGGTGAATATAAAAGGGCAGCACTAACTGTAGCTTAACTGACAACAGTCAGTAATTTCAGAGAAAATAACGGTCAAAGTTTCGACACCACTTCATCGCACTGCTTGTAACCAACTGAGCGGTTGCGCAGTGGCTGAACACAGCTTCGAATTTTCGCGCCCCGTGTTCAAATCCAGCCTTATGTTTCTTCCCTCTTTTGTTATGGCTGAAATATGTGACAAATATGTTTCAGTGACCTCGTGAAATAGAATGGCAATACTGAAAAAAGAAATAAGTGATTCAAATACTACTGAAAGTAACCTTTACAAACACAGCCGACAAGAAATATTATTAAAAATTCGAGAGGCGTTCAATAAGTAATGCAACACATTATTTTTCTGAAAGTCAGGTTGGTTTTATTCAGCATTCCAATCACCATATTATTTCCCACTCTTCTGGCTACAAAAAACGTGTTTTTCAACATAATCTCGGCTCAATTCGACCTCCATACGCCACTTTTCTGGGAGGACCTGTATGCTTTGATGGTACTACTACACTGGTCGACGTCGGAATCAACGTTTTCCTGTATCATTTTACCTTCTCCATTATCTACATTCTGCTTCCCGCTGAATGTGTCCTTCCTCTGAGCCAAACAGATGGAAGTCGGAATGTGCGAGACACGGCCTGTAGGGTGGATGCGGAGCACAGCGGGCACACACACCTTGGAGTATCCCAACTGGTGGACGAGTGTGTCAGCACTACCAACACAGGCGTCCAGTTGAGCAGCGAGGTGTTTGATTTCGATCCGTCGATCACCTCGAATGAGAGTGTCCGCACGTCCCAACACTGCCTGATTCACACCTGTGTGCGGCCAGCCGGCAAGCGGGAGATCGGACAGGTTTAAGCGGCGCTTGTGATGTTCCTACTTTTTATGTCTGAATGTGTTTGTGATAGATATTGCCCTCAGGAACTCAATGGTTCTCTTGAAACATAACAGTAAGCAAAAAACTAAATAGGACTAGATTTTCCATGTTTTTAATTTTCAGTTACCGCTAATTATAAACAATTTGGGGTGTATAATCTATTTTAATAAGACGTGAAATGCTCATTTCGTTTGTCAATAACTGCATTGCACTTCTTTACATCCAAAAAATATTGGTATCACATATGTGTACTTAGGTGAAAGAGAAGGAAAAAAAGTAAGAAAGGATTCCCCAACACAGAGCTCAGTAATTCGAACTTTTGTTCTTAGCCACTGCGATACAAACTCACTTGGCTACCCGCTGAGTGAACGGCCTGATGAAATGGCGTCCAAACCTGGACAATTTTCTCGAAAACTATTGAGTGTTGGCAGTTCGGCCAAAATAGGCGTCCCTTTATTTTCACTCTTCTTTCACGCTGCCACGTTTCGAATGGATCGGAGAGCGAGGTATCGCGAGTTCTCCTTGTCAAGATTTTGCGTACTGGATGAGCTGTGGTTGCACACACTCAATTGCCAAGTCAACACCGTATTGTCATAGTCTCGTGTACAGTTTGCTGCGGTCGCCGTGTACGTTGATTAACTATTGCCTCCCGTGACCAGAAGTACTAATTCATGCCGGTCAAAGAACCGCAGAAAAAAGTGCACCAAAAAATCAGAAGCTAGAAGTTTCTCGACGAAACGACGAGTATGAAAGTTCTTAAATGTTCTTGACAGAGAAGAAAAATAGGCTGAGTTATCTCACGTTTCCGGATTTAGATGAGGGGTGAAGATAGTGTAAAATTGGCATTACTGTTAACTCTGAATGAACACCAAGGTTAAGAATGCATTTCTGTCGGAAATTTGCCACCACGTTCACAGCCGACGTCGCAGCAAACGACTACTACTTCGCCTTGGACTTAAAACAATGGCTTGGTGAACAACGGTTTGAAAATGATGAAGATCAAAGCCACCGTTGACAAGTGTTCCATTCCCAACTGAAGAATTTCTATGAATAGGGGCCGAATAAGCTAGTCTAACTTTACGGAAAGTGCTTAAAAGTGAACGGAGTTACGTAGAATAGTGAACATTACATGGAAAAGTGAAGTAAATATTTAAGAAAACCACCGATAAAGCCTTTTCCTGGTGATTGGTTATTTTATATATATATAAAATAACCAAACAGCCCTTCCTATTACCATGTTCTTACCTGCTGTGATACAGTGGTGAGCACCTGCTATTCATTCCTTGAATGTGTAATAAAGTTTCAGTGAACTTAATTCACAGGCACTGGAGCAGCAGAGGTGTTCTTGCCACACACTGGAAAACAAAATCAGGGAGTCCCGGCGTACCCTTATGCAAAACACCACGCAGAAATGTTTCTAACAGTAGAAGAAATGCATACATAAGCACGTCGAGAAAATGTGCCCAAATTTAATGATAACCGCCGCTGGTTCAACATATTGAGTAAGTACAGAAATTTGCATAGCTATTTTTTTGTGTGTGTACGCGCAACAGGATCCTTTCCCGCTGAGCGCAATAACACGTTTGTTTTAAACACTTCGTCCATTGCCTCTGAACTGATTAACGCTGATGCAATTTGTCAGAGCGTAAGGTAGTTGGCCACGTCCTTTAGAGTTACACAGTGGTAGACTATGAGAAAGGCAGGCAACCGATTATAACCGCAAGCCTTCGTTTGAGTATAATTCTTTAAACCGACAAATAAATCCAATAAAATGTATTAATTAATTTCTAACAATCACGACAGTTACCGGTTGCGACTAAAGCGTGTTCACAGATTTTACGGGAAAGTCTAGAACTATGGTTACCCTATGCGGCGCATGCAGATACTATGTTACTGCGTCGTTTTACCGAGATACCATCTGAGAAACAAAATATGAATATGTTACTCACCTCAGTCAGTGCGTGTAGCTGCCCCTCGTGAACGCATACACCCATGAACCTGTGTAAATAAAAGCAGGTAATCAATTTTGAGTACTGTATATCACTAGAATATCTATCATCATCTGTAAACCTCCTCACCTAGCGATTTCTCTAGTTCGATAAATCTTTACTTCCTTCCACGTTTACCAAGTCTCCAACAACCACGTGAGCCAAACCGAAATTGGAGGTTAGTTATTACTAAATTACTGAAGAAATGTTTTTACTGTGTCTATTAACACTACAAAGTGTATCTTCTGTATGATAGTTATGGGACAAGTCTCCCAGAAGGTGTACCACTGAACGATGCATGCTTTCTTGAAAGAGTGAACAGAATTATTATCGTCACGCAATGTGCGTTCCTGTACAACTCAAATGTGTTACATCACAGGTTCTGTGGGTCTCCTGAACGATGTCTCATTGTGCAGTAGAGTGTGTGCTGATTCGAAATTTATTACAGATGTGTGCCGGATCGGGAGTCAAATTTAGAGTCTTGCCTTTCGCGAGCAAATGCTCTACCGACTGAGTTACCCAGGCACGACTCACTTTGCAAACTTCTGTGAAATGGGAGATGTGCTACTGGCGGAAGTAAAGCAGTAGCGGCGGATCGTGAGTCGTGCCTGGATAGGTAAGTCGGTAAAAGTACAGGGTTATTACAAATGATAGAAGCGATTTCACAGCTCTACAATAACTTTATTATTTGAGATATTTTCACAATGCTTTGCACACACATACAAAAACTCAAAAAGTTTTTTTAGGCATTCACAAACGTTCGATATGTGCCCCTTTAGTGATTCGGCAGACATCAAGCCGATAATCAAGTTCCTCCCACACTCGGCTCAGCATGTCCCCATCAATGAGTTCGAAAGCATCGTTGATGCGAGCTCGCAGTTCTGGCAAGTTTCTTGGTAGAGGAGGTTTAAACACTGAATCTTCCACATAACCCCACAGAAAGAAATCGCATGGGGTTAAGTCGGGAGAGCGTGGAGGCCATGACATGAATTGCTGATCATGATCTCCACCACGACCGATCCATCGGTTTTCCAATCTCCTGTTTAAGAAATGCCGAACATCATGATGGAAGTGCGGTGGAGCACCATCCTGTTGAAAGATGAAGTCGGCGCTGTCGGTCTCCAGTTGTGGCATGAGCCAATTTTCCGCGGGCTACGCGTGAAACTTGCCCGCACGCGTTCAACCGTTTCTTCGCTCACTGCAGGCCGACCCGTTGATTTCCCCTTACAGAGGCATCCAGAAGCTTTAAACTGCGCATACCATCGCCGAATGGAGTTAGCAGTTGGTGGATCTTTGTTGAACTTCGTTGCACTGTTATGACTGACTGATGTGAGTGCATTTCAAGAACGACATACGCTTTCTCAGCTCCTGTCGCCATTTTGTCTCACTGCGCTCTCGAGCGCTCTGACGGCAGAAACCTGAAGTGCGGCTTCAGACGAACAAAACTTTATGAGTTTTTCTACGTATCTGTAGTGTGTGGTGACCATATGTCAATGAATGGAGCTACAGTGAATTTATGAAATCGCTTCAATCATTTGTAATAGTCCTGTATTTGCCCGCGAAAGGTAAAGGGTGTAGGTTCGAGTCCCGATCCGGCACACAGCTGAAATTTGGCACTAAGTCTCGTTGTGTCTCTTGCCAAATACAATTTCCGGCGAAAAGATAGTTCATTACATCTAAAACTCAAATGCAAACTACTTGAAATCTCTGTAAAGTTGATGCAAATTAGTATTTTGTAGCTTACGAAATAAAGAAGTAGTATAAGGAACATAAATTGGTTAATAACCGAAATGGAGTTGGTTGCTGTGTGGGAGTAAACGTGCTCGTCGTTACAGCGAATGCAACGGCCTGACACGTAACATCACTGGGATTTCTTCGCATTTTGTGCACGCCGTCGACATGACAGTCTAGCACAAGGTGGCAAGTCGCGCAGTACTTGCGCTTCTGACTGCGGGCAGGTCGTGGGAAATCACCGCATGGGGAGCACCGGGGTCGTGGAAGCACTGGACTACATTCGGGGAAAAATGCGGCGCCATAGCCAATTCCCGTGAGCAACACGTTGATGAAAGGATTCTGGATTGCAACAGCGGATACACACACAGTGCTGCAAATCAATAGCACGTTAACTGCTGGACGAAGACGACGACGACCTGAGACAAGTCATACTAGCCTCATCTACCATCTAGGTATGGGGTAGCTCTGTTCACCACCATGCGTCAGTAGGCACAGAAGCAGCTTGAGAGCAAAAACACCGCCACTGGACCGCTCTAAGCATAGAAAAATGGTCACCTGGGCTGAGGAGTCCTGTAGGTGCACACTGATGAACAAGTGCGGGAAATACCGTAAGTGATGATCCATCCGGCTTGCCATTCATGGCTTCTTGATATGTGGTGAAACGGAACCCCTGGTGCGCCTGCCATGGATCTTACCGTCGAACGATACACCATTCTACTGTCCATGATGTGCACCCTATTGTGCAGCTACAGTCCTCTGCAGGTTGTCTGTACTTCAAGCTAGACTCTGCACCACCCCATTCCTTCTGAATTCAGTTGGAATTGACCGAGATACGCATCAAGGACATGACTGTGCTTGTGTTGCTCCTTAGATCACCTGAGGTCAGTCAGACTCACCATAACATAGTCGCTATCGAGGGGACGCACGCGCCTTGAATCCAGCTTCTATCATTCTCTGCGAGATACAATTGCCAACTGAGGGGTCATGGATCACAATAGCTTCCGAACGTTTTGACTATCTTGCGTAGTTCCTGTCACGACGCCTAACAGCCATAATCAGGATGGAAGCGAGTGATACACACTGCAGTTCAATTTATCATTAGTGTACATGTGCGAGACAATTTTTTCATTTGTTTTATGTCCAGGGCCTTACTACTCAACTACAATGGTTTTGGTCCCATGTATGGCTTTCCGTGTTTCGCTACACATGTACAAATCAATTTGAAAATAGGTGTTGACAAAAATTAATGTTCTCTGTCTTGTAATAATGCCTAGTAGTTTTCTTCCGGAAACAACACGGCTCAGCGTACGGATTTTGTGCACTTCAGGGATTTACGTAAGAAAAACAAGATTCCACGTTAGGCTGTGCCATGTTTCAGGAAGAGTCATACGACTTCACAAGACTATATATTTTACACGAATGAAAACTGAAATTTAAAGTTCATTTTAACTTAAGCATTGAAAGTAAAAGTTTATCTTGACATCAGCTGTAAGTAGTCAGTTACTGTGATTGCCAGTACAGGTCTCCTTTCTGCTGTTGGCATGCTCGCTCGTTGATTACCCAATGTGGCTGGAGTTGGCATGACGACACCACAGCGACAAAAGGCATTATGCGTCTGCTTTTCAAAAGCGCGATTCAGTTACAATAGTGCAGCGTGATTTTCGTCGAGAGGATGGCACCGAGACTCCTACACCGTAAGAGGGCGTACAAACATCGCTTTACACCATTGGCCTCAAAGGTAGCCCGACCTCAAGGTACGTGTTTTGAAAAAAAAAAAATATTTTATTTATTTATTTATTTATTTTTGCGGAGGTTTGTGAAAGGCTCTGTCTATGTGATTTCCTTCCAACTGCATCTCAAAACCAGTGAATGTAGTAACTCCAGTTCGCTTACAGAAATATGTCAAGAGGGGAACTACCGCCTAGAAGTGTGTCATGTGTCCGGTGGAGGCCACACTGAACCTTTAAGAAAGGTAAGTGAATACTTTGATTCTAAATATGATTGTAAAAAGTACCCCAAGATTCTAGTGCATGTACATGAAGGACATAACCCTCGTAAAAGGTGATGGTTCTTTTGGAAAGTAATGCAACGTTTCGTCCTATGGAAACCTTAAAATTTACCCCAAGTTTCTATCTCTGTTTATGTAGAAGGGGCAGTCTTCTGAAATGAATGAACCTTTCCGAAACATGCTGTGTATGGACTCAGTCTGAGACAGACTAGGCCCTTCAACATTTTCTGTCATGAAACAGGTCAGTTCCTCTCTTACACATCTGCTTAGAGTTTTATCCTCTCTGCATATGACGAGTTAATCACTATGTCGCACCTGCTGATGCTATCCCGACCCAAACAGTAATTCCCTGTTTTGAACTAAACGACAAGAGCATCCGATGACAAGGAAATTACACTGAAGCGCCAAAGGAACTGGTATAGATATGAGTATTCACATACAAAGATATGTAAACAGGCACAACTCCTATATAAGACAACAAGTGTGTGGCGCAGTTGTTATATCGGTTACTGCTGCTACAATTGCAGGTTATCACGATTTAAGTGAGTTTGAAAGTGGTGTTACAGTCGGCGCACGAGCGATGGGACACAGCATCGCCGAAGTAGCGATGAAGTCGGGATTTTCTCATAAGATCATTTCACGACTGTACCGTGAGTATCAGGAATCCGGCAAAATGAAATCTCCGACATCGCTGCGGCCAGAAAAAGATCCTGCAAGAACGGGACGGGACCAACGACGACAGAAGAGAATCGTTCAACGTGACAGAAGTGCTTTCGGAGCCGAAGGACCACTCGTGTATCCCTTGATGACTGCACGACACAAAGCTTTACGCCTCGCCTGAGCTCGTCAACACCGACAGTGGACATTTGATGACTGGAAACATGTTGCTTGGTCGGACGAGTCTCGTTTCAAACTGTATCGAGCTGATGGACGTGTACGGATATGGAGACAACCTCAAGAATCTATGGCTCGTGTATGTCAGCAGGGGACTGTTCAAGCTGGTAGAGGCTCTGTAACGGTGTGGGGCGTCTGCAGTTGGAATGATATGCGACCCCTGATACGTCTAGATACGACTCTGATAGGTGACACGTACGTAAGCATTCTGTCTGATCACCTGCATCATGTCCACTGTGCATTCCGACGGACTTGGGCAATACCAGCAGGACTATGGGACACCCCACAAGTCCAAAATTGCTACAGAGTGGCTCAAGGAACACTCCTCTGAGTTTAAGCACTTCCGCTGGACACCAAACTTCCCAGACGCGAACATTACTGAGCATGGGATGTCTTGCAACGTGCTGTTCAGAAGAGAGCTCTACCTCCTCGTACTCTTACGGATTTATCGACAGCCCTGCAGGATTAATGGTGTTAGTTCCCTCAAGCACCACTTCAGACATTAGTCGCGTCCATGCCACGTTGTGTTGCGGCACTTCTGTGTGCTCTCAGGGGCCCTACACCATGTTGGGCAGGCGTGTCAGTTTCTTTGGCTCTTCGGTGTATAACTGTGGACACATGACCTAAAAATATTCATGTTTGGCTTGAGGTTTGATATATACAGTGATGAATAACTAAATACGGAATCTACAGAGCGATTCACGAGGATATGCAAATATTTTAATATGTTATTCTACAAGCAAAACTAAAGAAAAAAGTTGATATAAACATAGGTCTGCAAAATTTTACTTACGGAGTTCCGGCTAATAGAAGATTTTGCCTGAAATTTACCGACTTTGCTAATATGAAGCCATCGCAAACCTGTACGAGGTGAAAGAAAAGCCCGATTTCCATTTATTTTGTTGTTACTGATCCGGTGAATCTAATAAAATGCACACATCAAAAAAACGTTGAGCATCACCCCAGTTCCCAGAACTCATGAAGATAGACGTTGACTGTGAATATTGTATCACAGACACAGTCCCTTTGACTGTTCAGAGATGTCACTAAACCCACCCAAAGATGTAAATAGCCATGCTTGAGCAGCGACTATTAGACGGAGAAGATCCGACAGCCGACCAGTTCCAATCATTCCACCAGGAAGGAGATACACGGCTCGTGTTGTCTGTAGTTCAATCATGCCTAGACGGTCAATACCGCGGTTCGATCGCGTTCGCATTGTTACTTTGTGCCAGGAAGGGCTCTCAACAAGGGCGTCTCTGAGTGAACCAAAGAGATGTTGTTCGGACATGGAGGAGATACAGAGAGATAGGAACTGTCGATGACATGTCTCGCTCAGGCCGCCCAAGGGCTACTACTGCAGTGGATGACCGCTACCTACGGATTATGGTTCTGAGGAACCCTGATAGCAACGCCACCATGTTGAATAAAGCTTTTCGCGCAGCCACAGGACGTCGTGTTAGGACTCAAACTGCGAGCAGTAGGCTGCATGATTCGCAACTTCACTTCCGACGTCCATGGCGAGGTCCATCTTTGCAACCACGACACCATGCAGTGCAGTACAGATGGGCCCAACAACATGCCGAATGGACCGATCAGGATTGGCATCGCGTTCTCTTCACCGATGAGTGTCGCATATGCCTTCAAACACACAATCGTCGGTTTGGTGGCAACCCAGTCAGGCTAAACGCCTTAGACACACTGTCCAGCGAGTGCAGCAAGGTGGAGGTTAACTGCTGTTTTGGGGACGACGTACGCCGCTGGTGGTCATTCAATGCGCCGTAACGGCTGTACGATTTGTGAATGCCGTCCTCCAACCGATAGTGCACCCATATCGGCAGCATATTGGCGAGGGATTCGTCTTCATGGACGACAATTCGCGCTCCCCATCGTGCATATTTTGTGAATGATTTCTTTTAGGATACCTACATCGCTTGACTAGAGTGGCCAGCATGTTCTCCAGACAAGAACCCTATCGAACATGCCTGGGATAGATTGAAAAGGGCTGTTTATGGACGACGTGATTCACCAACCACCCTGAGGGATCTACGCCAAATCGCCGTTGAGGAGTGGGACAATCTCCACTTGAACTTGTGGAAAATATGCCACGATGCATACAGGCGTGCATCAATTCAAGAGAACGTGCTACTGGGTATCAGAGGTACCGGTGTGTACAGCAATCTGGACCGCCACCTCTGAAGGTCTCGCTGTATGGTGGTACAACATGCAACGTGTGGTTTTCATGAGCAATAGAAAGGGCGGAAACGATGTTTATGTTGATCTTTATTCCAACTTTCCGTACAGTTTCCGGAACTCTCGGAACTGAGGTGATTCAAAACTTTTTTTGATGTGTGTCTGACCAAGACGTGTATCTGCAGTAGTTTTCGAAAAGCAAAGAAGTAATTTCGTAACATTTATAATTTATGAACTACTTTGTCCAATCTGTTTTTTAAATTCCAGACAACTGCACAAAGTTTTCAACAGCAGTTGCAGGGAACTTAATTTTGGAAAAATGATGGTAATAATGTTAATAGAAACAGTAAGAAAGTGTCAGATAATCTGCTTTCATTCATGTTAGACCGGAAAAAACAAAGACCAGTGTTAAGGAAGTTGTACAGTGTACATAAAAAACTAAGTCGTTTCAAGGTTAGGAAACGACTGAAACAACTCACTAACGGTTGCCAACAATGACATAAACGTTTCTACATTCTTAATGAAAAGTAAACAAATTGACTTGTGTAATAATTTTTGCTTCTCTGGGTGTTTATCTACATCATACTCCTAAGCCGCCTAATGGTGTGCGGTGGAGGGTACTTTTGATTCCACTATCTGATCCCTCCAACCCTGTTCCACTCGCGAATACTGCGTGGAAAGAATGATTGCCGGTAAGCCTGTGTATTGGCTCTAATTTCTCAAATTTTCTCCTCGTGGTCAATACGCGAGATGTCTGTGGGAGGAATTAATATGTTGTCCGACTACTCCTGTAAAGTGCTGTCCCGAAATTTCAAACGTACATCTCTCCGTGATGCACAACTCCTCTCTTGAAACGTCTGCCAGTGGAGTTTGTTTAGCATCTCCGTAATGCTCTCTCGCCAGCTATACGATCCCGTGACGAAACGCACCGCTCTTCGTTGGATCTTCTCTATCTCCTCTTATCAGTCCTACCTGATAGGGATCCCCGAAAGATGAACAGTACTGAAGAATCGGACGAATAAGCGCCTTATAAGCCACTTCTTTCGTGGATGAGTTACATTTTCTTAAGATTCTTCCGGTGAATCTGAGTCTGGTATCTGCTTTTGCCATATAAAACTATATGGTCATTCCACTTGAGGTCGCTCTGGATAGTTACGTCTATCCTCCACCCTCCAGCTGTTTGTCATCAATAGTATAGCTGTACAGCAGTGGATTTCTCTTCGTATGTATGCGAAATATGTTACATTTACTTACGTTCAGGGTCAACTGCCAGAGCATGCACCATTCATCAATTCTCTGCAGGTTGTTCTGCAAATTCTTACTATCTTCTGGTTTTGGAACTATGGTATAGATCACTACATCATCTGCGAATGGCCTTAAAGAGTATCCGACGCTTTCTACTAGATAATTTATACAGGGTGTTACAAAAAGGTGCGGCCAAACTTTCAGGAAATATTCCTTACACACAAATTAAGAAAAGATGTTATGTGGACATGTGTCCGGAAACGCTTAATTTCCATGTTATAGCTCATTTTAGTTTCGTTCTTCCACCTACGCTCAATGGAGCACGTTATCATGATTTCATACGCGATACTCTACCTGTGCTGCTAGAACATGTGCCTTTACAAGTACGACACAACATGTGGTTCATGCACGATGGAGCTCCTGCACATTTCAGTCGAAGTGTTCGTACGCTTCTCAACAACAGATTCGGTGACCGATGGATTGGTAGAGGCGGACCAATTCCGTGGCCTCCACGCTCTCCTAACCTCAACCCTCTTGACTTTCATTTATCCCGGTACCAAATGTAGAGACTCTTCGTGCTCGTATTGTGGACGGCTGTGATACAATACGCCATTCTCCAGGGCTGCATCAGCGCATCAGGGATTTCATGCGACGGAGGGAGGATGCATGTGCCCTCGCTAACGGAGGAAATTTTGAACATTTCCTGTAACAAAGTGTTTGAAGTCACGCTGGTACGTTCTGTTGCTGTGTGTTTCCATTCCATGATTAATGTGATTTGAAGAGAAGTAATAAAATGAGCTCTAACATGGAAAGTAAGCGTTTCCGGACACACGTCCACATAACATATTTTCTTTCTTTGTGTGTGAGAAATGTTTCCTGAAAGTTTGCCGTACCTTTTTGTAACACCCTGTATATACTGTAAACAGCAACGGTCCTATCACACTTCCCTGTAGTACTCCGGATATTACCTTTACATCTGTCGATTTAGTTCCGTTAAGAGCGACGTGTTGAGTTCTATCTGCAAAAAAGTCTTTAATCCAGTCGCAGGTCTGTTCCGATACTCCGTAAGCTCGTATTTTTTTTCATTAAACGGCAATGTAGGACGGTGTCAAATGCCTTAGTGAAATCAAGGAACACGGCTTCAGCCTGAGCGCCGTTGTCTACTGCGCTATGGATCTCGTGGAGGAACAGAGCGAGCTGAGTTCCGCAGGATCTCTGTTTGCGGAATCCATGTTGATTTTTATAGAAGAAGATCATTTTCCAAGAACGCCATAATTCTACTGGAAAACTACTGCAGATACACGTCTGGGACATGTTTCATTAGATTCACCGGACCAATAACAACAAAATAAATGGAAATCGTGCTTTACTTTAACCTCTTACAGTTTTGCAATGGCTTCAAACTACCGAAGTTGCTGAATTTCAGGCAAAATCTCTTATTAGTCGTAACTCCGTAACTAAACATTTGCGGACCTATGTTTATATCAACTTTTTTCTTGAGTTTTACCTGTAGAATAACATATTAAAATATTTGCATATATTCGTCAATCACCCTATATATGCAAAGTGAAAGAATCGTACATCCACAGAGGCAGCATCGGATCACAGAGAGGGTTGGCACTGCGCGCAGACCACTAATTAACGTATGGTGCTTAGTTTCTCTCCACAATGGCAATCTGGCAGCCCCCCCCCCCCTCTCTCTCTCTCTCTCTCTCTCTCTCTCTGTATGTGTGTGTGTGTGTGTGTGTGTGTGTGTGTGTGTGTGTGTGTGTGAGAGAGAGAGAGAGAGAGAGAGAGAGAGAGAGAGAGAGAGAGAGAGAGAGAGAGAGACCTGTGTCCAAATGTCAGTGCGTTTACTGTGGATGGAAGGCCCAGAAAAGCGGAAAGTAGCATCCGGCAATCAGTAAATTCTGCATGTCATTCTGTGAATGCCACAAAAGATGAATGGAAATTGTTCTCCAAATAGAGAAAGACAGTAGTCTGAAATCCGAAGCCGGCAGAGGGCCAGTAGGAAGGAACGAATGCTTCTGATTAAGAAGACGTGAACGTGAAATGTAATACTATGCTGTGCAACGAGCTTCGAAAACTGTCGATAGCGAAGTGAACTTTGAAGTACGTTCTGTTACTTAACTCAGAGTAGCAAACTCGATGATGTCAACGAACACATATAAGGGTAGGGGAGCTATCATGAAGCACTGGCTGTATCGATAAAATATCAAATGTGCTTGTGTGTTTGTCTTGTTTGAGCCGATGAATGACAAATGGAAACTTAGTATGTAGTATTTGTTTGGTTTCATCCATATCTCAAGAAAAATCTGGTGTAGAACATCACTGTTTACATAATTTACAGCGCTCAGGAGTTCGTGAACAACATGCGGTACATTCCTAATTTTACAGTATTAACGTTGAAAATTAGCATTAACACTCTACAAACAAAAATACTATTAAGCTAACTAATAGCAAAGATATCAACTCCAGTTTACGCTGTTGCATCCATAATTTCGAAAGAAAAAAAGCTGAACGTGAAGCTGTAAAGTGGTAATGGAAACTTACCCCAAGATGTTGGGATGAGATAACTTATTCATTAGCTGCACCTCCTTGAGCATGTTCGGCCTATTTGACCGCAAAAGATTCATCTTCAAGACCATCACTTGTCCTGTTGTTCGATGCGTCACCTGTAACAAAGAAAATAGCGGGCTATGTAGCAGTGGAAAATTCAGCACACGTTCCTGAACACAGGCGTTTCAGATGTTCGCTCCATTATCAACACTTTGTTTAAAAGTTACTGTTTTACGAACAAAGTTTCAATTCCATTTACTGCCATAAATCCTATTGGGAGCTTTTCATAAAGAATCTTCGGAAAATATACTTATAAAATTCGTTGCTATTAAGCCTGAAAATGGGGCAGGTTGTGTAATATTCTTGAACATGCTGTAATTAAGACGGAAATATACTGACTTGTCTCAATGAGCCAAAAAGAAACGGTCTGCAAAGTCAGGGATGACTTTGTGACTGAACGGATCTACTGAAATTACATCTACATCTACATCTACATCTATACTCCGCGAGCCACCTTACGGTGTGTGGCGGAGGGTACTTATTGTACCACTATCTGATCCCCCCTTCCCTGTTCCATTCACGAATTGTGCGTGGGAAGAACGACTGCTTGTAAGTCTCCGTATTTGCTCTAATTTCTCGGATCTTTTCGTTGTGATCATTACGCGAGATATATGTGGGCGGTAGTAATATGTTGCCCATCTCTTCCCGGAATGTGCTCTCTCGTAATTTCGATAATAAACCTCTCCGTATTGCGTAACGCCTTTCTTGAAGTGTCCGCCACTTTTAACGTATAGTCCAGTCGTGCCTCTGCGGACTTATTCTCACGAGCTGTCAAAATGTGTGAAGTTCCTTCAAATTCCACAATGGAACATGTGCACAAGACGGTTAAAAAGCATGGAGAAAATAAATTGTACTTTATGCTTTCGAAGTAAGTCTAGGGAAAAAAGTTGTTGCTACATCTGATTGTATCGAATTTCCTTGTCCAGTGTATCGGGTGCGCGGAAAGGAAAATTTAAAACAGATAAATTGTACGTTCCTCGTAAAACGAGAAAACTGCAACCGTTATATTTAGCAAATACAAACACTTTCGTGATTGATGTTGGAAGCAAAAACTGCTATGAACGGAATGGCTACGATTCCACTGCACGTTCCTGCGGAATACGCGTGTCGAATGAAAGGAAAGGCGCCACTCGTTCCTTCCCGAAATAATGTTGCGCCACAGGAGATAAGGGTCCACCTTGCCCACAGGTGAATTATTTAACGAGTGCAACGTCCTTCGCATGAGGAAGGTAACAACGCTTTCGCCGTGGCTCTCCTTCCGATTTAATTACGCAAGATTAATGTGGTCTGAAGAGCTACTTACTGTTTTCACAGAACTAGCGCTCTCCGACTTCCGCACGTAGAGCCGGTGCGCCAGTTTCCGGTCAGTATCTCATTAAGCGCATTGCCGTCGTATCTTCATTCGGCATGCGCGCCGGCTGCAGTTCCTCAGCTTTCTACTGTGCCGCTTTGGAGCCAGGCAGCATAACTTCCGGGCGTCCATTGTTCGTGCCACATAATAACGTTAGAGCCGCTGCCGTCTTCGTTCGCTACACAGGTCCGATGAAAGGAACTCTCGGGAGAACTAAATGGAGCGAAGTGCGTGTCACCTGCCGTTGGCCCGTCAAATCGATCTACCAACTTTGGTGTCTTTTTTCTTAAGAAATCAGCATGTATCCTGTCGAGATCTGAGGTCATCTGAATTCACCATGACTAAATGATTATGTGGTAACGAAACATTTACCCCATGTCTTGGCAAGAAATTTACTGCATATTAATGCTTTACAGGCATCCTTAGCAGAAATGGGATTAAACATCTACAATGAACTGTATGAAACGTATGGAGCATCTACACTGCTGGTCACAAAACTGCAACACCATGAACGAGAGCAAATGAATAAATTTATTTATTGTACGTATATAACATAGTAGTAGAAAAATTATGTGGTTAAATTCGTAAATGATTTCGGTGCATACAGTGAGCAAAATTTAGAACACACAGGTGCTAGGGCATTGATACCCGTGGAGGAAAAGGGAGATGGGGGGGGGGGGGCGCCTAGCTATCAGAGAAAGGAGAAAAGTAGTGTTGTCAGGCCATTTTCAAGAAAATTGTTTAAACTCGATATTACGCACGTTTTTAACAGAGTCGTAACTGAAACTAGTTTATGGCTGCTTTTAAGGCGACATTCGTATTGCAAAATATTAAAATTATTCCATAACCCTAGGTCTTCTGGTACCATTAACTGATCCCCCGTTCTCTGTTTCCCTGATCCACAACAGAATAAGAGAGAGAAAGCGTAACTGTCGGCAAGCCTCTGTATCGGCTAATATCTCTACCTTTCTTGTCGTGGTCATTTAGCAAGGAAATAACATGTTGCCCGAATCTTCCCAGAAAGTACTCCGTGATGCACAACGTCTCTCTTGTAACGTCTACCAATGGAGTTTGTTGTGCATGTCGATAAAGCTCCAGCGCCGTCTGCACGATTCCGTGTCGAAACTCACCGCTCTGCGTTGGATCTTCTCTCTCTCTTCTACCAGTCTTACATTGTAAGGGTCCCAGACTGATGAACAATACTCGAGAATCGGCTGAACAAACGCCTTGTAAGCCACTTCCTTTGTGGATGAGTTACATTTCCTTGACATTCTTCCTATGATCTCAGTCTGGCGTCTGCTTTTCGTGTTCGGCGTATGGCTCTGGTACATCGTGCTGCGTCTGCAGCAGCAATTTGAGCAGCACTTGGCCCACAGTGACGCAACAAGCTGTTACAAATCAGTTACATCAAGGAAAGCTCCGAGGCAGACGCTCTCTAGCGTGCATTCCACTGGCCCCAAACCAACACCATTTGCGACTTCAGTGGTGTCACAAAGCTCACTGGAGGGCAGGGTGGAGGCTATTGTATTTGGTCATGAAAACTGGTTCTGCCTCGTTGCTAATGACGGACGTATGTTGGTTACAAAGAGGCCAGTTAAGGGCCTGCAGTCAACCTGTCATGTGCTAGACACACTGGATCCACACCTGGAGTTATGGTCTGGGGTGCTATTTTGTATCACAGGAAGAACACTTTCGTGGTTATGGAACGCACGCTGATTGCAAACTTATACGCCAGTCTGATGATTCGATCTGTTGTGCTGCCATTCATGAAAAGCATTGCAGAGGAATTTTCGAACGGGATAACGATCGCCCACATACCGCTGTCGTAACCCAACATGATCTACAGAGTGTCGACAAGTTGCCATGGCCTCCTCGATCACCAGATCTGTCTCCGATCGAGCATTTGGGACATCATCGGACGACAACTCGAGCGTCACCCACAAACAGCATTAATCGTCCCTGTATTGACCGGCCGAGGGCAACAGCCATGGAACTCCATCCCACAAACTGTCATCCGGCATCTGTACAACACAATGCATGCATGTCTGCAGGCTTGTGTTCAATGATCTGGCGGTTACACCAGTCATTAACGTATCTGCATTTCACATTTGGAATATCTCACGCTGACATTAACCTGCGATTTTGCGATATTAGTCATTTAAATATGTCTCCTAGAAAAATACAGGGTTATTACAAATGATTGAAGCGATTTCACAGTCCTACAATAACTTTATCATTTGAGATATTTTCAAAGTGCTTTGCACACACATACAAAAACTCAAAAAGTTTTTTTAGGCATTCACAAACGTTCGATATGTGCCCCTTTAGTGATTTGGCAGACATCAAGCCGATAATCAAGTTCCTCCCACACTCGGCTCAGCATGTCCCCATCAATGAGTTCGAAAGCATCGTTGATGCGAGCTCGCAGTTCTGGCACATTTCTTGGTAGAGGAGGTTTAAACACTGAATCTTTCACATAACCCCACAGAAAGAAATCGCATGGGGTTAAGTCGGGAGAGCGTGGAGGCCATGACATGAATTGCTGATCATGATCTCAACCACGACCGATCCATCGTTTTTCCAATCTCCTGTTTAAGAAATGCCGAACATCATGATGGAAGTGCGGTGGAGCACCATCCTGTGGTACGTTTAGCTCCCTGCTTGCTTTATTCGTCGACTTCCGCGGGCTACGCGTGAAACTTGGCCGCACGCGTTCAACCGTTTCTTCGCTCACTGCAGGCCGACCCGTTGACTTCCCCTTACAGAGGCATCCGGAAGCTTTAAACTGCGCATACCATCGCCGAATGGAGTTAGCAGTTGGTGGATCTTTGTTGAACTTCGTCCTGAAGTGTCGTTGCACTGTTATGACCGACTGATGTGAGTGCATTTCAAGCACGACATACGCTTTCTCGGCTCCTGTCGCCATTTTGTCTCACTGCGCTCTCGAGTGTTCTGGCGGCAGAAACCTGAAGTGCGGCTTCAGCCGAACAAAACTTTATGAGTTTTTCTACGTATCTGTAATGTGTCAGGACCATATGTCAATGAATGGAGCTACAGTGAATTTGTGAAATCGCTTCAATCATTTGTAATAGCCCTGTATATTCCCGAAATTTCATTACTCTACACTTATTATCTTTTTAGTGTTAAGATTTTTCCGTCCATGTATACAGCAATTATGAACTATCTCCTACCAAAAATCATTTAAAAATTCTCATATATACACTCTGTATAAATCTCTAGTGTGTCCCTATTTGGTCAAAAATCTGTTCTCAATTTTGATTAGGTATGAGATACGTTTTCTTCTTCAGAAAGGGAAATTTTCTCGTTCAGTAAAGTTGCCTATTTGAGAGCTGACGTGCACAACGCTTTGCGAACCGGTAGTGGGAACGGTGTGGGAACAGACAACGCGAGGCTTCAATAGGAGCCGCCGGGAGCAGACCGAAACGCCAGCTGTCTATAGGCAACTACCTTAAATCTGACGATGCAGATCCCATGCAGCAACCTGGCGGTATACAGTTGCAGAGGCGGGCACCTGCCGTGGGCAGCGAACACGCGTGCGAAAGAGGTGAGAGTCCTGGCGTTCCGGCTGTGGTCGCGGTTTCTATAATAAACCGGCGTGCTTCTCGGGCCCTTCTCCGCGGCCCGCATGCCCGCCGCGCACACAATGGGACGAGGGAGTGCCGCTGCACGCCGACAGCATCTGCCGGAACGGCTTCAGGTGCAGTATAGTTCTCGTCTACAAGTGAACACGACAAGCCAAATTACTAGTCTATCAGGCCTCCCTAAAAGATACACCCTACCGTTCCGTTGTTTAACACTGATTCGCAAGCGGAAATGTATGCTGTTGCCCGACATGACCTAATAAGCGCGCGATGGAACGCAACGAATACCAATCGAACAGAAGAGTGGAAATGAAGAGGACAACTGAAGTAGCGTCACAATAAAAATGTATAGGGAACCTACGCACATGGTTCGTCTGTGGCGTAGCTGTTTTCTGCACACCAGCGTCGAGATCAGCTCTCCGACGATTATGATAACGTCCGAGTCTTCGCTCGTCTTTCTACGACACTATTAAGAATACTGTGGGAATACGTTTGTAGGGTTACTGAATTAAACGTGATGATGGTTGTTTCTGTCGTGCTGTATAGGTATTCAGTTATTTTAATAATTCGCTCTCAAAGAAGTGTTCGCATGGTATCTACCACCATCGCTGACATACAGTACTATGATGACTAATCGCGGACTTCGTAGCAGACTGCCACACTTTAACGTCTTTGACTTGAGCTATTACGGTATCTTCATTTTTAATATCAGTGATGCACGAGTTTTCTCAGTGACAGAGAGTGAAAGGTCGACATCCAAACTACAGAGATGCCCTTCTTTTTTAATTATCGGGGTACGAGAAGATCTACTATCCAGCCAATACTATTATATTGTTAATGAATAATACAAGACTCTCAAATCAACATAACATGGTATCAGTACCGCGCAAGACTGTATGGGCTTCAGTATATCATATTAGAACTCCCCCGACTGCGACGTAATTTGAACCTTTCCATTTTCGTGATTTACTCGCTAGCAAAATACGTCAAGACGAAAAAGTAAAAACGTTTCTGTAAATCACATGCATGAGCACTCACATATCTGCTGAAAGCTCCGTTTCATTTGTCATCAAATGGAGATAAAAAAAGAGGTCGATATACAAAATTTAATCACTGTCTGACAAGCTGCGGATTCCAATTAGGCGAATTTTCTAGCCAACACAACCACGTGAGTTCACTATTATACTTCTCAAATCACTGTACTACGATTCTGGCCTTGCGTCACGGACATTTATCCTGTTGGAAGATGCACGGCCGTTGGAGGATGCAGCTGATACACAAGATGTTCACGTACCCACAGCTGTCATGGTGGCTTCGACTGCTATTAAAGGTCCGATGGAAGCCTAAGTGAGTGACTCCCACAGCATAATACTGCCCCATCGCCATCCGTCCCAGGCACGGTGATTTATTCGAGCAATCGTCCGCATGGAAGATTCGGTCACGACCATCGTCCTCGGGTACAACAATTGTGATTCATCCAACCCGTCGACAAGATTCCAATGATCTACGGTCCAATCTCTATGATCACCTGCCCACTGCAACCCTAATTGAAGATGTTCCCGTCAACATCGAAACACGTGTGGTGCGCGCAAAATGCCGTGGCTGCTACGTGCGCAGTCGACTGGGGAAGCGTGGGGAGAGCGGCAGTGGTGGAGGGTCGCTCAGAGCCCTGTGGGGGAAATGCTGAAGCCTACAATCACATTTTTCGTAAATATTAAGTGGGGCCCCTCCACGCCCACACTTGCATGGTGACCATTCAAAAAGATCTACTGTCACGTCTGATTCTGTTATTATCTAAAAAGAATTCCTCCGACAACGCAGCGATTTATTTTCGCCTGTGCCGCGAGGGATTAGCCGAGCGGTCTCGCGCGCTGCAGTCATGGACTGTGCGGCTGATCCCGGCGGAGGTTCGAGTCCTCCCTAGGGCATGTGTGTGTGTGTGTGTGTGTGTGTGTGTGTGTGTGTGTGTGTCCTTAGGATAATTTAGGTTAAGTAGTGTGTAAGCTTAGGGACTGATGACCTTAGCAGTTAAGTCCCATAGATTTCACACACATTTGAACATTTTTTTTTTATTTTCGCCTGTCTTGTTAGCCATTTGTAACTTTTCAGAGAAGCGTCATGAGTGGGAATTTTGAGTAAAACCTACCCATTACTCTGGATGCCATGACAAAATTTGCCTTTTATGCCAAAACACAGCCGAGTTTACACTGTCTCGCCTTACTAACAAGTTGTGCAGGCAACTGCGAGAGCATTCTGAAGTTTATTAAATGAGGAACTGAGGAAAAGTAAAGCTAATAACTTATAAAAAGGAAAACGTGTAATGTCTTTACATATGTTATTCCAAAACCCGTAGCATTTCTCGTGTCACCAGTTATCGATGGCCCTTAAAAATTACATTTTTTCACCGAAAAAGTCTGTAGTTATTGGAATAACGCGGTGGATAATTAAATTTTACATAATAACGTTATGGTTAAATACTCTCCTCTTTGCGAGCTGTCAATTTGCCAAAATTTCATTTCGCTATCTGAAACCATTTATGAAATATGAGGAATGTTGTGGATATTTCACTCTGGCTTCATCGCCGGCGCGGCGCGATCGCAAATGTGTGTGCTACATCAGATCCATTTTCTCGAGATTGGTGACAGATACATACATCTATCCTAGTCTAAATAAAAATTCAATAAGTTACCTACATTTCGTACGCAACAACATTTTATGTAATCTGCACGAAAACCAAAATCATAGCGTCCGCTGTTTTTCATTGCACACGTTTCCGAATTTCACAGCGTGTCTTACTTTCAAGTAAATATCACAATAATTATGACCATTAACGAAATCATGGGCATTTCATCATCAACCTAACAGAAAAAGCTATAAGTAAAGCAAAAATGATTTTTTTTTTTGCCGAATAGTTTCTGTAAAATCGTTTGAGAAATATTGCAGGGCGCTCACCTCGATTCTGTCATCGCTGATCGGCCGAAATGTGGAAAACACTTATCGGCCTCCCTTTCCAAACACTTATGGGTCTCCCCTTCCGAACGAACGAATGAAAGAACTCGCCTAGCGCTTTGGAGGCAAACCGGTCACTCCGCATCGGGCTAGTACCCACACTGGGGCAACCCATATCCCTTCACGCCTCCGGACAGCCCGGAAGGAGCTGCTTAACGCACACCGTATCTTCACCCCCGCGACTGGGAGCATGTCTACCAAGTCGCGGAGAAGTGGGTGAAGGAGGAGTGGCGCTCTGGAAGGAGGAAGCCTGACTCTGAAGCCCAAGCAGCAGCAGCCTACTTCGAAAACCTAAGGAAGTAGCCTGATGCAAATTCCAAGGAGAGGCCACCAAACCACCTGAGAGGTCGACGGAGGAACAGCAGCCATGCTGCTTACCCTCCCACACCACCAGATACGCGGACAGTCCGTGAACTAGTGAGACCATGAGGCCACCGTACCCAAGGTGAGCCATTGAAGTCGTCCACTGCGAAGACCTATTTTCAACGATGTGGCGGAAAAGTGTGCAACGAAACACTGTACTGGCTCAGCAGTGTATTTGTCACACATTATTTCGGTTTCGTACTGTCGCCGAGCGGTTCTAGGCGCTACAGTCTGGAACCGCACGACCGCTACGGTCGCAGGTTCGAGTCCTGCCTCGGGCATGGATGTGTGTTATGTCCTTAGGTTAGTTAGGTTTAAGTAGTTCTAAGTTCTAGGGGACTGATGACCTCAGAAGTTAAGTCCCATAGTGCTCAGAGCCATTTGAACTATTCGTACTGTCACGCTTCTCGATCAGGTAATTCCGAGGACGATGAAAATAACGATTGGGGTATCTGCAGCTCTTCCCGGATGAAGGTCTGAATGATGCTAGGTGACACTCTCTGCAGTCTGTCACATTCGGACTCAAATCTTTCCACAAGTGCAACTTATGAACTTCATCTAATTATTGTGTGCACTGGTGATTCAATATGTCCTAATTTTATCTGCACGTGACAAGATAAATTTCTGTATTGGACCGGGATTTGAACCCGAATTTCTGCCTTTCACACGCAGTGCGCCGCCAAGTTATACTAAGTTTGTGTCATTAATCTATTCACCTAATCCTAGCCGGAGCTTCCAAACACAACGTCTCTTATCATGACTTGAGTGAAGGATATAGCAGAGTGCTTTTTGATCACGACTTCAGTTATGTCACTGGCAAGGCACGTGCGCTGAGTGACCGCGCGGTTTGAGGCGCCATGTTACGGGTTACGCGGCCTCTCCCGACGGAAGTTCGAGTCCTCCCTCGGGCATGGGTGTGTGTGTTGTTCTCAGCATAAGTTAGTTTAAGTAGAATATACGTCTAGGGTCTGATGACCTCAGCAGTTTGGTCCCTTAGGAAATCGCACACATTTGAACATTTTTGAAAGTGGCACTTTTTGTTCTGTACGGTAGTATAGCTGCGACGAGCATTTGTGGCAAGTTAGAACTTCGTGGGTTGGGGTTCCGAGTTGATCAGTAAGGCTGACTCTGTTAGCGCAATTGGTAGCACGTTGCCTGCGAAAAAGAGGTATCCGGGTTGAGTGCCGCACCGGCACAAAGCGAAATGGTGGAAAAATGTCTGTCAACCTCTCTCCGTGCCTGTTAATGAAGGTGGCGCCCCGTGTCCGACTGCTACTGCCTCCAAAGAAGTATTCGCATTTCAAAAGTATTCACTAATCGAAACTTCTTGATGCGGTTCACTTCGTTAGCTGTAACTAAAGTGGATGTTTGGAATTACCAACTAAACACAAGGGCATCGGAATAAACGCAGGAAATATAGTGAGTACTTTCTTACGATTGAGTGATACCGTGCATACATAAACACGGTAAATTAAGCTCATGTTATTTATACACTCCTGGAAATTGAAATAAGAACACCGTGAATTCATTGTCCCAGGAAGGGGAAACTTTATTGACACATTCCTGGGGCCAGATACATCACATGATCACACTGACAGAACCACAGGCACATAGACACAGGCAACAGAGCATGCACAATGTCGGCACTAGTACAGTGTATATCCACCTTTCGCAGCAATGCAGGCTGCTATTCTCCCATGGAGACGATCGTAGAGATGCTGGATGTAGTCCTGTGGAATGGCTTGCCATGCCATTTCCACCTGGCGCCTCAGTTGGACCAGCGTTCGTGCTGGACGTGCAGACCGCGTGAGACGACGCTTCATCCAGTCCCAAACATGCTCAATGGGGGACAGATCCGGAGATCTTGCTGGCCAGGGTAGTTGACTTACACCTTCTAGAGCACGTTGGGTGGCACGGGATACATGCGGACGTGCATTGTCCTGTTGGAACAGCAAGTTCCCTTGCCGGTCTAGGAATGGTAGAACGATGGGTTCGATGACGGTTTGGATGTACCGTGCACTATTCAGTGTCCCCTCGACGATCACCAGTGGTGTACGGCCAGTGTAGGAGATCGCTCCCCACACCATGATGCCGGGTGTTGGCCCTGTGTGCCTCGGTCGTATGCAGTCCTGATTGTGGCGCTCACCTGCACGGCGCCAAACACGCATACGACCATCATTGGCACCAAGGCAGAAGCGACTCTCATCGCTGAAGACGACACGTCTCCATTCGTCCCTCCATTCACGCCTTTCGCGACACCACTGGAGGCGGGCTGCACGATGTTGGGGCGTGAGCGGAAGACGGCCTAACGGTGTGCGGGACCGTAGCCCAGCTTCATGGAGACGGTTGCGAATGGTCCTCACCGATACCCCAGGAGCAACAGTGTCCCTAATTTGCTGGGAAGTGGCGGTGCGGTCCCCTATGGCACTGCGTAGGATCCTACGGTCTTGGCGTGCATCCGTGCGTCGCTGCGGTCCGGTCCCAGGTCGACGGGCACGTGCACCTTCCGCCGACCACTGGCGACAACATCGATGTACTGTGGAGACCTCACGCCCCACGTGTTGAGCAATTTGGCGGTACGTCCACCCGGCCTCCCGCATGCCCACTATACGCCCTCGCTCAAAGTCCGTCAACTGCACATACGGTTCACGTCCACGCTGTCGCGGCATGCTACCAGTGTTAAAGACTGTGATGGAGCTCCGTATGCCACTGCGAACTGGCTGACATTGACGGCGGCGGTGCACAAATGCTGCGCAGCTAGCGCCATTCGACGGCCAACACCGCGGTTCCTGGTGTGTCCGCTGTGCCGTGCGTGTGATCATTGCTTGTACAGCCCTCTCGCAGTGTCCGGAGCAAGTATGGTGGGTCTGACACACCGATGTCAATGTGTTCTTTTTTCCATTTCCAGGAGTGTAGATAAGCTGCGTAACTGTGTGATCCGCTCTCTAAGTTACAAAGATATCGTAAGATTCTACAATGTTACTCTTGTTTTAACAGCTACATCAGTTTTTAATAATGTTGCAGTGTCGAACAGAAATTTGAAATTGCCAGAGACAAAGAAAAAAGAAAAAAAACGGACAGTTCATGAAGACCCTACAACATATGAAATATACCTGGACAAAACAATGTGTGAAATAATACGCATTCTGTATAATTAAGTAGAAAGTAAAACTATTATCAACCTGAACGTTGATTTGAGCATTGCAGTGCTTTAGTATGCTAAGTCCTACTGAAGTGGTATGCCCTTACCTTCCTCAGACTTCTCAACTGATCATGCTAGGACGGGTTTCTCTTTAACATAGAGTCTGAAGTACGGTGGAATGTGGAATTTTTAATATTAAAAAAAATCATTGCCAGAGATGAAAAAGCTGCAAGCTACACAAAAAATCTTAGGACGGACTGAGGGCAGAATCCTAGACCTTTGCGCTCCAGACTCTTCGTTAATTAAGTCACACGTATTATAATCCGAAACTGATAAAATATTGTAAGAGATGGGGAAAGATAAGATACTAACGCTGCCTGCAAAATAATGTAAGTATCTGGTTCTCGCCAATAGGTTTCTTATTTTTCAAGGCCAACGGTACAGTAAACAGCTTCGGCAAGAATTGGTTCTGTACTAGCTTAACGTTAAGAGTCCGTCATATCTAGTACAAAAAATGTATCTACCATACAGCTATCGCAGCATCCTGAGCTACTTGTTACTCTACGCTAGGAATTCACTAATAATTACGAAATGTCAACATGTGGCGAAAGTTTGGGCAAGACTGGTATAAATTCACAATTAATGTGAGAAACGGCTCTGCTGTTTGTGATCCTATATCTTTACAGATTGTCTGTGTATTCCACATACACAATGATGATACAAGTAGCGGCGTGAGCGGTGGGAAGTTTCGGTTCCTGCATTTTCTCTCGAGAATAACTTCAGCTGTTGTCAGGGGTGCGTCTTAGAAGTTGTAAAATGACGCAGATAACGCAGAATGTCGATGAACTAGAAGAATAGCGTAAATAATCATCGCCTCTCATGACACTTGGCCTCATAGTAGCAACACTAAAGGCATGTTTGGCTAGTTGTATATTTTATTTGCCGAGTTTTGCGACTGTAATAAAAGTCTTATTAAAACGAAGCGCGTTTCGCTTTGAAATAAAGCATCCTCAGTGAACTAAAGAGAAACGCGCTTGGCCCTAACAAGACTTTTATTACAGTCGCAAAAGACGGTATTAACCTCCATATACCGTGTAAAACTGCGACTGCGGAAAAAAGAGGCCATAATACAAAGAAGAAAACATGTACGCTGTTTTCATTACCAAGGAGCATTAATAAATATTCTGTACATTTGAGTCTCGCTGCCCCGTTGGTGTGCGTCCAGTAGTGTTGGGTAGGGAGAGCTGAGAGGTTCCCCTCGCGAGTGTCCCGGTAAGTGGCGGCAACTGCACGCATGTAAGCAATCTGCTAAGAAACTATTCCGTTTGCAAATGTGGTATTCCCAAGAACGGTGCACATTAGCAAGCAGCAGAGCGCCGCGAGCGCGGCATGCCAATTAGGGAGGTGCGAGAACGAAAGCTGGCGGCGTCTCTTTACGCTGCCCGCTCAAATATCACAAAGAAAGTGAGCCTCGCCGGCGACGCCTTGTAGCTGCAGCTCGAATCTCCTGGGCGAAACCTAACACCTCCAAAAATTGTTATAGACCGAAATGGTGCCAGATTAATGGCGCTACTAAAGGGGCTTCACAGCTATTTCAAGAAACCCGTCAATTATGAGTAAGCTCACGCCATGCAAATGCTTCCGCTCCACTTGAGTTGCCAGTAAAACTAGAAAAATACGCTTACACGAGGTGGTGTGGTCTTCATTTCGACGACTGTAATATCCGGTGTACCATAAGGAAGTGTGATAGCACCGTTGGTGTTTACAATATGTATAAATGATCTAGTACAAACCGTCGGATACTCTTTAAAGCTATTCGCAGATGATGCAGTTGTCTATACCTAAGTAGCAACACCAGAAGATAGTAATAATTTGCAGAACGACCAGCAGAGAACTGATAGATTGTGAAGGCTCTGGCAGTTGACTCTGAACGTAAATAAATGTGACATATTGCGCATACATAGGAAAAGAAATCCACTACTGTACAGCTACATTATTGGTGACGAACAGCCGGAGACAGCGTCTGCCGTAAAATAGCTAGACGTAACTATCCAGAGTGACCTTAAGTTGAAAGACCATATAAAATACATAGTAGGAAAAGCAGATACCAGACTCAAATCCACAGGAAGAATCTTAAGGAAATGTAACTCATCCACGAAAGAAGTGGCTTATAAGGCGCTTGTTCGTCCGATTCTTCAGTACTGTTCATCTTTCGGGGATCCCTATCAGGTAGGACTGATAAGAGGAGATAGAGAAGATCCAACGAAGAGCGGTGCGTTTCGTCACGGGATCGTATAGCTGGCGAGAGAGCGTTACGGAGATGCTAAACAAACTCCACTGGCAGACGTTACAAGAGAGGAGTTGTGCATCGCGGAGAGATTTACTTTTGAAATTTCGGGACAGCACTTTCCAGGAGGAGTCGAACAACATATTAATTCCTCCCATATAGATCTCGCGTATTGACCACGAGGAGAAAATTCGAGAAATTAGAGCCAATACAAAGGTTTACCGACAATTATTCTTTCCACGCAGTAGTCGCAAGAGGAACCGGGTTGGAGGGATCAGATAGTGGTACTGAACGTACCCTACACCACACAGCATTAGGTGGCTTGCGGAGTATGGTGTAAAGGTAGATGCAGCTCTGCACGCTATCCTATCCTGTGGAACCTCTTTATCTCTGCGTAGCTACTGTTCTTTGATTAAAATTCCTTTTCTGATTCGACGACGATGGCTGGTCCCTACCATTTGTGGCCGGCCGTAGTGGTCGAGCGGTTCTAGGCGCTTCAATCTGGAACCGCGCGACCGCTACGGTCGCAGGTTCGAATCCTGCGTCGGGCATGGATGTGTGTGATGTCCTTAAGTTGGTTAAGTTTAAGTGGTTCTAAGTTCTAGGGGACTGATGACCTCAGAAGTTAAGTCCCATAGTGCTCAGAGCCATTTGAACCAACCTACCATTTGTCTCGCTGAAACGTCGGTCACAAGGTAATTTTATTCGGAGGATACAATCTACCTCCCCCCCCCCTCCCTCCCCAACTGACGGTTCCTGGATCCCTACTCTCAGCTGAATTGTGCTGCATATTTCTTTTTTCCTCTATTCCAAAACCACCTCATTAATTATCCGATTACCCATTCAACTTTAGCATTCTTTTGTGGCATTATATTACATTTGTTTTACCAAATGACGTATTTTCCAGGCGCCTGTTGCATGCGCACTGTAATCCGGAGTCCACGTTTAATTGCATAGCGTCCTGTGTGTAACGAGCTCCTTAATACAGCAGATAGGAGGCATATAAACTCCTATGTGTAACTTCTAGCGTTATTAAATTAACTTACGAAAGAAACATATTGCGACACGACTTTTTTAAGTAATTTTATCGCGGCGATTAATTTCCCAAGTTTGCGCGTTTGTCGCTTGCTCTCTCCAATGTACATACGTAGATTCGCAGTGATTAAATTCTATACATTCCATAAGTATTTCAATGCCTCGAAGATCCGGTCACTCTAGTTTGTGAAAACAGCGCAAAGGATCGCTCGGCAGTATAAAAAGAACGCCATCAAGAATAGCGCAATGATGCAACAGGCTCACAGTACGACTGCTCTGCAACAGAGTGCGAAAATAACCTCGGTGAAACTTCTCAGGAGAAGCGTAAAATAGTTTGTATCACTCGAAATTATTGAAAACATACTTTCCCTAAAAATATGTCGTATAACAGATAAAGGCCTGATATGGTTGGGCAGCGATTAAGTACGAGACTACAGACGCAAAAGTCTCGGGATCGATGCCCGGTCGGATACAAGACTTTCATCTGCGACTTAATACTTTCTTCATCTTGGTTGTATTTATTGATGTGAAAGGAGCTGAACTGCATATTGTTTCGAAGTGCAAGTTGAATTCTAGGTGCCCCTAGAACAGGCTGGGTCACAGGTCAGTCAGGCTGAAGATCAGAGACAAGCAACAGACTCCAACTGGACCACACCTACTAGAACACAGTGGTGTCTAAACCAATCTCCGGGTTGATGACTCTTTTACATTTGGCTCTGAGCACTATGGGACTCAACTGCTGTGGTCATAAGTCCCCTAGAACTTAGAACTACTTAAACCTAACTAACCTAAGGACATCACACAACACCCAGCCATCACGAGGCAGAGAAAATCCCTGACCCCGCCGGGAATCGAACCCGGGAACCCGGGCGTGGGAAGCGAGAACGCTACCGCACGACCACGAGATGCGGGCATCTTTTACATTTACCTTATATAAATACATGAATTCACCTGTACCACAACTTGTTTAATTTGAAGGTGGCAGAATAGGACTATATCTGATATACAGTGACACAGTGCGTGCTAGAATGCACAGTTTACGTACCTTGCTGAGGCACGAAAGAGCATAATCATCAAGAAACGACGAACTGGAACAAAATACCATCTGTACTGCAGACGTCAGACAGCAAGACAAGTATGAGTACGTGACACTAACAAAATAAATGAACCTAGTGGCAATGGTAAAACCACGCCGAAACGTGATTGAGTGTTAATAAGAATTTGTGTCAGCTGAAGGCAGAACCGTATTTTCATAATTACATGCTGCAAGACGTCTCACTCTAGATGCATCATCATTCTCACTTCGAAGCGGCGAAACGAGAACGTTGTATCGTGACCTACAGTAACATAGTTATTCGATACAGTTTTTCTGCTCAGTGGGCTGAACTAAGGCCACACTGTTGTGTATCGATACATGGCTCTGCACCTGGGCTGGCACTCTGCGCCGAACAGCTTCAATTACCCTCCGATATATGGACTGCCCTCATTTCTCTCCATCCATACACGGCAACGATCTTACCCAATTTCCTGCGATCGACCATGAGAACAAGCTTCCATGAAGGGCGAAGAGTTGTAACCGCACACAAAACTGTATTTTTCTTTTCTACCGCTTACGCAAAGAAAACTATTTGCTATTATCAAAAAGTATCTTACGAAAAAATTTACATAAATTTCGCTGTTTCAATAAAAAATAAGTGTTATTTATTTTTATGAACTCCTTATTTTATTAACTTATTAATTTATTACTGGTTTCTAGCGCAGATACTATTAAATCAACAAAAATTGAAAAGGACTAACAAATGCTGCATTATGAACTCCTGACGTTCTATCGATAGTACTCCAAACCTCAATTAGCTACCGATATTGAATGTTTTAATGATTTCCGAGATAGCTCGTTAACGATTACCGGATCTTTCTTATAAACCAGTCAGGAGAAGAGATATTCTTCGCTTTTCACAACTCTCCTGTTACCGTCGAAGGCTCATGCGTATTTTATAAACAAAAACTTATCAACTGTCTGTATTTCGGCTTTATTTCAGAGCGAAAGATTCAAGGTTTAGAAATTACAACCGACGCTTTTTATCACGGTATGGTAAATCAGTGGCAACTGAAGAAGGCTATATACGAGTGTCCAGGAAAAATTTTATACGGACTTCAAAATTTAAAGAGGAAATTTTTCATATATTCCTCATAAAAAAAAGATAGGTCATCGCGTGACAGTTCTTCGATGGACCAATTCTATGTTGGAACAGCAAACGACCTCTATATACGAAGGCATAAAACCATTTCTGAAATGATGCTCACATCAGACACTATAAACTAATATTTTAAATTAAATTTGGTCCCACACAGCAGTAAAATTGTTGTGCCAGTTCAGAAGGGGGCATTGCATCCGATGTGGGCCGGAAAATTTTCAGGTGTTATAACTGTCAAATGAAATACAGAAAATTCCATCTGTAGTAAATTCCATAGAAGAGCTAGATGAAATGGTCTCCGCACGAAATATTTGGTAAACCCTTGAAGTTTTCCATTGCACTTGCTAACAGTAGCCACCGACTGCCTTCATATCGTTTCGATCATACAGAGGCCGTTCTGAATGACGTACACCTGTTAACAGTCCCAAAAAATACGTCGCATTCGTTACAGCTTTTTCTTGTACTAGAGAAGATAATTACATCCTGAAAATTTATATCTCTGCAATATAAGATTGGAATGTAAATAAAATGTTCGATTTCCGATCATTCTGTACAGATACATTCCCTAAATAATGTTGAAAAAACTCTTCATTTTAGTCAGCGCACCAATGTAACAGGAATGCTTACCCGTCTCCAAGAGTAAGGTGCTACAGGAACGAGCTGCATCTCAGTTACACTTAAAATTTCGATAGCTTTTTACTAGCATGTAAGAGTTAGTTTACCGACATAGTTCTGCCATAGGTCCGGGCAGCGAGCACATATTCAACCATTCTCGCAACGCCCGACGAAGATGACTGAAACAGTCATCGAAATACTGTTAATAAAAATGTAATCGTCCGACATAAGAAAAAAACAGAGCTAGTGACGGATGTTCTGTGCAAGGAGACGTCTTTGGAAATGAATGGGTCAAGGACGTGGAAAGAAATTGGTCGTATTCTTTTTAAAAGAAACCAACGTTTTCGTTTTTTGAGAAATCATAGGAAAATCAAGTCAGGTTTTTGCATCCCGCTCCTGCCAATGCCCGTCCTATGGCTTGACGAATGCGTCACTTCAATTCTTTCTATCAATTATGTCGGGAAAATCTTCAAAATTCCACTTGTATGCAAATTTATATGACGTTTGCAACTAGAAATTGTCAACACTAGACCATTCAGAGGAATTTACCATCTGTATATTCCACCCAAAATCGCTGCCACTGTTCCAGTTGCACTCTTAGTTACATTACTTCACATAAATCGTGTTCCACGTATTTCTCGGAGAAGAGTTTCAGAGCTGTGGAGATAAGCCAAATATTTACAGTTTACTCGAATGAAATACAGATCAGTTTTTTGGGGAGCCGAATAACTCAAAACCAGACGTGTTTATTTTGACTCTGAAAATGTGATTTCTCAAAGTCAGTTTGGTGCGCCTCTATACTCGCCACAAACATTGACTTCGTAGCGTAATGTTGAATTAAAATTGAAGAATAATTTAGAGCCACTTTAAAATTCCTTAAAGGTGTAATCAATGCAGCTTACATATGCGTTTCGTTAACTCTCGGGTGTGATCTTGCAAATACCGATTATGAGCCATTTGCAAATCCAAAGCCTAGATACACACTGTTCCTGGACTTCACTGTTCGAATACAGTGTACACGGTGACCAAAATATAATTAGACAGATAAGTGTTTTCGGCATACAAAGAGCAAAGTCTAAACAGCAAAGAGATCGTAAGAAAACTATCGAAATCGAGTCCGAATATTAGAAGACACTGCTGAAAGATAGCTTGCAGAAACATTCGACAAAATCGCAAAGCCGTTTAGTTGTGCAAGTGGATTAAAAGATCATAGTGGCAGAATATCACTATAAAAGATTTGCATCTATACAGATTTCTGTTTCACGTGAGATTAAGCTTGCAAATCAACTTGGACGTATCCCACTTTGCTGACAGTTGGTTAAACGAAGTGGTACCGAGACGATTAAATAATTTATTTTTCCATTTCCTAAGTTGAGACCTGTTTCCGCCTGTCTTGCCATTTTGGTGAATTTTCTTATCCAAAAATTTCCGTCTTCTTACTGTGGTCTACTTCCGCGAACTGGTTGCACATTGTGACTGTGCAGCTAGTTCATGGATGAAGCACTCACAAGAATGTCGAAACTTTGGGAAAAAGTTAAGATGACGATGACATCAGATACGGAGCACAAGCTCGCACATGGACGGACTCGGACAAGCTGATCTTTTCAAAGAAACCGTCCGGCTGTTAGTCTTACTTGATTAACTGAAATCTGAGATAACTTAATCTGGATGGCAAGATGTAAGTTTGAAACGCCGTTGTCCCGATTACGATTCCAGTATCTTACCATTTTACACCAACGACGTGGTAGCAGTATACAAGAACTGTTAACATTATTAAAGGCTCTGAGCACTATGGGACTTAACTTCTCAGGTTATCAGTCCCCTAGAACTTAGAACTACTTAAACCTAACTAACCTAATGACGTCACACACATCCATGCCCGAGGCAGGATTCGAACCTGCGACCGTAGCGGTAGCGCGGTTCCAGACCGTAGTGCCTAGAACCGCTCGGCCACTTCCATTATTAAAGGCCGCGAAAGCCTATCTTCATATACGATGGCCTCAAACGTTACATTAGCTATACAGTGAGCCCCAGGAGGGAAGGTCATTCATTATTCAGGGGTAGGACACGAACTATCAACTGAAGCAAAGAGGTCAAGTAAACATGGACTCTGAATTGCATAACTTAGGAGCTACGAGCACTTGTTCATTTTCGTTACTGTGAAACAAATCTGTTCTACTGAACATTATAGATTCAATAGATTTTTTGCTTCCTATGATCGTTCCTGTGTTATCCCTGAATACTGACCTTTCCTCCTGAGACACCAAGTATTTTTACTTCCGTCATCTGCAAAAACTGACCTATGTGCATCTCGTGGCGCTGCAAATGCTTCATCGCTTACACTCACTGGAAACGACGAAAGCAATCATGACAGACCAACACGGCACACTATATCCAATGTGTAAATTGCCTTTAATTTGTGTTACAGACGGCATTTAATATCGCCCTGTGCCGAAACTAGACCCAATCAAGACTCCAATAATCAGTAATGCACTGTGGGGGCGGGGCAGCGCAGACCGCGGGTGCGCACCCAACACCAGCTGATCTGCTGACCCACATCGCTTCCTCGCTTCCTCTGCTGACACACTTGCGGACTGCGCGTGCGCGCCGCGCGGACATGGGCGGCAGTGGACGCGTGCTGCTCCACAGCTCCCCAGAGACGCGCTCACCTGCCGCCGCATCAACGTCGCGCTCCGTTGTGTTGTGTTGCATAAAAACGCCGCCTCACCGCGCCGCTGTCGCAACCTCCGCCCGCCGGCGCCAGTGCCGGCTTTTTTTTTTTATGTCGCTCTCTTTCTTCGTCAACGTCCCGTCGCCCGCATTCTCCCCGCCACATCGCAGCACGCTCCGTGACGCGAATATCAAGCAAACAACGCAGCTGTCGAGTTACACAGTCACTGCGCAATAGCCCAGATTTAGATGCATCGTCTACTGTGTTAACAACTGTACCCTCATCTCCCTGCCGACAAGAAACTATGCAGCCCCCAGTCTGCGCAACAGTCTTGATACTCCATATGGGTCTCTAAAAATGCGGTCACACACACCCAGAATTTCTTAATACGGTGAAGACTCATTTAGTTCTGGATAAAATATGTCTCGCTGAACAGTTCTAGTCGTCATAATTTAATTTTGACTACCGTGTCTTATTTCACTTCAGTCTAACGATAGGATGATACCTTTGGCTAGGTATCTTTTCCCGCAAATTATGTAAATCGAAGGTAGAGGGTAGGAGGTGTGGGCGAGGGAGAGGGAGGAAAGGAAATGGAAGGGATTCAGCGACATCGGGACTTTATGTGATCTCCTGCTTGCTAGGCAGCTGGGTTAACCGCTGCGCCACATGGACACAGTGTTTATCGCAATTGCGCGCACTATGTCGGTATGCTCCTCGGCCGACTCACATTCCCACCTAGCGCCACCTACTAGCAGTCCCCGTCCATGTCCTAAATGCTCTCTGATTACAGATATCCGCTAGAGGTTGCACTGAAGGCTGTGGCTTCATTGCTCACCGAGGCGAATCGAATAATATGAATGCATGGTGTCTGTTCTTTCGTCCGAAGGAACGCACACCACGCATTCACATAACCTTCTAGCAAAGTTATTTCTAAGTCATCAATTGGAGACGCTAGCCATACACATTCCATCCACGCTACATTTAACCTCCCGCTGCTCCTACATCACCGTGAGTGTGTTTCCGCTGAGTATGATGAGAATGGAGAGAAATCTACAGGGTGTCACTAAACAATGCCGACAAATAGGTTGTAGAGGGTATCATGAGGAACAACTTGAGGATAGAAACTCAAGTCCGGAAACATCGTACAACGACGCTACAGGGCATCTAATTTACAGGCGTTGGCACCTGCCGCCAGGACCCTCCTTCGGCAGCATACGTTACTGTACGCAGATGGACCGTAGGCGGAAAGTCTCTAAATTCAGTGATTGCATCTGATTACCATGACCGCCAGAGAAGAAGACGAAGCCAGATGCTGCGTAGAAAGAGCTTGTCTCCTGTGAATACCACGCTCTGACGCCTCGATGAATGACGTTACAGGAAAAAAAATTAACTATGAATCAAAACCTGTGTCCGAAACAGTCATCCATCGAGGAAACGGAGCATCGCACGCCTCACTAAGCAGCTCCTTCCCTCCACCGGCGATCACTAATAACAAACAACATTTCGAGACGTTCTATGTTTCGTCAGAGAAAAATGTAATGTTTGCTGCCGAGGGGACGGCCTAGCGATAGACGCCCCCACAAACAGTTTCCTAACTTCAACTTCTTCCTCAAGAAACGCTCTAGAAACCCTCGGAATCTGTCGGTAGCGTAATGTAACGCACTTTACAACAGGATAAAGATATGAATCACTTCTTTATGCGTGCCTAAATAATTCAGTTGGTAGTGCAGTGTCCCGATAGACGCAGATCCAGATTACAGCCCAATCTGGCGCAAACCCGTACCATATTAAAAGAGATGTAAACTCCTCATATAATTAAACAATTCAGGCGCTTCCTGATTGTAAAGATGCGTTCACCAACCTGGCGGTTGGATGGAACAACACAGTGCTTTCTTAGGAATAGTCCTTTATTTCTTCACGCAGGGGAACCTCCAATTTACGACGAAATCTGAATGAGGGTGTAACTTCATTTTTTTTCCCATAAAAGAGAGGCGAAAAGCACGTTAACTTAAACAAAATCGTACATTTAACTAGAGACCGATGACAAAAGTATTAGCTTTATACCTGGCAGTTCATCACACAGCCCTTGTAAGTGAGTCATTCAAAAACAAGACAAAGGAACAGCTTCTCAAAAATTGCTACTGTCACTAACAATAACGTCTCGTATACCAGATAGACACTACGTGAATGTAACTAGATTTAAGCGATTATTATTGATTAACGAAAGGCAACTACACTGAAGAGCAATTAAACCGGTACACCTGCCTAATATCGTGTACGGCTCCCGCGAGCACGCAGAAGTGCCGCAACACGACGTGGCATGGACTCGACTAACGCCTGAAGTAGTGCTGGAGGGAATACACACTATGAATCCTGCACGGCCGTCCATAAATCCATAAGAATACGAGGGGGTAGAGATCGCTTCTGAACACGTTGCAAGTCATCCCCAGATATCCTCAATAATGTTCATGTTTGGGGAGTTTGGAGGCCAGCCGTCTTCCTGGAGGCCAATCTTTAGCGATTCTGGGCGTGTGGGGTGTCGCATTGTCCTGTCGGAATTGTCCAAGTCCGTCGGAATGCACAATGAACATGAATGGATGCAGGTGATCAGACAGGATGCTTATGGACATGTCACCTGTCAGACTCTTATCTAGACGTATCAGGCGTCCCATATCACTCCAAGTGCACATGTTCCACACCATTACAGAGCTTCCCCCAGCTTAAACAGCCCCTACTGATATGCTGGGTCCATAGCTTCTCTATACTTGTACACGTCCATCTGGTCGACGTGATTTGAAACGAGACTCGTCCGACCAGGCAACATGTTTCCAATCATCAACAGTTCAATGTCGGTGCTGACGGACTCAGGCGAGGCGTAAAGCCTTGGGTCGTGCAGTCATCAAGGATACACGAATGGGCTTTCGGCTCCGAAAGCCTATATCGATGATGTTTCGTTGAATTGTTTGCACGATGACACTTCTTGATGGCCCAGCTCTGAAATCTACAGCAATTTGCGGGAGGGTTGCACTTCTGTCACGTTGAACGGATCTTTTTCCGGTAGCAGCAATGTCGGAGATTTGATGTTTTGCCGGATTCCTGGTATTCACATTACACTCGTGAAATGCTCGTACGGGAGAATCTCCACTTCATCGCTACCGCGGAGATGCTGTGTCCCATCGCTCGTGCGCCGACTAGAACATCACGTTCAAATTCACTTAAATCTTGATTATCTGTCATTGTGCAACAGTAACCAATCTAACAACTGCGCCAGACGCTTGTCGTCTAATACAGGCGTTGTCGACCGCAGCGCTATATTCTGCCTGTTTACATATCTCTCTATTTGCATACGCATGCCTATACCAGTTTCTTTCGCGCTTTAGTGTATAACACACTTGGAAACTAAACACGGTATTACTTCTTGCTCACATTACATGCTCGGCAGAAGTTCAACTTAAACGTTCCCATAGTGTCAAATACGATGTTTTAGAACAGTGCAGCAATGGCCATAGAAAACTTTGTTAGCAAAATTCGTGAGGATATTTCAATATGAGGCTGCAAAAGCTCGGTATGGTTCCTTCGCAAAGATCATAACAAACGGGATTTTACGTCCCGTCGTCGAAAAGGTCGTTACAGGAAGAGAACGAACTATGATTGCGGAAGAAAATCGGCCGTGCTCTCTTAAAAGAACTATCCGGACATATGTCTAAAGCGACTTATGGAAATCATGGGAAAACTACATCTGGATTGTCAGGTCTGGATTTGAACATCCGTCCTCCCGAAAACAGCAATTAGGGGAATTACCCATCACTTACGTAAAATGTCGGAACAATCTCTGTCGACATTGTCATCAGACAACACTGTTACAAATATGCTACAGGAAGTGCATGTCACGTTAATGAAGCTGGAAAAGCAGTCTGTGACCTCTGACAGAGAAGCTAAGTGTTACTCGAAAATCATACGTTACATCCATTTCTTATTATATGACATAAATCTACTTGCTTCTTTGTGGGTGTATAATCCTTCGACACGCATGGTGGAGGTGTGTAATAAATGTAACTGGTTACAGCAATTTGTAGTTTCAGTTGATAGTACAGAAAACATTAATCGTTTTGTTTCCATTGTCGTTCTTGACGTCGTCTTCTTCTTCTTTTTCTTTCTTTCTTTTTTGATGGGGTGTAACTGTGATGATAGCATGCGATTGGGTATATCGGCTGGATGTATGATAAAATTTAGTTATTTTATCTTCCACATATTATATCTTGCTTTTTTAATTCTAGTAAATAGCGTATATGTTCCCTGTACCTGAAACGGTGGTTCTATTTTTCTTGTCGAATGCCTGTCTTTATAAATATGTAAATCAAAGTAGAATACCGCAGAATATATAACCTCTCTTGGGTTTTAAAATCAAATAACGTGTAAATTTCTGTCAAACGCAATAACGAAGCACTCTCGTCAGAAAACTGTGTTCTAGCTTCAACAGCTATACGTTTCAATGATCCACACATCTCACTGATTTATTCTTATAAATTTTAGTACTTCCATTTGATATTACTCACATTCTGTTCCATCGTTTTCCTTACAAAGAATGCTTTTATTGTAAATGACATACCAAATTTACTTGTCTATTGTAAAAATTGTCATTTTGATACCTACTTGTGAAATGGGGAGTGTCAAAACTTCGGTAGCAATTGCCCTGTAAAATGATAAAAAAGAGAAAAAACAAGGAAAGAACTGTGCCTATACAGGCTGTTACTCTATCTTTAGAAATCACACAACACGGCTTTCCAAACGACATCACTACAGTCAAAGAGTCTGAAAGTGGGTACGCAATACTATTTCAGCATGTTTACACAGCATTCTCCCTCCACTTCCCGAGATACGAGAAAGAAAGCTGCACGCGTGAACTTTTATACTGTAGCAGACATCAGTAACTCGAATAACGAAATAAGAAAGTGGGCTTCATGTTTAACGTTTGACTTCGACTAAGTGATTACGGAAGGAAAATAAGCTCTAATGGAACAAGAACAGGTAAGCGAATCGTACGTGGTAATTTCTTCCCGAAGCAAAGGTCTCAGCATGTACGTTAATCGATTTAGAGGAACTATATTAAAAATAAATGCGGATGACTGCTCGGAAATCTGAACTCCGCTTTCTTATCGCTGTGCCAATGCGTAGCCACGTTCAGTTCAAGTGAACGAGATGGTTTCGTTGTCGTAACTGTTCTTTACAGCAAGCTCATTTCGTCAAGGAGCATAGCTATCAAACGCCGCCACTGTCTGTTTTCCGCTTGCAAAGCAATGACACGTGTGTGTAATACATTGAAGGGCTACGAACTTACTACATACGGTACTTCGCGGTAAGCCAGCGGAGTACAGCTTGTCTCCGACTTAGCCTCTGCGCAAGCTGCTTACGTAACTGTCCAGGATGGCAGAGGTCATTCGTTAACTAATTGTATTACCTTAAAAAGACTTCACGCCGCTTATTTCTCGGCGAGATGTACATGTTTCACCACTGGCAACACATGAACCACAATTAATATTATGTCCTTTTTAGCAACATAGTTTTAGTTTTGAAAAACATTCTTCTGTTTGTGGAGAGGATTACACGGAAGAAGAAAACCACACAGGAGTGCTTCGTGTAACGAGTGCCCAGTCCCCTTCAAATCAAGCGCCTCCTATGCAAGTAAATCTTACAGCACTTTTCACAAGTGATTTCTTTGTCTTAGAATCGCAAAAAAAAGAGAATTCTTAAGTTCTTTCTTTCCAGGCTTCACCTAACACACAACTGGTTGTTTCTGTATGATATTTTTTCTTCGAAATATATGTTGACAGAGTCGACAGCGAATCTGCAACATGTGCCGACCTCAGAATTCACTTTTCCTATCCATGCTTGGACGCTACTTAAACGTCAAACTGTTCTTTAACTGAGTCACTGAGTAATTAACGGAAAGCCCTAAGGCTTGGATATCGTGCCGCTAATTCCACTGATTAAGGTTAATTGACACGTTAAAGGGCTAATTTAATCGCTGCAATCAACAATTTATCACTTTTTACGACTAAAGCAGGTGATCTACTTAGTTATGACCTATGCAAGCACGCGCGCAAACTGTGACCACATAATTGTAACTCCCGGATGATAGCTGCTGAAAAACGTTGCTAATCAATACTTTACAGCTTACAAGGGTGTATATGGCAATGTGAATATCTGTTATAGAATGCGGCCCGACATTGTGTCAGTACTGTTTGGCGAACATCGTGGCAGTTCTGTTTCAAAATATGTTACACTTTTAGTTACTGATACTGTGTGTGACCTATTTTAAACATTTTATCTGACCATGAAGATATAACTTCTTTACTATGCACTGTTAGAGTAAGAACACTTCATACAATTTTATTAGACATGTACTTTTATGAATTATTTGCTTTACGTGTCACTCATTTTGATGATACTTTCGGCATGCGCACGTACACTCGCCATAACCTTGCAAAGAATGTCACTATGACCTCGATGTCTGCGAGAATGTTGTTTTTCAAATTCTCAATAAAACTGTCGGGCTGTTAGAATACATTTCTTAGGATTCCAGAAATCCTACTGAAAAGAGTGATTCACCGAGCAAACTTGGTTGCCAGTTGACGACACGAAAGTGGGGAACAAGATGCTCTGGAAACATTTTGTTTAAGGCTGTTATGGACGTTTTCGCTGTTGGAGCGACTGCACTATCCTACAGTTGTATAACTCCCGTAGCTTATCACAAGTAAGCGTACAATACGGCAGTTTTCCGAGTAGGAGTGATCAGTTACGATCGTAACTGCGTTACCTGTACGTTAGTGTATTGCGTACATGTCGGGCGATACCTCATTTCGATCCCTTTGTTTGCGTACTAGACCATCTCACTACATTCCCCCAGAAACCGGAAGCGGTGAACCGGCTGGAAACTTAGTATGTATGAAGGAACGCTTAACCCAAGGAATATTTTTGTTCTACATAGTTATCCGCCTGTCTGTTACTTAAAAATAAACAGCATTTATAGCAAAACTGAAATTGTCAAGTTTGAATTCAGGTTTTATTTGAAAATTGTTGATTTGTAACTTGGAACGGAGGTAGGCCGTAGTAAAAATAATAAAAAAACAAACAATATAGATTGACCATAAAGTAATAAAAAACGAAATTTCCTCAAGAAAAGATGAAAGCAATAAAACCCGCAAAACAAAAACATGTGAAACATCTCTTCAATACGTCATCGAGCTTGTGTAAAACGTCTTTGACCCTGACGAAAAACAATCTACTGAGTAGAAAATAACGATAGCTATGAAGCTTTTTTTTATGCTTGTGCACGTAAACTGTACTTGCATCAAAATCAATTGCTTTGGTTACAGAAAAGCGCAACAGTTATGTGGTCAATCAATTTTTATTACTTATAAACTAAAATTTATATTTTTAAGGATGTAAAATACACAGTGGACTAACAGTGAACGATGTACAGTTCTAATTACTTGCAAAACAAAGAAACAAAACAAAGAGAAGTCATGTGCTCCAAGTTTCTCTCACACACATTCATTTAAGTTTCTTTCCCTACCAATGCTCCGAATACTGACCGTAATCCTACCATTTAATACGTCTTTTATGTACTGTACGAAAGCCATCGAACAGTAATTTCGGTAGAGCGCAACTCTACATCGTCCTACCTGTATCATGACTGCATACGGATATGATTACGACGCATTTCTTGCATTACAAACTGTTGCAACGTGACAACCTATCTCATGTTACGGATGCTGTGCCATCTACATCATTCTCAAAAAAGTACGGACCAATATCTTACCCTGTGCAGACATGCCACACCACACAGTAACTTTTAAACTATGAAGTGGCCTTTCGTGCTTTTGATGATGATTGGTCGGCCCCCAGTTCCTGATGTTTTGTTTGTTAACATAGCCGGATAAATTAAAGTGGGCCTCCAACACACCATGAAATTGTTGAAAAAATCAGGGTGGATATTGACCATATCCAGAAGCTGTGCTCAAACCTTGTCACGTGCTCGTTGATGTCTTGGTAGGAATTGTTGCACCACTTGGAGCTTGTAGGGATGGAAATGAATATCCAGATGCACGGTCCGTCACAGAATTCCGTCCCAGATATTAAGGTTCAAAAATGGTTCAAATGGCTCTGATCACTTTGGGACTTACATCTGAGGTCATCAGTCCCCTAGAACTGAGAACTACTTAAACCTAAATAACCTAAGGACATCACACAAATCCATGCCCGAGGCAGGATTCGAACCTGCGACCGTAGCAGTCGCGCGGTTCCGGACTGAAGCGCCTAGAACCGCTCGGCCACTGCAGCCGACAGATATTAAGGACATGCAGAAGCCAACGAACTGATCGCACAGGACTTCAGCGAAAAGCCGTGCTTAATTTTGCAATGTTGTGGGAGGTGCGAACCGTTTGTGATCTACAGATTGGAGACTTTTTCGTCGCAGATCGTGTTTCTGTAAACTGTTAAACCTATCGCGCAATCGACTTCTGCGACAGAACTTGATATTACGACCAATGTCAAAAAGTTGACGGAAAAGGAAATAGTGCATTCCTACGGCGATACCACCACTTTTCAAAAAAGTTTTAACTACGAACGTACGACGTTCATTTGACCAACGACTGATACTGAGTTGCAATGCTTTGAACCGCAGTACGGATAAGCACAAACATGAACCGTCTAGGAAGCCACGTTCAACACTGGCGCACAATTTAAAACAGGTTATTGTTTCTGCCGCACCCTGTACCAGAAAAATATCTTAGCCCCTCTTATTTACCACTTATCTGATGGTAGTTAATTTCTGTAAAAATGTCTCACGGACCTTCTAACTCCAGATTTGGGCGTAGCAGCTTTATGAACAGAAATGGAGGAAAAGGCGGTAACTTTTTTTAAAAGAACTGCCTCGGCTTTCAGGAGAAACCGAAACAGACATAAATCTCTGTTTCCAGACGGAGGAACATCCCCCCCCCCCCTTTCCTTGGTGGTTAATCGAACACTCCAACCACAGCAGTACCTACTTTGTTACAGTGTTAATACTGACCCTTTATGAACTATGGAACACGTGTGTGTATTTTCGTCCGGACAGAATACAAACTACTATACTCCACCACATTGCAATTAGGAATGAAATGAAAATTATTTTCACGAGAACGCATACCAACGAATACAAGGGGATAACTGAAGCAATTGGAGTGCAGGTAACAAGATTATCGCAGAAATTCTAATAATGCAAGTGGAAAATGTATGGAAGTTCGTAAAATACGAAGACGCAACGGCCAGGGTTATAGCGTAACATCATAACCTATTACTGATGTTATGGACATTGGTTATTATTATCGTCGTGAAAAATACACTGTGTGCGTCTATAAAACTGTCGTTTTGTCTGTTTAAATACCTGCAAAAAATACATAAACAATGGCTGGCAAGAGTTCAACCAGCATTTCTGTAGCTCCATAAATTTACTACGACCTAATAAACTCAAAGATTCTTTCTATTTTTATAGAGGAGTGCTCGGATACGAAATCACCTCCTTGAGCAGCACCGCAGCGAGGGGGCGGGCGGATCAGGTCCGGAAGATGTGTCTCGCGGCGTGAGGCGGCAAAACGTGCAGAATGGCCCGCAGCAGCTATTTGCGACAGCCGAGCATCGCCGCAGCCACACACGTCGCCGGCGCACCGGCCTGGCACGTTTACTGCCCACCGTTGACGACCGCGCCTGCTTCTTCTAGCCCACAATCTTCACGTTTCTGTCGTATCCCCATATGAAAGACTTCTTCGCTGTCCAAACAAGTTTCATAACCACTCACACCAACTCCGGATCTTTCACCTGCTCAACAAGCGAACTCCGCAAGTTGGCCTAAAGTGCCCTTACTGCCAGTACCCGAGATCCGCAACTAGCAGCAGAACTGTGATTTTCTCTTGGCCATTTCCCGCAGTACATCATTAAACTATATTGAGATAGTGTCGTGACGTTAATTTGAAGAATACTACCGTATTTTTATTACATTTATAAAACAATAAGTTATTACCTTAAAAAAAATGAAATGAGCGTATGGCATTGTTGGCTGGGAGGACCCATCCGGGGAAGTTCGGTCACCAAGTGGAAGTCTTATTTCAGTCAACGCCACATTGGGCGACTTGCGTGTCGGTGATGAGGATGAAACGATGATGACGACAACACGACGCCCAGTCCACGAGCGGAGAATATGTCCAACCCGGCCGGGAATCGAACCCGGGCCCGCTGCATGGGAGGCAAGCACGTTACCACCCAGCTAAGCAGGCGGACATTACCTACAAACAACCTCACTCATAGAAAAATTGGCGGTAAAATTTTTAAAGAAAAGAAATATACACTGCCGAAAAAAATAAGTACGCCCCTATAGAAGTTCCTAGTCCACCCAAGATTTATTGTTGCAAGAGAGCATAGGGCTTACATGAAATGATTACATTTACAGATCAATAGCACAAGCGATTCTGAGGTACCAGGTGTCGACCCATGCTGAAAAATCCATATTAATACCTCCACAGGCGGCAATGCGGGCGCTGACTCTGACATCCAGTCGATCGTACGGATGGCGAAAAACTGTCCTCGAAAACCTAATGCCACGCCTGCTCGACCTCTTCACGTAGTTCTGTAAGAGTTGTTGACGGAAGAGCCGCACGAGCCACATTCACCACACGTGCTCGATTTGAGTCAAGTCCGGAGATTGTGCTGGCCAGATAAGTTGCCGCACGTTTTGCAGAGCACGTTGAGTTTCACGGACAGTGTGCGCGTGAGCATTATCCTGTTGGAATCACTTTCCTGTTGCAAGAACGGATCTAATAACATTCTTCACATACTGAGCGCTAGTTAGCACCCCCTCCAGAGACACCAAAGGTGAACGAGAGTTGTATCTTACTGCACCGCAGACCATAAGGACAATGGTGTGGTCAGTGCGTCTTAGACGAATCCACTCTACGAGACGGCCGGCCGTGGTGGTCTAGCGGTTCTAGGCGCTCAGTCCGGAACCGCGAGATGCTACGGTCGCAGGTTCGAATCCTGCCTCGGGCATGGATGTGTGTGATGTCCTTAGGTTAGTTAGGTTTAAGTAGTTCTAAGTTCTAGGGGACTGATGACCTCAGATGTTAAGTCCCATAGTGCTCAGAGCCATTTGAACCACTCTACGAGACAGCGCTCAACAGGTCTACGTCGTACGCACATACAACCATTACTAGCGTGCAGGCAGAATCTCCTTTCATCGCTGAAGACCAAGCAGCGCCACTCCGTCTTCCAAGTGATCCTCTGACGGCACCAATCGAGCTGTGCGCGTCGATGCTGTGGCGTGGGTGGAACATGGCTAAAGGCGTGTGTGCCTATAGACCCACTGCCAATAACCGGTTTGCAACAGTTCCGGGTTGACACGACTGGACTCACAAGCTCTCTTATCTGTGCTGTGATAGCTGTACGATCTGCCAATGCTGCACTTACAACAAGGCGATCTTGGTGGGCGTCTGTGTAGCGTGGACGTCCAGAATCTCGTCTACTGATGCGAGAATGTTCACGTGACCCCCAACCCCTGCAACGTTGCACAACTGACACAACACATCCAACTTGTGTGGCACTTCTCCGAAAGCATCATTCCGCCACCCGGAGGGCCACAATTTGACTCGTTTCAAACCCGCTCAGTTGGCCGTAATAAGGAGTGCTTCTCCGTGGCATGGTTGCCTGCATGCTTCAGGACTTTTGCACGACACCGAGCCTACTGACTGTAAGCGTTCCCTACTAAGGGTACACACATATGGCACACTGGTAGCTATGTAATTATGCTATCTGTTGCCGGATGAAGTCTAAATCATTATCAATGCTTCTACTACCCTCCAATTGGCATATGCTGTGGTGTCACCGCCAGACACCACACTTACTAGGTGGTAGCCTTTAAATCGGCCGCGGTCCGGTAGTATACGTCGGACCCGCGTGTCGCCACTGTCAGTGATTGCAGACCGAGCGCCGCCACACGGCAGGTCTAGAGACACTTCCTAGCACTCGCCCCAGTTGTACAGCCGACTTTGCTAGCGATGGTTCACTGACAAATTACGCTCTCATTTGCCGAGACTATAGTTAGCATAGCCTTCAGCTACGTCATTTGCTACGACCTAGCAAGGCGCCATTATCATTTGCTATTTATCTTGTGATGCATGTACCGTCAGACCGATGTTCACCAATTATGAATTAAAGTTAAGTATTCCAGAAGCTACGTACTTTTCTTCCTACTATAAACTCCTATAACTGTTCCAGACCTCACGCCAGCCTGCGTGAGCTTAGACGCGTGCCTTTCGGCTACCCATCATAGTGGCTTGGCTGTCTTGCCAAGTCACAACATATGCCATCATCGGATCAAAATCAACGACGTCTTTCCAGTTGTACTATTTTTTTTCTCCGGCAGTTTTAAGCTAACAACAGCATTTAAGATTGTACGAAACACACTTCAACACATGCAATCTGCTTATTTTACCATTGCATCATTCTGTTCTGGCTGAATACTTATCTTTCTTTGGTTTCTTCGTCAGTTTTCTTTTTGCTTGGAATCAGAACCAACACTATTTAGCCAAATGTCTGTTTAGACTCTTCTGAAGTTACTCACAAAAATTTTAATGTTGGGTAAGCCGAATCAAACGTAGAATTAAAAGTATCTAGCCATCAGTCCAGTTTCAGCAGCAGCCTTCAAGAAACAATTTTTACCTTTTGTCTCGTCGCCGTCGTTCAGCGAACTATCTTTGAGACATGTTGTAGACGAAATCACACCCATCTAGACGCAGCTCTTATACCATTAACAGAAACACATGAAACAGTTGTTAATATTTTCTGTCTTATTACATTTCAAACCGTATCGTACAGCGAAATGACAGTTTCTACATATGGTAAACGCCATCGGTGTCACCGCACTCACGAGCGAAGTAGACGTCGTCTTCTAGTGACTACTTACCTTCCTCAAAATGTGCTCCAGAAGTATTAGTTCTGTAAGACGAACCTGTCGTTTTGGAGGCCTTCTGCTAATCAGCGATGGTCGCAACTGTATTTCATCTTATTCAACAATGTATCCAATCGAGAAAAGCACAATACACCATGCGCCTGAGAGATGTCGATTGTTCTGACACAGGAGAGCTTGTCTGCCACGTACCTATAAAGTTCTCCTAAAAATACAGTCAACGACTTCCTAAAAAACAACTTAAAACACGAATCTGCCGGGGCCTTTTAAACAGAAGTGCCCGTAACAGTGTGTAATCTGATAAAATTTCTTTTAACTAATATAATAAAAATAAATAATAATCAATTAATGGAAAAAACATCCTTTAACCGTTAATGGGCATAAAAGCTCGTAAGGGAAAGAAGAGTTCGGTCGATAATGATTAAGCGTGGCGAGAGTTTTTTTTACGTAGTTTCCCAAAACACTGAGCTCAGATTTTCTTTTTTGTTACGTTTTACGAGCAGTGAAAGTGTTGCTTATAATGGATAAGTAATGAAGGAATTTCCATACTGTATGGATGGGAGTTTATTCAATGATGTTATGAAAACAGAACAAGGTAGGTTCATACCTTTCTATAGAACGTAGTCCTTTTTCCGGAAGGTATGCTGCACTTCAATAAAACGAACACAAGGTTCCTACAACGGCAAGGCAAACTTGAGAACAGACAGACGGCTTCACTTACATGGAATTTTTCAGCCAGATGAGACATAAAAAATGTATTCCAGTATGCCCGGATCCATCTAGGACGACAAACAGTTTTAATGTGTAAAGGAGGTGCCGACGCCACTGCTAAGTGGAAGATATTTTATTCAACAGCTAATTTAATTCGCTCGATTGTAGTCCGTATATCTCATTGTCAGCACGTCCGTTTTCCTTGAACAGACTAACTATGGTACGAGATATGTACGTCGTTCGCAACAGAAAGAGCACGGAAAACAGCGTACGCCAATGCCAGATTACCCAAGCAACATCTAGTACCTACAGAATAACTCAGTCCTCTGCTAAAGCACACAAAAATCATACTTATTTCACTTTACTAGCTGAGGTATTCTCTCGCGACTACTGTGTTGATGTGTGTGTGACATCGTGAGAAGCCAGAAAGAATCACCATAAAACAAACACATAATAGGTTGCACTAACGAGTAGCATACAGATACTACCCATAATGGTGGGGAGAAAACCACGTTCTGCCTACTGATGACAAATTTTTCACAGTGGTACACAAAATATCCGTCCAATGGCATGTGAAAGCGGGCGGGGAGGAAGGGAGGGAAAGGGGGAGAAAAGAAATAATACG